>NW_026988421.1:50238000-51572500 GCF_030222135.1 Aotus nancymaae | reverse complement strand
ACATATGGACACTGACTTTGGTATGCAGAGGTAGGTTAATTTCTAGACTTCTGGTGAAGTGCTTCATTGAGGAAGGCAGTGAAGGTGATGAGTGGGGGTGCCTGTGTTCAGGACATATACAATTGCTCTGTATACCTGCAGCTGGAGAGGGTGGGGTTGTTGTCAGAGGCAGCAGCCTAGGTAGGCACCTTGGGAGTGCCTAATTTGGCACCAGGCAGTGGCTGTGGGTGAGGGAGCTGTCCTCAAGGCACATCTAAATGTGCGGAGGCCTCACGGCTACCAGTGGTGGGGTTATTGCACATGGCTCAAGCTACCATCCCTATGGCAGCAACCAGTGGTGGTGGTGGATGTGGGTGGGGGAGTCTGTCTTCAATGCACATGCAAATGTGTGGCAGTCACACAGCTAGGGGGAGTGGGTTACGCTTTGGCCACAGTAGCAGCAGCCAGCAGTAGCAGCTTAGGTAGAGGAGCCTGTCCTCAGGGAATCTGCAAATTCATGTGGCCAGCCCCACTGCTGGGAAAGGAAGAGAGGCTGCCACAGGAGTGCACTTTGGCCATGGTGGCAGCCAGTGGTTGCAGTAACTACTGTTGGGGATGACAATAGGGCTCCAAGGATGTGGAGATGCAAGGGCTATTGGGGTCTAGGGCAGGATGCAGTCTGGTGAGGGCTGATCTCTCAAAATATCATGCTGTAGCTGCTTAGATCTTGCAGGAGGGGTACAGGACCCTATCTGAGCCCATCTCTGGAGTGATACTGCTGTATAATCTCCAGGCAGCAACTTATGTTAGTCTCAGGTCCCATCAGGGTTGAGGGGGCTCTCCTGTGGCTAGGATTGCAGGAATTACCGGTGGGAATAGACTGCTGTGAATTTCTCATTTACTCTTTCTCTGAACTGAGGAGGCTCTCAGGGCTCCCAGCCAATCTTTGCTAGGCAGGCTGCTTCTCTTCCCTCTCCTTCCTTGCCTTCGGAGTTTTCTGTCACTTTCTGTTGAATTTCAGTGTTCTCTTAGGTGATCTATTCAAAGAGTAATTATCTACTTTCTATTTTGGTTCTCCTTTGTGGAGGAGGCTAGTGCCAGATGCCTCTAGTCAGCCATCCTGTAGCCCCCAGAAATTTTTTTCCTTATTTTTTTCTCCTACAAGGAGCAACTATATGCCAAGAAATGAGAAAACCTAGAGGAATGGATAAATTCCTGAACACATATTACCTATCAAGATTGAACTAGGAATAAACAAACAATAAAAAAAAAAATCAAAGGAGAGTTTTTAAAAGAATTCTTTCAGCGGGGAATAAGCACTGGTGTAGAAACTGAGCTTCAGTTCTCACACTGAAAATACATTAAAATAATTACAAAAATTTTAAAAAGATTGAATAGGATAGAATTTTTAAAACCCAAACAGATTAATAATGATTAATGAGTAATGATATTGAATCAGTAATAAAACATCCCCCAACAAAGGAAAGCCCAAGATCAGATGATTTCATTGCTAAATTCTACCAAATGTTTAAAGAAGAACCATACCAATTATTCTCAAGATATTTCAAAAAAATTGAAGAATAGGCAGTTCTTCCTTATTCTACAATTACCCTCAAACCAAAACCAGATAAGGACACAACAACATTAACAACAACAAACTATGGGCCAATATCCCTGATGAAGGTAAATCACTATAATTAAGGGGGATTCATCCCAGGGATACAAGGGTGGTTCAATATACCCAAATCAATGAATGTCATATCAACAAAATGAAGGACAACCACATAATCACCTCAATAGACACATAAAAGTCATTTGAAAAAATTCAACATCGCTTCATGACAAAATCTCTCAGCAAATTAGGCATAGAAGGAACATTCTTCAACACAATAAAGGTGATATATGACAAAACTACATATAACATTATACTGAGTGGAAAAAACTGAAAGCTAAACTAAAACAAAACAAGATGCCCACTTTTACCACTTTAATTGAACATAGTATTGGAACTGTAAGTATACAAACTAAACAGTGTAGTATAAGAGTACTAAAACAAAACAAGATGCCCATAGTATAAAGAACTAAAACAAAAAAGATGCACACTTTTACCACGTTTATTGAACATAGTATTGGAAGTTCTAGCCAGATAATTTAAGAAAGAGAAAGACATAAAAGACATTCAAATTCAAAAGAAGTAAGTCAAATAGTCTCTCCCAGCAGATAACAAATCTCATATACAGAAAAAAAAAAAAAAAAGATTTCAGCATCAGCAACATCTCTTAGAAATGATAAATTCAGTAAAGTTACAGGATACAAAATCAGCATAAAAATACCTAGAAATAAATTTAATCTAAGGGGTGATAGAACCCTACAGTAAAAACTACAACAGAAATTGAAGTGAACACAAAATAATGGAAAGATATCCCACGTTCACAGAATGGAAGAATTAATATTGTTGAATGACCATACTATCCAAAGCAACATACAGATTCAATGCAATCCCTTTCAAAATTCTAATGACATTCATCACAGAAATAGAAAAAAAAATCCTAAAACTTGTATGGAACCACAAAAGACTGAATAGCCAAAGCCATACTAAGCAAAAAGAACAAAGCTGGACCAGCACACTGTGTGAACTCAAAATTTACTACAAAGCTACAGTAACCACAACATCATGATACTGACCTAAAAAATAGACACAGACCAATGGAGGAAGGCAATGGATACCAAACCCAGAGATACAGCTACAGATTTCCAGCCAATGGAGTTTTGACAAAGGCACCAAGAACATACATTTGGGAAAGGACAGCTACTTCAATAAATGGTGTTGGGAAAAGTGGATATCCATATGTAAAAGAAGAAAACAAGACCCCCCTTTTGCTCCATATGTAAAAATCTACTCAAAATGAATTAAAGACTTAAATGTTCAGACCTGAAACTGTAAAATAACTAGAATAAAACACAGGGGAAATGGTTCAGGACATAGGTTTTGGCAAGGATTTTATGGGTAAGACTTCAGAAGTACAGCAACAAACCAAAAGCAGACAGATGGGACTGTATCAAACTAAAAACCTTCTTCACAGAAAAGCAAACCATCAACAAAGTGAAGGGAAAACCTGTAGAATGGGATAAAATATTTGCAAGCTTTTCATTTGACAACAAATGACTAATATCAGAATATACAAGGAACTCAACGAATTTAACAGGAAAAAAACAAATAATCTTCTTGAAAAATAGGTAAAGGATTCAAATGGACATATCTCAAAAGAAGACATACAAATGGCCAACAGGTATATGAAAAAAATGTTCAACACTACAAAACATCAGGAAAATGCAGTCAAAACCACAATATTCTCTCTCCCTAATTAGAATGACTATTATCAAAAATATAGAAAATAACAATTGCTAATGAGGATGTGTAGAAAATGGAACACTTATACACAGTTAGTGGGGTTGTAAATTACTATAGCAATTATAAAAAACACTATGGAGATTCTTCAAAAAAAATTGAAAATAGAACTACCATATAATCCAACAATCCCATTGTTGGGATTTTATCTATAGGAAAGGAAATCAGTATACTGAAGAGATATCTGCAGTCCCATGTTTATTGTAGTACTGTTCACAACAGTCAACACATGGACTCAACCTAAGTGTCCAACATCGGATGAATGGATAAAGAAAATGTGGTGTATATACAATGTAATACTATTCAGCCATTAAAAAGAATGAAATCCTCATTTGTGGCAACAAACACGAGCCCAGAGAACAGACACAGAAAGAGAAATATTGGATGTTCTCACTCACATATGGGAGCTAAAAAAAGTTGACTGCATAAAAGTAGAGAGTAGAATTGCAGTGTATAGAGACTGAAAAGGGTAGGGAGAGGTGGGGATAGGAAGAGGTTGATTAAGAATCACAAAATTACAATTTCATAGGAGTATTAAATTTCATTGTTCTATGGCACTGTAGCATGGATATAGTTAATAGTCAATAATTTATTGTATCTTTTCAAATGGCTAGAAGAATGTTGAATGTTTCCAACACAAAGAGATGATAAATGTTTGAGTAGATGGATATGCTGATTAACCCTATTTGATCAATATACATTGTATACATGAATTGCAACATCACTTTGTATTCCATAAATATGTACAATTATTATGTGTCAACTAAAATGAAGAAAAAATAACTTTATAGATAATTAAGTTGGTTAATGTGACGTAAAAGCACTTGAGAGAATCAAAATTTTAAAAGCTCCAAGCAGTTGTAAATGCAATGCCCGTGACTTAAAGATGAGGCAGAACTATACAAGTTTTACTTGACTTCCATTGTAAAAAATGACACAAAGGCCAGGACCAGTTCAGTGAAAGAGGATTGATGATGTAGACAGGAATGATTTCTGTTGAACCTTTTCCATCCTAAGTAAATTCAAGTCTTCTAATCCTGAGAGATAACCCTGCAAGGCACAAAGAGAACTTGCAAGTAAAAAGCGTTTTCTATACCCTTTTTGGAACTTTATGGACTGGAAGACATGAAAAAACTGCAAAGGAAAAAATAGATGAACTTTTTTTTTTAACAAAAGAGGGGTGCATGTGTGTGTGTGTGTGTGTGTGTGTGTGTGTGTGTTTGAGGTAGAGATTCCTCCAAAGCAAAATTCTGGAATAAAATAACAAGCAGATGATTCAAGAAACAAGATGATCATTTAGAGTTGATATAGATTAACTAAAAGTGAAATATATGCCACTAAACCAAATTTCTTACTTGATAGGGTTATTTATTAGAGCAACAGATTCAGAGAGTGCTTTTATGTTGTATGACTGGATCTTAATAAGGTGACTAACCATATCTTACTTACTTGAGATAAATAGGGACTATGCTATAAATATAAAGAGGGACTATGCGATAGCTACATTAAATTTGTTATTGATTGATCAAAATTGATCAACTTGGAAGTAAATCTCTGGTAATTTGTCATAGGACTCTGTCCTCATATCTGCCTGCTTGACTCATCATTTTATTAATGACTAGCAAAATACATTAGTAGAAGGCCAGTGAAGTTTCAATGGGGTAAGAAACTGGAAGGTTGGTGAAAAGAGATCATGATAAATGAGTATCCCAAAATTCTTGACTGGCTTAAATGATAAAATGAACTCTAACAACATAAAATCGAAGAGAAATAAATGGAAAATTCCATGCTTGGTTTAAAAAATCTAGCAGTGGAAATGAAGCTAAAAGAATGAGTAGGGCACAGTCTTGAGGGCTGTGTCTGGTCCAGCTCCAGGGTCCACCACTTACCAGTTGTGTGACCTCAGACAAGCAAATTAAGTCCCTGTTCTTGAGTTCTCTGCATCTCAGTTTCCATAGCTGTAAATTAGCAATCATAATTGCCAATTTGTCTTTTAGGTAATGTTGGGAGGATTGGATGAGTTAATATCTATATGGCACCTATACTTACCTAGCTTATAATAAACAATGAGTGCTAGTTATATTATTGTTGTTATTAATGTTGTTGCAACAAAGAAACAGATTTCAGAGTTTTAGAAAAATAAAATTTCAGTATAAATTAGTGCTATAATAGGACCTACAGAAAAGCATGTGAGACTTTGCCTGCATTAATGTAATTATTGCTTTAGCTTTAGTACCCCAGAAAGCAGAGACTGATGCAAACACTTACGTACTGCTGTTATATCAGGGGAGTGGGAATGAAAGGAAAGAGGAGTGAGGCTGGAAAGGAAGGAGAATCAGCATGAGAGTCCATTAAAAACTTGGCCACTTCTTGATATCAAGAAAAACTGATAGCTTTATCTTATAGAGTGTTTTCCCACAGGCTTAGGAACCACAGCATTGCAGGCTGGTCTATATGGGAGGAGAAAGAAGAAGAATTTAACTGTGAGCTCCAGTCTTACAGTGATCCAGTGCCTGTCCTGGGGTGTTATACAAGTGAGCACTGAGCAGATCTGCTACAAAAATAAACTATAGTATTTTCAGAACAATGATTACAAGCATCAAAACTGTGCATCTAAATAATGGAGTTAACCTGGAAAAAAATTCATTATGATTGTTTTATATTTATATATTCAGTGTTTGTTTAAATTTATCCTCCACTTTCCAAGTTTCTTTGCTCCTGGTTGTTTCTTGTGTCTTGCTTCTATTTTCCAGAAAAACATCTAGAAATTCATTTAGCTGGACTCCATTAGTGATGAAGTATGAGAGTGGCCCTCTAAAAGTTCTTGGAAAACGCATATTATGAAGAAATTATAAATGTATTTCTATTTTTTTTTTTTGCACCAAAATAAACCACACCTAACTTGTTATAGTGTGTCTGAACAGAACTTAGTTTGAGGTGCTAAGAAGATAAGACACTAGTTTGAAAACAGCCCCTATCAGAGCAATATAAATTCTGCTAAAATTGAAGCAAAAACAAACATCAAATTTATATTGAAGCTTGGGTATAAGAATGGAGACATCATTGATGCTTTACAAAAAGTTATGAGGAAAATGTCCCAAACAAACCAGCAGTTTACAGATGGATAACTCATTTTAAGAAGGAGCAAGATGGTGTTGAAGATGAAGTTCACAGAGGCAAACTATCAACATCAATTTAGAAGAAAAAAAATCAGTCTTTTTTGTGCCCTAATTGAAGACCAATGATTAACAGCGGAAACAACAGCCAACCCCACAAACAATTCTGACTGAAAAATTAAAGCTGAATAAATGCTCCACTTAATGAGTACCAAAACCATTATGTCCAGATCAGCTGCAGACAAGAGCAGTTTTCAATGGAAATTTTTAATAAGTAAGATCAAGATTCTGAAGCATTTTGTCAAAGAATTGCAACATGGGATGGAATATGGCTTTACCAGAATGATGCTGAAGGCAAAGCAATGGCTACCAATAGGTGGAATTGGTCCAGTCAAAGTAAAAGAGGACAGGTCAAGAGCAAAGGTCATGGCAGCAGTGTTTTAGAATGCTTAAGGCATTTTGCTTGATTTTCTGGAGGGCCAAAGAATGATAACATCTGCTTATTATGAGAGTGTTTCGAGAAAGTTAAGTTTTAGCAGAAAAATGCTCAGGAAAGCTTCACCAGAGAGTTATTTTCCAGCATGACAATGCTCCTGCATATTCTTCTTATTAAACAAGGGCAATTTTGCAAGAGTTTCAATGAAAAATCATTAGCATCCACCTTACAGTCCTGATTTGGTTCCTTCTGACTTCTTTTTGTTTTTTAATATTTAAAAAAATTATTCAATTATTATTTTTAATTTTTTTTTTTTGAGACGGAGTTTCACTCTTGTCACCTAGGCTTGAGTGCAATGGCGTGATCTCAGCTCACTGCAACCTCTGCCTCCTGGGTTCAAGTGATTCTCCTGCCTCAGCCTGCCTCTGAAACAGCAGGTATTATAGGCACATGCCACCACGCCCAGCTAATTTTGTATTTAAGTTTCATGTTGGTCAGGCTCGTCTTGAACTCCTGACCTCAGGGGATTCACCCTCACCTGCCTCCCAAAGTGCTAGGATTACAAGTGTGAGCCACCGTGCCTGGTTTGTTTTTTAATCTTAAAAAAGTCCATAAAGGGCACCCGTTTTCTTAAGTTAATAATGTAAAACAGACTGAATTCTCATGGTTAAATTCCCAGGATTCTCAGTTCTTTAGGAATGGGCTAAATGGCTGGTATTATCACTTCCCAAAGTGTCTTGAACTTCACAGAGCTTATGTTGAGAAATAAAATTCATTTTTAAAAAATTTTAATCATTCTATGCCAGTTTTCCATGAACTATTTGAAGTCCCCTCATATGGTTGAAGAATCTCTGAGTCAGAAGGAATTTTACAATTCCAGAATTCATCTGATATACTAATCTCCCTTAGCAAAATTATCCCCAAGTGGTTCTTGTGCTTCTGCTTAAAGAACTCCAGCAATGGAGAGCTCACTGTCTCACAAGTCAGGAATTCTATTCTGAGACAACTCATTTCAGAAAGTTACAGTGGTAAAGTATATCCACAGATGTAAAATGTAATGAGAAAAAAAAAATAAAACAAGGGATTGGTCACTTTATTAAAAAAAAAAAAAAAAAAAAAAAAGGAATGCCCCACCAAAAGTCCCTCTTGGAAAGATTCATTTATTATAGAATGTATATTGCCACATGAGTAACGTTTATGATTTTTTGAACCATTGGATACTATATGAAATAAAAGGGAGCAGTATTTCCCAAAGTATCTGTGATGAAGTATGAATTTTTTAAAATCCCAGTTCTTCACAGACTAACACATGATCTCTCTACTGCACAATGCCTAGTATACAGCTTGCAGCATGCTGGCTCATTGTGTAAGTTCAACAACACCCAAAATAGTCTATATCTCATTCAATGAGACAAGTTCACTGATCCATGCTTGGTTGTCCCAGAAGTGCCAAATTTTTATAAAAGTTACTTTGATTAACTTTCAATTTCTGTATTTATCTTTTCACAGACTAAAAGCAAATTGTTTGCAGATCAATCCATTCTGAAGACTTACTTTGGCACTGAAGTATACAGTAGAGGATCCTAATGGTCCTAGTGTTTATTCTCTGAGATCCAGATATTACTTAGCTCTATGGGAAAGCAACAGCCCTTTGAAAAAATCTGTATTAAATTAGTTCATTCAATTATTTCTTTCTGTTTATCACTGTCATGTTAGCTGGCCTAACAGGTCAATGTCTTTTTTGATCTAACATGCCTGTTTAATAACTGGTAATATAATGTGAATGCATAGAACTCAATAATAAAGTGAAACTTCTAATCTCATGAAAGATGCAGGATTTCCTGAAGATAATAAGTTAATGTTGGAGAACTGGGTAGATCCCTCTAAAGCCATTGATAAAGAAAATCTGGTAATATTTGAGCAGAAATGCTGAAGGAAAGAATCAGCAAGGGCATTGTACTTTCAAAAGAAGGTACAGTGTTTGCCTACCAAAGTATTAAGAGACATTATTTGGAAAATTGATGACACTCGCAAATACTTTTGCAAAAGTAATTTTTTTCATAATCATACTGTAGAAGTTAAATGTATAATGAACGATGTTATGTAATCTGTTTTGCCAGAAAACTTAGCTGTCTCTGAATCATTCTGTCTTTGCTAATAACTGGAGTATATTTACAATCTTGTCTTATGTGATTAACTCTAAGATAAAATAAACTTACTTTCACACATTTAAAAATAGCTTTTTTAAAAAAATCATGAAATTAATAGTGAAAACGTGGCCCCCACTGTACGCTTACTCTCAGTAGACATTGTTTTCGTGCTAGTTGGTCTCAAGGAATGTGGCTCTTCAAACTCCATTTAAAAACAGTATCACACAAAGGAGTGTCGAGTTAGTGGGACAGTTTTCATGTGACAAATTCTCAGTTCCTGGTTGCACTTGGCTCAGCAGGCAGGGGTCATCTTTCCTTCCAAGAGGAATGCTAGCGTAGAAAAGGGAAACCTCTTTTGAGTTTCAGAAATTGCTTCCTGTTCCTTAAAAGCTGAAGCAGAAGATGTTTCTTTAAAAAACAGAATCTACTAGAATCTGGATTCGACAGGCACATTTAGACAAAGAGAAATTTCAAATCAAAGAGTAATTTCCCCTTTGATTTACACTAAAAAAAATGTTATCCATTAAAGATAGAGAGGCAGAAGATTTTCAGTATTAAAAGTACTTTTGTGATGCTGGGTCTATTGTGTTCTGACTTTGTTAGAGTGTGCAGTCTGTAAGAGAAGAGAAAGGTTTACACATGCGGTAATCAACACTGTAAGGCAATAAGTAATTAAGAATATAAACACATGTCCAAACAGTTTATTTGCTTCATTCATTCATTTGTTCATTCATTCCCCAACTTCTTTCAGAAAGAGAATAATTCAGGTCTGATTGATTTCAAGGAATGGGAGAGATCAGTTGAGGCTTGGAGTGGTTATGGAAAACTTCTGGGAAGAGATGGAATGTGAAGCGAGTCCTGATAGTCGAATAGGATTTCCGTGGAGTTGTGTGGGAAGAATGAAAAGGGTAATACAGGCAGGGGCAGAAGTGTGGTCAAGCAGTGCCAGCAACTCTCTGGGACCTGCAAGATGTATGCAGGTGGTGGGATAAGAGGTTCATATTTGGTACTGCAGGAGTATCCAGTTGCATTTGGAAAAATGGAGGCATAATATGAAACACCTTCAGTGTCTGCCGCTTTAGTTGCAGGTCATGTGGAGCCACTGAAGTTTTCTCAGCAACTGAGTGACAGAAAATGGATTTTACCCCCTGGATTAGTAATACATTGCCATGGCATTTATCCTGCACAGAAGCAAATTCTCACCATATATTATCTTCCTGACTTATAGGCAGATACTTTATGCCTTCTGTGATTTAAGTTTATCCCACAAAACACGTACCTTTTTCCCTCAGTCTTATTCCTCCTCCTTCTTTCTATTTTCTTTCATTCCCATGCCCCTTGTTTTCTCCCTCTTTCTCTCAGTCTGGCCCTTCTATTATGCTTTACTTTTCTCACCTCTGTCATCATTTCTGTTCTTCAGAGACCACAATGATCTTGCTCCAGCAAGGTCTGGGTAAGCTTTTCCAGCTGACAGTGTATTTTATTTTATTTTATTTTTCTGTTACAGTGGGTATCTTTGTTGTTTTCTTTATTTTTCCACAAAGGAAATGTACATGGACTTTGCAAATACATTCCATATTTAAGGAGAAAAAAAAAATCAATAAAAGCAGCAGTAAGGTAATGGGGAGAGCTGGCTTCAGGACACCTGAGAGGATTTCTGTACTGACCCTATACTTGTTACCTGCTGAGAAATATAAATTTCAATTGCTGCTCTGCTTATTTTTATCCCAGAGAAATTAGGACATAAATTCTTCAGGTTACAGATTTTTTTCATCCAGGTTTAGTATCACAAGTTGTTACTTGGAAATCCATGAAAAAAAGATACGGATTTGAAAAAACTGTTTGATATCCTAAAGTATAAGCTTGGTATGAATGAACTAGGTAAATTCTTTTTTTTTTTCTTTTTTTTTCTTTTTTTTAATTGCATTTTAGGTTTGGGGGTACATGTGAAAAACATGCAAGGTTGTTGCATAGGTACATACGTGGCAGTGTGATTTGCTGCCTTCCTCCCCTTCACCTATATCTGGCATTTCTCCCCATGCTATCCCTCCCCAACTCCCCACCCCGCCTCTGTTCCCCCCTCTCCCCACCAACAGACCCCAGTGTATAGTGCTCCCCTCCCTGTGTCCATGTGTTCTCATTGTTCAACACCCACCTATGAGTGAGAACATGTGGTGTTTGATTTTCTGTTCTTGTGTCAGTTTGCTGAGAATGATGGTTTCCAGGTTCATCCACATCCCTTCAAAGGACGCGAACTCATCGTTTTTGATGGCTGCATAATATTCCATGGTGTATATGTGCCACATTTTTCCTGTCCAGTCTATCATTGATGGGCATTTGAGTTGGTTCCAGGTCTTTGCTATTGTAAACTGTGCTGCAATGAACATTCGTGTGCATGTGTCCTTATAGTAGAACGATTTATAATCCTTTGGATATATACCCAGTAATGGGATTGCTGGGTCAAATGGAATTTCTATTTCTAGGTCCTTGAGGAATCGCCACACTGTTTTCCACAATGGTTGAACTAATTTACACTCCCACCAACAGTGTAAAAGTGTTCCTATTTCTCCACATCCTCTCCAGCATCTGTTTTCTCCAGATTTTTTAATGATCGCCATTCTAACTGGCGTGAGCTGGTATCTCAACGTAGTTTTGATTTGCATTTCCCTAATGACCAGTGATGATGAGCATTTTTTCATATGTTTGTTGGCCTCATGTATGTCTTCTTTTGTAAGGTACCTGTTCATATCCTTCGCCCATTTTTGAATGGGCTTGTTTGTTTTTTTCTTGTAAATCTTTTTTAGCTCGTTGTAAATTCTGGATATCAGCCCTTTGTCAGACGGGTAGGCTGCAAAAATTTTTTCCCATTCTGTTGGTTGCCGATTCACTCTATTGACTGTTTCTTTCGCCGTGCAGAAGCTGTGGAGTTTGATCAGGTCCCATTTGTCTATTTTGGCTTTTGTTGCCAATGCTTTTGGTGTTTTGGTCATAAAGTCCTTGCCTACGCCTATGTCCTGAATGGTTTTGCCTAGGTTTTCTTCTAGGGTTTTTATGGTGTTAGGTCTTATGTTTAAGTCTTTAATCCATCTGGAGTCAATTTTAGTGTAAGGTGTCAGGAAGGGGTCTAGTTTCTGCTTTCTGCATATGGCTAGCCAGTTTTCCCAACACCACTTATTGAACAGGGATTCCTTTCCCCATTGCTTGTTTTTGTTGGGTTTGTCAAAGATCGGGTGGTTGTAGATATGTTGTGTCGCCTCCGACGCCTCTGTTCTGTTCCATTGGTCTATATCTCTGTTTTGGTACCAGTACCATGCTGTTTTGATTACTGTAGCCTTGTAGTATAGTTTGATGTCCAGTAGTGTGATGCCTCCCTCTTTGTTCTTTTTGCTTAGAATTGACTTGGCTATGTGGGCTCTCTTTTGGTTCCATATGAAGTTTAATGTGGTTTTTTCCAGTTCTGTGAAGAAGGTCATTGGTAGCTTGATGGGGATAGCGTTGAATCTGTAAATTACTTTGGGCAGTATGGCCATTTTCATGATATTGATTCTTCCTAACCATGAACATGGAATGTTTCTCCATCTGTTTGTGTCCTCTCTTATTTCGTTGAGCAGTGGTTTGTAGTTCTCCTTGAACAGGTCCTTTACATTCCTTGTTAGTTGTATTCCTAGGTATTTTATTCTCTTTGTAGCAATTGTGAATGGCAGTTCGTTCTTGATTTGGCTCTCTTTAAGTCTGTTATTGGTGTATAGGAATGCTTGTGAATTTTGCACATTGATTTTGTATCCTGAGACTTTGCTGAAGTTGCTTATCAGTTTCAGGAGATTTTGGGCTGAGACGATGGGGTCTTCTAGATATACAATCATGTCGTCTGCAAATAGAGACAATTTGACTTCCTCCTTTCCTAATTGAATACCCTTTATTTCCTTTTCTTGCCTGATTGCTCTGGCTAGAACTTCCAGTACTATATTGAATAGGAGTGGTGAGAGAGGGCATCCTTGTCTAGTGCCAGATTTCAAAGGGAATGCTTCCAGTTTTTGCCCATTCAGTATGATATTGGCTGTTGGTTTTTCGTAAATAGCTTTTATTATTTTGGGATATGTTCCGTCGATACCTAGTTTATTGAGAGTTTTTAGCATAAAGGGCTGTTGAATTTTGTCGAAGGCCTTCTCTGCATCAATTGAGATAATCATGTGGTTTTTGTCTTTGGTTCTGTTTATGTGGTGAATTACATTTATAGACTTGCATATATTGAACCAGCCTTGCATCCCCGGGATGAATCCTACTTGATCATGGTGGATAAGCTTTTTGATGTGCTGTTGCAATCGGCTTGCCAGTATTTTATTGAAGATTTTTGCATCTGTGTTCATCACGGATATTGGCCTGTGGTTTTCTTTTCTTGTTGAGTCTCTGCCGGGTTTTGGTATTAGGATGATGTTGGTCTCATAAAATGATTTGGGAAGGATTCCCTCTTTTTGGATTATTTGGAATAGTTTCAGTAGGAATGGTACCAGTTCCTCTTTGTAGGTCTGGTAGAATTCGGCTGTGAACCCATCTGGACCTGGGCTTTTTTTGGGTGGTAGGCTCTTAATTGCTGCCTCGACTTCAGCCCTTGTTATTGGTCTATTCAGGGTTTCGACTTCTTCCTGGTTTAGGCTTGGGAGGAGGCAACTGTCCAGGAATTTATCCATTTCTTCCTGGTTTTCTAATTTATATGCATAGAGTTGCTTGTAATAATCTCTGATGATGGTTTGAATTTCTGTGGCATCTGTGGTGATATCCCCTTTGTCATTTTTTATTGCATCTATTTGGTTATTCTCTCTTTTCTTTTTTATTAGTCTGGCTAGTGGTCTGTCTATTTTGTTGATCTTTTCAAAAAGCAAGCTCCTGGATTTATTGATTTTTTGTAGGGTTTTTCATGTCTCTATCTCCTTCAATTCTGCTTTGATCTTAGTTATTTCTTGTCTTCTGCTAGGTTTTGAGTTTTTTTGATCTTGCTCCTCTAGCTCTTTCAATTTTGATGATAGGGTGTCAATTTTAGATCTCTCCTTTCTTCTCATGTGGGCACTTATTGCTATATATTTTCCTCTAGAGACTGCTTTAAATGTGTCCCAGAGATTCTGGTATGTGGTGTCTTCGTTCTCGTTGGTTTCGAAGAACATCTTTATTTCTGCCTTCATTTCAGTGTTTATCCAGTCAACATTCAGGAGAAAGTTGTTCATTTTCCATGAAGCTGTGCGGTTCTGGGTTGGTTTCTGAATTCTGAGTTCTAACTTGATTGCACTGTGGTCTGAGAGACTGTTTGTTATGGTTTCCGTTCTTTTGCATTTGCTGAGGAGTGATTTACTTCCACTTATGTGGTCAATTTTAGAGTAGGTGTGATGTGGTGCTGAGAAGAATGTATATTCTGTGGATTTGGGCTGGAGAGTTCTGTAAATGTCTATTAGGTTTGCTTGTTCCAGGTCTGAGTTCAAGTCCTGGATATCCTTATTAATTTTCTGTCTCGTTGATCTGTCTAATATTGACAACGGTGTGTTGAAGTCTCCCACTATTATTGTGTGGGAGTCTAGGTCTCTTTGTAATTTTTTAAGAACTTTCCTTATGTATTTGGGTGCTCCTGTATTAGGTGCATATATATTTAGGATCGTTAGCTTTTCTTGTTGCATTGATACCTTTACCATTATGTAATGTCCTTCTTTGTCTCTTTTGATCTTTGTTGCTTTAAAGTCTATTTTGTCAGAGATGAGAATTGCAACTCCTGCTTTTTTTTGCTCTCCGTTTGCTTGGTAAATCTTCCTCCATCCCTTTATTGTGAGTCTTTGTGTATCCTTGCATGTGAGGTGGGTTTCCTGGATACAGCACACTGATGGGTTTTGGCTTTTTATCCAGTTTGCCAGTCTGTGTCTTTTGATTGGGGCATTTAGTCCGTTTACATTTAGGGTTAATATTGTTATGTGTGAATTTGATCCTGTCATTTTGATGCTAGCTGGCTCTTTTGCCCATTGGTTGATGCAGATTCTTCATTGTGTTGATGCTCTTTACCGTTTGATGTGTTTTTGGAGTGGCTGGTGCTGGTTGTTCTTTTCTATGTGTAGTGCCTCCTTCAGGAGCTCTTGTAAAGCTGGTCTGGTGATGGTAAAATCTCTGAGTTCTTGCTTGTTCACAAAGGATTTTATTTTTCCTTCACTTATGAAGCTTAGTTTGGCTGGATATGAAATTCTGGGTTGAAAGTTCTTTTCTTTAAGGATGTTGAATATCGGCCCCCACTCTCTTCTGGCCTGTAGGGTTTCTGCTGAGAGATCTGCTGTGAGTCTGATGGGCTTCCCTTTGTGGGTAACCCGACCTTTCTCTCTGGCTGCCCTTAGTATTTTCTCCTTCATTTCAACCCTGGTGAATCTGATGATTATGTGCCTCGGTGTTGCTCTTCTAGGGGAATATCTTTGTGGTGTTCTCTGTATTTCCTGGGCTTGAATATTGGCCTGCCTTGCTAGGTTGGGGAAGTTTTCCTGGATAATATCCTGGAGAGTATTTTCCAGCTTGGATGCATTCTCTTCGTCACATTCAGGTACCCCTATCAAACGTAGATTAGGTCTTTTCACATAGTCCCATATTTCTTGTTGGCTTTGTTCATTCCTTTTTACCCTGTTTTCTCTAATCTTGCCTTCTCGTTTTATTTCATTGAGTTGATCTTCTACCTCTGATATCCTTTCTTCTGCTTGGTCAATTCAGCTGTTGAAACTTGTGCATGCTTCGCGAAGTTCTCGTGTTGTGTTTTTCAGCTCCATCAATTCACTCATATTCCTCTCTAAGTTGTTCATTCTCATTAGCATTTCGTCAAGTCTTTTTTCAAGGTTCTTAGTTTCTTTACATTGGGTTAGAACATGGTCTTTTAGCTCACAAAAGTTTCTTATTATCCACTTTCTGAAAGCTGATTCTGTCATTTCCTCACACTCATTCTCCAGTCTTGTTCCCTTGCTGGTGGGGAGTTGTGCTCCCTTGTAGGAGGAGAAGTGTTCTGATTTTGGGTGTTTTCATCCTTTTTGCGCTGGTTTCTTCCCATCTTTGTGGATTTATCTGCCTATCGACTTTGTAGTTGCTGTCTTTCTGATTTTGGTAATTTTAAGTCTGCAGCAGCAGAACTCATAAACCCCCTTTTTCTTCCCTCCCGGTGTTGTGTCCCGGGGATTTAGGGAGTTATGATTTTCCGCTGTCTTGTTGTTGCTTTCCCTGCCCACAAGGTAGCAGCCTAGTCGCACTCAGCCTGTAGAGGCTTCGCTGAGCTGCTGTGGGCTCCACCCAGCTTCCTTGTGAACTTCCCTGCAGTCCTGTTTATATGGGCGTAGTTAGAACTGCTTCCGCTATGATGGCCTGCCCCTGTAGTGACGGAGTCTCTGTAGTGGCGTGTTACCTTGGTTACGGCAAATTGCCCTAGGAACTGCAGGGTGTGTCCTAATGGAGGATGCCCCTCCCCCACAGAGCTTCACTGACCCGGGTTCAGTTGTGTTTCCTGAGGCGCTTTCTTTGCCCAGGAGTCTCCTGTCTTGACTCCCTGTTTCAGCTCCCCTTGCTGACTTACTGGGGACTCGGTTTCACTCACTCTGCAGGAGGAGCCACTTCCCTTGCCTCAGGGCACAGGCCGAGCAGTTGCGCCAGTCAAACCAGCCGCGCTGGCGACCCGTGGGGCTCTTTCCCCTGTGAATCTCCTGGTCTGTGGGCAGTAAAAATCTGCTGCCCAGTGAGCCGTTGCTGAAGTGGTGGCTCTGAGATTCATGGCGCGTTTTTGCCCAGGGAATCTCCTGGCTTGACTCCCTGTTTCAGCTCCCCTTGCTGGCTTACAGAGGACTCGGTCGCACTCACTCTGCAGAAGGAGCCGCTGCTCAAACCAGCAGCGCTGGCGACCTGTGGTGCTCTTCCCCCTGTGAATCTCCTGGTCTGTGGGCAGTAAATATCCGTCTGGAAATGCAGCGTCCACTCACCCTCTGCACTTTCTCTCGGAGCTGCATTCGCGAGTTCCTCCTAATCGGCCATCTTGGATCCGAGACCGAACTAGGTAAATTCTAAGTTTTTTTTTTTAATTCCCTTCTTCCACCAGTGTTTCCTTTAGGACTCTGGATAGCATGGAGGAAAGAAAGCATCCTGGACCAAGGAGAGGTTCCAGTAGCAGTGAAATGATGGGGTGGCAAAAAGTCCCAGCTCAGTAGTGGAGGAAAGATGCATTTCCTCAAAGGGAGTCCAAGAGGATGCATTACTTCTACTACAGACAAATGTCACATCCTAACCTGGTATTCAGAGAACATTAAAACTGACCACCAGAAACAATAGACAGTACGTCTCACAAGTCCCCTGTCATATTTTTTGCTTTTCCTGAAATATATGAATGACAAATGATTGGTGAGAGAAAGAGGTAGAAAAAAGTCCCTTCAGTTCATATTGTTTCTACATAATTGATTATATTTTGAGATTTGGGGTGTATAGTATTATATAGTAAGATTATTTTGGATCTTTTATTTAACTCATTTATCCATGTCAAAAGGTAGAGGTTCCAGTCTCTCATCACTCTTCCCACTTGGTTCTAACTGGTAGAGAACAGATCCAGGCAGTCAATGGTGATTAATAAGTTGGCTTTACGAATCTTGCCCTATTGGTTCCTGATATGGTTTGGCTGTGTCCCCACCCAAATCTGACCTTAAATTATAATAATCCCCACATGTCAAGGGCAGGGCCACGTGGAGATAATTAAATCATGTGGGCAGTTTTCCCCACACTGTTCTCATGGTAGTGAATAAGTCTCACAACATCTGATGGTTTTATAAACGGAAGTTTCCCTGCACACGCTCTCTTGCTTGCTGCCATATAAGACATGTCTTTCTTCCCCTTTGCCTTCTACCATGATTATGAGGCCTCCCCAGCCATGTGGAACTGTGTAGCAATTAAACCTCTTTCCTTTATAAATTACCCAGGCTTGGGTATGTCTTTATTTGTGGGGAGGAAACAGACTAATACAGTTCTCCAAGTACAGGGTTTTTTGGGAAAACTGGATGGGAGAAAATAGCCTAGTCTGAAGTCAAAATGGAACCATTTGTTAACATCTGCTCGTGCTCAGACCTCGTGACTTACTGGGGGGAGAATTGGAGCAAAAATAGACCCTGAATTCATGTGCCTAAAATTGGAGGATAATAAACTTCTTTACATACAGAGTTGCCAATAGATTTTTAATACCAGGGAGATACGAGCCTTCAGCCTTGTTTCTAGAAGGCAGAACTCAACCTCACAGGGAGCAAGACAGAAAAGAGGGCCACTGCCCTTCCTACTGATCTGTGAGTTGGACAGCACAGAGCAGGCAGAAAAAGGTCCATGTTGCTTCTTCAATTTGCCCACCCTGGTAAAAACAACAGAAGCAGCATCAGAAAAATAATTAAATAGAAAACAGGAGGCCGGAAACATACCTCTATAGATGCTAAACTCTTAGTTCAGCGAGTGTCCCCTCCTAACTTTGGCAAGGAACTAATAAAGATATAAAGAGAGAGGGCAATGGAGACTTTCCCCTGCCTCAGCTAAAAATGGTGTAAAAGCCCTGCCTAGGCAATTGGAGGATGGAGGAGTTTGAGAGGGAAGAGTCATAGAAATCCCCTCCAATGGGTATGTGAATCCAGGGTCTAAGGGAACAACCTGATAAACCGAATTTCATTTTCCTAGTCATGCTAGGATTATATAATGACAATTGATATTCACTGTTGTGCAAAGATAATGCTACATGGTCTGTCTCATACAAAAATCCCCAACCAGCAGATCAGAATCTGTAATTAAAGCTTCAGTGAGCAGAATGAGGGTGATCTCAAAGGTGACCGCTGTTCTAAATCCCTCTCTCGGCTCTTTGCTAGAATGCCCAGGAGCAAGATGGCAAAGCTGACAAAAATGATGCTTCCACCCCGTTACCTCCCGCTGCCTGATCAAGCACACATTCTGTCATTTCTCAGCTTCCTGGAAATCAAAAGCATTTGAGGTAAATAAAAAGCAGATCATCTTTAATACAGAAAATATGGTGACTTATCTGCTTATGTAGGCACAGTGATTGGGGGGACACAGCCCTATGCTTTGGAGTAATGGGGCTCTAGGCAATGGAGTGTCATGTTGTACTTTAGGTGAGGTCTAATCCTGAGCCTGGGAACTCACACTGTTAGATAATGGGCTACTCCATTGTATGCAGAAGGTCTACACTCCTATTTTTGGCATCCTGTGACAGAAAGCCAAGTTATTGTCTATGGTCTTCTGTTCTAGTCAGTACTCATTTTTATGGATCCTAGGAAAATGCTTTTACATTTTTTCTGCAAGTTCTTTTTAGATCTTTAAATTCACTCTCAGAAGGTGTGAATTAGCAAAGATGGAAATAATTTGGTTAGGTGTTAAGTCTTTCTGTCTTGTTTGGCTAGAGAGTCTCACATATATCAGAGTGAGTCAGATTCATCTTAGGTCTTAGAATCTCCAGCAGGGTTGCAGAGATGGCTAGCCATCCACCAGAGATGCATATTCTCCCTCTACGGTGTAGACTCATGGCTGGGAGGTGCTGTCCCATGGAGGGATACATTGTCCAGCTGCCCACACCTGCCTGCTCCCCCACCAATCCCTTGTATCTACCTGTGACCATGTGACTAGTTCCCAGTAGTGGAATGTGAGCAGATGTGATTTATCACTTAGAGGTTGATGTGGTTATGAAGTAGATATGCCTCATCCATCCTCTCCTTCCCATCTGGACCCTGGAAGTGAAGGATTTTGAGGCCCTAAAGGAAGGTGGAGCTACAATATCAAAAAAGCCTGGTTCGTGAATTGTTTCAGGTCCAGCACCAGCACTGAACTGTTGAGTGAGAAATAAGTTCCTATTATGTTAGACCACTAGATTTTGCAGGTTATTTGCCCCAGTATACAGCATTACTTTAACAAATATAGCCATTGAAATTTGTTCCTGGAATAAAATAGTAGGTATTCAATCAATGTTTTTGAATAAACAAATGATTGAACTTGCTTCCTTTTGGAAACTTGTGTAATAAATCTACATAAAAGGGAGCAAAAAATGGTTAGTGAGTAAAACCACAGATCTTGCGGAGAAGAGGCTTTGTTGGAAAAGTGACACAGGAATTAAGCACAGAATAAATTACTTCTGAATATTATGAGATGGTGTTTCTAGATGGTACCCAGATCAGAAGTGGTCTTTTGTCTGACAACACACATGGATACACAATAGAATTTGTTTCCTTAATCTAAATATTAAACAATTTGGAAAGTTTCAGTAAAAAAACTTTAGTTTTTGTTTTGTTCTGTTTTTGTTTGTTTACTAAAATAAGTTTTTCTTCAAATTGGAACACGTTTCCTCCTCATAATTACAAATTAAGGAATATCTGGAAAACTTAAGCACATTTATTTTTCCTGTTGTTCTCAGTATGTTAACATCTGCTTTTGTAAATAAAATAGAATTATTTTTAGAACACTTTAGATTTATGGAAAAATTGCAAAGATAGAAGTATAGTGAGTTCCCTTACACTCCCTTACCCAGTTTTGCCTGCTATTGCCATCTTTCATTAGAATTGTACATTTGTTAGAGTTAATGAACCAATATTAATATATTCTTATTAACTAAAGACCATAGTTTATTCAGATTTCCTTAGTTTTACCTAATGTACCATCTATGTTCCAGAATCCCATCCATATTTAAATGTCATTGTCATGTCTTCTGTAGGTTGTGATTGTCATTCAGACTTTCCTTATTTTTGATGACTTTGATAGTTCTGGCCAAGCATTTTATATGGGGAAAATCTCTATTTTAATTTATCTAATATTTGCCTGAGGAATTGACTGGCATTATGGGTTTTGGGGAGGAAGGACACAGAGATGAAGTGCCATTTTATCATATCATATCAAGAGTTCCTACTATCAACATGACTTATCATTGCTGATATTGACCTTAGTCACCGGACTGAAGTAGTGTTTGTCAGGTTGCTCCACTATAAAGTTATTCTTTTTCCTCCTTTCCACACTGTACTCTTTGGAAGGAAGTCATTATGCACAGCCCACATTTAAGGAGTAGGGGGTTATGCTTCCCTTTTCTGAAGGGAGAGTAGCTACATAAATGATCTGGAATTTTTCTGCATGGGAGGCATCTATTTTCCCCACCTATACTTATTTAACAATTTATATCACTCTGGATTCATGGATATTCATTTTGTATTTTGGCCTATATTACAATAGCATCTTATTTTGTAACAATCATTCAGTAGGTGAATGGATAAACTGTGGTCGTCTACACAATGAAATATTATTCAATTATAAAATAAAGTGAGCACCAATATTAATAGCGGCATTATTCATAATTGCCAAAAGAGAGAAACAATTTAAGTATCCATCAACAGATAAATAGATAAACAAAATATGGTATATATACATGCAATGAAATATTATTCAGCCTTTAAAAAAGTGAAATTTCGGCACATGCTACAAAACATTATGCTACATGAAACAAGCCAGATTTAAAAGGACAAATGTAGTATGATTTCGTTTATGTACAGTTTCTAGGATAGGCAAAATTATAGCCAGAAAAATAGAGTTTACCAAGAGCTAAGTGAAGGAAGAATGGGGAGTTATTATTTAATGGATACAGAATTCCAATTGGAAATAATTAAAAGTTCTAGAAATAGGTAGTGGTGAAAATTCACATTCAACAATGTGCCGAAATTTCACCTACTGAAGGGAATTTTTGTTGCTTCCATTTTTTTACAATTATGAATAAAGCTACATTTGCATGTTGGTTTTTTTTGTAGATGTGAGTTTCAAAATAAGTTAAGTAACTATCTAGGAGTGCAATTTCTGGATCACATGGCAAGACAACGGTTAGCTTTATAAAATACCAAACTGTCCTACCATTTTGTATTCCTTTAAAAATTATTTTAGTATTTCTCCTTACATTTGCAATACACATTTACAACTAATCTAGGTCTACTTTCAAATAACACTATACCACTTCTCGATGCAGATATTATAACAGAGTATTCCCAATTTCTTTCTCCTGTCCCTTCTAAAATTGCTGTATTTTTATTCATTTCACTTGTACATATGATATAATCACACAATTAATACTATTACTTTGAAAAAAAATTTGCTGAGTAAACAGTAAGGAATATATAAGGCTTTATTTTACTGCCATTTATTCCTTCTTTGATACTTTACTTTTTAAAATGTAGATTTGAGTTTCTGACCTATATCATTTTGCTTTTCTCTGAAGACCTTTGTTTCTTAAAAAAAAGAAAGTTACGTTTTTCAGGACAGGTATGTTGGTGATAAATTCTTTCAGTTTTCGTTTGTTTGAGAAAATATTTCTCCTTATCTTTTGAAGGCTGATTTTGTTGGATATAAAATTCTAGGGCTTTTTTTTCCCCTTTAACACTAAATATTTCACTCCTCTTACATCTTGCTTGCATGATTTCTGAAGGAAATTCTCCTATAATTCTTAATATTTTTATGCTCTAGGTAAGGCTTTTACTCTCCTCTGGCTGCTCTCAAGTTTTCTCATTTGTCTTTGGTTTTCTGTAGCTTGAATATGATATTTCTGTAGTTTTTAATTTTTATTTTGTTGGTATTCTTTGAATTTCTGGATCTGCAATTGGCATCTTTCATTAAATTTGGAAAGAATATTGCTTCAAATATTTTTAATACTCTATTGACTCTTCTTCTCTGGTATTCCAATTATGCTACATTACATCTTATGAAATTGCCTTACAGTTTTTAAATATTCTGGGTTTCTTTCCATTTCATTTTGGAAAGTTTCTATTAACATATCTTCAAGTTCACTGAATTTTTTCCTCAGCTGTGTCCACTCTACTCAGAAGTCCTTCAAAGGCATTATCCATTTATCTTACAGTGTTTTTGATTTCTAGCATTTCTTTTTGATTCCTTCTTAGAGTTTCCATTTCTTTCTTTACATTACACATCTGTTCTTGCAGGTTGCCCACTTTTTCCATTAGAGCCCTTAATATAATAATCAAAGTTACTTTCAATTCCAGGTCTTATAATTCCAAAATCTGTGTCCTATCTAAATCTGGTTCTGATACTTGCTTTGTCTCGTCAGACTTCCTTTTTACATTTTTGTTGAAAGCCAAGCATGATATAACTCGTAGTAACAAGTGAGAGAAATAGACCTTTAGAGTGAGCTCTGGCTATGCTTTTAATGTCTGTTGTAGCTGTAGGTGCTATGAATTTCAAAATCCTTTAGTGTTCTTCTTTCTATCCCTACTGCTGTCTTTGGGTTTTCCTAAGAATTCCTTCTTAAACAGAGTCTGAGCCTTGCAATGCTTTCAGTTGCAATCCATGATTTATATTGAGGCCCTGTTGAAGTGATGCTAAGGAATAAGTAAGGTGTCGTATTCAGTGATCTTAAGATTAGCTGAGTTTTTGGTGGGCCTGTGTCTGTGGGCTGTAAGTTTCACTACAACTTCTTTTTTTTCCCCTCTTCCTATTCCTCGAGTGAGATAGTAGGCTAGAGAGGGCTGGGGGTAGTTGCTCCTCTGTCTATATGAGATAAGGTTCTGCTGAAGTCTTTTTCACTTGAGCAGAGCACTTTGTTATGAAGAACATACTGAAAACCTTTCAAAATGATTATTTCCCCCTCCCCTTGCTAAAGATATGAGGTGATTTTTCTTGGCTCTTCTTTATGGGAACCTGGTGAGGTTCCTGGCGGTAAAATATTTCTATGAAAGTTGGGTGGGCCTCCCTAAGACTGGAGTCCCCAGTTTTTCTCATTCTCATGCTAACCTACATTCAACCTAGAACAGTTTATCCAAATAACTATTTAGGTATTCCTACCAATGTATGGCTCCAGTAACTTCTGCTTGGGGCTAGCTAATCTTGGCTGTGTTTCTTTATATTCTCTGTCTCTCCAGATTTCAGAGTGGCTGTTTGTCCTGCAACCTTAATTCTCTGATGCTCCAAGAAAAGTTATTGATTTTCAGTTTGTTCAGCTTTTTTTCTTGTTCTAAAGTTGGGAGTGACAATTTCTAAGCTCTTACTTGTCAGAACTGAACATGAGAGTCTCTTAACATTCATTTTTTGTGTATAAAAACATCCTCAAACAAGAGGCTATGACAAATGGTCCTCTATCAATTTAAGGTACAGCTGTTGTTAAAATTTGGCAAATTTGATAGATTGTTACCATCTTGGAAAGGATGGAAGGAATTTCATCCTTTCGAAGTGTAAAAGTAGAGACTGCTTCTGCTGTCTCATGGGCTAAAGATGTGTGCCCTTCTGAATCTGAGGGGAAGCTAAATGGAGGGTTATGATGTGTTTATCACAATTAAAATTTAAGTGTAGCAACATGAGTTACTTATCCCCCTCTGGACACTTGCAGAGATAGGCCATTAAACATCTTCCACCTTTGCAAAATGTACAGCGAATAAAGCTGTATTTCACCTGGTACTTCCCTGTTCTGCAATCATCAAACAAAGGGAAGTGAAAATGGAAAATAATAGCATATCTGAACTATCAGGAAATACACTCAAACTTAGTGGCTGGAAAATTACCGCAAGTGGGCACATGCAGTCTTACAGAGGACCTTAACAGGGTGGCAGGGTCAAGGCAACTTATTTCAAAATGTCTGCAGTCCTATCAGTAAGAAATAAAATGTCACGACTTTATGTGATTAGTGGATATTTAACTACGCTGTGATACAGTCATGAAATCCCAAACTGAGAAAGACCTATAGAGGAACAAACTGGTGATTTTTGTTCTGTTAAGATTTTATCAGAAGCAGCCAGAGGGCAGCACAGCAGTTTGATTTTAAATGGCAAAAAAGCTCTCCAAACGGACCCTTATGCCAAGAAAATGAACTGCAGATGGTGTTTCTTATTCAAGGTTCACAGACACCTCCCATGAACACCAGACAAAGATACAGTCAGGCATTCAAATGAGAAGAAGAAGAAATATCTAGAATTCAGAGAAGCTGACTGAAAAAAAATGGCAACAAAACTTTGATCTACCAATAATAGCAGGTAGGAAAAAATGGGCAATGAGAATATAGGCAGATTTATTAAATAGCACCCTCCAATCTTAAACGGAACTGGAAGAAAAGTGTTAAAAACAAAATAATTTATGGCATGTATCTAATTTTTTAACTCACCTAAATACCTTTTGGAATCTACTTTAAAGCCAGGCAGGCCAGCATTAGTCCAATAGCTTGCACTGTCTGCCTGTCTACTTTCAGAAACGGCCCCTGAAAAATTAGAGAATTTTAAGCCCCGAGCCCATAAAACCAGATTTAATTTCATTCACCAGATTTGTACTCTTAAGGATGACTCATACATTTTAGAAAGTTTATTTTTGTAAAAGTTGATTTGCCTAATCCTTAGGTAATCAGAAAATCTGATTAAGAAGAGAATTCCATTATCATTTAGTATTTTTGTTAGTGTATTCCTTTTATCTATTGTTACTTGGCCTGGACCATTGTCGGTTATATTCAAAGGCATTTGGGATGTAACATTTAGTCTACGAAGCAGAGTGGGTTACATTGAGATTAATTTTTTTAGTTTATAACAACAAAACAAATTTATACAAAGCTAACAATCCTATTGCATCATTTCTATAATCACAAGCTATTGTCCAGTAAGAGACTTGATCCATAAATATAATGGCCATTTTTTTTCCTGAACCCTAAATCAGAGTTCATGATAAGTGTGAGAATATTTTTGTGGATAGTGATAGATTTGTCAAAATGTTAGATTTTCCTAGAAATGCAGGATGTATACTCACTGTATCCACCATTACTCTTCCATTGGCTTGGAAAAGTTTGGAGACCTCACTAAGAGATGGCTGAATCCATTCATTCATGCATTTAAGGTTCAGCCTTTCCAGCTGTCCAGGGATTCAAATAGAGCAGAAGGTCATCTGGTTTGAGTTGCTTCATTTCTGCATAACACATGTGCAAAGCACTTTTCCTAAATAGAAGATGATCCTCTTCTTAAATGTCACTGTGATGGAGAAGCATGTTCTCCCTTTTTGACAGATGCTTCACCTAAGTCTGGGTCACAGACTTTCCACTACCTGGTCTTGCCTCAAATGAAGTTTTTGACCAGTTTAGAATCTGTAATTAACAAAAGCAAAAGGCTTTGGTTGCTTCTGATTCATGTGAAGGTCAACCAGTGGAAATAATAGTTCCAGGCCAAGTTATAAAGGCTCAGAATGTTAGTAGTTATTCATTTTGGAAAAGGGAGCAGACAAAAATAACAAAGACAGATGCAAGGGTTCAAGACTTGGTATTTTGGTTTGTTTGTTTGTTAGACATTTTTCCCTTTAGGAAGTGCTGGTGTGTTTTGTACTTTTTCAAAACAAATGTGGAGACAAGAGTGTGCTTAATTTGATGACATATGGAAAGCTGCTTATCGGTCTTTTACTTCTTGCATTTTAATGTGGTTATTACTATAATATTACTGTTATGCTTGATATTTTTACTTATTTAATTATTTTATTCAATAAATATTCCTTAAGTGTCTATAAGTGAAAAGCACAAACAGCAGGACTCCTCTCCTTTTCCCCTGATCCTCCATGTGACCCTTTCAAATATGTCTTAATAGCTACTAGTCATTTTTGGAATTTTTAATTATTTATTAAACAGCAAGTGTTTACTGGTAAACTATAAGGAAATATGCAGTATAGATCTTTTCATGGTTTGAGCCACTCCTGGGCACAATCCTGTCTGTGTGTGTATGTGTTCACATCAGTTCAACTCTGATCACGGCACCCTTGTAAACATCCTCTCCTGCTAATTATTTCCTCTTCCTTTACTCCCTGAATAGAGAGACCTGAAGGGCTTTATGTCTTTATGTGTCAAGTGGCTGTCAAGCAACTCAAGCCAGATGATCTTCTACTCTATTTGAATGCCTGGACAGCTGGAAAGGCTGAACTTTCAATGAGTGAATGAATGAATGAATGAATAGATGGATGGATTGGGCAGTCTCTTAAGTGAGGTATCCAAACTTTTCCAAGCCAATAGAAAAGAGCAATGGTGGATACAGTGACTATACATCCTGAATTTCTAGGAAATTCAACACTCTGAAAAATGTATTACTATCCACAAAAGTTCTCAAACTTACCAGGTAGCCTGATTTATGGTTCTGAAAATAGAGCCCATAAACTTATATCTTTACAAGATGTGAGCTAACAGTTGGTTAGTTGTTGTCACTCAAAGGATGTTTTCCTATTAATACTCAAAGGGTAAAAAGTCTTCAAGATTCAAAGCAATATATCTCTAATACTAGAATTTCAGGTTACTTGAGATCTTGGTGGAGATAGATTATTTTTTGGCCATAGGATGGCCTGACACACCTCATTTCACATCAAGCAACCCATCACCCATTCTGCCTGTAACTAAGGCTCAACTGACCTTCTTCATGTACTTGATGGCTGATAATTCCTTCAGACATTCCATGTGCATCTTCTGGTTGTGGTGTATTCAACTGAGGCAGAGGGGAATGGAAGAATGCACTAAAGCTGTACTTAGGAGGCTGTTAATCCTTTTGGGAGTAAATCCTTTTGGATTGGATTCTGCACCAGTTTCAAGTTTGGCATCTGGAAGTTATAGATTCTATAGTACTTTCAGAGTAGAGGCTGTGTCTTATAAAACTAAGTATCCTTTAGGTACCTTATACAAATAGGTGCTTAACAATTCCTTACTGTTAGAGAGTTATAAAGACAGTGGTTGCTCTGTTAATCAGTGAGAAATATATCTGTTCTCATTTTTGTCTGTGTGAATTCAAACATCAGCACCTGATAAATCAAAGATGATTACTTCATTTGCTTTTTTTTCAATTTACCAGAGACACTGAAGGTTTTTTTTGGGTAAGGATATGAGTATTAAGAATAGAGTTTACCAAGAGAGATGAAAAGCAATACATTAAAAGAAAACAATTTGAATTTTTAACTGTTTGGTAAAACATAAAAACAGGAGAAAAATTAGTCAATGATAGTTTTATATAATAAGACCTTTTATCCTTCTAATGAAAATAATGTTATTATTTTTCTTTCTGATTATGGAAGTACTACATTCACTGGGGAAAAATGTTAAATGCAAAAAAAAAGAGTTTAAGAAATTTACCATCTGGAAATAACACTATTGACGTTTTGCTAGATAGCCTTCCATTTTTTCAACAGTTGTTGATATATAAACACTTTTCTGTTTTTTCACAAAGATGGAATCACGTTAAAACATACAGTTTTGTAACTGCCCTTTTTGCCTTACCTGTAATTGGGTTTACATGTTAATAGATGCCAACCTAAATGGCCACATGGCAATTCTATGCCACTAATTCACTGGGATAGATGGACATTTATGGTGGTACTACAGTGTTGCTACTGCTAATATAACAACATTGAAACTGCTTTCTCTTGACGGGCTCAGTGGATTTCAGAAATTCCTGAGTGATTGCCATATTTGTTGGGCCTGGGCTGCTACTTATCCTGGGTACTAAGAAATATCTAAATTCTCAGGCTCCCCTTCTTTAGGAAGGAACAGGCTGCCCCTTGAAAATGGGGCGGCACTTTTTGAGAAACTGAAATTAGGTTTTTAGGCAAATTGAAAAAGTGCGTATCTTGCTTCCCACCACTTTGCTTCATATCCTGCTTACCCCAAAGGATTTAGAAACCCTTTTGCATTTATCCACATAGCTCAGTTACTTTTCAAAAACATCCCACTTCCCAGAAATACCAAATAAATATTTACTGAAATCTATGTCACGATGAATTTTTTGCCCGCTAATAATAATATTATCTTATGTGTCATAGGAGTGGGGCACTTTAAATTTAGAAACAAGGATTTTTCTGCAGGAGGACTTGCCATGTGGGTTCAGCTTGTGGGTTGTTCGTCAATTATCTTTTTTTTTTTTTTTGGAAATAAATCCATTTGCTGACTTAATGCCAACTTGCATTACTTTGATTTTGCTGCTGAAGCAGGGAGAAAAACTAGTTTCTCTAAATATTTTTACAAATATTTTACTGAATTTTGTTTTGACATCAGAGAAACTCTAGCATTTTGAAGCTAGAAGGAATTTAGAAACCACAGAGCTGGGTCCTTGGTATTCTTGAAGGAATGTAAGAAGTCCATAAATCCTCAGAAATAGTATATGAGAGAGAGAGAGAGAAAGAGAGAGAGAGAGAGAGAGAGAGAGAGAGAGAGAGAGAGAGTGTGTGTGTGTGTGTGTCCATTCTTCTTGAGTACCAAATGTCAAGTACTTATCAGATTCCCAAAGAAATCCATGATAGAAAACTTGGTTAAAAATCACTCAGAGTCTTCATTTTGAAAAGGAACAAATTGAAATTCAGAAATCTTGCCCAACGTCAGATTTTGAGTCAGCTTCTATGACTGTTTAAATTACTTTTACTACCCAAATTAAATATAAACTCAATGTTTCTATGTATATCAATATAATATTTAAATCACTTTTGGTATTTCAGAAAGATAACAGGTTGGAATGAGAGGTTCTAATTTGCATTTTGGTTCTGCCATGTAGCTTGCCAAATCTCTGAATTTCTGTTTCCTCATCTATGAAATGAAAATTTAAAATACACCCTCTAGAGTTCTTTCATGTTTTAAGGAGTTTGTGAGTATAAGTGTGCCTTGCATAGGCATAGAGAAGACCTAAGTCTTACAGAGTAAAACTTGCCATGGAATCTTAAGGACATAATTTAGTGGGTTTTATTCTAACAAGTGGTTAGGCAGTACTTGGAGGTCAGTTTCCATTTCCTCAGCTGTAAAATAGACCTAAGAACAGAACCTACCTTCTAGGGTTGTTCTGAGGGTTACATTAGATAATTACTCATAGTGTTGGGGACAGACTGTTTAATGTGTCAGTGCTTAATAAATGTTATCTATAACAATTAATATTTTCTCATCAGCATTTTTAGTATGTCATTTGATTCCTTTAGATCTTAATAATAACCTTATGAGTTGGCATATATCTATGCACACACATATACACAAAATATATACTGTTAAATAAATATGTATTCATAATAAAAAATAGATTATTTTCTACTTTTGCATTTTCCAGCCCTCCACATGGCACATATATTAGTTTCATAATAAAAAAACTCACATTGAATTTTATTTAAAAAAAATCACAACATACCCATATATTTATGGTCAATTAATTTTTGACAAGGGTGCCAAGACAATTCAATGAAGGAAAGAATAATCTTTGCAGTAAATAGTTCTGGGACAATTGGGTATCCACGTGCAAAGGAACAAAATGGGCTTTCCTATACAAATATGTAAAATTAGTGGAAAAATGGATCAAAAACTTAAATATAAGGTCAAAACTATTAAACCCTTAGAAAACACTATAGGTGTAAATTTTCATGGCTTTGGATTAGGTAATTATTTATTAGATATGACACCAAAAGCACAAAGCAGCCAAAAAAATAAATAAATTGGACTTAAAAACTATTGTACATTAAGGATACTATCAAGAAAGGGAAGGAGCAGAAAATGGGAAAAATATTTTAAAATCATATATCTGATAAAAGATTTGTTTCCAGAATATATTAAAAAGGCTTACAACCAAATAATACAAAGACGAATTGCCCAATTAAAATGAGCAAAGGATTTGAATAAACATTTTTTCAAAGAAGACATGCAATTGGCCAATAAATACATGAAAATAATCTCAATATTATTATTCATTAGGGAAAATGCAAATCAAAACCACAATGAGATACTACTTTCCACTCCCTAGTAGGCTATAATTAAAAAGGCAGTCAATAACAGTGTTGGTAAGGATGTGGAGAAAATAGAACCTTTACACATGGCTGGTGGGAATGTAAACTGGTGAAACTGATGAAGCCTCTTTGGAAAACAGTTTGTCAGTTCTACAAAGAGTTAACTGTAGGTTACTATAGGATCCAACAATTCCACCCAGGAGAAACAAAAACAGGTTCACACAAAAACTTGTACATTTGTACATGAATGAGTGTTAATAGCTGCATAATTCTTCATATCAAAAGCTGCAAACCACCCAAATGTCCCTCAACTAAGTGGTGCACAAACAAAATGTATATCTGCATACATGTCCCATATATTTCGTATAATGGAATATTACTTGTTCATAAAAATAAATGAAGGACTAATATGTACTACAACATGGATGAAACTTGAAAACATTGTGCCAAGTTAAAAAAAGAAAGCCAGTAACAAAGAACCACATATTGTATAATTCCATTTATATGAAATCTACAGAATAAGCAAATATGTAAGGTCAGAAAGTAGACATGTGGTTGCCCCAGGTTAGGGGTAGAGTTTGTGGGGGGGAATAAAAAGTGATTGCTAATAGTTTTGGTGTTTCTTTTTGGGGTGATGAAATATTCTAGAATTGATATGGATGATGGCTATACAATTCTGTAAATATACTAAATACCATCAAATCTTATACTTTAAATGGTTGAATTATATGATATGTGAATTATATCTTAATGAAGTCTTATAAAAATTATTCTTGGGAGTAGTGTGGGGGTATTTATTCACCTAGAGATATTTTTGCCTATCCCTATTTAGTTAATATAATTTCTCAATAGAGCCTCATATGTGGAAGCCACTTGGTCTAGTTGATTTGATCTTTCCACTTTCTGACCCCACCAGTATCCTTGTGATAGTTCAGGAGCTAAGCTCTTGTGTTTTCAGTAATTAGACAAATAGAGGGAGAGAGGAAACCACCACTGCCATCATAAGCTTCTTTAAAGATTTTTTGTTTTTGTTTTTCTCTTGATCATTTATCTTCCTTAACCAGATTATGGGAGCCACTTTTTCCATCATAGGCTATCATTGAAAAGAAGAAAAAAAAATCAAAGTCCAGAATCTAATGAATTATCCCCACTTCCATTGTTATCATCATCTCTTACTTCGATTACTTCCACAGCCTCGCAGCTGGTCTCCTGGCTAGGATTCCTGCTTTGTTGCAAACTACTCTCCACAACGCATCCAGTGTTCCTTTTAAATGTAAGATCCTGTCACTTCTCACCTCCAAACTATCAAAGGCTTTCCATCTTGGAATAAACGTTCATGCTGCTTAAAAAATCTACACCACACTTCTGGCAGTTCTGCTGACAAAGAAAAGAAAAAAAAATCTGTACCACATTGACCCCAACTTTCTGATTCCATCTCCTGCCACTGTCTCCCTTGCTTACTCTAGTCCTACTCTACTGGCCGAGTAAGCTTCTGCTTTACGACTTCTGTACTTGCTACTACTTTTTCTAGGAATATTTTCTCTGCAGGTATCTCTAGAGATCACCTCCTTACTTCATTAGTGTCTCCTTATAAGAGACATCACAAACATACTTTGCCAGCTTGACCCTCTATTCCCTTTCTTTTTTTAAGGCACTTAATCTAAATCAATTACCACATATTTATTTCTTTATTGCCCAGTTCTTTTCAAATGAATGAAAGAACAAGATCAAGGACTATTTATTTAGTTAACTGGTGTATTCCCAATGCCTGAAATTATGCCAGCCACATATTAAGTTTTGAATAATTGAAGAAGGCAGAGATTAAAGTAAGGAGACCTATAAGGCTATAAAAATCTTATTTCCTAAATTTTATTCTTTCATAGCAGGAATTTAGGAGGAACGACAGCAGGAAAAAGCACAGCTCTTTCATTTTTTCCTACACAAAAAGAAAAATCCAATTTTTTATTAAAGAGAAGCCAAGGATAAATCAATGGTCTAAAATAATTTATTAAAAGTCTTATGGCTGGGTGCACTGGCTCATGCCTGTAACTCCAACACTTTGGCAGGTGGATCACTTGAGGTTAGGAGTTCGAGACCAGCCTGGGGCGAAACATGGCAAAACCCCATCTCTACTAAAAAATGCAAAAATAAAAATAAAAAAAGCTGGGCATGGTGGCTAGTGCCTATAATCCCAGCTATTCAGGAGGCTGAGGAGGAGAATTGCTTCAACCTGGGAGGTGGAGATTTCAGTGTAGTAAGCCAAGATTGTGCCACTGCACACCAGCCTGGGTGACAAAGCTAGACTCTTTCAAAATGCATCAACACACACATACACACACACACACACACACACACACACACACACACCCCTAACCAAATAGACAAACAAAAAAGAGTATTATATACATGATCTATAAGAGGCATGTTTGTCAAAGGAAAACAGCCTCAACAGCATTTTACAAAAAAGAATGTTACTTGCAAAGAGGTGCAAGGGAGTCAAACATCAGAAGTATTGTCTCAGCAATTAAATATATACATTTAAAGAAAAAATTCCAAGGTCTCAAAGTTAACTAATTTATAGGTCTCTGAATATGTTGAAAACACAGAAAGTTTTCAAAATTATTATAGCCACAAAGGCCAGCATATTTCTTCAGACATTATCATTGTAAAAGCCAGGAATGAAATTGTTTCCTTGAACAGGAAATGTTCAATGTTTCATTCATTTCAGGGACCAGAACTTGACAACCTGACTTGTTATTTTTGGTTTATCTCAGTGTAAAGTGCTTTTTTTTCCTTTCTGGAGGTGGGTCATGATGTACATATTTATAATGACAGCAGGCCAGTGTATCAGTGTTTATTACACACAGCTAAAGTGATTCAGAAAGAATGATTGCAAAAAAAAGAGCAAAAATATATCTGTCAACCACAAACCAAAGCAAAACACATGTCATGTTATTAATATCTGAAAATGTTTGATTCAGACCTGTGGTAGTACTGATATCAATGATCAAACAAATTGGCAGAATAAATTAAAACTCTCACAAGACACTTTTCTAATGGAAACCATTGGCCAGCAAAAGGACTAGATTTTGTTGGTAATCAATTATTACTTTAAATCAATCTATTGACATGTTTTATAAAGTTTAGGTTTCAGTAGTGGATGGAGATAAAAGTTGTTAAACTTGTGCATGATTAAGAATGTCTGTGTGAGATTATTTTGTAAAATAAAATGTTACTTTAAAGCAATTCTCCAAGCCTGTAGTCCCAGGACTTTGGGAGGCTGAGGCAAGTGGATTGCTTGAGCCCAGGAGTTTGAAACCAGCCTGGCAAACATGCAAAAGCCCTACCTCTACAAGAAATAAAAAATTGGTCACAGATGGTGGCACGTGCTGAGGAGGGAGGATCATCTGATCCCAAGAAGTTGAGGCTGCAGTGAGCTGAGATCATGCCACTGTACTCCAACCTGTGAACAGAGTGAGACCCTCTCTCAGTAAGTAAGTAAGTAAGTAAGTAAGTAAGTAAGTAAGTAAATAAATAAATAAATAAAGCAGTCCAAAATCTCACTGGATGATGCAAATGATTAAATGTAAAGTAGAGGGCATTTATCCTTCTGCTTTTTGTGGTTTATAAATGGGGGGAAAAGGTGCAGAAAGAAAAATGATGGAGCAATTTTTAATTTCAAAAGCTTGACCAAGGGTCAGGGGTTCGACTAGGTCAGTACTGAGTTAATCTCACCTGTGCTCATTTCTGGAGGTGCCTAAAACCATGGTTCTGACCCTTGGCTAAACCTAAGTGAAATGTACTTTTATGCTGTGCTAGTAGCCAAGATAGACAGGGGCAACCTGTCCCATCTTATTAGCATTGTTTATAGAAAATCTACCTAGAGATATTTGCACCTGGTTTATATTTCCAATAGTCTGGTTTTGACTATGTAACCAAAAAGTGTGAAGAACTCCTCTTTGCAAAAGCAGTTCTTCAGAGACCAAGTATCTTGCATATATCTTGGTAAGGACCTAGGGAAAAAGCCTATCCTATGAAACAGAAAGGACACAAGCATTTGTGCCTAGAAATCTTATTTCTCCCTGATATTTACTTGGTTTTATTTCTGCTGCTGTATTGTTACCCTTTACCTTCATCAAAGCCTTTTATCAGTAGATCCTGAGGAATCCATCTATCCTTTTATTTGATCCTGTGTAATCACTGCAGCAATGTGTCAGTTTTCCTTCCATACATGTAAATAACGTGACTCAGAAAGATTGATTATTAAAGAATAGTCAAAGAAAAATCTGACAACTGTACAGACAAAGGAAAGCAGGCATGACATGATTAATATGAGGATAAAAGCGTTTAATGAGATACAGAAGATGAGTTTATAAATATAAACAGCACAATTCACAATGACAATAGAACTGTAACTGTTTTGGAAGAAATACGGTCTTTATGGGAACATTGACAGAAAACTCAAAATCTAAAAGGATGATGACATAGGATCACTAGACAAGCAGTTCTAGTTGTGTCCTCTTGATCCTCACACAACTGTGTTACTGGGATTATGTGCTCCAGCTCTGGAAGCATAAAGCCAAGGTTCACATGTTGGCTCTTTCATTCTCAGCTATCTGATGCTGTTAAAGTCTTTTAATCTCTCTACTGTTGTTTCCATATAGCCAAAAGGGGGATAATAACAATATTATGTATTTCATCGGTTATTTGTTTGGGTTTAATGAGGTGATACATATAAAAGTGCTTAAAATGTTATAAAAGCCAAATAAAAGTTAAATATTATCATTTTAAAAATTATCATAATGGCCTCGTTTGAAGGTTAGTATTTTTCCCTCCATAATCTTTGAAGCTATTTTAACCATTAGGATTAAGGAAATGAAGATTTACTCATTTAACTTCTCATAATTCATAATTTAAGAATCCCGTCTCCTAAAAGGTGTTCAAAGAAGAACAATTTGTTCTTTGGCTGTATGGTTAGAAACAAGCAAATAAACAAATGAACAAGCAAAAAACTTTGTATCTGAGAACTATAGTATCCCAAAGGTAACTTCTTCTAGTCTTGTTTTAAATTTTCCTAATTAGATGGACTAGTGATAGTTTTAAAAATCAAGATGTCCAAGCAACTCAGTAACTGGATTCCTTTGCCCATGTTCACTGTATGCCACCTATTTAACAGAATCAGATAAAAATCAATTAAAGTTACATAACAATTTGATCTTTGGAGTCAAACTCCAGACTGAATACCAAAGGCCAAAGTTTAATCCCCAAATATTTTTGTAATCTTATTTGTACCAGTTTTATTAATCAGAAATATTCTGCTATAAGAAGGATATGCTACCTTGAAATGCTTCATTGGGGTAGAATTTAGAAGACTAATGACAACTATCCTCTTCTCCTTTGCACTAGTATTTTGAAGTTCCACCTATAAATCATTACTAGATAAATTCATTATCTTTGGAGAACCACATATATGAATTAAAATGTCATTATTCCATTTTGCTACATGTAAACTTGCTGCTTCTTTCATTTTTCTTTTTCTTTTGAGACCTATTATGCAAAGCTTTTGAGGGAAATTTTAACATAAGACAAAGTTTGCATTTCCATTAACAAAAAGTAATTCCATGCTGTGTCCCAGAAGAAATAGAATCAGTTTAATATTGGTATTAAAAGACAAGGAGTTTCAGATTTGTAAAAACTTGATTTTTCAGGTCAAAAAAGGTAAGAACTCTGGGGAACTAATACTGGTTATTACTTATAAATCTTCTTCCAAATTAGAGTACCAGAGTCATATAAATTGAGATGCTTGTGAGTTGGCATTGATCTGTTGTTCCCTCTTTTCACTCTTGAAAGTACAAGAGTGAAATAAGGAAAGTTAATTTTACTGTAACATAAATTATCATTTGTTTAGGGTAAGTGATTATTTATAGAACTTCAAACAGATAATCTTCAATAAATATAATAGTTTCTGAAGAAAATGCCTAAACAGAGCATTCTATTATGCTGGAAGTGGGGAGGGGAGAAGCAACTGTGGAGGGAGGAATGATACAAGATTTAAGGAAGCTTCTAGTATAGAGAAGGAGATTGGGCAGCTAAAATAATCAAGGCCTTGAATTACAAGGGTCAAATGCATGGTAAAGGCAATAAAGATGGTCACATTGTATATTAATTTGGAATTGAGCAATTCAAAATGATTAATACTTATATTTTGCCCTCCAAATTAAAAAAAAATTGCAAATTTCACAATTGACTGTCTGGGTAAACTATAAATTATGTTTCCATTGAGAGGAAATGTTGGTATCACTTTAGCTGGTATATAGAAATACCCAATGTTCTTTCTTAGAATTGCTTACTACTGTTTATATACACACGATTTTGATGATTATTGAGCTATTATTTTAACACTCTCCATTAAAATAATCTAAAATATTTTTCTGTAACAAAGTTATCTAAGTGTTCATTGCATGGTAGTGCTGGTCTAAGTATTAATGCTCACATGAAAAAAAAATCCCTGGAAACCAAGCACTTGGGAACAAAAAATAAAAAGATTTAATAAAACACATGAAATATTTTTAAACAATTCTTATTACTCAAGAGTTTTTGCTAAAAATTAGGGATAATGTTGAAAAAACAGGCTCCTAGCTGCGTTACTCTAATTTCTGCTTCCATTGCCACATGGTCGCCTTCTCCCACATTGACCCTTCTGCCTCCCTTTTATAAAGAACCTTGTGCTTATATAAATGTAGTTACTTGGGCCCACTCAAATAATCCAGAATAATCTCCCCAAATCAAGATCCTTAACTTCATCACATCTGCAATTTCCCTTTGCCATATAAAGTAACACATTCATAAATTCTGGGGATTCAGACAAGGATATCTTTGGGGGCCATTATTGAGCCTACAGATGAATATAAAGGAGGAGGCAGGAACTTCAATCTATTCATCTTTGTCCTCTCCATACTCAGAACTATATGTAGCCCCTGGTCAATTCATGTCTTCCAAATTGGGGAGAGGATATGAGGAAATGTACAAAGGTGGAAATGAGCAATATGTGTCCTGGAAACCCTGACGAGATTGTTAGGTGTGAGCTGAAGGACTACACCAGTAAAGATGGCAGAAAATGGAGTGGAAAGGTATTTTGGCCACATTCCTCAGTGCCCTAAATAGACTGTGTATTTAGACTTGAACTAGTGAGAAACTAATAAAGACTTTTGATTATGGGAAAGAAAAGATTAAAGGGGGTTTTGATAAAAGATTAATCTGGTGAATACCCTTGGCAGCTACATCAGCAAGCAAGTCATGAAGTGATCGAGCTTGAGCTTTAGTTATGGTGGTCATTAAAAAAAAGAGGGCAGAAGCTTGAAACAGCGGGAAGAAAGAATTGCCAGCACTTAATCACTGAGTCACTATAAGAGGGTGTATACCTGGAGGTTGATTTGTGTTTGTTTTACAAGGAAGAGAAATTTCAATACGATTGAATGAAAGCTGTTTATTCTCTCCCATAACATGGAAACTAAAGGTAGGTGGTTGTGAATTTACATACAGTGACTCTTCCTATGCTCTTCAGCAAAATCCAGATGGGACTATCTGTCTGCTGGGAGTCAGATTAATCTTTTTGAAATAAAGAAGCAGAAGGTATGAATACAAATTAAGCAGTGTTTCCCTTACAAAAAGGAAGGGGCTAGCAGAATATTTTTTTAAAGAAACTTTCAAGGGTTCTCAACAATAAGTAATACTTGGCTAGGTGTTCATCATCCTTTCTAAGACCTTGAGAGAGGGTGTATCAGGCAAAGACCAACATAACCCTCTCAGCCTCAGACCACTTTAAATTCCTTGTTGTCTATTGATTGTATCTGCCACTGGAGCTGGAAAGTGTGAGGAATAGGAAATGTATTTTATAATGGCTGTTTAGTGTTTATTAATATAACGATTTTGGGCAATTACCATATCTTCTTTCTCTCTAATATCTTAAGAAGAAAGAAAGAACAAAGAGAGTCTGTTAGGTCATCTCTAGTGGTCAGAAATAGGCAGGAAGCAAAGTAAAAAGCCCCTTTATACAAATGTTCTTCCTTTATAATTACATGCAGCTGTCTGAAAACCTTTTAAAGTTCTTATTACTTTAAAAGTAATAAGAAATGACATTGTAGATAGGGTGAACTAATAAGTTCATGGATAAGGAGAGATTGTTTGAATACTGGCAATTACCAAAGAAAGGGGGACGTAAACCAATAATCCTAACATTAGGCAAGTCATTTGCAGTTTGAAAAATAACATGAAATGACCTTCAAGGTATTCCAAGATTATCAGTAAGGTTACACTAAACATTAATTCCAGTCTTCACCATAACTTTACAAAGGGAGCTTCCTAGAATGGAAACTTCAGCTGTCTGTGCATGGCGTGCACCCCTGCTGAACTTCCCAAGCAGTCCTTTCCATCATGATGGTTTTTATGATTTCATGAAGGAGAAAGACGTTAACATGTCCACCACTACCGGCTTTAAAGAAAACTTTAAAAAAAATGTTGATTGTCGAATATCAGTGGGGTAGAAAAATTAACTATTGTCACATAGGAGCCCTGCTTTTTCTAGTTTTCCAATATTCTCCCCAACATCCCATGTGCTAGCTGTCTTCAGAGAGGAGCAGTTTCTTCTCTTCTGATCATCAGTTGGGCCACATAGGCCAGAGGTGGCTCCCTTGCATGGTCTCTCTTATTCTTCCGTCTGCTATATGTGGGTATAGGGTAGGTGAGTTGAGAGATTTTGCTTTCAAGGCCTGAACTTCTCTTCCAGGCCCTGGGTTCAGGCCCTATCCTGCAAACTAGCTCTCTCTACCCATGTGTCTGAGAGAATTCAGGATTGAGACTCAGGAGTCAGTAGAAGACCCACACTTTGGCTCCAATTGTGTTTCTCTTCCTCTACCTCAGATGCCATCAGATGCTCGCTCCAAGGGTAAGTTTTAAGTATAGATCTTACTCTTGTCCCTACAAGTTCCTACAATAGAAACTTCTACAAGTAGAAACTTGTAGAAGGAGGGAGTGGTCAGCAGAGCATTGTTGCGTCCCTGGCTGTATGACCATGGGATATCTTTAAATTTAGTTTTCCTTGATGTAAATTGGTATGATCAGTTCAGAGAGCCATGTGGCAATATCAAACCGAGATGAACGTGCACATGCCCTCTATCCAGCAATTTCACTCTAGACAAAGGGCTAGAAAAGCGTTCTCATGTATCACTAGAAGTTATTCATGAGAAAGTTTGTTGCAGCTTGGTAATAGCAAAATCATGAAAATAATCTATCAGCAGGAAAACAAATTGTGCATATTTGTAAAATAAAATGTTATTTAGCAATACAAAGTAAATGAGCTAGAAGCCCTACACTCTTCATTTATAGAAATGCCATGTATTTCATGAAAACCGTGCTGTTTGAATGAATGTATACACATGAATGAAGCTGAATAAAAATGAGAGACACCAAGTTTAGGAAAGTGATTAATTCTGGGTAGAGATACCAAGAAATAAAATCGTGAAAAGGTACAAAAGGGATTTAATTATAATTTTTTTTTATTTTTAGGCCACATGTGGGATATACACAGATATATACTCATTGCATAATTCTATATACACTTATTACCTAATTCTATATACATTTTCATGTGCCTGAACTATTTTGTTTCTAAACATCTTCTAAAACCCTTAAGAGATGCCAGTAGTATCACCTATTGGCCATTTACAAAAAGAGAGGTATCTTTCAGAACAAAATATAAGGAATCACTTCTTTCTCCTAAGGAACTTCTGTGTTATCTCTTCATTAGTAAGATAAATCAGTCACTAATAATGTTTCTTTTTTCTTTTACTTGCTTGGAAGCTCAGAACCAAATTTGAGCTCTTATTAACCAAAAGGGATTTTGTAGATCTGTACTCTTTCTACCTGAAATTGATTTTCTTTCAAAATGTGCATTCTTCCTGGTCATGCATTTGTTTATTCTACTTTATGATGTTGTAAGCCTCTTCATATTCCTTGCGTAATAAAAATGGCTATAAAAATATAAAAATTATTTTTTATATTCAGGTTTTCCTAATTTACATAGACATAAAACATTTACACTGGACGGAATTGTGTGTTGGCCTTGTTTACCTTTGTAAACCTCTGTGTCTAGCATAGTGTCTGCCACATGGTAGGTATTTTTGTTGATCAAATGAATTGACAAACCCACAAATTCATGCTTAGACAGATCTTAAGTTTTGTACATTTTGAAGGTGTCCAATTTGTCTTGTTATAACTTTAGTAAACATCTTGATGAATATTGTTTTGGATTGTTTCCTAAGGTTATTTTTTCCAGGAGTAAAATTACATGAGTCAAAGGATGTGAACATTTAATGGCTATTGAAATGTTTTTCCAAATTGCTCTCCAAAAAAGCTTTTATCACTTTCTACAGCTACAAGCAATATATGAGCGTATCATTTCACCATAACACTGTGTTTGTGCAGTATTTTGTTCTGTTTTGCAATTTAGTAGATGTAAAATTATAGCTTGATGTAGAGTTAATAATTTTTTAAATGTAACTTACCTATCATTTGTATCATCTATTTTCAATCACTATCATTTTTATGTAACTTCATGGACTCTTGTGAATTAACACACTTGGCCTTTCCAGACTTCATCATAGATTTTCAATATGTAATAGAATCCAGCAGAGAAAAAGAATCCATGGAAATTATTGGGACTTCTGAATTCCCAGTATGACTAGTATATAGTCACTAAACCTCTCTGGGCTTTGAATTCCTTACCTATAAACTGGAGATAAGAATATGTACATCGGATGCCTGTTACAAAGACTACAAATCATGTATATAGAATACTTATCAACATGTGACACATAGGAGGTGCCCAGTAAATATCAATTATTATTATTTTAATTATTACTTATAAAATTAGTTTTATAATCTAAACATTGAGTTCATTTCCTGGTCTGGGTGCACAAGGAACAAATGCATATTAATTATGAATTCATTTGGTGATACATCTTGAACTACCTTAAACAAAAGTAGAATTCACCAATAGAATGGTAGAACAATCAGGAAGAGGAAAGAGCAGGATTCAGCTGGGCTCCAGAGCAAAAGACCCTCAGCCCTGATGTTGCCAGAACATGCTCTTACCAACTCTACTTGCTGGTTCCCTCTGCACTGCACCTGAGCTCCATTTTCTTTACCCACAAGCAGATTTTCTTGAAACAACTGCCAAAAACCCCCAGGTTTATTCCTGACATTGTACCAAACTCTGCAAACACTGTTTTTTCCCTATACATACATACCTATGATAAAGTTTAATTTATAAATTAGGCACTGTAAAAGATTAATAACAACAATAATGAAATAGGACAATTGTAACCATATATGAAACAAAAGTTATGTGAATATACACACATACTCTTTTTCTGTCTCAAAATATCTAATTGTACTGTACACATGTATTTTGGGGCCACAGTTGACCATGGGTGACTGACACTGTGAAAGCAAAACTAAGCATAAGGGGGGATACTGTATATATCTCTGTTCCTCACCCCAATCTTGAGCTTCAACTATGACTTCACCTATATAATTCAATCTAGATTTCTAATTTCTCATCTAGGGCATGTAGTCAAACAACAAATCACTCAATCGCTAATTCATTCAACAAATTCTACTGATAGCCTACGCTGTGCCAGACACTCTTCTTAGTATTTGGGGTATAGAAATGAATAAAATAAAGTCCCTGGCCTCAAGTGTTTGTAGTTTGCTGTTTGTTCTCCCCCTTCATAGCCATTGTATTATTTAAATCCATGGTACCAGTTGACTCCCCTAGATTCCTAATTAGCCTCCCTGTCCCTAACATTGATTTCTTCCAACCCCTTTGGCATACAGCAGTTGAAGTGATTATTCTAAACTCTAAATCTTTACAAGCCAATATATCCTACTTAAAATCCTTCATAAATTCCTCAAAGCTTGCAGGACTAAGTCTAAACTCCTTGGAAAGACTTTGATTCCTTTCCTATCTGCTTTTTAAGCTTAATCTCTTTTTAGGCTCACCCACAACCTGGACACTCCAGCAGTGTCCCTAATGCATTCTGGTTCTCTAAATATTTTATGCTTTTCATGCTTCTTTGTGTGTCTGCACAGACTTTCCTTCCTTGTGCCTGACAAAGTTCTAGTAACTCATTTTATATCTTGCTTTCCCTGCCTGTGATAGAACTAATCATTAATTTCTTTGTATAATTTTGTGTTTTGTAAAACTCTGTAATTGTACATTGCCTCTGATACTGTAATAATGTATCTATCTATCTGTTTTATACTAGACAGAAAGTTTTCTAGGGCAGAAATGGGGTCTTATTCTTTACGTAGCACAGTCCCTATATGTAATATAAGCACAAACTTTATTAAAATTTAATGATAATATATGTAACAGGATGTTCAAATAAGGCTTGTTTTTAAAATTGTCAGTTGACAATTTATAATTGTATACATTTATGGGGTACAAAGTGCTCTTACAATTTATAAATACAATGTGGAATAATAAAGTCAAGCTAGTTACCATAACCATTACCTAAAATATTCAGTATTTTTTTTTGTGCTGAGAACATTGGAAATTTACTCTTAGCAATTTTAAATGTACAGTACTCTATTATTACCTATATTCACCACACTGTGCAATAAATCTAAAAAAAATCATATTCCTTCTCAGATTTTGTACCCAGATCATCATCTCCCCATTCCCCCACACCCTTAACCTCTATACCCACTATTCTACTCTCCACTTCTATGAGCTTGATTGTTTTAGATTCCACATATAAATGAGAACATGAGGTATTCGCCTTTTGGTGCCTGGCTTATATTATTTACTGTAATGTTCTCCATTTCCATCTTCATTGTCAAAAATGACAGAATTTTCCTATTTGTAAAGAATGAATGATATTCCATTATGTATGTATATTAGATAAATATTTATTTATTTATCCATCTGTTGATGGGCACTTAGGTTGATTCCATAGTTTAGCTATTGTGAAGAGTGCTGCAGTGAACAAGGAAGTGCAGACATCTCTTTGACTAACTGTTTTCAAATCTTTGGGGGAAATACCCATAAATGGGGGCCAGACATGGTGACTCATTCCTGTCATTCCAGCACTTTGGAAGGCTGAGGTGTGAGGATTGCTTGAGCCCAGGAATTTGAGACCAACCTGGGCAACATAATAGGACCTCATCTCTACAAAAAAAATTTCTTTTTAATTAGCCTGACATGGTGGCATGCATCTATAGTTCTAGCTACTTGGGGGGCTGAGGTGAGATGATTGCTTGAGGCCAGGAGGTCAAGGCTGCAGTGAGCCATGATTGTGCCATTGCACTCCAGCCTGGGTGTCAGAGTGAGACTTTGTCTCAAAATAAAAACCCCAAAACCCATAAATGGGATTGCTGGATCACACAGCAAATTCTGTTTTTAGTTTTATGGGGAAGCTTCAAACGGTCTTCTATAATGGCTCTACATTTCTACCAACAGTCTACAAAGATTCCCTTTTCCCCACATTCCCACTAACATTTGTTTTCTTTTGTCTTTTTTTAATAGTAGCCATTCTGTTAAGTGTGAGATAATATCTTGTAGTTTTAATATACATTTCCTCAATGATTAGTGATGTTGAACATTTTTTCATATATACACTGACCATTTGTATATCTTCTTTTGAGAAACATCTATGTAAGTCTTTTGCCTATCAAAATTTTTTTTAAAATTTTCTGGCCACTGAGCTCTTTGATCTCTTTAAATATTTTGGATATTGACACTTTATCAATATATAGCTTGAAAATACTTTCTCTCAATCTCTGCACACTGTTAATTGTTTCCTTTGCTGTGAAGAAGGTTTTTGGTTTCATGTAATCTCATTTGTCTAGTTTTGCTTTTGTTGCACATGCTTTTGAGGTCAAATGCAAAAAGTAATTGCACAGATCAGTGTTGTGCAGTTTTCTCCCTGCTTTATCCTGCACTTTTTATAGTTTTTGGTCTTACATGTAAGTCTTTGAGTTAATTTTTTATATGTTGTGAGATAAGGAGGATCCAGTGTCATTCTTCTGCATGCATATATCCAGTTTTCCCTAAAATATTGATTATAAAAAGTATGTTTTCCCATTTTGTATTTTTGGCCCCTTTGTTGAAAATCAATTGAACATACATGAGTGAGTTTATTTTGGGGCTTTTTATTCTGCTTTATTTTATTTTATTTTTTTTGATGTAGCTATTTTCTTTTCCCCTCCAAACCATGCTGTTTTAATTACCAAAGTTTTGTAGTGTAATTTGTAAATAGTGTACCTCTTGCTTTTTGCTTATGATTGCTCTGGCTATTTGTTGGCTCTTTTTCATGGTTCCATATGAATTTTAGGATTGTGTTTTCTGTGTTATATAAATTACATTGGAATTTTGATAGGAATTGCACTGAATCTGTAGACAGCTTAGGATGGTATGGCCATTTTAACACTATTAATTCCTTCAATCCATGAACATGGGATATCTTTCCATTCATTTGTCTTCAATTTCTTTCATCAACATTTTGTAGTTCTCAATGTATAGATTTTTACCTGGTTGTTTAAACTTATTTCTATGTACTTTTTTTGTAACAATTATAAAGGAGATTTTTCTCTTAATTGAGTTTTTGCATAACTTGTTTATGTATATAAGAGCTACAGATATTTATTTGTTGATTTTGTGTCTTGCAATTTTACTGTATTTGTTTATTAGCTTTAACATGTTTTTGGTGAAGTCTATAGGGTTTCTATGTAAGATCATGTTATTGGCAAACGGGAACAATTTTATCTCTTTCTTTTATATTTAGAGTTCATCTACATAGACTCTTTCTTTACTTTTTAATGGGATTCTTTGCATTTTTTTTTCTGTAGTGAGTTTGAGTTCTTTGTATATTCTCTGTATCAGTCTGTTGTTGGATGAATAGTTTGCAAATATATTCTCCCATTCTACAGGTTGACTCTTCAGTCTGTTGTTTCCTTTTCTGTGAAGAAAGTTTTTAGTTTAATATAGTCTCACTTGTCTATTTTTTTTGTTGCCTATGCTTTTAGAGTCTTAGCCATAAAATATTTGCCTAAACCAATGTCTTGAAGAATTTCTCCTGTTTTCTCTAGTTGTTAGCTTCTAGTCTTACATTTAAGTCTTTAATCCACTTTGAACTGATTTTTGTATATTTGTATATGGTGAGAGATAGAGATTTAGTTTTGTTCTTCTGCAAGCAAATAGCCAATTTTTCTCAGCAGTATATATTGAAATGTTGTCTTTTACCTGAGGTATATTCTTGGCAAGTATGTTGAAAATCACTTTGGCTGTAAATATGTATATTTATTTTTGAATTCTCTATTCTATTCCATAGGTCTATGTGTCTGTTTTTGTGTTTATTATTTGTAACAGATTTTTGGTGAATTTGAATTTGCAGGGTTTCATGCCACTTTGATTACTATAGTTTTGTAGTGTATATTAGTCAAGCAGAGTGATGCCTTTAGCTTTGTTCCTTTTTCTCAGGATTGTTTTTGCTAGTCAAGATCTTTGTGGCTCAATATAAATTTTTGGATTGCTTTCCTCTATTTCTGTGAAGAATAGCATTGGTATTTTTAAAGAACTTGCATTGAATCTGTTGATAGATTTTGATAGTGTGGTCATTTTAATAATATTTATTTTTTTAATCCATATGCATGGAATGTCTTTTTATTTGGGTTCTCTTAAATTTCTTTCATCAGTTTTTTTGTAGTTTTTATTGTAGCAGTCTTTCACCTCCTTGGTTAAATTTATTTCTAGGGAATTTGTTTGTAGCTATTATAAATGAAATTGCTTTATTGATTTCTTTTTCGGCTAGTTTGTTACTGGTGTATAGAAATGCTACTAATTTTTATATGTTGAGTTTGTGTCCTGCAACTGTACTTACTGAATTTGTTTTTAGTTCTAAATTTTTGGTGGAGTCTTTAATATGTATAGTCATCTGGAAATAGGGATACTTTGACTTCCTCTTTTCCAATTTGGATGCATTCTAGTTCTCTCTTTTGCCTGATTGCTCTGGTGAGGCCTTCTTTGAATAAGAGTGGTAAAAATGAGCATATTTGTCTTGTTCCAGATCTCAGAAAGAAAGCTTTCAGCTTTTTTCCATTCAGTAAGATGTTAGCTGTGGGTTTGCCATATGCAGCCTTTATTATGTTGGGGTATTTTTCTTCTATGCCTAATTTGTTGATTCTTTTTTAAAAAATCATGAAGTAATGTTCAATTTTATCAAATGGTTTTGTGGATCTATTGGGATGACCACATGGTTTTTGTCTTTCTGTGATGTGATACATCACATTTATTGATTTGTGTATATTGCACCATCCTTGCATTTTGAAATTAATTGCACTTGATTATGATGTATTATACTTCTGATGTGTTGTCATATTTTGTTTGCTAGCATTTTGTTGAATATTTCTGCATCTATGTTTATCAGAAATATTGGCCTGTAGTGTTGGTTGTTGTTGTTTACTTTCTAGTTTTGGTATCAGAGCAATGCTGGCATCATAGAGTTATAAAGAGTTTTCTTCTCTTCATTTTTCTGGAATGGTATGGGTAGAATTTGTGTCAATTCTTCTTTATAGATTTTGTAGAATTTAGCAGTAAAACCATTCTGTCTTGGGCTTTTCTCTTGAGGACTTTTTCTTACTCATTCAACCTCATTACTCACTATTGGTCTGTTCAGGTTTTGTATTTTTTCCTGGTTCAATCTTGGCAGGTTGTGTGTTTCCAGGAATTTATTAATTTCCTCTAGGTTTTCCAATTCATTAGTGTATAATTGTTCATGATAGTCTCTAATGATTTTTTGTATTCCTATGTTATCAGTTGCAATGTCTCCTTTCTTATTTCTGATTTTATTTTATTTTTGCATCTTTCTCCTTTTTTCTTAGTCTAGCTATGGTTTATCAATTTTTTCTATCTTTTAAAAACATCAGCTTTTCATTTTGTTGATGCTTTGCATTTTTTTAAAAGTTTCTGTTTTGTTTTGTTCTACTCAGATCTTTATTAGTTTTTTCCTTCTACTAATTTTGGGCTTGTTTTGTTCTTGCCTTTTAAGTTTCTTGTGTTGCATTGTTAGGCTTTTTATTTAAAATATTTCTGTTTTTTGATGTAGGTATTTATGGGTATATACTTTCCTCTTAGAACTGCTTTTGCTGTTTCTTATATGTTCTAGCATGTCATGTTTCTATTTTCATTCATCTCAAGGTGTTTTTGAATTTCCGGTTTAATTTCTTCCTTAACCCATTGATTTTTCAGGAGCATGTTGTTTAATTTCCATTTTTAAATTTTCTGAAATTCCTCCTGGTATTGGTTTGTAGTTTCATACCATTTTGGTTAGACAAAATACTTGATATAATTTTCATCTACTTAAATTCTCTGAGGTTTGTTTTGTGCCCTAACATGTAATCTATCCTGTAGCATCTTCATGTGCCCTTGAGAAGAATGTATATTCTGTTGCTGTTGGACAGAATGTTCCGTACATGTCTTTAAGTTCCATTTGGTCTAAAGTGTTGTTAAATTCCAGTATTTCCTTATTAATTTTCTCTCTGTAGTATCTGTTCATGGTTGAAAATTGGGTATTGAAGTCCCCTACTACTGTTGTATTGCAATCTCTATCTCTCTCTCTTTTCAGGTTCTTAAATATTTGTTTTATATATTAGGTGCTACAATGTTTGTGCATATATACTTAAAATTGTTATATTCTGTTGGTGATTTGACACCTTTATTATTATATAATGTCTTTCTTTTTCTCTTTTTTCAGTTTTTGACTTAAAGTCTATTGTGTCTGATATAAATATAGCTACCTCTGCTACATTGTTTCTATTTGTGTGGAATATTTTTCTCCATCCTTTCACTTTTAGTCTGTGTGTACATCTTTCAAAGTGAAGTGAATGACTTGTAGGCCAGTATATATAGTTAGGTCTTGTTTTTATCTATTCAGTCACTCTATGTCTTTTTATTGGAGATTGTAATCAATTTACATTTAAAGTAATTATTGATCAGTAAAGACATACTACTGCCATTTCATTAGTCTTTTTCTTGTTGTTTTGTATATATTTTGTTTCTTTCTCTGTTGCCATTATTTTGTGGTTTGATGACTTTCTATACCAGTATACTTTAAATCCTTTGTATTTTTGTTTTGTGATTCTACTAAAGAATTTTCCTTTGTGGTCACCAAGACCCTCACATAAAACATCTTATGCTATACCAGCCTACTTTAAGCTGATACTTAGTTTGACTACATACAGTACCTCTGTACTTTTACTCTCCCCTACATTTCTGCTTATGCTGTTAAAATTTACATTATTTTTAAGTGTGTATCCCTTGAAAATTTATTTTATTTATAGTTATTGTTAATAGTGTTGTCTTTTAACCAGTTACTTGAGATAAAATTGTCTTACACACTATCATTGTAGTTCTCGAATATTCTGAATATGTCCCTATTTTACTTACACCATTGAGTTTTGTGTTTTCATGTTATTAATTAGTGACTTTTAGTTCCAAAGAACTTTTTAAAGCAATTCCTGTAAGGCAGGTCCAGTAGTATGATATCCTTTAGCTTGTGTTTGCCTGAAAAAGTTTTTGTTTTTGTTTGATTTCTGAAACATTAGCTTTGCTGCATAAAATGTTTTTGGTTATTGGGGTTTATTTTTCAAGTATTTTGAGTATATTATCCTACTTTGAATATATTATCTCACTTTCTTTTGGCCTACAGGGTTTCTGCTGCGAAATCTGCTGATTGTTTATTGGCACTCCTTGGGATATATGATTCTCTTTTTTAATCTCTTGCTCCTTTTAAAATGTTTTCTTTGTCTTTGACTTTTAATACTTTGATAATTATATGTTGTGTTTGAGCTGCATTTTATTGGAGATCTCTGCACTGCCTGTACCTGTCGGCAGCTACCACCAAATCTAGGAAGCAGATTTTGGAAGATTCATTATTTCTTTAAATATGCTTTCTGGGCCTCTTTCCTTCCTGAAACACTTATTATGCATAGATTTGACCTTTTGATGGTGTCACATAATCCCGGTAGGCTTTCTTTCTTCATACTGTTTTGTATTTTGCTCCTCTGAGTAAATAATTTCAAATATTCTATTTTTCAGTTCACTGAGTTTTTCTTCTGATTGATTGAATCTGCTGTTGAAGTATTCTACTAAATTTTTAATTTCAGTCGTTGCATTCTTCATCTTTAGGATTTCTGTCTGTTTTTAAAATTATTTCTATTTCCTTGTCAAACTTCTCACCATTTTCTGCATTGTTTCCAAATTTTATTAAATTTTCTATCTGTATTTTCTTATACTTCACTAAACTCCTTTATGAGTATTATTCTGAATTCGTTGTCAAACATTTATTAGATCTCCATTTATTTGGGGTTCAAAAATGAAGCTTTATTAGTTTCTTTTTTGACATATCATGATTCCCTAATTCTTCATAATCCTTGTTTCTTTGTGTTGTCTATGAATTTGAGGAGACATCCTTCTTTTCAGGACTTTACAGGTGTTCTTTGGCAAGAATATAGCTTCACTACTTAACTAGCCTATGATTCTTTTTTTTTAAAATTTAATTTAATTTTATTTTACTTGTTATATTGCATTTCATATTTTGGGGTACATGTGAAGAACCTGCAAGATTGTTGCATAGGTACACATGTGGCAGTGTGATTTGCTGCCTTCCTCCCCTTCACCTATATGTGGCATTTCCCCCATACTATCTCTCCCCAACTCCCCATCCCCCACTGTCCCTACCCTATTTCCCCCCAACAGACCCCAGTGTGTAGTGCTCCCTTCCCTGTGTCCATGTGTTCTCATTGTTCAACACCCACCTATGAGTGACAACATGTGGTGTTTGTTTTTGTGTTCTTGTGTCAGTTTGCTGAGAATGATGGTTTCCAGGTTCATCCATGTCTCTACAAAGGACATGAATTCATCGTTTTTGATGGCTGCATAGTATTCCATCGTGTATATATGCCACATTTTCCCTGTCCAGTCTATCATTAATGGGCATTTGGGTTGGTTCCAGGTCTTTGCTATTGTAAACTGTGCTGCAATGAACGTTCGTGTGCATGTGTCCTTATAGTAGAACGATTTATAATCCTTTGGATATATACCCAGTAATCGGATTGCTGGGTCAAATGGAATTTCTATTTCTAGGTTCTTGAGGAATCACCACACTTTCTTCCACAATGGTTGAACTAATTTACACTCCCACCAACAGTGTAAAAGTGTTCCTATTTCTCTATATCCTCTCCAGCATGTGTTGTCTCCAGATTTTTTAATGATCGCCATTCTAACTGGCGTGAGATGGTATCTCAATGTAGTTTTGATTTGCATTTCTCTAATGACCAATGATGGTGAGCATTTTTTCATATGTTTGTTAGCCTCATGTATGTCTTATTTTGTAAAGTGTCTGTTCATATCCTTCGCCCACTTTTGAATGGGCTTGTTTGTATTTTTCTTGTAAATCTGTTTTAGTTCTTTGTAAATTCTGGATATCAGCCCTTTGTCAGATGGGTAAACTGCAAAAATTTTTTCCCATTCTGTTGGTTGCCGAATCACTCTAATGACTGTTTCTTTTGCTGTGCAGAAGCTGTGGAGTTTGATTAGGTCCCGTTTGTCTATTTTGGCTTTTGTTGCCAATGCTTTTGGTGTTTTGGTCATAAAGTCCTTGCCTACACCTAGGTCCTGAATGGTTTTGCCTAGATTTTCTTCTAGAGTTTTTGTGGTGTTAGGTCTTATGTTTAAGTCTTTAATCCATCTGAAGTTAATTTTAGTGTAAGGTGTCAGGAAGGGGTCCAGTTTCTGCTTTCTGCACATGGCTAGCCAGTTTTCCCAACACCATTTATTAAACAGGGAATCCGTTCCCCATTGCTTATTTTTGTCAGGTTTGTCAAAGATCGGATGGTTTTAGATATGTTGTGTTGCCTCCAAGGCCTCTGTTCTGTTCCATTGGTCTATATCTGTGTTTTGGTACCAGTACCATGCTGTTTTGATTACTGTAGCCTTGTAGTATAGTTTGAAGTGGTAGTGTGATGCCTCCCGCTTTATTCTTTTTGCTTAGAATTGACTTGGCTATGCGGGCTCTCTTTTGGTTCCATATGAAGTTTAAGGTGGTTTTTCCAGTTCTGTGAGGAAGGTCATTGGTAGCTTGATGGGGATAGCATTGAATCTGTAAATTACTTTGGGCAGTATGGCCATTTTCACGATATTGATTCTTCCTAACCATGAACATGGAATGTTTCTCCATCTGTTTGTGTCCTCTCTTATTTCGTTGAGCAGTGGTTTGTAGTTCTCCTTGAAGAGGTCCTTTACGTTCCTTGTTAGTTGTATTCCTAGGTATTTTATTCTCTTTGTAGCAATTGTGAATGGCAGTTCGTTCTTGATTTGGCTCTCTTTAAGTCTGTTATTGGTTTATAGGAATGCTTGTGATTTTTGCACATTGATTTTGTATCCTGAGACTTTGCTGAAGTTGCTTATCAGTTTCAGGAGATTTTGGGCTGAGACGATGGAGTCTTCTAGATGTACAATCATATCGTCTGCAAATAGAGACAGTTTGACTTCCTCCTTTCCTATTTGAATACCCTTTATTTCTTTTTCTTGCCTGATTGCTCTGGCTAGAACTTCCAGTACTATATTGAATAGGAGTGGTGAGAGAGGGCATCTTGTCTAGTGCCAAATTTCAAAGGGAATGCTTCCAAATATCATACTCGAATACCATTGAGTATGATATTGGCTGTGGGTTTGTTATAAATAGCTTTTATTATTTTGAGATATGTTCCGTCAATACCTAGTTTATTGAGGGTTTTTCGCATAAAGCGCTGTTGAATTTTGTCAAAGGCCTTCTCTGCATCAATTGAGATAATCATGTGCTTTTGTCTTTGGTTCTGTTTATGTGGTGAATTATGTTTATAAACTTGCATATGTTGAACCAACCTTGCATCCCTGGGATGAATCCTACTTGATCATGGTGGATAAACTTTTTGATGTGCTGTTGTAATCGGCTTGCCAGTATTTTATTGAAGATTTTTGCATCTATGTTCATCATGGATATTGGCCTGAAGTTTTCTTTTCTTGTTGAGTCTCTGCTGGGTTTTGGTATCAGGATGATGCTGGTCTCATAAAATGATTTGGGAAGGATTCCCACTTTTTAGATTATTTGGAATAGTTTCAGAAGGAATGGTACCAGCTCCTCTTTGTATGTCTGGTAGAATTCGGTTGTGAACCCATCTGGACCTGGGCTTTTTTTGAGTGGTAGGCTCTTAATTGCTGCGTCAACTTCAGACCTTGTTATTGGTCTATTCACAGTTTTGACTTCTTCCTGGTTTAGCTTGGGAGGAGGCAAGTGTCCAGGAATTTATCCATTTCTGCCAAGTTTTCTAGTTTATGTGCATAGAGTTGTTTGTAATAATCTCTGATGATGGTTTGAATTTCTGTGGAATCTGTGGTGATATCCTCTTTATCATTTTTTATTGCATCTATTTGGTTATTTTGTCTTTTCTTTTTTATTAATCTGGCTAGTGGTCTATTTTGTTGATCTTTTTGAAAAACGAGCTGCTGGATTTATTGATTTTTTTGAAGGGTTTTTTGTGTCTCTATCTCCTTCAGTTCAGCTTTGTTCTTAGTTATTTCTTGTCTTCTGCTAGGTTTTGAGTTTTTTTGGTCTTGCTCCTCTAGCTCTTTCAATTTTGATGATAGGGTGTCGATTTTAGATCTTTCCTTGGTTCTCATGTGGGCACTTATTGCTATATATTTTCCTCTAGAGACTGCTTTAAATGTGTCCCTGAGATTCTGGTATGTTGTGTCTTCATTCTCATTGGTTTTGAAGAACATCTTTATTTCTGCCTTCATTTCATTGTTTATCCTGTCAACATTCAAGAGTCAGTTTTTCAGTTTCCATGAAGCTGTGTGGTTCTGTTACTTCTGAATTCTGAGTTCTAACTTGATTTCACTGTGGTCTGAGAGACTGTTTGTTATGATTTCCATTATTTTGCATTTGCTGAGGAGTGATTTACTTCCAATTATGTGGTGAATTTTAGAGTAGGTGTGATGTGGTGTTGAGAAGAATGTATATTCTGTGGATTTGGGGTGGAGAGTTCTGTAAATGTCTATTAGGTTTGCTTGGTCCAGGTCTGAGTTCAAGTCCTGGATATCCTTGTTAATTTTCTGTCTCGTTGATCTGTCTAATATTGACAATGGTGTGTTAAAGTCTCCCACTATTATTGTGTGGGAGTCTAAGTCCCTTTGTAAGTCATTAAGAACTTGCTTTATGTATCTAGGTGCTCCTGTATTGGGTGCATATATATTTAGGATCGTTAGCTCTTCTTGTTGCATTGATCCTTTTACCATTATGTAATGTCCTTCTTTGTCTCTTTTGATCTTTGTTACTTTAAAGTCTATTTTATCAGAGATGAGAATTGCAACTCCTGCTTTTTTTTTTTTTGCTCTCCATTTGCTTGGTAAATCTTCCTCCATCCCTTTATTTTGAGCCTTTGTGTATCCTTGCATGTGAGATGGGTTTCCTGGATACAGCATACTGATGGGTTTTGGCTTTTTGTCCAATTTGCCAGTCTGTGTCTTTTAATTGGGGCATTTAGTCCATTTACATTTAGGGTTAATATTATTATGTGTGAATTTGATTCTGCCATTTTGATGCTAGCTGGCTGTTTTGCCCGTTAGTTGATGCAGGTTCTTCATTGTGTTGATGCTCTTTACCATTTGGTATGTTTTTGGAGTGGCTAGTACTGGTTGTTCCTTTCTATGTGTAGTGCCTCTTTCAGGAGCTCTTGTAAAGCAGGCCTGGTGATGATGAAATCTCTGAGTACTTGCTTGTTCACAAAGGATTTTATTTTTCCTTCACTTATGAAGCTTAGTTTGGCTGGATATGAAATTTTTGGTTGAAAGTTCTTTTCTTTAAGGATGTTGAATATTGGCCCCCACTCTCTTCTGGCTTGTAGGGTTTCTGCTGAGAGATCTGCTGTGAGTCTGATGGGCTTCCCTTTGTGGGTAACCCGACCTTTCTCTCTGGCTGCCCTTAGTATTTTCTCCTTCATTTCAACCCTGTTGAATCTGATGATTATGTGCCTTGGGGTTGCTCTTCTTGAGGAATATCTTTGTGGTGTTCTCTGTATTTCCTGGACTTGAATATTGGCCTGCCTGCTAGGTTGAGAAGTTTTCCTGGATAATATCCTGAAGGGTATTTTCCTACTTGGATTCATTCTCTTTGTCACATTCAGGTACACCTATCAAGTATAGATTAGGTCTTTTCACATAGTCCCATATTTCTTGGAGACTTTGTTCATTCCTTTTTACCCTGTTTTCTCTAATCTTGCCTTCTCGTTTTATTTCATTGAGTTGATCTTTGACCTCTGATATCCTTTCTTCTGCTTGGTCGATTCGGCTGTTGAAACTTGTGCAGGCTTTGCAAAGTTCTTGTGTTGTGTTTTTCAGCTCCATCAATTCACTTATATTCCTCTCTAAGTTGTCCATTCTCGTTAGCATTTTGTCAAATCTTTTTTCAAGTTCTTAGTTTCTTTGCATTGGATTAGAACATGTTCTTTTAGCTCACAGAAGTTTCTTATTACTCACCTTCTGAAGCCTGTTTCTGTGAATTCATCACGCTCATTCTCCATCCAGCCTTGTTCCCTTGCTGGTTAGGATTTGTGATCCCTTATAGGAGGAGAGGTGTTCTGGTTTCGAGTGTTTTCATCCTTTTTGCACTGGTTTCTTCCCATCTTTGTGGATTTATCCACCTGTCATCTTTGTAGTTGCTGAGTTTCAGATTGGGTCTCTGAGTGGACGCCCTGTTTGTTGATGATGAAGTTATTTCTGTTTCTTAGTTTTCCTTCTAACAGTCTGGCCCCTCTGCTGTAGGACTGCTAAGGTCCACTCCAGGCCCTGCTTGCCTGGAGATCACCTGCACAGTTTCAGAACAGTAAGGGTTGCTACCAGTTTCTTCTTCTGCTATCTTTGTCCCAGAAGGATACCTGCCAAATGTCAGTCTGAGCTCTCCTTTATGAGGTGACTCTTTGGATATACGGGGGTCAGGGAGCTGCTTGAGAAGACAGTCTGTCCTTTATAGGAGCTCAAGCGCTGAGCTGTGAGCTCTGTTGTTCATTCAGAGCTGCTGGGCAGGCATGTCTAAGTCTGCTGCAGCAGAACTCATAACCCCCTTTTTTTCCCCAGGTGTTCTGTCCCGGGGAGTTAGGGCTTTATTTATGAGTTTCCATTGTGCTGCTGCCTTTTTTTTTTCAGGGCTGCCCTACGCAGCAAGGAGGTAGCCTAGTCACTGTCTGCCTGCAGAGTCTTTGCTGAGCTGCTGTGGGCTCCACGTAGCTGCCGTGTGAACTTCCCTGCAGTCCTGTTTATATGGGTGTAGTTAGAACTGCTTCGGCAATGGTGGCCCACCTCTGTATTGGTGGACTCTCTCTGTAATGGCGGGTTGCCTTGGCAACGGCAAGCTGCCTCAGCAATGGCAGACCACCTCTGTAGTGGTGAAGTGCCTCAGTAATGGCGGACGCCCCTTCCCCACAGAGCTGGACTGTCCTGGGTTCAGCTGTGCTTGCTGTGAATCTCTCAACCCAGAGCCTTTCCAGTTGCTGTTTTTTTTTCGTGGGGTTGGGACCAGCCGAGCCCGATCACCTGGCTCCCTGCCTCAGAGCCTTTTTTTTTTTAAGTTGAACGGTTGACTCTCTCCCAGGTGTTCCAGTTGCCTGTTGAAAAGGCGCTGGGATTTATGTGATTTCCCATGTGGCGACCCGCTGCGCTGGCTGAAACGGCAGCACTGAGATTCGTGGCGCTTTTTTGCCCGGGAATCTCCTGGCCTGGCTCCTTGTTTCAGTCCCCTTTTTTTAATCAGATGAATGAGTGACTCTGCCTTCCTGGAGCTCCACTGCCAGCTAAACAGGGACCCAGTCTGTACCGGGAACCGCCATGCCGGGGCGCCGGCAAAACAGCTGCACTGCCAAAACAGTCACGTTAGCGACCTGTGGGGCTCCTCTGCCTGGGAATCTCCTGGTCTGTGAGCAATACAAATCTGTCTGGAAATGCGGCGTCCACTCACCCTCTGCGCTTTCACTGGGAGCTGCAATCTTGAGCTGCTCCTAACCGACCATCTTGGATCTGCCATCTAGCCTGTGATTCTTGATATTCCAGCTGCTAACAACCTCAGGCAAGCAAAGCTTATTGCAAGTTCTCTAGTTGACTGAGCTTCTCCCTTTGCTCAGATGTCTGAGCAAATTAAAAGTTCAGTTAACCAGGTCTTTTATCTATAGAAAAGCAAATATTCCTACTAACCAAATAGCATTTACTGAAAAATGCTAAGGAAAAGGTAAAGAATGCCAAGGAAAAGGAATTCACATGATGGACCAGGAAAACATATGGGAGGAGGCTGACTAGAGCATCTGAGACATTAAGATTACTATCAGAAGATAAGGGGTATGCAAAACTTGTCCATCATTCAATAAAATCAGGAGGAGGCTGAAAAGCCCTGAGATTGTGACTCCATAACTGAGCAGACATTGAGGTTGATATTAGGAAGTGTCACCCTCACCAGAGAAAAATCTCCTTAATATTGTTACTACAGTTAAATTCATTGCGTTGTAGGAAATTTTAAACCACTTCATTGAATGAGAGTCGTGTAAAAGAAAATTGGATTAACTGATTTTTTTTTTTTCATTTTTAAATAAGATGCTTCGTGTTATGGAAACAGTCTATAGATTTCACAGATATGTTACTGTCTTGTCTTTGCAGCTCTTCAAAAAGTGATACTTAAATACCATTACCTTAACCATAAAATCAGGCAAAACATATTCTTAACTATATCATTTTGTCATGGACACAATCAATGTACAAAGTACAATTTGGTCCTACATCACATTCACAGAGGAAATATGTCCAGATACATTCAACAGTTTATTCAGAACCAGGAGATAAACCTGTGTCTCTAGATTCTTGTTGTTAACTAGCCTTTTATTCTTCCAACTTGATAAATTATCCAGTGTAGTAGAGAGGTTATGTTAGAATTTTGAATTGTTCTGAGAAAATATTTTTAATATAAAAAAATGCAACCAAAGATAACTTTATTACAAATGTGTTCTGTGTTGAGGATAGTGATTCATAATCTCACTTGTTCATGACTCATAGTTCCTGGGAAAGAACCAGATTCCAAGAAAACGTTGGTTTTTGTTCAAAACTGGTCAATTATTTTATCCATTTTCATCTTTTTTCTTTTCAAAATAATAATAATAACTGCAAAAATACTATATCCAGATAGAAGGCTTAAGAATAATCAATATGTAAGTCTTCATTACCTACATTGTATGATAGCAGAACTTCTTTGCTGTGTTCATACGTATGAGAAATTTCATAATAGTTATTTCTGTAAAGAATAGTTATGAGTGAGAGGCTTTAAAAATAAGAATTAGAGGTATACTGTAACAGTGATTAGAGGTATACTCTAACAGTGATTATTCATAAGCTTTTCTGTAGCTGTGATTCAGTCTTAAATCAGGTGTCATTCAGAACTTACAGTATATTTTGATGATTAGATCGTCATAACACAAATTGGAGTGGTCATCTTAAAGTATCAGAAGTCAAACTGAAAATGCACTAGATGATGGGATGAGTAATAAAGTGTGCAAGGGAAAATTCTCTTGAGATGATAATCCTCCAATCCTCCCCTAACAGCTTCAGGGGAGAGAAAAACATCTTGCTGTAAAAAAATACCTATTCTATTGGTTTCCCAAACAGGAGATTATTTCAAGGGTATCTGGTATTTGACACCAAATATAAATAGAGATTCTTTCCTTATCTTTTTCATATTTCTTTTTCCTTTGTATGCTTTCTATTATATTCCATGATGAAAATAAAAATAGATAACTTGTATAAGTCATGTCACTTGCAAGTATTACAAAAATCAACAAAAACTCGGCTCAGGCTAGATTAAAATGAAAGATTTATTGGCTTATATAACTGTATGGTCAAGTAAAACAAGGCATTGTTTGGTTCAGAAACACAAGGAATGCTAGTATCTTTGTATGCATGTGGATGTCTGTCACTCAAGTCTAGCTTTCCCATATTGGTCTCATTCTGAGATAGGTTCTTTAATGAAAATGAGAAAGTTTATTGCACCCAACTTCCAACCTACTAGCAATCTTAGGGAGAACAGGAAAAACTCTGTTGGACTTTTTCCAAGATCTTTTTCAATAAATCCAAAGAAGCACTGGTGCTTCCACTGGAATGACTTGGGTTGACACCCAACCCTGATGATTCACTGAAGCTAAGGGAATAGATTATGTTAATGGTCTGAAGGGCCATGTTACTACTATGATTTGTAATGAGTAGCACAATGAGGTGAGGTCAACTCTATGTAATTCACATGGACTGAAAGAAGATGAGGAGAGCCATGTTTTCTGCTACTGGAAGAAGAGATGAGCAGGCAAACACAATTGATCCTTATTGCACATACATTTTGTGAATTCCCAAATGCTCCCCTGGTACCCAGTGCAAACTCTTCTTTCTTATGACATTGCTCCTGAGTGGCAAAATAAATCCTGGCGGTCCTCTTTCTCCTCCTCTCAGCAGCCTCTGCTCAGTTTCCATCTTAATTAAGGCTTGAGCTCATATTCCCTCTTTTTTGCTGGCCCCTTGCTGGTTTCATCACAGCTAACAATTGACAAAGAAATAATTTTCTTTAACTTGCCTGGGGGTGCACCACTATTAAGTTTGAGAGGAAATGACAAGCAGAGAATAAGGAGAAAAAAAAATCATTTCTCTCCAACATATTACAGTATTCTATGTTGATTATGTTTCCTTTTTTCAAAGAGTTTAATTCCTCCATCAATCTGCAGCTACTAACACAAGTTTAAGAGGCCATGAATGGCTAAAGAATTCTATATAGAATTGTAGCATGATTTACCTCTATTTACAATTTTCTTTTTTTTTTTTTATTTGTTTGTTTATTTTTTTTAAAAGCCAACAGCACCCGTTATTCCCAGGCAGTCTCCCATCCAAGTACTAACCAGGCCTGAACCTGCTTAGCTTCTGAGATAAGATGAGATTGGGCACGTTCAGGGTGGTATGGCCATAGACTGTTTACAGTTTTCATGTGCCAGACTTACCTTTGTCTTTGTCTAATAGATCCTGAATGTTTTGCTTAGATTTAGAAGAATTATATTCTTTCAATAAATGTCAAAATTCAAATATACAAGAGCTAAATTAATATTAATAGAAGCTCTGCTTATGGTTATACTTTTATTCTTAAGGAATTTATGGGGAGTTGAAATTCTGGAGTCTGAAAATTGAAAACACATTGATAAATATTGGCATTTATTTAACATCTAGTTCATGTTGTCTGTGCAAACCATAATCAAACTCACTGTTTAGCTAAATGTCTGCTTTTTTATATCCCTGCTGTTTTAAATATTTGGGAATTGGATTGAATTCACAGTGAAGGCTCTAAGGCATTTTGCTTATCTGGAAACTGAATATAAAACCACAGAGATGACAATTTTTAAATTTCTTTTGGTGTTAGCTCGCAAGATTGTCATGTTCTATGCATACAGATGCCAAGTACTTTCTCCCAAAGTAAAGGATAAACTTGGCAAGTGGCCAGTGGGTTGAACTGATAATTCTTCCTGAGCTGAGCTGAGATGAGGCCCCAATCACTAGCATAACCTGAAATTTGATCTGAGTGATGACTTATAAAGAGACAGCATTAAACAACCGACTCACCAAGTGTGTCATCTTTGCTGAGCTGTGCACTTTCATTATTCTCAGAAATCTATTAAGAAATCATCTTATTGTTTGCCTAATGCAAATGGAAATGCCTAGCATATTGATTCTACTCCCAGATTATACTCTGGATAGAAACCAATCTACTCCTGGGAAGTGTTCCAGGATCCTGCTGGGGTGAAATTGTGAAATAGGCAGAAATTGTCCTCCAGCAGCTCTTCTCAAGCCCCCCTCTAGTGTACATTTACCCCTACCTCTCAGAAGCCAAGCATCTTCTCTCCTCTTCTCCTCATCCTGCTTCCTTCCTTCCTTTCTCTCTCTCTCTCTCATGCACACACACAAACACACACACACACTCTCTCTCTCTCTCTCATATCTTGGGTACTATGGATTCATTGGCTCTCTCACTGAGTGACACTTTCTGCTCAAAAACTTTGCTCCACTCTCTTGCTCCCTTCCTCTGCACAAAACTAATCTATTCTCTAAGTTTCCTTTCCTTGGGCCTTGCTAAATGGCTGAAGTTGTTTTGACAATGATGGATTTGAGTATTGGGCAGTGTAGTTAACAAGAGTATTTACATGACATCAGAGAAACCCAATTTGTGGAACATTCAAAACTTTTCATCAGGCTGATAAATATATACTTGGGGACCTCAATAACTACTATTTGGAAAGCCAACATGATGTGGTAGAATTATACAGCTTGTGTTCTCCATCTAGGTAATTTTAAATAAATATTTTAACTTTTTTTGATGTTAAGAATTCATACCTATCAAAAGTGAAAAACGAATACCTTGTTTTCTTACTACAGTGGCCAACTGCTGGATTTGCCAGCTTGGCAGCCATTTCTTTTCCTTCTCAATTTTCCTCTGCATAAACATCCCCGCCAACACTCAATCCATGTATTATGCTTGGTGGCATCTCGAACCTCACTCAATCCAGGAAAGTAAGAGTTAGCCTTGAGATCTTTGCTGCAACAACTTGAAAAGAATGGGATCTTTCCACAGGGGTAACTTAAAGTGGCCAGAGGCCATCTTTGCCACCACTCAGGGGAACTCAAGGCCTAAGACATGCTGGATTAACACCACCAACAGAAGAGTCTAGTCAGCATCTTTCTGGTAGGAATTGTCTATCAGTCAGAAAAGATCACTTTGGTCCTGATTGAGTCAAGAGCCCATCCTTGAATGTGATTGTGCTTGCTACTAGATTTACTTTTAAGCTATATGATCCAATAAATCTTCTTTTGTTTAAATTATATTTATATATATTTGAGTTGAGTTTCTGTTGCTTATGGACAAGAGAGTTCCAACTAATACAACTTGAAACAGCAGTAAAAATAATTCCATGAATGATGGCTCTCATTATACTAGAGGATTTGGCAAACTTTCTCTATGGAGGGCCAATAATAAGTATTTCAATATTTATGGGCTACAGGTTCTGTCACAACTGCACACCTTGACCACTGTAGTAAGAAAGCAGTCATAGACAATATATAGATTTTGTGTGGCTGTGCTCCAAAAAAATTATGGACACTGAAATTTTATTTTCATATAATTTTCTTATGCCTTTAAATATTATTATTCTTTTGAGATTTTCAACTATTTAAAAATGTAAAAACCACTCTACAAAAATAAGAATGGCTTGCTCATTTTTACTCTAAAGGGATAGCAGACTGCAAGAATCCTAGCAACTGCCTTTCTGGAGATTAAAGGTTTAATTAATAAGGAACACTTAGAGTTATGTGTACAATCATGAAATCAATCATTTTTCAGTAACTCTATCTTTTTTCTGGGCTGTTCTTAGACAATGTGTGCCCAGTTAATAGAACTGGTTACATACTGAACTTGATTTGAATATTAAATGGTTCAACAATTAGGTTTTTAAATATATTTATTCAGTCATATTTTTTCCTAAGAGGACTTTTAAATTATATAATCTACTCAGATGGTGAATTGAAAAAATCCAGAAGTTAGAGAATTGATCAATATGATAAATAAAAAAGTTTACCTATTAGAGAATACATTAAAGATAATTTATCCATAGGGAGAAATGACTGCAATGATTTATGAGTAAGATCTGAATAGTAGACAGTGTTGAGAAGAGATAAGCCAAATATAGTAGAGGAAACTCCAAAGTTTCCTTAAGTCTTAGATGTACAAATGTAAAGTGTTCCTTATTATTATTATTAACACTTTATCCTTGTATGCTTGGCTAGTAAAGAGCTAGGCACTCTTTTTACTTATATTCTAGGCAAGTTATTTACTTATATCTATCATTGTCTACTTATATTTGTCTGTAGATATAACTATAAATATAGATAGAAAACAATAGATAGACAGATGATAGATACATAGATAGATATAAATAGATGTCCTAGCTATGTTCTAGGTACTTAGGTAAATAGCGCCTAGCATATAGCTAAGACATCTCGCTGTGTATCTAAATATAGGTATCTATCTATGTGGAAATTTATATAGAAGGAAGATAGCAGTAAGAAATTCTATGGATACCTTTTTGAGTTAGTAAATTAAGTAACTCCTGCTAAAGGTTGCTCAGGGACTTAGTACAAGGAGAAATAAATATATGAAGACATCTAGAAAGTATTCAGACATGTGAGGGTCTGGATAAATTAGATAACTCTATATTCCATTAACTCTCTTTTTAAATAGTTCAAATGGGGGACAGTAATATTTTTAATACTTATGAAGTGTTACCTCAAAATAATATTGCCCATGATGATCAAATCGGTCTGAATAAACATAATTGAAAAATATTCAGTATGCTTGAAATGACTTAGCAGTAACCTTTAAGAGCTAATCCTAAGGTCCCCAGTCCTCCATTCACAGAGGTGAGCTCCTTAGCTGAAATACATCTCTAAAAGACCTTCTGTGAGAAGTGAGAGGTGCAAAAGTACCTGAATGTCCAAATATCCTGATTGCAAAATGAAAAGCAATTCCATATAAAAGTAAATTCCCTTTATCTTCTGTGCAGCACTTGAATTTTATTGAGATAGAGATATGCTGTACATCAAATCCAATTTAATTCCCATAAATAGAGTGGGTGAATGTGATCCTCTATTTTCTTTTGTTGCAGAGAAAAGCTGATTCCTGAGAACTGGTGGTGGTTCATTTTGTTTTAATTTGATTTTTTGCATTAGAGGAACAGTTTTCAGACACTTAGACCTACAAGACTTAATTCCCGTTGGGCAAAGGATTTAGGGAAGGGAACACATCAGTAATATTAGCACTGGACTGTAATGTGTCCAAGTGAAAATGACTTAAAGTAAAAGAGATTCTTAGATGCATAATAAAAAAGTCATGCCCTTTCTTAGCAAGCAGGATAAATATAGACTGATAAAATAATTTCCAGTGCCAACATCTTTTCCATCTGTTTTTCTATGATTTCTAGAACTAAGTGCCAAAAATGCTTTTTTAAGAAAAAAGATTTGCTCAATGTTGCCTTCTCTTTTCTATTTATTTCTCTGCTTTTAAAAATTATATTTTATGTTCTAAAATCACTGCTCTGAGCTTATTACTTTCTTATTGAAAAAATCTAGACGTTTCCAAAAGCTAAAGAGCACTTAAAGTTCAAACTCCTAGCACAATATTCAAGATTCTCCAGGAGAGACTTAAACTTTCCTTCCCAACGTACATTCCCAACAGTGTCATTCAGACATTATTAGGAAAGCCAATCAGGAACTTTTAACAATTTCTGTTCCATGCTCTTTCTTTTCCTTCTTCCAAATCTTTGTGTCAAACTGTTTCCTTCCATAACATCTGTTGAATTTCTATTCATCCTTCAAACTTAGTCACTTTCTCTAAAAAGCCTACCCAGATCCCCATATAAGGTTTTGATACCACTGTTCTCACAGCTCTTTCTTATGGAACTCATTACAATCTAAGTTGGCTTATATTTTTGTGTGTGTTTCTTACACGTCAGGGCAAAGATATTTGGGGACAAAGGTATTTGGAGAGAGTAATCCAACTGTTTTCACTATTGCAGTCCTAGAATTTTGCCTTGAAATACAAAGGCAAGACACAGTATGTTTGCTGTGTTAGAGAATTAGAATAATACTTGTCTCTTTCTTTTTTCTTCCTTTCTTTTTTACAAAAATGTCCTCATTTCTTCTCTTCTCTTTTTGTCTCTTTTCTCTGAAATTCTACAAACTTTCTCTTTTTCCCAGTTTCCTCTTTTACTGTCTTATTTCTTCTTCATTCATTTTTATTCCTTCACTTCTTTTTCTGCCCCTTATTTTTATCTTCAATTATCATAGGTTTTGCATAAATTTTTTCAACATCCATTCATCTATTCTATTTCTATTGTAAAATGTTTAATATGTTCTGAAGCAAATTTTGTCTATGCATAATTATTCAATAATTTACTCATTCATTTTATTAAATATTTATTGTTTAATCATGAGTATCAGGCACTGTTCTGAGCACTAGAGATCTGAATTGAAAAAGACTAACACCGTCACTCTTCTCATGGAAGTTATGTTATTGTAGAGGCAAAGAAAAATCCCACAACGAAACACAAAATATTGTAGAATGGTGGGTGTTGGGTATAGAATTTTAAAAAGAAACTTAAAAGGACAAATTCCTCATCTGAATAATGACAGGGTTATAACTATTATATGTTACCTTTGTTTATGGTTCAGCCACAAACAAATATAACTCTCAAAAAATACGTAAGCAGCCAACTCTCTTTAGACATCTAACGACAGACTTTAGAACACTGCTATCCTTGAAAAGAAAGAACTACTAGAGGTGAGCAACATATTTACCCTGGCTTTCTGATTAGGAACACAGTGAAATAGAACCCAAAGAGAAATCGATTGTGTATAAGGCAGAAATTATTAGCGTTGTGGCTGGAATTTGTAAAGCAGGTTAGTAGAAAGGAGGTAGCTGTCTAGAGATGAAGATTCAGAAATCTCTTCAAGGTCCCTTTGAACCACTGGCTTAATATTAGGCATTTGTAGGGCAAGATTTGTCAAAACCCAGAAGAGAAAAACTACTTGAGGGCTGTGAGATGAATAGAGATATTAGAGGTTGAATAGTGCTGAGGGATATTGGAGGTCCAATGAGTCAGAGTAGAGGGGCCTTGCTGAATATATTGAACACTGGACATGTAGTTGAGATGTCAAAAAGCCATTATCTAAGGGGTAAGTCTATTCTTGCCCTAGAGCAAAGGTTGCTCTAGACATGTTCTTAAAAGCCTAAAACCAAGCCTCAGGAGAATCAATTAGAGCCACCAGTAAAATAACTACCTGCCAGAAAAGACAAAACAAAACAAAACAAAACTTAATACTCTTCACAAAAAGATAACATCATAGAGGTCTTTTAAAAAACTGTGGTAAAACCTCAGAAAGAAATTCATCATCTGAATCATGTTAAAGTATACAGTTCAATAGCATTAACTACATTCATGTTGTTTTACAAAATCTCTAGAACTTTTTCATTTGGCAAATCTGAAACTCTATACACATTGAATAACAACTTCCCATTTCTCCCTCTCTCTAATCCCTGGAAAACACCATTTTACTTTCTGTTTCTGTGAGATTGACTAGTTTAGACAATTCATTAAAGTGAAATCATATAGTATTTGTCTTTTTATGACTGCCTCATTTCACTTAGTATAATGTCTTCAAGTTTCATTCATATAGCACGTGTATAGCATGTGACAGGCTTTTAAGGCTGAATAATATGCTATTGTATGTATTTATATACCACATTTTGTTTAATCATTGATCCATATATGAACATCTGGGTTGCTTCTACCTCTTGGCTATTGTGAATGATGCTACAGTGAACATCACTGTGCAAATAGCTCTTACTGATCCTGCTGTCAACTTTTTTGGATATATACCCAGAAGTGCAATTGCTGGATCATATGGTAATTATATTTCTCATTTTTATAGGGTCTTCCATACTGTTTTCCATAGTGGTTGTACCATTTTACATTCCCAGTAATTCTGCATGAGACTTCCAATTTCCTTCATCATTGACTATGATGTTAGTTCCAGACTTTTCATATGTGGCCTTTATTATGTGAGGTAGTTTTCTGCTATTTATAGTTTGTTGGGTGTTTTTATCATGAAAGAGTGTTGAATTTTGTCAGATGATTTTTCTGCATCAGCTGAGATGATAATGTAGTTTTTGTTCTTCCTTGTGTTAGTGTGATGTATATTGTTCAAATTTTTTATGTTAAGCCATCCTTTCATTGGAAGTAAATGCCATTTGGTCAGAGTGTATAATTCATTTATTGTCCTGTTGAATTTAATTTTTTAGTAATTTGTTAGAAATTTTGGCTTCAATAATCATCAGAGACATTGCTCTGTAGTTTTCTTTCTTTCTTTTTTTTTTTTTTTTTTTTTTTTTTAGTGTCTTTACCTGACTTCAGTATCAGAGTAATGTTGGCCTCATAAAATAAATTTAGAAGTGTTCTCTCTTCTCCAGTGTTTTGGAATAGTTTGAGAATGATTAGAATTAATTCTTCTTTAAATGTTTGGTAGATCTTTCCAGAGAAGTTACCTGGTTCTGAGGTTTTGTTTTTTACTGGTAGGTTTTTAATTACTGATTTATAACTCCTTACTAGCTTTAAATCTGTTTTGATGTTTTGATTTCTTCATAACTTAGTCTTGCTATGTTGTATGTTGGCATATGATTCATAGTAGTCTCTTACAGTCATTTTTATTTCTGTGGTATCAGTTGTAATATCTTTCCTTTTATTTCTGATTTTATTTATTTGAGTCTTCTCTCTTTTTTCTTAGTTTAGCGGTTTGTCCATTTTGTTTTCAAAGAACTAAGTGTTAGTTTCTTTCACATTTTCTACTATTTTTTCTATCTCTATTTCATTTATTTTTGCTCCAATCTTTATTATAATATTTTCCTGGTAACTTTAGGCTTCATTTGTTCTTTTTTTGGTTCCTTGAAATATAAAGTTAGATTTTGTATTTCATATTTTCTTCTTTTGTAATATAAGCATTTACTGCTATAAACTTTCTTTTCAGTACTGCTTTCACTGGATTATCTGAGTGCTGATATGTTATTTCTATTATCATTTATCTCAAGATATTTCTAATTTCCTTTATGATTTCTTCTTTGATTCATTGGTTGTTTAAGAGTATGTTATTTAATTTTCACATATTTGTGGATTTTCTAGTTTTTCTTCTTGCTATTGTTTCATTTCATTGTGGTTGGAAAAGTTACATTGTATGAGTTCTACCTTTTTAAATCTATTAAGACTTGCTTTGTGGCCTAATATGTGATCTGCCTGGACAGTGTTCCCTGTGCACTTGAGAAGAACATGGGTTAAATCTGCCTGGTGTTCTATAACCTCGTTGTACTTCAATATTGACATTTTTGTCTAGATTTGGGGTATTCTCTGTCACTATCCCTTTAAATAAACTTTCTGCTCCTATCTCTTCCTCTACCTTTTCTTTAAGGTTAGTAAGTCTTAGATTTGCCCCTTTGAGGCTATTTTATAGATCCTGTAGGTGTGCTTCATTGTTTTTAATTCTTTTTTCTTTTTTTCCTCTGTGTATTTTCAAATAGCCTGTCTTTATGCTCACTAATTTCATTTTTCTGCTTAATCAGTTTTGCTATTAAAAGGCTCTGATGCATTCTTCAGTATACCAATTGCATTTATCAACTCCAGAATTTCTGTTTGATTCTCTTTAATTATTTGAATTTCTGTGTTAAATTAATCTAATAGAATTTTGTATTTATTCTCTGTGTTATCTTCAATTTCTTTGAGTTTTCTCAAAATGGCTATTTTGTATTCTGTATCTAAAAGGTCACATATCTCTGTTTCTCCAGGTCTGGTCCCTGGTGCTTTATTTAGTTCATTTGGTGAGGTCATGTTTTTACTCGATTGTCTTGATACTTGCAGATGTGCATCTGTGTCTGGGCATTGAAGAGTTACATATTTATTATAGCCTTCACATTTTGTGTTTGTTTGTACCTGTCTTTCCTGGGAAGGCTTTCTAGGTATTTGAAAGGACTTGAGCATTGTGCTCTAAGGAACATCTGCTTTAGAGAGGCACACAAAGGCCAATAGCACTGGTTCTTGCAGACTCATGGTCGTATTACCTGGATGACCTTGGACAAGATTCAGAATAATTATCTGGATTACCAGGCAGAGACTTTTGTCCTCTTTCCTTGGGAAAAAGACTTGGATAGACATTCTCAAAAGAAAACATACAAGTGGCCAACAGGCTTTTGAAAATAATGATTGGCATTACTAACCATCAAGGAAATGCAAATAAAAACCACAATGAAATATTATTTCACCCCAATTAGAATGGCTATTATCAAAAAGACAAAAAATAATGAATGCTGACATGTATGTAGAGCAAGAAAAACTCTTATACACTACCAGTGGGAATGGAAATTACTAAAGTCATTATTAAAATGAGAATGGAAGTTCCTCAAAAAATTAAAAATAGAACTACCATGTGATTTAACAATCCCACTACTGGCTATATAGCCAAAGGAAATAATATCAGTATATCAAATAAATATCTGCACTCTCAAGTTTGTTGCAGTATTAGTCACAATAGCCAGGATATAAAATCAGCCTAAATGTCCATCAATGGATGAATAAAGAAAATATTGTATATATACACAAGGGAATACTATTCCACCATAAAAAGGATGAAATCTTGTCATTTGTAGCAATATGGATGAAGCTACAGGACATTATATAAAATAAGCCAGGGATAGAAAGAAGAATACCACCTGATCTCACTCTAAGTTGATCTCCTAGAAGTAGAGAGTAGAATAGTGGTTACCAGAGGCTGAGGGGTAGTGGGGAGATTAGGAGATTGGTCAATGCATACAAAGTTACAGTTAAATAGGAAAAATAAGCTCTGGTGTTCCATTGTACAGTAGGGTGACTATGGTTGGCAATATTGTATTGCATAATTCAAAATATTGTATTGCATAATTCAAAACTGCTAGAAGAGAGGATTTTGAATGTTCTCCCCACAAAGACGGAATAAATGTATGAGGTTGTGAATGAACAAAATACTTTGATTTGCTTTTTATACAATATACACACATATCAAACATCACACTGCACCCCATAAATATGCACAATTATGTGTCAATTAAAAACAAAAATTTTAACAGAAGTCGGTAAAAAATGTGTAAATAGTCAATGATTTCACTTATATAAAATTCTAGAAAATGCAAAACTTATTATATTGACAAAAAGCAGACCTGTTATTTCCTGGGTATGAGGAAGGAGCAGGGAGTGTAGAGACAGACAGACATGGATTTCATACGGGCCCATGGAAACTCTTGGGTTTGGTGGATATTTTTATTATCTTGATGGTAATCATGGATTTGGGGTATGCACGTACATAATAACAAATTATAGATTTTAAATATATACAGAGTTTTGTAAGTCAGTTATACCTTAATATGGCTGTTAAACATAAATAAACAATATTTTTTTAAAAAAGTGTTTTGCTTTCATCTCTAATAGATATTTTCACTCAGTAGAGAATGCTAGCTTTACCATTATTTTCATTCAGTTTTTTGGTGAGTTTTAATTTTGAATGGATGTATGTTTTTTCAGTTACTTTTTCTGAATTGATTGAAAACATCATATGAGTTTTCCCTTTATTCTGTTAATATGATGAATTATAATGATTTATTTTGGTATGATAAATTAGTCTCACATTCCTAGGGTAAATCCTTCTTGGTCATGACATATGTTTTCTCTGTTTTAAAGGATTTGAATTGTTAATAGTTAATTTCTTTTTTGGTAGTCTTTTAAAGGTTACATTTATATTTGATATAGCTTCCTAATATTCCTTTTATCATTATAAATTGTTTCTTTTTTACTTTTTATTGTGAACTGCATTTTATGTGATTACTTGAATAACAATTTTGTTTGTTTATTTTTATTTTTTTTTATTGCATTTTAGGTTTTGGGGTACATGTGAAAAACATGCAAGGTTGTTGCATAGGTGCATACGTGGCAGTATGATTTGCTGCCTCCCTCCTCTTCACCTATATCTGGCATTTCTCCCCATGCTATCCCTCCCCAACTCCCCACCCCCCCGCTGTCCCCCCTCCCCCCAACAGACCCCCGTGTATAGTGCTCCCCTCCCTGTGTCCATGTGTTCTCCTTGTTCAACACCCACCTATGAGTGAGAACATGTGGTGCTTGATTTTGTGTTCTTGTATCAGTTTGCTGAGAATGATGTTTTCCAGGTTCATCCATGTCCCTACGAAGGATGTGAACAACTCGTTTTTAATGGCTGCATAATATTCCATGGTGTATATGTGCCACATTTTTCCTGTCCAGTCTATCATCGATGGGCATTTGGGCTGGTTCCAGGTCTTTGCTATTGTAAACTGTGCTGCAATGAACATTCGTGTGCATGTGTCCTTATAGTAGAACAATTTATAATCCTTTGGATATATGCCCAGTAATGGGATTGCTGGGTCAAATGGAATTTCTATTTCTAGGTCCTTGAGGAATCGCCACACTGTTTTCCACAGTGGTTGAACTAATTTACACTCCCACCAACAGTGTAAAAGTGTTCCTATTTCTCCACATCCTCTCCAGCATCTGTTTTCTCCAGATTTTTTAATGATCGCCATTCTAACTGGCGTGAGATGGTATCTCAATGTAGTTTTGATTTGCATTTCTCTCATGTCCAGTGATGATGAGCATTTTTTCATATGTTTGTTGGCCTCATGTATGTCTTCTTTTGTAAAGTATCTGTTTATATCCTTCGCCCATTTTTGAATGGGCTTGTTTGTTTTTTTCTTGTAAATCTTTTTTAGTTCTTTGTAAATTCTGGATATCAGCCCTTTGTCAGACGGGTAGGCTGCAAAAATTTTTTCCCATTCTGTTGGTTGCCGATTCACTCTATTGACTGTTTCTTTTGCTGTGCAGAAGCTGTGGAGTTTGATTAGGTCCCATTTGTCTATTTTGGCTTTTGTTGCCAATACTTTTGGTGTTTTGGTCATAAAGTCCTTGCCTACGCCTATGTCCTGAATGGTTTTGCTTAGGTTTCCTTCTAGTGTTTTTATGGTGTTACGTCTTATGTTTAAGTCTTTAATCCATCCGGAGTCAATTTTAGTGTAAGGTGTCAGGAAGGGGTCCAGTTTCTGCTTTCTGCATATGGCTAGCCAGTTTTCCCAACACCACTTATTGAACAGGGAATCCTTTCCCCATTGCTTGTTTTTTTCAGGTTTGTCAAATATCGGGTGGTTGTAGATATGTTGTGTCACCTCCGACGCCTCTGTTCTGTTCCATTGGTCTATATCTCTGTTTTGGTACCAGTACCATGCTGTTTTGATTACTGTAGCCTTGTAGTATAGTTTGATGTCCGGTAGTGTGATGCCTCCCGCTTTGTTCTTTTTGCTTAGAATTGACTTGGCTATGCGGACTCTCTTTTGGTTCCATATGAAGTTTAAGGTGGTTTTTTCCAGTTCTGTGAGAAAGGTCATTGGTAGCTTGATGGGGATAGCGTTGAATCTGTAAATTACTTTGGGCAGTATGGCCATTTTCACGATATTAATTCTTCCTAACCATGAACATGGAATGTTTCTCCATCTGTTTGTGTCTTCTCTTATTTCATTGAGCAGTGATTTGTAGTTCTCCTTGAAGAGGTCCTTTACGTTCCTTATTAGTTGTATTCCTAGGTATTTTATTCTCTTTGTAGCAATTGTGAATGGCAGTTCGTTCTTGATTTGGCTCTCTTTAAGTCTGTTATTGGTGTATAGGAATGCTTGTGATTTTTGCACATTGATATTGTATCCTGAGACTTTGCTGAAGTTGCTTATCAGTTTCAGGAGATTTTGGGCTGAGGTGATAGGGTCTTCTAGATATACAATCATGTCGTCTGCAAATAGAGACAATTTGACTTCCTCCTTTCCTAATCGAATACCCTTTATTTCTTTTTCTTGCCTGATTGCTCTGGCTAGAACTTCCAGTACTATATTGAATAGGAGTGGTGAGAGAGGGCATCCTTGTCTAGTGCCAGATTTCAAGGGGAATGCTTCCAGTTTTTGCCCATTCAGTATGATATTGGCTGTCGGTTTGCCATAAATAGCTTTTATTATTTTGAGATACATTCCGTCGATACCTAGTTTATTGAGAGTTTTTAGCATAAAGGGCTGTTGAATTTTGTCGAAGGCCTTCTCTGCATCAATTGAGATAATCATGTGTTTTTTGTCTTTGGTTCTGTTTATGTGGTGAATTACATTTATAGACTTGCGTATATTGAACCAGCCTTGCATCCCTGGGATGAATCCTACTTGATCATGGTGGATAAGCTTTTGGATGTGCTGTTGTAATCGGCTTGCCAGTATTTTATTGAAGATTTTTGCATCTATGTTCATCATGGATATTGGCCTGTAGTTTTCTTTTCTTGTTGAGTCTCTGCCGGGTTTTGGTATTAGGATGATGTTGGTCTCATAAAATGATTTGGGAAGGATTCCCACTTTTTGGATTATTTGGAATAGTTTCAGTAGGAATGGTACCAGTTCCTCCGTATGTCTGGTAGAATTCGGCTGTGAACCCATCTGGGCCTGGGCTTTTTTTGGGTGGTAGGCTCTTAATTGCTGCCTCGACTTCAGACCTTGTTATTGGTCTATTCAGGGTTTTGACTTCTTCCTGGTTTAGGCATGGGAGGAGGCTACTGTCCAGGAATTTATCTATTTCTTCCAGGTTTTCTAATTTATGTGCATAGAGTTGTTTGTAATAATCTCTGATGATGGTTTGAATTTCTGTGGAATCTGTGGTGATATCCCCTTTATCATTTTTTATTGCATCTATTTGGTTATTCTCTCTTTTCTTTTTTATTAGTCTGGCTAGTGGTCTGTCTATTTTGTTGATCTTTTCAAAAAACCAGCTCCTGGATTTATTGATTTTTTGTAGGGTTTTTCGTGTCTCTATCTCCTTCAATTCTGCTTTGATCTTAGTTATTTCTTGTCTTCTGCTAGGTTTTGAGTATTTTTGATCTTGCTCCTCTAGCTCTTTCAATTTTGATGATAGGGTGTCAATTTTAGATCTCTCCTTTCTTCTCATGTGGGCACTTATTGCTATATATTTTCCTCTAGAGACTGCTTTAAATGTGTCCCAGAGATTCGGGTATGTGGTGTCTTCGTTCTCGTCGGTTTCAAAGAACATCTTTATTTCTGCCTTCATTTCAGTGTTTATCCAGTCAACATTCAGGAGAAAGTTGTTCAATTTCCATGAGGCTGTGCGGTTCTGGGTTGGCTTCTGAATTCTGAGTTCTAACTTGATTGCACTGTGGTCTGAGAGACTGTTTGTTATGGTTTCCGTTCTTTTGCATTTGCTGAGGAGTGATTTACTTCCACTTACGTGGTCAATTTTAGAGTAGGTGTGATGTGGTGCTGAGAAGAATGTATACTCTGTGGATTTGGGCTGGAGAGTTCTGTAAATGTCTATTAGGTTTGCTTGTTCCAGGTCTGAGTTCAAGTCCTGGATATCCTTATTAATTTTCTGTCTCGTTGATCTGTCTAATATTGACAATGGTGTGTTGAAGTCTCCCACTATTATTGTGTGGGAGTCTAAGTCTCTTTGCAAGTCTTTAAGAACTTGCCTTATGTATCTGGGTGCTCCTGTATTAGGTGCATATATATTTAGGATCGTTAGCTCTTCTTGTTGCATTGATCCTTTTACCATTATGTAATGTCCTTCTTTGTCTCTTTTGATCTTTGTTGCTTTAAAGTCTATTTTATCCGAGATGAGAATTGCAACTCCTGCTTTTTTTTGCTCTCCATTTGCTTGGCAAATCTTCCTCCATCCCTTTATTTTGAGCCTTTGTGTATCCTTGCATGTGAGATGTGTTTCCTGGATACAGCATACTGATGGGTTTTGGCTTTTTATCCAATTTGCCAGTCTGTGTCTTTTGATTGGGGCATTTAGTCCATTTACATTTAGGGTTAATATTGTTATGTGTGAGTTTGATCCTGCCATTTTGATGCTAGCTGGTTGTTTTGCCCATTGGTTGATGCAGATTCTTCATTGTGTTGCTGCTCTTTACCATTTCGTGCGTTTTTGGAGTGGCTGGTGCTGGTTGTTTTTTTCTATGTGTAGTGTCTCCTTCAGGAGCTCTTGTAAAGCTGGTCTGGTGGTGATGAAATCTCTGAATACTTGCTTGTTCACAAAGGATTTTATTTTTCCTTCACTTATGAAGCTTAGTTTGGTGGATATGAAATTCTGGGTTGAAAGTTCTTTTCTTTAAGGATGTTGAATATTGGCCCCCACTCTCTTCTGGCCTGTAGGGTTTCTGCTGAGAGATCTGCTGTGAGTCTGATGGGTTTCCCTTTGTGGGTAACCCGACCTTTCTCTCTGGCTGCCCTTAGTATTTTCTCCTTCATTTCAACCCTGTTGAATCTGATGATTACGTGCCTTGGGGTTGCCCTTCTAGAGGAATATCTTCGTGGTATTCTCTGTATTTCCTGGACTTGAATATTGGCCTGCCTTGCTAGGTTGGGGAAGTTTTCCTGGATAATATCCTGAAGAGTATTTTCCAGCTTGGATGCATTCTCTTCGTCACATTCAGGTACATCTATCAAACGTAGATTAGGTCTTTTCACGTAGTCCCATATTTCTTGTTGACTCTGTTCATTCCTTTTTACCTTGTTTTCTCTAATCTTCCCTTCTCGTTTTATTTCATTGAGTTGATCTTCGACTTCTGATATCCTTTCTTCTGCTTGGTCAATTCTGCTGTTGAAACTTGTGCATGCTTCGCGAAGTTCTCGTGTTGTGTTTTTCAGCTCCATCAATTCACTCATATTCCTCTCTAAGTTGTCCATTCTCGTTAGCATTTCATCAAGTCTTTTTTCAAGGTTCTTAGTTTCTTTGCATTGGGTTAGAACATGTTCTTTTAGCTCACAGAAGTTTCTTATTATCCATTTTCTGAAAGCTGATTCTGTCCTTTCATCACACTCATTCTCCGTCCAGTCTTGTTCCCGTGCTGGTGAGGAGTTATGCTGCCTTGTAGGAGGAGAGGTGTTCTGGTTTTGGGTGTTTTCATCCTTTTTGCGCTGGTTTCTTCCCATCTTTATGGATTTATCCGCCTATTGACTTTGTAGTTGCTGTCTTTCTGATTTTGGTAATTTTAAGTCTGCAGGAGCTCAACTCATAAACCCCCTTTTCTTCCCCCCAGGTGTTCTGGCCCAGGGGGTTAGGGCTTTATGCTTTTCAGCTGTGTTGCTACCATTTTCCCTGCCCACAAGGTGGCAGTCTAGTCACACTCAGCCTGCAGAGGCTTCGCTGAGCTGCTGTGGGCTCCGCCCAGCTTCTGTGTGAGCTTCCCTGCAGTCCTGTTTATAAGAGTGTAGTTAGAACTGCTTCCGCTATGCTGGCCCGCCCCTGTAGTGACGGAGTCTCTGTAGTGGCAGGTTGTCTTGGTTACAGCAAATTGCCCCGGGAACTGCAGGGTGTTTCCCGATGGAGGACGCCCCTCCCCCACAGAGCTGGACCGTCCGGGGTTCAGCTGTGTTTCCAGTGGGGCCCTCTTTGCCCGGGAATCTCTTGGCTTGTCTCCTTGCCTCAGCTCCCCTTGCTGGCACAGAGGGGACACAGTCTCATTCACTTTGCTCAAGGACCTGCTGCTCCCTGCCCCCGGTGCAGGCCGAGCGGCTGCTCTGGTCCAACCAGAGGCGCTGGGAACCCATGGAGCTTCTCCGCCTGTGAATCTCCTGGTCTGTGGGCAGTTAAAATCTGCTGCCCTGTGTGCCGCTGCATCAGCCAAAGCAGCGGCTCTGAGATTCATGGCACGTCCTTGCCCGGGGGTCTCCTGGCTTGACTCCCTGCTTCAGCTCCCCTTGCTGGCTCAGAGGGAACTCTGTCTCTCTCGCTCTGCATAAGAAGCCACTGCCCCCCGCCCCAGGGCGTAGGCTGAGCGGCCATGCCGCTCAAACCAGCGGCGCTGGCGACCCGTGGGGCTTCTCCTCCTGTGAATCTCCTGGTCTGTGGGCAGTAAAAGTCCGTCTGGAAATGCGGAGTCCACTCACCCTCTGCGCCTTCTCTCGGAGCTGCAATCCCGACTTCCTCCTAAGCGGCCATCTTGGATCTTCTCCCAATTTTGTTTTTTACATAAATATTTGGTCTGTATATTTTGTCACCCATTTACTTTTTTTTTTTTTTTTTGAGATGGGGTCTCACTCTGTCACCCATGCTGAAGTGCAGTGGTGTGATCTTAGCTCACTGCAACCTCCACCTCCCGGGTTCAAACAATTCTCCTGTCTCAGCCTCCCAAGGAGCTGGGATTATAGACACCTGCCACCATAGCCCAGCTAATTTTTTTTTGTATTTTTTTGTAGAGATGGGGTTTCACCATGTTGGCCAGGCTGGTCTTGAACTCCTAACCTCAAGTGATCTACCTGTCTCAGCCTTCCAAAGTGCTGGGATTACAGGCATGAACCACTGTGACCAGCCACCACATTTACTTTTACCCTATCTGTGGCTTTATATTAGCAAAGTAAGGTCTTGCTTGTCTGTCTGCAATAACATTTAATTAATAATTGATAGTATTATGGTAGATGTAAGTCTACCATTTTTTTCTGTTTTTCTCCTGTGTTTAGCTTCTCTCTGTATTCTTTTCTGCTTTTGTTTGAATTACTAGAATATTTTTAATATTCCATTTTATCTATTGGTGTCTAAGCTATAATCATGTGTATTTTTCTAGTGGATCCTGTCAGGATTGTAGCATTTATACCAATATTACAGTTAATGTAGTAGTTAATAGAGATAATATGCTAGCAAAGAGTTAATATATTAATAAATAGTAGTAGTTAATAGAGTTACTATAGTAGCTGATACCTGCTTAGAGTTGTTATCATACCACTTAAGTAAAATGTAGAAACTTTGCAAGTATATAGGTCCCTTTAACTCCCCTCCTCCACTAATTTATGCTATTGTATTACACGTTACATCTGCCTGCACTGTAAAGCCTTTCATGTGTAGTTAAAATTTTTATTTTCAAAAGCTTCATGTACATTTAAAAACTTGGAAATAGTCTTTTATATTTAACTATATATTTATCATTTCCATTCTTCTCTCTTCATCCCAGTAGGTTCAAATTTCCTGTAATATTTTTCTCTTTAGCCAGAAGAAACTGCTTTAACATTTCTTTAGTGCCTCTGACCTGATTTGTTAGTATTCCTTCCTGTGACAAAGCATTTATTTTGTCATCATCCCTGAAGAAAATTTTGCTGAAGATAGGGTTCTGTGTTGGCAGTTCTTCTTTTTTAATCTACTTTTAAAATGTTGTTTCACTGTGTTCTGGCCTCCATAGATTATGAGAAATCTGTGACCATTGAAATAATTATTTCTCACAATGTAATGTGTATTATCTTTTATATACTTTCAGATTTTTTTTTAATCTTTGGTTTCCAGTATCTTCCTGTATTGTGTGTAGGCATAGTTTTTGTTAAATTGATTGTGTTTGGGTTACATAGACCTTGTTGGATTTGTAAATTATGTGTTTAAACAAATTTGCAAAGTTGTTAGCTATTTTTTTTGAAATATTTCCTGCCCCAATTTCTTTCTCTTTCTAAGAAAGTTATTCTTCAGATTTTATAGCTTGTACTGATTTCTATTGATTCATCCTTACCACATTCACTGACTCATTCTTGTGTGAATCATTCTGTTTCTGAGTTCATCTAGTGAATTTTTAAAACTTTAAATATTTTGTTTGTTTAGTTCTAAAATTTTCATTTAGTTATTTTAAATACTTTTTATTTCTTGCTTGGTAATCCTATCTTTTCATTTATTCATGTATATTTTCCTTTGTTATATGGAGCATATTTATACTAGCTTCTGTAAATTATTTATATGATCATTCTAGCAAGTGTGTCATCCCAAAGCTAGCTTCTGTTTATGGTAGTTTCCCTTGCAAACTGGTTACATTTCTCTAGTTCTTTGAATTTTGATTGATTTGGATTTAATCCTGAGCATCATTAATATTATACTGTATGGCCCTTGGGTCCTGTAATCCTTTGGAGAATAGTGATGTTTTTGACTTACCAGGCAATCATCATACTTAAGTTCAGACCATAAGTTCTGTCTTGCCTTCTGTGAACAGTGGCTCAAATTTTAGTTCAGCTCTCAGACTTTGCTGTACTGGTCCAAGTCTGTTCAACGTGTTTCAAAACTCAAGAGAGAACCTAAGATTTTTATAAGTCCATGAATAGTATTAGAAGATCCCCTTCTCTTGTTCTCTCCTGATTTGAATTCTCCATCCACCTACCCTGAGGAAGTTCTTTTCCTAATTTATCTAACCATAGAGACTGGGTTTCTATCAGAATATGTCACTTGTGCTACATTGCCACTCAGGTATCAGGCCCCAAACTTAAGGTAAATGTCATAAAAGAGAGAGAATGTAAAAAGAAACTTCAATCCTGTACTGTTACTTCTTCAAGTTATGAATTCGCTCTCTGTAATCAACCTACTTTTGTTCAATTTTCAGAGATGTTTTGATAAATTCTTTTGTATTTAGTTCAGTTTTTGTGTGTGTGTAATCAGTGAGAAGTAGAATCAGACTGGAATCATGCTGGAACTAGAACTTCTATATTGATCATTTTTATTAAACTCAGAATTGATTTGATGTCCTTTTTTTATAACTCCAGTAATTTTTGATAGCTTTCTTGTATTCTAGTATACCAAGATGTGTCAAGTTTAACTTATAATTTTCCCTCTCCTGATTTGGATTCAAGAAGCTCTGGTTTCTTTAAAGAAATATATTATTAGAAAATAATATATATGTATTAAGGGTACTTGTATAAACTACATACGCTATTGCTTTCAGGTACTTCCAGTAATAAGAGCTAGGAAACTGTTACTCAGTAGCTGTAAACTGTGAGTTTATATTTTCAACTTTAGGTTTGGATTACAAAATTTTAACTGAATTTCATTTCAATATTTATATCTTTCTGTCCTACATCAAAATATGAATTTGTAATTAGATTTATTTATTTATTTATTATTATTTGAGACAGTGTCTCATTCTGTTGCCCAGGCTGGAGTGCAATGGCACAATCTCAGCTCACTGCAACCTCTGTCTTCTGGGTTCAAGCAATTCTCCTGCCTCAGTAGCTCCTCCTGAGTAGCTGGGATGCAGGCATGTGTCACCATGCCCAGTTAATTTTCGTATTTTTTAGTAGAGATGGGGTTTCACCATGTTGGCCAGGCTGATCTCAAACTCCTGACCTCAAGTGATCTACCCACCTCAGCCTCTCAAAGTGCTGAAATTATAGGCATCAGTTACTGCAGCCAGCCTGAAAATAGATTTAATATTTATTTATTTGGTTTGTTTTACAATGTGCATACATTATTATTAGTGAAAATATATTACTAAAAGTGGATTAACATTTCTTTGTAGTTTTAAAAGTACTTTTAATGTGTTCAACTAAGAATGAAAAATCAAAATATCATGTTTAAAATCGTTTGAAGATGAATGAGTTCAAAAATATTGCAGGAAATGATTAATATACAAAATCAACTGTATATCTATGTACTAATAGTGAACAATCTATAAAAATCAAAACAAAACCCAGAAAACAATATTCTTTATCAATGACATCATAATGAATAAAATACTTGGGAATAAATTTAACAAAAGAAGTGCAAGATTTTACACTGAAAACTACAAAACATCATTCAAAAATTAAAAAGGACATAAATAAGTAAATAGACATTCCATGTTCATGGATTGGAAGACTTACAATCATTAAGATGGCAACACTTCCATATTGACATACAGATCCAATGTAATCTATACCAAAATCTCTGCTGGCTTTTTTTGCATAAATTGACATTTTGATCTTTAAATTCTTTTGGAAAGGGAAAGAACAGAATAACCAAAAAAATCTTGATAAAAGAAAGCAATGTTGGAGGACTCATACTTGTTGATTTCAAAACTTAGTAGAAAGCCACATTAATTAAGATTCTCTCCTCATTTAAATTCTTCATCCACTTACCCTGAGAGTCTTCTTTTCCTGGTTGCTCTGACCACAAAGACTGAGTTTCTATAAGAATTCATCACTTGTGCCCCTTTGCCACTCAGGTATCAGATCCCACCCTTAAGGCAAACATCATGAAAGAGAGGGAGAATGAAAAAAGAAACTTCAACGCTTTGCTGTCACTTCTTCAAGTTATGAATAACCTTTGTAATCAAACTACTTTGGTTATATTTTCAGAGATTTTTGACAAATGCTTTTATATTTGGTTTGTATTTATGCATTAGTATAAAAACAGATATATAGGTCAGTGAAATAAAATTGAGAGTTCAAAAATAAATTTTCACATTTAGGTTAATTGCTATTCAATAAGGGAAGGAACAGCCCTTCCAACAATCATGCTTGGACAACTGCATATCTAGACTGAAAGGAAAATACTTTGTCCACATTTTATTAAAAAATAAAATTCAAAATGGATTTGAGACCTAAATGTTAGAACTAAAACTGTAAAACTCTTAGAAGGAAGCACAGTTGTAAATCTTTGTGAGTTTGTATTAAGTGGTGGTTTCTTAGATATAACACCAAAAATACAAGCAATAAAAATAAATACATCGGTGGATCACGAGGTCAAGAGATCGAGACCATCCTGGTCAACATGGTGAAACCCCATCTCTACTAAAAAAAAAATACAAAAAAAATAAATAAATAAAAAATAAATAAATAAATACATCGAAATTCAAATCACACACTTACTTTTGTGTTTCAAAGAACATCATCTAGAACGTGAAAAGAGAAACCACAGAATGGGAAAAAATATTTGTAATTCATGTACCTGATAAATGTATAGTATTCAGAAAAATCTAAAGATTTTTTTTCCATGCCCAACTGGCTTGTTTTATTGCAGAAGGGGATGTGGAATAAACAACGTGAGACAGCTGGGACCTGAGACTGGTGAAACCCCCTCCCTTCCCCATAAAAGTAACCAACTATGGGAGAGCAGCCAAGACAGTGACTAGGGGCAGGAGAAGGAGAAAAAAATAACCAACTATGGGAGAGCAGCCAAGACAGTGACTAGGAGCAGGAGAAGGAGACACAGAACTCAAAGGCAGCGGTGAAAAGACCATGAGTGTGCTGGGAGGGCCCAGGGGCACAGTGGCATGAACAGCGCCAAGTACAAGTCTCTTTGTCTTCCCTGGGATTATGTATAAATATAGAGAGATGAGGCCTTCTCTCTCCCAGCTCTCCCTTCGGCTCCATGCTGCTCGCTGGGTCCCAGCTCCTCTTTCCACATGAGGGTGAAGGGAAGCGGGGATGAACAAGTCATCACAGATTGGCAATCTGTCCACAGTCTTCTTGGTTTTCTCTCCCCAGTTCAATGGCTTTCTTACAAAGCTCCCAGCACTTATTGTAGTCGCCCTTTTCAAAGTATACTGCTGCTTGATTGGTAATGTAAGTCACGTTGGTGGGGTCTAGCTCCTTGGCTTTGTCAAAATGCTTCAAGGCTGTGTCAAAGTCTTTCTTCTTGTAGGCATCGTTCCCCAGCTCTTTTTATTTCTGTACCTGCTTCTTATTCTCTGAAAGATCTTCTCCCATTGGCTCTGAGTTGGTCTCCTTTTTGGGAGGGGGTGGTGGTGGAGGTGTTGCAACCTCTTCCTCACTTATACTGCCAAGGTTGACCCTAAGGAGGACACTGAGAGTGGTCATGATCCAGGGATCTGGTAGTTTTGTGCCCAGATCGGAAGGCTTGTTTCTCAACTGCTCTATCAGCTCCAGGTAGGTAGGATCACTGAGCAGTGTCCTTGTCCTGGGATCACTCTCCAACTTCTGATATAGATTGGGCATGTTGAAAGGGTTCATGGATTTTCCCTCTGCCAATCTGGCCTCCATATTCTGTAAACCCTCTTTCATATAAGAGTTATTTGCTTCGTGCTTTAAGCCCTCCTTATAGGTTTGCTTGGCTGCTTCAAATTGGTTTAAGAACTCAAGAGCTACTGCTTTTCTTGAATAGCCCTTGCCCCAGTCAGGTTGAGGGTCTTGCAGCTGTCCTTGTAGGCCTTCTGGTAGTCTCCTTTCTTGGCATAGGTGATAGAACAGTTTCTGTAGAGCACGTGGTTGTGGGGATCCGGCTTAATGGCTTCTAAGTAGCACTATAAGGCATCGTCAGTGTTGCTCATGCTCGGGGTCTTGTTGTCCTTCTCTTTCAGCTCATTAGCCTGCTCCATAGCACAGCATGGCCTGGAACCCCATTGAATCTAAACCTCCAAAGAACTTTTATAACTCAGCAATTAAAAGACAAATTAAAGTGGCTAAAGGATTTGAATATATATTTATGCAAAGACAATTAACAAATGTCCAAAAAGCACATAAGAAAATATTTAATATCATGTTTTCAATATCAAACGGAATGTTTTCACATAAAAATTGTACATGAATTTCATAGCAACATTATTAATAATAGCCAAAAGTAGGAATAATCTAAAAATCTATTACTAGGTGAGTGAAAAAATAAAATGTGATATATCCATATAGTGAAATAATTAAGTCGTAAAAATGAATAAATTGTTTTTTGCTGGCAAGATGGCCAAAAAGCTCCAGTCTGCAGCTCCCAGTGAGACTGATGCAGAAGGCGGGTGATTTCTGTACTTCCAACTGAGATAGCCAGTTCATCTCATTAGGACTGGTTGGACAGTGGGTGCAGCCCACAGAAGGCAAGCTGAAGCAGAGGGTGTTGCCTCACCTAGGAAACACAAGGGGTCAGGGGAAGCTGTGAGAGGCTGTACTGGGAGGAACAGTGAACTTCAGCCCAGATATTACACTTTTCCCACGGTCTTTGCAACCAGCAGACCAGGAGATTCCCTCTGGTGCCTATGCCACTGGGGCCCTGGGTTTCAAGCACAAAACTGGGCGGCCTTTTGGGCAGATGCCAAGCTAGGAGTTTTTATTTATTTTTTATCTCTATTTTTTCATATCCCACTGGTGCCTGGAATGCCAGTGAGACAGAACTGTTCACTTCCCTGGAAAGGGGCTGAAGCCAGGGAGCCAAGTGGTCTGGATTGGTGGGCCCCACCCCCACAGAACCCAGCAAGCTAAGCTCCACTGGCTTGAAATTCTCACTGCCAGCACAGCAGTCTGAGGTCGACCTGGAAAGCTTGAGCTTGGTGAGGGGAGGGGCATCTGCCATTGCTGAGGCTTGAGTAGGCAGCTTTACCCTCACAGTGTAAACAAAGCCACCTGGAATTCTGAACTGGGCGGAGCCCACCACAGATCAGCAAGGCCACTGCAGCCAGAATGCCTCTCTAGATTCCTGCTCTCTGGGCAAGGCATTGCTGAATAAAAGGTAGCAGCCCCAGTCAGGGACTTATGGATAAAACTCCCATCTCCCTGGGATAGAGCACCTGGGGGAAGGGGCAGCTGTGGATGCAGCTTCAGCAGACTTAAATGTTCCTGCCTGACAGCTCTGAAGAGAGCAGCAGATCTTCCAGCACAGCATTCAAGCTCTGATAAGAGAAAGACTGCCTCCTCAAGTGGGTCCCTGACCCCCGTGTATCCTGACTGGGTCACACCTCCCAGTAGAGGCTAACAAACACCTCATACAGGAGAGCTCTGGTTGGCATCTGGTGGGTGTGCCTCTAGGACAAAGCTTCCAGAGAAAGAAACAGGCAGCAATCTTTGCTGTTCTGCAGCCTCCATTGGTGATACCCAGGCAAACAGGATCTGGAGTGGACCTCCAGCAAACTCCAGCAGACCTGAAGCAGAGGGTCCTGACTGATAGAAGGAAAACAAACAGACAGAAGGGAATAGCCTCAATATTAACAAAAACGACATCCCCAAAACTGGATGGAGAATGAGTCTGATGAATTGACAGAAATAGGCTTCAGAAGGTGAGTAATAACAAACCCCTCTGAGCTAAAGGAGCATGTTCTAACCCAATGCAAGGAAGCAAAGAACCTCGAAAAAAGGTTAGGTGAATTGCTAACTAGGATAACCAGTTTAGAGAACAACATAAATGACCTGATGGAGCTGAAAAACATATCACAAGAACTTTGTGAAGCATATACAAGTATAAATAGCTGAATCGATCAAGCAGAAGAAAGGATATCAGAGATTGAAGATCAACATAATGAAATAAAGCAAGAAGACAAGATTAGAGGGAAAAAAAGTGTGAAAAGAAATAAACAAAGCCTTCAAGAAATATGAGACTATGTGAAAAGACCAAATCTATATTTGATTGGTGTAACTGAAAGTGATGTGGAGAACGGAAACAAGTTGGAAAACACACTTCAGGATATTATCCAAGAGAACTTCCCCAACATAGCAAGACAGGCCAACATTCAAATTCAGGAAATACAGAGGATACCACAAAGATACTCCTTGTGAAGAGCAACCCCAAGACACATAATCATCAGATTCACTAAGGTTGAAATGAAGGAAAAAATTTTAAGGGCAGCCAGAGAGAAAGATAGGGTTACCCACAAAGGGAAGCCCATCAAAGTAATAGTGGATCTCTTGGCAGAAACTCTACAAACCAGAAGAGAGTGAGGGCCAATTTTCAATATTCTTAGAGAAAAGAATTTTCAACCCAGAATTTCATATCTAGCCAAACTAAGCTTCGTAAGCGAAGGAGATATAAAATCCTTTACAGACAAGCAAATGCTGAGAGATTTTGTCACCACCAGGCCTGCCTTACAAGAGCTCCTGAAGGAAACACTAAACATGGAAAGGAACAACCAGTACCAACCACTGCAAAAACATAATAAATTGTAAAATTTCTTCAACAACACTATGAAGAAACTGCATAAACAAATGGGCAAAATAACCAGCTAGCATCATAATGACAAGATCAAATTCACATATAACAATATTAACCTTAAATGTAAATTGGCTAAATGCCCCAATTAAAAGACATAGACTGGCAAATTGGATAAAGAGTCAAGATCCATCGGTGTGCAATATTCAGTAAACTCATCTCATGTGCAAAGACAGACACAGGCTCAAAATAAAGTGTTGAAGGAATATTTACCAAGCAAATGGAAAGGAAAAAAAAAAAACAGGGGTTGCAATCCTAGTTTCTGATAAAATAGACTTTAAACCAACCAAAGATCAAAAGAGACAAAGAAGGGCATAACATAATGGTAAAACGATCAATGCAACAAGAAGAGCTAACTATTCTAAATATATATGTACCCAATACAGAATCACCCAGATTCATAAAGCAAGTTCTTAGATACCTACAAAGAGACTTAGACTCCCACATAATAATAGTGGAAGACTTTAACGCCCCACTGTCAATATTAGACAGATTAACGAGACAGAAAATTAACAAGGATATCCAGGACATGAACTCAACTCTGGACCAAGCAGACTGAATAGACATCTGCAGAACTCTCCACCCCAAATCAACAGAATATGCATTCTTCTCAGCACCATATTGCACTTATTCTAAAATTGACTGCATAATTGGAAGTAAAACACTCCTCAGCAAAGGCAAAAGGTGGAAATTATGACAGTCTCTCAGACCACAGTGCAATCAAATTAGAACTCAGGATTAAGAAACTCACTCAAAACTGCACAACTACATGGAAACTGAAAAACTTGCTCCTGAATGATGACTAGGTAAATAATGAAATTAAAGCAGAAATAAAGATGTTCTTTGAAACCAATGAGAACAAAGACACAACATACCAGAATCTCTTGGACACATTTAAAGCAGCGTGTACTGGGAAATTTATAGCACCAAATTCCCACCAGAGATAGCAGGAAAGATCTAAAATTGACACCCTAACATCACAATTAAAAGAATTAGAGAAGCAAGAGCAAACACATTCAAAAGCAAGCAAGACAAGAAGTAACTAAGATCAGAGCAGAAATGGAGAGAAAAACATGAAAAACCCTTCAAAAAAATCAATGAATCCAGGAGCTGGTTTTTTGAAAATATCAACAAAATAGATGGACCTCTAGCCAGACTCATAAAGAAGAAAAAGGAGAATAATCAAATAGATGTAATTAAAAAATGATAAAGGGGATATCACTACCAATCCCACAGAAATATGAACTACCATCAGAGAATACTATAAACACCTCTATACAAATAAATTAGAAAATCTAGAAGAAATGGATAAATTCCTGGACACATATACCCTCCCAAGACTAAACCAGCAAGAAGTCAAATCCTTGAATAGACCAATAACAAGTTTTGAAATTGAGGCAGTAATTAACAGCCTGCAAACCAAAAAAATGTCCAGGACCAGACAGATTCACAGCTGATTTCTACCAGAGGTACAAAGAGGAGCCAGTATCATTCCTTCTGAAACTTCTCCAAACAATAGAAAAAGAGGGAATCCTCTCTAACTCATTTTATGAGGCCAGCATCATCCTGATAACAAAACCTGGCAGAGACACAACTAAAAAAGAAAATTTCAGGCCAATATCCATGATGAACATAAATGCAAAAATCCTCAATAAAATCCTGGCAAACCGAATCCAGTAGTACATCAAAAAGCTATCCACCACAATCAAGTTGGCTTCATCCCTGGGATGCAAGGATGGTTCAACATATGCAAATCAATAAATGTAATCCATCACATAAACAGAACCAACAACAAAAACCACATGATGATCTCAATAGATGCAGAAAAGGCCTTTGACCTAATTTAACAGCCTTCATGCTAAAAACTCTCAATAAACTAGGTATTGATGGAACGCATCTCAAAATAATAACTATTTATGACAAACCCACAGCCAATATCATACTGAATGGGCAAAAACTGGAAGTATTCCCTTTGAAAACCAGCACAAGACAAAGATGCCCTCTCTCACCACTCCTATTCAACATAGTATTGGAAGTTCTGGCCAGGGCATTCAGGCAAGAGAAAGAAATAAATGGTATTCAAATAGGAAGAGAGGAAGTCAAATTATCTCTCTTTACAGATGACATGATTGTATATTTAGAAAATCCCATTGTCTCAGCCCCAAATCTTTTTAAGATGATAAGCAACTTCAGCAAAGTCTCAGGATACAAAAGCAATGTGCAAAAATCACAAGCATTCCTATACATCAATAATAAACAGAGAGCCAAATCATGAGTGAACTCTCATTCACAATTGCTACAAAAGGAATTAAATACCTAGGGATACAACTTTCAAGTGATATGAAGGACATCTTCAAGAAGGACTACAAACCACGGCTAAAGGAAATAAGAGAGGACACAAACAGAAAAATATTCCATGCTTATGGACAGGAAGAATCAATATTGTGAAAATGGCCATACTGCCCAAAATAATTTATAGATTCAATGCTATCCCCATCAAGCTACCATTGACTTTCATCACAGAATTGGAAAAAAAAAAACTATTTTAAATTTCATGTGGAACCAAAAAAGAGCCCACATAGCCAAGACAATCCTATGCAAAAAGAACAAAGCTGGAGGCATCATGCTACCTGACTTCAAACTATACTACAAGGCTACAGTAACAAAAACAGCATGGTATTGGTACCAAAACAGAGATATAAACCAGTGGAACAGAACAGAGACCTCAGGAATAACACCACAAATCTACAACCATCTGATATTTGAGAAACCTGACAAAAACAAGAAATGGAGAAAGGATTCCCTATTTAATAAATGGTTTTGGGAAAACTGGCTAGCCATTTGCAGAAAGCTGAAACTGGATCCCTTCCTTTTACCTTATACAAAAATTAAGTCAGGATGGATTAAAGACTTAAACGTACAACCTAAAACCAAAAAAAAAAAAAAAAAAAAAAACCATAGGCATGGGCAGAACATAGGCACGGGCAAAGACTTCATGACCAAAACACCAAAAGCAATGGCAATAAAAGCCAAAATAAACAAATGGAATCTAATTAAACTAAAGAGCTTCTGCACAGCAAAAGAAACTAACATCAGAGAATAGGCAACCTTCAGAATGGGAGAAAAATTTTGCAATCTATCCATCTGACAAAGAGCTAATATCCAGAATCTACAAAGAACTTAAACAAATTTACAAGAAAAAAACAACCCCATCAAAAAGTGGGTGAAGTATATTAACAGACACTTCTCAAAAGTAGACATTTATGCAGCCAACAAACATGAGAAAAAGCTCATCATCACTGATCATTAGAAAAATCCAAATCAAACCCACAATGAGACACCATCTCACGCCAGTTAGAATGGTGATCATTAAAAAGTCAGGAAACAACAGATGCTGGAAAGAATGTGGAGCAATAGGAATGGTTTTACACTGTTCGTGGGAGTGTAAATTAGTACAACCATTGTGGAAGACAGTGTGGCGATTCTTCAAGGATCTAGTACTAGAAACACCATTTGACCCCACAATCCCGTTACTGGGTATATATCCAAGAGACTATAAATCATTCTACTATAAGGACACATGCACATGTATGTTTATCGTGGCATTGTTCACAATAGCAAAGACTTGGAGCCAATCCAAATGCCCATCAATGATAGACTGAATAAAGAAAATGTGGGACATATACACCATGGAATACTATGCAGCCATAAAAAAGGATGAGTTCGCGTCCTTTGCAGGGTCATGGATGAAGCTGGAAGCCATCATCCTCAGCAAAAAGTAACACAAGAACAGAAAACCAAACACTGCATGTTCTCACTCATAAGGGGAAGTTGAAAAATGAGAACACATGGACACAAGGAGGGGAACATCACACAGTGGGGCCTGTTGGGGTTGGGGGGTAGGGGAGAGATAGCATTCGAAGAAATACCTAATGTAGATGATGAGCTGATGGATGCAGCAAGCCACCAGTGCATGTGTATACCTATGTAACAAACCTGCATGGTCTGTATATGTGCCCCAGAACTTAAACTATAACAAAACATGAATAAAGTGCTGATACGTGCTACAACATGGATGAACTTTGGAAAATATTAGGATAAGTTAAAAAGTCAGACAAGACGCTACATTTAGTAAGGTTTTATTTATAAGAAATGTCCAGAATAGGCAATTACATAGAGATGGAATTAGTGATTTCCAGAGCAGGGCCAGAAAATTACAGAGACTAATGGCTAATAGGTACAGAGTTTCTTTTTAGAATAATGAAAATGTTCCTCAATTTTTAGTGGTGTTGGTTTTATACAATAAAAATTCAGCTATAAATAAGAGCAACAAAAACAAACGAAAGAGTCAGTTATAGTCACAATTTATAGATGATGCAAATGATACTAAAACAAATGGAAAATTACCCCATTCTTATAAATCACAATTAATGTGTTAAAATAACCATACTGCTCAAAGCAATCTACAGATTCAAAGTAATTCCAAAATATACCAACATCATTTTTCACGTTCAGAAAAAAAAATCCTAAAATTCATATGGAACCAAAGAAACAGCCTAAATAGCCAAAGCAATCCTAGGCAAGAAGAACAAAGCTGGAGGCATCACATTACCTTACTTCAAATTATATTACAAGGCTATAGTAACCAAAACAGCATGGTGCTGTTATGAAAGTAGGTACATAGATCAATGGAACAAAATAGAGAACCTAGAAATAAACCCATATATTTATAGCTAACTCATATTTAATAAAGCCAACAAGAACACACAATGGGGAAACAATACCCATTTAAATAAATGATACTGTGAAAATTGAATTGCCATATGCTGAAGAATAAAAATGGACTTCTTTCTCTCACTGCATCCAAAAATAAACCCAAAATGATTCCAGACGTAAATGTAAGACCCAAAACTATAAAAATACTAGATGAAATCATAGGGAAAACTCTTCTGAACATTAGTCTAGAAAAAGAATCTATGACTAAGACCTTAAAAGCACAAGCAAAAACCAAAAATAGACAAATCAGACTTGGATAATCTAAAAAGCTTATGCACAGCAAAAGAAATAACAGAGTGAAGAGACACCTGAAGAATGAGAGAAAACATTTGCAAACTATTCATCTAATATCAGAATTTACAAGTAGCTCTAACAAATCAACAACAACAAAAAAACAAATAATCCCATTAAAAAGTGGACAAACTGACTTCAAAGTACAGTACAAGACTACAGTAACTAAAACAGCATGATACTGATACAAAAACAGACACACAGACCGATGGAACAGATTAGAGAACCTAGAAATAAGCTGCACGCCTACAACTATCTAATTTTTGACACAGTCAACATTTACAAGCAATGGGGAAAGGATTTACTATTCAATAAATGGTGCAGGGATAATGGCTAGTCATATGCAGAAGATTAAAACAGAACTCCTACCTTTCACCATATTAAAAAATCAACTGAAGATGTATCAACGACTTAAATGTAAAACCTAAAACTATAAAAACCTTAGAAGAAAACCTAGGAAATACCTTTCTGGACACTGGCTCTAGCAAATACTTCATCACAAAAATTCCAAAAACAATTGCAACAATAAAAAATTGACAAATGGGAGCTAATTGAACTAAAGAGCTTCTACCCACCAAAAGAAACTATCAACAGAATATACAGACAACCTATAGAATGATAGAAAATATTTTCAAGCTATACCTCTGACAAAGGTCTAATATCCAAAATCTATAAGGAACTTAAACAAATCAACAAGCAAAAACCAAACAACATGCACACGAATGTTCATTGCAGCACAGTTTACAATAGCAAAGACCTGGAACCAACCCAAATGCCCATCGATGATAGACTGGACAGGAAAAATGTGGCACATATACACCATGGAATATTATGCAGCCATCAAAAACGATGAGTTCACGTCCTTTGTAGGGACATGGATGAACCTGGAAACCATCATTCTCAGCAAACTGACACAAGAACAGAAAATCAAACACCACATGTTCTCACTCATAGGTGGGTGTTGAACAATGAGAACACATGGACACAGGGAGGGGAGCACTATACACTGGGGTCTGTTGGGGGGGAGTGGGGGGACAGAGTGGAGGTGGGGAGTTGGGGAGGGATAGCATGGGGAGAAATGCCAGATATAGGTGAAGGGGAGGAAGGCAGCAAATCACACTGCCACGTATGCACCTATGCAACAACCTTGCATGATTTTCACATGTACCCCAAAACCTAAAATGCAATAAAAAAAAAATTGGCAAAAGACATGAACAGGCATTTCTCAAAAGAAGACATAAAAATGGCCAATAAGCATATGAAAAAAAATGCTCAATATTACCAATCTTTAGGGGGATGCAAATCAATACCACAATGAGATATCATCTCACACCAATCAGAATGGCTATTATTAAGAAACAAAAAAATAATGGATGATGGCAAGATTGTAGAGAAGAGGGAATGCTTATACATTGATGGTTGGAATGTAAATTAGTTCTGCCACTGTGGAAAGCAGCCTGGAGGGTTCTCAAAGAACTTAAAATGAACTACCATTCGACCTAGCAATCCCTATTTTGTATATAACCAAAAGAATGTAAATCATCCTACCATACAGACACATACATACATGTGTTCATTGCAACACTACTCACAATAGCAAAGGCATGGAATCAACCTAGATGCCCATCAATAGTGGACTGGATAAATAAAATATGGCACATACACACCACGGAATACTTCACAGCCATAAAAAGAATAAAATCATATCCTTTGTAGCAACATGGATGGCAAATGCTGTATGTTTTCACTTACAAGTGGGAGCTAAACATTGAATACACATGGACTCAAAACATCAAACAACAGACACCAGGAACTACTTGAGGGTGGAGGGAGGAAGGAGGATGTGGATTGAAAAACTACTCATTGGGATATTATGTTGATTATTTGGGTGAATAAATTATCTGTACATCAAATCCCTGTAATGCAAACTTATTCATGTAACAAACATGCATATGTAACCCTTGAACCTAAAATAAAAGTTGGAAAGAAAAAAACTGAATAAAAAAAATTAAAAGTGGGCAAAAGACATGAACAGACATTTTTCAAAAGAAAGCATACAAATGGCCAGCAGATATATGAAATAATGCTCAACATCACTAATTATCAGAGAAATGCAAATTAAAACCAAAATTAGATATCATCTTATATTGATCGGAATTACTATTATTTAAAAATCAAAAAATAACAGTTGTTAGTAAGGATATAGAGAAAAGGGAACTCTTGTACACTGTTGGTATGTAAATTAGCACAGCCTCTATGAAATACAGTATGGAAATTTCTCAAAGAACTAAAAATAGAATTGTCATCTGATACAGCAATTCTACTACTTGGTGTCTACCCAAAGGAAAAGAAATTAACATACCAAAAAGATATTTGCACTCATGTTTATTACAGCACTATTCACAATAGCAAAGATATGGAATCAACCTAAGTGTCCTTGAACAGAAGACTGAATAAACAAAATGTAACATATATACACAATGAAATACTATTCATCCATAAAAAATGAATAAAGTTGTATCTTTTGCAGCAACATGGATGGAACTGGAGTTCATTGTAAGTGAAACAAGCCAGACAGAGAAAGACAACTATCACATGTTCTTACTCATAAGTGGGTGCTAAAAAATATTTACACATGGACATAGAATGTGGAATGATCCAAAATAGACTTTAAAACAAAAATTGTTACTAGAGACAAGAACATTTTATAATGGTAAATGCGCCAATCTGTCAAGATGACATAATAATTATAAATATAAAAGTATCTAACAACAGAGCCCCCAAATATTTAAAGCAAAAACTGACAGAGTTGAAGAGAGCAATAGACAATATAACAATAATGGTTGAAGATTTTGATACCCTACTTTCAACAACAAATGGAACAACCGGCAGAAGACCTTAAGGAAACAGAAAACTTGAAAACACTATAAACCAACTACACCTAAGAGATATCTATACAATCCAACAATATCAGAATATACTTTATTCTCAATGCATATATAACGTTCTTCAGGATAGATGATATGTTAGACTATAAAAAAACTAAATAAATTTTAAAGGATTGAAATTATACAAATTATGTGCTATGCCCATAATGGAAAGAAGTTAGAAATGTATAACAGAAAGGAACTTAGAAAATTCAAAAATATGTGGAAATTAACTAACACACTCCTAAATAATTAATGGGTCAGGAAAAAATCACAAGTGAGAAAGTACACCTAGATGAATGAAAATGAAAACACAACATGTAAAACCTTCTAAATACCACTAAAGCAGATTTTAGAGGAAAATTTATAGCTATAAAAACCTATATTATGAAAAAAGATAGATTTCAAATCAATAACCTAACCTTGGATCTTAAAAAAAAAACTAGAAAAAGAAGAACAAGCAGTTAGAAAATAAAGATGAGCATAAATAAGTAAAATAAGGAGAAAATAGAAGGAATACATAAAATTAAAATTTGGTTCTTTGAAAAGATCAACAAAATTGACAAACTTTTAGCTAGATTGAACAAAAAAAAAAGAATAATATGCAAATCACTGTAATAAGAAAGGAAAGAGAAAGCATTACTTCTGAACTTACAGGAATAAATCTAGTGACTGGAGAAATAAAGCTTCCATAAATTCACTTCTGCCTTGGGCCAGCAGTGCTTAGGTAAGGACCTGACCTGAACTTTTGACGTAGATATAAGGATTAAGGCATTACAGATCAGTGAGTTTGTAAATTGTGACCCACAGTCCAAACTGAGCTGTCAGATGTTATTCAGCTGACTCATCTAGTAATTTTTAAAATTTTAAAATAAGTTAATGATAATAATAAGGAGATATTACATTGTAAAAGATTTCTGTCTTCTTTACAAAAAAAATCTAAAGATTTAACTGCCTACATTTCAACATAACAGTATCAGGCATAGCTAAGAAGCACCATGCCCTTTAGAAGAGACATGTATTTCCAGTTGCTCACAGCCCTATCAGCCCTTATTGTCTTATATCTGGTTATTTCTCTCACTCAACCTTCCAGCCCTTAAAAGTATTATATTTCAATTCCTACTTGCAGACAAAGCTCATTATTCTTAATCTCAACTTCAAATGTTAGTTTTAGAGAATATCAAACCAAAGTTTTTTCATTTATCTTACAGATGCACAGTAAAGTAAGATGCAAGAACATAAAATGCTTTACCTAAGGTCACACAGTCAGCTAATGGCAGAGCTGGGATTAGATTACAGTCATGTCTTCCAGTGCTTTTCCTCTGCATTCTGCTAAATTTACATGTATTTCAAATCCTTTTGACAACTATTTAAGTATTATCAATACTAATTCTTTGAGCTATGAGTTCCATGGGTGTTAACCTCCACGTAACAATGCCTTCTTATCAGTTGTCGTAAGTTTGACTCTTTCTCATGGATGGTATAAAGAGATTTGGATTAAAAAATAATCCATATTCATTCCTTCTCTTTGGCTTCTGATTTTATAGGATTTAATCACTTCTCCCTCTGCCTTTGTGTTTTCAAAAACAGAATCCTAACTTTTCTATGGGGCTTGCCTTGGAAATGTTGTGAGGCCAGTCAACTACAGGTTTTTCTGTTTTATTCTTTAGGCAGACTCAAGGAACATGTTTGTAGGATTGTCTCCATAACCTTGGTGCCCCACCTGTAAAGCCCACCCCACTTAAAAGGAAGCCCCTTATGAAGGGCAAGAGACTCAGCCCAAGAGCTATTGACTATGCCACATCACTCTCCATTGGGGTCCACCCTCATGCCCTGACATTTCTATTCAATGATTTTTCTAAAGTTTGACTTTTCATATTTAGGCCTTTAAACATAATTTTCCTTAATACTCTTTTTCATATATTGTATTTTCTACTTTTATCTTTGTATGCCCTAATTCCTGCTCTTAATCCTTAATCTCTCACATTTATATGGATTTTTGTTTAAAATTTTATTTCATAGGTTTTCATCCTTTATCTCTTTTGCTCTCAGGATTTTAGTCTTTAATCTCATTGACCACTGGCCTTTTATACTTTATTCTAAACATCATGTATTTTCTTTTATTATTTTCAACTGTTAATCTCCTGTCTTCATTGGGATATTTATTCTCCCATTTCAGTTTGTACTTTACTCTTTCTTTCCCCCTTATTCTCAGTGTTTTAATGTTACTTTATTTCTAATCTCCTATTCTTCCTTAATTATTAAAAATCAATCACGTATTTTTCCTTAATTAATTTTGTGTCATGACTGACAAGAAGTGTGATTATAGATGTGGTAGCTACAGAGGGGACCTATGCCACAAAAAAGGATAAGAGGAAGCTTTCCTTTCCTCTTGGTCCATCCTGTCTTCAAAGAGCCCCTCTTAGAAATATCATTGCCTATCATTCTACTGTACTGTCAATTTCTTTCTTCTTATTTCATAAGAGTATTTAACATTTATTGATTATGCATTTATTACAGTGGAGTATTCAGATCTCTGGGGACCTGAATTTGGGACATAGCAATGGTCTGATAAGTCCTACCCAGAATCAAAGGGAAGAAGGAAATATTGATTAGCTATATATAAAACATTCTTCAAATAAAAAAGTGCTCACAAAAGGCAACTATGAACTGAGATGATAGTGGTGTATATGGTTTCTTAGGAAAATATTCCAGATTATATCACTACCTGGATGACTACATTGCAGAAGTTTCCAGGCTATGTTACCCACATAGCTGATATACAATTTAAATAAAGACTCCTGGGTTTATACAACTCTAGAGACCTACGTGTCTAATTTTGGTGTCAGCATCAATTTTGCATCAGGTTAGCCTCTCTACTAATCATTATCCTCAGTATGATTTTTCCCCCATGGAAAAATAAACACAACATTTTAATATGTAGCCATACTGGCCCATAGTCCATTACCCATACCCAGATCAGGAGCTTAGGGAGCTCAGAGAAGTGGGGTGAACCAAAGCTTTAAAACTCTCTTGTGACCTATTACTAGCAAAAGCCTGTTTAAAACTTTGCTCCTGATGCCTCAATGGAAAGTTTATCCCTTCCTTTTTTGTCAATGATTTGAGCTTAAAATAGGTCCATCTTCATGTGTCATACAAATGTGGTACTCATCCAAGTGCCTTCTTCAAAATAAACCTTGGCCAGTTTAGAGAGAAAAATGAGAACATGAAAAGACCATCCAAACCTTTTGTTTAAGTCTAATTCAAATATCATTATACATTCCTTATCACCTTAAAAAAACCCTCAGGTTTAATAAATTGATATAGGAAGAACTGAATTTGGATAAAATATTTGGCCATAAGGGCAGCCTATGAGAAGCAGGTATCAGATGTGTGAAGCTAAGATCTTGATGGCTTCCTAGCAGGAGAGGTTCAGGCTTTTTAGTTTTAGAGATAAAACTCAACACTCCAAACACTGAGTATCTAAAGATGCTAATCAACTCTTTCATTGAACAGCTGACTAAACAAACAAATAAACAAACAGAAAATCCTACAATCCAGATAAAACCTCTTACGAAGATTTGTTTCTAATGAATTGACCTTTATCAAAGTAATGGCAGAATCCCATTTGATTAGACTCAGAATGTGGTTATTTTAGTGTTTCTCAAACTCTGTCCAGAAACATAATTTATAAAGTCCACGTATTTTCTGTGAGAATTTTGAGTACTTTGTATTGATTCCAATTAAAATTTTAAAAAAAATAAAATCAAAACTTCAATGTAAGCACTGTCTGGATTATCTGAATGGCATCCTGAAAACCATGTATTTCCAAGAGGACTCAGTGCCTATACTGGCAATTGTGTTAATGTCCTTGTGGCAGGATATTAAATTTGGAATTTATACTGAAATATCAAGAGATAGTAGAGTCAGATGAAAACAAAATGGCGAACCAACCACCAGGATGCAGGTTTTCAAAGAAAATATTTGAGAATTGGTTATGACTTTTGGATTCTTCATCCAGATGGGGGATAGTAAAGAATAGAAAGAATGGAGATTCAGTGGAAATATTTTGAGACTCTATTTGGAGTAAGCTGTGCTATGTGATATGCACATGCGAGCATGCACACACACACAAACACACAAGATAGAAGTGCTTCTTGCATCACTATGAACATCTTGAGGGATTAAGTCCAGGAAGGCTGTAATAGTTTACACATCTTAGTATTAAAATGTGGATGCAGAGTGGGTTTGTATATAACTCATACCCAAGAGAACCTGCTTTGCATTTTTTTCTTTATAAAGAGCATATATATTACTCAAGCTGTAAAGTAAAAACGTGTCATTGCTTGAAAGGACATCCTTTATTCTATAAATATGAAAGATCTGTTACTTTAATATAAATGTATTATATTAGTACACATTTATTTTATGTTATTCATGTAAAATATATGCTTCTTTCTTGATTGCAACTCTGGGCTTTGGGGGCTGGGAGCCAAATTAAGGAGTCAATAAATGCTGTTTTACTCATCATCACCTGGAGGAGAATGCCTTCAGGATTAACTGAAGCAAGCTCCGTGCTTTTATCCACTTTTCCTCAGCCTTTGATTCTAGGAAGATATCAGTTGTGGGCTCAGTTGATGAGCTTAAAATAAACTCTTTGTTTCTGATACATGTGCAGACTTAAAATGATTGCAAGTGTGAGAGTTGATTGTTATGTTCCTTTGATTAATCACATAGCAATTTTCATCCCAGGAGTGTGTTCTGTCCATTTTCCTTTTAATTCAAGGATCCCTGATTTGAAGCTATTTTGGATGAAAGAGAGATGCACCTCCTTTCCATAGCATATAGAAGAATAAACATTTTTTATATGGAGATGTCATTATTTTATTATCATGAATCAGCAGTGCCCTTGATGGATAATCAAACCAGGCCTGTAATTACTGCCAAAAAAGAAGATATTCAGATCAAATATTTTAATATCAAGGCTGGGCACAGTGGCTCACACTATAACAGCAGGGCGTTGGGAGGCTGAGGTGGGAGGATTGCTTGAGGCCAGGAGTTGAGACCAGCCTGGGCAACATAGTAAGATCCAGTCTCTACAAAAGTAATTAAAAATTAGCTGGGTGTGGTGGCCCATGCCTGTAGTCCTAACTACTTGGGAGGCTGAGGCAGGAGAATCTCTTAGGCCCAGGAGTTTGAGGTTACAGTGAGCTATGATTGTGCCACTGCCCTCCAGGCTGGAAGACAGAGCAAGACCCTGTCACACACACCCACGCACGCACACGCGCGCGCGCGCGCACACACACACACACACACACACATTTCAATTTCAAATATACTATTCTGGAAGAATGAGATTTGCCCTAACATTTAACTGCGTTGTAGCCAATACTTCCATATGGCAAGTTTTAACTTACCAATTATGTTGTATCATATTTTGCAACGAATCAAGATTGGAGGGTAGATCAGAGTGCACAGCTTAAATATTCTCTAGCTTTTCTGACAATTATATTTTCAGTGGCACTGGTGGGCATCTGATGCTTTACAGACTTTCTAGTATCAAACTGTTTTAGCTATAATTGGTGGTATGGAGCAGAGGCTCAACCTACTTTTTCAAATGTGTGCTAAATAAGAACCCAAACAATCTTTGGAGGAGCCACCTGCGGGTGCAAAGGTCTTCTTTTAGCTCAGAGGCAAGAGTGATGCATCTTGTCAGTCTCCATGTCTTTCATAACAGAATATTAGCCCCACTGCATCTCTGTAGGTTGTTAAAATCTGCATTTCCACATCTAACAAGAAATTTATAGTAACTATAGTCCAGGTCTTGACAGCAAATATTTAGGCCATTTATTGCTTTATTATTCAAGCCCTGCTCCCCTTTTCTGGTATCAGCAATTGTCTTCCTTAGAAAATCGTTGACCCACCCTGTTATGGACTGAATGTTTGTGCCCCCAGCCACTAAATTCATATGTTGAAGCCTTAATCCGCAATGTAGCTGTATTCAGAGATGAGGGCTCTAAGGAAGTAATTAAGGTTAGATGAGGTCATAAAGGTCACTCCTGATCTAATAAGATTAGTGTCCTCCTAAGAAGAGATACAAGAGATTTTGCTCGCTCTCTGCACACAGGCACGAAGGAAAGGCCATGTGAGGACACAGCAAGGAAGTGACCATCTGCAGGTCAGGGGGAAAACCCTCCCCAGACACTGAAATGAGGACTGCTAGCCTTTGGAACATGAGAACACAGATTTCTGTTTAAACCACCCAGTCTGTCGTATTTTATGCCAGCCTGAGCTGACTAATACACATCCCTTACTCCAGCCAAGTTTTTCTTGTGGGTATTTCATTGTATAATGCCCTCTTCCTCTGACCAAAGTGTGGCCCTGACTCAAACTGAGCCAATCACAGTCTCTTTTGAAGATTTTTCAAATTGAGACAAAAAGGAAGAGGGCACAAGGGAAGTTGAAGATTTTTTAAGAGTTGCCAGTGGTCAGGATTCAAGCAGGGCAAAAGAAGCCATTCTGACAGAATGAAGCTAAAATTCCAAGAGAAGCAGAAAGGACATGGAAAGAATAGGAGAGATTCCTGGTTGTGGTCAGGGCCTTGGTTCTAGTTGTTTCTGAGGCCCAACTGCACGTCTCTCCTTCAGTAATTTGATAATGAGCCTATTAATTCCTTTTAGCCTAAGCTAGCTTAAATTGGGTCTCTGTTATTTACAACTTAAAGTATTCCTTAATGCAGGAAGCATGACTTCTGAGCTTAATGTAACTCAAGACTCAGAGGCATTTGGTAAAAAGCAAATTGCCTAATGGATATGCAGCCCATTCACTCTCCTACATGTCTGCTTTCCCAAAATTGTGATTCAGCATAGTAACAGTGTTCTGTGTTGGTGCTTTGTATTAGAAGCAACCCCATAACACTGTTATAATTTTTTAAGACTCTTGGAGATGTCGTACATGATATACAACTTTTTCTTTTTAAAGACGAATAAAATAAATATATTTCTAGTTGGAGGCTCTACGACTATTTTTGAGGAATAATATCCTTCAGTGAATGGAGCATAGGACTGGATTCAGATGCTAGATTTCAAGTCAGACCCTGCCACTTGGAAGCAGTGTGAGTGCTTGGAAAAAGTAAGGGCATTTGTGAAGTAAAAGTAAATAATGTGTGTTTTACATATCTCACATTGTTGTTGTCAGCCAATGTATGTACAAAGTGCTTGGTAAAGTAGAAACCATAAATAATTGTGATTCATTGGTTCTAATCCTACTTTTACCATGAATGTCAAGATAACTTTTCAACTGTCTTTTTTTTTCTTGCCACGCAAGAGCTCTGAATATTGCTGTTTAGAGAAGTCTGTGCCTTAATAAGAGCAGTTGCTTGTGAGAAAAAAAAAAAAAGACAAGTATATATGTGAGATGAGTAAGCAATTCTGTTGGCCTGGAGTGATGTTGAACTTTTATCTGCCATCTAGCCCCAAGCTCTGGGCTCTGAGTCCTTTGTGCATGTAAATACCAAGGTTAGGTTTTGAATGTTTATAGCAGAATCATTTAATTTGATTCACCCTAGGGTTGATTGATTATAAGCATGTTGTCCATTTCTATGTTAAGTCTATTTTGATTGGATTTCTCTCTTTAGGATTGTATGTGTACGTGTGGGGTTGGGGGTGACAGAGAGAAGGAAAAAGATTTTTGTTTTTCCTTCTAGTAAATACTCATTGAAAAAGTAACGAGAACATGTGGACTCAGGGAGAGGAGCATCACACGCAGGGGACAGTTGGTGGGAGTAGGGGAGAGACAATGGGGGGTGGGGAAGGAGTGGAGGGTAGGGAGGGATAACATGGGGAGAAATGCCAGATATATTATGCACCAAAAGTAAAATAAATTAAAAAATAATAATAATGATTTAAAACATAAAAAAAGTTATAGAATATAAAGGAAGCATAAATTAAAATTTGCTCCATAACTCACCTATACAGATATCCTGTTAGCAATGAGTTTCTTTTGTAAATACCTTTATGTAGTTGAGGTTATGCATACATACAAGTTTCTGCATCCTAAATTTTCAAAATAACATGACAGCTAGATAATTTCCCAAAGTCATTATAATTCTTTGAAAATATAATTAATGGCTATAAAATAATTCATAATATATAGAGTAGACATAATATCAATTTCTATTTCATTATTACCTTATTTTTAGGTGAATTACAAATTTTTGCTATTAGGTTGGTGTAACAGTAATTTCGGTTTTTGCCATTACTCTTAGCACTGTGATTAATATTTTTGTTCATAAAAATCAGTACTCTTTAAAAATAACTTCCCATTTATTTGAAGCACTTCTTTTACTATGTGTGGAGACTCCTCTACTTACAAACAGATTCGTCCTGAAGATAGTGTGTAAGTCCATTTGTTCTTAAGTCCAAAGGGACCAGCAAGGGTATTACCATCTGTTGGTGGTAGGCAAAGATAAGAGTTCTTTTTCTTTATCTAGGTTTCTAAATTGAAAGTTCATAAGCAGGTGAGTGTGGGTGCTAAATTCTTAGACATTGAGTTTGCTGCTAAACTATTGTGTAGAGCTAACCATTTATCTAATTTTATATCTTATTTTTTATTCAAATAGCATACTATACTGAGTATATAGACATATTTATTGTAAAAATATAGAAAATATGTACAATTGTAAAAAGAAAGTTAAGACTAACATAATCTATTGCTGTACTGTATTTAAGCTTTTTGTATATTTTAATCTCAGTGTGTATTTGTATTTTCCCCCACATAATTAAACTTGTACTATTTTTGCATTTTGTTTGTTTGTGGAAGTCATCCTATGAAAATCAAGCCTGGTGGCATTTATTTCACATCTGAGCATATGAGTTACTATGGTCCAGCTCTTACACCATGTCCTTTCACTTTACCCAGTCCTATGATCTTAGAGTAATAATAATGAAGGAGTTGATGCATGCAGTATGTGTTGTGGTCCATGGAGAGAGCAGATGTGAGGTCCAACTCCACACCTACATCTACTAACTCTGTGACCTTGTGCAAAGTTTAACCTCTATGAGCCTTAGTTTCTAGACCTACAAAGGGAAATTGATAATAATACCTGCTTTGCAGGGTCAGTCTCAGTATCAAATGGAATAATGTAAATGAAAAGCAAAATGTGACCTATTACCGTTGTTGACTAAGAAGCAAAAGATTTTGTTAAGTGCAAAAACTGGTGAGTAGAGTATGGAAAACAAATATCAGTGCACTCTTGAACCGCAGGAGCCTCAAATCCAATATCTGTTTGATTTCAGGAAAGATTTTACATGTTATAGTACTTTGCTCATCTTTTACATCTTGCCAAACCCATACTGGCTTAGAATCTTGTGAAAAATTTATCTTTGTAAGTAACGACACTAGATTTACATAGTTATACTTTCACTCATTCATTCATTTACTCATTAAGTAAAATATTAGTGAGTATTCTGTTGTGTGTTAGGTACTGTGCAAAGCCCTAGGCATAAAATGTAAGTAAGACATAGAAATTGATTTCAAGGAACACACAGTCTGGTATGGGAAACAGATGTGTAAGCATAATCTTATGACCACAGAACAAACAACTTACAGAGGGAGTAAAGATAAGAAAGAAGTTAATTCTGACTGCTGGTGGTGGTGGATGTGGGAGTCATGGAAGAGCTCACACACACACAGTGGCACTTGAATAACTTGTATTTGCAAAAAATGAGGAACATTTCTTCTTAACTAGAAGGACAACATATGCAAAGGCATGTTTTCTCAGAAAACAGAGAAATCATGCTTAGAGAAGAAAGAAGGAATAATGAGTAAAGAAGGAGAAGAAAGAAGGAATAATGCGTAAAGCTAGAACAGGGCAAATAAAAAGAGATTTTGTAAGAAATGAGGAAATTTAGTCTGGGATTTGTCGTGGATGTGTATCTGTCAGCCCAGCAACTTGGAAAATTCTCTGTCTCCCAGTTTTAGTTCACATTATTTAAAGAGAGCTAACTTTTTCTCCTGCCTTGAATGCCAATAGATGGGTATTTCATTAATTAAAAATTGAGAGAGTAAATCATTTAATAAAAATATCTTGTTGGATTGACAAAATCTTGCAAAATAAAAAGGTCATGGGGAAAATTAATTAAAGGAACTCCTGGCTTTGACAAAGTTTAAGAAGCATTAACCTATATGATGATCAACCCGACTCCAACTTTAATATTTAATTCAGTATCATATAAATTAGGAAATATATGCAATCTTGGCAGCCAAAATGAGATCTTTCATTTGTGGAAGAAGCAGCATAATGTCTCACTGACTAGAAAATTAGAACTTTTGCTCTTGTATAAAGGAGTCATAAAAGAAAAATAGGGCAACCCATGGCAATTGCGTGGTTTTCAAAGGTCACATATTTATTTTTGTTGTTAACTATTTAAATAAATTTGGTTAGAATAATTTTTTCTTGTGATATCTCTGGGGTCAAAGTATATTTCTCTACCTTTTGCTTAAGTTCTGGTAGAGCTGGTTAATAATTTTTAACAGTGTAATATGAAATGAAAGAATATATTTCTAGCAAATATCCTGGATTTCCTTAGAGCGGAGTTGGCTGGTCCTATAAACCTTGATTCTAATACTTTTGAAATAGGGAAATTGCCAAATTATGTCAGCTTTTTAGTGTTTTAATGACATCTTGGAAAAAGAACAGTATTGAGTAATAATTTATTGCTACTTTCTTAGCCTTGTCATTCAATTTAAAATGTAAAGCCAGCCTCCCATATCACAACAAGGACAGAACAATGGTGAGAACAATGGCTAACATGGTACCAACAGCTCCAGCTGTTAATGGAAGAAAGGATTTTGAGGTACAGAGTTCAGGCTACATGGGAATTCGCAACAAACTACAATTAAGACGAAAGAAAATCTGGCCCAGAATGCTTACTTTTCCATGAATAATAAAAGTATTTATGTCATCATTGTTACCGCTCTTGCCATAGTTATTAATCTTAAGGTTCCTCAACCATCTGTTGGGAGTGAGAAAATAAATGGAATGGTTCTTTTTTTGTGCAGGATTGAACATAGGACTTAGTTCAGATAAACCATTCCTAATGTTATCAATTTGAAGTTAAGATAAAAGATTTTCTAGGCATCTCACCAGCAGTGACATGGTAATGAAAGTGTTTTAGCTGAGAAAGGTATGAGACTAGAAATAAATGTATAGGTACAAAAAATATTTTGTTAGAGGTTGGGTGGGAGAAAGAGGTTCTCTGGATATCTGAGTCACACTATTTTGCTGATTTCTTTTAAAAAAGGAAAAAAGAGGACATTTTAGCTTGACACAACTCAGTGAAATCAGCTTGATCCAGCTGTCTAAAGCAGCAGAAATGATTGCAGCTGGCTAATCTCTAATTATAGAATCTCTATTGCTGGTGATATAAGTGGCTGAATCTGTGGTTTGACTTCTTTGATCCCTGGCTTTATGAAAAGCTGGGATTTTTTGATAATGTTTTTTCCCTCTGCATAATAAACTAAACAAATTTAAATTAATTCTTGGAGCAAATATAATTAAGAAACTGCAGATGATATTTTTGTTCCTTTTGCTGACCAGAGTATGCCCTAACTGTGACTTTGGATGAAGCTATTAAATGCTGTTTCCATGGGATTCAGTCCAGAGTGTTCAGCTCTGACGTCCTAAGGTATTTGGAGAGGCTAAGGTCAACATCAGCAATTCTGAGTGTTAGAGAAAGTTTATTTCTTTAGTGGTTTGTATTTAGAGAAGATTTCAGACAGAATTATTGCATTTCAACTTTACTCTGAACTCTTCATCAATCATCTGCCTTTCTCATTCCCACTCTGTCCACTAACTCTGACTGTTTTGCAAAGACTGGTTTAATGGGGAACAAACATCAGGGTTTCATCTAGGTAAGTTATGAATATTAATATACTAGTCTGGGGGTTTGCTATAAGAAAATACACACTGGGTGACTTAAACACAGACATTTATTTCTCACAGTTCTAGATGCTGTAAAGTCCAAGATAAAGATACCGGTTGATTGGTTTCTGCTAAGGCCCTTTTCCCAGCTTGCAAGTGACTGATTTTTTGCTGTGTGCTCACGTGGTGGAAAGCATTCTGGTCTCTTCTTATAGGACCACTACTTTTATCATAAGGTCGCATCCTCAAGCCTTCATCTAAAACTAATTACTTACAAAGGTTCTGCCTCCAAATGCCATCACATTGGTGATTAGGGATTTAACATATACATTTTGGAGGGACATTAACATTCATTCAGTCCATAACAGTCAGGAAAACCTTAGTTACCATGGCCTTATCAGTATAATCCTCAACTTTTCACTTTAAGGGAGAAAACAGATCACAGATTTGTTTGGTTAAAAGAATCTCAAGCAGTCCCACAATGATCATCCACTCAACGTCCCATAATATCTTTGTGTTTGGTATTACGCTATCATGATTAATGTTAGAAATGTTGCTCAAAATACTGAAAAATTTTTATATACTAAAGAGTTAATATGCAGTATTTTTTCTGTATATTGAATTCTGTAAATTCATAAACCTGGACTCATAAATTTAAGAGGTTTTCAATTTGTTTTGACATAAAAAATTCAATTATAGGAAAGTCAGGAATTTTATATAATTGGTATGCTCCATTCCCTTAGTATTCTAGCAAGACATCATCTGGCTATTATAAAATATACAACTTCTATTTTGATTTTTTAAATAGCCAATTGTTAGATAAATTTAGCTATTCTTTGTCTCCCAAACCAATCTGTTATTGAAGAATCATCAGTCTAACTTAGGAAAAGTATCTTTCTTGATCTATTAGAAAGCAGAGACTGAGGAAAGGATTAAAGTGCTAAAACTTTATTTAGGAGGTATAAGCCTGGGATGCCAGGGTGAGGAGGAAGAAAGTAAGTCATAGAAAGATGTGAAGCTATGTGATATGATATTTTCATGCTGGCTACCATGTCCCAATGAGCCATGAAAAGAAATGACTGGTCATTCAGCAGGCAGGCTCACTTAGTGTGAAGGATTTCTCCAGAAGGGCTGTGAGGACATGCATCTAAATGTAGCCCATGCAAATGGGAAAGGACGGCAGAGGTGTCCATCTAGCTTACTCCTATTCCCTACTTTGCACTAGTCAAGTTTCACTCCACAGGGATCGAACTCCCTCACACTTTGCATTGTGCCATTGGACCCCTTGACAGCTTAGGAATCCACTTTGGCATTTGAGTCCTGAGGCACAGGGATAATTTGGCATGAGGAAGATGAGGGCCATGGAGGCCCAAGAATTTAACTGACACCTTCCATCTCAAAGACCTTAGTAATAGCAGCAGCAATGGTGTGGTCCGGAAGGCATTTGTTGCCTCCGAAAGCAGGGGCAGTCAAGCCAATCTAAGTTAGCATACAAGGTTCAGTCTGAAACAAGATACTTTGCCCAATTTGAAACTTTGTAACATGAGAAATTTAGAAAATGCAAAAAGATAAAAGACGCATGAAGTTGAGTATTGTGTAGGGAAGTATATCCATTCTGAAACAGTTGGGGGAAGAGGATTATATCAGTCAGGGTTCTCCAGAAAAACAACACAGACACATACATACACATATATAAGGAGATTAATGATAAGGTATTGGTGCACACAATCATGAAGGCTGTTAATTTCAACATCTGTAGAGTGGGCCATTGGTATGGGACACACACAGATAACTGATATTCCAGTTTGAGGGCCATCAGGCAAAAAGAGCTGATGTTTGTGGTTGTCTGAGGGCAGTCTGTGGGAAAATCCTTTCTTACTTGGGGGAGGATCCAAATTTTTGTTATATTCAAGCCTTCAACTGAATGAGGCCGACCACATTATATAATCGTAATCTGCTTACTCTACTGATTAAAATGGTCATCTAGACTAATGTTAAAATCTACCAATATAAATATTAATCTTATCCAAAAACTTCTTCGTGAAATCATCCAGAATGATGTGTGACAAAATATTTGGGTATCCAGTAGCCCGGTCAAGTTGACACATAAAATTAAGCATCACAAAGGTTTATCCATCTTGCTTAAAAAATTAGTGTGGCCAAATGAAGAATGAACTGCCATTCACAATTGCTACACAGAGAATAAAGTACCTAGGAATACTACTAACAAAGAACGTAAAGAACCTCTTCAAGGAGAGCTACAAACCACTGCTCAACGAAATAAGAGAGGACACAAACAAATGGAGAAATATTCCATGCTCATGGTTAGGAAGAATCAATATCATGAAAATGGCCATACTGCCCAAAGTAATTTACAGATTCAACACTATTCCCATCAAGCTACCAATGACCTTCTTCACAGAACTGGAAAAAAACACCTTAAACTTCATATGGAACTAAAAGAGAGCTCACATAGCCAAGTCAATTCTAAGCAAAAAGAACAAAGCTGGAGGCATCACACTACCGGACTTCAAATTATACTACAAGGCTACAGTAATCAAAACAGCATGGTACTGGTACCAAAACAGAGATATAGACCAATGGAACAGAACAGAGGCCTTGGAGGGAACACCACACATCTACAACCATCTGATCTTTGACAAATCTGACAAAAACAAGCAATGGGGAAAGGAGTCCCTGTTTAATAAATGGTGTTGGGAAAACTGGCTAGCCATGTGCAGAAAGCAGAAACTGGACCCCTTCCTGACACCTTACACTAAAATTGACTCCAGATGGATTAAAGACTTAAACATAAGACCTAACACCATAAAAACCCAGAATAAAATCAAGGCAAACCCATTCAGGACATAGGTATAGGCAAGGACTTCATGACCAAAACACCAAAAGCATTGGCAACAAAAGCCAAAATAGACAAATGGAACCTAATCAAACTCCACAGCTTCTACACAGCAAAAGAAACAGTCATTAGAGTGAATCGGCAACCAACGGAATGGGAAAAAATTTTTGCAATCTACCCATCTGACAAAAGGCTAATATCCAGAATCTACAAAGAACTAAAACAGATTTACAAGAAAAAAAAAAAACAAGCCCATTCAAAAGTGGGCAAAGGATATGAACAGACACTTTACAAAAGAAGACATACATGAGGCCAAGAAACATATGAAAAAATGCTTATCATCACTGGTCATGAGAGAAATGCAAATCAAAACTACATTGAGATACCATCTCGTGCCAGTTAGAAGGGCAATCATTAAAAAATCTGGAGATAGCAGATGCTGGAGAGGATGTGGAGAAATAGGAACACTTTTACACTGTTGGTGGGAGTGTAAATTAGTTCAACCATTGTGGAAGACAGTGTGGTGATTCCTCAAGGACCTAGAAATAGAAATTCCATTTGACCCAGCAATCCCATTACTGGGTATATATCCAAAGGATTATAAATCGTTCTACTATAAGGACACATGCATGCGAATGTTCATTGCAGCAATATTTACGATAGAAAAGACTTGGAACCAACCCAAATGACCATCGATGATAGACTGGACAGGGAAAATGTGGCACATATATACCATGGAATACTATGCAGCCATAAAAAAACGATGAGTTCATGTCCTTTGTAGGGACATGGATGAACCTGGAAACCATCATTCTCAGCAAACTCACACAAGAACACAAAATCAAACACTGCATGTTCTCACTCATAGGCAGATGTTGAACAATGAGAGCACATGGACACTGGAAGGGGAGCATCACACACTGGGGTCTGTTGGGGGGAAATAGGGGAGGGACAGCAGGGGATGGGGAGTTGGGGAGAGATAGCATGGGGAAATATAGGTGATGGGGAGGAAGGCAGCAAATCACACTGTCATATGTGCACCTATGCAACAATCTTGCATGTTCTTCATATGTACCCAAAACCTGAAATGCAATTAAAAACAAAAAACTATCAAACCCCCCTCAAAAAAAATTAGTATGAAATGGTAGGAAGATATTAAAGCTAAAAAGGTCTGAATCTAAGCCCAGTCTGCCAGTTACTAGCTTTTTGATCCTAGGTAAATCAACTGATACGTTTGGGCCTTAGACTCCCCATCTATAAAATGTGGAGGATTTGCTATCTAAGGATTTTACAGCTCTAAAATTCACTATTTAGTTGATAGCATTCACCTACCAAAAATGTGTTATAAAATGATGAGAAGCCATAGTCGACCTACAATTAAAACTGAATACAAGAAATTGATGTAAATTCATAGCAAGATAGATTTATGCCAGACAGATATGGAAAAATCTCCTGATTTACTGAAGGGAATGAGGGAGACTGTAAAATGGTTAACTGGATAAGATTAGGGAGACTATGATACCTCTACTTTCTGATTCCATATACTTTTTGCTTAAAGCAGGCCAGTCATTCTGGGATTATGATTCAAGACACTGTAATTCCTGATGTAATTCTATAAATTGTATTTTTTATGTTTAAATGTTTGCCGTTTTAAATATTGTTTGACATTTTAAATATCTGATCTATGAAAAGCTGCTTAGGGAAGAGAAATGAAGCTACTACAAACAATGAAAATGAAGATTTCAGAGAAGGAATTGGGGAGATAGATTTGAAAAGGTCTATTGTTGGGACATCAAGCAAAATGCAATATGCTCATCCTATTTAGTTTTTTGTGGCTACACTGTAGGACCAAAGGTATTTAGTTTACTAATTCTCTTGCTGGGTTTTGTGTGATGATTTTCTTAGCACCTTTTTCTTCTTGCCCCTCTTCTTTCTATTCCATTGCCTTTGTGTGGGAGTGGTTGCTTTCTATTCCATTGCCTTTGTGTGGGAGTGGATATGTTAATAGAGAGACTCTAACTCTAAATGTACTCAACTCTGCCAGGCACAAGCATATAGAATAAATCTTCTCTGTCTGGGTGTAATGATTCACTCCTGTAATCCTAACACTTTGGGAAGCCTAGGTGAGAGGATGGAGGCCAAATTGAGACCAGCGAGATCCTGTCTCTACAAAAAAAAAAATTTTAAAGTAGCTGGACATGGTGGCATATACTTACAGTGCTAGCTACTCATGAAGTTGAAATGTGGGATCACTTGCACAGGCTTGAGCCTAGGAGGCTGCTGTGAGCTATGATGGTGCCACTCCAGTGCATTCCAGTCTGCGTGACAGAGCGTGTCCCTGTCTCAAGAAATAAAATAAATCTTCTCAGATAATTATCATAAGCTCTGAGAGTATGCTCCAATTATAATTAGATTATACTTTGTAGTACATGCACATATGAATAAAAATAATTGTTAATATCCTAAGTTGGCTTTTGTTATTCCAATATGAGCAGCATGTGTGAGGTCGAGAAGTTTGGTAACTTTGTGTATGAAATAGTAAACTTGAGAAATAGAAGGTATTTTGTCATTTGGATACAAAAAGTTTCTTTGCTTTTTTATTCCAAATATGCCTCCTTCAGGCAATTTAATCTTAGATCAGTCAATTGGCCACCATGCTGTAGCAGAAACCTTTGGTGCCCAAACCACATTACCTAGGAACACCTCTTCTTGTTCATACACTGGTACATGGAGACTTCTCTTTCCTTAGCTGGTTAGTTTCTAATTGGTAGTGAGATGACAATGTATGTAGCTTCCATATTTCACAATGAACAGAGAAAGCCAAGTTGGGGAAGGAGAGGGAAGAGGAGAAGAGAAGAGGAAACAGAATCAGAGAAGGGTGGTGGAGGAGGGGAAGGAAGATGGAGGAAGAGAAGGGCAGAACACAATAACAAATAGGAGAACAAATGAGAAATGGAAAAAGAGTAAAAGGCAAGTGTTAGTTCACTTCCTTGTTACCTTAATCCAGAGTAGAGATTGCAAAGTGGTAGTTTATTGGTTAAATCTAGCCTACAGACACATTTAGTTCATTCTACATAGTTTTAAATTTTCATTTCAAACTGAGAGATTTTATACAAAAATATCCATATTTCTAGTTTTTTTTTTTAAAAGCATAAGCTTTGGCAAGCCTCACCCCACATTCCCAGGTGGCAATAATGGGCTGGGCCTGAGCAATAGGTGTCCCTATTAGATGCAGCATGAACTCTACCCTGTTTATCATAGTCATCACCACTCCCTTGTATCTTCCTCCTCACTGGCTTCACTTGATTATGAAACCTTCCTGGTCTCTTTGGCTTGAGTTAAAAACTATTACAGAAACCTCTTCTATAGCCTAATCACCTTTAAATATTTATTTGCACCAATTTACTTGTCACGTCATGAGTGCCAATGAGTAATTGCAATTAATGTATGAAGATATTGCTGGAAACAGCATATAGCACATGAGAGGCCTGGAGCGAAAGTATGGATATTTAAATGTTATAAAGCAAGTTAACAAACTGCTAAGTAAAAGTCTATTCTATCTTCCTAGTGTGGCAAATATATCTTCATTATAACAAATCGAAAATATCTTTTAAATTATAGTTTTAATAGAATGAATTATGGCAAAATGTCAAAGATGACTGAATTTACTTTTGCATTTATATGGTTGTTCTTTGAACAGGCTAGTGATGTTTGTACTAGTAGCAAAGCATAAATTATTTTATATTTATCTCAAAAAATTTTCATGCTTTCCTTTTACTAGCCAAATAAATAATTGTATTGTTACAGTCAAGATTTTTAAATGATTTGTAGTCTATTCTCAGCAATCCCAATTTTTGTGAATCATTATAGTTTTGAGATAGTTTTTTATTAATTTCATTTTAGAGAAACCTCATTCTCCTAAAACAATAGCAACTGGAATTGTCAAAAAAATTCTTAAAGCATTATTTTGATTTTGGAAGTAATCATGAATTTTATGTATCATTTCAAAGTCAAGAATGTACATATCATGTTTAAATATTGTAATAGGATTGTATATGGTAAAACATGATTACAGAAGATATTACAAAATATTTTAACTTCATTATATATATCCATAACACACATGCCTCAATTTTACCATATCTTAAAGCAATTTTGGACCTACACAGGAATATAAAGAATTGTTATCATGCTTCATGCATGTTATGTATTTTGATAAAAGATTGTGTGTGTAAGTGTGTGTGTGTTTGAACCATGCAGGTTGACCTACAAAAAAGGCAATAGTTTTAAATGGTTCAATCTAATACACATTCTAGAGTTGTATGAATTGTTTCATATTGTAAAAATATTCCTCAGCTGCAAATACCTTATTAATTTGTGAGTGCTTCTAGAACTATGAATAGGAAAGAAGGGAGGCAAAATGGATATTCAGCCCTCCTGGGAAATACTTTGTTATGCAAGAATTTAGTGCATTCATGCTCTCTGAGAGGAAGGACTGACAAGTTAACTAATTTGTCCTTTCTCTTAACCAAGCTGTTCTGTCATTCAGATTCTTCCAGCTCCCTGGAGCAACGTCACACATACCACCAGGGGATTTGGACACAGTCACCTTTCTCTTCAAGTATATAAGGCAACAATGAGGACAAATGTCTCTCTGAGACAGAGGCAGTGTTAGACACAAGAGTTGTGAGTCACAACCAGTGCTGAGACCAGGTCCTGAAAGACAGCCCTACTATGTGTTTGCTAATGGTCCTTTAAAGCCTGGGGCCCAGCACGAGCCTCTTTTGGGAGCCCATAGGTGACACTTGCTGTCAAAGTCATACTCCTGGAGCATGATTCTTATCAGTCCAGAATCCCACTCAGAAATATTCACAATGCACAAAATACATCAAACATAGGATCCTAGATGATTGGACTTCAATACAACCTGCTGTTCTGCCCTACTATTCTCCACCTTTTGCAAAGTCTCCTCAAGGGCAGAGATTGCAGTTGAATGATAAGGCATTCTAGATGCCAGGCTCCCCATGTGCATTTCTTCTTCCTGGCTTTAAAGGCTTGCAAGTTTGTATATACTAATTTTTGAAATTTAGACATTAAAAAATTAGATGCTAAGTCATTTCTTCAAGATTCTCATTCAGGTATCATTTCAAAAGTGATTTTTCCACCAAGACAGGCTTTTCTCAGAAACATTGACTTTTCCCTCTGTACCATCCCTCTTTGCCCTGCATTTAAAGCATACTCGATTAATGTTTGTGGCCTGAATACATTTATATTTTTACCAATCCTGAAGGGGTGGATGTCAAAAGCCATGATACATTTTCTTTAAAGTATTTTTTTTCTGTCAGAAGAATGGCTTAATTTACTAAAGAGGAGTTGACTTTACCCAGCACTCTCCCCACAAAGCCTACATTAAACTTGAACTTGCTGATTCTCTCTGCTCTTGTTATCATGGCTTAGACTGGCTGCTTGCCTAATAAGGCAATGATTTCTGTTTAGAGCTCTTTGAGATTCTGAATAGTCCTCAGCATTTTTTTTTTCATTCCAGAGCGTGACAGTGAATTTTTAGCATGAGAGTTATTTCCTTGGCTTTCCTGATAAAGCTAAGAGAACAACTGAAAATATAAGGCAAAATAGAATGTATATGAGATTTCTGGTTATTGGAGATTTTAGCTAGTTACAGAGTGTGTCTATAAACTGGATACCATTGGCAACTTTTAAAAATAAACAACCAATTAAATTATTTTAGGAAATAAGAACAATAAATGTGTGTTGAGAGGGGCTAGATGACATTGAGAACCCAAACCACATACACCCACAAAACTTAATGTATACATTAACACAACTTTACTATTTAGCTGCTACACTAATATGACTTTATTATTCCACTGTCTTTATCAGTCTGATTTTACTATTCCAGGGTACTCTGGCCCAGGAAGATAAATGTAAATAAACATATTGTTTGTTTCAGGAACTTCCCATAAAACCCTTTTAACTGAACATTAAACTCTCCAACAAATACCACCAAGCCACTGTTTATGCCCCAAGACTTTTTGAGTCACTTACCTCAAAATCCTTACCTTGAAAATTCTCATTGTGTTGTGTTCACAGGTCATAAATTATTTTTATCTTGATCCTTACTTAATCCTAATCATACTCCCCCTTCATTGAAAGATCCACCTTAAATCACTCCAAAACCTCATATATTTGCTGAGTTTGCCATCCTCACTTCAAGAGGGTATTAAAACTCTGGCAAGACATTATCATTCTTTATCAGATAGGAATAAACTCAGTTTTGTCCTATCAGTTGGCTTTAATGATATTTTAGGGCAGCCCACAGTTGGCAAAAGAATGGCTAAACGCTGATAATTGTTGAAGCTAGGTGATAGACATCTGGGGGTTTTCATATTAGTCTCTAGATTTGTGTATGGTGGAAAAGCTTTTATCAAAAAAAAAAAAAGAAAAACTAAAAGTCTTTGATTTAAAACTTAGCTGGGCTGGAGGCCAAGGAAAGGAGCTGCTGAGTGAGTGATGAGAGCTCAGACAATGTGATAAGTGGACTGGAAGATGTAGCCCTGGCATCAGCTTCCTAAGGCCCATGACACGGTCTCCTTCAACTTAAGGAGTATGAACATGAAACCCCCTACTCAAATTTTGACAAAATACAGCAGAACAAAGTCTCCCTGCCCGCTCATGAATGGTGCAAGGCAAACCCCAGTCTACAACACCATTCTTATGAGGACATGATATCAGTCAGTGGACAGTGTTCATTTCAAAGTCTGGACAACATAAAGTGAATTCTTTTCCATGGTGTTATTTCTCATGATGGGAGGAAGAAGGTGGATAAAAAATAGGTAAGACCAGGGGATCTTTACTATATGAAACAGCATAGGAGCCAGGCAGTTTGGAGAATCCCAGGGCCTGACTGGAAACCCAGATATTCAGATACCTCCATTGCCTCTTATTTTATTTTATTATTTATTACTTTTTGTCACAAATAAGACTTTATTTGCCGCTATTGTAAGTCTGAACTTTAAACAGATTCTTGGACTGGTGGTTCATATCCATCAGCTCGTTCAACTTTAGCAACTGTCTCATGCCCTGTGGCTTTTCCAGAACTACTGCCTCCACTGTGAAGCTCCATGAGTTTTTCCAATTCAAACTTGGGCTTCTTCAGCATTTTACTTTTCTAACAAAGACATCATGGAGAGGATAGATTAGCAAGGCTTTTCTATGTCTTTTCTAATGCTGTCTGGAATCAATTTATTGACTACTTCTTTCAAGTCATTTGTCTGCACCTTTGGGGTCATGATTTCCATCATCTTCTTCTGGATTTGGCAGACCTGTCGGTGCTGAGCATAAGAGGTCTTCTGTATCTGATTGTTGCGTTTTTTAGTAAAACCAACACAGAACAGACGAAGCTAGTAACCATCAGTAGTCTTGACATCAACATGAGCTTCAATCATTGTCTGCCATTTTTTGACCATGGAACACATTTTGTCACAGGTAACATCCATGCCATGGAAGTTAGTCAGGCAGTTTTTGCCCTGATCATCTTCAGTAATCAGCTTGAATTCCCTAAATGCAACTTCATCATTCTGCAAATCAGCAAGACTAACTTCAAACACTCAACACTTGAGGCCATCAGATGCAATTATGGTTCCTTGGGTCGTAGTGACTAGGGTCTTTCCATCATTTCTTATACTGAACATAGTGGGTGCTTTCACATCATACCAACCTTTCTTAGAAAATGGATCAACCACTTTCTTCTTGGCTCCCTTTTCGCCACCTTTCATAAGGCGCTTGTTCTTGCCAACTGCCATGGTGCTGCTCAGAGAGCCAAAAAGGTTATTTAGTACTTTTTATACAATGATTCCATTGAGCCCCCATTGTCTTTTAACCTTCACACATAATTTGCCCATTATTTCCTTCTTCATATTTTTTGATACCTCTCAGCTTTAGTTTTCTTCTTCTGGACCTTCTCCCTAATCTCAGTAGGCTTCAAACTCTTCTGCTCCTCCAATTCTACTTACAGACCTTCAGTGATTATAATGGAAGAGAGATGCCATCTTAGTCCCTTTAGCTCCCTTTCATAGAAATAACTTGTGGATGTGCAGTCACACATAGGCGAGCCCACAGAAGCCAATTTATCCATAATGTTGCAGAAATTCAAGCCACTCAGTGGAAAACTGAAATAAATAGTACTGAAATAGTCCCATGTTATTTGCAAAAATAGAATACAATTTTTGATTGAATTATTGATGCTTCCTAGAAGTTCATAAGTAGAACTCACAAGCCAACATTCTCTATGAGCCAATGAATTTTAGTAGTATTGTAAGACCATCAACTCAATAGCCAGTTCTTTAACACTTTCATTGAGTTATTTATTATGTTGATGTTGTCATTATCTAGATAGAGTTTTAACTTTAAAGTTTTTTCTCCATATACATAAGCAGCTTTTCCTGTTCTCCTCTCCTCTCCTCCCCTTCCCTCCCCTTCCCTTCCCTCCCCCTCCCTCCCTTCTTTCCTCCCTCCACCTTCCCTTTTCTCCCCCCTTCCCTTCCTCCCTCCCTGCGTGCCTCCCTCCCTCCCTCCTTCCTTCCTTTGCTTCTTTTCTTCCTTTTTTCCTTTCCAACATAAGCCATGTGAGTTCATTTTTACAACCCCTCACTCCTGCCACCACTTACAGAGTTTTAAAGCTGGTTAAGTCATTAAAGATGATCCACTTTAGCTGTCTAATATTTTAGGACACAGAGGTACAGAAAAGATTAGCCTCTTACCATGCAAGGTCAAGTGTGTTAATGGTACACACTTGATCAGGTACACACTTGACACACACAGCTGAGGCAACTTCTAGGCCCAGAACTGTCTTGTGTATTTCTTCTTATATTATGCTTCTTTCTAGGATTTTAAGATTTCAGCATTTTATTTGTTAGATGAAAACTATCTCTAACAGGTTTTGCACATCTTATAATAATTTATATTTCTTTATAGCTTGATTCTGAATATTCTATTTTTGCCTAGGAGATTGACCATTTCTGACCAATTTTGTTGCAGTCATTTATGTCTTACTGCTTCTAGTACCTGATATTTACTATTTGATTGCCAGTCACAACATCACGCATGGATTTTTAATAAACTTTATAGTTTAGGTTCTGGGGTACATGTGCAGATCATGCAAGATTGTTGCATAGGTACATACAAGGCAATGTGGTTTGCTGCCTCTATCCTCCCATCACCTGTATCTGGCATTGCTCCCCATGTTATCCCTCCTCAACCTCCCCACCCCCAGCTCTCTCTCCCTTAGCCTCCACAACAGACCCCAGTGTGTGATGCTCCCCTTCATGTTCTCATTGTTTAACACCTGCCTATGAGTGAGAACATGTGGTATTTGGTTTTCTGTTCCTCATACATGGATTTTTAATGATTTCTTGAGGATCATTAAGACATTAGTTGGTTTCTGTGCAAAGTCAAGCTCAGTGACAACAGGCCCAGCAGTGATCTGAGTTAAGTCCTGCACTGAGGGATTGATGCCAAATATAGAAATGCAGCAGCCCCAACCAACTGCTCCAGGGCCCGAGGGAATGCTGCTTTCCCTGGATGTGTGTAAAACACCTACAAGTGAAAAGCAGCTCACAAAGCCATGAGAGAGAGTCAATTCATTGTCTCAAGAAGGTGATAAGGGCAAATTTTATTTTACAGCAATATGTGCTTAGTCATTAGAAATAGTTGTGGAGTGAGACATTATGCTTTTGGAAACATTTTGCTTTCAGTATTAGGAAACAGTATTCCTGACCCAATCTTAGCAAAGTATGACTTTGAGTTATTTTTCCAGTATGATTGGTAGCTGGTATACTTCACTACGTTTTATTAACCCAAATCTGTGAAGCCACTAGAGAAAAAGCTTGGGGAAAGTGAGAATGGCAGAAGACAGAAGGGAGGACAAACCTGTAAGATTTTTTTTTCTATTGCTACTGAGCAAAACAACTTCAAAATTGCTTCATATTTAGATTTTATTCAGCTTTTATCTAGCTAACTAATACTGGCTTCTTTAGTAATATTCTCTAAGCTAGGAGTTTTTAATCTTTTCTTTCTTTCTTCTCCAAGTCATACAAGATGGATGATGGCTGGGTGTGAAACTTTCCCATCAGTATGCCAGAGTTATGAGCAGTTCCCAACTCCACCCCTTAATATCCACTGAAGAACGTGGTTAGGAATGCATGTGAGGGAGAGTGATGCTCTTATAGAGAAAAACATGGATCTGCTCTAATTTATTATTTAGATATAGAATTATTCACAAATGCAAATATTTGACAAATGACTTATAAGCTGTCATACACCTTTGAGCTAATCATGATGCCAGCTACTGAAATAATACCGTTGAATACTGTTGCTTGGATTAGCCAAATTAAGTAGTCAGACTTTTAAATTCTTGGGATACCAGAAATTTGCGTCTCTTCTTAATAACTATTTCTTCCATCCACTCATCCATCTGTACATACTTCCATACATGTACAGTCATGGGCCACATAATGATGTTTTGGTCAATGTCAGACCCTGTAAATATGGTGGTTCCATAAGATTATAATGGAGCTGAAAAATTTCTATTGCCTAGTGACATCATATTGCAATATGTTACTCATGTGTTTATGGTGATGTTGGTGTAAACAAGCCTACTGCATTGTCATATGGAAGTATAGCACATATGGTTATGTACAGTACATAATACTTGATAATAATAGCAAATAACTACCTTACTGGTTTATTTACTGTTCTTTTGATCATTATTTTAGAGTATACTCCTTCTACTTACTAAAAAAAAAAAGGTAACTTAAAAAGCTTCAGGCAGGTCCTTCAGGAGGCATTCCAGATGAAGGAATTGTTGTCATAAGAACATACAAGCACCATGCATGTTCTTGCGCCTGAAAACTCTCCAGTAGGACAAGATGTGGATGTGGAAGGCAGTAATACTGATGTTCCAGACACAGCGTAGGCCTAGGCTACTGCTTGTGTTTGTGCCTTAGCTTTTAACAAAACTGTTTAAAAACAAAAAAACCACTAAAATTTTAAATAGAAAAAAGTTAAAAAGTTACATTATGCTAAGGTTGTTTATGAAAGAAAGAAAACTATTTTTAATAAATTTAATGTCGCCTAAGTGTACAGTGTTTATAAAGTCTACAGTTGTGTCCAGGAATGTCCTAGCCCTTCACATTCACTCACCATTCACTCATGACTAACTCAGAAACTTCTACCTCTGCAAGCTCCAATCATGGTAAGTGCCCTATACAGGTATACCATTTTAAAAAGTCTTTCATACTGTATTTTTACTGTGTTTAGATACAGAAACACTCATCATTGTGTTCTAGTTGCATATAGTATTTGGAATAGTTTCACACAGTAGAGGTTTGTAGCCTAGGAGAAACAGGTTATATCACTTAGCCTAGGTGTGTAGTAGACTATATCATCTAGGTTTGTATGGAAACCCTCCATGATATTAATTCACACAATGACAAGATTGCCTAACAATGTATTTCTCAGACTATATCCCCATTGTTAAGCAATGCATGTTGGTATAGGGGTGCCCACAAAGTATAGATTAACAGTCCACTGAAATAAGGTGTAACTATGACTTTGCTGTCATCAACCTAAGGATAAGGAAATCAACAATAATCATTCCTAGATGCATCATTGTAGAGGTCTGTAGCAGATTAAAGATGGTCACAGATTCTTTGACCTTCTTCTCATCAAGAAATGGGGCCTATTATCTTGCCACTGAATATGAGCTGACTTTTATCTGCTTTGCCCAGTAGAGTATGGCAGAAGTAATGTTACAGCAGTTTTAGGTCAAGGCTTTAAGTAGAATGACAGCTTCTGCCTTGGTCTCTTGCACATCAGCTACTATTTTAAAAGGCAGATTGCCTTAAAACCACTATGCTGTGAGAAGTTCAAGGCACATGGAGAGGCCTTGAAGGATGAGATACCACGTGGAGAGAGAGGTCAGGGAACATTGAGTGATTGGCTCTGTGAGTGGAGAAGCCCTCTTGGAAGGTGATCCTCTGGTTCCATTTGTCCCAGATGAAACCACATGGATCAGAGATGAGGTGTCTGGCTGAACTCTCTTGTAATTCCTGACCCTCACAATCATGAACAAAATAAAATGCTTGTCTTAAGTCATTAATGCAATATATAACTAGAATAATGTTCAGAGGTTGAGCATTTTAAAGAGTTGCAGATTATCATATTGTAAGCACAGGCATTTATTTAAGGAGATTACCAGTGAAAACATAGGCACATTTACTTAGGCTGAAGCTCAGATAGCATGTGTAAAGAAAGATGATGTTATCAAGACTTAAAAACAGCTACTTGGGAAGTTGAGGTAGGAGAATCACTTGAACCTGGGAGGCAGAGGCTGCAGTGAGCCAAGACTGTGCCTCTGCACTCCAGCCTGGGTGACAGAGCGAGACTCTGTCTCAAAAATGAACAAACAAACAAAAAACAGAGTAATTGCATGTAATTACAGAAGGAGAAAGAAAAATTTAGAAACTTCTCTTTGAAGGTATAGGAGGAATCTTGGGGGTAAATTAGGCTTTCTTTTTCTTAGATTAGGGAATGTTTTGCTGAATGGGGCACAAACATCTAGGATGTGTCCTGACTGATACCCAAGCAGGTGTGAGACTGTCTTTCAACTGCATGACTTGTTAAATTGTTATCTGTATTAGACCAGAGTTTCAGCTGTTACAACTTTGCTGGGAGAAAGAGTGTGATAAAGAAGATAGAAATGCCACTCCCACCTTGAGTCATTTTGTGCCTTCATGATGTCACCTGTAACCCTGCAGCTCCAATTTTACTCTCCCACCTGAGCAGTGCCTCAGCTATTGGGTTTAAAGCCCCCTTTTTCCTTGCTGCTTTTTCCACCTACCACCCCTAAAGTAAAATAATTTTAAACTTTCTAAATTTTAATATAGTGAATAATTATTTAAGTTTTCCAATTGATATAAGCAAGAAAACATTATGAATTGAATAAAAGTGTATTTATTATGTGCCTGAACTTTTTGAAGGACTATTTTCATATAATACTGATTCTATGAAACAGTAAGGGCTAGCCAACGTAATTTTGGCTAAAACATATATTCTAAAAGATCTGAGAAGTTGTATTTAATAGTATGAAATGTCAGATCAAACAATATAGAATGTCAACGGAATATATACAAAGCTGGCAGTTAGGCTCAACAAACTGCTTGCCTTCTGGAAGGTACAGGTGTGGCTCTGGAGTGTCGGAGGACTCTGATAATCTGGGTCTGCCTTATGACATAACTGCCTAAACCACTCACAATGATCTTGGGTCACATGCAAAAGCATAATGTTAAGAAGAGAGAGGCACAAATTCTGTTTTACTCTTCATTCAACAGACTACTACCTGGAGTAATATGTCCAGTGTAGGGCTGCCCTTTAAGAGGACATTGTCACACTTTACCCAATGCTACACAAGATCCTGAAGAGTTTCTAAGTAATGTCATATTAGATTCTATGGAAGGAATTGGATCTCTTTGGCTGAGATATGAGAAGGTGGGGTAGATTATTTCTGAGGGGCATTCAAGCCACAGGTGAAAGTAACAAGAGGCAGGGGAAGGCTCAAGTGGATTTTTTTTAAAGATATGGAAGATCCAACAAAAGAACTTGCGAAGTGTGAATTTTTGGCTTCTGAAGATCTCAAGCAGCAGTTGGAGATTGTCCTGGAAGTTTAGATATTCAAAAAATAATTACACTAGATAACTCTCAAGGTTCTAAAGAATCACATCAGTAGCAAGGATGTATTAGGTTATCTGAAAATTAATTCAAACTAAGGTGTTGATAGCCAATTGTGCTTTTTCCAAGAAATTTTTTTCTTTTAATAGGGTGTTCTAGGTTGACAATTCCACCAACATGCCCACATTCTGCTTCCACTGCAAACACTGCCAATCGGTCAATCCCAGTACCCTTTCTGGCTGGACTGGGACCACACCTCAGAAACAAACAACATTCGGTGCAGCCAGTATCATCAATCAGGTTGGCATAACAGCGGGAGATCTGTTTGTTATCCCTGCCAAGGAAAGGAAGGAATGTCTGATATAGGAGTGCATTAGCTGATGGTAACTTGTCTTGGAAAAACCTCACTTAAAATGAGTCCCTTAATCAGGAGCTAACATTTCTAGTTAATAGAAAAAAAAAAAAAGGTGAATGAAACATCTCAAAAAAATGAAACTAAATATTTACTCATTAATTTTACTCCACAAATATTTATTGCATAGCTACCTTGGTAGACACTATTGTTGGCCATGGGGATATAGTAGTGAATAAGACCCAAAAGTGTTTGTACTCAAAGAGCTTACCCAGGGTTGTCCAATCTTGGCTTCCCTGGGTCACATTGGAAGAAGAATTGTGTTGGGCCACAAATAAAATACACTAACACTAATGATAGCTAATGAGCTAAAAAAAAAAAAAAAAAAAAAACCCAAAAACCTCAATGTTTTAAGAAACGCTACCAATTTGTGTTGGGCTGCATTCAGAGTAGTCCTGGGGCCCAGGTTGCACAAACTTGGCTTACATTGTAGTGGAGGGGGAAGGTATACAACAAATAGAGAAATAGCTATTAACTCTATGGTAGGGACAGATCCTATGAAGAAAATAAAGCAGAATAGAGTGATAGGAGGAACTAATTTAGGGAGGGTGGTCAAGGAGGTTTCCCTAGGGGAGGATATTTGTGCATATTGCAGGTGGTATTCCCAGCAAAAAGAACAGCAGGTGCAAATGTCTTAGGGCAGGATCAGTTGCACCTGTTATCATAACAGGAGAGAGGCCAGTGTTTTGGAGATTAAGTTCAGCTGTCTTCAGGGCCAGAGCACATAGGGCCTGAGAGGCCATGGTAAAATGGGAAAGAAATTATAAAAATATTCTTATTTTATATTCTGGGGTTAATTGAAATAGTAAGCCAATTTTTAGAAATTGTAAAGAATAAATCTTACCCATTGGAAGGATTATACGTATTTTTCTGAAAAAAATGTAACAGCTCAAAGTGATAATCTCCATATCACATTTGACACTCACTGCATTATTATAAAAAGGGAAATTACAAAATTAATTAAGGGCTTCATAAATTTTTCCCAGGACCACTCTTAATCCTTTGATAGGTGACTCATTCCCTTTGGAATTGACATGTCAGCATCCTTGACAATTTTTTATTCTTTGGTTGTTACTGCCAAAACCTCACTTCTCACTGGTTTTGAATGTGATTCAAGCTGTTCTGCAATATCACTTCCACCAGCTTCATGAAATCCTGCCTCTTTTATAAAAATTGAAATTTCACTAATCAATCAATTTATATTTCATCTGCATTTTATTGTCAGATAAATCAGGAGAGAGATTGCAAAAGATGGACTTGATGTACACTAGCATTAATTGGGGAGGGATGTTTGGATGGAGAACAATATAATAAACAGTCTGTCACTAGTACATATTTTTGGTATCACAATTTTGCTTCCCTGGGCACCTTTGAATCTTCAGGAGCTCAGTTACTGAACACTCAGATAATGAGGACTCTTGTTATGCTGTCCTCAGTGGAGCTGGTGAAGAAATAGATTAGGTGAAGAAATAGATTCAGTTAGGAGACAGGGAATCAGGAGGAGGTTTTTTCTTTCTTTTTTTTAATGGGAAAAAATTGTCTTTTCATGCAAGAGTCCTCTCTTTCACAAGGAAGCCTGGTCATTCCCAAGGGTATGGACAGGAAGCTACAAGTCACTCTGTCCAGGCCAGTAGAGCAGGCCTCTGTTGATTTCCTGGCATTGTAAAGATTCTGGCTTCTTGCCCCCGAAAGTGACTTCTCAGAATTGTCTGTTCCTCCAGGGATGTGCAAGTATTTTAAATTGAAGAATTGTAAACTGAGCACAAAGACAGTCTGGATGAAGCCAATTTCATCCGGAGCAGCCCATCCACATTTAGTAAAGTTTTAAATGTTATTGTCCTTAAAAAAATAAAAGCCATGTAAACACTGTGCATCATAGGAAGTAGAAAGAAAATATCATCTGTAAGCCTACTACTCAAGCACAGTGGTATTGTTCATTTTGTCGCAAACTTGGGACATAATACTAATGAAAATAATAATAATAGCCAGCATTTATTTACTATTTTTAAATTTGTCAGGCATGCCATATAATTTAATCTGCATAAGAACCCACAAAATAGGTCATTATCATCTCTATTTTACAGATGAGAAAATTGAGGCAAAAGATGTTGTTCATGTTTACACTATTAATAAGTGGTGGGTCTTGAGCCTTGACAAATCTAGAAGTTTCTTTCTTTTTTTTTTTTCTTTGAGACGGAGTCTTGCTCTGTCACCCAGGCTGGAGTGCAGTGGCGCGATCTTGACTCACTGCAACCTCTGCCTCCCAGGTTTGAGTGATTCTCCTGCCTTAGCTTCCCAAGTAGCTGGGACTACAGGTGTGCACCACCACGCCAGGCTAATTTTTGTATTTTTAGTAGAGACGGGGTTTCACCGTATTGGCCAGGAACTCTGACCTCGTGATCTGCCCACCTCGGCCTCCCAGCCCAGCCAAAGTTTCTTTCTTGACCACTACACTGTTGCTTTATATCTTGCATATAGTCAAGTCAATACATTAGGCTTGATAATTTTACAATTAACTATTTGTATTCGATCTGATATTCAGATATTGATTTTAAGAGCAATATCTGATATTCAGATACTGGTTTTAAGAAAAATGTTGAGCATTTTAACATGTAAGTGAATTAACCATATTCAAATCTAACATTTTCATTTTTCCTTTACTTATATTGTATAAAATAGAATTGTACATATAATATACATTATGTATTTTATATACATAAATATGCAATATATATTTCTATTAAAAGTGTTATGATGTCAGGGCCTGTGTCTGGCTTATTCAAAACTATGGGATAGTAATAAGCATGTAGAATCATTTGTTCATTCATTCATTTGTTCAATAAATATACCAGTTAATTTCCTTGGCATTTTTTTCCTGATATACTCAGGAGTTCTTTTCTCAGAATTCCTAGTCATACATCATGTTAATTGATGATATATTTAATAAAAAATTATTTTGGTGTTCAACGAATTTGAGGAACACTAGTTAAAAACAGATGAAAAAACTTTTCTTTGCTGCCTAAAGTACATTGTGAATTTAGAATATGTATATTTTCCCAAACTTATTTTTGATCATGTAACTTTTAAAACATTTTCTTGGATTATCTGGATATTAGAATTTCACTGCCACTTGTGAAACACTGGCATAGAACTTCTTCATAAACTCAATATTAATTTTTCTACTCCCCTTCTTGAACTCTCCTTGAATTGCTCTTTAGTAAAGCTGAGGGTCTCCAAAATAATCATATGTTGTATGATATTCATTAGTATTGTCCTATTTCAAGTTGAACAGTACAAACATCATAAAAAGCCAGTTAAAAAGCCACTTATAAAGACAATTTCTAAACCTGATTTAAGAGGAAAACAAATGTCATAAGAATTAGTTAAGAAGTAAAAATTAAAATGGTTGATTTTCTTATATACTGCCAAATCATGTTTTTTTTTTTTTAGGGATGTTTTGGTTTTTATCCATAATCAACTGTATCAACCAGTTGTTTTCATTGTATGTCAGTACTGCCTAAAACCTAATTTTGGTCCTTACTATTCAGAAGTTGCTGAGAACGCTTATTTCTTTTCCTTGGACATTATTGAACACTTGCATTTATTGGGTACATTTGTTATTTCATTTTATTTTCAAAGGGCCTGCTTCATTTCATAGAATGAAAAAGTGGTATTTGGCAGTATATAAGAAAATTAACTATTTTAATTAAGGTAATCCTTAATTAAATGTCCAAGTCCTATTTCAGATTAAAAGCATTGAGCATTTCCATTACAAATGGGTCACTGGGAATATTTACAGGAGAAAAGTGTGATCTTTCTCTGCACTGGAACACTTGGAATAAACCCCATAGTCAATGAGTACAAGGGGTTTCTGGAAATTAACAACCAAGTAATCTATGAAACCAAGAAGGCTGAATATAGACTTACCTTCATCAGTCTGAATAAACAAGGAACACATCTCACTTTGAAATTGCTATATAATGAATACAGGGAAGCAGTGATGTCTCTTACTCCTGAATTTAGCTCAAATGAAATAGTAGGTGGCTTAGGAACATATATGTACTATATAGTTATACATACAAAGGATTAATATTTCTGAACTTATTTTAGTCCATAGAATTCAGCCTAAGACCATATTAAGTTTTTATTCCACTGATTTTAAAAATATATGGAGAGAGGAAAGCAAAATTGAAAAGAACCTTAATGAAACCTATTTTTTCTTTGAAAACTAATTTTTATTTTTCAAGGTATAACTTTAAAAAGTTGAACTACAACTCTCGTACAAACTTAGGTAGGCAGCAGAGATCTATTTGCTTATTAATAGGGAAAACTGTAAAATGACGAAGTTGGTTCCAAGAGCATTTTGGGGATCTGTGTATTTACAGGCAATTAGGAAGAAAGTTTGGTTAGATACAAAATAATTGTTTGGTTAGATGCAAAATTGGTTAACTTCCTATAGTGCAATAAAATCATAAACACTGCGGTAATCTTTTTCTCTGGATAGACTGAATAAAATGTGCAAGTTACCATGTAGCTTCACTGTGGCTGGGATCTAATCAATAGTGAAGAGCGAAGCCAAACGAAACTGCAGAATTAACTAGCCCCTGGGTGGACCTGTTAACCAATGTCTCAGTTTGACAATGAAAGGTCACACTCTTCTCCCTTATTTCCAAGTTTTGGTAAATTTTCTGATTACCCAGTTAGAAAAATTATGAGTTTTTTGTTGTTGTTGTCAACTCATTAACTTATATAGGTTTGGACTAAAAACCACTATCACAGCTGCTTCTGGGAGTAGAAAGATTAAAAAGGGGGATGGGGATCTTATTTCAAAATTCAAATAAAATAATTCAAATTCAAATAAGAATATTTAATAGATGCTACATCCCATATCCAGGTCAACATGGCAGGCGAAATGAACAATGCAAAGAGCGCAGGACAAATATCCCCAAGTGAATGAAGCCAGTGGGGGGACTGACAGTCCTTCCTTCTTCCAACAGGGCTGCCTTTATTCAAAGAGATAGCGTTTGTGGATTCCTTCTCTGCATCCTTTGTAAAGGTGCTAGCTAGGGAGCCGAGCTCAGGCGGGCTGCTCTGGGCGTAGCAAGCCCCACCCCTGCACAGTGTCCTAATCACCAGCTAACCCCTGGAATAAATTCTCCACTCGCCCTACGTGGGCTCATTCACAGCTCTGTAGTCCGGGGCTGGGCGCTTTCTCTCTGGGACTGAAATAAGAGCGCTCTAGACAGATCAGGTGTGATGCAGCCAGCCCTGCTTCAGAGCCTATTCTTTTTCCTAGGCAATAACAACAATAACAAAAAACCACACACACACACACCCCACACACAAAACACCAAACAGCAGCAATGCCTCCCTCCCCCTTCTCGTTCTCTCCTGACTTTTCCGAAAGATGGATGAATCTCTGCGAGCCTCCACCCTGAGGGTGGGGTGGGAGTGTGGGGGTTGGGGTGAGCTCTGTAAAATTTGTAGGAGACGTGAGGAAGAAAGCAAGTCTCCCGGGTATTTCAGCACTTCGGCAGGAACACGGGGGCATTCTCATTGGCAGCCTCGGGGGTGGTTGGCACAAAAAGCCTAAGATTAAACGCGGCGCCTGGGCTGGCGAGGTTGGGGTCGCGCGGTAACTCTCCAGGTGCTCCTCGCTGGATCCCGGGGTCCCGGCCCCGCCGCCGCGCCCCGCCCAGCTCTGTCCCCGCAGCCTCGCGGGCTGCCGGGCTTTGTGGTTCGCCCGTGCAGCTGGGCCCCTGCTGGGGGTGTCGTTACGAGCATGTGCAGACAGCAGCCCAAGGTAGAGCGAGCGTGCCGGGCGAGCCCGGAGACTTGCCTTGCAATGCCATGTTTGTGTATGTGCTCTAACTCCCGGAGAGCAATCAGGGAGACGGCTCCCCAGCCAGACTTGGCTGATGTTTTCTTGTTTCTGTTTCAGCCTTCAGGATAATTCCTTCAGCAGCACCGCTGTAACAGAGTAAGTGATTCTTACCCTTAAAATTAGACTTGCATGCCTTTCTCTGGAAGCAACTATCGTGAAGGTATCCTCCACCGTTCCCAGCCGCTGTTCGTTTGAGATGCATTGTCTCCCCGAATCTGGGGCTGAGAAGACCATAAGACTTGCTGACTGTTGGGGCCCAGAAATCTTTACAGGTTGAAACCAGCATTTTAGCAGCTGTGGGAGAGATATTAAAACCAGCTGATTGCTTGCAGGAGCTCAGTGCTCCAAGATACATGTTCTTGGAGCTCAGATTTTTTAAAAAAAAAATCTATTTGACGTGTTAGAAGGGAAGCTTTGTTTTATTTTGCCAACATTGGTGTCAGTTTTCATGGAGTGCACACTATATACATTTACAGCAATAGGAGGTAGATGTGATATGAGTTGAATTCCAGCATGTGGTAAACAGGCTAAACTTATCTTGGCCCTCTCTTGTCTATAGATTTTTAAGACATATCAGAGTAAACTTTTCTTGCATGCCCTTTGTCATTTTTGTCTTCTGACTTCAGAGATGTAGCTATAGGAGGAATGAGCCACCTGGTCCTATGGTTAAAGCTGTTGATTAGGGCAACTAACACCCTTCAAACATGGAATGAAGTGTGCCAGAGAGCACAGTATTTTTTTAAAGATATTTATAGGTTATAGTTTTAATTTTTGTCATCCTTTCCTTAATATGTTTTCCTAATATTATACTATATTTGTTAAAAATTAACAGGTAGTATATTTTGATAATGCTGTATGTAATTTATATATACGTATACGTGTGACTATGCACTTCATTTAGCATTCTTTCTCTAGGCTAATTCATGATGTTTGCTTCTGGGACCTTTGTAGAAAGCACTCTAAACAGCTTTTCAGGAAAAGGGCATGTGTAAAGTTATATCCCCAACTACATTTAAAAAATGTTACGAGTTTGATATAGAAGGCCTCATTAACTGGGGAGCTGTTTGCTAAAATTCCCTAAAAAGCAAATAAATGTAGATACAGGTATCTTTTGACTTCCAAGTTCTACCACTGTCACAATGACTTGGTGAGGGAGGGGTAAGATTTCCAGTGCTTCCCAGGCCCTCGTTTTCCACATTCTTTTGTTTCTCTCTTTCGATGTGCTGCTCCTTTAGTGTCCAGTTTTGAGCAGACTTAAGTGGAGTCACTTAAAACAAACAAACAAACAAAAAACCAGGTTGACTCTAAAATATTCATCTGGACCCACATTCTGTTTATGAGATTGCTTGGTAACCTGTGCTGCAATGTTGCTTTTCTAAAAGCCTGAGAGAAGGGGAGAGAGGTGTGCTAAAGTGTACATCTGCAGGCCGAAGATGAGGCCCGGACTTCCTGCTCCAGGTGCACAGGTACTGCTCTCTTCCCTTGGCTGTGCTTACAAGCACCAAGTGCTTTCTGGCCCCGATTCTCAGGAGCCCGGTGTGGCCAAATCCTCAGTCAGTTGCAAGCACGGCGGGTTCAAAATGGAGACATTTAGCTACAGATTTCAGATAGACTTTTTTTTTTTTTTTTTTTTTTTCTGTAGAGGTTTCATGGTTAAATGCTGGGGAGAGTCTGGTGCCTTGTCTTTGGACACTCCCCAAGGAGTTCTGATTGCATAAGATCATGTTTTTACTTTCAGAGGAGTGACAGTGATTTATTTTAAAAGGCACTGAGAGATAATTGGTATGCCATCTGGCTAATATAAAAATCTAAAGAGCCTATTGAAAACATACCAAAAGCTTCATAGGTGTAACACTTCATTGACTAGGATTGTTTAAAACTAGTCATCGTCCACAATAACATTTTTCCCTCTCCTCAGTAATATGAACCATATTCCGTGCTTCTCTGGGCATGACCCCATAACCCTCAGGACCAACGTGCTATAGCCTGAGACACAGACACGGCAGGTGCTCAGGAAATGTTTGGGTGTGGCCTTGGCCTACACAGAGGAGGGACTTTTCTCCCTTCTATGTTTTGGATACAAGAAAAGCTCTTCTGCCTCCTGTCCCCACGCCATTCCTACTTCCTCCTACTCACACCCACTTGTTTTCTTCAATGCCTGACATTTCACCTAGACATGATTTCTTTTGGATTAAGGTCTCTTGTAGTGACCCTTATTAAAATGGAAATTAAAAAGTTTGTGCCCTTGGGAAGTGGATTCAGATTGTCATGAATACTTTAATATGAATTATTTTAGCTGACCTATTTTCTAACCTGTTATGGCTATGGTTGTCTTAGAAGGGAGTCTTAGAAGAGTCAAGGGGAAAGGGAAATTGGGAGGTACTCAAGGACGGATTTTATCTTCTTCTTGGTTTTTCCCAGGCCTGGCACTATCTATGCAGCTCTGGACAAATTCAGTTTTTTTTCCACCCCAATGTTTTCGTCACAATGGCCTTGGCCTTTTCTTCTCTATCTGTGGCACTTTTTCATCTACTATTTTTGCATGATCATTTGTGACATTGCCCTGGCCAACTTGCTATTTTGAATAAAGCCTGCAATAATTCTGATTAGTTATCATTCAAAGCAGTGGTTCTCAAAGCTAACTGATCACCAATAGCAATGGGGAATGGGATTGGAGCTTGTGAAAAATGCAGTCTCCCAGGCTTTTTCTCAAAGTGGGAACCCAGAATGGGTGATTTTATTGGTGTCAGGACAGTGCTGGTTTGGGATTTGGAAACCTTTAGGTCAGTGTTACATATTTAGAAACATAGCAGTTCTATGGGTAGGCAGTGTGTTTTAAAAATCCACATTCCTGGGCTCTGCCCTCAGAGAGTTGATGTAGTGGGGCTGGGGTCTTCTATGTTGACCAGGCACTTCAGGTAGTGCTAATGCAAGTGGTTCTGGGGCCACATTTTGAGAAACCCCACAGGAGGCTGTACCTCTGCAACTCTGCCTTCAGGGAACGTGGTACTACAGAGCAAGTGTAAGTATCTTTATAGCACAGCTACATTTTATCTCACAGTCAGTCTGAGGCCTCTCTTCTGTTTTAGGCAGCAAAGAGAACTTATTGTGGGCACTTCTTGCACCATCATTCCTCTAAGAAATGGCATGCCCTGTCTCTTGTGAGCCTTTAGCATATAGACTGAACAGATCATTTGGTTCCTGCTTTTTGGACTCAATGTGGTGGAGCAGAAACAATCCAGGCTTCACTGCTTTAGGCCTTGGGATCTTGACTTACAACTTAGCCCAGGTGCAAAGGTAAATACCTCGGACCATTCTCAGGCTGAATTGAGATTATATGAAAGAGCAGGTGAGCTGTGAAGTACCACACAACTTTTTCTTGTTTGTGGTTGATTGAGGGAGCAAAACTCCAAATAGGAAAAAAAAAGTAGCAACCCTGAGCATTTCACAAAGAAATAAGGGGCTTCAGGGAAAAGACAGAAAGGATTTGTTAACTGAATAGAAGTTGATGGTCTTTACCAAAGTAAATGAAAATTCAAATGAACTAAAACAGGTTGTAAAAGTGTGCTGTGTAAGCCAGGAGGTAGCTATATTTCAATTACTCTATCTGTGAGCTTGGAATTGTGTTCCTTGGGTGGCACCTGGAGTTGTTTAGTAGGCATTAATATTAGATCAACTAATGAGGTCCAGCTTCGTACTTCAGAAGCTTCTCCAACTTTGTATGTTCTGGTGCCAAGTTTCCATTTTTAACTGATTGTACTTTGAGGAGAAAGATTAATAAATCAAATGGGGGGGGGGAATAAGTTCTTGCCAAATCCCCAAACAATAGGTATTGTTGAGCTCCAGGATTGACGCTCCAAAGGGCTTTGCTTAAGCCCTAGATCTTTGGAAGCAACAATTCTACATTTTTGTTCTTCATTTATTTTCCTACTTTGCAATTGAAAAACATTTTTATCCACATTACAAAGCCCAGGTGATCTATTAGCTGAATGCTACTAATGAAGGAGAACAAAGCAATACTTGTAAATTTGTTTTCCATGAGATGGACAGAGACGACTATTGGTGAGAAAGCAAGGAAGGTTGGTTTATTCTATTAAAAGCAGCATTTTATTGTTTTTTTTGTTTTTTTTTTTTTTTTTTTTGAGTCAGAGTCTTACTCTGTTCCCCAGGCTGGAGTGCAGTGGTGCGATCCAGCTCACTACAGCCTCCACTTCCCAAGTTCAAGTGATTCTCATGCCTCAGACTTCTGAGTAGCTGAGACTACAGGTGTGTGCCACCACACCTGGCTAATTTTTAGTACAGACAGTTTTCACCATGTTGGTCACGCTGGTCTCAAACTTCCAACTCAGGCCCACCTTGATCTCCCAGAGTGCTCGGATTACACACGTCAGACACTGCACTAGGCCAACTAATTTTTTAAATTGCCAGAGGTAACAAAATGTTTCAGTAGGTAGAGAAGGTTAGAGTCTGTGGGTGCCCTTTGTTTAACTCACTACAAAACTATAAATTAAAAAAAAAAAGATTTTAAGGGAAGAGGGCTGGAGCTTTAATAGATTCACTCTGTGAGTTAATTATACACCATTGTCAGTAAAGAATATTTTAAATTGTTAAATTATCTCATGGTATAAATACTATATTATGGTTATATTTATGTATGTAGGTATTTATTTACTTTATTTTTGTCTACTCATTACATTGTGGATTTCTTAAGGCAAGGTTCAGATCTTTTTTCAAATTTTGTGACCTTTAGAAGCAGTGCTACACAAAATGTGAGTCTCCAAATTGTTTATAACTTGTCTGAAATAAGATAAAAGCAGAAATAGGGAGTAGATATCTAATAACTTTAATAGGAATTTGACATGGCTGTGACATTTTTACCAAAGTGTTTGTCCACAGTGGTGTGGAAATAAAAAAACAAACTGGTCTGTCCCAAACCCTGAGAGTTTGAGAAGCACAGCTCCAATGTCTAATGTAGTACCTGAATTCTGTAAATACTCAATAAATGCTGATTAAATTATTGCAGAGATCAGATCTCTTAGGGAACAATGTTAATATTTCAATTCAAGAATTTTTTAGTGTCTCTGGGGTACTCTGGCACTGTGGCAATATATCTAGGAAAAGAAATTATAGTGATTTCTACTCATGGAATTAATAACTAATCAAAAAGATCTCGGTGCAAAAGATTACAAAGGGATGTGAGGTGAGATATAGTTGTTTGTCAGAACCTCACAATGAAGAGTAAATGTTTATGGATTAAAGTTAAAGTAGGAACTTGGCACATGTATTAGTCAGGCTTCTCTAAAGGGACAGAATTAAGAGGATATATGTAGATGTGAAGGAGAGTTTATTAGGAGAATCAACTCACATGATCACAAGGTGAAGTCCCACAATAGGCCATCTGCAAGCTGAGGATCGAGGAAGCTACTTTGAGTCCCAAAACCTCAAAAGTAGGGAAGCCAACAGTGCAGCCTTCAGTCTGTGGCAGAAGGCCTGAGAGCCCCTGGCAAATCATTGGTGTATGTCCAAGAGTCCAAAAGCTGAAGCACTTAGAGTCTGATGTTCTAGGGCTGGAAGCATCCAGCACAAGAGGAAGATGTAGGCCAGAAGACTCAGGCAGTCTATTCTTTCCAACTTCTTCTGCCTGCTTTATTCTAGCAGCACTGGCAGCTGATTAGATGGTGCCCACCTAGACTGAGGGTGTGTCGGCCTCTCCCAGTCCTCTGACTCAAATGTTAATCTTCTCCTTTGGCAACACCCTCACAGACACACCCAGGAACAATACTTTGCATCCTTCAATCCAATCAAGTTGATACTTAATATTAACCCATCACAGCACATTAGTGAGAACATGGCACTTGGGTGAGCTTGGCTGGGAAGGTACTGAGCTGGGGAAGCCTGACTTGAGCAGTGAAGGATGAGCAGGAATTGAAGACAGAAAAAGTATTCTAGGCTCGAGTGAGGCTGGGTGGGAATGGTTGGGAACAGGAGCAAAGGCTTCATCCTACACTACAGCGAGAGGGGTCCTACTCCAGATTCCCCTAGGCAGGGTGGAGCACTGGAGATTTTTCAATATAGAAGAGCCAATAATTTTTCATAAGGTTAATCCAGAAGTTTTATGAAAAGGAACCCTTTCCTTTTCACAAGATCAAGAAAGTCTGAGGCCAACAGAGTAAGCTAAATAGAGGCTGGTATGGTTTGGGACTGCCTCAAGCAGAAAAAATGCAAAAAGGCATATAGTGGAATCTCTTTTGAGCCAGTGACAGGCTACCAGTCTTGATGTCCAATGTCCCCTCAAGTGCTGTGAATACTTAGGTCCTTGCTAAGATCCTGTTAGTTTAGGTGACACAGGACGCTGGAGGCAAAAAGGAGTCATGTCTGGCTCTGAGCTTTTAAGCTCACATGATATAACAACATTGGTATCATAAACTGGTAGGCATAGGAACTGGAACTTGTTTGGGAGAGAATGCTGAGGAGTGTTTCATCTTTTAGTTTTCCATGTTAATCTTGAGACAATTCTAGATTGTTGTTTCTATGGCTATAGCAGACAGTTGGATCTGATGTGATTTTTCTTCTCTCACTCCAGGTGTGACGAAGATCCAGTCTCTCTACATGAAGACCAGACTGATTGCTCCAGTCTCAGGTATAAGCCACCATTGCTTGGTCCATATTTGTGAGAGACAGAAACCACCTAGGTCTGGTGGCTCTCCTTTGAATTCTAGTCTCTTCTTTGAATTCCAATTATTTGTTCTCATGCCTCATCTCTTCTCCTATATTTTTACCTCTTGACAAAATTTTTGTCTTTTCCACTTTTGAATACCACCCCCTTAGCACCCAGGGCAATACCTTACATATGGGAACACTTGATAAATGCCTATTGAACTGAATATTGATTAGCCTATCTCAATATTCTCATCACACACTCTAAAGAAGAGGCTCTAGATTATTCACCAAACATGTTATTAAGTGTCTGTAGTATGATCCTGGTCATTAAAGGCTTATGGTACTGTTGGCAAAACCTTCACTGTTAATCGTTTCTTCCACATTTACTTTGTTCCAGGTACTTTTATCTGAATCTTATTATTTGATATAAACTGAAAGGAATCTGATATTTCCCTTCTCATCCTATAGATGGAGAAACAGACACTCAGGTATGATAGCTCATCCAAGATAGCATAGCACTATGAGACAGAATTTAGGCCCAGGTCTCTCTGACTTTAAAGTCCACTTACTGGATAACAAGTATCTCTTGAAGGCCAATTTTCTGTGCCAGGAGCCAGTCGTAATTTGGGATGGAGAAAGACAAACCAATGCTGCTCCTAAGCATTCAGTTTGCTAGAGGACATGGGCAAGAATATAGATGTGGATGCTACAGTGCCTTAAGTGCTACTATACTAGAGGTAAATAGTGGATTCACTTAGAAGAACCAAACAGCCCAGAGAGCTTTCTTGGATTGATTCCTGAAGAAAATTACGCAAGGCATATTACTCTTTTTTTTTTGGTGAGGTCCAAGCCCAAGAAAAAGAGGATGCCACCAAACAGAATGAGTATCTTACTGGAAAGCCAATAAACGGTAGAGAGAATTGTTTGAGTTGCAGGAACAGCAGGTGGTTCAGGATGGTAGGAACCCTGGGAACCTGGTGGAGTGAGGAGGTAAAAGGTAAGATAAGAAGGGAAGCTTTAGAGGTAAACAAAGAACCGATTTCCTAGAGTTTGTGTTCCTTGCTAAGGAGTTCAAAATTATCTTGGAGGTATTGGAGAAATTTAAAAGAACTCTCTTTTTTTCCCTTTGCAAATAACCACATGGCTATGGCCCTGCCTGAGAGTAACAATAGCTTTCATTTATTAGGTTGCAGCCTTGGGTCAGTTTTCTGTGGTAGGCATTTCACAGAGACTGTATTATCTCTGTTAAGCAGACATTACATCTATTTTATTAATGAGGATCATAGGGGTGAAGTGATGTTGCCCAGGCCACATGACTAATAAGTGGGAGGATCTTTCAGACCCTAGCTCTTTTCAGGACACCAAGCTTATTCTCAGTCATGATTTATTCCAATAAGTAGTGGCATAAATTACATAAACTGTGCTTTTCTGTTTTGAGATCCTGAAGAACCAATAATATGTGAGAAACTATATTTCTAAATAGGACTTTTGTAACCAGGTTTTACATTTGTGTAATGGGAGAAAGATGCTTTTTGCCCCCTCTCCCCTTTCCTGGCTTTCCAAGTCAAGGAAGCAAACAAAATCACATTTATAAGTTTTGGATGACTTGAAAATGTGACATAAATGATATAAAAATAAAGTTCAGGTATTATTTTGGAAATGAGTATATCAAAAAAATAATTTTGGATTCGAAAAGCTATTTTTTTTTATTCTCGAGTGTTCTATAATCCTACTCGAATGAGAGCATATAGGTAACTGTAAAGGCAGCTGTTCTTTCTTTTGTTTCTCATGCAGGATCATGGAGTGGATGGGTTTCCTGTGAGAAAAATGTACTTCAAATGAACTAGTGTAGTTTCCAATTCATAGTTTGATATTAATTTCCAGATCTATTAGTGACTTAGAATTCTTTTAAAATTGTAAATGACCTCACAGCAAGACTGTTAACCAGTGTCATTGGCATTGATTTGTTTTTCAGTTTTTAACATTGAATAATTATTTTAATTGTTGGGTTCTCCTTTATCAGATAGCACTACTACTTTTGTCCTGGATTCAAGTTTAACTATTTCACACAGTTTTATTTTTATACCTGTCCCACTGCAACCTGGTCATGATCCAGACCCCCTGTCATGATATTTGCTTTGCTCTTTTCCCAGAGACTACCTGGAACTCATCTTCCCTGATGCCAGCTCAGTGAATTTAATCTGCTTTTTATTCGTTAAAAGTTGTTTTGAATGGTGGGCATTCCTTTGCTGGTCTTGCCACTGGCTTTATGTGTCCTTGAGCAGCCAGGAATTGCTTTCCAGGTGACTTTGCAAATGCTGTTTTATGGGTGCTTTTGGTAAGGGAGCATGAGGGAAAAACAACACCTGTGGGAAGCAGCCACTCCTCATGCATTTCATATTCCAGTGACAGTGATTGCCGGTGGATTAAGGTTAATGATATGAATTACATAGAGAAGGCCCCTTCTAGTTATGTCTATGTTGTTTGCTGAATACTTAGCACAATGAAAAATAAAATGCATCTAGATTTAAGTAGAAAAATGGCTTCAAATAAGAGTGTTGTTATGTCAGTATTTTTGAGAAAATTGAAACTGGAGAGGGGTAAGGACATTGTACAGAATTTGACTGTTGAGCGAAGAACACAAGGGCCATCCCAGCCCTCAATATATGAAGATAATACCACCCTCTTCCATCTTCTTCAGAATCAGAACCTGGACACTGAGATGTTTGACTTTGCATTCAGGACATTGTTCAGAGGGCCTGGGTGGGTAAAATTTGGTCCATACCTTATATTTTACCCAGGCAACATGTAGCCTATCAAAATAGATCCTGTTAAATTTTTAAGTACCTCTGAAAGTTGTAGGGGATGATTATAAACTGACATTGCCAATGAAGAGGAAGCATGGTGCCTTGAACCAAGAACACAGGTGTGAGTCTGGATACCCACCTGAGGCCTCTGGGTCTTTGTGGATTAGTTCTTCTATTAGGAATGCGATTTAATCTCTTAGAGTCTTCATCTATAAAGTAGGGATGATGATATCTCACCTGAATATATCACATTATTATTGTGAGAGGGAAATGTGATATATGCGAAAGCTTCTTAAAGTGAAAATTTAAAAATAAATAATAATTATATGTACATAGTTACAACTACACAAAGTTTGTATCCATTAACAAAGACCAGAAGGGAAGGGGAAGTGATATAGAGTGAAATTCACATTTCTTCTTCGTGCAAAACTGTCTGAGTGTATGCTAAAAATTTTGCTAGGTATCTATCCTATAAATACAGCAGCAATGAATATCTCCAGCCTTCTTTCCTGCAGCAGTTTATTCATCTTTTTTTAAGTGCTTTCTAAATTGGGTCTTTCCTGTTTTAGAGATGAAAACAATAAAGAGAACTACCCCGACGCAGGGGCTCTGGTAGAGGAGCATGCACAGCCCTCCTGGGAGCAGCAGCAGCAGCACGTAGAGCAGACCGTGCTGGTGGACTGCGTATTGCGACCCAGCATGGGCAACTTCAAGTCCCGGAAGCCCAAGTCCATCTTCAAAGCAGAGAGCGGGAAGAGCCACGGAGAAAGTCAGGTAGCAGTTCTCGCTCTCTCTCTTTCCTTAGGCCTTTGCCAAGATGGGTGATTCTCAGGTTAGGGCAGACGTTTCTGGCAGACGATTCGAGTGCACCGTCTTGCAGGAGGGGATTGGCATGACTTGTCATTGTGTGCTCTGCCGGCCTGAGACAGGTAGAAGCTCTTGCAGGTTAAAAGCTGGATGCTCTGAGCTGGCTAATAATTTGGTGCCCTTTAAAATATGTTCTTAAATATTGGACTTTGATTATTTATTTATTTATTTGGAGACAGAGTCTTGTTCTATCCCCCAGACTGGAGTGCAGTGGTGTGATCTCAGCTCACTGCAACTTCCGCCTCCTGGGTTCAAGCAATTCTCCCGTCTCAGCCTCCCAAGTAGCTAGGATTACAGGCACCCACCACCATGCCCAACTAATTTTTTTTTTGTGTGTGTAGTTTTAATAGAGACAGGGTTTCGCCATGTTGGCCAGGCCAGTCTCGAACTTCTGACCTCAGGTGATCCACCTGCCTCAGCCTCCCAAAGTGTTGGGAACAGGCGTGAGCCACAGTGCCCAGCTATTGGACTTTGATTTAAAGGAGCAGCTGCATTCTTTTGAGGGGGAGAATATGAAGGAGGATCTCTCTGTTTTCATTCAGCCAGGTTGTTTTCGTGTCTCAGAGGTAGGGACTCTCCTCAGCAAAACCAAAATACTCAGTTTCATCCAGAGCTATTCTTTTAGGCTGAAGTTTAGCAGGTTGGAATAAACATACAAGTATATATGTGTGTGTAGTATCTGGTTTTCTGAGGTCAATAAATATTTAAATGAATAAAGGAAACATCTTTCTAATACATTTTGATAATAAATGGGTATTTTATTAATTTAAAAAAATTTTATATAAGAATGTAGCAAAGACTGATTTTTATCAGTCTTTATAAAGACTGATAAATTATATGAAATTATATGAAATTATAAATTTCATATAATTTATGAAATTTATGGTGCTTTTTTTTTTTTTTTTCCTGAGACAAGGTCTCACTGTGTCACCCAGGCTGGAGTGCAGTGGCACAATCTCAGGTCACTGCAACCTCCACCACCAGGTTCCAGTGATCCTCCCACTTCAGCCTCCCCTATTAGCTGGGACTACAGGCACAAGCTGCCACGCCCAGCTAATTTTTGTATTTTCTTGGTAGAGACGGGGTTTCAGCATGTTGACCAGGCAAGTCCTGACCTCGTGATCCACTTGCCTCAGCCTCTCAAAGTGCTGGGGTTACAAGAGTGAGCCACCACGCCTGGCCTTTATGATGCCTTTAAAATAGATTGAGTTAATATAATCTACTTTACCCTTAAAAAGAGGTTAATATTTCCAACATTGAGATTTTACTTGTAATGCACCTAACATAGTGTTGGGGCCATGTTCCATAAGCGTTCACTTTGCTTTTTTGTTAACATTAAATGTAAACTTTAAAATTATGTGGGAGGCTGTAAGTGTAATAGGTTAATTTTGTAGTAACTTTTAAGCCCAGTCCTATTTAGCAAATGTGTATCAGGAGATCTTCCTGTTATAACAACTTTGGCTGGGCAGGTTTTTTAACCTTGCATTTGTTATTTGCCTTGTGATTTTTATCTTCCTTCTTCCTTGGCATTGCAACCTTTTATTTAGTCAGTTAATTTCGTAGTGAGATGAAAATACCTTCTGCATTAATGAAGCTGTGTTGCAATTATCTTAAACCAAGTGTAACTGTTGTTGCAGAGATGTGAATGTGAAATACCATTTGAGTTATGATTAGCTTGAGATTATTACTGAAGGCACTCCAGCACCTAACTAATTAGAAGAGTCATGCTAGGGAGGCCACAGGTTCCCCAAGGGCTGCCCCCAGAGTCTGACTGATCCCAGGGATGTTCTGACCTTGAATCTACTACCACCGGTCATAGTAAGCTTCAGGGTGACCAGCCATCTCTCCTCAGAGTGCCTTCTTTCTTGTCATCCTGTAGTCTGGCCTCACAGAAATTGCACAGTTGTCACTTGTAATAAGGTGCTAATGGGGCATGTAATTCCCAACCTGTTGCTCATACACAGGTAGATTTCAGGGGAGAAACATGCTTGTATAGTCTTTACTCATAATACAGCATTGGAATCCTGGACTACAGGTAAAATTCCCACTGGAATTTAAGTGGCCTGTTTTATCTGATACAATGAGCTGCATTCACAAATGCCTTCCATTCCAAGCAAGACATTTGTTGAATAATGGAATTTTTCAATTATATCTGGGTTAAAAGAAGACAGATTATTACTGAATGCATATAAATTATCCTAGTACCATAAGAATGTAAGGACACTTGGTATGAGTTTCTGAACTCTGGGGATCAGTGAGACTCAGATACCATTTTTAAATGTTTTATTTCAGTTTATATTAGCAGCATCTACTAAATTGTTGTGAGTTGCAGATAATTGAATCACAGAGAGGACTTGTTATATATTCAAAAATAGAACAATAAAACAATGATATACTAAATAAATAACTAAAATAAAATTTTCTTTATTAATCCATTCAATCTTCTTCTTATTATTATTATTTGAGACAAGGTCTCTCTCTGCCACTCAGACTGGAGTGCAGTGGTATGATCATGACTTACTGCAACCTCCACTTCCCAGGCTCAAGGGATCCTCTTGCCTCAACCTCCCAAGTAATGGGGACTACAGGCACCTGCCACAACGCCCAGCTAATTTTTTTTTATTTTTAGTAGAGATAGGGTTTTACCATGTTGGCCAGACTGATCTCAAGTGATCTGCCCTCCTCCAAAGTGCTGGAATTACAGGCGTGAGCCACTACAGCCAGCCTCAGTCAGTCTTGTATAATTAATTCTTGTTCCTCTTGATCTCGGGTTAGTGGTATCATGACACTGTCTGCTTCTCCACTAAAGTTCTGCAAATCCTGACTCAGTCCACTGGTGTCATCATATGCCTGTATCCTAGAGTCTGTCATTTAAAATGTCAATTGTTTAAAGTGTCTGGTCCTTTACTATGAGGCTGTTGAGATTCATCTTTACCAAAGACACAAACTGTAGCCTAATGCTGAATAAAACCTCAGGCAAGCATTGGAGGAAATGAAACCATCTATAGATGACAGAAATAGAAATGGCTGTGGTTAGTTTACTACCGATAATTTTAAAATGCGAAAGGTCTGATGAGAGTTTATAATAAGCATAGCACATAATGTGACATGCAAACGAAGACAGTAAAATTATTCTACCAAAATTAGAATGTCTTGAGGATAATGAGTAAGCCGATTTTCAAAGAAGTCAGGGAATGTTATTTCTGATTTTATAAAAATGAATGAATATAGTTTTTTACAGAGAAAAAAACTCTCAAGATATAATACTCTTAAAAGATTCATGAAGTCTGGAGTAGGTCATTAAACTCAACAGACAAGTCTCATGTGCATCCTTGAGTGAAAACCAGTGACCTAGATATTGCTAGATTCAAATGAAAGAAATAAGGCTATGGATAAGTCAACATTCTAAATAATAACTACACTTATCACTTATCGGTATCATTCTCTAATATCAAGCAAAGCTCCACCAGGACTTGGACCAATATGGGAGAATTTGATATAACTATTTCATAAGAGTTTTCATCACAGGGAAAATGTCACATTAATTGGGTTTACCATGTAGTATGGTTGAGAGAATTGTTCTGTTTGTAAAGCTGCATTTATTTGGGGGAACTTGAGCTTATGTTGCAGCTACAAATCTTACCTGATGCTTGTTGCCATCATCAAGATACTGAGTTCTAATGGTTGTGCTATAGGATCATCATTCCCCAAAATCACTTATGAAGGCCTTATGGGCACAACCTTCATAAATTTAAAACCAACCCTCTTTGAAACTGAAGAGTACCATCATAGATGTTGCGCTACTGCCATTTCTGGGTTCTTTTTTTCACAAAGTTTGGAGGTAGGATCCCAGAGTGGCTCTTCAGGCTGATCCTAACCAGGTTAAAAACAAAGGTGCAAAACAGATAAAAGGAGCCAGATGGTAATTGTTGAAAGTTTGGCTTAATGTTCCACTTTCCTTACCTTTATTCTGATCCCCAAAGTCAGAATCAGAAGTTCTACTTCTGGAGGATCAGATTCAGATTTTAGTTTGAGCAACTTTTCTTTATTTGGCACTGACTACTTATATGAGAATGAACCGTGGGTAGGGTGGCAGAATCTGAGATTTTGTGTGCATTCATGAAAGACTGATTCCAGTTTTGCACCCAATTTGATTGAAAAAATGAAAATGGGAGAGATTTAGTTATATTTGCTGATATAACAGAAGACCAGGAACTGGGAGGCAATGCAAGAATGCCCTCGAATAAGTTAAGGTACTTAGAATAAGGAGAATATTTATTTGAATTGGAGTCGGTTTTCCTTTCTGCTTGTTTATCTCTTTCTTCCTTAGACAATAGGCTTTGCAAAAGAATGCCTTGGATAAGGACCATTTAATGATCTCTCTCCTGGAAGGACAAGTTTTAGGGATGCTATTGCCAGAGTTCCTTGAGATGATGAACTTGAAGTTAGAATGAAATGTTGAGTTGGTTGTTGTTAGGCATAAACTCCTGATCAAAGTGGAATCCAGTGACAGTTTACTCTTATGTAGTATCTAATTAGATAGCAAATACTCTTTTCAAGAAGGAGAACCAATTTAAGGTATGGATTATATGTTATAATATTTCATGAAAAATTAAAAATGATCCTGTATTGATCACCATGTAAGTCATAAAATTAATCCTTGACAACCCAATTTGCGGAGGATTAGACTTAACTAACAGAACCAACTTCCTGTAATGGACCTCATAACTGTCCGGAGGGCACTTATTTTTAGCAATGGTAGATGCAGTCTTGTCATCCCTACTCCCTGCCATCTGGCATCATGCTATGCACTGTCCTGCTGCCCTCCCCTCTGGTGGCTATTTTAGCAGAAGACAAAAAGTAGGAGGCTATATAGAGCTTTTCTGCGTGAGCTGTACACTGTGATCATACTGCTAATCCACCTCCTCGGGGAGACCAGCTGTTTCGTCTGGTGTACATCAGCATCAGGTTTCTTCCACTTGTCCCTGTAGATGTGTTAAGAGACTGAAGAGAGATCTAGGTCTGATTGTGAAATTTTCATTTTTATCTTTCTAGAGACAAAAAGCTCCCTAGACACTTTCAGGCAAAATAACCTAACTATAAAGTGTTTACTATATTTCTGGTATCAGAGGGCATAGTTCTTATTCTTACTGTATTAGACTCTAAATTAAGATAAGGACAATAGTTAATTCTGGGCCATTTCTCTTCTACCCCCCAAAAGAACTAAGATTATGTTTTCAATTATGGACGTACTTTTGTGCATTTTTTCTTGATGTATTACTGATCCACTGAGCAACTTCAAACTGTAAACGCAAGAAAACCAGAACAGCTGATTGATTCTGAGAGCACTGAAAAGCTAAAATAAACCTCAGATAGAAATTCCACTTGCTTTTCAGTGAGAGGAAGACTGTTAGGTTCTGAATATGCCTTTGAGGGCTTGCTTCTTGCAGTGTGTCTAGAGCTTGAATTCACTGAGATCCTAACAATTGGTCTTAGTTAGACAATTGTTTTGACACATTAGTTTGTGTTGTATTATTTCTCATGCATGATTTAGCAGCTACAGTTTATATGTTTTATATCAGTTTCTGATTAGGTATGGATTTGCTGGAAGATCTGTTACTGGTCAGGAAGAAAAGTGGTCCTCTGGGTTTGTGTTCCAAGTTTTTCTTCACTGTCTCAAGATAAAATGGTGAAGTTTCAGGGTGACAGGGCTCTGAGAAATGCAGGGTCCTGAAAGTGAGATCAGCTGAGTGAAATGTTTGGATCTACTGGTTTCTTGTGGTCTATCAGATTCTGATCCTCCTCTTTGAATTAAGCCTGTGGTTAAAGCTTAATGATTAAGCTGACAAAAAAAAATGCTATTTTTAGGAGGGAACCTGAGATGTCTGTAAAATCACTTTATCACTTTTTTTTGGAAATATATAAATATATTCAGCTTAAATACTCACATGAAGGAATCTTAAATGAAGTGATGTACTTAGTCTGCCTGTGCAATACATCTCAGAAATGTAAAAACCTAGCACTCAGACAGAGTTTGCATTCAAAACAACGTAATTTATTTGAGACTTTTAAGTTAATCAATGGAGAATTTGGTAATCTGGTATTGTAGCACTCAGGGCCACATTATATAACTGATATTCCATCTGTGATGGAAGTTATGGAAGAATCCTCTTTAAAATAATAAACATGAAGGTATTGACGGTGTTGGTTGAGTGTAGCAATGGAGGATGGTAAGGACTGATGCCTACTTACGTGCTGCTTGGAATATTAAACAGAGGTGCAGATGGCTGCCATACAGGATGACTGCTAAAATTGTTCATTTGCCATTTCCTATGCATCTTTTTCATACTTAAATAAATTCTGATTTAAAGAATTTATGGTTTTTCCTATATAGTTCCAAAGCGGGTTTTTACTATTATATAGCCATATAAATTCAGTCCAATCAAGATCTACTGATACATGGAGAGAAGAGGAGCATTCATGAGGCACCTTTGTCCCTATTGGTATCTGTTGACCCTCCATTGGGTTCCAAGACCTGCTGCCTCTACTATGGAGATGTTTCCTTTAATAAACCCAAGAGATAAATAGTTGAGTAGCAATTTAGTGATGTGGTAAAACACACAGTCCATAGCTGCAGTTAGACATGGGTTCAAATTCCTTCTGCTACTTTCTTTCTGTGTGACTTTAAGTATCACTTACCAGCTCTTTGTGTCATTTTTCCTATCTTTAAACTGGAGATAACAAATTATATCTATCTTAAGAGGTTGTTGAGGATTAAAGTTAATGATAATGTTTATATAATGAAAATGATATAAACTTAAACATTCAAATTTTAGGGGATTAGAAGTAGTTTTTAAAGTGTTTTATAGACTCATTTGGCTTGCATAAACACAAAAACCTCCTTAATTGCGTGTTTCATGAGTTCGCCTAGGCTGAACTCTGCTGCAATAACAAATAACCTAAATCCTTAGTGATTTAAACCAGTAGAAGTGCATTTCTCACACTATAACTCATATGGACCAGGAAGTACAATTCTACAATATGCCCTAAGAGGGAGAATGAAATACTGGACAATAGCACTAATGACTTCCATATCCCCTACTCAAAATAGCGCATAACCCAAAGCAAGATGAAGTTAATTGGTCTTTTTTCTTTTCTAGCCCTTCACACCACTGAAGTAGTAATGTTATTAATGTTAAGGACTAAAAGAAGAAAAAGAACATTAATTAGGTTAATTAATTATCACCAAAGGATATATGTGCTATTATATTATTGTTTTGAACAGGAACTAAACTTTTGTACAAGCATCCCTTCAGTGAAACACTTGCTTCATTATTATAGGGAAGAAAGAAGTAGGTCTAGCATTGATTTCTTTCTTACTGCCAAATGAAACTTCAAGCTCATTAATTTTGCCGTTTTATTTAGGAATAATGGTGGTCTTGCTCTCGTTAGAAGATTGGAGTGACTTTGGGTTATGCCAGCTCAGCCTGTGGTGCCATGATTTAGAGACATTTTAAAATTTGATTCAATAATACTTTCTAAAGAAAGGGGATTTAACAATATTGTCAGATATGGGAGCTGGGTTTCTGCACACACATACATATGCAAATGCACATCCTCATGTTCTTTGTGATATTTATCCAAGAGCAGGGTGTTCTTTAGGCAAAGAAAACAGCTTATCAAGGACTTAGCCTGTTTTGGAGCTTAGAAGTAAAGCTGTTTGGAAAGTCTGGATAGCAGAAACAAAATGAACTGACATTTTGGGTAACTAAGAATTGCTTATCTTAACTTTATTAAACATGGTTAAATAGCACCCAGGAACTGAGACATAACATATTAATCTCAAGCCTACAATTTTGGGCCCCATAGTTTTCCAGAGATGTAGTTGTCACATAAAATATGGGATGCCCAGTTAAATTTGAATTTCGAATAAACAACGAAGAATATTTTTAGAGTAAGTATGTCCCAAATATTGCATGGGATATACTTACTTAAATTACTTACTAAATGTAAATTCATTATCTAAAATTCAAATTTAACTGGGCATCCTGTGTTTTTATCTACTAACTCTGGGTGACCCTATCAAGAATGAATGGCATGAACATTTAATCAAATGCACCTTCTCCTCCCAAGGTAGAAATAACTAGCTGTACCCATGTGATCTGAGAGCTGCCAGGATTTTTTTGCTTTTTCTTTTATTTTTTTATTTTTTAGTTCAAACCTTAAAGGGTAGTTAAAGACAGGATAGGAAAGGAAGTTAGCAGACTAAGTCTAGGAGGTTTTTTGCACTATTTATTTTATCTTGAGTATTCAAACAGAATGAAACATCCTGGAAAAAACTGCTCACTCTCTTGGGATAATAAAGCCTTGAAAATTGGATAGATATTCTCAAAAAGTTTGAAAATCTGCTCCCAAATCTGTACACCACCTTCCCATAGAATACTGCCATGAGCACAGGCTGTCATCAAGTCAATAGGAAGGCCGACTTTGATGAGCCAGCTTCTGTGTTAAAATGATCAACAGTGACATCGCTCCTGGCACAAACAGACAGAACAATGGAGCCATGTTTTGAGCATTAATCCTGTTGGAGATAAGCAGCCAGCCAGAACGTTGTGGCTTTGAAAACTGCTGCTCTATACTGAGGCTAGTGTCACAGGTGAGGATAAGTTAACTATTTTAAGCATCATTTTATTATGTAGATGCCTCCAGGCACGGGTAACTGATGTGCTTAAATTATGAAGGAACTTTGCCTTCCCACCCAACAAAGCTCATCATGTTTTGTTATGAATCTTTTTTTTATTTCAGCTGAACCCTCTCTACCTTTACTGCTTAATAAGTTGTAGCCACAATTAGGGGATTTCTTACAGGAACAAAGATGTTCAGCACTGCCTCTTTTGTTCTTTAACATGCTGAGCTACAATATTTTGATTGCTTGGCTTGGTAATGTTGCTGCGTGCCAGGGAAATTTCCAATAGGAAAGGTCATTCTGGTGTTAGATTTTTAGGCTTTTCAGCTGTAGCTAACTTGAAATAACCAAAGGGAGACTGAAGGTTTAAAGGTAAGTCAATTCGCCAGCATGGTAGGGGTAGCAGTTGGCTTTTAGTGTGTTTAAATCCAGAAAACACTGACCTTACTAAAGGCATGACCTACCAGATTTAAAATTCACCAGGAGAAAATCAGTGAATGCTGTGCTTGTGGATCCACAGGAGGGCATTACACCCTCCCACCTCTTCCCTCTGTCAGGTTTTTCCTCCCCATTGCTTACTGTCTTCTCAGCTGTATTGAAACTGACATTTGATTTAGGAACCCAGAGAGCATGGTCCTCTGAAGACCCAGTTATTGCTCCCTCTGAAAGACAAAAGGATGGAACAAAAGCCTGAACTAGTTTAACTCTAAATATTAGATTGGTGCAAAAGTAATCGTGGTTTTTGCCATTACATTTCAACGGCAAAAACCACGATTATTTGTGCACCAATCTAATATAAAATAGGACAATACTAATTAAGGCTTTTTCCTTTTACATTTTTTTTTTTCCACTGGTTACCTATAAAGACGTTGACAGCTGTGACCTTTTCTACTTGATGCAAAGCATCAAGATGAAAATAGAGAAAACAAGTGCAAAACCCTATTATATAGCTCTGAGTGCTCCACTCCCACCTCATGCTAAAAAACAGAGTCAGGACTCAGCAGTTGGTTCTTGATGTAATGAAGAGTCTGGAGGAACAAGGGTCTGGATGTTAGGGCTGTCCTTGAGCCAAGTTCCAGGAAGGAATCTGGTGAGCTGCACTCTAGCCCATGCAGTCTTGCAGTCTCCAGGGTTTGGGGGTAAGTGAGGAGACCAGGCAGTTTACCAAGAGGTAATCAACTCTATGCTGAGATGGGGATGGGCTCAAGGTAGGCATCAGGATGAGGGGGAAGCAGGGAGCTGGCACTAAAGGAGACAGGATTCTAATCTCTGGATAATGGAGATAATATTCTAACTCAACATAATAAAAGTCTTCGCAGATTATTTTTTTTAAAGTCTTTTAAATCAGAAAATGCAGTAACTGCAAAAATTCTTGAGTATTTTATTTTTCTCATTGAAATCTTTATAATTGTGTTAAAATTTCAGAATAGACACACCTACGGTTTATTACAGTATCTGATTGCAAGGCCATACCTCTGAACACATTTTGTTGTTGACTAAGATACTTTTGAAGTTGGTTTATTTTGGCTTCCTCTTTCTTAGTTGTGAACTAATTGCTAAATGTGAGTTGTCTCAGAGGCTTTTAGTGTTGCGTTCTTTAGAAGGAAATGTTTCCATTGCAAACAAGACTAAAAAGTGTGTCTTCAACACACACACACACACACACACACACACATAAAATAATCCTCTGCCTCCTTATTTCAGAATGGATGATTTTAATCAGTCACCTTTTTTAGCTTTAGCTACGTTGGGACCTCTATTATATTTTGAAAATAGCCTGCCCTACGCATACTAAGCTGGCCTTTCCTTTCACTTCTCAAGCTAACAATTGCACCAGCAGTCCCTTTTTGGGCAAAACCATCAGTCAGTTTTGCTCGATTTGCCAAATTATGCTCAGGAACATGGTGTTTCATCAGTAACGCTGGATTGAGTGTGCCTAAGGGGGCCTTTGTTTTCCATCTTGCAGTCTTGTAAGTTGTGGGGAGTAAAGATATGAGTGATAGTGGAACTGCCACCTAATTTGTCATCCTTGTACCATAGGATGTGGAAAGGATGGGGTGATGGAAGCTAGACAGGAAGTTTGTAGGGGTTCGGTTGTAAAGGCCTCAGATTCTATCCTAATGAGTTTTCTTATTCTGATACTTTGCAAACATTTTTCTATTTCTAATTTCTAACAGCTGAGGAGACTGGATTTTTACCATAAGAGGGAGTTTCTTTGAAATCTCCCTATAGGTGATATTTTCCCTCTTGTACATTGAGGGGAGTTAACTGAATAGTGTCTCCCTCAAATTCATGTCTACTTAGAACCTCAGAATGTAACCTTACTTGGAAATAGGGCCTTTGCAGATATAATTCATGTAAGAATTCAGATGAGATCATCTTGAATATTTAGGGTGAGCCCTAAAGCCAACCCCTGGTGTCCTTATAATAAGAGGAGAAGACCCAGAGAGACATGCAGGAAATAAGGCCATGTGAGGATGGGGGCAGAGGCTGAAGTGATGCTGCCACAAGCCAAGGAGTGCCAGGGGCCACCTGGAGCTGGAAAGGCAAGGAAGGATTTTTTCCTAGAGCCTTTGAAGAGAGCTTGGCCCTTCTAAAACCTTGATTTTGGACTTCTGGCCTCCACAACTGTGAGAGAATAAAGTTCTGCTGTTTTAAAGCCAACAAATTATAGTAATTCATCACCAAACCCTAGGAAACTAATACAAGAAGGGGCTTCCTGAAATTAGAGGGGGCTGGCTCCTTGGTACTCCAGGGGAACTGGCAGGAACTGATGGGGTTCTGTTCCAGGAGGATGCGGGGCACTAAGTAGACGGACAGCGTGGAGATATATGGGCATAGGGCACTATGACTGGGATCCAGTGACTATACAATGGTATGGAGTGGGGACTTCTGCCTTGAAGAAGTTGAGGCAGGTTGATGACTGGTCATTTAGGTTTAGTAGTTGTATCGAAGATGGAGAATTAGCTACAACGTGGCTGGTAACCAGGTAGAACATATGATCTTATGGCCTAGCTTTCTCAAAATCATAAATGTAGTTGAGAGTTTGTGTAGGATGTTAAGTTTTATTATCAACTTTGTCACAGGTAGATGGCAAGATACAAATCTTATTGTCCGTCAGTCCAGGTTTTGAACTAATAGAATGATTCAGGACCCTGTTTCTTCACTCCTTTAACAGCTGACATTGGAGGGTGCCTCTGCTTGAGAGGCCATGGGTCACTGTAGTTGTGGATGCAAAGAGAGATGAGACCTGGTGTTTGTGCTTGGGACAGCCATGTTACCTAACCTGGGGAAACAGTGATAGGAACAGGAGGCGGAGTCCTTAGCATGCACTGGTAAGAGCACTGCCTCTGCTGTCATTCTATTTGTCTTTGAATCCCAGTGAGGCACCTAAGGTTAACAATCTGAAAAATGAGGGATAATACGACCCAACTACAAGGTTTGTTTGAAGGATTAAATGAGATAATCCTTTTAAATTATTTACTGTAATATATAGTACATAGTAAAAGCTCAATAAATGTTAGAATGTTAGCTATTAGTATGGTTATTGTATCCTAATACATTGTGACAATAGTGAGAATAAAAATGAAAAGTTTGGTCCAGGCACGGTGGCTCACACCTGTAATCCCAGCACCTTGGGAGGTGGGTGGATCACCTGAGGTGAGGAATTTGAGATCAGCCTGGCCCCCCTGGTGAAACCCCTTCTCTACTAAAAATATAAAAATTAGCCAGGTGTGGTGGCAGGTGTCTGTAATCCCAGCCACTAAGGAAGCCGAGGCAGGAGAATGGCTTGGACCAGGGAGGCAGAGGTTGCAGTGAGCCGAGATCATGCCATTGCACTCCAGCTTGGGTGACAAGAGTGAAACTCCAACACACACACACACACACACACACACACACACACACACGGAAAAAGAAAATGAAAAAGCTCCTATCCTCTCTGGAAAAGAACTAATATTCTGTGGCCACAGTGACCAGTAACCATCGGAACTGTGTTTTGTACCTGTTTAGCTGAGTCAATAACAACTTGCTTTGGCAATCATTTGTGCTTCTGTAAGCTAGCCAGTCAGCTTGCTTCTGAAAGCTAGCCAACAACACACACAGTTGTAAAGCCAGACAATTGGCAACAGCTAAACTCTAGTACACATTCCAGGCTAGTCAGCCAGTCAGCAACATTCTCACTCCAGCTTTACTTCTGCAGCTAAAGGTCAACTAATTCCTAAACATTCCAGCTCTGGCAGTCTGCCAGCGCCTGAACTCTAAGGGTCTCCAAGCCGAGGAAGATCAGCTCCCTTTGCTTTGTTCAAGGAGAATGCCTCTGAAAGTGCAGTTTTCCTTGCTTTAGCAAGCAATGAATTCAGTTTTTTTGTTCAGATATTGGGTAGGGACCTCTTCCTTCAAATGATAGAATTATGAATAAAATGCTGAAAGATCACAAAAACAAGGGCTATATGGAAAAGTTCACACAAGAGGTGATTTTTGGCCCAAGTTGTAAAATAGGAGTTATTTAAGTAGAGAAAATTCCAGGAGGAGGGAGGTCTTCTAAGCTGAGGGAACACACTGTGAGTGAAGACATGAGTGACAGTGGAATTCAAGAGCTGCTACCTAATTTTTCATCTGTGGACTGTAGGATGTGGAAAGGATGGGGTGATGGAAGCTAGACAGGAAGTTTGTAGGGGCTGGATTGTAAGAGCCTTGGATTCCATCCTAATGAGTTTTCTTATTCCGGTGCTTTGCAAACATTTTCTAAGTTCTAACAGCTGAGGAGAATGAACTTTTACCATAGGTGGGAGTTTCTTTGAAATCTCCCTATAGGAGATATTTGTCATTCTATTTTGGCTGCCAAGCATCTGAACTCTGTTCTTGTGCTTGGAGAATTTCCCATTGGAGGGAGAAAAGAAGAATGTTTTATTCACTATAAAAACTGAATAGGCCACTATTTGCTTTTTCAGCCTCCCTTTCAGCTAGGACATGGGCACAACTAGGGTGATACCAGTCAGAAGTACACTCCCTAATCTTGGCTTGAGATGAGAAGCCAAGAAGTCAGCTCTAGGAGTGGAAGTGAATGCAGTGAATGAGATCTGAGCTGTGAGTGGTGGTCATAGTGGTGGTGCCCATTGTTGAGTGCATGGTGTGAACATTGCACACTGCAGAATTGACCTCTTTTCATCAATCCTAAGATTCACATATTTCTAACACTTTAATATCACTGAAGTCAGTATGCTCCTTATAACAAATGTTGAATAGAAGCTGGTAAGCAGCATTATTTACTTTTTTCTTAAAAAATAAAAAACAGTGATGTTAGGGTCAGTGTCTCTCTAAATCATCACTTAAATTTGTTATCCCAGGATACTATATCATGTTAATGAGTTATGCTAATAACTTTTTCAAAAATATTTATCACATATTGTCTATGTGAGATTATGGAGAATGAATGAGACGTGAGAGTGGCCTTCATGGAGCTTTCATAGCATTGTGTATCTGGTGGGCTTGCAACCCCCTGCAGAGCATTCCTGCCATTCCTATCCCCAGTGGACTTGACCCCAGGTTAAGAAGCACAATGCAGGCCATAGAAAGTGGATAGACTTGGCTGGCGTGGTGGCTCACGTGTGTAATCCTAGCACTTTGGGAGCACAATTCGAATGTATTGTCTGCTCTGATTGCGTAGAAGGAAGCATGCTTCCTAAAGGGATCACCTCTTGGGGAATGTATTCTACTTGTGGCTGAAGAGTCTGAAAAAAGATTTAGAGATAAACAGCCCTAATGGCTGTTAGTTGGGATATTAGACGTAGAGGCTATTTGAGCAGCCTTTGATAAAATGAAAGTTGGCCGCTGTAGAGTTGGTCCTGCTTTATGCTAACATTGTAGCTGGAAACCTTTTAATATTTTGTACCTTTGTAGAACCTCATTTCCCAAATCCAGCACCTTGGGTATTACTGAGGGTATACTGGAGCTTTACTGTTTACCTAACATGAAAGTTTTGACATCTTTAAATTACCATTAAAATGCAAGTGAATGCCAGGCATTCATAAGATACCACTATTTTCAAAATGTCTATTCTCTTAAGATATCTTAGAATAATTTTGTTGTCCGGATTTGATTTATTATTTTTGTTAATTTGTCTTTAGTTTGAGATAGCACTGTACATAATATTCCATTTCCTCCTTATTTTTATCCCAGTTTTTAAAAGTTTCTTAAATTTGTTTCCATGAAAGTGAAATCCATGTCACATTTCTGGTTTCTGAGATGATATTATCTTCCTTCCTCATTCCCTTGCCATCTCTTGTCTTTCTCAAAAGAAAAAAACAAAATACAGAACCATGCATTCATTGTAAGATGGGAGAGCTCTAATGCTTCCACAGTGTATTTATAAGGGGACTGTTAGAATGACATGATCCTCCTTTGTTAACTGTTTCACATTTTGTGAGAACAGTTGGACTTGCCCTAAAATCCTCAAAGACTGGTTCAACAGAAGGGAAGGCAGAGATGTCCCTTGTTGACACAAGAATATAAGGAGAGCCTAGTATTGAAAGCTGTGACAATAATGCAGCAGCTTTAGTAGCTGGAGTAATCTTTGTGATGGTAATTTTGGATTTTTCTCATGACTGCTTTGGAAATAGAAGAATAATTTGATTCTTGCTAAGCTAAATAAAACAAACAAGGGAGCTTGCGAAATGAAACATTGAGGGATATTTGAAACCAAAAAATAACAGATATAGTTTAATAATTTCAGAAAATAACATGGTAGAGATTCCATATCAACAGGCTGTTTGCCTTCCCAGCCAAAAAAAAAAAAAAGGGGGGGGGTAATAAAAGGGGTTTTCCTGGGAAGGTAATACTCTATTTTAAGTGAGAGGTATTTTTTATTTATTTATTTTTATTTTTATTTTTTTGAGATGGAATCTTGCTCTGTCACCCAGGCTGGAGTGCAGTGGAACAGTCTTGGCTCACTGAAACCTCCTTCTTCCAGGTTCAAGAGATTCCCCTGCCTCATCCTCCCGAGTAGCTGGGACTACAGGCGTGTGCCCCCACACCCAGCTAATTTTTTGTATTTTTAGTAGAGACAGGGTTTTACCATGTTGGCCAGGCTGGCCTCAAACTCTTGACCTCAGGTGATCCGCCCGCCTCGGTCTCCCAAAGGGCAAGTAAGAGATACTTAAGGGATCTTAAACCTCAGCTCAGAGGGAGATAATTTAAAATATATATATGTACTTAATTTATATTAAAATCACAGAAATTAAAGCCTGGCATGGTAATATGTGCCTGTAGTCCCAGCTATTTTGGAGGCCAAGGTGGGAGGATCACTTGAGCCCGGAAGTTGGAGAGTCCAGCCTAAGCAACATAGCAAGACCTTGTCTCTTACCAAAAAAAAAAAAAAAGAAACAACAACAAAAAACTCCCCAAAATTAGCATTTCCTATATTTAAAATCATAGTAACCTTTTGAACTCAAAATAATTCACTGGCTTTTATACTAGACCCGAGAGGCATATGGCTGAGGAGTGAGGACAGACTTGACAAAGGGGCCTTCTTATCATACCTCTGTTCTATGCATAGAACTAAGTTCTAGTAGAAAGGCTTAAGCTTGTGTTACCATATTTATAGGTGCTGACTCACTGCTCCAAGTGTTCCATTTAACCATGATTATTGATTCGTTGCTTTTGAAAATTGTATGCCTTTATTAAAGTTAACACAAGTAGAACATAAGGAACAGTGGCACCTATTTTAAAGAACATTATTTATCACATCTTAAGACAGAAGTCATACTATTGAGTGTATTTTACTAATATTTAATGTTTCTTTTATTTTCTTACCCTGTTTTCCTTATGGAGTTAAAATTCTTTAGCATTTCATTGCAATATGAAACAAATGGGTCAGGCAATGAGCTTCCTTCTTGATTTCATGATAACCCGCTCTGCATTTATTTCTATTTCTCCTTCTTGGTCTTCTCTGCAGTATCATTTCCATCTGTCTGTCCCTTAAATGTTTTAAAATTAAATATTCTTATTTTAAATTATAAAAGCAACAAACACTCATTAAACAATTCAAGCAATTAAGTAACTTGTAAATTAACATACCACACATAAAAAACCGTAAGTGCAGAGTAACAATACACACACACACACACACACACACACACACACACACACACACACACACACACATATTGATCTACCCCTCCACCTCTCTCTGTGGGTTCTTACTATATATACATTATTTTGCAGCTTGAGTTTTGATTTAACAATATACCATCGGTGCTATAAATATTGGCATTCCTCAGGGTTTTCTCCCAAGTTTCATCTTCCCTCTCTGCCTACTCTGAATGGCATTATCTGACTTGTGGTTTTGGTCACCCTCCTGATCATCCTCAAATATATGTTGCCAGCCCTGGTCTGTCTCTAAGAATCCAGCCCCTCTATTTATCATTGCCTACTTAGATACTGCATTGGTCCCTCATACACAACTCTCCCTGAATACTGTTTCTCTTCCTGTGTCTGTCTTAGGGAGCAGCAATAGCATTTGCCCCATTTTCCCTCTTAGAGATTTAGCATCACCATCGGTCCTTCTTTTTCATTCAACCACATTTTGTCCATCACCAGACCTATTTTTTCTATCTCTTTAATATTTTTTTAGCTAATTTCTTATTCTCCATACTACTTACCACCTCTGTCATCCAAGTGACAGTCATCTCTTGCTTGGGATGCTCTAATTTTCTAACTATCCTTCCTTCTTTGACTCCTCCTCTTCACCTTCTAATCCTCACAAGCTGATCCACACAAGATGATCTTCCTCCAGTGCAAATCTAAACATGCCTTACTTCTAATATTCAGTGGCTTGCCATTGCCAGTGGAATAAAGCCCAAACTCTTTAAGACTGGTAGGTCTTCATACGTACAGATTTCCCATGACCTGGCTTCTGCCTGTGCCTCACCTGCCTAACGTTGTTCACCATCCCTACCTTTGACTCTCACTCTAAACATAGTCACCCATCCGGAGTTCCTTGAACATTCCATACTCTCACTTACACGTTTGCCTTGATATGTTCTGCCTCCTCATCATGCTGTTTCTTCCAGTTGATGTTCATTTATCCTCTAGGCCACTTCAGTGATACTTCTCCCAAGAGCTAGGCTTGGTGCCATTCCTATATGTTCTCAAAGCGTCTCACACTTTGTCTTTATCCTGTTGTAGCATTGATCATACTATACTGCAATTGCCTGTTTATAGTTTGTATCCTGCCGCCTCTTCTGTCCCCCACTGCCATTGCCACTACTAAATTGACTGTGAGCTCCCTGAGGGCAGGAACTAGGAAGAGTACAGAATATAGCCCCTGATAGGGACTAAATATTTGAGTGATGAATGAATGTTGTCAGAAAACCAAGAATCCCATAAAGCTGCAAAGATGACCAGTTTCTGAATCCTAGGAGTTACAGTGGTCAAGTCTAGGACATCTCATTAGCTGTGAGGGATCAGGCTGGTTCTAAGGTCAGGGTAAGCATATTTCAGGACTTGGCCATGGTAGTTACCACTACTAGTGCTATGAGGGAGTGAAGCAATGTGATCATACTGAGAAACTATTTGCCTTTTGCTTTCCTTCAGGCTTTATGCTGTTTGGAGCCGTCTGTAGTCTCAGCAAAGTGATGTAATTGGAGAGTTGGAGACCTGTTCAAGGCCTAACTCCTCGGTGGGGCAGGAGCAGAAATGCAAGGATTCCTAGAGAGAGGGAGCTAGATTTTGGGTAGTTGATTGTCAGAATACTCAAGGCAGCTATCTTATGTCTCACAGCTGGTAAATCCTGCTTCTCTGCCCCCAGTATCAAGTCCATTAGAGGGAAGACCAGGTTTTTATGAATCTCCCTCACTTCAGAGTCCCTGTGTCCTTTAACCCACGTGCAAGAGAGGAGAAAAAACAAATACTACTGAAAAACATGCATGCCTCACGATTCTTTTCTACTCTTTTTTGTACTCCACTGATTTTACACTTGAATACCACCCACCCCAGCTGTTACAGTTTAACTGTGACTGTGTTCACACTGACTGGCATGGGATACTTCTCAGTTCTATAGTAAATATGGGTGGTTAGGACATATAATGGAAAGAACTCTGGATTTGGGTTTAGGATACTGGGGTTAGGAACTGGTGCTCTAGCTCAGTCATGTGATCTGGTTTGGTCCATTTTATACAATTTTGAATTAAGTATTGAATATAAAGTATTAAATCACTTTTAAGGCAAACAACTTGAATTAATGCAGTTCCTCTCAAATCGATCAAGAACTGCATAATTTCAAAGCTGTTTGGGCTTATTGAATTATAAACTGTGTTGATTTTATTGAAATCTTTTCACATTACCTGGTGAATGGAAATATCCAATATCTGCTATTATGAGAATAGTCTTAAAATACATAAAGTCAGTCAAACTTTGCAAGGTCTTCAAAAAGGCACCTCATGTATAAAAGGCAATCTTTTTGGCCTAGATAAGTCATCTGCCTTTTCTTCCCTTCATTTTTCTCACTGGGGAAACTGGGGACTAAAACCTACCTCCTAGTAAATGAGAAAATTTACATAGAAGGTGCCTAGTTTAGTACCTGGTACAGAGCAAGCACTCAGTGAATATTAACAGATTCAGAAAATATATATGATAGATAGCATAATTGAATGTCCATTTTCTACTAGAAATTCTTACAACAAAGCAGTAACCTGGGTAATATATATCACAGATTTAAAAAAATAGAGTTAGGGCCAGCACTGTGGCTCATACCTGTAATCCCAGCAATTTTGGAGGCCAAGGTGGGTGGACCACAAGGTCAGGAGATCAGACCATCCTGGCTAACACGGTGAAACCCTATCTCTATTAAAAATACAAAAATTAGGAGGGCGTGGTGGTGTACACCTATAGTCCCAGCTACTCAGGAGGCTGAGGCAGGAGAATCACTTGAACCCAGGAGGTGGAGGTTGAAGTGAGCCAAGATCACACCACTGCACTGCAGCTTGGGTGACAGAGCAAGACTCCATCTCAAAAAAAAAAAAAAAAAGAAAGAAAAGAAAAGAAAAGAAAAGAAATAGAATTAGGCTGGGCTCTGTGGCTCACGCCTGTAATCCCAGCACTTCAGGAGGCCGAGGTAGATGGATCACCTGAGGTCAGGAGTTTGAGACCAGCCTGGCCAACCTGGTGAAACCCTGTCTCTACTAAAAATACAAAAATTATCTGGGCATGGTGGCACACACCTGTAATTCCAGCTAGTCTAGAGACAGGAGGATCACTTGAATTCAGGAGGTGAAGGTTACACTGAGCCGAGATTGCGCCATTACACTCCAGCCTGGGCAGCAGAGCAAGACTTAGTCTCAAAAAAAAAAGAATCAGAGGACATCCTACTTCATGGATATGTGTGGATTTTGAGCCTATGCCTGCTTTTTTCCATGACTTATTTTATTTCTTTGTTGAAATAATGAGTAAGATGGCCAGAAATAAGTTTTAAAAATAGGTCTGAAGAAACTGTTCTCTTAGATCCCTATTTCTTAAAGGGCCAGAAAATTGGAAATAATAGACACACATTTTTGAAAGGAAATTTAAATCAGCTCTTACAGGACCCCCTTTAACCCAGTTATGACATAAATGTAATAGTCCAATAGTTTCTTTTATCAAGATATAAACACTTATAAAATTCCCCAATTATTCAGAAGAACATCAAGTCACTTTCACAGATATGTGAAGGTTAAGAAAAGAGAGACATTTGGGTGATGTAGGACATGGTAGATTCACAACACTTTCTCTTGTTCGCCTTCAGAACTGAAAATATAAGATTTTCCAAACCATATGCTGTCAGATATATTAATCATGTCTTAATTAGAGCTTTTGGGAAGTACTTGCTCTCATAAATGCAAGGCATTGTTATTAACAATAGAGTGATTAAGCTACAGAACCATTTAATTTAAAATTTAATCTAGCAGTTGAAGAAAATAAGGTTTTATCAGTTTTGCGATAGAACGGACACAGAGAAAACCTCAAGTATGAGAAGATGAAGATGTGGTGTTTTGATTGATCACATCTTCAAAGGAAAATTTAGAGGGTGCACATACTTAAGGGTCAAAGGTACCTTTCTGACTTTCAGACAGAGTAGATGGGAAAGAACTGGGATTAGAATGGAAAATTGTTTTCGTTTTTTTCTTTATGGCCATGGATTTCTACGAATGGAAGAACTTGGAAGGGCCTGAAGCAATGGCCATGCCATTTGATCAAAACTAGATTATCCCAAGTCCTACAAGAGTCAGTTGAACTCACTAAAATCCCAATAAGAACAAAATATCATATTTCACCATTCTGGTTTAGGGGCGGCTAATTTTTCCTTAACCAAGTTTGGGTTTTGAGCCTCTTGAGTTAATAGCTTTCCTTTTGTTATCGTGCACACTGTCCTAGCCTCTGCACCTGGATCAGATAAATAGCCTAAATGATGTTTGTTTCATGGACAGCTTTCTTATGAACTATCTCAGAACATAGTCAATCTGATGGTCCCTGCATTTGGCAGAGAACCAACAAATCACCCCACTGAGGCAGACTTGGGACATACTAGGGGTGAGGTGGAGGGTAGAGGAAGAGGAAAATGGCAGGGAATAGGAAAAGATGTGCGATGCCCTTTCTTCCAGGTGCCCATCCAGGCTACAGTTAGCCAGGTAGCAGGAAGACCAAGCATGGAGCAGAGGATCTTGGCTTTTTCCCTCATTCCCCTTGGTCAGCTTGGATCTGACCATTTGACAGACACATTAACATAGAAGTAAAAAGTTAGAATCTGCTCTCTTACCCTTTAGTCTATGAAAATAGTAGATTTTAAAGTTCTTTGGGGGCAAGACTGTCTTATTTACTTCTCTATAACCCTCTCAAATATCAAAATGCTTTATATATAGTAGTGATTGTTTTTAGGTAAAAATATATCTCAGTTATTTTAGAATACATACCCTACTTTAACGTTCTAGAACTTTTGAGCTGAATGTTATGACCGATTCTAAACAGAGTGATGAAGTATAAATGGGCAAAGGTGATCAAATGTGTTCTTTATTTCCTTTCTTGATGTTGTCCCTATTTTTTGGGGGGGGGAGTGGTGGAGACAAAATGTTAACTCTCAGTCTTTTACAAATACATTATTTACTCTAAGGACTTTCTTTGGCAGCCTTAGTTAACTTTGACCAGGTGGTGGAGTCCAGTTGGAACAGAGAAAAGGGCTTACCAAGGAAGTAAGCCTTGGCCTCTCATGCATCTGGCTAAATAAATCTCTTATAGAGGCAGATAAATTTGATTGAGTACTACTATTCTCGTTTTGTACTTTTTCCTTTATATCTTTATGAATAAATGGCAGCTGGCAGCACAAAACCTTTGAAAGCTACTGTTTTATTAATTCAATAGATGATATCCCCATTTCTTCTGTCTTCTTTCTTTAGGAGAAAGCATGAAATTATTTTTTAAAGTTGAGACAGCTAAGGCTTGGGTTTTCCTCCCCTGTTCCCTGTAAGGTTCTTGTGTTGGGATTTCTTGGGTTGTCACATGTCAGGCTGTCCTGGGCATGCTGTGTAGTTCCTTAATGTCAGTGCACACATCTGTTCAGACATTCACCTTTCTCGTTTTGAATGTTTCTTAAAATTGATAGATGCATTTAATGTGTCATTATTTTTTTTCCTAAAAGACTGTTATGTAATCCAACCAATGATGGCTTATAATTGATGGTATCTTAGAATAGAGGAAAGGTAGTATGTTTTAGTTATCTATTGTTGCATAACAAATAACCACAAAACTTAAAATAGCAATAATCATATATTACCTTTCATGGTTTCTGTGGGTCAGAAACTCACTTAGGGCACAGTACGGAGGCCTATGTCTGCTTCAGGCTGTCTGGGGCATCAGCTAGAAGACTTAAAGTCTAGAAATTAGAAGCATCTGAAGGCTCATTGATTCCCATGTAAGCTTTGCTGGGGCTATTGGCCCACAGGTGGTCATTCCATGAGGAGATAATGGAGTGGAAGGAACTAAACTAAAAAATCTTTATTCCTTTTCTTATGAGTGAAATATTTTCCAAGATCATAAGGATCTTTGGATGGAAGAATAAATACAGTATTTTCTAAGAAAGGCTGTGCTTGGGTTTCTGATCTGAGGAGGGCTTGGAGATTGGAACTTTGAAGCACGATCTAACTTTTGGCATTGGGAAGGGCAGCCTGTCATGACAATCACGTCAGAGCCTGTTCCATTCATCAGCATTAGGATAATTTGTATCAGACTTCTTACTTAGTTTTCTTCAATTCTCCCTACCATCTTGAGGTTTGAAATTCTTGGTGGGGGAAAAGAAACATAGGTGACAGTGCCACTCTTTTCCCCATTTGAATCAGGGACTTGATAGTCAGCTGTGTCTAAATACTCCTTATCTTCCCATTCTAGAGAAGAGTTCTTCTCTTGCAGTCCTTTGAGATCTCTGATCTAAGCATATTAAGGAGGCACTTTCTCTAAAGTTGTTGTTATTCATCTCTAAGATACATCCTAGATCCAAAGTAATCCAGCAGTGTTTGGCCTTTCTCACCTTTCTCAACCCCTTGAGGGTTCAAAGAGTTAGATAAAATACTGTCTTTGAAAAAAAAAAAAAAAAAAAACACTACGCTTCCTAAAAAGATAAAGTTTTAATAAAATGGACATTTTTGGTTTAAACTTTCTAGAGTTCAGAAGGGCCATTTCTTAAGGCCTACATCTATTGAGGCTTCTAAATATAATGTTTAAAATAATATTGCTATTAGTATAAAAATGTGAAATAAGCATTCCACCACAAAAATGGGTTTTCTTTTGCTGAACTCATTTGGGTGAATTCTCCAAGGATTACCTAAGCACTGGGTTCAGAATATTGAGCTTTAAGAAAATTTTTATAAAAGCAATATTGTTATCAGTAGTAGTTGGTATCTGCTGTATGCCTCCAGTTGACAGGCACTTGTGGAATTGATGGTATTATCCTCATTTTATGGAAAAGGAAACTGAGACCACATCATTTATATAATTTGGCCAAGGTCATACACTGAACAAGTAGCAAGCAGAACCCTCACATCAAAACCATTGTGTGGGGGAATTTGACCAATATTTGGGTAGCTGTAGAATTTTTCTCCAGGAACTACTAAGTCTAGGGAATTAGTGCATACTAATGGAAACTTTTTCATGTGGTGTGTCTTCTTATCTGAAGCTGGAGGCTTTGAAGAATTAAAGAGAGGATCTTGATAGGGCTAATTCTTTCCTTTCCCATAGCTCTGCCCAGCTGTACCCATTTTACCCCTTTCCTATGAAGGCATTCATATGATTTTGTTTTAGAGGCTTGTGATGACTTCTTGGCAAATAGCCTCACTGTGTTGTTCTAGTGTTCTGGAAACATGATTCCTAAGACATTTGACACATTGACACTTGTAGTGACTTCAACCCACACCCTAATAGAGGAGCTGGGTCTCTATTGTGACCATAATATATTGCACCAGAAGACCTAAATTCATTGTATTACTTGAATAATTTTCCTGTATGATGGTACCCATCTGGAGTTACCGAATTTTCACAGATTTTTGTTTCAGCATCTCTTTTACTAGGTTAAAGAAGGTTTATTTTACTCTAAAGAAAATTTTTTAGTTAGAGGTTTGACATAGCTTGAGGATAATAGTAGTAGAACTGTTGAATATACATAAATCTTTCACTTTTGGTATGTATGCATGTCTTTATATTGAATCCAAATTAGTTTAAGTTTTGGTGTGTTTATGATACTCTAGAGTGTTTAGCACTCTGAAATTTTTTTAAGTTAATGAGCAATTGCATCATGGATAACCCACACTGTGGTTTCTTTAGCTGCAGTGTAGCCAATGGCGATAGTGTGTGTGCGTTGTTGGTGGGGGCAGGATGAGGGAGAGATGTCAAGGACTCTTGGGATCTGGAATTTATAAAAATTATTTGTTCTTTAGTTTTCAGATTAACTTAAATTTTTCTCTTACTGTGGAAGTAATGTTTGTTTATTGTAGAAAACTTAGAAAATATATATAGACTCCAAAAATAAATAAACATAACATCTCAGAGTTAGTCACAGTTAAGATTTTGATTCAACTTATTCCAATCTCGTGTGTGGGGAGTATGTGTCTATGTGAACATTCATACATGTGTTTATTTTTGCATAAACAAGCCTATTCTATAAATATTGTTCTATGAATTATCTTTTCAGATGTATCTGTTCATTCAATATTCTTCCATGAGATCATTTTTAATGTCTGTAAAATTCTTACTGTAAGGCTATGCCATATCTTTTGGACATTAGATTCATTATTATTATTTTTTCTTTATTCTGTAACCTTGCAGCAGCTGACTGATAGAAGCTTTTAAAAATTTGGACCTCTGAATTGACTCCCTTCCCATATTACAATCAGCAGAATCTGTTATGCCTTTCTGCTTCACTGCCCTGAGACCCACTTCCGGCTTAATAATGATATGGAACTGACTACTGTTGACAGCTCATCTACTTTTGCTGTTTCTTCTTGCAGGAGACAGAGCATGTGGTATCCAGTCAGTCAGAGTGTCAGGGGAGAGCAGGAACGCCAGCTCATGAGAGTCCACAAAACAATGCCTTCAGGTACCAAGAAGCAGTGCGACTTCAACCAAGGTGGGCCCTTTGTTGTCAGAAGCCATGCTGTGCCTGTGGTTCCTTTCTCTGAAATGCAACTGTGTGCTTGCCACCCCCACACAAGAAGCAAGGCTTTCTGACTTTTGTTGGCATTCCTTATAGTCAGAAAAACTGCTTAAAGGGGCCTAGAAGGAGAATCACTGAGTGAGTTTAAGAGAAAAGTAAATGACCTACTTTCTCTGTCTTGCATTTGAAGATAATTTACCTTAAGGCTCAGGGGGAAGTAGAGACAGGTTCTGCCCTTGGAGAGAAATGCTGATTTCATCCATTCTTATTCTTTATTCTATGGTAGAGGGAATTTGATTTTCCTTTGTGATAATGATAAATTGGTATTGACCAGGTAGGCACCATACCAGCTGATTTTTACATAGTATCTCATTTAGCCTCCACTTTCTCATGAAGCTGTGTACTCATAGTCTGAAAGATATTAAGGCACTTGCCTGATGTTACACAAGTGAAAAAGCCTGAGCCAGAATTTGAACCCACAAATGTCTGATTGCAGCATGGCAGGTGCAGATTCTGTGCCGACCCAAGTGTCTTCCAGTGACCTTAGCCCTGACATAGCTCCAGGGATGGTCTCTCTAGCCTGCTAGAACTGCTGGAGACAGCCCTGGATCCAGGGCAAGGATGTGGGTGGAAAGCAGCCTGCAGAAAGGTTGGCATGACATTCTGATGGGGAGCCTGGCATTGCAGCTGTCTGTGGAAAGTCTCTTCTGGAAATAAACAGAAGAAAGAATTCAATCACTAGTTGTGTCAGCTGTCTTTGTAGGATCTTGTGTACAGTGTAATCATAGCCCTCACTCAGTGGAAAGGGAGGGCTGTGCTTCTGAGCCTGACCTTTAGAATTATTTTTCTAAGGTAGCACAGTCTAAATCAACAACTACAGAGAAGATTGGCTGTGCTATGCAGTTGTATTTTTAAATGTCCAATATACTAAATTTAGAATAATAGAACTTCAAAGGGTTGAATGGGACCTCAAAGGTAGGGTGCTTCTCTGTCCAGGTGGATTCATGGGCACCTTTTATAATCCTCTTCATGAGCTGACTTCTTTTGTGTTTACTCTTACCTGACCTCAGGTAATACCTGTTGGATTCAGCCTTATAATTTCTCCACTAATCAGGACATTCTCCCTTCTATTTGAGGTATTATTATAAGAAAGCTATTATTTGCTACTAGAATCAATTTAGTGTCACCCACCAGCCTGATGACTATCTCTCTCAGCAAGAATAAAGTCAACTATATCCTCATGCAAATTTCAAAATAGTATAAAAGCAAACAAAACAAATAAAAACCAGAACAAAGTCATTCATGCTTATATATAGAATATTTGGTGGTCCTGTAGGGGTGGATATTTAACAGAGGTCAATAGGGGAAAATGGTATTAGCATTTAGATACTTGCTGTTCAGTAAACTTAAAACCATTGTGTGTCCCATTTTGTATCTCTCCTCCTCTGCTCCTTAGCAAACCTTCATAGGATCGTAAATACCTTGTTATCTTTTTCTTCTCCCCATCTTCCATCTTTCTTTTTTTTTTTTTTTTGAAACAGAGTCTCACTCCGTCACCAGGCACCAGGCTGGAGTGCAGTGGCGCAACCTCGGCTCACTGCAACCTCCGCCCCCTGGGTTCAAGCAATTCTCCTGCCTCAGCCTTCAGAGTAGCTGGGACAACAGGCGCGCGCCACCATGCCCAGCTAATTTTTTTTGTATTTTTAGTAGAGATGGGGTTTCACCATGTTGACCAGGATGGTCTCCATCTCTTGACCTCGTGATCCACCCGCCTTGGCCTCCCAAAGTGCTGGGATTACAGGCATGAGCCACCGCGCCCAGCCCATCTCCCATCTTTCATGTCCCATTTTCACAGAATTGAACTTTCTGACGTAGCAACATTCCAGACTGTTCTGTGCACCGCTGTCAGCAATTGCAGGATCTGGTGCTAAGTTACATATCAGGAGTGCTGTGAGGGCAGTTATGTCTAGTACTGTTCGTTCAGTAACCTTTAAACTACAGTTATTTATCAGAACCATGGTGACATCACCAAGGGACATTGTAATGGAACTTAAAAAAAATCCATCTCAAAATATTACAGGGATTGTGAAATTTGATGAACTGGTGAAATGAGATCTGAGGCTAAAAACATCTTTGAATCAGGTAGCTCACATTCCTGATAACATTCCTCTTCTGTTTTAAGCTAGCATCTGGCCAGGTTTGGGCATATCATGCTGAGTAGGATCTTGATAGAGACATGATACTGTAATGGGACACTCCAGACCTAGGTCTGGTTCAGAATGAAGGAATAAGCCAGGCTAAGTCTCAGCAGGTGTAAAATGCCACTTTTGTTGGGATAGTGGGTTGGGGGAGAATGCTATTAACATAATGAACGCTGTAAGAAAAGGAAGAAAGATCTCTCTGTAGCAAGGAGCCACCTGGCTCCTTGGGGTCACACATCATTTGGGTGAGGCTGGAAGGAGTAGTTATTCTTCAGAAAATAAATCTGTCTTAGTAGAAGTGAGACTTTGGAGTGGATTGAGGCCATGAGGTGGGCATTGATCTTTCCGGGAATGCCAACTAGTTTCATACCTACAGCTCTCAGAGCTGTCATGTTGTATATTGAGTTCTTTTGAGCACAAGGAGCTTTTATGTATTTCTGAGGATGAGATTCAGGAAGGTCTGTGAAAGTTTTTGCCCAAGTTTCTGTGTATATATACTCCATTATTGCTACTGTAATAACTGACCACAAACTTGTGGCTTTAAACAACAGAAATTTATTATCTCATAGTTCTGTAGGATAGAAGTCCAACATGTGTCTCCCTGGGTCGCACCCCCTCCAAAAAAAAGGGTGTTGGCAGGGTTGCTTTCCTTTCTAGAGGCTCTAGGGAAGGATCTGTCCATTTCCATGCCTTTTCCAGTTTCCGGAGGCTGCCCACATTCCATGGCTCATGGTCCCTTCCTCTGTTTTCAAGCCACCAACATTGCATCTCTCCGATCATTCTTCTGTAATCACATCTCTCTCTGATCATGGCTGGGAAACATTTTTGATTTTAAGGATTCATGTGAATAGATTGGGCTCACTGAGATAATTTCCCTACCTCAAGGTCATTAATTACATCTTCACAGCCCCTTTTGTTACATAATGTAAGGTGGTAGAGGAGGGACAGGATGAAGACATGGACATCTTTGGGGAGCCATTTTTCTGTGCATTACATGTATGTTTATTTTTCTAGTGAAAATCTCTAAAACATTTATCAGACTCTCATATGGCACACATAACCCCAGAAAATATTTAGAACCCCTGTCCTAATGTCTTTCTGCCTCCAATTTGAAAACATGTGACCCCAAAGAAGATTTAGAATTGTTAAACCAAGGTTAGCCTAAAGCTGCCTCATTACATATTTTAAGTTCAGCCTAAAGGTTTCTCTGTTCATTGTGAACTATAAAGCTAAATGGAGTTTTATACAGACTGCAGCTTACTCTTGCGCCAATCACCAAGTTGTGGCCGAGATGGCCAGCTGTTCAAATCATGTTCAAATAAGGCAAACGCCGAGCTGTAACCAATCCAGCTGTTTCTGCATCGCACTTCTGTTTTCTGTATGTCACTTTCCTTTTTCTGTCCATAACTCTTCTTACACCACGTGGCTGTGCTGGAGTCTCTGAGCCTACTCTGTCTGGGAAGGCTGCCAGGTTTGTGAATTGTTCCTTGCTCAATTAAACCCTTTTAAATTTAATTCAGCTAAAGTTTTTCTTTTAACAGAACCCTTGTCCTAATGTCTTTCTACTTCCAAGCTTACTTGCTTTTCTGATTTCCCTCAACAGAGCCAACCTCAGATACAGTTTTAGCTACTTCCATCCTCTTTCACTGCACCCTTCCTCCCATTTGCCATGTGCCACCCTTCCCTATATTGTATTCCTTGGCCTCACAGTGCCACACATTAGAGGTCTCAAATTTGGTGTCCTACAGATGTCTCTGATGTGGAGGCATATTTGGCGTGTACTAAGTTAAACTATTTTGAATCAACATTTTAAAATCAAGAGTTTTTCAGATTTTTGGGTTTCTTTGGAAAAATCTAAAGGTAGGATAACCCAGGGTCTACATTCCTCAAAGGCAACAACTAGCTGGAGTGGATGAGTAGCTTTCAATTTTTTCACAATTCCCACCCAGTTCTCCTCATTTATTTATGCTCTTTGCCGAGCTTCCATAGGCATTTGATTTATAATGCCTGCTTCAGTCCTTTTCTTCCTGGCAAATGCTGCTTCTGGGGACTCTGTAGCTCCCTGGAGCTAAGTCCTCCTGGATGAAAATGGCTTATCATATGGTGATGGCTGATATTGTCTTAATGCCATCTCTTTCCAGATGACACGTTTGCATTTTATCATGGACTTTCAATGTATGAGTGGAAGGGCTGTGTTATTATACTACTGTGGCATATTCAATACCTGGCGTTTTCAAACCATGTAAAATTAAACAACTGCAGTTAGTTAGAGCTGGAAGAAACCTTAATAATCATTTAATACAACTCTCATTTTCTCCTTTGACATCCAGCGAGGCTGTGATTTGTTCAAGTTCTCTCTCCCCTTTGTAATAGAACCAAGATAAGTACCATCAATCTGTATTGAGTTGCCACTTAATGAATATGCATTAGTTTGACTGATTTTTAGAGCTAAAGCCAGTGCCAATCCTGTAAACCCTCAGATATGACAAAGGGAAATTTATGAATGTAAGCAAATATTAAAGCAGTTGGGGATTCTTACTAAGTAAATTTACTTTTGAGAATGATTAACTCACTTATATTTAAAATATTGTGTTAAAATTTATGACAGCATTAAATCTTTAATGTTGTTAATGACCTTGTCTGTATAAACAGGAGCTATTCTATAGCATTGCCTTACTGTTAATTAGGTTGGTGGTTACATTGTGAGTTCCAGTTCATTGGCCTCTTCATCCGGATTCCCACATTAGAGGAGACTGAAGATCCTTAGCAAGGATGATAGCCTTGGATGGCCTCCACTATTTTTTGACATTTCAGATGAAAGAGAAAGCTGGGGGCTTTGTTGCTTTATAGAAAGAGGAAGTTTTGTTGGCAGCAACTTTTCTATGTGGGATAAATCCTTTCATCCATTGTTTTTGAGATTGTGTGTGTGTGTGTGTGTGTGTGTGTGTGTGTGTGTGTAGCTAATTGTTTTTTATTTAAATGTTTTTCATAGAAGTAAGCAGAGTCTTAATGAGTTCTGCTAAACAGAGAAAGAATAAGAGAATGAGCACTGAGATTTTTATTATTAATAATACAAAAGACATATCTCTCTTCTTGGACCGTACCTCTGCATATTTCCAGCATGTTCTTCTCCTTCCTCATTAGTGTGCTCCTAGAGTTTTGTTTTGTTTTGTTTTGTTTTATAAGGGGAGCAGAGATGAGGTAGAGATAAAAAAAATAAATAGTCTTCACAGTGCTTTCTGGTATACAGTTGGATAATGAGTGGGTATTGGCCTAGCTCATGTTGAGTATCCCACATAGAAAGGGAGCCAGAGAGGAGGACTCTCTTTCACTGCCCACTCCAACTGTCTCCCTCTGTGGACACAGAAACAATCTGGTAGAAGGAAATGAACATTCAAATGAAGAGATCCAGGGTCTTATCTCACATCTATCAGGTGACCGTAGTCATTTCACTCAAATTCCTGGGCCCCCTCCTCTAACAAAAATAGTTTAGGTCAAATGATTTCTAGGGCTCCTTCTGGCTCTAACATTGAAAATGCTAAACACTCTAGACATTTAAAAGATTAGACATGGAAAGACTTTAGCTTAAGAATACAAACTCCTGAAGATGCAGATAAAAATAATTTCCTCTCCCCTGCCATAGAGCACAAAAATCCCACATCCAGTCCTTAAATTTCTGAAAAAAAGAGCCCACACTTGATTATTTGGGAAATGAAATCCTCCTTTTTTTGTTGTTTTTTTAAAGAAGTCTGCCCTTGGTCGTTTGATAAATTGTTAGCACTTTCACTAATAATTTGGCGTAAGGATAAAAGGGAAACTTAGAGACATTCTCTCATTCAAAATGCTACTACCACCACTACTACTGATAACAAAATAAGTGAAACACTGGAAAATATAGAAAATCTCAAGCATGTAAAAATGACTTAACTCCCAGATATAACCACTATTACCATTGTAGTGTACATTCTTATACTGTTACTATTGTTTTAATGTTGTCATAAAGAGAAATTGTGTATGAAAAGGGCTTTTGGATGCATTGGGCTTTAAATCTGCTAGAAGTACTATTTACTTCAAGCAGGCCCTAGAGTAGAAAGCTAGACAAGAGTGCATTATGATTATAAAATAATCATGTATAGTGGTGTGCTTTTCTACCTAAGACCAGTACGATGAGTAATAGAGTGGTTAGGTTAATTATCACGAGGTTGGTGAGTTCATTTATGGCTAAAGTGAACAAATTTAATTTTCCATAACAAATACTTTAACATACAATTTCTATAAGAAACATGTTTTACAAGCATTGGCGTCATCATAGCACTTTGTTAGAAATGATATTTCTTGGAGACCAAACGGGAAACCTTGTCCATAACATCTGAATCTCTTGGAAAGTTTCTTGGCTTAACGTAAAATAGATTTAACAGAAATTTCAATAATGATTATATGAGACAGAGAATGTATAAACTTAAATGTAATTTAGAACTTTGACCAGCTGGTTAAGTATTCAGTGTGCCTGCGCCCACTAGAATGGGGCTAATCTTTAGCTTACTCTTCATCTTCCCAATGAAGCAATAGCTACTCCCATATTTCTGCTATAGTTATGTATCAATGGAATTATTCCTTTTCAAGATTTATATTAAATACTACACACACACACACACACACACACGTTATGTATAGTGACATACACATACACTCAGAGCTCCCACTCAACCGTCCATATGTATTTTTTCTTTTATTCTTAACTAATGCTAGGTTAAAACATTTTGGGATTAGATAGATAGATACATATATACATACATACATATATACATACACATATATATAGAAATTTGTCTCTAAGAATATATTATGTATAATTATACTGCTTTATGTTACATTATATTATAACTTACTATATATTACATTGTGTTATATATAATTATATTACATTACTATGTAACTTGTTTGTCCTGCTTAATGTTATATTTTTCCATATCATAAAATATACTATATCATATTGAATGGCTGTAAAATACATTAACACTGTTAACATTTGTTAAAATACATAACATATACATGTTAAAATACATAACACTGTTAACATTTCATATACATGTTAAACATAAATATTTCATATACATATTAAACATATACATGTTAAAGTACATAACACTGTTAACATTTCACTTAACAGTGGACACATATGATGGTGGTCCCATAAGATTAAAACACCATATTTTTACTGTACCTTTTGTATGTTTAGATATGCAAATACCATTGTATTACAGTTGCCTACAGTATTCAGTACAGTAACATACTTTGCAGGTTTGCATCCTAGAAACATTAGGCTATACCACATAGCCTTTGTGTGTAGTGAGCTATACCATCTAGGTTTCTGTAAGTATACTCTGTGATGTTTGCACAATATTGAAATAGCCTAAGGATGCGTTTCTCAGAATATATCCCCATCACTGAGGGATACATGACTGTATTTCCTTTTATGGATATACCATCATTTATTTAATGAAATCCAAAGTATTTGCTATGGCAGTTACTTATAGGATTTATATTTGTAATCACTGCTGTAGTAAACATCTTAAAAACAGTATCTTTATCCATTATAGTTTTCTTGGTTTCTACTTAAAAGTCAAAGTTGTCTAGGCAGAGGATTTGGAGTAGCAAACTGAAATGAGACTTAAGATATATATTTTTAGCCAAGGACAATGGCTCATGCCTGTAATCCCAGCACTTTGGGAGGCTGAGGCGGTGGATCACTTGAGGTCAGGAGTTGGAGACCAGCCTGGCCAACCTGGTAAAACCCCATCTATACTACAAATAAAATATGAAAATTAGCTGGGCATGGTGGCACACACCTGTAATTCCAACTATTTGGAAGGCTGAGGCATGAGAATTGCTTGAACCTGGGAGGCAGAGGTTGCAGTGAGCCAAGATCACACCACTGCACTCTAGCCTAGACAATAGAGCAAGACTTTGTCTCAAAAAAAAAAAGATACACAATTTTTAGTTATCTGATCATGGAAGAAGATAGGAATATAATAGACAACTAGTTACTTTGAGAGAACTAGATAAAAGTCATATGGCTGGATTTTTGTATGTGTCACAATCAGGATTATGGCTCTGGGTTGAATGTTGGAGACAATCCAATTTAATCTCTTCCCCCTTCCTTGAGTATTCACTAGATATTTCTGTTTCATCCACTAGCCTTCATGGTGTTCCAGTTCACACTGTGCTAAGGGCAAAGTGCCTCTGGCTCTAACACTCCCAGAGGACATTTGAAAGTCATGCAGGGATGGAACAATTCTTTGTTGTGTGGGATGCCTCATTCATGTCAGGGACTCTGGCACTTTTGGCTCTAGCCCACAGAATGCCAGTAGACAACTCCAGCTTCTGTAATAATCACAAATAGCCCCCAAATTTTCTGCATGGCCCCTAGGGGACATACCATCACCCTGTAAAAGCACAAAAACAAAAAAACCCCACTAAATTTCATGATAGATACCTTATCTAAAACCATGTTTTATGTGAGTCTTTATTAACATGGGGACATGATCTATTTATAAGTGGAAAAAAGCAATTACATAACAGTATCACAAGGTGTTCCTATTTTTGCTTAATATATAATTATTTACAGACACATATACTAGCAAGACATAAATCTGTGTTTTAGTGGTGGTAATTTTGGGGGGAGATGAATTACAGGTGATTAAAACAATATTTTTTGTGCTTTTACTTTCTAAGCTTCCCCCTAGCAATCCCCTATTAATCTTGTAATTGGCAAAAAGTGATGTTTATATTATTTGCAAAACAAATAATACTACCTACTGTTTCTCTAGCTTTATTTACTTAGCAGTGTTTGAATCTTAGTTTGGGACAGACATGAATATTAGGAGACTATTAGGAGAGAACAGATTTATTTTTCATTTTTGTTAACTGGGAAAACTTGAAATAAATTATCAATGACCTGTGGCCTTTATGGTTTAGGTCACTTGGGATCAGAAACCAAATACTACAGATGATTTTATAGGTTCAGATAATATTTAAAACCAGAATTTGTGTCCTAGGTGCCTCTTTTCTTGAGTGTTTGCCTCTGTGGATAAAAGCAGAAGAAAGTCTCGTCTTATGCTCTTGAGCAGCATGCCAAACCTCTCAGGAGTCCAGTAGCACAGAATTCTTCCCAAGAGCACTCAGTTGACCCTGCAGATGCAAGGACAAGGGAAATATCAAGACCCATTTAAGTGGGGTGGAGTCCAAGGGGAGAAAGGTTGAGAAGGGGTAGATGCAGAAATAAGCCAGCTGTTGGAGTCTTCTTAGTGCCTTAAGTTTAGCACCAACACAAGAAAACAGTTTTGGCCAAACCTAGCCTATTGAATAAATCCAAAAATACATAATAGAGCCCCTGGGAAGGGCCTAGGAAATATCCAAGATGCTGTAGTGTACAGAGAAAGGGCTTTGGCAGTAAGCAGACCTGGATGCTAGTTCCAGCTTTGCTGCTTCCTTGGACCAGATTCCCTAATGTCTCTGGGCTTTTATTTCTTCAGATATGTGATGGAAGTGAAGACGTTTACTTACCAGAGCTTCTGTTGCAGGGATTAAATGAGACACTGCATGTTCAGCTTCATTCAGGGTCTGGCCCACAGCAGGGGCTCAGAAGATTAATGTTGCACAAGAGAGGAGATCCTTCCTCCATGGATGTTTTTGCTTAGCTCCACAGTACTGACCTATGGCTTGCCCACAAATCCCTCTTCCTGCATGTTCTCTCTTCTCTTCTCCATTTATCTAAATTTTAATCTCACCTCAGAGCCCAGCTCACTCCCAGCTTTTCATGCACTTTCTCCTTTCCCAATAACTCATGTTGATCTCTGTAGTTAGAACATGTTCAATGGAACTAGACACTTGGTACTAGTGTTCAAAGAGTTTGGTTTATCTCTTCAAATAAGATATATGCCTATTTTCTATAATTATTTTGAATGTTCAGTTTTCAGCACAGCACTCAACTCATAGGTTCAGCAGTTTAGTAAAGTTTCTGCTTATCGATTCTTAGGTAGGCAATCCCATGGAATTCTGGTTTGCCCTCCGTAATCTCATGCCTCTCTTGGTCATATTTAATTATGGTCCTTTATATACCTGGCCCTTTACAAGCTCTAGTTCATTTTTGTGTACGCTAGCTGCACTTCCTGTGCTTCCATATCCATCCTTCACAGAACCCAGGTTACCTTCAGAGATCTGCTTTTCTGCACATCTTTAAGCTAGGCCTTAGCTTCTCTCTAGTCGAACCAAAAACTATGCATACCCTGGACCAGTTGGTTTCCCAGACTTGCCAGTTGAGATTCCAGTGATTTGGACTCTCTTGTTCAACTTGGACATGTGATTAAGACAATTTCAAAAAGGGTTTTAAAGGAGTTGTTCATGGCAAAGTGGTCCTAGATGGCCATGAATAGTTGTGGTTGAAAAAGTGGGAATCAGGAAAGTGGTCCTTTTCAATATATAATTACTGCCAACCTTGCTGATCTTGCTCATGTGTAACAAAGGAGACCCAGGCTATAGCATGACAAGTGGTTGTTTCTTGGTAATGTGGTTGGTATTCTCTGCAAACAATAGAAACTAACTGTGTTTGATTCAGGCAAGGAAAGGGATCTAATGGAAGGCTATTGGTTAGCTTAAAAAAATTGAACTAAGGGCAAATAGGTTTTGGGAAGTGCAAGAAACAGGCCTGGTCCATGGATTTCTGGAATCACAATGACAGGGACATGTTTCTCTGAGGTGTTATCGTTGGATGATCCCGTGCTAATACAACAGCTTTTCATTCCTGCTCAAGTTTCAACTTCAGGGAGAAGGAACTAACTGGCCTAGTTCAGGCCACATGTTTACCCTTGCATGTGGAATTGTGGAGAGCTACTTTCCCAAGGGAAAGGGAGGTTGATGTCAGAACAAGAGGTTATAAACAGGAGTGACAGACTCAGATTTACTTAAAAAGACCACTCTGGGTGCTGTGTGTTATATACTGTACGGTGTGTTATACTCAGGAGTACATCTTGGAAGCTAATATATCATCCCTGTGGGAGGTGCTGGTGACAAGGAAGATGGAGGGAAGATGACAGGTGAAGTATAGAGACTCATGACTCTTTCCTTTTGGGAGGGAAAGAAAATCTTGAATAGGGAACGGTCAGCATTTAGGCTTGATTTATATTAATGCCTACTCAAATCTCCTGTGTCTTAAGAAATATTCTTCTGTGCCAAGAGCTAACTTGATTGATACTTTAAAAGTTCAAGTAGTGCAAATCCGAGTGTCAGTTGTAATATCACAGGAGCCAATGTGTTATGCAGTTACAAATATTCGTCAACTATGCATCCATCATTTAAATCTGCCCCCATCACTAGTAATACTCTGTGCCCTTCACTGCATCTGTCTCTGATCTAAATCTTCATTTGTATGATTAGGTTTTTCTTTCCCCCAACTGTAAGCTCCAAAAGGCAGAGATTGTGTCTATTTAGACACCACTTTCTTACTTGAGGTTCCTCTTGAAGGTGGATTCTGATAGATAGGAGGACCCAGGTACAGGAAGGTGTCCCAGGAAGCAGGAACTAGGGAAGGAGGAAGAGCCCATAATGGTGTGTAACTTGGTAGGTTGCCACTCTGAGCAATTGGAGTCTTTCTGAGAAACAGTGTAGACAGTATCTCAGATTCATCCCTCTGAAAGTTGAGGGGGCAGCTGTAGCATTTATTCACACACTCCCTTCTCTTCTGGCTGTGGGCTGCCCCCAGGGGAGTTAACTCTGCCACGCAGGCAGGCTAAGGGAATGAACCCTGCCTGGCAAAAATCTTGAGACAGAAGAATGAAGAAACTTGACAGATGCTTGAATTGGGATGAGGGGAGCAGGCAGAAATGTCCTTGGAGCTAAGTATTGGTTACAACTACTCTGTCTCCTGGCTGAGCACTGCCTGGCACATAGAGCCAGTGTCTGATCATTATTTACTAAGTGTATGGAATGAATGAGGACTACAAGCAAAGTGCCTTGTAGCTTTCTCAGCAAACCAAGTGCTGCTATCATTACTCCTAATAATGTCTTATTAGGGCCTCTGTTCTCACTCAGTCCCCAGGAGAAAACCTGCTGGATCCTGTATCCTCAATATTCCATCCAAAATGTGTTCTTTATGACTCACAGGGTCTTTTAAACCACACCCATGTCTACTTTACCTACACTCTGCCGATCCTGAAGCCAGCCCTGTGCGCCTGACTCACTGCTCACCCATTCCTGGGCATTACTGTGGTCCTGGCTGCTTCTGGTCTCTGTTCCAGCTCACCGAAGTGAGAAGTGATAACTTTTCCAGGACAGCTGGGCTGCCCTGTATTTGAAGCTTTTCATGGTGTTTTGAAGGGCACAGTCTTTCTCTCTTTGGGATTGTGTTCCCAAGGGGACCAGGCCAGAAACACCATGTCACTCCTATACTCAATGTCCTTTAGCCATTGGTGTCCTCCCAGGCTGTTGCACTTGGACCTTTAGGATAATGTTCCCCAATTAGGAATCCTCTAGAGTGCTTGTTAACTGTATGTCATCATCCTACATTTCTGGATATTCTGATTTAGCAGGTTTGATTGGATTGGGGCCCTGGAATCTCTGTTTTTAATAATGCTGGCTGATTCTAATCTTCAGAGAAGTATGAGGTCGGGGGGGGGGCAGTTGGCTTCTGGGAGGGTATACTGTTGGGGATCAGTGTGCTTTTCTAGCTGCAGCATCCTTGGGAGTTCATTGACCTGGACAAGTGGACACATGGATTGGGAAGTCAGTTTATGAACATCCATGAACTTCTAGTTTTGTTTTCTTTCATTAGTCTCTCAGGGAATAATTTTAAATGCCATGGCTTGGTTTCTTTATCTTTGAAGTTGGCTGTTTAATATTTGACCTCAGTTCTTTAGCAGACATTTGGTAAGAACCATTAATGTCTTCAGTGTGGCTTCAGCTCTCTAGAGAAAGGAGCTTTCTACTTACTGGTATTAAGAGCTGTTATTATTTCTAATAATATTACTGGAATTTATTGGCATATTGTCTGTGTCTGCATATAGAGCTATTGTTTGTATATAAAGCATGTTTTGCTCAGAGGGTTGTCCTCTTGGGATATACCTTTTGTTTTCAAAAGAGTTTCAGGAAACAACAGTCATACAGCCAGCCAGCAGTCATCCGGGTATACATTAGTGTATCCCAAGTTTTGCTTTCTAATAGAGAGGCTAAACTTTTTATGCAGTGGAATATCCTGAATTCTGAAGATGTGATTTCAGTCAGTACTGTTCAGTTTTAAGGTTCTGATTCTATGTGAAATATTCTGAAAAGTGTGTTGGATGCTCTCCATTTACTCTTTCTGCCCAGGTTTTTTAGGTCATGGGTTCAAAAGCTACTCATTAATTTTTAGTAGATCTCTTCTGGGAAGAAATGTATTTGTTATGAAAATGGGAGTCATTTCATCCTCCAGGCTCTGCTAGCATGCTATAGGTGGAGGAAGGAGCATCAGTTATATTGTAATTACTCTACACACACACACTCGGGAGTATATAAGAATTGGCAGCTGCCCATAACCCTGGGATGAATACTTTATTTACAAACATGTGGGTGCCTACTGTGTGTCATATGCCAGGCTTGGCCTTAGAGATAAAATGTTAAGCAAGGCTCCTATGGTCCTTGCTCCCCAGTGCTCACCATTGAGAGAAAAAAAAAAATTAAATTATTATACAAATACATGACTAGGAACTGAGACCTGCTGCATAGCAGAAGCAGAAGATCAGAATACAGTGAGAACATACATATGAAAGAGAGACCCGATTGGGAGCTATCTAGCATCTAAAGTATGAATGAGTTACTTAGGAGAGAAAGTGGAGAGGAAACAGCATTACAGGCACGTGTGAAGGCGTACTCTGGAAAGGAGCATGGTGCATCCACAAAACTGAAAGAATGCTAGTGTAGCTGGAGTTCAGAGGGGAAGCATGATGCAAGCGAAGGTTGAGGAATGGGCAGATGCTTAATCCTTCAGGGTGTCATAGGATACTCTCAGAATTTTGGTTTTTATTTTAAGTGCATTGTGCCGAAGGGTGGTGAAAGATCTTGTGTGGATGGTAGTCTGGGGAGGGTAGAGGGGAAGTGGGGAGACCGGGGAGGAAAGTACTGCCATCCAGGTAGTTCAGATGAGAGGTGCTGGTGATAGAGGGGAGGGGACAGACACAAACATTTGGGATAAGAAATTGAGAGGCTTGTTAATAACTTGGTTATTGGGCTTAAGGAAAGACAAGTATTAGATAACTGTCAGTTGTCTTCCATAAGCCCATTGGCAAGATGGGGAAGCTTTGCACTGAAATACGAAACAGTTTCCTCTGCTAATTTAATTATAGATAGTTAAAACATTCGTATAAATATGCAACCGTGAGCTAAAATGTGGCGTTTCACAAATTATCACATCCTGCAGTTTGACACTGTCCTTAGGCCAAGAAAAATATCTTAATGCTTTGTTGGTTTTGTTGTTTTGAATTCCAGTACACCTCCTGAGAGAAGGCCACTGCAAGATGACCTTACAGGCTGACTCAGCACAGGCTTTAGGGTTCCAGCAAAGTGGGAACAACAAACATTTTTTTGGAAAGTTGTATTTCAGTGGGCTGTCCACAAGTTTGTAGTCATAGGCTATCCACAAGTTTGCAGTTTGAATCCAGGGAAAAGTTCTTTTCATGTCAGCACACAATTAAGTTTTGCATTTCTCTGTTGAGAAGTAGTTTTTATATTGAATTATATAGTGGTGGCAGCAGTAGTGGTGGCAGCAGTGGCAATGACGGTGCTGGTGGTCGTGATGGTGAGGCTGGTGGGTGGTGGCAGTGGTAGTGGTAATGGCAGTGGCAGTGGTGGTGGTGATGGTGGCAATGGTGGTGGTGATGCTGATTGTGGAGGTGATGGCAGTGGTTGTCGTGGTTTGGTGATGGTGGCGATGGTGGTGGTGATGGTGGCAATGGTGGTGGTGATGCTGATTGTGGAGGTGTTGGCAGTGGTTGTCGTGGTTTGGTGATGGTGGTGATGGTGGTGGTGATGGTGATTGTGGAGGTGTTGGCAGTGATTGTGGTGGTTTGGTGATGGTGGTGATGGTGATTGTGGAGGTGTTGGCAGTGGTTATGGTGGTTTGGTGATGGTGGTGATGGTGGTGGTGATGGTGGTGTTAATGGTGGTAGTGGTGGTGTTAGGTGATGATGTTGTCGAATGGTGGTGATAGTCATGGTGGTAGTGGTGGTGGTGATGGTGATAGTGGTGATGGTTGGAGGTATCACATGCTCATCACTGCTGAGGACCATAATTAGGCTCTGAGGAGTGCAGGCTGCATTTCTCATTGCCTGGACCTGGGCTAGAGGACAAGGTTACATTGAAGTTAGCAGAGTACTCTGACTGGCTGACTCATTTTGGTCACCTTTAGAAGCATGCTTTTATATTTGCTTAGTTACTTTCCTATTGTTGTTTTGGTTGCAGGGGGCAAGAGAATTGGAGGGAGTGTTCAGTGTGACCCACTTTTTGTGTGTAGGCCAGCTTCCAGCAAGGATTGTAAATGATTCAAGCAGTATAAGATCTTGAAAGAAGGGAGTTTGAGATGGCTGGCTACTGTTCCGATTCTCCTCCATTCATTGCTAAACTTCTCCAGTGAAAAGCTTCATGTATTTTTTCTCTTCTACTATGACCTTTATCTTTTTCAATCCAGTGGGTTTTCTTTTTTCCCCCTCTGTTTCTCATTACTTCTAGGTGACTTTGACACTTCGTAGCAGTGTGAGCCTGGGTAATTCTCCTGCATGTCCTGTTCTTCTTGCCTTCCTTTTTTTTCTCCATAATACTTGGCATCTGGTGCACCATAGATAATCACTGGATTATTTCTTTCTGTTCTCCTCCTTCCATGAGAATATAAGCTCCACAAGGGCAGGATATCCACTGCTTTATTCCCAGCACCTGCAACAGTACCTAGCACATAGTTGGTGTTTAAAAAATATTTGTTGACTGAGTGGATGAAGTTATTTAACTACCCTTTCTCCTGTTAGGTCAAATAGATATAATAATGTTAGTCTCATATGGTGACCTTGAAGATTAAATAAAATAATGTAAGTAAACTGCCTGGAAGACCCAGCCTGGGGTAGCAAGGGCTGGTGAGTTAAAGCCATTCTTGAGTCTAGTTCTTTCTATCTCATTTATCCGTCTATTGAAAAGATATATATCGAGAAGGTGCAGGTACTTTGCCTAGTGAATGTCTTAGCACATAATGAAGCAAAAAGTGATGCAGAATCTGCCCACATGACCTTACCCGTGACCACTGTACACCATCGTAATTATCACTCATGCTCTGCTGAACACACTTAAGGGTGTTCACCCAGTTCTAGGGGTACCCTGGCCAGACATTTTTACTTCTCTATTTCAGCCTCTCCTCAAGCTTCAAATATCTAAATCTGAACTCATGAGTTGCCTCTATGCCTGGTGTCTCCCACATTACATGTTTTTTCTGGCTTCATTGAAAAAAAACCACCTGCCATTTTCCTTGTGACACAGGCTCAAAAGTTTGTAATAATTTTGATTACCCCATCTCTTTCACTTCATACTTTGAAGCCACACCTAAGACTTATTGATTGCTTTTATCCTTGAAAAAAAGTCTTTTATCTGTCTCTGCCTCTCCAGTTTCTCACCCATTCTAATGTCAGCTGCTGTGCCCTGATCCTTGATTTGCTGAAGTGGCTTCAAGGCTCAGTGTTCAATCGTTTTATCACCATTTAAGGTTTCACTAGATTGTAAGTCTCCTTAAGGCACACTGCCTCTGATTGTCTATTATTGCTTCCCAAACACTGGTGCAGACACATAGTAGACATTCAGATGGTTAGTAAATTAAAGTACCTTCGCTGCTGTAGACTACAGTTCTCAAGCTTGTTCTGGAGGTTTATCTAATGGTTAAGAGTAGTTTCCCTGGAAGATCATGTGAGTATATTCCATGTAGGCTTTTCTCTGTATTTCGCTAACATATACCATACCATATATTTTTAACAAAGTATATTTCTGCTTCCTTCCATGAATGTTTGCTACTTATTTGTTTTACCACCTGCTATCACTCATAAACAGGAAGCTGGCACCAAAGCCCTAGAGAAATTTGTATTTGAAGAGTATAAACCGGTAAATATTTGTTCTATTAGAGAATACCACTCTTCCGTTTTTCTGGTGCTACTCTATAGAAATATAGTTTGAGAACTACTGACAGTTACAAAGAAACCATGAGACATTCAAAGTGTTAGATGTTACTGAGTAGGGTGGGTTAACCCCTGTCTCCAAGACTGCTTTTGCCTATTTAATGGGAAAGAGCTATTTTGTATTTTCTGATGCACTGAAATCTCTGTTTGTGGCTCAGGGGATTGATGGATATAAAATGCATGAGCCAGCAGTCTTCCTTCTCACCCTTTTTCCCCTTGAGCTGTCTATGCCTAAGCTTGTGGCTAGGCAAGCATTTCCCTAGGAGGGAAATACTGGTTTGTTCAGGCATGGAGGACATTAGTCTGACCTTCTCAATTTTCTTCTATTACCACCTCCTTAACTTTTCTCATTAGAAATTAATTGTTTGCACAGTAAGCAAAGCTTGTAGAGTAAAAAATCTTTACATTCTTAAGAATATTTTAAAGAAGTTAGGCTTCTGGCATTTAGGCTTCTGGCATTTCTAAATGTACATTTTGACATTGAGATATCAACTTTGTTGTCCTTTAGAGGACATATATACTTTTTTCAGGATTAAAATTGGAGCAGAATACTAACTGTAAATAATTAGGTTCCCAAAGAAATCTTTTTATAAATGACTTAACACTGACTAAATCTCTTATTCATTAAGATAACTGGCCTTTTTATAAGGATAATAACTATAAGTTAATATGTTTATTACATCATAGTATTCAAACTGTTGCAGAAAAACTTGAATGTTATTTAACAAATGACATTGGACCATGGAATTTGACAAATCATTATTTGGACCTAAGTATCTTCCAATAGTGGAGTTTTGGGCATTTTGTTTTTGTTTGTAAGCTAAAGAAAGTTGACTTAGAACTTAAGTTCATTTTTCTTCTGTTGTCAGCTATGTAGTGGCAAAACCCAGCTTAGTCTATTTAGTGTTGCTATTACAGAATACCTGAGGCTACATAATTTATAAGGAAAAGCAATTTATTTGGCTCACAATAATGGTCACTGAAAAGGCCAAGATTGGGCAGCTGTACCTAGTGTGGCCCTCAGGCTGCTCCCACCCATGGCAGAAAGCAAAGGGGAGTTGACTTGAACTGAGATCATATGGTGAGAGAGGAAGCAAGAGTGAAACCAAGGAAGCCAGACTCTTCAAAAAGCTGCTCTCTAGGGAACTAATGTCTTTCTTTCTAATGTCTTTCTTCCCCCTCCCCCCCTCCCTCCCTCCCTCCCTTCCTTCTTTTTATTTCTTTTAAGTTCAGGGGTACAAGTGCAGGTTTGTTACATAGGTACAATTGTGTCATGGGGGTTTGTTGTACAGATTATTTAATCACCCAGGTATTAAACCTAGTACCCGTTAGTTATTTTTTCCTCATCCTCTCCCTTCTCCCACCCTCCACCCTCTGAAAGGCCCCAGTGTATGATTCCCCTCTGTGTGTCCATGTGTTCTCGTCATTTAGCTCCACCCAAAACTATAAAAACCCTGAAAAGCAACCTAGGAAATACCATTTAGGACATAGGCATAGGCAAAGATTTCATGACAATGATGCCAAAAGCAGTTGCAACAAAAGCAAAAATTGACAAATAGGATCTAATTAAACGAAAGAGCTTCTGCACAGCAATAGAACCTATCAATAGAGTAAACAGGCAACTACAGAATAGCAGAAAAGTTTTTGCAAACTATGGATCTGACAAAGTTCTAATATCCAGCATCTATAAGGTACTTAAACAAATTTACAAGAAAAAAACAAGCAACATCATAAAAAAAGTAGGGAAAGGACATGAATAGACATTTTCAAAAGACAACACACATGGGGCTGACACATGAAAAAAGCTAACATCACTGATCATTACAGAAATGCAAATCAAAACCACAATTGGAGCTAATTTATTTCCGAGTAAGAACTCATTTTCACATCTCTCCCCTGCCACAGGTCCCATGACCCAAACCCTCCCACTAGGCCCCACCTCCCAACATTGCTACACTGGGAGTCAAATTTCAACACGAGTTTTGGTGGCAACAAACCACATCCAAATGATTGTACCGTGGTACCCAGCAATTATAACATTTATTGTGTAAGTTAAGAGATAGGATGAAATTTCCAAAAGCTGTCTTCAGTAGACAAATAGTATCATTCTGTGACAACTGTATCAGATGACATTCATTCAATAAAAAAAGATATTGAATATTTACTAGATGAGGTTGTAGCAGCATAGGAAATAAACATAATCAATACCTTCTTGAAGCTTATACTTTATTGTGGACATGCAAATAAGTGTAGAATTTCAATAGTAAGATGTGCTAAGAAGAAAACATGCAGGACAGTGTGCTGGAGAGTGAGGGTGAGGGCTACTTCTGGTCAGGGAGGCCTCCTCCTTAGGGAGGTGCCATGTGAGCTGAGCTGATGCATACATGGGGATAAGAGTGAATTGTATGCAGCTCCCAGGGGAGAGCAGGGACTGCAAGTGTGAAGGTTTGAACAGGGAGCAAGCACTGCATGTTCAAGGAACAGAGAGAAGGCCAGGGTGGCTGGAGTGTGGTGAACAAGAGTGAGAGTGGTAGGAGAGGGGGCCAGGAAGGCTGGCAGGGTTCAAGTGCTATAATGTGCTGCAGCCCATTGTAAGGAGGCCATATTTTATTCTGCAGGCAGTGGGACACCACCAAGGGTTTTATCAGGGATACAACCAGATTTGTAGCCACCAGCTTCACATGCATATCATTGAAAAGTTTCTTTTAAATGGAAATAATTTTTCTTTGTGTCTTACAGAATAGACCAGAGGACTGCCATTTGGCCAAAGGATGCTTTTGAAACTCAGCAGGACTTAAATGAGGTAGGTGCAATTATTACTGGCTATGTGAACATGAATAAGCCAATTATGAGATTTTCTATTCTTTTTCACAGTACTAGGAATTCATTCTGATGAAAACTTAGTATTTTTGCTTTTAAGTGAACTTGTAATACTTACAGTTCTTTGTTCATTTGGTAATGTTTTTCCTTGCTCCAGAGCAAACATATTTAAAATATTGTTTATGAGGAGGCTCACGATGTCTTGGCCCTAACCCAAGTCCAGCAGTCATTTTGTTACACTCTTTTCAGCTTTGCTTCAGGATTGTGTAACCATGGCTGTGACAGTTAACATTTGTAAAATTTTCTCTTAATTTTATTCTATCTCTCTCTCTCTGTCTGTTTTTCCTAACAGCTTCTGCAGTGTTTCAGTAACATAATCATATTTACTGTTTATCCACTGAGAATGATATAGTTTGGTGTTTGCAATATGGTTTTCTTAGTAGACTTTGAGACATGAAGCTATATTTTCCAATATAAATGATTTCCCACCAAACCGGACATCATGATGTTAATTAGCTTGTTCTGGACTTTCTTTGGAATATGTAATTGAATTCTCCTGTATGAAATTAATATAATATAATTATGATATCTATTATTATGAATGCCTTTGCTTAAGACATTGGTTCAGAATACTCTGTCTGGCTCTTCTTGTCCTCTTTGTAAATTAGTAGTGGGTGATATGTGGTATGTCTGATTAGGGCCATAGCGAAAAGAATGAAAACACCTGATGATCAGATGCCAAAAAGAGAAATGATGGGCTTTAGGCAAATGTTTATTTGGCATTTTGAAGATGCAGCCCTCCCTCCTCTTCCTCTCCCACACCACAAAAAGGATATTTAACTCAATTTAGGTGATTTTCTTTTTCTTTTCTTTCTTTTTAGTAGAACTTGGTAGAAACAAATGGCTAGAGGTAAACCAACTTCTTGGTTAAGCCAAGGTAAATAGCTAAAGTTGTAAAAAACGTCCTAAAGGTAAGAACACAGAATTGCTATTTTTGTGTGTGTACACACAGACTGGTTTCAAATTCTACAATCTTCCTCATGGTAATGAGTGAAAAAGAGTTTACGAGAAAAAGGCAAGAGCCTGAATCAGTGAATGCAGCTGTCTTCCCCACTGTGAACAAGCAAAATGCTAGTTGTAAAGGAGCAAAGGTTTGTTTTGACATAAGTGACTAGAAAAATGAAGTGATTGTAAGAGTCAACTCACAATAACTTTCAAGTATCTGGGAGAAACTGTTTTTTGAGCTGCAAACCCATGAGAATGCTGAGATCACTTGAGCATTCCCAAATTGCAGTTGTGAAAAGCTATATTTGAAAATCTGTGTTTCTGTATTCCTTCACTACATTGTATTTGTAAATGACATGAAATGTGCCAGCTCGCTGCACTGGTTGCCTGAGCGTTAAGAGTGCTAGATGGAGAGGTCCATCTGAAACAGCAGGCGGCGCCATATTTTAAACATGCACACTTCCATACAGAGGTGGCGCTGCTAATCCAGACTGGTTGAATACAGTATGTGCTGACAGTGGTTTTCTTCCAGAGAGTGAACTATGTAGACTGACCCACATTCTTTCCCGCAGTTTCTGTCATGGCCAAAATGTGTGATACGAGAAAAGACCTTGGGGAAACTTGAAGGAGGTGCAGTGTGAATGGGACAGAGGTCATCCAGGAGGGTGCGTGTGTTCACACTCATGGATTGAAATGTCCTGCAGAGTGGGAATCTATTTAACTACATCATTCCCAGCAGTTCTTAACTTATTGAATCTCAAGCTCTTTTATGGAAGAACCACCTAATAACATTTCTATAGGCGACAGAGTCCCTGTGAAACACTAATGGGAAACATTGCTATAATATTTTTAATGGGAATAGAAAATACATACAGAAAAGTGCACAGATCATAAGTGTACAGCTGAATGAATGCTTAGAAAGTATACAACCAGCACATAAATCAAGAAACAATATGACCAGCATCTCAGATGCCTGTCTGTAATTCCTTCCAGTCACTATTCCCCTATGAAGATAACTAGTATATTTTAGTGTTTGATTCATGGATTACATACCCTCTTTTGTGTCTGGCTTCATTTGCTCCGTATTATGTTCATGAGGGTCATTCATGTTTGGTAGATAGTCGTAGTTTTCATTTGCCTTGCTGCAACTTATTATATACTTGTTTCTGGTTGTTGACTATTAGAACTGTTATTATCTATTGTACATATTTTTATTATTATGAGCTGTTCTGGCCTCTTCGTAGAGCTGGCTTTTTACAGGAGTATGCCTCTCATCTCTAACATGTAAGGCAGAATTTTCTGTAATGTTAGCTCTCTTCATTGCATTTTGTTCCTTTCTTTTGTTTATTCACCACCTCCCCACGTACCCTAAGAAAGAACCTACCAGTTCCATAACTGCACTCTCTTCCATACCAACTTGCAAGTCTAAAATCAAAAAAGGGTTTCTTGAGCCTCATGAAAATCACAGTCCACAAGTGTTTTCAAGATGTTTCTATATGTTGTACGTAAGTAGTAATTGCAAGATGCTACATACATGCCTTATACATTCCCGGATTTTTACATCTGGTATTTCACTTCTATTTGTGCTTGTTTGTCCACTTGCTCTGTGACCAGCAGATAGGGCTCAGCTTGATTCCAGAGCTGGCAGTTGACCCGAGGCCCTCTCCGCCTGGCACAGGGATGCATGGTCTAACATATCTGCATATGTTGTCTCTGTGTGTGTTTCTCATACTTTCTTAGTGGGCTGAAGTGCTCACTAACTTCTGGTTTCCACTTGGTATGAGTATAGATTTGACACCTGCCCATGTCATTTTTCTTCTGCCAGTCTAGAGCTCCCAGTTTTTTACTTTGAGTCTCTTGGTAGGAATTGCATTTTTTATTCCACGTTTTTGATGTCTCTGGGATTAGGGTACAGGAATTTTTTCCAGAAAAAAAACTGATTAAATCTCCCTACTGCCATCACCTGAGCTGTATGATTCTGCCTCTGTAAGACATCAGATTATGGGGGTTAGGATCCTTTGAATCCTGACTGGAAAATATTCCTAGAGTTGAGATCTGTCAGCATCTCATCTACCTTAATCCTTGGTCTTAGTCTGCCAGTTAGTATAATTCATAAGTATTCAATAGATCAGAAAGATACTTGAAAGATAAAATGAGAAAAATGATTGTTTTTACTCTGTGTATGCTTGTGGATCACATTCCTTGCTTTGATTCCAATTAAGAAAAATAACATATTTATAAACAAAACTAATGAATCTCCCCTACCCTGAAAAAAAATGCCATATTGGGTCCTCAAAATACTGTTTCCAACTGCCAGACTATGTATGAAAGAGCACTACATCAATTTCTTTTAGTTTTCATCTGTAAAATAAGGCATGAAGTTTTGAACTGGGTTAACTCTAGGTGTCCTTTCAGATTTTTTTTAAGCTTAGATTTTTAATTGACAAATAATAATTGTACATTTGTATTATTTATGGGATACAATGTGATTTTTAATACATGTATACATTATAGAATGAACAAATCAGAGTAATTTGCATATTCATCGCTTTGAATATGTATCAGTTCTTTGTGATGACAACATTTAAAATCCTCTCTTTCAGCTAATATACAATATTTTATTATTAACTATAGTCACCCTGTGGTACAACAAAACACCAAAACTGATTTATCCTGTTGAACTGAAACTTTATACCCGTTCACTAACGTCTCCCCTTTCCCTGTCCACCTCCTCCCCACCAGCCTCTGGTAACCCTATTTTACTCTCTACTAAAAGTTTGACTTTTTTAGATTTCACTTATAAGTGAGATCATATAGTATTGAGACCTTTCAATTTTAACATTCATTGATTCTACCCTTTTTCCATTTTCCCAGTGCTTTCAGAATGTAGCCATAGCTTCCCAGCAGGGATGGAATAAGGAAAACCAAGTAACTGATGGTTAAGGCCTCCTCCTGGTCAACCCACCATCTGAAGCCTAGTTTGGGGAGTAAATAGTAAGTAGTGCAAGTGATATATATGGAAGTGATATATGTGCTTAGCATAGTTATTTATCAGTCTCACACGAGAGAGAGGCCACATTATTGTAAGTGGAGAATTGTGGTCAACTGGGGATCCGAAGTGGTACAGTCATCTTAAGGAGCAGGCTGAAGCTCTGGGTCACCATGGACCGTCTTCTTTATTATACTCACCCAACCCAACTCCTGTGTCATCATCCTGCAGAAGGAAGTGGTCACCTCAAAAACTGTTCATGGCATCTGTGCTCAGGAAGAACACTTTATTTTCTTATCTGATAGATATTTTGAAGGTATTCTGCATTTACCTTTTGGATAAAACAATGTCAGTTGAGTGAATATGAGTTTGTTTTCATTTTACTTCTTACCTGGAATCTCAAGGTCATATAGGTAAGGTCAGCCACAAGCCAATTGACCTTGAAGGAGAAGCTTTGCTGACCTTACATGGATTCCTTATTTCCCTTGTCTTTGAGGCTTATCGGCCGTGAAACTGTCTTGTGCTGGCATTGACCATCTCTATCGTTTATCCTCTCCAGGCCTAAGAAGGCAGCTTATAAATCTGGGGGAAAAAAAAATTGCCATGGGTTAATGGGTTTACCAAGAGAGACGTGTTGGGCACAAAGAAGCAGATGCTAAATCCCAGAATGGGAAAATGGATAAATGTTGCATCAGTCTTTTGCACACCAATAAATGCTGTATCTCCAATGGTGATGATTTCAAGGTAGCTAAGACTTCTAGATGAGTATAGTGACTTTTTATTTTATTTTTTTGTCCCCAGAATCAAACCATAGAGACAGCTGTCTGTCTCCCGCATGTATGTTTCCCCCATGGTAAGGAGTCTTAAGTGGGATGACTGATTGTAGGAACATAGAAAAATCTAAAACCTTAATAGAATTAGGAGGACAGAATAAGTTCAGTTGCAGGGAGTGAAAGAAAAGGGTAGAATCGATGACTGTTAAAATTGAAAGGCCTCAATACTATATGATCTCACTTATAAGTGGAATCTAAAAAAAGTCAAACTTTTAGAAGAGAGTAAAATAGGGTTACCAGAGGCCAGTGGGGAGGAGGTGGACGGGGAAAGGGGAGACATCAGTGAATGTATAAAGTTTCAATTAGACAGGATAAATCAGTTTTGGTGTTTTATTGTCACAGGTTGACTATAGTTATAAAAATATATTGTATATTAGCTGAAAGAGAGGGGATGGGGACTATGTTTAGAAGGTTTGAGATTCTGAAGTTTATGGCGACTTGCTGAGACAGCCAGGCATAGTTAAGGGGAAGGAACACTGGAATTGAGGGGGCTGAGGAATTATGAAGCCAGGCATTAGCATGATTGTCAGCCTGGACATTGAAGTCACTGAATATGTCAGGAGCCACTGACAGAGAGGAAGAAATCAACCCAGATGGAAGTCACGGTGTCCTGTAATATCCAGGTTATGGAATGAGAAAGGATGGTGTTGTCTTTTGTAAGGGAGAAGAAATTGATAGATTCAACAGTGAGGGTCAAAAAAGGATGATAATTTATTCTTCCCAACTTGCTTCCCCATTTCTAACTCTGAGGTAGAGAGTAGGAAAGAGAAATGATTTTCGAAGGTGGAGAAATTTCGGTCACATGATTACTTCATGAGGAATGTTAACACTGTCACACTGGCTAAGCCATTTCGCCTGGTAACTAGTAAAACATAAAACATCTGAAAGAGGCAAGCACAAGTTCTCTGATACTGCATTGTACTCCCTTTATGAGTGATTAGCCCATTTATACTGGAGGTTACAATTTTTTGAATTTTTGCAATCAGACCTTGGCGATGACCTTGAGCAGGATATAAATAACTCCCACATGCTTAGCATTCCAATAATGGAACACTAGGCATAAATGGGTTAGAGTGAGAGGATAATAGCGTCTCTTTAATGGAAAGAATATTAATATAACTCTATTCTGAAGACTCCATTATGAGTGCTCTTTGTATTTGTAGAATAGGGTAGGAATATTTTTGCTGTTAATTGACCCTACAGGGCATTCTAAAGGTGTGTTCTGCCTCTGTTGCTGCTTTAATTTAGTGTTGACTTTATAAAAAAATAGCTGGGAGATTTCCAGGTTTGTGTGTGGTATCATTACTTTCATTGGTTATTGAGGAACCAGAGGAAGAGAAGATGCTTAAAATGAGCATGGATTCAGACTTGTGCTGTGCTATATTCCGACTGTTGTTCTGCCATAAGAGGACAAATTCCACAAGAATGCCATTAGAATCTAGAGGAAAAGACTATCTTATAATAAATTACTAGAGGACAAATTCCTCAAGAATGCCATTAGAATCTAGAGGAAAAGACTATCTTATAATAAATTACTAGCAAATGTAATAAAATACTAGCATGCAACAGATGTTCATTAATGACCTAATATCAACATTAAGAAGTTTAGCCTTGGGCCAGGCACAGTGGCTCACACCTGTAATACCAGCAGTTTGGGAGGCTGAGGCAGGTGGATCTCAAGGTCAGGTGTTTGAGACCAGGCTGGCCAACATAGTGAAACCCTGTGTCTTCTAAAAATACAAAAAATTAGCAGGCATGGTGGTGAGCTGTAACCCAAGCTACGTGGGAGGCTGAGGCAGGAGAATCTTGAACCTGGGTGGTGGAGGTCTCAGTGAGCTGAGATCACACCACTGCACTCCAGCCCAGGCAATAGTGCCAGACTCCATCTCAAAAAAGAAAAAATGAAGAAGCTTAACCTTGGATCTGTAATTGCAGTCTTATTCTATGAAGGAGACACCTATTTTTATTTAGCTCGGTATGGAAGAGATGATTTGTTAACCTGAAATCAATATGTAAAATTAATCTTTCGTCACATACTACTGTTAACTCTTATCTGTTCAATTATGCTGGTCATAACTCAACTTTAGCTTCAATGTCAAAGATATCTATGAAGAATCCTTGAATATGTTAATTTTGTTAAAAGTAGGACAATTTGCACATGTGCAGTGTCCCTATTTGAGTCGGTATGCCTGTGTCTGTGACTTTGTGTATCTCCATGTGGAGGACTAGAGTGTGTTTTTATCGGCATCCACAGTTTATCATATAGATATTTTGGCATCAAACCATATCAGGCCTCAAGATGGTACTTATTGTTGTGCTCAAGATGTGTTTCTTCCTCAAAATTTTGTTAATTTTATGAAAATGGTCTAGAAAGAGGCTTCTTCTGCCTTTAACATTCCTGAGGTGACGGAATGGTATTATTTCTGTAGGAATAGGCAGCTGTATTTTTCTATTCAAATGCAAACCCAGTCTGTAGGGTTAGGCCTTAGCTCAGGATTGATTGAGGAATTTTTTTAAAAAGTATCTTGGATTCTTTCCGTATGACTGAAAGTCAATTCAATCTGGTTTTAATAAGAACAGGATCTTACTGACATATAGCTGAAAATTTAGGATCAGGATACGCCCTATGCATGGTTAGGTCCAGGGATTGAAAACTCATCATGGAGATGGCATCTATTCCTATCTCTTGGTTCTTCTTTTTCTATATTGGCTTCATCTTTAGGTCAGCCGCTCTCTAGGGACAAATTATTTAGTCAGTAATTCCAGTGTATATTAGTTTTCTATTAATGGGTAATAAATTACCAAGAGCTTAGTGGCTTCAAATATTTATTTATTAGCTCATAGTTATGCAGGTCAGAAATCTGGGTGGACTCAGCTGGGTTTTCTGCTTAGGGTTTCATGAAATTGAAATCTAGGCACTGGCTGGGGTAGTTTACTGTCTGGAGGTTCTGGAGAAGAGACCACATTCTAGCTCCTTCAGGTTGCTGCCTGAATTTAGTTCCTTGTGGTTGTGCAACTGTGTGTCCTGCTTCCTTGCTGGGTGTCAGTTGGAGGCAGCTCTCAGCTTCTAGAGGCTGTCACATTCCCGCTCCTCACCCTTTATCTTGGAGCCAGAAACGGTGTGGCAAATCCTTCTTGTGTTTTTGAATTTCTCTGATGTTTCAACTGGAAGAAACTGTGCATGTTAAAGGGCTCACCTCATTGGTCCAGGCTCAGCCAAGTAATCTGTATCTTTGGTCAGCTGAGTTAAAACTTGAATTACATTTTCAAGTCCCTTGATAGAAGTATCTAGATTAGTGTTTGATTGTGTGATCAGGGTATAAGAGTCTTGGAGGCCACCTTTAGGATTCTGCCTGCCACACGGTGAAATAATAGTCTCTCCTTCCTAGCTCTAAAAAGTCCCATACTTGAGTCTCATTTATCTGGCTTGGGGCACGTGCCCATTTCTGAACCAGTCACTGTGATGTTGGTGTTTGGAATAAGCTGATTTGTTAAGCCTTGGGCAATATTTCCCACTTAGGGTCTAGGAGTGCTGCTCTTAGAAGATGAGTAATTAGATGCTGGGCTACATAATGTTGGTCTCTGGAAGCATGATCTCCAAGGTAATTTTCCTCTCTGCTGGACCCCTGCAGGATGCCACTTGGCATTTTCTGAGTTGAGATAGAGTCACCTTGCTCCCCTACTAAGGTTTGTTCCTCAGCTCGAGCTCTATCCTATAATTCATTTAATTTTAGACAACTTTTGTTATCAGTATCAATGAAGACATCCTGTAGCCAACATGATCATGGTGTGAATCCTAGTTCTCATTCCCAGTTGAATGAACTGCATGGCAAAAAAGCTCTGAACTGCTGCCAGGCCTGGTTTATTCTGCCCCATTGTTCAGATGCAACTATCCAGGCTTCCTTCTTGTTTCCAGGGAAACCAGGTCAGTGGGCCTGGCCTCATCCTCAGGGGTATCCTTAGTGTGGTGTTGGCAGAAAAAGTGGAAGCCATGCCAGCAGCTGCCTTCATTTTTCCTTGTCTCGGAATTGCCTTGGAGAAGCATCAGAGGTGTTGGGCTGAGCAGAGGCATTGAGGCAGGACTTGCCTAGTTGACCTGCCTGTGCTGCCTTTTGCCTGCCAGCCTACCCATCTCCCCAGCTGCCCTGCGGCTTTGTCCCATTTGCTCCTCCTCTCTTCTCTGGCATGACATCTCGATCCTTTTCCTTGTTGCTCACTCTTTCATGTGTTCCTCTTCATGCAACTAATTTCCTACTCGCTCATGAAGGCTGGAAGGGACTGTATCCAGTTCGGTGGTTCCCAGGGGCCAGCCTGTGCTGTAGCTTTTATTGCTTTTTGGCAAAAATATAAATATAGGAGCAATGAATGTAGTGAGTTTTTTTTAATAGAGTCTATGAACAACTCTTTCACTTAGCAATTGTTCGTCAGATTTTCATTTTGCAAGGAAATGAAGGGGAGGAGATTTGTTTGATTTCTTTCCAATGCTCACACTTGGTGAAATATAAAGTTGACAGCTTTCGTAAATATATTCTGCTCTCCCTACCCCTGCTAATTTAAATATGACTGCTGATTCGAAGACCAAATTTTTCCTGAGAGCTGTGACCTTTGAGATGTTTTCTTCTAAGGGGTAATTCTTTCTTTCAGCAGGATTTATTGAGAAGCAAATGTGTACCTAGCTTTGGGTCTGGTAGAGGGGTGAGGTGCAAGAGCTGCAGTACAAGAATGGACTTTGTTGTCCTCACTTTCCAGAGGTTTATAGGGACACGCATCGAGTCTGGACAACTGGCCTTCCTAGCATTGGCACCTATTGTCCTTTTTAGGACATTTTTGGCCTTCTAAAGGTTACAAAACTCAGGTTTGTAGAAAGATAAAAGCTGAATTTTCTTTCTTTTTTTTTTTTAACGAAATATTAGTATTTGACAACCTAAGTATCTATCAACAGACAAATGGATAAAGAAAATATGGTGCTTATATGCAATGGAATATTATCCAGTCATAAAAAAATAATGAAATCTTGTCATTCACAACAACATGGATGAGCCTAGAGAAAATTAAGTGGAAAAAGCCAGACACAGAAGGATAAACACTGCATGTTCTCACTCATGTCTGAATGCTAAAAACGTTGATCACACAGCAGTAGGGAGTAGAATAGTGGTTACTAGATGCTGGGAAGGGTAAGAGGGAGAGAGAGATAGGGAGGGATTGGTTAAAGGATATAAAATCATAGCTAGATAAGAGGAGTAGGTTCTAGTATTCTACAGCACTGTAGTGTGACTCTCATCAACAATAATTTATTATGGATTTTCAAATAGCTAGGAGAGAAGATTTTGAATGTGCCTAACACAAGCAAATGATAAATATCTGAGGTGGTGAATAACCTCATTATTGTGATTTGATCACATACACAGTATGTATGAAAACTCACCATGTACCCCATAAATATGTATAATTATTATCAGTCAATTCTAAATTTAAATATGTATCTTAAAAATTAGTATTTGAGGAAATGGCTAATGCTTTCCAATGTGACCTGCCATCTTTAAAGGCATAGATATCTAAGTTATTTCATATGGCATGTGATTTTATGATATTCGTGGGACACTTACTGATTTCTAATATTCATTGAATTTTAGAAATTGAAGGAGTTAAGGTAGTATCATCAGAAAAGTAGAGGGCTTATGGGCCAGCATCATTGAGTGGTTTACCCAGTGACACAGAATGAGCCCGTTTAAGAACCCAGTGGGCCATCTCCTCTGCTCCCATCTTACTAAGTTTAGTTTTGAAGGCGAGTATTTTTCAGGGCTAAAAGAAATTGAAACAAAGCCACAAAGAAGCAACCACATGGGCTACAACCCATACTAGCTTTGGACTTCAGCCTTTGGGATTTAATTAACGTTCTCGGGGAAAAAATGACTAGTTAGGGGCCTATTCATCATAAGACCTGTGCTTTTGGATAGTTTAAGTACTAGTAACTCCATTGAGAAACTATTGAAGTTCATTGCATGAGTTGTAAATGAGACAGATTATATTTTCAGAAAAATTAGTCTTATCTAGAAAAGTTCAGAATTCTGCTTTAAAATCTGAGTTTATGAAACAGTATTATTCTCTCCCAAATATCTCGCTCTTATTGTTTATTTAATAAAGTGAATATAACAAGGATATCACAATGAGTTGAAATCAAGTATAGGATTCCCCCTTCCCAGGTTGAAGTCATTTAACTTAAAGGAAATGTGGGTTTTGTTATTGTGTATTGTGGCTGGGTTGTCCTTGTTTAAAAAGAATTGCTGATAGGATCCGAATAAAACCTGGATCTTCTTGTCAACAGAAGGCTTCTTAAAGTGAATAGCTTGTTCTCTTACGTTGAATTTCTCCTTTGGGAGGTGCAGGGGAGTGAGGGCTGAGCTCCTGAACAGAGGGAAGCTGGGGCAGGCTGAGCTGAGGTGCACTGTGCTGCAAACCATGCTCAGACACAAGTGACACTGTCCCCCAAGGGATTCGCTGAAAATTCAATGTCTTTACTTTAAGGGAGGGATAAATTTGGCTCTTCCTTGTAATGATCAACATTGAGAGAAGTCCTACTTTGTTGGCAAGAGCATCCAGAAGTTCAGGAAGCAACACCTTCTTGGTTCTGAGCACTTCACACTTTATACTTCCTGGTGAGGGTGGGGGCAGCTGTCAAGGGAAGGGAAGGATAAGAAGGCAATGAGGGAGTCAGAGAGCTGGGGCTCAGAGGAAAGCTTTTGGCCCTGGGGCAAGTGGAGCTAAGTGGGCAACTGAGACATTTATAGTGTGTCAAGGCCCCAGGGAATAGGGACCTTGGACTTCCTGTGTTGAAAGACCCTGCCTCAGACCTACTGAATCAGAATCTCTGGAGTGGGCACTTCCTGGGAGCACACATCTTTTGTAACTCTCCTGTGATTTTTAAGCACTTTAAGATGTGTAAACCAGGGCAGCAGGAGGGCTCAGTATTGGATACTCAGAGACCCCTTGCTCCCCACCCCTGCAAATACTGGCTAAAGGACCCAGATAAACAAAACTCAGATACAATGGAGGCTTTTTATTGATTGGCTCTTTTCTACACATTGTGCTAGGATGCAGCAGTAAACAATGGAGGCACCGTGTTAGCTCTTGTGGAGCTGAAAAGAGCCAATAAACAAGTAGACAAAATCACATATTGTGGCGAGCCTTGGGAAGGAAATAAACAAGATGCTAAAAGAGACACTAGGGGCCCCCTGCTGAGAAAAGATAATCAGAACTGGCTCAATAATTGATGGGATTTTGACCGTGAAACAACTAGAGCTGAGAAGGGCCTGGGAGGAGGGGGCAGAGAGCAGGTGAATCAGCAGATGGAAAGGAAGGGTGTTGTATGTATGTGGGTGGGAATATATTTGGGAAACATGGAAATTCAGGGAAGAAGAGCAGTATGTAGAAATGGAGATGTTTGGAGACCTAGTCTTGTCCCCAGTTTTGAGCAGATTTCCAACTTGATTTGCTTCATATCATCATAGGGAATCTATATGCAATTCTTGGATAGATAAAAGGATGGGAGAGGAGGACTAAACTTCTTCATACAAACTAAATGTAAGCTGTACCTGCTCAACAGCAGCTGGTGAATTGCAGACAAAGGCACCCTAAAATAGTATTTAACCATCCAGCCTGTGTGGGTGTTCCCTATTTCAACCCAACTAAAGTGGGACCTGAGTAATTGTAGAGGAGAGAAAATGAGTAGAGTATTTTCTAAAACAAGTAGCATATTCTCCATTATGTAAAAGGGAAAAGTTAGCTTTTTAAAGAAAACCACACCTACGTTTCACAGACTTCTCTCTGGTTTCTTTCTTAACCAGATGGGATAGTTGGAGCAGCAGGGTTGGTCATTGTTCTTTACAGGGTCTGTTAACCCTTACTCAATTTTCCTGCAGATTCTAGACATTCGTTTGAGGAGACTTTGAATATAAACCAGGAAAAGCACAAGCAGTCTGGTCCTGAGTGATGGGCTCGGGGAGGGGGCCTGGTGGGGGTGGAAGTCCTGTCAGAGAGGGCTGGGTTGAGGTGGCACTTTACTAGGACCCAGAATGAAGGGTCCTTCATCTTTCTGCAGAGGGAAAAGCATGTTTCTGCATTAAAAGTCACTAAGCGGTGGCTCAAGCCTGTAATCCCAGCACTTTGGGAGGCCGAGGCGGGTGGATCACGAGGTCAAGAGATCGAGACCATCCTGGTCAACATGGTGAAACCCCGTCTCTACTAATACAAAAAATTAGCTGGGCACGGTGGCGCGTGCCTGTAATCCCAGCTACTCAGGAGGCTGAGGCAGGAGAATTGCCTGAACCCAGGAGGCGGAGATTGCGGTGAGCCGAGATCGCGCCATTGCGCTCCAGCCTGGGTATCAAGAGCGAAACTCCGTCTCAAAAAAAAAAAAAAAAAAAAAAAAAAAAAGTCACTAAGTCGGGCATGATGGAAGTGTAACAGGTGGTTAGTCACTCTCTCCCTGGGCTTGCTGTTTCTTTCCTCCATAGCCCATGACAATAATAATTGTCATGACTGTTTGATTTGTTTGCTTGCTTATTAGTAATCTCCCCACTAGACTGGAAGCCCCATAATAGCTAATAGCCTCATACTGCAGAGCCTAGTGCAGCTCTTTTGCATGGAAAGCTGCCTGGATTTCCACGTGGAGCTGCATATGTGGCCTTACATCTGCAAGGTGGACGCGAACTCTGCACGTGCACTGCAAGCTGTCCCTAAGCCTTCTTGGGGTGGCTCTGCAGGGCTCAGACCTAGTAGGACAGGTCATCCATCCACTGAAGGACGTATATGTGGCAGTGGTGTAGATCAGGGGTCTCAAACCGTGGGGCCACAGACCAGTACTGGCCCATAGCCTGTTAGAAACCGGGCTGCACAGCCAGAGATGAGCAGTGGGCAGCGAGCATTACCGCCTGAGCTTCGCCTCCTGTTAGATCAGAGGCAGCATTAGATTCTCAGGAGCATGGACCCTATTGTGAACTGCGCATGCGAGGAATCTATGTTGTGCACTCCTTATGAGAATCTAATGCCTCATGATCTGAGGTGGAACAGTTTCATCCCAAAACAATCCCCTACCTCCCCAGTCTGTGGAAAAATTGTCTTCCGCAAAACCAGTCCCTGGTGCCAAAAAGGCTGGGGACTGCTAGTGTAGATTACTCATAGACAAGTCTCCCCACCCCCTTGTCCTGGGTTCCTTGATACTCAGGACAGGTATTTCTTCATGGACCCATTCCACACAGCGTGTCCAAGTCCCTGCCGTCTGTTTAGGAGGACTTACTAGTCGCCCATGGTGATGAAAGGCAGGCTGTCCTTAGGTAATGGGTGGCTGTGGGGTGGGAAAGGATATTACTGAGAACAGCTGGTCTGCAGAATTGCTTCCACTTTGCCTTCTTGTCTTCCATTTACAACAGTTTGTTTTTCCTTCTACTTGGAGATCTCGTTTCTCTAGGCCTTCATCTTTTGTCATTTGCTACTTAATTTCTTCCCCATTACTCTAAGCTTAGTCCTATCTAATAGCTCAATAAGGAATCAACTAGATCTCCTTTGGCACTCAGAGTCTTGCTCAGTATGAGTACAAATAATGGAGAAAATGGCAGAGGAAGATGGATGAGAACAACCATGGATGCTTCTTTTTCTTTTCTTTTTGACAAGGTCTTGCCCTGTTGCCCAATCTGGAGTGCAATGGCATGATCTTGGCTCACTGCAGCCGCCACCTCCTGGGTTCAAGCAATTCTCGTGCCCCAGCCACCCAAGTAGCTGGGATTACAGATGTGTGCCACCAAACCTGGTTAAGGTTTTGTATTTTTAGTAGAGACAGGGATTCACCATGTTGGCTAGGCTGGTCTCGAACTCCTGACCTCAAATCATCCATGTGCCTCGGCCTCCCAAAGTGCTGGGATTACAGGCGTGAGCCACTGTGCCCAGCCACCAATGGATACTTTTAGCCATAACTGGATCATGACATTATACCTCTCTTCCTATGGGAGTCCAGGGATCTCTGAGTGTGAACTCCTATGCAGTGACATTCTTTGAAACCTATTTGTGTTGTCTGAACATTTGGTTCTGTTCCACACACACAGTCTCAGCACCCACTCCATGCCAGATCTGTGCATCCATCTCCAGTCCGTTTGCCTGTTTGCTTTTCTTCCCTTTAAACTTGTAAGGGGACTTAGAAGTCATGTAGCCTGAGGGCCTTGATAGGCAGGTGCAGAAATAAGATCCTGGGAGGTAAAGTGATGAGTCAAGGGCTCAGTGCCAGTGTGGAGTATGGCCTTGCCACATGGCCAGAGCTCTGTCTGGCAGGCTTTGGGGTTTGGAGATAGTCATACTAACCACAGAATCCAGTCCTTGAGTGTTTGCCACTGGAAAGCAAAGTGCTTTCCAGCTTTCCATGATTTCCCTTGTTTAATTCCGAGAGCATCCCTTAGAGCAGGTACCATTGTTGCTGTTACCACTGCCTCTTTTTACAGAGAGCATTAAGACCTAGAACAACCAGGATGCTTGGCCAAAGTCAGACATATAGTATGTAGCAAAGCTGACATTCCCTCTGGTTCTATGGGAACCTGAAGGCTATGCCCTCTTCTGTTTTGCATAATATTCAAGAGCACTTACAAATCTGAGACAGGCAGCTGGTTCTACAATTTAAAAAAAAAGAATGAAATGTAAAATTAAAGAATGTCAGCCTTTCTTTTTATTTTACCTTTCATTCATTTTAAAAAAATTGTTAAAATATATCTAATCTAAAATTTACCATTTAACTTTGTTTGTTTTGAGACGGAGTCTCACTCTGTCACCCAGGCTAGAGTGCAATGGCGCCATCTCGAATCACAGCAATCTCTGCCTCCTGGGTTCAAGCAATTCTCCTGTCTCAGCCTCCTTGAGTAACTGGGACTACAGGCACCTGCCACCATGCCTGGCTAATGTTTGTATTTTTAGTAGAGATGGGATTTCACCATATTGGTCAGGCTGGTATCAAACTCCTGACCTCAGGTGATTCACCCACCTAGGACTCTCAAAGCTGGAATTACAGTCATGAGCCACTGTGCCTGGCTTAACTTCTTTTTTTTTTTTTTTTTTTTTGATAGAGTCTTGCTCTATTGCCCAGGCTGGAGTGCAATGGTGTGATCTTGGCTCACTGCAATCTCTGCCTCCTGGGTGCAAGTGATTCTCGTGCCTCAGCCTCCTGAGTAGCTGTAATTACAGGTGTGCACCACTATGCCTGGCTAATTTTTATATTTTTCATAGAGACAGGTTTCACCATGTTGGTCAGGCTGGTCTCAAACTCCTGACCTCAGGTAATCCACCTGCCTTGGCCTCCCAAAGTTCTGGGATTACAAGTGTGAGCCACCGCACCCAGCCACAATTTAACCATTTTTAAGTGTGTAGTTCAGTGGCATTACGTACAGTCACACTGTTGTGCAACCATCACTGCCATCCACCCCAGAACTTTTTTCATCTTTCCAATATAAAACTCTGTACTCATTAAACAATAGCTCCCATCTCCTCCCTGTGTCCCACTGCCCAGCAACAGCCCTTGGTAACCACCATTCTACTTTCTGTCTTGATGAATATCTTTTTTTTTTTTTTTTTTTTGAGATGAAGTCTTGCTCTGTTGCCCAGACTGGAGTACAGTGGTGCAATCTTGGCAGACTACAACCTCCACCTTCCGGGTTCAAGTGATTCTTGTGCCTCAGTGAGCGTCTCAAGCAGCTGAAATTACAGGCATGTGCCACCAGGCCCAGCTAATTTTTATGTTTTTAGTACAGATGAGGTTTCCCCATGTTGGCCAGGCTGGTCTCAACCTCCTCGACTCAAGTGATCTGCCTGCCTCAGCCTCCCAAAGTGCTGGGATTTACAGGCTTAACCCACCACTCCCAGCTATGATGAATTTTACTACTCTAAATACCTTATGCAGGTGGGATTATACAGTATTTATCCTTTTGTGACTGGCTTATTTCACTTAGCATAGTGTCCTCAAAGTTTATACATGTTGTAGCATGTAGCCTGTGTCAGAATGCCTTCCTTTTGAATGCCGGACAATGTTCCGTTGTATGTCCATAACCACATTTTATTTATCCATTCATCTGCTCATGGACACTTGGGCTGCGTCCATCTTGTGTTAGTCTGTTAGGTCTTCCATGACAAACACCACAGACTTGGAAGCTTAAACAACAGAAATGTATTTTTTTTTTCACAGTTCTAGAGACTGGAAGTCCATGATCAAGGTGCCAGCAGGGTTGATTTCTCCTGAGCCTCTCTCCTTGGCTTGCAGACAGTTGCCTTCTCGTTGCATCTTCACATGTCCTTCTTTCTGTCTCCCTGGTGTCTGTTCTTCATCTAACGCTACTTATCTCTTTAAAGGGTCTATCTTCAAATACAGTATCATTGGGGGTTAGGGCTTTGACATATAAATTTTGGAGAGACACAATTTCATCCCAAACACACCTCTTGGTTATTGTAAGTAATGCTGCCAGGAGTATGGGTGCTTGAATATCTGTTCAAGTACCTGCTTCCAATTGTTTTGGCTAGATACTCGGCAATGAAATTGCTGGATTATATGGTAATTCTATTTTTAATATTTTGGGAGCCTATCAGGCTGTTTTGCATAGTGGCAGCACCGTTTACATTCCCATGGCATTATTTGTTAATCTTCAGAGTAGTTTTGCTCTTTTTGAGAGGCCACTGATTTCCAATGTCCTGCAGTAGGAAACTTCCCTGGAATCTTTCTGTTTGCCTCCCAGTGGCTTGTTTACTAAATACTAAATCCTCCTAGAAACTTGGTGTCCCTGTTCCTTCTGCAGCTCCTGTCAACAACCTCAGTTATCACTTCCACACTCAGCTACTAGGAAAACATCCCAGAACAGAGGAGGAAGCCAAAAAAATGTCCCAGTCTCACACAGGTGCTTCATGTGAGCTATGGACTCTCAGGCCACAGCCCCTGAGCTCTTAGAAGGTTTGTGCTGGATCCCGCCCTATCTCTGGGCATGGCAGATCCTGAGCTTGCCTAGGCACCTGCTGCTTTCAGAATGGTGATGAGACAATAGATTTGAGACATCCCTCGGCGAGCAGCTTTTAAAACACTACCGTAGGTTCATACTCACATCAACAGAATGGATCAGGGGTGTGCGTAGGACGTGGTCCTGCATGGAAGGGAGGAATTGGGGTGTGAGAGATGTTGGTGGATGCTTATGTGAGGAAAGGTGTGTAGCTGTTCATGGAGCAGGGGTGTGTGTGTGTGTGTGTGTAATAGCATGTGAAGGCATGGGGTTGTATGTGGGTGTGTGTGGGGGGTGCATGTGCATGGGTATGGGTGGAGTAGGCTGGGAGGTCTCCGGGGCTGGATGTGAGGGTCTGAGGTATGTGTGGGATAAGGGTGTGTGTATGTGGAAGGTGGCGTGTTTGTAGGTGTGGGAAGTAGGAATGAAAGTATGGGGGTTTGGTATGAGGGTCTGTGTGGAGTAGGAGGTGAGGGGTAGGTATGAGAGTGCATGTAGGATGGAGGTGAGCACTAGAGACTGAGTGTGTGTGTGTGTGTGTGTGTGTGTGGAGTAGAGGATCAGGGTGTGTATATGGCAGGGGTGAGGCTGTGGAATGGGCATGATGCTGTGTAGGGAAAAGGATATGCAGAGGGTAGGGTGTGAGTAGGTGTGTGTGTGCCTGTGTGTGTTGGAGGGTCCTACCAGGGAAAAGACCAGTGGCTCTGCTCCTGGTGCCCACCCCTGCTGGAGCTGGGAGGGTAAAAGAGCAGCTGAGACCTGCAGAACCTTCTTGTGGAGAGGGAGAGAGCCTGGCCAGGGATTCAGGCTGACTCACTTTCACCTGGTCGGGGGAATTAATTTGCTGGCATCTGCACGATGGCAGGATGCATGCGTCAGTCTGTATGACTTTGTTCTTATTAAGAATCATGGGAGAAATTTAAAATGAGAAATAGAGAGAGTGGGTGGGAGGTTATGCTGAGGGCTATGAAAGATAAATTGCTTCTCCCTCAGTGGCTGGGTTATGCTAAATGACCAAGGTCATCTCCCTCCACCCTCTTCTCTCACCCTGTTCTCATGTGAGAGAAGTAACTTTAGAAGACACACACACACACACACACACACACACACACACACACACACACACAGATGTGAATTAAGGATCCTCAAAGCCCCTCCCAGATGCCAGGCAGCCTCTGCAGCAGTAACTCTTTGTGCACTGCGGTTTGCTGCAGTCTTTGTTTTGGAGGGATGGTGGCTTTTATGAATGGTAGCCTGGGAGGGACCTAATGTCCTCTGCTTCCTGATGTCAGCACAGTGAATGAAACACTTGCAAAGCGTAAAGCCTCAAGCACCCGGGAAGCAGATATCTTTTCAGATTGGTTCTTCAGATGCAGCATCTGTTGCTGACGAAATCACGAGTCCCATGTGTCACAGATAAGCCATATACGTTAGGATTTAAACAAGGCAGAAACTGAGCCTGCAGGTGGAATGATGCGCATATGATTCTGGCACAACCAGTTCTTTCCCTAAAGCAGCTGTTGTCACCACCCCTTCCTGCCAGGCAGTGGAGGAAGGTGCTTGCGGGAGCTGCGGACACACCGTTGTGTGTTAGGCATCTACTTAACTGGCCTCATGTTCTGCTTTTGCTGGCAGAATTCCTTGCTGAAGCTCCAAGCCCTCGAATCTGATCTGTGCTCTGCATTTTTAACAAACCAGGAAGAAGCTGCTCAGGTGCATGGAGTCAAGGACCCAGCCCCAGCATCGACCCAGAGTGTGCCTGCTGATGGGGTGGATTCTGCAGGTAAGAGCAGGGCTGGGGGTTGTCCCAGATTGTACTCTTAAAGGTAGTTCAGTCTCTTGCTGCTTCACACTCAGCCTGAGCCCCTGAGGGAAAATGGTGCCTGGGGCAACGTGAAAGCCCAAGAGGTGCTTCTCAATTGTCGCAGAGGAGCTGAGGGGGAGTAAGAAGAATTGGGATTTCCTATAACATAGAGCTGTCGAGCTGGGACCAAGAGACACACTTACACAAATGGGTGTCAGGTGAAAGTACCCATCACAACTTCTAGTCTTCATTTTCCCATTTGGTCTCCTGGGACAAATAAGTGCTATGCTTATTTTGTATTACTGGACCTAGATAATCTGTGCTGTCTTGAAACTCTTCTTTTTGATGTGTTGAGGACGGGGAAGTTTCCACCCTGCTACTTCCTTTCCACTGTTAACTGTTTGTAAGATGATCCATGCATGCAGGAAAAATGGGGATGAATGCTCCACCAATAGCTCGTTCTGATCCTGTATTGCCTTGTTATAACTCCATTGTTTTTTTCATTAATTTCCTCGTCAAAAAGTCCCAAATTGGCTCTCAATTTTCTGTTAGTCTCTCTAGCTTTAATTCTGGGGATGGTAGATTGGCTAGCCAACAGCGGGCAAATTAATCTTCCCAGGAATATTTGGAGAGGAAAGAAACACTAATTTTTTAAGTGAGAGCACAAATTATGTTTTCTAACATGAAGAGGTCATAGGCTTGCAGACTGGTTTCCAGATGAATGATAGAAATAGACTTAGACGAGCTTTCTTCATGAGAGGTCCTTAGTCTCTAGGAGTTGAAGGAAAAGATTTACAAAGGTAATCTGTTTCAGTACCATTAGCAATAGTACATTTTAGATACTCCTGTTGAAAGCCGACCCCATGAATGTATACACCTACTGTGTGCCCACACAAATTAAAAATAAACAATTTAAAAAATTTTTAAGAGAAGAAAAAAAAAACAAGAAAGAAAACAAACCCACATAGTCTAAGCAGGCAAATCAGTACTCTCCAGTGTTGGAATGTGTATTAATAATGGTAGCATATAATTGCTACTAGTAGTAGCTACGATGATTATTTAAAGCTTTCTATGATCCTAGCACTGTTCTAAGCACTTTCTGTGCATTATATTATATCCTTAAACTGACCTGTGAAGTACTACTATTCATCGTAACACACTGAACCCTAGCATAGCATTGCTGGTGAGTGGTACATTGTTTCCCTGTGGATGCAGGTGGTTAGTTGGCTGTCTTTGTTGCCCAGTGAGCTCTCCTGCTCTGTTGGCCATTATGTTTGAATGAGTGGTAAATAAAATTGAGCAGGAGCCAATGTTAGGCCAATTAGCGATTTAAGTCGGATTATTTAGACAACATCCCTTTTCTTCCCTCAACACCATATTCCAGTCCCTGCAAACAAACAACATATTTAATACAAAACACATAAAGAAATCTCAAGCCAAGTAGAAGTTAACTGTTGAGCTATTTGGATTAACTATACAAGTGTCTGACAAAGTGTTCAGTAAAATATTTGTTGCATGTTGGATATGGATATATTTTTTCTCCTTTTCATCATGACTTTTATGTGTCTTCCCAACAATTAAGAATAGTTTTGGATTTTCTCATTTGGCATGGGCAATATTTTGTATAAGCTTATTACTACTTGTTATAAAATGAAAATAAATACAGGATTTATGTAAGGATTACTCACACAGAGGAGCTAGTAATACATTCCATGTTAAATATCAAATGGCAAAGATGTGCAGAAGGTGCTTTAGAGAGGAGGCTTGTGGGTTGCATGCTGGATTTTCCAAAATGTAGAGGAATCTGAAATGTCTCAGAGCCCTCCCCGGGCAGTCTAGAAAACTGGGCTGTAGAGACATCTAGAAAACTGATGTTTTCAGGGACCTACGGAGTCTCTTCATTTGTCACTACAAAGTGACAGGCATTTTTAAGATGCCTTTGTGACTTAAATTATGGGATGGTTTGGTCTCATTGGCTTCTAAGATGCACTCTTATAGGAAGGCCATGCATTTTCTAATCCATGCGTCACTCAGGAAGAAATTTATTCTCAGATCCATGGTTCTTAACTCAGGGATGGATTTCTAGAGTGATCTTTGGACACCTTATAACTTTAGTTTTTTCCATGTTAGTCCTGATAAGAGGATGATTGTATTAGATGAACACAGATGGCTAAAAGTCTATAAAAGATTATAGTAACTTAAAAATAGTCTTCTCTTTCTTAATATCTAGCATTATCCCTAACCTTACATGTATATAAATATTCAAATGATAATTGTTGTAAAAATTCAATTAGTAATTGTTGATATCAATAACATGGACAATATCCAACATGTGATTTTTATAAGAATACCCAGATATAATATTATGCTGCCACTTAACCATAAATAGCAAACATTCATAAGTATAAATTCATGTGACCTAGTAGGTTTCAAATTCACTATAGACTTGATTGGCTTTAACTTGAGTTTATGGGTTACTAAGATCAGTTCTACCTAGTAAGATACTTGACATACTTCCCTGTCCTAAACATCCAGTTGTAAACTGCATATGCAGCAAGAACACATTTTATGGCACCCCTGGGGACACTGTATTCTAGATACTGTTCCAGAACCTTCTTACAGATCATGATTACCAGGAAGCTTTTCCAACATGGAGATTCTCTGGCATCCTCTCTAGACAGTCTGGGATGACAGTCCTGGAATCTGTGTATTTCATAAATACTCCCGAGTAATGGAACCACACTGGTCAAGTGGACAGTGTCTTGAATTGAGACAAAATGTCAAGGTGTCTCTGACTCTGCTCTACCTCAATTTTGCCAACAGGAAAATGCTCACAGGTCACATGGAACGTATAACTCAGGGTCTGTGGCCAATTGGCTCCATTTACTTATTTCAAGAGGAGAAAGTCCACAGGTTGGGAGTGAATAGAATGGGGATATAGACAGATTTGAGGTATCAAGGCCCTTAGAGAAAAATCATGGAGAAGAAATCAGCTGCAAGGCAGCTTGGGGACATACAAAGGGTAACGAACTGGCTTGGTTTGCACAGAATTGTCCTATTTTTAGCACTAAATGTCCCAAATGCTAGGAAATATTCACTTCCAGGTATTCCAGGACAGTTGGCCCTACTTATAGATTGCAAACCACAACCTGTGAGTCTGAATCTTTGTGTTTTCCCGACAATTTATTAAAATGTATGTTGACATATAATTTCCAATGTGATGATATTTGGAGTTGGGACCTTGGGAAGGTGATTAGGCCATGGGATTAGTGCCCTCATAAGAGTCCAGAGAGCTAGCTTGCCCTTTCTTCCATGCGAGGCTATAAGAAGTCAGCCCCCTGCAGAAGTCAACTGGAAGAGAGCCCTCATCAGAAGTCGACCAGGCTGGCACCTGATCTTGGATTTCCAGCCTGCAGAACTGTGAGAGATAAATTTCTGTTGTTTATAAGCCACTCAGTCTATAGTAATTTGTTATAGCAGCCAGAAATGACTAAGGCAGAAACCCACATAATAGGCTCAAAATACCTATAACTCTGTCAATATCTTCTTATAGCTGAAGCAAATATTTCCAGCATGGAATTGGTAAGCACCTATTCTGGTGTGGTTGAATGGAAAATGGAATGAGGATTGTCTTTTCAACTGCTTGTCATTTTAAAGTGTGCAGAAGGGCTGTTCATGTTCCACATGACTCAACATAGTAACCTTTGTTCTGTCTGAACAGGGATGTATGATGGTTTGCAGTTTTAGCAAAAACTGTGACCATAGATAACTGGATACCTGTTACTAGAAATAATAATTCCATAGCAGTACTTTATTATATTTTTCTAAAATCTTGATTTTCAAGTTGAACTTTCAATTTGGGTAAGATACTAATGTAGTATGTCTATTTAGAGTCTACAATTATTCTCATGCAGATTCTGCATAATCTGTAGGTCTCTTCCAAAGTTGAAGTTGACGTAGGTCAGAGTCAACCAGAACCTGACCTTTTTGCTCATATTTCCAGACACTGTCCACTTGACCAGAAACTTTCAACTAGTTGGAAATGCTTACTAAACTTACAGATGTCTGAAATCCCTACCTTAAAATGAAAAATTAAAACATAAAGATGAGGCTTGAGAATCCTCACATTGGAAAAGCTCCCTGGGTGATTCTGAAGTGTAAGAAGGTTCAGTAATACTTTATAGAACATGGTACTACTCCAGGGATGACATGAAATATGTTCCTGCTACAGGTGCAATTTACAAATGGATTTCTAGAACAGGAAAGCATTTTCAGGTATCCTTCTAGGAGCATCTGATTATCCATATAACTTGATATTTCAGCCTATGTGGGGGCAACCCCAGATAGTTTTTGAAAGTCAGTAAGAAGAGATCTTCATTCAACCTCAGAAGGGCACAGAATTTCCAATTAGAAACTTAATTCATTATGGTGTGTGTGTGTGTTTGTGTGTGTGTGTGTGTGTGTGTGTGAGAGAGAGAGAGAGACAGACAGACAGACAGACAGACAGACAGAAAGAGACTTGTAAAACCTTCTAGAGCCTTTATATATATTTAGGATGTACCAGCTGAAAAATGGCTACCATTATGGAAAGTAGTACTTCACTTATTTGTACTAAGTTGGTTCTTTTAAAATAGAGGTTTTCAATTGGGGTCTATCTTTTGCCCCCCAACCACAGGATATTTGGCAGTATCTAGAGACACAACTGGTTACAATGAGGGGGTAGGCACTCCTGGCATCTGGTGAGTAGAGGCCAGGAATTCTGTTAAACATCCTGAAATGCACAGGACCACTTCTCTCCCTCATCAAATAATTATCTGGTCCAATAGTGCTGAATAGTAATAGTGCTGAAGTTCAGAAACCTTTGCATTAAAAGCTTTTAAGTGAATAACATCAACATTAGCTAACAATGATCTCTGTATCTGCATCAGGCATTAGTTGATGGATTTTCTTATTCTTCACAAGAACTCCATGATATAGTTTTCATTATCACCATCAGATTAAAGATGAGGAAATAAACTTGGAGGTGTAACCGGTGATATGGTCCCCACCCAAATCTCATCTTGAATTACCATCTGTTGTGGTAGGGACCCGGTTGGAGGTAATTGAATCATGGGTACAGGTCTTTCCCATGCTGTTCTCATGATAGTGAATAAGTCTCATGAGGTCTGATGAGTTTAAAAGGGAGTTTCCCTGCACAAGCTCTCTTCTCTTGTCTGCCACCATGTGAGACAAGCTTTTCACCTTCTGTCATTATTGTGAGGCCTCCCCAACCATGTGGAACTGTGAGTCCAATAAACCTCTTTCTTTTACAAATTGCCTAGTCTTTATATGGGTATGTCTTTATCAGCAGCATGAAAACAGACTAATAGATGAGCTGAAGGGCCCAAAGCTGCTGAGTAGAGGGAGGTTGGGTGGAAAGTGGGGAAGTGGTAGTAGGGCTTTTCCCACTCTGACTCCACAGGCTAAACTCTTCATCCCTATTCTATTTACCATCCAGCTTAAATGGTAAGTCCCTAAAGTTCTAATATTCTAGAATTTGGAATGAAGTATATAGCTGGTCTAAATGCCCTCTATATAATTAATGTGTCTTGAAAGTCATTTAAAAAATCCATCCCTGACTTTGTCTTGTCAGACTGAAGAGAACTAGATTTGTAGCTGGTTTATTTGTTACAGTCCCTCTGTTTCTGTAATTTTGTCTCCTCTGATATAATCCATCTCTAGGTCCCTGTGCCTCACTTGATGTGTATTTACCTGAACTGCATGGTGTATTCCACATGGAGTCAAATACTATAATTTTATTTGTAAATATCAGCAGAGGTACTATAGTTTTATAGAATATCACCACTGGAAGAAACTGGGCCAAGTATACAAGGGATCTCTATTATTTCTTACAGCAGCATGTGAATCTACAATGATTTCAATTTAAAAAGAAACGAATTAATACCTGAAAATGGGAACGGGGGCATTTTATAAAATAAATATGAAATAATTATGCCTGTGGGATTGTTTTCCAAACCCTTTCTAGAGATGCACAGTATTTTCCTGGCTTTTTTATTTTGTCATATCAGTATATTCTATCAGAGCTCCCCAAGTCCCTTACCTGATTAATAGCTTAGTGCTTGTTATTTGTTAGGAGTAGCTGGCTTTGTTTCCTTTAACAGCATCACTTACTGGCCCGCAGTGCAAGTCATCTGCCACTATTGAACCTCTGCTTCATGGTTCATGAGGTTGTTCTGTGGTTGCTTAGCATTTTACTCTGAAAAATGTTAACATCATCTGCAAACTCAGATTTATCATTCTGCAATTCCTTTTCCATGCCATTTCTGAAACGTAAAATAAGATTAATCCAGGACCCATTTGCAAAGATTGGTACTGACATGTCCATCATAAAGACAGGAATTAATCTCTGCCCTTAGCTGCATATTAAGTGAACTTTGTATCCATTGCAAAACATGGCCCAATCATCATTCGGTTTTGTTTTAAAACAATCTTTGGTATGAAAATCTTGCATAGACTTCTTTAAAACCCAGATATATTTTCATACCAAAGCTTGTTTAAAAATTTCCTCTTCCATGCCTTTTCTAAAATGTAAAACAAGATTAATCCAGGATGCACTTGCAAGGATTGGAACTGAATTAATTTCTTAAGATATTAATTCAACTCTGCACTTTACAGAAGGCTCTGCCTTGCTCTTAAAGATAATTCCTTACAGAACTTTATATGCTACTTAGGTGATTTTGGACAGGTTTTTTACCCTCTTATCCTCCTCAGTTTCCTTTCCTTTAAAATGGGAGAAAGAATACTATCTAATTCCCAGGATTGTTGTGAGAATGGCATGGTATAATACATATGAAGGTCTTAGCTCATCTCCTGTGGTAAATGCTCCATAAATGTCAGCTGTCTTTATGTTGAAAGCTGGGCATTGTTTCTGTACTCAGAGCCATGCCTCCTTTCCTCCAGTTGATAATACTTACATTTGTCTTTGAATATATGTTCTATCATAATTTCTAACTACTTCCAGGGAGTGGAAATGACATTTTGTATTGTTCATTCCCTAGGTCCCCTCTAGAATCTTGCATATGATTGACATTACACTTATTCCCCTAAGCAAAAGGTATTTATAACAGCAATAATCTTTAGAGCTGATGGCTGAATAAATGCCACCTATTGTATTTGGAGCTACATTTGTAACAATAAAATCTGTCCTGTGCTAAACCGATGACATAACTTGGCCAGAAAAGTTACCTACTGTTAATAATTTTTCTGTGATGCTTTTATAACCATCTTCATAATCTATGAAGAAGGGAGCTTCACGTTATCCCCTTGTTTTCCAAGGAAAGCATTTTTAAAAATTGTTTTCAAAATGTATAGATGACAGTGTAATTCTCTGAGGTCACTTCTCCAACTGCATTATAGGAAGGAAAATATCAGTCCTACAGTCCAAAATGCCAGGTAGTTATTTAATTTTTTTAAATTAACTTTTTACATTAGACCAAGTACTGTGCTATTATACGTGACTGTATTTGACTTTAGCTGTTTACAAATGAGAATTCTGAATTTGAAGAGACTCGCCAGGCCAAGGATATAACAACTGCCAACAAGTGGTATCACAGACCAAGCCCAAGCCTCTGACTTCAGAGCCCAGGCTTTTAACCAGTAGCCTTATAGTCATTACAAAAAAATGTTTAATAGAGTTTATTTTTCAAAACAGTTTTAGGTTTACAAAAAAATTGAACATACAGAGAGTTCTCAATTACCACTTTTCCCTAGCACACAGGTTTCCTATGTATTTTAGTCACTTTAAAAATACCTTTCATTGGCTTATTTTAGTATCAGCTTGCCATGCATAGAAAGACTGCCTGGAAGTGACCAGATGGCATGCCTGGAAGCTTGGTGTCTGACACTGCTCTGGATGACTCCCAGGTCCAGGGCCAGGTAGATAACCTCTCTTATCTCTTCTAGTTCCTTGAGAATCATACATTTCTGTGGCTGTATCTGGAGCTGCTGGTCCAGCTTCCTTGACTGAATTGGCTGATTCAGCCTAACTCATGACCCTTGAGATAAATAATTCTTGACTATACTTTCTAATTGACTTGGGATGAGCCTAATAAAGGTACTACCCACATTGAAGGTTGGAGTTTCCTTCAGTGGTCTTTCTGTTTGCTTTGTATATTCAGTGTTCCCTAAATATTCTCCCAAAGGGCTTCTGCTCATAAATGAATACTCCTGTTTGAAAGTAGCTCTTGTTATCTTAATAGCAGTTTTTTTTTTAAATCAGCAGTACCACTAAGGTGATCAACTATTCAAGAATCAACTAGAAGATTTGTAGAGTCAAGTGGGCTGAAAAATGATGAGCATCCAGCACCCAGCTTTCTCTGTATTCCTAGAGGGCACTCTGAATCTTCCACACTATAATAGATGATGATTTTTCTTTCCCTAGCTCCACAGCTCAGGCAGAACCCTGGACCTGGGCAGGACATTGTTCAACCTGGTTGTTATCTGAGCAGTTGACTCCATTTTGGTGGCATAGGGAGAGTTCTCAGAACTCCGAAGCTGTCCATTGGCCATTTCCCTTGGTTATTGTTCAAATTCAATGAGATCAAGAGAGATTAAATAATGCCTCCCAGGTCACACCAGTGACAAAACTGAGACAAGAATCTGGGTCTTCCTGAGCCTGTGGCTCGTGTTTTTATCTATCATGGCAAACTGCCTCTTGGGTCTGAATGGTGACTGTTATGAAGCCCGGACCTGTTTTCAGGGTGACAAATTTCCCACCCCTCCAGCTCCCTAACACATCTAATGGCCAACCACAGAAGCTGGCACACAGGACTGCTTGGAGTGCTGACCTCCTCACTGCTCAGTCTCCCCAGTCCAGAGTCCCTTTGTATCTGCCCTCATTCCCTCCTGACATGATGATACTGCTTCTCCTCTCTAGTGCTCTCTAACCAAGGAAGCTCATCTATTTTCTCAGCCTTGGTTATTGGGATGACTTCAGGTTTATCCATGTTCTCTCTCTCCTACCGCTATAGCTAACCCTTTAGTACCTCAGTAACTCAAATGTAACACACCTAAAACTGAACCCATCACGTATCCATCAGATGTTTTCTTGTTGTTGTTTTCTTCCATCTTTGTTTTTGTGGCCCTCTTTGTGTGTGGGATGCTATTATCCTCCCTGTGGTCTGTCCTGAGAGAGGCTGGTTGAGGACGGTGAGGCTTGAACCTCATTAGAATCATGGACATGCTTTTGGCTTATTTAGCCTTTGAAACCAACAAAGGCTGATGTTTGGCATTTTGGAATGTCCCTGAATGCTATTTATGAGCCCACCATGATAGACAAACCCAAGAGTGCAGCTTTACAAATCAGCAGCTCATCTCAAGTTTTTGCAGATAGAGATTTACCTGGGTTTGGAATAGCTTTAAAATTCACATTAGAAAGGTATTCTTAAGTCTGACTAACTCATTTAACCTCTGTAATGTAGCATTTGCTTCTGCTTGGGATTGCAGCCTGAGCAGAAGTGGTCTCAGTAGTTATCACACACTGATGATAACGCCTTTTCTTCTCTATGTTACCTTCTGCTGAGTGAGTGGGCCGCCAGAAACACTCTGGCTTCCAGTGTCAGAGATGTAGAGTCTTCTATTTCAAGCATTGGTCAAACTCTTCATGAATGGAGATAGCCTAGTTATGCAACCTTTCCTACTGAATTTAACATGGAGAATATATTACTACTAGTCTTATGTGGTTGTTATGAAGATTAAATACATGCAAAAAAATCTCAGAATAAGATTGAGGACATAGTAAGTCACTTCATAAATATTAGACATGATGATTATTGTTATGTTTTTATAAGTAGGGACTCAGACTAGTGACAACATGTTGAAGGTTATATTGGTTCTTATTTCCCATCTTAACTCTGTAGGGATTCCAAATGAGGTTGGTGTTCAGTAAGAGAAGACGATATTCAACTTCCTTATTTTAATAATAATATTTGTTGAAAATAATGGTTCTCATAGATACTGTGTTCAGTAGTTCGATGCTTTATCCTGAAATTTCACCAAATACCCTATATAAAGGATGCATGGGTAAACATTGTTACTTTTAAGAGGAATTTATTTTAATGTGTATTAGTTTTTAAAAATGTAACTAGTACATCAGATTTATGACTTCTTGGCTATTGTTTAGGATGAAGCTTAAATTTAAAAAATACTGTAGGTTGAAAAATTTTTTAAAACTATATTGGTAAAAAATAAGTTTATGTGGATATGGCAAAACTTTTGTAGGGGTCTAATTTTATCTTGTGAGGCAGGCACCATTATTCTCCCCATTTAACAGATGAAGAAATTGAGGTTTAAAAAGATCCAACATTTCCAAACTCTCTTTAACCAGTGGTAGGCCTGGGATCCAAACTAACAACCTGTGCCCTCTATTATCTGCCACCAGCGTGCTTTATCACTTCCCTTCTCAGGAAAGTTTACGTTTCTCCCCACATTTTAATATTAACTTGTGTTTTCCTTTTTTAAATAAAATTAATCTCTATTTGTTACAGAAAGTTTTAGAAAATACAAAGTAAATTTTTTTTTAAAATTAGGTAGAAACACTTAACACTTAACATGGGATCTGGCCTTTTAACAAAATTTTAAGCATAAGTAACAGCATTGTGACCACAGTAGTCTCCCCATATCCTGGGTTTCCCTTTCTGCAGTTTCAGGTGCCCACAGTGCAGTACAGTAAGTATTTTCAGAGAGATCACATTTACATAACTTTTATTACAGTATCTTGTTATAATTGCCATATTTTATTATTATTAGTTGTTGTTAATCTCTTACTGTGCCTAATTTATGAATTAAACTTTATCAAAGCTCTCTCTATATAGGAAAAAACATAGTATATATAGGGTTTGATCTGCTCTGTGGTTTTAGGCATCCACTGGGAGTCTTGGAACATATCTCTGTCAATAAGTGTGACTACTGTACAGACACAATGTTGTACAGAATGTCTCCTTTTGTTTTTCTTATCACAGTCCTGTGAGGAATATGGGCCAAACAAGGAAACTAAGAGAGGTAGGGAAACTGGCTGGAGCCCCACAGAAAGTATAGGCTTACCAGACTCCAGGGTCCCAGACCCTTTCCTCTAAAACATACTGCATCACAGGATGAGCCCTGGCAAGCTGAACCTTCCTTTGGAATAAAAAGTAATGTGTCCCCAGGGAACAAAGGTTTCACCCTAGTTTAATATTGCCATCAGCTTCTCCCTGCTGGGAAGTAGAGTCTGGAAGCAGTGGCCTGGACTCTTCCCAGGACAGCAGGAGTATTGGCTCTGAATCTACACTGGCCTCTTCTGAGCAAAGAGCTCAATAATTCTGTCTACACAAATACACACACATATGCATGTGTCAGCTGATTTAATTAAGCCCCTTCTCAGCTCAAATGGGGAGTTTCGACAAAGAACTGAGGCTCTACGAAATTACCAGTTTTTGACTGTGTTGTTTTTCAGTTGCTGCTTTAGGATCTTTCTGGCTCACAGCTTCCTTCAGTAGTGAATTGGAGGCAAGGAGGTTAGGATGTTAATTGGGCCACATGGTAAATTATGCAAATGCCCGAGGGAAAACAGATGCCATGTAAATGGAGGTTTACAATTACTGTTGCAATGCAGTTTTTAAAAAAGCCATTTGTAGTGATCTGTGATTCTACAAAGTTATATTTTAGGACTCTATGGGTTCCAGAAACTGAGATCTTTTCCTGGCGCTGCTTCACAGTCATGTGGCTAGGATCCCAAGTATTTCCATTTTGGCATCATAAAGCAGCAGCCAACAAGAGACTGTGTTAGTTTTCACCTCGGGGCCACAACTGAGCTGAGGGTTGAAGGTCTCTGACCTTTCCCATTTCAGTAAAAATATAGTTGTCCCAGGTGCCTCCTAAAGATGATTTTCTTCCCCATTATTATTTCTGGAAGATATTTCCAAGAAACTGGTGACATAAGTAAAACACATTTCTTCTTAGAGCCTAGTGGTTTAAGAAGAGGATTTGATGAGGAACCCATACACCTGCTGGTATATTTTGAAGGTGATATTATATGCGGTGAGTTATTGGTTAGTAACTCTTATTCCTGTTACTCTGAGGGCTCCTTCCAAACTGCAGAGTTTTCTGGGTGAATTATTCATGGCAAGGGTGTTGCCTGTGGTGATGTGTGTCAGTCACACCACGACACCTTGCCTTGGGCTGGAGTCACTGCCATTTGCCTCCCTCCAACTCTTCTGTCATCACATCCATTTCCAACCAGCCTCAGCCACTGACTGTGCTGTCAGTGAGCTTCAAAGGCAAAATAGGAGGCGTTATCCACCCTCCAGTCTACAACCCACCAGGGAGAAGCCAACTGAAAGCACAGGTGGACCTAATCAGACCTTTGATGTTACACAAAGCAAATTGCATTTCAAGTTCTAGAGAACAAGGAGCCACTCTAAATCTGATTAAGATTCATCCGGTACCAAATAGTGATAAGTGTTTATTTCGGACAAGCAGATCCATCAGCAGTATTTTCTGATTCTGCTTATTCATCCAGAAAATCTTTTGTTTTCCATTTTCTTTAGAGAAGAAGTAGTAAGAAAGAGAAAACCTTGGCTGGTCCTGACTTGTCTGCTGAGCAAACTTAAGAAGGAGAATGGGCTGTTTCTTGAATAACTCTGTACAGAGCCCAGGGTGCAGAGCCCCTTCTCTGGCCCCCTGACTCAGTTTCTAATGATCTGATCCCCTGCTGCTGTGCCTCAGTCCCCTGCCCTTACTTCCATCCAGAGGGGTACCTACCTTCTGGACTGATGGTGAGGTGGGAAGCTAACTTAAAAGGGGATTGGTTCTAGTGAGAATTCAGGGACAGAGATTGCTAGCTGGGGAGAGGGTTTGGAGCAGGTTTATTTTTGTTTTGTCTGAAATAAAATGATACCTAAAGTTTTGGAGAAAAAACATAGAATGATTCCTGATTCTACCACACTTTGTAGTTGCTACATAACTTCTCTGATATTTTAGTGCATCTATTTGTACACATACATGTGTGTGTTTACGTAAAATGGAATCTGTTTTGTTTTGAAATTTGTGGTTTCCATTTAGCATATTCTAAGTATCATTCCTTGCTGATAAACAGAGTTCTCCATCATTTTTGATGATTTCTGAATAATTTTCTTTCTGGGGGATCCTCTCTCCTCTCTTCCTCTTAGTGTTTTTCCTCTCTCTTTTTCCTATTCCCTTCTCTCCCTTCCTTCACTGGCTATTGTTTTCCCTTTTCTTCCTCATAATCTATAATCTTTTGCTCCAGCTCCAGCTCCATTTTATTGTTTTCTTTTTATTCGCTTTAACACTTTGTAATATACCCTCTGACTTATGCAAATAATGTGACATAAAAAGAGGATTTTTTTTGTAGTTTGGGGTTGTGCCGATTGTGTAACTCATACCAAACTTATTTGTTTCCTTTTTTGTTAGTAGCTTTGTAATATTTTCTGTCCAGGTTCTGTGAGAATAAACATGACAATACTTTGAAAGCTTTTAATATCCCAAGAAGGAAGAAATGACAAAGAGGCAAGGCATTATAATGAGTGTTTATGATCTTTATTTAGGAACATGACAGTCTCAAGCCCTCTGTCACTTCTAAGTCTTGATGATTTGTCTTATTTGCCCAGACCCCTCACCAGTCCATAAAGATGGGCAGAATGAGGCTGACAGTGCACCAGAAGACCTCCAGTCTGTGGGGACCAGCAGGCTGCTCTATCACATCACTGATGGTGACAACCCACTGCTGTCACCACGATGCTCCATCTTCAGCCAAAGCCAGAGATTCAATTTAGACCCCGAGTCAGCCCCATCTCCACCCAGCACTCAGCAGTTTATGATGTAAGAAAACTGTTTTGTTATTGTCTTCATTTCATAGTTTTTCAAATACCGCATTTATAAACTACAATGAAGTGTTTCTGAAATAGCACAAATATGCCTGCCTAACGCAACTGCAAGACTGGAACAATAAATGACAAAGATCAGTGTACTTGCCAGTTGGGATGCTGTTGCAGACCTTGATATCGCAAATGGAAATGGTCATGAGAGACAGGATAGCCCAGGGGCTCACATGTTTGAACATATATACATGCACATTTCAGACATCATTTTTGATGAGCTCAATATTCTTTCCATGTCCAGTGGTGACATTGATGGATAAGTTGTGGGAACACCTGGGAGCTGTCCACCAACATTTCTTTTTAGATTCTAGAAAAGTGGTAGCTTACAATAGCTACCCTCATCCAAATTGTGTGTGTGTGTGTGTGTGTGTGTGTGTGTGTAATCAGATGCCTGCCCCTTACACATTCCATTTGGAATTTGCATTTGGGATTGAGGAACTATGTGTTGTTTATGTTTAAGTTCCACAAATAATTTTGATGTATAGTTAAGATTAAGAATCTCTTGGCCAAAAATATGCCCAGGAAATCCCTGGCTTCTCCTTCAGAATTCATGTTATTTTTTCTTGAATTTATCTAATCCTGGGCCCATGGACTATCTATTGATGGACCTGAAAGAGTTAGTGAATTATTGCTATTGCAAGTGTGTGTCATGTGAGAGGGTGTATGCAATTCCGGGAGAAGGAGCCCATCCTTTCATCATATTAAAAAAAAGTCCTGTTGTGTCAAGAAAAGTTAACCACTCATCTAAATCTTCCTTGAAAATGTTGGTAGATGTGGCTTGTGCAACCTACTGAGGAAAGGGTCTCAACAGGGCTGTTTTTAGTCTTAAGTTGGTCTCCTCTAAGCTTTACAAAATGCATTTCTTGGACCAATATTTTGATATTTTACACTAAAGTCCTAGAAAACATCCACCCATAACAGAGTTTTGTGACCAGGAGTCTCCATTAATGAGCAACTGCTACTGTGGTAGCCTCATCAAACAATGAACTTCCCTCTGAACTTCTCTGACAATCCAGTAATTTTGGTTTGTAGATCAACAGAAGTGTTTACTGGAAGAGCACTGTTTTGATACTCCTTCCTCCCTGTAATCAATGCAGGCCTCGGAGTTCTTCACGCTGCAGCTGTGGAGATGGCAAGGAGCCACAGACCATCACCCAGCTCACCAAGCACATCCAGAGCCTCAAGCGGAAAATTCGGAAATTTGAAGAAAAATTTGAACAAGAAAAGAAATACCGGGTAAGGACCCTGGGATTTGTCATTGGAGCAGATTGGTCAGAGGTGTATGGATTCTCCTCAGCCTCTATCCTTCCTTTCTGGGTACACTTCTTTGCCAGGGGACAGCTCTCTTCCCATGGGCTAACTGGGATCTATCATAGAGTCTTCATCTTCTATCTATCTTGTTCTCATCTGCTGTCAGTTAGTTTCTGCTAGGATATTTTCTAGTAATGGATTACAACTATCATTTCCAAACTTATTTGATTATTGATCTCCCTTTCTTTTTTCTAAGGAAGGCTATTATCAATAGTTTTTCTAGGAACAAAATTTGGAAAGCTTTTGAATTCTGGTCTTTTTTTCTTTTTTTACTTTTTCCCAATTACATTTTGATAAGAACTTTTTAAGGACCCAAGGGGAGAATCTTCAATTGTGGAGCAGAATGAGAGAGGTTTCTTTGACATTAGAGTATTTCCTGGTTGGTGAATGAGGACTCCTCAAGTGACATCTGTTCAGGACATTCATAAGAACCAACCCTAATCCATCCTTTCTATCAGAGAGACACTAGTCTTCATACTAGTACTGCAGTGCAGCAAACACGAACCTTCTTTCTTCTTATGTAAGAAACAATAGAGTCACAGGTAAGTGTCATGATGGTCAGTGTTGCTTTTATTTTCTCCAGTGGTGCCCATGGCATAGAGAAAAACCATATCCACAAATAATTGGACAAAAACATTGGGTCTTCGGCAGAGAGCCCAGAACAGCTTGTTATTAGGATAAAAGAGAACAGGGAATAATCTCTCATACATCTTGAAATATTTAATGGTTCACTAAGCACTTGGTACAGAGGCAATCAGAAAGTTCTTCTGAGTACAGAGTAAGTTCTGGGGAGGGAGGTGAGAGTGGGTAATATTCCACTCTTCAGTTCTTCCTGTCCTATGTTTCCCACAGTGCCCTCAAATTCACTGAAGGAGGAGTTTCAAGGAGCAGATTTTAGCTTTGCAAAAATAGGGGAACATCAGATTGACTTTCAAGGCACTTGTAGTCAGGATGTTGAAAATTGTCTTCCCCAGAGTCAGGCAGTCACAGCTATTTATTGTCTTTTATAGAGCAGAAGGGAGCTCAACACATTATTAGTCCAGAATTTTATTTTACAGATAATGAGACTGGTGCCTGCTGGACACAACTTGCCTAAGGTAGTTGTGTTCTATTGGGTCACAACTTGGGGCAACGGATTACAGATGAGTAGATTTTGCAATAGAATAGAAGTAAAATTTTTAAGTGTCCACATTTTAAAAGCTCCAGATATCCTGGGAGAAGTTGCTTTCACCTGTTTGCTGCTGGAGCGCTGCTGGATCTGTGATGTCTTCATATTGGAAAATACAGAGTAACAACCAGCTCACCAAGCACATCCAGAGCCTCAAGCGGAAAATTCGGAAATTTGAAGAATTTTCTATTCCCAGTGCTTGCTAGCACTTCTTGTCTGGCAGTTCTTGAATCAGACTATTTCGGATTTGAATCCATGACAGCTATTTAAGAACTCTCTGATTTTGGACTTGTTACCTTTCTGAGTCTCAGTTTGGCCATTTGTAAAATGGAGTCAGTATTAGGCAGTGACCTTAAGTTTATTAAGTGGTAAATAAGGAAGTACATACATAATGCTTATTATAGCGTTTGGCACAAAGGAAGTAAATGGTCCTAGATAACACTAACTTTTTAATCTATGAGTTATATATTTAAATAGGCTACTCCATGGTAGTTTCTGCCTTGTCAGAAAATAAAGGAAAACTATACATATTAATTCTCCACTGGATTTTTCTACCCACAGCCGCAGATCTTGGATGCTTATTTTGGAAGAGAATTACTCCTGGAAGCACCTCCTGCCTTTGTCGAGAGTTTTTTGAAGCTAGACCACATATACATGCACACATGTGCACATGTACACACACACACACACACACACTTAAATATACATGCGGAAGGACAGATCAGGAGCAGAAGGGGAAGGAGGCTCCCTGGTCACCGCTGCTTCAGTGTGTATAAAAGTCTTTGTTATAATCAGAACCTCACATGTCTTAGGAAACAGGGCTTCCCCTTGTCCTTCCTGTCAGGGTGCCAGGCTGTGCTTAGAGGTTTTACATGTCAGTGGGCTTTAATTGGTTACTGTGTGTAAGGCTCCCCTTCCAGGCAGCCTGGCTGTGGAATTCATAGCACCCACTGCTAATTTGTGCATCTGGGCTCCTGCTGGGCCTCTGTGCTATTCTGATACCCATGTGTCATATGTATCTTTCCATCTCTGTTTACAGTAACCATTTTATATACCTATCCCAAACTGTGCTTATTCTCTACATCTGATTTTGCATTGAATTATTGGACTCTTGGGCTAAGAAAAGGCTTTGTAAGCCAGATGTTTACTTTCAGTGGAATCAGAAAATGTTATAATTTGAAAGAATCAGCCAGTATTTTGTCTCATCTGACAATTGAAGAAACTGAGGCCCAGAGAGGGGAAGTGAATTCCACAGAATCATACAGCAAAGAATAGTTCTAGCCAGACAGCAACTCAGATCTTTTTTAATCCTCTCAGTAATCTGTCTAATGTGTCTTTTTGAATCATCTTTGGCAGATCACAAATCTCATGCAGTGGCACTTGGGAGCTCAATTTTAATTCATTGAACAAAACCTAAACTATATCATTTCTGGGTGCATGATGTTTGCGGTCTTTTGAATCAGAATATTTCACTTAAGAAGTGAAAAGGCTTGAAGATCTACAGCTAGTGTATGAGAACTTTCAATGTGATTTGAGAGCTGCCATCCATGTGAGCTTGATTTAACCCTTTTAAAAGCTTGTTCAAGGGTAGGGAAATAAATTTATTTCAGAAACTGATTTCAGGTTTTGTTTTGTCAGAAATTTAGCCTTAAATTTCTACTAAATTCTATGCACTGTAGTAAAAACTTATTTCTTTTGTAGTCACTGGCTTAAGGTCTTAGGATTTTGTGTGTGTGTGTGTGTTTGTTTTTACCATATTTCAAAAGATGGAATTAACTATGTGGAACAGATTCAATGAAACATTGTTCAACAAGATGTGTTCTCAGATTGGAGTGGAGAATTCTCTGAGGATTTGGGGAAACCAAATGTAAAACATTGACTTTCCATGTAACCAGACTGCTACCCAAAGCAGTTCTGGACTATACAGTGCATCATCCTAGCAGACCATAGACAGGACTAGGCTCTGCTGCTTTAGAGGGCTGGGACTGATGCCCACATGTCACTGTCCGTGGTCCTGAAACCAGGGATTTTTTTTTTTTTTTTTTTTTTCCCTCCCCCGCCTCCCAATCCCTCCTCCCACTCCCTCGCATCCCTCATGGAAACCAGTCTCCTATTCAAGCTCTTCTAGGAAAGAATCATTGTCAATCTTCTTTTCTATTTTAATTTAAAAATGTATGTTTTAAAAATCACTCTATAACTGACAGAATCATGCTTTGTGTTTTATAATGAGTATACTTAAACTCATGTACATGTGATGATTCTGTCACACTGTAGTTTTTTCCTTTGCGTTTGAAAAATCCCCATCTTCCTATGCCTCCCTCTCACCAACAACCTGCCATTGTTACATGAATTTAGTGGATCCCTAAAGAAAAAAAATTGACAGAACCTCTAGATTTGGTCATTAACAAGGCACATATTTCCGGCTATTATGTTTATGATCATGTCATCTTGAGCTTATTTATAGTTCCTGTACATCCTTAAAGTAACCATTAATTTTCTTGAGCCTGCATGTAAGTTATTATGGTAGTCTTGACTTGTTTAAGAACAGTTTTTTACTGATCTATGGGGGTAGAGGGACAGTATGTTCGGCTGCCACTAGTAAAGGTATTAATCCCCCTAACAGACTGACTTCTCAGGACTATTGTCAGGTTTTAGAGATTCTGGGATCTCCTTTCTTTAGCTTAGAGGCTAGGAGTGATAAGAGCTGAATCTTCCAGTTTTTTAGTATTCTCTCACAGGTTATGTACATATGCCATGTGTGTAAACCACAAGCAAGGCAGTAAGCACTGGTTTGTATCAGTGCAGTCATCTGCAGTGCTACAGAGAATGGCCTGGCAATGGGGTATATATGGGCTGTGGGCAACCTGCAAGGTGATTGACAGTTTGACTGTAGGGGCACTGGCATGGCTAAGACTTTGTGAAAAATGTTAGGTGACCAGGCATGTTTAGAAATAATACCCATGGCAAGGATTAAAGAATAGAGGAAATCAAGAACATTTTACTCTGTTTTCTAGAAGCAACTTCATCAGAAGCAACTCCATCAGAAATTTCACACCTGAATTTCTCTCCCAGCTTTATATATTCCTAAACTGTCTTTGTGTGGCTCAGCTATTTAAAAATTTTGTTTTTCCTTTTCTCTTTTTATCCCCCTCCGTCTCCCTTCCTCCTTCCCCCGCCCCCATTTTTTCCCTCCCTTGGTAGCCTTCACATGGCGACAAGACTTCTAATCCTGAAGTCCTGAAATGGATGAATGATTTGGCTAAAGGTCGTAAACAGCTCAAAGGTAAATGCCAGCCAAAGGTCTTTTTTTCCTCATAAAGGAAGCAGTTAAAATAGTGATAATGTGCTCCAGAGCATTTTAGATTCATTTCCACCTGTGCCCTCTTGCACCTTGTTTCCTGCTTAGACTGTAGCTCTCTTTTGAAATGAAGCATCTGGATCTCTGTCATTATTTGACCCCATGTAATAAACCTCCTTACAAAGAAACTGAGACCCTCCAGACTCCCAAGTGGAATGATTCACTTCAATGCCAGGAACATTTCAACATGTGGAGCACTAACCTCCCTAGGTTATTGGATTGTTGGATGTTAGAAATAGAATAGGCCTGAGAAATCATTTACTCCACATACCTCAGTGCATGGATGAGGACATTTACGCTCATGGACAGGGGAGGGTTACATAGCTGGAAGATGATGGGCCAGGTGTAGAATGTGGTTCTCCTGCCACATGGGCTAGTGTCCTTCTTTTTCCATCCTTTTCTGGAAATGGTGATGTGAGCATTAACTCTAAAATCCACTTAAAATGGACTATTGTTATTTACCAATAAAAATTATTTTCTTCCTCTTTCCTCACTCTAATACTTAGAGACATGGGAGTTTTTCCAAATTTCTGGAAGGAGAGTGACTAAAAAGAACTAGAAGGGAATATTAATTCAGTGGTATTAAACTGTAATTATGTGGCAGGTTTATAAAATATGCCATGTTTAAACATCAGGCCAAAGTCTAACTAGCAAACAAACATCAAACAAAGAAAATGAGATATGTAATGGAGAAATCAATATAAATGCCTCATTCAAACAACCAGTCCCCTTGCATACTCTAAAATGTAATTCCCTGATAAGTCTCATGGGGCTTTTTTATTTTTAATTATCTAGGTTTATATAAAACCACACTGCAATAATTCTTGGATCTTAAAAGCTGCCGTAAGACAAAAATAGCAAAATCTGTCAAGTTGGGGCTGACACTCCCAACTACCCTTTCCCACCCCCTCCTATAGTTCCTCGAGTGTTTACGTGTATAATATCTTCCAGAATTACTTGAGTTTCTACAGGGGCTCTTGATGAACCCACAACTTCAAAATCTGAGTAAACAAATCTTTGGGTTTGGAATTTCAGGTGCTAGAGTACATTGCAGGTAGGACCAGGTACCACCGGTTTTCCTGCAAACTCTTCCTCCTCTGAAATCTAAACTACTGAGTTATTCCCATACATATCCTCCACCACCATGAGATCCTAGCCTCTAGATTCCTGTTTCACACCTTATTAGGCGCTTATGTTAATGGCCCTTGTAATAAGGGTTGCCCTTGCCCTGTAGAAAGCCATCATTAGTGTTCATTTCTACAGATTTGGCATTAGGGGAAGGAGTTCCTGAAAGGCTCTCTGTTTTTATTAGGGCTAGTGGGTTATCTTTGCTTATCATAACTTATAGCATTTCTCTTAGAACTAAAGCTAAAGCTGTCAGAAGAACAAGGGAGTGCTCCCAAAGGTCCACCTAGAAACCTGTCCTGTGAGGAACCCACAGTCCCCAGAGAAAATGGGAAGCCAGAAGCTGCGGGCCCAGAGCCAAGCTCCTCTGGAGAAGAGACTCCAGATGCTGCCTTGACATGCCTGAAGGAGAAAAGAGAGCAACTTCCTCCCCAAGAGGATTCTAAGGTACCTCACCATGTCTTATTTTATTGCATGCCCCAATACTCCACACAGTGCTAGTGAGATCATCCAATTTGTCAGAGCACTTTACCATTACATAAACATTTTTATTAGCCTGGGTCCAAAATTTCAGATAAATTCTTGATAGGTTACTGGCCATGAGCAGTAGTGCCACATGATTCCAGGCTATGCCACCATTCTGGAAGTTACAGTCTTGTGTGTTGATAGGAAGCAAATGGCAAGGACACCATATCCCTTTCTCCTCAGCTACCCCCACCCCCAAATTAGCAAATGAGCCCAAGACTAGGAAATAAGCATATTGTCTGAAAGGAAAGGACTCTAGTTACAGCCCCTTTCCTCATGTCTTATTGAAAAATAATAGAGCAGGGATAATCTATAAATAGAAAGGAAAATTGTTTGGTATTTATATAATAAGAAGAGAGAGGTAGGGTTTCTTGGAAGTGTTAGGTTGAAACACAAGTTTTCAGCTTTGGATATCTTAGTTTTGAAGTCTCTGTGAGGCATCCAGATAGAGTTGTCAGGTATTTGAATATATGAGCCTGAAGCTCAAAGAGAAGATTTATTATATTTTACAAAGAAGAAAAGTCTGACTAGTATTTACTTGGTTAATCTCTCCTTGTCCTGCATATGTATGCTCCCATTTCAATTATGCCAGGGAGGCTTTCTTGTAGTCCCCTGTCTCACCTCTAAAACTGGTGTGATTGACTTTCAGTTCTTGAATATGTGATGCAACTACCCTATCATAGCTCTAACTATCTTGTATGCCATCTTCTGTTTCTTGTACTACACCTTGAATTTCTTGCATGGAAGTACTGTTTATGTACTTCCTCCCTCCTTTCTGTACATAGTAGGTATTGAATAAATGTTTGCTGAGTGAATGGAAAAATGAGCAGATGAATGAACAAACTAGCATATTTAATTTTCAAATGAAGTCTTCTTGAAGATAATGCTGCCTTTCCCTGTTCTATTGTATATTACCTGGTATTAATCATAAAGTGACAACATATTCCAAATCTCAAAAGGCTCAACATACACCCCTGGATTAGTCCTTTACATAAGGATTTGTGATCTACAAGTAGAAATGGGCCTGTGACCACATCTTTATGAAATACCTTTAGCCTTAAAACCACAACAATAAATATGTGTTGTAAGGAGTGAAGAGAAAGTTTTTTTTTCCACTCAGCTATCCTATCTTTGAGCCCACCAAGATTCTATACTTCTGTGATAGCCAGTGGGTAACTTCTGCATATATGTATATAGAAACTCTCAGGCACACCCATGGTTTTCCACCCTTCAGTGCTTCTGAAGGTCTTTGCAGTATTTTAAAGTTACTTTGAACATATCTATTAAAGCGTCTTGGTCAATGTCTAAATCTACTCAATTAACAAGGGTAGTAAGAGGAGAGTTGGAATTGATACAGTAGACTTAGAATAGGACTCAGCACTTGAACCAGCCACTTTCTATCCATTGGCACTTGGCAAGTGAACTAATTCTCTGAGATTCAACTTCCCCATCTGTAAAATACAGGCAATACCTACTTATATAATTATCATGACAATAAGAGAAAAGCCTCCTGACTGGTGAACACCAATCATTTGCAAAAAGTTTTGAATGCTAACTATGTGTTGTGAAGTAGAATAGATGGTAGATATAAAAAAGAAAAAAGAAAAAAGAAACGTCATGGGGGGGAGGTCAATGTCCTCATGTAGTTCATATTTTCCTGGGAGTGGGAATACAACAAGAAATAACTCAATAACAAGAAATAATTTGAAGTGTTGGGACATGCCTATAAGCATGCTTAGCACAAATATCTTGGTTAAAGAACATAGAATGTACTATATGCCTGTAAGCATGGCATGTCTAACAGCTACATAGAATAGGGCTTAACAAAGTTATTAGCATACTTATTCTTTAACAAAAAAAAAAAAACTTTAAAAAGAAACTTTTCTACTATGCAGGATATTGAACAGGTGATATGATAGAAAATAATGGGTATAGTTTCTACTTTAGATAAAATGATTAGGAAGGCCAAGAGATGACATCTAAAGAAGAATCAGCAGGCCAAAGAGCAGCAGTGAACATTCTTGACAGATGGAATTGCAGTATGAAGGCCTTGATGAAAGGAAGAGCTTGTTGTGCACTTTGAATTCTCGAGTTTGAGGGCTGGAGAACAGGATGGCATAAGATCAAATTAGAAAAGACAGACTAGAACCCATCACACAGAACCTTTTAAGCTATGGGAATTATTTGTGAAGTTGTTGAATGGTTGACAGCAGAAAAGTGACATGACATGATTACATTTAAAAGATCTGTCTGATTGCTAAGTGGAGAATACATCATAAGGGAAAAGAATGAAAAGGGGAGATGGAATGGGTGGCTTGGATTAGCATGGTGGCCTAGGAGAGGGAAAGAAGTGATACATTCAAAGTATATGTTGAAGATAGAATCAAAAGGACATGTTAAAGCATTAGATGGGAGGAAATGAAGGCAATGAAGAATCCGTGATGGTGATGGTCCATTTACTGACACAGAGAAAACTAGAGGAGCACACTGGGGGTTGTAGATGAAAATGTAAAAGGTCAGTTTGGGGTATATTACATTTAAGATCTTTCAGGAATAGTGTGATCAGTCATCTTAGTTTGCCCAAGACTTTTTTGCTTTTAGCACTGAAAATCCCATGGCCTGGGAAATGCCTGAGTCCTGAGAAAACTGGGATGGTTGGTCATTCTACTGAGGCATGTAAGTCAAATAGACACATGCAAATGGGAGTCAGGAGATCAGAGAAAAATCTCCTTATGCATGGAAGTCACCCTGTATAAATGCCAGTTAATTCTATTATTTTTAATGAAGTATCTATTGATTTGTTTATTATGTGTCAGAAGCCCCCTCAAATATACCTATAATGTAGCTCCTCAGTAGACTAACGTTAGGACCTTTAAACGGAGAGCATCTGTAATAGAAAATGTAAATACATAAAGCTGAGTATTAGTCCTGAGAAAGCTTAACATAGTAAACCACGTAGTAGCTAGTCAGCCACTACAGTCCGTGTGAGTCCAGAGGCCACAGCATAACCAAAGACAAAACTGTGTATTCCCATAGCAGCTAGTGTTATTTCTAACTCCTTAATGAGCTCAGTAGCATCTCAGATCATCTCATTAGGTCCCATTTCTTTAAACTTGAAATGACATATGACTTTCATCTGGGGTCCTTGCCTTACTGCTGAAAATGCATTAAATATTAAAATTTCAAGATAAAGAATGACATCTTTTCTAGAGAGACTTTATTATGACTCTTTCTGTAATTTCGGCATTTGGTATTTAGTCAGAGCCCATACTAAGGGTGATAAATCCTATAGCATTGCCTTGTTTGTTCAGATACTACCAATGAGTAATTTTCTTCCTCTTTTATCTATGGATAATTTTTGGAGAAAATCACTTCTGGGTTACAGGGCATGGCTGTGAACTGGAAATGAATGAATCATCCCCTGAGCTGAACTGTAGTGCCTATTTCTGTCTTTTATGTCATTTTCTTTTGGAAATACTGAATTGGTGCTGGCACATATATCAATATTGACCTTTCTAAGAACTGAAGGTGGGGTCAGGTGCACAGCACAAATTATCAAGGGGATGAGTAATGGCAGTTACTTCTTCTGGCCTCTTGTCAACTGTAGCATCTTTGAGGATGAAAGCAGATGTTTAGAAAGTATACATTTTATCTTAAAAAAATCAATAAAAATTTAATAACTTATTAGCAGGCTGCTGTTGGTTGGAAAGACAGTAGACTTAGAGATAAAGGGCATGCAAAGAAAGATGCCATCAAACTTTTCTGCTTTCCTATTTATCCTTCTTCTAAAAAAATAATATGTTGAATAGGTAATACTTTCTCATATAGTTCAAAAAGAAAATATATAAAAGAAAATGTCAAAAATAAAAATAAATAAATAAATAACTCCTTCCAACCCCAACTGCCATTTCCAGCTCTGAGATCTCCCACCCCAAGCAGATAACTATTGTTATTAATGTTTTATGTGTTCTTTTAGAGTTTCTATATAAAGCATATATAAGAAATTAACAATACACATTCATTTTTATTTTTATTTTTTTACAGACAGGGTCTCACTTTATGATTCAGGCTGGAGTGCAGTGGCACAATTATAGTTCACTGCAGCCATGAACTCCTGGGCTCAAGCGATCTTCCTACTTCAGCCTCTCAAGTAGCTGGGACTAAAGGTGTACACCACCATACCTGGTTGATTATTTTAATTTTCTGTAGAGATGAGCTCTCACTTTTGCCCAGGCTGGTCTAGAATTCTTGGCCTTAAGTCATGCTCCCACCTGAGCCCCACAAAGTGCTGGGATTACAGGAGCGAGCCACCATGCCTAGCCCCAATATATAGTCTTAACTTGCCTCTGTTAGACAAAAGGGAGCAGTCTATACAATTACGCATCTTTTTTTACTTTATAAATTCTGGATAGCTTTTTATATCAAGACATAGAGAGCTTATCATTCTCTTTTACTTTTAAAAATTTATTATTCAATAGCACTGTGGCATTCTTTTTTATTAATGGATAGCATTGACATTAACATCAAGTCAACTAGTTTGATAGCTCAAATAACAGTTAGTATGCCTATTATTAATCCAGAAACATTTACATAACTTATTAAAAGTCATCCTCATTCTGCATATTAGAAAACTAAGGTTCAAATGTTACATATTTTTATGTTAAAAACAGTTTATAAGTTTTGAAGCTGGTTATCTGAACTCATGTCCTCTGGTTTTAAGATGAATATTAGTCTTCAATTCCCTGCTTGGACATCTAAATTGACCAAAACTTTTTCTTTAGCAGTTGCTTTCAATGATAATATCCATTACTGACTTTCCATCTTGTTTAATTGTTTAAATGGCCAGACTTGCTTACATATAGTGTCTCCCTAAATAAGGGGTTGGGGATACTTAGGAAAATCTCAGCAGGACGTGAGTCCCTAAAGCTAAGAAGCATGTTTTCTATTGCTCACTGTCCAGAAAAGAGAATGTCAGTTTTACTTTTCTCTTTAAGAGAGAGCTCATTTATGGGGATAATTGGAATGATTTTATTTATAAAACTTTATTATAAATTTCTGTGGCTTACTGTGCAAGAATACCTGGCACCAGTCCCATGGGGGAAAGGAAAACAAGGTGATAAAGGTGCTGAGGCTATGGCAGCTTTTTCCCAAACAACTTTCTGACCAGGGCCCAGAAAGAAACTAATTTGGGCTGACCCCTCAGTAGCATTTATGTCTCTTGGAAAGCCAGTTTATTTCTAGACCTTGATGATTCAAATCACCTATTTGATAGGGAGCCAGGAGTTTTCATATGGCAAAGTTGCCAAGCTATAAAAAAAATCATATCAAATTGTGTCCTATACATGGTGCTCTCTTGCTCATCCTCCTCTTAGTTTTACTCCTGCTACTATAAAAATGGAGAAACTGGAAGAATAATCATCTTTTAAAGTTTAGCTCCTCATATTTATCTTTAAATTATGACAGTCGATTCATAACTCTCTTTGGCTGTTTTAGGTTATTCAACATGTAACCAAAGATATAAAGGAAACCTTGTTTTCTTCATTCATATAACAAAATTTTTAAAAATAAGTATCTTGCATACTACAGCCAGCAGCAACTATAGATTTAGGGAGGAAGAAGGATGTATTCAGAAAGAGAGAGCCATTGAATTCAGAGAAAATGATCTGATTCTTAGCAGAAAGTGGCTGAAGAATAACAGCAGTCTAATGTGTTTCTGCCCTCTTAGATTTGGGGTATCCTGCAGAGCTTACCTTGATTCAGTTTCCTTTATGGAGATCACTTTGCAGGCCTATTGCTTCTCTGTGAGTAGAAAACAGTTTCTGGCACATAATCCCACTACTATCCTTCCTCAGGCAATCTGCTTTCCTGTCCTTTATCTGAGGATGAGCACTTTTAGACTTAGAGGTTTCAGTGTTTTGTACTTACTATGTGATAGGGTGTGGAACCCTCATGTCTCTTCGGGGATTGGTGTGATAATGATCTTAAGAGGAAGACAATGAAATAAAAGTGAAAAAGGAGTGCATACATTGTACACGTTCCCGAACTTTTATCTAGCATCTGTGGAAGATACTTTTCTGCAATGGCATTCATCATTCTAATGTGTGTTTTGGTCACTTTTTTTTTTAGGATTAAATTTAACTTTTCTAGAATCTGGGGAATATGCTCAAATCACAAAAATCAAATTGCTATGGAAGGACACCAATAATAGTTAAATGCATCATTTTCTGAAATACTTTCTATGGGCTGTAAGTCCTAGTAAGATATTACATAAAAAACACTATTTCAGTGTTTTCTGAACTTAGACTGAGATTTTTTCTTCTGTCATCTATTAAAATCTCATGGAACAGATTTTGGTAGGAACTTGTTGGAGTTTTTTTTTTTTTTCATGGAAAGATGTGTTATGAATAAGAAAGTGTTTAAAGAATGATTGGGTTACATCAATGATAGACTGGACAAAGAAAATGTGGCATATATACTCCATGGAATATTACACAGCCATAAAAAACGATGAGTTCATGTCCTTTGTAGGGACATGGATGAACCTGGAAACCATTATCCTCAGCAAACTGACACAAGAACAGAAAACCAAACACCACATGTTCTCACTATAGGCGGGTGCTGAACAATGAGAACAAGTGGACTCAGGGAGAGGAGCATCACACACTGAGGGCAGTGGGAGGGGGACTAGGGGAGGGACAGCAGAGGAGGGGAGGGTGGGGAGGGATAACATGGGGAGAAATGACGAATATAGATGAAGGGGGAATAGAGGCAGCAAACCACCATAGGTGCATATGCACCTATGCAACAACCTGCATAACCTGCACATGTACCCCAGAACCTAAATTTAAAAAAAAAAGAATGATTGGGTTAGCAAATGAAAAGATCTTGAGGTTATTTAAACAATACTTAAAAGGGTTCTACAGAGGGAGGTGAGTCTTAGTGTATGGAACTTATAAGAAAATTTTTAAAAATTAGAGTCCTTTCTGCACATAAACCTGTGTTGATAGCTTGGTAGTAGGAATGGGAATGTGTTGGGTACTGTGAGAATTTAAAGAAATATGTGATATAATCTCTGTCCTCAAGAACCCTTCATTTGGGCAGACAATACTGAAACACAGAAAACAGTTAAGGCCCAGATAATGAGACAAGAAGTTCAGAGAAAAGGTAGATCAGAATGGGCCAGAATGGTTTGCAATTGGGATGAGAGGTGGGAGCATGAGGATAACTGGGAAGTGTTAACACATGTTTGAAACATTTTCTTTTCTTTCAAGGGAGACAGATCTGGATGGCAGATCTGTCTGGCATGCTTGGGTGTGTGTACTTTGATAAAAGATGGCTGGGTGATTATTCCATGAGTCAGTTCTACTATTCCCCTCCCACTACTTGTCAAGTGTATATCACTGGACTAGAGTAAAAGGGAGGCTATGTGTACTAGACATGCAGAAAATTAATGCAGAATAAAGCAGGAAGAAAAATCAATATAAGCAGAGGAGTTAGGTCACTTTGGATAAATAGACAGATACATAGATAGACAGATAGATTGATAGATAGGAAGTTATTTAAATTTTTATGCACAATGTGATCTGTTGAAAATAGTGCTCAGGGATGGGGTGCCTACGGTAGAGGGGTATAGAATATATTAGTGGATCAAGAGGTTATACATTTTTTTTTATATGTATAACCTATCCAACCTCCTTCTTGTATAGGTAGGAAATTGAGGATTCAGAGAAGTTAGATGTTTTATCCAAAATAATTTAGTTTGTATCACAGCTAGACAGTATCCTAGGATATAATTTAAGCATGTAGTGATGAAGACCTGCACAAGGTTGGTGTTTGTGACTACATATAATCAGGAAAGTCTAGGTAAAATACATGTTTCAGTAGAAAAATCAATGTCTGAATTGTTTTTTTAAGAATGAAGAATTAATTAAGGAAGAGGTTCTTTAACACTTACACATTGCAGACTCCTCCAAAAATCACATTCCTAAACCTGGACATATCCTTTAAGAAACTTTTCCAAGAAAAAAACTGGCATGTGCTACATGCAGTATCTTATAAATGACTTTCCAGCTGGGCACCGTGGCTCACGCCTGTAATCCCAGCACTTTGGGAGGCTGAAACTTGAGGTCAGGAGTTTGAGACCAGTCTAGCCAACATGGTAAAACCCTGAAACTACTAAAAATACAAAAAAAAAAAAAAAAAAGCCAGGCATGGTGGCACACACCTGTAGTCCTAGCTACTTGGAAGGCTGCAGCAAGAGAATTGCTTGAACTCGGGAGGTGGAGGTTGCAGTGAGCCGAGATCATGCCATTGAACTCCAGCCTGGGTGACAGAGTGAGACTTTGTCTCAAAAAATAAAATAAAATAAAAATGACTTTTCTTTTTATGATAACTGTTACATTATAGTATTATAAGCCTTTACTTTGAGGCTTTTTGTTTGCTAAAAATATTGACTTTTCATTCTTATCTGAGAGAGGAATAATAATTAGTTTCATGTTTTTCAGGTAACTAAGCAAGACAAGAACCTCATAAAGCCGCTTTATGACCGGTACAGAATTATCAAGCAAATCTTGTCAACGCCTTCCCTTATTCCAACAATTGTAAGTCAGGATACTTGAATGCTGGTATTTTGTACTGATGTGTAGTTAACATGATGTCACATAGTACTACAAGAGTTATAAAAGACCCTTCATGGCAGTATATACTGCTAACAAGGCCAGTCATCATTTCAAAAAGTGAAAATTTGGTCTTCTCTAACCCTGCTACTATACTTAACAGTGGCTGATATTAGAACTACTGTAAAATCAGAGCATATGGTACTTGTATGTCTAGAGCCAATTTTAACATTTGCCTTCATTACCTTGGGTGAAAAGAAATGATGGAGTTCAGTTTGGCATTATCTAATTTGTAGCACAACTAGACAAAACAGAGCCTTTCTGTTCTGTGTGTTGGTTAATTTATTCCTTTAATCAGAAAATTAACAACATATTCTTGATACATTGCAACATTTGTTTTGGGTACTATTTGACCATATTGTACAAGATATGAGAAGATTTATTTCAATAGAAAATAGGAGTACTGAAATTGAGTTAGACTACCTTTAATAAAGAATGATTTATGGGAATACAGAACTAGAAAAGCATCAGAAATCCTACTCCATCAATATCAAAACAGTTACTTGTTCAAGACATCAATATGAAAAGGAGTAAATATTAACAAATATAAATGTAAGTATACTTGGTACATTTATACCTCCGTATTTTAAAGACATTAAGAGAATAATAATTCATAGTCTTTGAATTTTTCCCGTTATGGAAGCATAATTTAAAATGTAGTAGGGTTCTTATATTCCTTGCAAAAGAATCTTCTAGTTGTGATAAAAATTATCAGAACAGGTTGAGGAGCAACCCCACTTTGCTTTGGCTTTCAAAGAGCTCTCCCCTGAACTTGTCAATTTTCTGAGTATCCTCTGTATTTGAATGTTGGTCTCTACTGGGACCTGACTTGGGGTGTTTCTGGAGGATAAAAGTTGTCTGTAGCTCATCTCATATTAACTCATATCACAAGTATTAAGCTGGAGCCCAGAAGGTCTAGTGAAAGGGAGGAACCACTTGGTAGTATAGTCTGGACTGGACCATATCCTAATGGTCTGTGCCTTCATTGGCCCAGAAGACACAGATGAACTTGGTGAGTGTTTTAGCCCAGAGTGGCTGCTGCCTTTTTGCTCATTAACTTCTGCAAGTTTTTAATCAAACTGAGGAAGAGCTCCTCTTGGTTGCTTCCATCCCTGTTCTCAGTAGGCACATGGGTCACCTACTGGTTTTCATGGCATTGATTTATTGTTCCCCTTCCTGTTTTGTTTCCTCAAGAGGCACTGAGCATTATGTAACTTTCTTTCTTTAACTCTGTCTGTGATAAGCAGGAGGAAGAGGACTCTGATGAAGACCATCCACAGGGAAGCCAACAACCTTCTTTGCCAGTTCCTGTTGGTGAACACCTCATCTACTCTAATGAGACTGAGCCTGTTAGGGCCCTTCTACCGGATGAAAAGAAAGAAGTAAAACCACCAGCTCTCTCCATGTCTAATTTACATGAGGCTACCATGTGAGTATGAATCCTAAGTGTGGAGTCTCTTCTAACCCTTCTGGTCTGATACCAGTGTATGAAGCAGAGGTGGCCTTTGAAAATGCTGGACTCAAAGGGGTGGGTCAACAGTTCTCAGGGCCTTTATCCTAATCTCTTACATTTGGATGAGATAGTTTCTTAACTAAAAATCCCGTTGGTCTGAAGCAAATGACTTGCCCTTTGTCTCTTAAATGGCCTTTCTGACAGAAGCCATTTGGATTTTCATTAATATTATCATTATTATTATTCAGAAGCTGGCATTCCTCATAATTTGGCCTTCTTTGGTTTGTATCTTACAGCCCAGATTATGAGATTTCATTTGATTTAAATGGACAGAAATGTGACCTGTCAGAGAAAGCAAGCAGAAAATCCTTCTTTTTTTGGTGGTGGTTCTAAAGCAGTTATTCCTAACTTTTTCAAGGGGTGTTGGACTTTTCTGAAACCAATAGAATCATTTTAAGAAAATGTCCATATATAATTTCAAGTTCACAGAATCTCTGAAACATGAGTTTTGTATGTTTGTGTATACCAAACTCCTGCTCTAGAGAGTATGACTCTTCTCTCATCTTGGTAGAATGTAACTATAGCTTTCTTCAGGATCTTATTTTCATTCACAAGGATTTTGCCATGCTCCCCACATTCCCACACTTATTTCTCTAGATTAAAGATATAATTTTCTTTAAAAGCTCTTCCTCTATATCTCTTACATCCAGTCTATCACCAAATGCTGCTGAGTATTCCTTCAAAATATCCCTTCCCTCATCCATCTATATTGCTGTTACCCTTACAACTTCTTTCAGTGGACTCAGTGTGCTTGCCTCTTGTCTGTCCTTTCCCCTATCCTATGATATGTTTTCCATCGGGTAATTTTCCCTGCTTGTGTGCTTTCCTATGGTCATGCTTTATGTGTGTCATATTTACTCAAAAATCACTCTTATGATCGGAACACCTTTTAATCATAGTATGCTTTTTTGGCTCAACAGATAAATCTGCTCATGATGATCTCTCAATTATGCCAGTGCTCAGTAGTGGCAAATATTTTACCTTCTATAGGCCTGTACTTCTTTTTTTTTAAATTTTACTTTAGGTTCTGGGGTACATATGCAGGTCATGCAGGGTTGTTGCATAGGTGCATACATAACCTGGTGGTCTGCTGCCTCTATTTCCCCTTCAGGCCTGTACTTCTTGACCATCTCCGAGAAACCAGGGCTGACAAGAAGAGACTGCGGAAAGCCTTAAGAGAATTTGAAGAACAGTTTTTTAAACAAACAGGAAGGTGCGTGTGGGCAGAGAGATTTTTAAAGCTAACTTCCTAGAGAATTATTGTTGATAATGAACTGAAATTTTTTGGCAGCAACAGTGACTTTTTACGAAATGTATATAATTTCCACACTAGCTTAGACTCAGGATTTGTCCAATCCAACATTCCAATAGTGCCAATATGAGGGATGTTTTATGGGACATGGTAGCTGTCAAGTATGACGTCAATCTGTAAAAAATAAAGGATAAACTCTAAAAATCTCTAAGTTTGCACAATAAATCTCATCATAAATAAATGGATTTATTTAAACCTTTAAAAAATCTATTTGATTTTTTTTTTAGCCCACATAACTGCTTTATTGTTGGTTTCTCAGTTCTGTAAGTTACTCCCTACTTTATTAAATAATAATTCCTTATTTGCTTTAAATGTCTTCTTTAGAAGTCAGGATCTGTCCCTAATTATTTTATTTCAATACTTGATGAAAAAATTCATAGTCATTCTTTCTACCCCTTAAATAAATGGTTAGCTTTATCATCTGTCCTCTACTTTTCTGTGTCAACCCAAGTCTCATTATACACTCTATTAGTTTCCTCTAAAAATTACATACATAATCGAGAGATAAGGGTTATTGATCCACTTTTGGAAGAGAGATAAATTGCTTAGTTATCTTGAGCCTCAATTCCCACTTTATTAGCTGAAATGACTGGACTCCTGGGATACTTTGGGAAGCTACAGCTGTTACGTGAGATAACAATCTTTAAAAAAATAAATAAATCTAGAGTGTAACTTTCCCACAGCCACAAGTTACTAAGTAGATGAGATGACATTAAACTCATCATTCAAGTCATAAGCTTATCAGTGCTACACTGGCTTCTCTGTATTCCTCTCCATTTCAGTATTGTATTTGACCTTTCAGTTCAGCAGGCTGAGAGTTGTCCTGATGGAAAGGGACTATTTTCCAAAGCACCTTGAAACTCTCATGCTTGGTCTACTCACCTCTTGGTCCCTGGCAGGTTTTCCATGTTAGCCTACCAGGGATATTCTTTAGGACTGGACCTATTGAGTGAAAAGCTCTTTGCATTCAGCAAATACAGATGTAACAACTTATTTTCTGTCTGTAATCTTGAAGTTGATTGCTACAAGTACAACTTACCTTTTTGGTGATGTTAACTAATCTAGTGAGAAATGGTATGTGACTCATAAATTTAGAATATAAAGCATTTGTTACTAATTTTCTTTTTCCATACTTTTTTCTTTTATCAAATGTTCATGTAACTTTCCTTGCAAAACATTCCTTGGAGTAATAATTTTTTCTGGACTGTCTGCTATATTTGGGTAAATATGTGACTTGCACTATAAAGTTCCTGATATCTGCCTCTTTTGGATTAATGGTATGCTATGGGAATTCTTCATTCAGGGAAATATTTGTGGAGATGTTATCAAATATTCTAAATCAAACAGTCATTACATATGATAAATGATACTTTAAGATGTGCATACATTATTTTCATAAATTTGAGTTCTTTGAATAAATTTATATTTTTACCACTTTGAACCAGGAATCTATCTTAAGGGGTTTGAGAACTTCCCAGTGTGCTACTAGTCCTGCCTAGTGGATCTGCAGTGTCACTTGGTATGCTTTTGGTCATAAAGGGAAGTTAGTTATGTTCTATGCATGTATAGAACATAACTAACACTGCAACTGTGAGTCCTAAACCCAAGTCAGATAAGCCTATATTTGGCTTTGAAGTTTATGCCCCTTTGTGGTGATATATTTCAACTAAATGCACAAATGATGATCTTTTACAACTAAAATCAAACCATTGAATGACTAGGAATTATGGACCTTAATTTTCTTTATCTAAGACATTTCACTGGAAAGACCTAACTATCCATAAGGTAAAATAACCATGCAAATGAATTAAAATGTTTAAGACACTGTAAATGTTTAATATTTGCCATATAAGAGGCATGAGAACCATATAGATATTACATTATTATTAATAATTATGAGCCTGGAACTGTGGTAAGCACATTAGTATGTTTTATATAATGGGGAAACTGCTTCAGGAAAGACTTAGCAAAACCTTTCATTCCTGTCAAAGCACTCTTATTAACCAAAATGGACTATGCAAAACTAGGGAAAATTACATAATGCATTATTAATGTTTCTCTGTAATAATTAGGAAATTTCTTTACTTAGATTTATTTATAGAAATTAAGGTGGTATTCGGACACCCAGTTATGATAAGTTTGACTCATAACACAGAATGGAGGCAAAGGATTTATGTTACATAATTTAGACAGTAGTTAAGAAGAATGCTCTCTATGGATTTGTATACTGTTCTGAGTTCTGTACTAGAAATTGCAGGGCAATAAATAGTTATGAAATACAAGTAGATACTACATTCGTAGACAATCTGTATAGATTAGCTTGTTTTTTATTTGGTAAGAGATAGAAATATCTCTTTATCACTATTGGAAAAATAGGGGTAAAGATAAAACATTAAATATATGCTATTTACCTGGTTTCAGCCATAGTAATATTAGACAGTATTTGTGGTTATATTCAGTTGTAATTGTAGTGACTATATCCGTGTCCTCTACCCCTTAAATTTCAAACTCATGGGTGGAAATATTTTCAAAACAATTGGCTATCTTATTAACCAAGAAAACAAGAGACATTTGAGACCCTGTCGCAATTATTTCCTTTAGAAAACATACCCTGACAACATATTTTTGTGGGAAGGCAAATGGTTTTAACTCCTGATGTTACCAAGTTATTCTTCCAAGTAAACAGCAAGAGCATACTGCATATGTATAAAAATCTGTGCATTGTTACATGTCTAGCCTTAGTAGAATTAGTGTACAGAAGAGGACCACTGCAATGTAGATTCTCATAAATTACTTCAATTAAGGAACAGCTCAGTGGTTCTACTGTATATTAGCAGACACAGGTATTATAATTATAAGAAAGTCTGGAAATGTTTCAAATTTGTAAGACAGACCCTGAATGCTTTTCTTATTACCATAAGTTATTAAATTATTTTAAAAATGTAATTTAGGTAGTATTTTCAGGTTAATATTTTTAACCACTCTATTAGGGCTGAACATTTTGTACAGGTGTAGGACTGTGGCAGATAATGGGAGAATGACTGGACAAAGAATGCCTTGAAAGTTCTTCTTTTTGTTTGTTTATTTCTCCTTAGATCTTTTCACTTACCCCATTGTTGTAAGTCTATGCACTGGACCACAGATTTTCAAAACACTTATGTCATTCAAGTTTTCAAAGGTTACTATTATTTAGAAACTCAGTAACACATGGAAGAGGGAGTGAATGAAGGTGAAAGGGAAATGAAAGAAGATATGATGCAAAAACCAAGTAGAAGCTGTTACAGTATGCTTTTTCATATATGAATTATAAAAGAATATTTAATGACTGGATTCATTGTGAACTAATAAGCGTATTTTTGTTTTGCAGAAGTCCACAAAAGGAAGACAGGACACCAATGGCAGATGAGTACTATGAATATAAGCACATAAAAGCCAAACTGAGACTATTAGAGGTCCTCATCAGCAAGCAAGATGTGGCCAAAACTATTTGAGGTTCAGGAATGTTATGATCACTTTCACTCATGATATAAAGTCAAGTTTATTTTTCTCTGCCACCCTTGCTAAGTAGTTCTGACACAATGAAAATGGAAGCACTTTAGTGGTAGTATTAGCTGTTTTTAAGAAGGAATAGCAAGTTTAATTACATACAAGGAGAAGGGATTTAAATGGAAGGAAGGATACAATAGGTAGCCATATAATTGGGAAACAATTCAGTGTCCTCCATGCCAAGCAGAAAACTCACAGTCAATATAATTATTTTTAAAAACTTCTAATAGTTTATCAAATCTAAATAACATAGCTGGGACACTTGTTAGGGGAAATTTTAGTATCCAAAGATTGTTTATGATGTATGGAAAAGAGCATGATTTTAAAAAATCAATAAGAGGAAGAAAACAAATTCTACTTTTCAAACAGGAAAGAATACAGCTAGCAAGAAAGTAATTTATGTGAGACTTCTGATGGATTTTGAGTGATAAAACATTTACTATCTTGTCCCTTAAGTCTGTGAGGCTCTCAGTACCCTAAAATAAACTAGATTGTGTCACTGTTATTTTTTTTATTTCTCTATAAAAATAACATTATTTTATCTGTTATTTGAAATTTTACATTTCTGGTTACCAAAGTTCATTCTGATAGCATGTACTTTGTGAATTATTATCTTTGTCTATAACTGACAGATGTTTATATTAAAATAAAATATTGTATTAAAAATTTAAAATAGGTATTTTGGATAGATATGTGTCTGCAGTATATAATCTAATGTGATCATAGTATTACTGCTAATCCTTTTGTTTACTATAATATTATATAACTATTTTTTCATTGGGAGTATACATTTTTCTTAATGTTGCAAGGTATATACTTTGTAAAGTCAAAAACTTTCCCATGAGCTGAAGTTATTCTTCCTTCTGTACAAAATGAAAGATTTGGAAACTGTTTGCCCTGATACCTTGGAAAAGAAGCCAGAATATTTATTTGCTTCATCAACTTTAGTGCATATCATTTTGTGTTATTTTATACTAAGACCTGTTTATTATTTTCATTTTTGTAAAAGGAAGTAAAAGGGCAACAATTTCTGTCATGTACCAACCATGTTTGTATTTCTATTTTCTGTAATGTTTATGTATGATGTTGAAGAAATTCACATTTTCTTATAGTTTGAATGGGAAGACTATTGACTATTTCAGAAACAGACTATTTCATAGGCTTATTGTTTTCTCTGTATTTACCTAATATTTTATAACTTTATGAATCAGAATAATGTCCTTCATAAATTTGTTTAATTGAAGTCATCTACTTGTAACAGGACAGATACACAACTATTTGAGGTTTACAAATTACATCTTTGATAAGGGAAATGGTTTCATGACATGTATACAATTGCTATTAAAATGTAACTCTATATATTCTATATGATTGTAAATATTTTATACAACAATACAAATAAAATATTTTTCTATTATATTTATTATGTTGATAACACAGTAGTTGTTTCCTGTTAGCTATTATAAATAACATAAATAACACTGTCAAACAAGGAGTTGGAAATGCTGACAATTCTAGGCTTCAAGATTTAACTCATGCTGCAATTACACCCTTTCATGCGGTTTGGAGTTATTCCAATATTTATTCAGTAGATTAAAATGAATGCATATTTAAACACCATTTATAAGCCATTATTTTGTACTTTGCTAAAGCGGTCTATATAACTGTTTTGTTATGTTTGGCATAAAGGAAACATAAAAACATTGCAGCATCTAGGCAATAAAGTGTCAGAAGGAGAACTTAGGGTGTTTCATCATTGAAAGTAGTGGGACGGGTAGGGAATAGGAAAACACTAAAATGGCTCTGAATGAAATTTGGAAAGTGGTAGTTCGTTTTTGGCGACAGTGGCATGTGCATGCTTTAGTGGAAAACATCTGGTGATGAAAATGGACAACAGAGGACCAATGCTCCTAAGGGAGGAAAAGGGGCTGAGTAAGAATAAGAAGAGTGGGCATTAACGTCCAACACTGATATTACAGGTTTTGCAGCTGGGATCTTTCTTTGCATTTGCAGTAGACAAACTCATGAGCTGATGACCAGTGATTTCTGCCACGGTGCCCAGAGAAAGATCCACAGGGTCAGTGTAAATGACTTCTAAAATGACATCCTGGGCATGGTGGTAAACCAGCACCCCATCTTCTTCTGTACAGGTCAAAAACTTATTATCCTTAGAATTTAGTTGAGGAAGGCGCTGCTTACAAAATTCATCTCCTGGTGATCCCACAGGAGCAATCACAAGAATCACATAATGATAAGCAGTGTACATACAGTAGAAGTCCCCAAAGTATAAGTTAGTATTGGGGTTAAAAAGTTTTTCCGCTGCAATCTCAAACCTGTATCTTCCATAAGGTGAATCCTGGGGTGGCTTTCCAGTATTGAATTCAGTGCTGCAGCTGAAGAAGATGCCTTCTAATTTTCCACTGATAGGAGAGCCATGGCTACCACTGTTATCCTTGACAGAGGGTTGCATAGCATTCCCATGATGTTCTCTGCAAGAGAAAACAAGTGGTCACTGCTTAATACAATTGTGGTAAACACATTGATTTATATATTTGAATGGCCCAAATGTCAAACATCTACTGTTAAAGGCCTGAATACCTCTCCTATCAGATTAAGGGGACAACATCTTTTGATATTGCCTATAGATGGCTGAATTCTAGCCTTGACCTTAAGGTAAGGATGGTCTGCTACAAACCTTGGAGACCTTGCATTAAATTAACATAATTACGTAAATTTCCTCACCAGAAAAAATCAAACTGGACTTAGAAACCTTACAGGTAAAATCATACATAAATTAACTGCCAACTAGGTTTCAGAAGTGGCTTTTTGAAGAGAAAACTGAACTAAAGGTATTGGTTAGTTAAATATATTGAATGTTTTTAAAATGAGTGCTGTCCATTTATACTGGCACAAAAGTGTTGTGTTTTGTTTTGGCTTTTTAACACAAGGACGGTTTACTCATCAGGTTATTTCTTTGGCATTTTGCTTAGAACAGTGCTGGTTATTTCCCCTTTACCTCACCCTCAGATCCATTCATTCTCCACCACAGTCTTCTACTGTGGCCTGGAACTCTTATTCAGTTCCTTATCCCTTGGACTTTTCCATTTCAGTTCTACCAATGTAAGGCACCAACATATATAGAGTTGGAGGAGGTAAAGCCTTTGGTGTGTCTTCCTATATTTCCTCCATGCTTCAGGACCTTCTGTTTCTGGCAGGGCTGGGTTCTTCATAACTATGTATACCTGACTACTGCTACTGCTACTGCTGGATGAATTCCTACTCCCTTTCATTCCCAAGAAGAGTAAAACTTTTCAATTCCTGCTAGTTCTTGGTTACATTAGCATCCCTTATTTGATATCTTAACCCTGACTACACCTCTATAATGGGTAGTTTTGTTAAATTCTGTCCAGAATCCCTCAAATGTGCCTTGGTTTTTTTTTTTTGTTTTTTTGTGGTTTTTTTTGGTGGCTCCTTGACCAGTATGACTTGGGAGGCAAAGTTCAAGCTACTAGTCAAGCAAGGGAAAGTTCCCCGAGTCAACGTGCTTCTTAAAGAGTTTATGGGTCACTGAGATGTGCTCTCGATCTGCCTCTGAATTTAGCAGCAATGGATCTTAAATTTACCACCTGAAAACCAGCTAGGGAGCTTATTTTATGCAAATTCAGGGAAAGACCAAAAAATTGTCACAGTTAAGAGAATAAGGAAATATAACAAATAAATGCAGTGTGATATTCTGGATGTGACCCCATACTTTTATTTGGACTGTTCTTTTTTCCTTCTGATGTTCCAATATTCCTTCTTTTATTATTTCCTTCCTTCCTGTTTCAGAAACTTCAAGATAGATATGCTGTTGACAAATCCCCTTAGTTTTCCTTTATCTGAGGATATCTTAATTCCCTTTTATTCTTGAAGGATATTTTCACTGGATATAGGATTCTCAGTTGACAGTGCTCTTTCAGCATTTGAAAATATTATACCACTTTCTTTTGGTCTAGATAGTTTCTGATGATGAGGTCATTCAAATTGTTTTATTTTTCCTTACGCATAAGGTGTCTTTTCTCTCAGCACTTTTAAGGTTTTTTTTTTTTGTCTTCAGTTTTCAGTTTGTGATGTATCTTGGCATGGATTTCTTTGGGTTTATCCTATTTAGGGTTTTCTCAGATTGAATGTGTATGTTTATGTTGTTTGCCAAATTTGGGAACATTTTGGCTATTATTTCTATAAATACTTTTTCAGTCCCACCCTCTTTCTCCTTTCCTTCTTGACTTAGTCTCCACATGTCCATAAGACTGATGTATTTTTTTTTCAGTGAGTTTTATCTCTGTTGTTCAATTTGGATAATTTCTATTCTATCTTCAAGAAGTTTACTGATTTTTTTTCCTTTGTCCTCTTGAATCTGCTGTGGAATCCATGGAATCTATCCAGCTTATTATTTCACTTACTGTGTGTTTATGTTCCAAATTTTTCATTTAGTTCTTTATATCTTCTATTTCTTTGCTGCTTCTGTTTTTATCTCTTTCAAATGTGTTAATATGTGCTTGTTGAACCGTTTTTATGGGGGCTGCTTAAATATCTTTGTCAGATAATTCTAAGATCTGCATTATTTTGGTTTTGGTATCTTTGATCATCTTTTCTTATTCAGGTTAAGATTTTCCTGGGTCTTGGTGTGATGCCTGAGTTCCATTTGTATCCTGGACATATTATGTTATTATATTCTGGATCTTATTTAAATCTAGTATTTTAGCAGTCCTCTTCTTGACTATCTACCAATGGGTGAAGAGTATGGGGTAGTCACTTAATTGATGTTGATGGGGATAAAAGTCCAGGTTTCCTACTCAGTCTCCAGTGACACAGGGTAGAGGGGTCAGTTACTACTTGGAGGAGGTAGGAGTTTAGACTCCCACTAGGACTGTGCTTACATACTATAGGCCAGAGAGAGAAGGGGTGTCTCGTTACTACTTGACATGTAGGTTTCACACACTATGAAGGCAACCCTCATTGTTTCCAGGCAATGGTGGAAAATCCAGTCTCCCTATTCAGCCTTCTCTGATACCACCCTAGCAGAGGGTGGAGGGAGAAGGGTGTCCCCTATAGATGTGAGAGGGTAGAGGTCTAGGTTCCCTGCTTAGCCTTGGCTGGTAGATGGGGGACTACAGTTTTTTTTTTCTTTCTACAGTGTTTGCCTGGAGTATGGCAGTTATTGTCCAAAAGGTTTCTGTATTTGAAGACATCTCAGTTTCTTTCCTGATCCTGTGGGTAAGCAAACATACTTTCTGGTGTTCCTTTTTTTTGTTTGTGCCCACTGGCATTTCTGTGTTGCCAGCTACTCCAGCACCTAGTCCAGAATATAAGAGGTTAAAAGAAAACCCAAGGAACTCACCACTGTGCTGTTGAATCCCAAAGGTCCCTAACTGATATATCTTCTTTCCCCCTTAGTCTTCTTATATTTATTTTATATATAATGTCCAGTGCTTTTAGTTGTACTTAGTGGGAGAAATAGGGAAAAGAGCGTCTACTCCATCTTGTCCCTGTTCAAAATTTCTCACCCTTGTTACATTCTGATTAAGAAAACCCAAATATCTATATTATATGTGTCCTACATGGATCTATAAGTGCAATTACATGAAATAATAACAGCAACAAATATATAAACAGAAAATGTGTACTAGAACCTGCACTTTGGGAATATACAATCTGACACCAGAATTAGAGACATTCCTACACATGTCTACCAATCTCAGTGAATTCCTGAAATCTTTCAGATATAAAAGGAGTTTCAAGGACAATTAGACTACCTAATAAATCTGAACAAGGGGTAAGAGAAAAAGTAGTATTTTTGTTTGGAGTATGGGAAAGCAATGTCCATTTAGGAATTCATTTTTATAGGAAGAGGTCAAAATGAGTTCATTCCTTATGAACTGAGTGAGAATTTATCCAGTTTTTCATAATTTAAAATAGATTATAAACTTTGGAAAGTTTATCCAGTAATTAAAAGTTTCCTTTCTATTCAAGCATTTTGAATAACAAGATGATATTTAAATGGATTTCAATCAAGGAAATGTGTCCTAATTAGAGTTAATGACAAAAAGAGAATCAACATCCATGGAATTAATGTCTGCTACTTTTTAATAAGGCTTCTTTAAAAAGCAATGTTGAAAAATTATACCGTGCTGTGGAAAGTATATTTATTTACATGTACTGCATTAAGACATAGTTTACATGGATTTTAGAACTATCATGGAAAATTTAACAAAGGTAAATTTTCTAGTGAGTAAGCACAACTTTCATACTGGTAGCTGGGAGTAAAATCAGGCAATATACACAATAATTATCCATTTTCTAGGCGCCCTGTCTTTATCTTTGTTTATTCTTGGAAGCATTTTTGAAAACATATGAACCAAACTTTAGATTACTAAAGGACCTAAAAACAAAGGCCAGCTCCCATCCAAGGGACAGAGAAAAATCATAAAGAAATACTGCCCTCCAGTGGCCACCTAAAATAGATAATGGCAATGTTCCAGGAATATAAACATAGAATAAAAGATGTAATTATTTATTCTTTTGATGTATTTCTTACTAAAGACAGCAGCAATAAGGAGTTTTTTTTTTTTCACTTGTATGCATATACAGACAGTACCTGACTTATGATGGTTTGGCTTACAATTGTTTGACTTTATGATGGTGTGAAAGTGATGAATATTCAGTAGAAACTGTACTTTGAATTTTGATCTTTTCAACACTTTTTTATAAAATAGGCTTTCTGTTAGATGATTTTGTCCAATGGCAGGCTAATATAAGTGGTCTGAAAATATTTAAGTAGGCTAGGCTAAGCTATGATGTTTTATAGATTAGGTATATTAAATGCATTTTCAACTTGGTATTTTCAACTTACAGTGAGTTTATCGGGAAGTCAAGGAGCATCTGCATAAAGAAACATTTCCCTTGCTGAGTCTATATGGTCATTTCCAATCCACAATAGACAAGCACAATAATTTATGTTGTGTCTATCAGTCTCTGCTCTCTAAATTAGGTGAACGCAGGTATCTACCAGGAATTATATGGACTCTAGGGTATGTACCAATTGAGAAAATGAAGGACTAAACTCTGTATTTATAAGATATTCAAACAAATGGCAGGAATATTTTTCACCATCAAAATGCACAAAAATATATTCTCTTGCTAAGTACTTAATTTGAAGAACACAGATGCCTATGTGTGTTCTCTCTGATTCCCATTGCATTTTCCACAGCTTGAAGCTGATTTAAATCTGGAACCATGGTCTTCATTTAACAGAAACTAGAGAAGACTGAAAGAAACACAAAGAACCGCAAAGTTTCTTAAATATTTTTCATATATAGTCCTGTCAACTTAAGGATCCTTTAGAGTCTGAATTGAGGCTTTTAAAATGACAATTATAGAGATTGCTGTGTAGAAGTTTTACATCCTATATAGCATTTGCTATTTTAAAAGCCTTAGTCTCACTTCAAAATATACATCTGGCTATTTATTCTCTTCAAATGTTCTTGTACAAATACGAAAGTGCTGTAAGTGTAAAAACTACCTCATGATAGAGTCCTTTTAACATCTTGGGAACTGCTTCCAGGGATAAACATAGGCTATCTTAGAAATTCTAGTGAAATCACTAGAATTCAAAAGGAAACAAAAGAGATTATCCTCATAATAATTAATTCAAGATAACAGCTGATATGGTCTGGCTGTTTCCCCAAATCTCATCTTGAATTGTAACTCCCACAATTCACACATCATGGGAAGAACCTGGTGGGAATTGATTAAATTATGGGGGCGTGTCTTTCCTGCACTGGCTGTTCTCGTGATAGTGAATGAGTCTCACAAGATCTGATGGTTTTAAAAAGGGGATTTTCCCTGCACAAGCTCTCTTTTTGCCTGCTGCCATCAATGTAAGATGTGACTTGCTCCTCCTTGCCTTCTGCCATGATTGTGAGGCCTTCCCAGCCATATAAAACTGTAAGTCCAACAAACCTCTTTCTTTTGTAAATTGCTCAATCTCAGGTATCTCTTTGTCAGCAGGCTGAAAAACACACTAATACCACAGCTAAAAGACTTCTATTTAGGTAGAAGTCTGTGAATCCCACCTGGTTCACCATAATATTTCATGAAACAGTCATTCTTTTATCCTCTCATTTTCAATGTCTTAAAAAGACCCACAAAAGGAGAAAAAAATTAGTAGTAAATATGATGCAGATGGCAGGACAAGTGTGAACATGAAATGCTCATCAATCTAAATATCATAGGTTTAAGATCCTCTAGTCAAATGGGCAGGAACTGGTATCGGAAATGATTATGGAAAAGAATCTAAGTGAAGTAGAAAAAAAAATCTCATGATCTTTTTCTACTTAATTTTTCTGGAAAATAAAAATCCATATAATTATTTTGAAAAAACTAGAATTGCTATTTGACAGAACTAGAGTCAAGGGAAACCTGAGCCTAGAATTTTTAACTATATTTAGTAAAACAAATCACTATATATTTTTGAATCTTACCGAACATAGTCAAAATATTCTTTGTGCTGATTACGATAAAAAACAGAAAACTTAAGCATACGTCCTGCAATCACTTCAGCCTTCTCCAACAACTGTGTTAGATGAACTTTTGAATAGTCTGAAAAAAAACCAAAAAAGTCTGTTATTAAGAATATGGCACCAAAAGCACCAACTATATACTTAATAAGTTGAAGATTATTAAAATTCACCTTTAGGAAATTCAACTTAGTAAATAGGAAATTCCATTTAAAAAAGAAAATATTCATTGTCTATGTGTGGCACATTTTTCTTTCTACAAAAATATTTTTGTTATGGTTTCTGGTTGTTTCTTAGACTACCTTTGCTTGCATTTTTCCATTTTTTGAAATTAGAGATACTGAAACAAAAATTAAGTTAAATAACTTTTCATAACCCAAGTAATAGCCATTAGCACCATACTAGCTTTCCTCCGACCGATTGATAAACTGAATAAAAGAAGCTTATAATCTAGCAAAAATAATAATGAGTACATTAGACTTGGGTACACAAGATGCTTGAAACTCTAAAGCATCTGTCAAACAATCTGATTTTTTTTTTGTTTACCAACTTTTTGTTTTGAAAGTTGTTTGAGAATTACTGTCTAACTCCTATACCAGAAATTAGGGAAACATTATGGCCAATAAATATTAGTAAGAATTTCCAACAGACGCATCCTAGTTAAATCGCTCATGGCAACGTAGTTTGTTTACTCACTGCTTCATTAACTCAACAGTTACTGAGATTAGAACATACAATGTACAAGGTACTATGCAAAATTAGATGATCAAGTTAAAAGATGAAAAAGATGTTATTATTCCTTGCAAAGAACTGACAATCTAAGGGAAGAGATAAATATATGGACAATAATGATTTATTATGGTAAGTATTAACATTTTAAGATTGAGATAAGCACAGGGTTTTAACCCCTGTCATAGACTAGAAAAGAAGTAGATTAGCCAGTGGCATTCTATTTTATTTTCTTTCCAATACATTGTACAGTGCCTAACTCACAGCATGGGTTTAATTAACGTTGAATGAATTAGATGTTCAGATTAAAAGTCAACTTATACAAAATAGATTCATCAAAACTTAGAGTCAGGGTTATTGATAAAGCTTATGTGAAACAGTCTGTAAATTATTCTGATAAACAAGAACTTTGAACAGCTTAAGTTCCTTGTAGATTCAGCCTCTATTATTTTTCATAGGAAACAGTCATCTAGATGAACAGGAGGAAACAAAGCTCCTTTCTAAAAGACAAAAGGAAAGGATGACAGGAGTACTCAGGTAGAGATAGCTTTGTATCCCATTAACATTGCTCAATAAATGACTATTTCTTTAATGAATGAGTAAACAATAGATAAATTAGTGAGATGAATGGTAATATTTCCAATCTGATGGATTATTAAGGTTCTGTTCCACATAAAACCTCCCAAAACAATGGCTTTGAGGTATTTTCTAGTGAAGCAAAGACATACACATATATACAGGACCCTAGTTTAGATACAGATTTTCTTAAGATCTTCTAGTACGCTAGTGAAAAATCTAGTAACATTTCTGCTAGGGACAGTCATTGAGATCTGCTCCATTTACCTAAATTAGAGAAGGATTTTCTTAGCTTCTGCCTTTTCATATTGGTGAAAATGAAAAAAAAGAAGAAAGCTCTGTCTCTCTCAAAATGAAGCTAAAAAAATATGCTGAGTATATTTTCAAACTGCATCCGTTTTTATTTGCATAGCTTTAATCTTGAAAAAATCAAACTATGGATATTAAAAAAAAGTGATTTGAAGCCATTACTCAGATTTTTCTACTGAGAATTTCAGCTTCCTCCAATCAATACAACATTGTTTATTCTGTTACACAATGCTACTGACAACACAAAAAATGACCAATGTCACATATATCACCTTATAATTACAAAAGAGAAATATTTTTCTATAATTAACTTCCCCAGAACAATTAAAGTTTTTTTCTATATTTGTACCTAGTTCTCTTACCTGCGGTGCAGAATTCTATAATTTCACTCCATTCAGACACAACATAATCACCATCAACTTGTTTTGAGGCAGTCTGAACTGCCACTGTATATTCAGTTCTTGGGCTTAAAAACCAGTGTCCACGGACAGTCATAGGCAAGGGAACAGCTTTTGCCACCAATTTTGTGGGAACATCCTAGGAAGGAAAGAAGGAAGAGAAAGAGAAAAATGAGGGGAGATAGGGAGAAAGAAAGGAAAGAAGGAGGAAAAGGGAGAAGGGAGGAAGGAGGGAAGGGAGAAGGGAGGAAAAAAGGAAGGAGGGGAGAGGAAGAAGTTAATTTAGCAGTATAACTTTAATCAACTGTAAACAATAGAGAAGAACTTATTAAATTCCTGACAATAGAATTTTTCTGCTTAAAAATACTTAACTATTATTATATATAAATCTTTTATTTGCCATATGCAAAAACTAAGGCCCAACTTTATTAAGAGACATGCTCGAGGTCATGCAGCTTGTTAGTAACATAAATGTACTTGGATTCCAGTTTTCTTTATTTCTAGTATGGTGTTCTTTTCTGTACACTATAAGCTCCTCAAAATGCAACATTCTCATTATGACAAAACTTTAAAAAACAGAGACATAAAAGATAAAATTTAATAGTATTAAAAATTTTCAATAATATTAAATATTTCAGTAATTCAATATAAATATAAATAATTCAATATTATTAAATATTTGCTTAATGTATACTATCTAATATTTTAGTAATGCTGCCCATTACTTGATATTTTATATCTTAAAGGAGAAAACACTAAAAATATGAATTTTTGCTTCACCTTCATTCAAATATAGTCTATGTGTCACAGAAGAGTTTAGGCATTTCTAAACAATGATTAGTAAGGTGATTAATTAAACCTGCTAGTTGAATATTCACTACATTTCCAAGGATATGGAATTCCAACTGAAGAGTGAAAAAAAGGGATCAAATCTTGAAAAATTCATCATTTAATGTTTAAAATTTAAGAGGTTTCAGAGCTATATCAACGAGGCAAATGTCAGCAAAGAGAATATCCATCACTAGAAAAAGCACAATCAGAATTAGGAACTCAGGAAAAATAATTACTGTTTAATCTGGTTCTCTCTTTCACATTTATCTGTAGTATGTATGATCCTCAGTTATCTTTAGTATGTATAATTGCACATCTAATAAAAACAAAATTTCTAGGCAAGATAAGACAGTTCCAAAGTATCTACCAAGTTAAAACTTGATATCAATATTAAAAAGAAGATGAAATTTTCATCATCAGTGAAAACACTGCAACTTAAGAAAGAATGCTTAAAGCAGATAACTTATCTTCTTTATAGATATTTCTGGAGAAAGAGATATATCAGAAAAGATATATGGCATGTGAATAAGTATCAGAATTATATGCCTAAAAACATCTAAATGTTAGTAATTTTCATTCTCAAAACTAAAAAGCAAAAGACAAAAAAATTCATTATGAAAACAAAAACCTAAAAGCAAAAGACAGCTGACTACCTAAAGCAATTTTCAGCTCTAAAGTGTTTTTAAAATATCCTGAAGTTTATAAGCTGCATCAGATTCCTTGTTTGGCAGTTATAGAAAAAAATGTATGCTTCGTTGGAAAACTATGCACTGCCTGTAGCACCCTCTTCTGGCTATCTGTTTCTGCTACAGAAGCCATTTTACAATTCTGTACTTTGTAGAAACTGATAACAATTCAGTTCTTCTTGTCTAAATATACACAAATAAATTATGTTCAGTGGAGGACAGCCCTCTTTTTCACCCCTCCCATGAGAACTTTCATACCAGTTTATACCTGGATCTACAAATAGGTCTTTTCTTTGGATTACTCTTTGAACTGGTTATAACACCTCATCGGTTTTCTCATTAATGAGTTAAATAAAATCTTTAACGTAAAATAATTTATATCTGGATGATAGTCATGATTTTACCTTTTTTGAAAATTATCTTCTAACAATAAACATGGCATTTCCTTTCTTACAAAACTTCTTAGAATGACAGGGTTTTAAAATTACATATAATTTTTATTTTTTCAAAGTCAAGAACATCACATAAGCCATTAGTAGAATATTATTCATTCTTTTAAAATGTCCTCATACTTAGAAAGTTTTAAGATGCAAATGAGCATGAGTATTTGTTAAATTTTACCTTGTGTTTAAATTTATTGGAGTTCTTGTTTTCTTTCTTATTGAGGTCAATGAAATAGTGTGTAATGCGATCCTTTGATTTTGAATCCATTTCCCATGAAATCTTGAATGAGTCACAGGTAATATTGCTTATTTTGATGTTATGTGGTACAGGAAGTTCTTCCATCTCTGCAATGCCACTGTCTTGTGATTTATTCCCTGCAAGAAAACAATGTACAGGAAGTTAATTTCCAAATAATGGATTTTCCAGTTTGCAAGGTCGTTAGCTGGGTACCTATTTCTGAAATCATTAGTGAATCTGAGATTTCATTTTGTTCATGAAGTAATTTGAGTGTCAATGGTGGTAAAGAATGTTTATAAGGTCATATTACTAATAAAAAGCAGAGAGGACTTAGTCCTTATCATCTTTACATTTCCCATTTACTTTTCCAATTTGTTTTCACTTTGTGAAAACAAAAGCACGATCCACTAAACTGGTTAGGTTCCCTCTAAAAAGCCTCAAGAGCCTAATTTTCTACATGACCAATCAATTTTTCTCTAAAGTAATATCAGGGGTTTTAAGCCAGATAATTTCATAGAAATGTTGATGATGAAAGGGACCCTCCAAATGAAGGAAGCATTTCTTTAAAAGTCCATGACCTAGCAGTGACAGTCTATAAAAATTACCCCTCCTCTTGCATTTTGGAAGCATTATATAAAGAAATAGCATGTAATGGTTATATTACATATACAAATAATACTGAAGACCATTCACTTACAAGTTACTATGTCAAGGGTAACTCTAGAAATCTTTTATCTATGGAATCTTGATGAATTTATTTTTAAGAGCTGAAACAACAAATAAGGCTAAAAGAAAAAAAGATGATTGCCATAGTGATTGATATTAAAATCTTGAAGAATTGATATGACACCTGGTTACTTTAAAGATTATCTCTACACTTCCACTTAGAGAAAATGCTAACAATTTGGCTAACAGTATCAAGCAGGATTTGATGGAACATAGGACAAAAAGAAAAAGACATGCCAAGTTTGTTTTATATATAAAAAAGACATACTAGAATCAAATTTTACTCCATTTTTTTATATGTTCCCCTTCTCCAGGCCAATATAATGTTCAATGCCTCAAAAGAGAAAAACAATTGTTATTCAAGTAAGAAAAAAATGGTAGGCCATAAATCAATTACTTAACTTGTTCCTTAAATAATAAAAGGTTGATCAACAAAAAAACAACAATGAATGTCACCTTGTGGCAATACTTTCCATTTCCAGATTAGATTGTTCTCTCCTCCCCCACATTTCCATGACAGTCATTGATATAAACCTTTTGACAGTTCCCAACTTCATTAAATCTTTGACCCATGTTGTTTCATTTCAAGCTGCGTTATAGCCAGCTTTTAAAAATTCTTCTTTCTTCTCCTATGTACTTTCTTCACAGTCCAGTTTCTCCACATTCCCTCTCCACAAAACTCCCAGAAAAATTACTTCTCCACCTTTACTTTCCTCCCCATCAGATTGCATAGAATCCCCAAATTACTTCTAGCCTAAAGTTTTTCAAATGTTAAGAGCAGGGAAGAAATCAAGTGAAATCCTTATAATGGCCTTGGGAAAGGAAAAGGCAAAAAACACTCAAACATTAGCAATTAGTAATTTTGTACTATTTTGAAAAGCTCACATTTCAACCCATTAGTCTGTTCCACTTGTCTTTAAAACATCAGTAATATTAATGAAAAACTTTCTGAACTCCAATAGTAGAAGTTTTTGTAGAACTATGTCCATATAATTTCACAACTGAGTGAAAACATAATTACAATTGTTATTTAGGATCATATAGAGAAAAATAAAGCTATTTTGCATTTGATTCAATTTAATAAAAACACAACTTCAATATAGGAACACAAAGATACTATTAATATTTTTTGCATTTAAACTTCCACTATTATCTTCTTCAACCTTAAAGTCACAAATGATTATTTCACAGAACATAATTCCTTTTTTAAAAATTTTTCCAATTGTTACAATTTGAGAGAAAAAAAATGTTACTTTTATTGTAAGTGAAAAACTTTGCTTAAATTATATTTTTCCCATGGAGAACGACATAAAGCTCAAGCCTAGAAAAGAATTAGTTAAATTAAAAATCATTTTCAAGCTCCTCATCACAAAACTACTAGATTAACTAGTTCTTAACAAACCACAAGATTTACTTCTATGTGACTTTCTTACCTAGGTAGGCCAGGTAAAAATTTAATTTAGATAAATCTTACAAGTTCACAGGTAACATTCTTTTTCTTCACTCTCTGTGAATCAGTTTTTAACTGACTTGAGATTTTGAGATAAGTGATGGAAGACAATGAGTCTGTCTCTAAAAATTGATGAATAACAGTTATCCACATGACACTAATAATATCAGTAACCAGCCAGTACTATCTCAGTCCTGTCAAGCATACTTCAACAAGTAGCTTCCTTTCCTTAGTAAGACTTCATCTTACAGCCAATTCTAGCTATGTTTCTCTACATGCCAATTGATTCTAACATCTGTGGTTACACTGTGGATTGGCTAAATTGAATGCAGAATGAATAAATGGTTTCATGTACTTTTGTTTATCCAAAACATGAAAGTTGCTCTTGAGAACAAACATTTCAAAAGCAGTTTCTAATGACAGCAACTATTGAAATGCAAGCTGAAAACAATGCCAAATTACACTAATACTTTTTATATACAGCTCTCTTCTCATTGAATTTGTTATCTTACATAAGAATGATCAAATTTTTTTAAAAAAAGCTTTATTGATATATAATTCATATACTATATAATTCACTCATTCAAAGTATACGATTCAATGGTTTTTGGTGGATTCAAACTTGCGCATCCATACTTACAAGAAGTTAAGAACATTTTCTTTACCCCAAAATAAAACCTCATGCACCTAAGCCATCATCCCTCCCACTTTGCCCACATACACACTTGACCCCTCCCTTCAGCCCTAGACAAATCACAAATTTATTTTCTGTCTCCATAGATTTGCCTATTTTGTACATTTCATATTAAATGATATCATACAATATGTGGCCCTTTGTGACTAGCTTCTTCATATAGCATAATGTTTTTAAGCTTCATTCTTGTACCAGTACTTCACTTCTTTTTTGCACCACAATATTCCACTGTATGCATACACCATTCATCAGCTGATAGATATTGGGTTGTTTCCACTTTGGGGCTATTCTACATAACGCCACTATGAACATTTGTGAATCTATTTTTGTGCCAACAGGTATTTCCATTTCTCTTAGGTATATACCTAAGAGTGGAACTGCTGTGTCATATAATAATTTCTATGTTTAACTTAGGAACTATTATCTATCATTTTTTATTAAAAAGGTATCATAGTGGTTGTGTAGTGGTATCTCATTGTGGTTTTAATTTGCATTTCTCTGATAGCTAATGGTGTTGGAAATCTTTTTTTTTTTTTTTTTTTTTTGAGACGGAGTTTCGCTCGTTACCCAGGCTGGAGTGCAATGGCGCGATCTCGGCTCACCGCAATCTCCGCCTCCTGGGTTCAGGCAATTCTCCTGCCTCAGCCTCCTGAGTAGCTGGGATTACAGGCATGCGCCACCATGCCCAGCTAATTTTTTGTGTTAGTAGAGACGGGGTTTCACCATGTTGACCAGGATGGTCTCGATCTCTTGACCTTGCGATCCATCCGCCTCGGCCTCCCAAAGTGCTGGGATTACAGGCTTGAGCCACCGCGCCCGGCCTGGTGTTGGAAATCTTTTCATGTGTTTATTGGCTATTTGTATATCTTCTTTGGAGAAATGTTTATTCAGATCCATTGCCCCTTTTTAAAAATTGAGTTGTCTTTTTATGACTGAGTTGTAACAGTCCTTTATCATCTAGATACAAGTCTATTATCAGATATATGATTTGCAAAAATGTTCTCTCATTCTGTGGTTTGTTTTTTTTGCTTTTTTAAAGCACAAAAAATTATTTTGACCAAGTCCAATTTATGTATTTTTCTTTTGTTCCTCATACTTGTGGGCTTATATTTTAAGAAAACACTGCCTAACCCAAGGTCATGAAGATTTATTTTCTTCTAAGAGTCTTATAGTTTTAATTGTTACATTTAGGTTTTTGATCCATTCTGAGTGAATTTTTGTATATGGTGTGAGGTAGGGGTCCAACTTCATTGTTTTTCATATGACTATGTCTCTATCTCAGCATTGTTGAAAAGATAATATTCTTTTCTTACTTAATTGCTTTGGCACCCTTGTCAAAGTCAACTGGCCATAAATATATGGTTTATTTCTACACTCGCAATTCTATTCCACTGATCTCTATCCCTAATTCCAGTACTGCACCATCTTGATTACTGGACCATTGTACTAAGTTCTGAAATCGAGAAGGGTGAGTCCTGGAACTATGTTCTTTTCAAGACCATTTTGGCTATTCTGGGTCCCTTGAATGTCCATATGAATTTTAGAATCAGCTTGTCCGTTTCTGCAAAGAAGTTACATGGAATTTTACTAGGGTTTGAGTCGAACCTATAAATAAATGCCCTAAATAAACAAGAGTGTTTAAGAAGAAAGTAAATTCACATTATCAATGAAGAGATCACCGTAGATTAATTCCCTTTTAAATGTCTTTCTATTGTGGAAGTTTACAAGCATACATCAAGTAGACAAAATAATACGATGAATCCCCATGCATCTATCACCCAACTTTAAAAAACATCAACATTTTGCCACTTTTGTTTCATTTATTTGCTATCTGGTTTTGAATTCATTCTCCTTTTCTTAGATAAATTTTATTGTGATAGAATTTTAGACTTACAAAAAAGTTGTAAGACTAGTACTAACAGCTCCCATATACCCTTTACCCAGCTTCCTTAGTTGGTAACGTTTTTTCAAATTTTCTCTATTACCTTCTCTGTGTCTCCCCCTGCCACCTCTTTCTTTCTTTCTCTCCACACATACACATATACATTTGCTTCAGAGCCATTTGAGAGTAAACTGCCAAGAGGATGGTCCTTTATTACTAAACACTAAAATGTGTATTTTATTAGAAAGATATTCTCTTACACAACCAAAGTACAATGACCAAAATCAGAAAATTACTATCACCCTATCATTTAATCTATGGACCTCATACTTCACTATTTGTTTTAAAAAAAATCTGTATAGCAGCAAAAACGAAGTCCCAAAACTTTGTGGTCACAGGGTGTAATTTAGCCATCATGTCTTGTTTGATCTGGAATAGTTCTTCAGTCTGTGTTTGTCTTCTATCTTTGAAAATAATTTTGTAGAATGTTCCTCCATTTGAATTTGTCTGATGTTACCTCATCATTGGGATTTTTCTTTTTTTGGCAGAAATACCATAGACATAATGTTGTGTATGTGATAACTGGTTTGTTCCATTACTGGTGAAGTTAATGTTCATCACTTGGCTAAGGTAGTGTCTACAAGGTTCCTCTATTTTTCCCTTTGTAATTAATCAGCATTTTGTGGGGACATATTTTGAGACTGTAAATGTCCGGTTTCACATCAAACTTTACCCCACTAATTATAGTATCTACTGATGATTCTTCCTTGAATCAATTATAAGCTTGCCAAATGGTGATATTCTATCATACTATCTACATTTATTTCTTGTGGTCCCCTATAAGGAAGAACTTCTCCATTTTTTATAACACTAGAGGCTCAGGTATTCTATTATTAAATGGGTTATAATGTGGGTTTGAATGTTTTTGTCCTCTCCAAAATTCATGTTGAAACTTAATCCCCAATGCAATAGCATTAAGAAGTGGAGTCTTTAGGTAGTGATTGATCATGAGGGCTCCTCTTTAGTGAAAGGGATTAAGTCCTTTATAAAAGAGTCTTCACACATAGGTTAGCCCTTTTTGCCCGGACCACCTTCTACCATCCAGCAAGGTGACATCTTGAAGCAGAGAGCAGCCCCATATAAAAATCTGCTCACATTTTGACCCTGGATTGGAACTCTTAGAAATAAATGCCTATTATTTGTAAATTATTCAGCTTCACATATATTTTTATAGCTGCACAAATGAACTAAGATAATCTGTTACTATTATTTATTGTGTTGCTCAAATTGTCTCACATTTGGCCAATATAAGCCCTTCAAGCTGGTTCCTTTTGGCATGTCCCTGTCTTATTTGAGCACTTGCTTACTTTCTTCCATTAACAAGGTGTTTTAGGCTTATTTTATAGTTTCATACCCCAGACTTGGAATCAGCCATTTCTCTAAGGAGCTAAGCCCTAATTTTAGCAGAGGATGGCATTTAGAGACTAAGACCTGAGTACTAGGCATGCTCATTACTGTTAAGAGTGTCATTGCTTCTAGCGACCCTCTCAATGGCTACAAGAGATAGGAAATGCATGCATATGTGTGCATATTTATATCTATATTTCTACACTTACATATAAAAACACCACAGGTTTATAATGATACGTACAATTCTAATCCAACATCACAGGGTTCATTCCAGTTTTCCCCTTTACCATCTGTATAACTACATACAGCTTAAGTATACCTTATCCAAAATACTTGGGACCAGAACTGTTACAAATTTCAATTTTTGTTCAGATTTTGGAATATTTGCAGTTTTAGAAATGCCAATCTGAAATCTGAAACCTGAAAGGCTCCAATGAATATTGCCTTTGAGTGTCATGTGAGCATTCAAAAGTTTTGGATTTTGGAGCATTTCAGATTTTTAATTTTCAAATTAGAGATACTCTCAACCCGTACTTCAACAGTGAGAAACCTGAGAAACCGACTCTCATTATATATAATATATTTACCTATTTCCTCAATATAGCATACACTGAAGCAGTTTCTGAATTGCTGATTCATTCCACTATGGAAAACCTATTAACTATTTCAACATTTACTTACAGTTCTTTTTGTCTTTAGTCTGAGAGTTTAACCAGTAACAAATCCCATAGTTTCTGGCCTTCATTTGTTTCCATTGTCTTTTTTTTTTTTGAAGACCCTCAGAATCCTGTTACGTTAGTTAGGTTTAGTATTTTTTTCTATTTTCTACTGCTTTAATTTCTTTTTTGATCTTTATTATTTCCATTCTTGTGTTTTATTTTGGGAATTATATAGTTGTTTTCCCTAGTATTTATAATAGAAATTTATTTCATGTGTTTCTACTGTTTTTGCCCCCCATTGGTAATAAATGTTTAAACCTATCCTCTTTCTCTGACCAGTACTTTAAGCATATCTTAGATTCTGATATGTAGGGTTTTCATAACTTTTTAAAAAGAATTTCTGTAATTTCAGTTTTATTTCCTCTTATACTCGAGTTTATTAATATAACTTTTTCCCCCAAAGTAGAGATACATTTTAATTTTTTAATTTTGTTATCAATTTCTAGCTTTACTTATTGCATATTATCAAAGTGTTGTCTGTAATCGTTCTACTTTATGAAATTTACTGATGCTTTGTGAATTAATATTTATTTTTGTGAATGTTCCATATGTGGTACATTCTCTACTATCAGGGATTAAAGATATAGGTATAAATGTAGATATAGATGTAGATAGATTTATAAGATCTATCAATTATGTTCTTTAGTATGTTTTCCTTATTTTTGTCCATCTTATCTGTCTCAGGCTGAAAGTGGTGTGTTAAATCTTTTATCACCATGGTACTTCGATATCATGTGTCCTTCCATCTCTTACAGCTTCTCCTTTTAAATGTGAGTGCTTTATAACTTGGCTCATAAATATTAAGTGCTATACTTCCACTGTGAATTATGGTTTTTATCATTTTAAAGTGTCCTTCTTTGTGTTTTTGGCTGGAATTCTTGTCTGGTTATAAGGATGGCAACTCCTGCTTTCTTATTATTTCTATTTGTCTTGAATAGCTTCTCCCCTTATTTTTAGCCTTCTGAATCACTACATTTTAGGTATCTCTCTTTTATAGAGCAAATAGTTGGATTTTTGTCCTTGAGAACCAAATTTAAAAATAAATTTTCTACTTATAACAGGTGAATTCAGTCTATTAACATTTATTAATGTTACTGATATAGTTGATCTCAAATGTATCATATTATGTTTCAATTACTATATGCATTATGTCGTGCTTGTGTGTCTTTCTCTATATGGGTTTTCTTTATTTTTCTCCTAATTTCTTTTAGTATTTAGGAAAAAAGTGTGTTTTTCTTCTAATGTTTACCATTGTATTTATATATTTTTTAAATGTGCTTAATCTCCTGCTTTCTTTTTTAACCCTTTACTGCCTGTTTTTTCAGCTGATAATGATAACCTTTGGCTTCCATTGATTGTTTATATATTAATGAATGAGCATATTTCAGTTTTCTTTTTCCCCTTTTCTCCCATTTCTTATATTATTTCACCTTTGCTAGAATATACTTTTATATATTATTCTTCCTCCTTCATCATCTCCACCTTTTTTAGTATTGTATCTAAAATTAGAAATATTAAGTGCTCAATTAAATATATACAACTCACTTCTTGGTAGACTGCAAAAAAGGAGCTCATGGCTGCAGAATTCCTTGAGTTCTTGTTTCTTTAGGTTTCTCTATAGCTTTGATACTTGAAGTACATAATGGGTCAATATATACTTTCTTTCCTTGAGTTTCCTGAAAATGCTTCACCTTTGTTATTTTGCTTTTGTGTGTTTATTTTGAATAATATATCAATCTAATTCTCTTGCTCTTAAAAGTTTTTTGCTCCTTTAGTTAGAAAGCTCTAATCATTTTTTTCTTTATCATTAAAACCTAACAGTTTTCAATGTATATGCCTTGGAGTGGATTATTCTGTAAAGTTCTATTGGATTAGTTGTAAATATTAGTTGTCTTTTGTGATCTTTTATATTTTTCTTTTTGTAAAAGAGATTCCAATTAAATATATGTTGGATCTTATTTGCCTCTCATTTAAACCACTTTCTTACCAGCCTTTTTTACTTCTTTCATTATCCCATTTTCATTTGCTTGGTTGTTTTCCCACTTTAATGCCTCTATTATGTTTTCATTCAAGCCTATTCTTCCTTAGAATCTTTGTAATTTCTAATATAATTTTTTCATCTGTATTTCCCGCCTGAGTTCAATCAATCTTTATTTCTTCCTTTTCTCTTTAATTTCTGATTTTATTTTCCAAGTTTGAATCAGTGTTTTTTTCATATTCATAGGTGTTTAAGGATATTCAGAGTATTATAATATCTTGTTTATCTTTTTCTGATTTCTTCTTAATAGTAGCTTCATTTACATAAAAGACTGCTGGCACAAAAGTAGTTTATGAGATTACTAGTTCAAGATTGCCCTCATCTGTCCATGTAGTATAGTTTGTTTGTTTTTTTGTTTTTCAATGGATGGTGTTTTTTAAGGAGGTAGAAAAGGGATCATGTGTTCAATTTTAATTTTCTTTTGTCTTGAGAAACCTTACATTCTCCCCTCTTGCTTCCTTGACTCATTATCAAAGTTTCCAAATTGCATCTCCCCCTTTCTTTTCACTCTTTACCCCAGAAGCACAGCAAGAATGAATCCTGGGTGTGCTTTTAAGTCTCTTCCTTATAGTCAGTGCTTTGGATAAACTTTCTTTTTCTGAAGATGACTTTAATTCACTCTTAGACTCTCCATTCTCCTCATATTTTTTGGCCCTGAAGTTTCTCTGGATCCTTCTCTCTTTTTCTATTTGCTCTAGAAATGAACTTTGGTTAGAGGTTCAAGAAATAGTTAAAACATTTTTTTAACTTACAGGTAATTTTAAAGTTGATAGTCTCAGTCTAAAGGTATAGAATCTAAGTGACTGGTTTTTGTTAATCTCTATAATATCTGGATGATGGGTTGGGTGACTTGGATGTAGGAGGCTGTCATTACCTCAGGTACTCAGAAATCAAATTCATTCACTGTTAAAACAGTTTTTACACTGGGCCAAATTTAATCATTGTTGAAAGGCATTTTTTTGTATTTTTAGTTTGAGTAAGATTTCCTGAAGACAACCTGTTGGGATTTATATGTTAAATTTAGGAAACTTTCCCCAGGATACTAAAGAATGTACACTCTCTCTTCTTAGAAGATTTTTAAATAAAATATCTACCTTGGATGATTTGTTGTTTGCTACTTGAAGCAGGTGTTTGAAGTAGGTGGCTTCTTACACTATGACAAACAGTTCAGATTTATAAAGCTGGTTGGGGATGTTTATCACTCTAATTAGCTTATGTGTATATTTTCAAATTTACTTCTATCAATTATTACAAAAGTTTTATTAGGTACTAATTATTTACATATCAAAAGTAGACAATAGAAGAGGTGCAAACATGTATGAAGTAGCTCATGCCTCAAGGATATAAAATAGTAAAGAATGCAGAAGATGCCATAATAAAAGTAATCACAAAACCTAATTGAAAGACTAGGGTTATTAAGGAATATTAAGGAAATCAAGAAATACTTCAGAAAACAAGTGACATTATTCCTTGTAGGAGAAGTAAAATTTCAACAGGTGAAGACCAATGGGAAAGTTGAGGACATGACACTCTAAATGGAGGCAAGAGAAAAAGCATTAAGGAACAATGCAACTTCAGTTTAGTTCATTCAGCATATTGTATAGGGAGAAAGTACCAAGTGAGAATGCTAAAAAAAAAAAAAAAGACTAGAAATATATCAAAAAACTTGAGAAATTATTTTTAAGAGAAAAAAACTAGTGTTTGATTTAGATAGAGTTCAATAATTATGTAAATCAAAAATAAAATTCTAAAGCCTAGCCAGGCATCTGAATGGGCCCCTCCTCTCAGACAAGGGCATTCCAGAGTTAACCTGAAAATCTAGTTAAGGCCATAATGGAAGAGAGGGTGGAACATGCCTCATTATACTCCTCCAACATTAACATCAAGATAGACCTGGTTTCATCTGCACAATAAAACTTTGGTCTCCACAACCCCTTAGTAACCCCGATATTTCCTTCTACTGATAACTCTTTCAATCAATTGCCAATCAGAAAAATTTTAAATCTACCTAGGACTTGGAAGCCCCCATCCCTTTGAGTTGTCCTGCCCTTCCAGATCAAACCAATGCAAATATTACAGGTATTAATTGATGTATTATGTCTCCGTAAAATGTATAAAAGCAAGCTGTATCCCAACCACCTTGGGCACATGTTGTCAGGACCTCCTGAGGTCACCAGGGCATCCTTAACCTTGGCAAAATAAACTTTCTGACTTCAAGATCTGTCCTTTTGGGTTCACAGGTACAGGTTTAAGATACAATTTCATCAAAATGTATCCTCTTACTCTCAATTAGTTCAAATGTGACTTTTAAACATTTCAAGAAAGCAATTTTTGGCCAGGCTCAGTGCCTCACACCTGTAAACTCAGAAATTTGGGAGACTGAGAAAGGCTGATTGCTTGAGCCCAAGAGTTCAAGACCAGCCTGAGCAACATGGGGAAATACTGCTTGTACAAGAAATGCAAAAAATTAGCCAGGTGTTGTGGCACATGCCTGCAGTCCCAGCTACCTGGTAGGCTGAGGTGGGAGAATCACCTGAGTCTAGGAGGTCAAGGCTACAGTGAGCTGTGATTGTGCCGCTGTACTCCAGCCTGGGGGATAGAGTAAGACCTTGTCTCAAAATAAAAAGGAAAAGCAATTTTTAAATATTGGTCAGTGTCCAGTATAAATCCATGTATTTAGGAAAATGCATGAGTACATAGCATAAGCTAGCTCTGTATCGAAAGGAACTTGAAAGGATCTATACTCACTAAAACATTTTAAGTATACAAAAGGATAAGCCCATTTTACATCTACCTTCAAAATCACATACCTCAATCTATGCATATAAAAACCAGTGTTGTTGTGGTGTTATGAATTTCTATGTATCAGTAAATTATTGTCAATATTATTAAAGCAAACTAAATATGGCCTGAGAAAAACTCCATACTTCTATATTTGAGTCCTTGTGATGAACTGAAACCTAACTTAATAGGTAGACAGGACTGAAAACCTAACAAGGAGTATGTACCTGTAACAGTGACTGAGTCTTGGCCAATCCCAGCAGCTGTATTTAAATCATTCACACACTGCTGAATGTTCAAACTGTTCAAATGCCGAGCAGTAACCAATCCAATTGTTTCTGTACCTCACTTCTGATTTCTGTATGTCACTTACCCTTTTTTTGTCTATAAATTTGTTCTGACTACATGGTACCCCTGGGAACTCTCTGAATCTGCTGTGATTCTGGGGGCTGCCTGATTCATGAATCATTCATTGATCAATTAAACTTTAAATTTAATTTGGCTGAAGTTTTTCTTTAAAAAATATATTCTGACACATGCACACGTATGTTCATTGCAGCACTGTTTACAATAGCAAAGACTTGGAACCAACCCAAATGCCCATCGATGATAGACTGGACAGGGAAAATGTGGCACATATACACCACGGAATACTATGCAGCCATAAAAAACAATGAGTTCATGTCCTTTGCAGGGACATGGATGAACCTGGAAACCATCATTCTCAGCAAACTGACACAGGAACAGAGAATCAAGCATCACATGTTCTCACTGATAGGTGGGTGTTGAACAATAAGAACACATGGACACAGGGAGGGAAGCATCACACACTGAGGTCTGTGGGGGGGACTAGAGGAGGGACAGTGTGGGGTAGGGAGTTGGGGAGTGATAACATGGGGAGAAATGCCAGATATAGGTGATGGGGATGGAGGCAGCAAACCACATTGCCATGTATGTACCTATGCAACAATCTTGCATGTTCTTTACATGTACCCCAGAACCTAAAATGCAATTTTTTATATATATATAAGTAAAGAAATAAATAATAAAAAAGACAAAAATATATATATTCTATAAATTACCTATTCTGTAAGAAATAGAGATTACTCAAACTTCCATATTTTTTCTTTATCTTAAGAATTGAAAAGTTGATTTTAAACAACCACCACCAATTATAATTAAAATAGAATAATATTAGGGACATGTTACACAATGGAAATCATTCAATGTAATAATTTTTGTCTTGTTATTTATAGATGTATATATGTGTATTAACCTGGTGAATATACAATGCACACATATAACCACACAATATTTCTCTTTAAATAGCTTCACACTAAGACAAACTATTTAACTCTAAAAGTTCTTATTTTAACTAAATTCCTTAGAATCTGAGATTTGTAAAGTACACTTTTAAGAAAGATAAATCAGTGAAAAAAAAGTTACTTGGTTTTCAAGATTATTGCATGAAGTGTACACCTCAATTTGCTTAATCCGTAAAAGGAGTTTTATCTGAAATAATAATAATTAAAATAGTATTTTAATAAACTAGATGTGCTCTGGCAAATACTACAATAGAACATATCTAATTTATTGAAGTCTTCCTGTTTTCATCATATTCTGGGCACCACTGGTCCTTAGCACCACCAGTTTTGCCTTGAACACAATGAATAATTTTTCTTCTACATAATATCTTTCTTTAAGTGCTACAATAAAAGCCAACCTAAAATCTTAGTCACAGTAACTAAGAGGGCCTAAATGACTCCATTTAAATAAAGAGAGTGTTTGCAAACCTAATAACGGTAGTTTAACTAATAAGCCTTGAGCCATCTTTCTAAGAAACAAATTGTAAGTGTTAGGTTCGTCTCCCTTAAAAGTAGCAGTCAAGAGCAATTTTCTCATATTTTATTTCCTTCCTAAAGTTTTAGTGCTTAAAAAACCTCTAACAAAGAACAGATACAACTATTTTATGATTGTAATTACATGTATATGTGTGTTTAAATAAATATGTTTTAATAACTTCCATTACAAAGTCACAGATGCAGTATGCTGGGGAAAATTGCTTTCCTCTTCATTAAAAACAACTTTGAAATACTGTAATACTTTAAAATTCAATGAAAGGAAAACTAATTAAGATAGTAATAAAACTCAAAATACTAACTGCAACAAAACACTGAAACTATTCTCTGCTTTATAATAAACTCTCAAAATAAAAGTACTCTTAGTGGTAACATTGAACATTGTTGGAACTTTTAGGAAAAAACAAATATCGCTATATATAACATTTACATATTATTTTGTAACTTTTTTATGTAACAATATATCGTGCACATTTTCACATGGCTATATATAAATTTAATCTTTCAGTATTCTATTCTATTCATCAGTCATCCTAATACTGAACATTTAGATTGTTTCCAGTGTTTTGCTGGAATAAGACTTTAATCAACACTATTCTAAGTACATTTTGAGGCATATCTATTTTTTTTATCTTGGAAGAAATCCCAAGAAGTGCAAATGTTAAATCATATTGGTTTTTACCAATTTGTATTCCCAATTACAGTTTTAGAGTGCCTATTTTTGCACCCTTACCAATTCTATATGCTATTATACATATATAGGCAAAAATTAAAATCTTATTTTATCTTAAAAAGCAAAAAGTGAATCTTGACCTAAAACTCCCATTTTATGCAAAAGTTAGCTCAAAATAGATCAAATCCTTTAAAACATGAAGCAATAAAAGTTTGAGGGAAAAATCGGAGAAAATGACTGGGACCTATGATTAAGCAAAGAGTTCTCAGACTTAAAAGCATGATCCACAAAAGGAAAACTATTCAGATACTCCTCACCCTTATTTTGTTTTTGCCTTCTTGAGGTTTTCTTCTACCATTGTGTTTCAGCTATCTTCTCCTTATGTGTCTAAAATGTTTGCTTTATATATCTTGATGCCACAGTGTGAAGTATATATGTACTTAAGAGTTTTGTCTTCATTAGGGATTATAGTTTTTTAAAATTAAAAATGACCAGCTTATCATACTGAGTAAGTATAATATATTGCTAAGATTTGAATATGGTTCGTCCCCATCAAAACTCAGGTTGAGGCTTGGTCCCCCAGGTGGCAGCACTGGGAAGTGAGGCCTTAGTTGGAAGTGTTTGAATCATGGGGGCTTTGCTGTCATTAATAGATTAATGCCATCTTGCTGAGAGCAAGTCCTAACATGTGTGATGGATTTTATTGTTTACTGAGAACAACGGTAAAGAAAACCGAGCTGGCCCCGAGATGAAAACCGCTCAGGGCGTTCTAAAATAGTAGGCAATGTATGCATATCATACACTAGTTAAACCAATTCTTTAAATACGGGATATGTGACCCTGCCCCCATTGCTCCCTCCTGGAGAATGCTTTCTAGTTTGTCTTCGATTAGTGGTAAGCAGGCACTAGCTGCCTGCCTAGTTTATCTTGAGTCTATGAGAAAACACAGAACACCTGCTTGTAAATAACAAGCACCTGTTCAGAGAAAATAAATACGCGGGTCAGGGACTGCTCGAGGCTCTCAGCTGGAAATGCTGTTAGCCCTCTATCCTACTTTGCACTTTATCTTTGTTTCTTAATTCCTTCAGCGCTGCTGGGTTGGGGTCTCCACGACCAGGTTGGTCTTGGTACCATCTCATGGGAGTGAGTTCTCACCCTAACAGAAAGAAGACTAGTTTCAGAGAAAGTGGGTTGTTGTAAAGCAAGCCCAGCCTCTAGTGCATGTTTCTTTGGATGCCTGCTTGCCTTGCTGTTTCTCTACCAGGCTGTGAAACAGCACATGACCTTTACCAGCAGTCAGCTAGGTAGGCCCTCAATCTTGGACTTTCAGCCTCTTGAACTATAATTTACTATAAATTTATTTTCTTTATAAATTACCCAGTCTTGAGTATTCAGTTATATCAACAGAAAATAGAGTGAGACCTACATTTGTTTCGTCTTGCCTATGAGATCTTATTTTACATTCCTTGCTTTTCCTTGGTTTCTATCTTTCACTATATGGACTGTATTTTCTTTGAAATCTCTTTTCTACCGTAATTTGGAAGTTATAAATCCCATCTTTTACTAGAAGTTATTTTTCTTTAATACCAAGAGTGAAACATATTTATTAAACCTTCCATATGTAAAATGAAGAAACTGAAATATTTTTACTTTTATTTTCTAATGGCACCCTTTAAGATTTTAGAGCAATATTTTGATTTTTTTTTTTTTTTTTTTTTACGAGCTCCATCCTGAAGAACGCTTTCTAGTTTGTCTTCGATTATTGGTAAGCAGTCACCAGCTGCCTGCCTCGTTTATCTTTGTTCCATGAGAAAACACAGAACACCTGCTTGTTAATAATCATCTGTTCAGAGAATACGTGGGTCAGCGTCTGCTCGAGATAATTATTTATGAAGTTTTCATTCCATCTTATAACCTCATTTATCTTTCACACCCCATCACAGGCATTTACAAAGCTTTGCTTGACCAACCTCATGGTGCTAGCTCCCCTCTCTTCACACCAGACTTGGTGCCATGTTCATACGCATATCTGCATTCCCTAGCCTAGGTACCTCTTAAAGGACACCTCCGCCAACACTTTCTTAAAGGGGAATAGGGTGGATTGGCTGAGGCACTTTTCTCCACTCTAACTCCTCCTTGGCAATGATTACACCACCACCACCATCATCTTCATTACATCCACCTGGCTCTTGCCTGGTGCAGTTGTGTGGAAATAAAACACTGGGGCTTTCTTTTTGCCTCTTGTTTGTATTGTTCCCATAAATGAATAAAGGCTTGATAATTCAGTTTGGTTGTATAGGAACCACCAGTATCTGTATACTGGATCTGTTTCTGTCCTCCATGTATATCATCATTTATTTTCATCTGTATCTTTTCTTTTACATTCTGAAAGAAAAATTCTAAGTGTTCCCCCTCTGATTTTTTTCCTGTGTGGCTTCCACTCTTTGCTACTAATGGAATTTTAAAGTTAGTATAACATTATTTTTTAATGTTCTCTCCTGTCCTCAATTAGGTCTCTTTATATATTAGTTTTTTATCTTAACTAATCTTTCATCTTCGTTTCATTAAACCCATTCTTGAATTTTATTGAGAACACAAATCGGAATCCATAAAATTTAGTTTTACTATAAATATCACAGAATTGTTATTTTTCTGCCTCTTATTGCTAAATTTTCCTCTACCTATTTCTCTGTAGAATCTTTTCATAGAGAGATCTCATTTTGTTTTTTCATAGGTAGGTCTGATTTTGTTTCTTTATCCTATGGAAGTCCTAGAAACTTCTTGTTTTTAGGTCTAGCACAGGATTGATGGATCCTACTTAAATCTCCTCATTTCCTATGAGAGGATACTATTAAAATTTTCCTTAGATTTTAATCTGAAGGGGTAGTTATATAAGTTTCGTTTTTCTAGTTAAGAGACTCTAAAGTCTGAAGAGAAAAAAATAGCAATATGGACAATCACAGCAAAAAAACTTCATATTTATTCTCTTGGTTTGGTTAATCTACTAATGGGGTGGCTTTTTACTAGTATTCTGCCTGGACTTTCTCCTCCAGTCACAATTTGTAATTAGGTTTGAATTCTTCCCATGAATTGCTGATTCTCACAGAGAAGTGTATTACCATTTTAGAAGTAAGCCTCAAACCAGGAGATAGTTTCACTTTCTGAGGCCCCTAGCATATCTACTTGGAATAATTATTGATCAATCCAACAAGGAAAATTCCAAGTGAAGTTGCTAGCTATCCATCCTTCACTCCACCCAATCACAGGGTGATAAAACAGATCTTCCAAGAGCTTTTCTACTATTTTTCCTGCAATACTGTGTGGTTTTTCTGAGGACGAGGAGGAATAAAAACTTTTACAATGGGATTCCATGGATAAATTATATGACAGATTCCTCGGATGCCGACAGAACCCTTACATAATTTTTATTAATAACAGTTTTCCTCTATTTTCATTTCTTACTCATTTTGGCCCAGGTCTTATGGAGGGGGTACTTTGATGCTTATGCCCAAAAGTATCATCTTACTTGGAAATTCTTTAACACATTAAGAACAGTATTTTTTTTTTATCAGACTTTTTTAAACTTTTCATGCTTTTTCGTTTTTTTAACTTGACATTTCTGGCAGCATTCACCAGATTATTCTTATGCAGCTTACTATAAAATTAGATAAGAGTAAATACCAGAGTTACTATTTATACGTTATAGATTTATACACTCCTCCTTCTGAGTATGGCTTTAGAAGTCTAGTCAATATTTCTCAATCTTTTCATTCAATAGACTAGCAAAATTTCAACAAAATAAGAATTGTTTTGATTTTGTGAAGAGCAAAAAGAAAACCATATTCTAACTACAATGTAACTTATATTTTAACATCAAATGTAGAAATATTTAATTTCAGAATAAGACACTCCTTTAAGGTGAATAAATTCAACTTTATGAAGAACTCACTAAATTTTCTGTATTTGTCTAACTTAAGAGAAGGCCAATGAAAACTTCTCTGACTTGGCACTAGTTCCAAGAACTGATATTTTAAACCCATTTGATCAATTGCTCTTCTGGGTTTTTTTTCTGTTTTTTCTTGAGACAGAGTGTCACTCTTGCTCAGGCTGGAGTGCAGAGGCACAATCATGGCTCACTGCAGCCTCAACCTCCAGGCTCAGGTGATTCTCCCACCTCAGCCTCCCTTGTGACTGGGTAAGACTCTCCTCTGTGGGCATCAAAATCGGCAAAGGTGAAGATTAGCATATGTTTTTCTTAGAAGGTCATTCAACTTAATTTTAGACTTCAGAAATTAATGAATTAAGTCTAAGAGCCAGTATCATGTGAAATTATACGCTGAGTATTATCCATATGACATAATACTCACCCATGTAACACAATAGTCAAACTAGAAACCAAACAAACTAAACTGGGAGAGAGCATGATATATAGTAATGGAAAGGTCCATGGACTTGGAAGAAAAATAAAGACTTGCACGTTTCTTTTAATTACCTACTCTTTAGTCACATCATTTAGCCCGAGTCTTGGTTTATTTAACTATAAGAAAGGGCAATTGGGCTGGGTGCAGTGGGTCATGCCTGTAATCCCAACACTTTGGGAGGCTGATGTGGGAGGATCACCTGAGACTAGGAGTTCAAGACCAGCCTGGTCAACAAAGTGAGACCCTGTATTTACAAAAAAGCCAAAAATTAGCTGGGTGTGATGGCATGCACCCCTATTCTCAGCTACTTGGGAGGCTGAGGTAAGAGGATCACCTCAGCCTGGGGAGGTTAAGGCTACAGTGAGCCATGATCATGCCACTGAACTCCAGCCTTAGTGATGGAGACCCTGTCTTAAAAATAGTGAATTAAACTGACTGATGTTTTTGACATCATTGAACTCAGTTATTTTTATTCTGTCATTGTTAATATTTCTGTACATTCAGTGGTTTCCCATCCATAGGTATTTTACAGATTTAAGACAACTACAATTATAGATACCAAACTTTCAGAACTAAAGCTAGGAACTGAGGATAAGTATCTTAGGTATTGAGATAAACACAAAACAAGGTGTGGTGTTTTACAGATTTAAGACAACTACAATTATGGATATCCAACTTTCAGAACTTAAGTAAGCTAGGAACTGAGGATAAATATCTTAGGTATTGAAATAGTCAACAAGATGTGGGACTAGGGCATAATGGAAAGTAAAGATTATGCTACCCTGCACAAGAAAGTTAGAAATAGGCTTGCTCAACATTGAGGTAGCACTCAAAAGAGGACAAAAGATAACATTATTCAGGAAAAGACAAGTCTGAATGCAAGACTGATGCAAGAAGTATGGAGCAAAGTAATAGAACCTTGTGGGTAGATCTCTGAATTAAGCCAAAGGCCAATGCAAATTTTTAAGTTGATTTACAATAAGGTAAACTGCATTTGTTTGGAAACCTCTCAACATTGATCACAAATTACATACCCCCATTATGCTAATATCCCAGTGAATTTCCTATGTTGATAGCTATATCCCACATAAATAAGTACACATGATTAGTTACAGAGTGGCTAAGAGTGTGCCTACTAGTCAGACATGGGTTGGAATTCTAGCTATGCTACATAAAGTTGTTTGACCTTGAGTAAATGTTAACAATCCTGTAAGCCTGTTTTCTCAGAGGGTAAATGAGTATGAAATGAGGTTATGCAAACATATAAAACATCTAATATATCTGGCATGTAGTAGACAATAAATGTTATATGATTTAACAATGCACTAATATGAAATGCAATTATTCACTCTATCGTTTGGTCTAATTAATGTGTAACTTTTGTAACTCACTCCAGAACATCAGTGCCTCTAATAATCTTTAATGAAATTTTTCTTTTGAAATCCCCCCACTTTTCTGACATTCATTAGTTTTCACATATATTCAATTATTTTTGAGTAAATCCATACATACTGAAAAAGGCTATGATGTCCTAATTTTGATGTGATGACATTTGAATATAAATCTCTAGATCACCTCATGCTTCTCTAATATGGTCTCCTTTTTGTTTTGATTTTTCTTTTAACCAAATCACTTTGCAGATCACATCTAATTTCCTTTCTTTAAAGTCTCCTTTAACCTTATAGCTTGCCACCCTACTTGGCGTATTATTTATTTCCACAGGTCTCTCATTTTAATTTTATAGAATATTTCACTTTTATTACCTGTTCTCTATGCATCTAATCCTTAAGCCCCTCTTTCTGAATTATTTCTTACATTTATACTTATACCACCTTCTAATTATCTGCATTTATTTTTAGTTTTTTCATATCATTAATAAAGATGGTTAAAAAAGCACAGTTCCCCAATAACCATAGTATTCAAATGGCATTTCAACCGAATTTTGTATCTTAAAATCTCAAATTATTCTGTGATTATAGTTCTTGAGCTTGTTTGAAATCCATATAACAGTACTTCTTTATTAAGGGAATTCCAATTCGTTTTTCAAGAAAGTTTTATGAGGCACTATTTTATTCTTCACCAATGAAGAAACTACTTTTATTGAACCAGCTGCAGGGCTACTGAAACTTCTGATACTAACCCTTTCTCATGGTTTCTCAGTACTCCAAGGGTTAGGAGTTACAAATAGAGTGCATGGAAATTTAACTGTCATAACATTAGCAAAGTAGTTCTATATGGAATTATCTGACAACTAAATATTAATGAAAATGTTTCCTCTCTGACAATCTATGTGGTCAATAGCAGGGAATATGACCATCCTGGAACTTCAGAATCTGAAGCCCAAGATGCTAATATCTGAAAGAATCTAAATGCAGTGAATTCACAATCCTCAAGGGTTTTACAGTTTTGAGCTTTTATGAGAAGCCAGGAAAACTCATTTATCTCTGTGGTGCTAATCCTTCGCAATACAGCACTAGATTTTCGCAGTTCACAGAAGAAACACAAAATTCTGGTTCCACTGATATAAGAAGCAGCACAAGATTACGGCTTCATACTCCTATTTAAAAGCTTATCTCTTTTAGCCATATCTAGTGTTAAATTCCAAGTTAAATTGTCTAACCAATTTTAAATGGATGTGATCATTGCCGCTAAAGGTGAACTGAAGCACTAGTAAACAAGTAGCAAATGAAAAAGTGAAACTCATTGAGTATCTACTATGCAGTTAAATTATTCAAAATACATGTACATGGGATAAAAAATAGCAAATGTTATTTTTTGTGATTGCTCTTTATAAGCCAAAACAATGGCAATGACAAAATACAGCCATTTTGTTAAACATGTTTTAAAGATGAGGTAAATTTGTTTTTCACTTGCCTCACTATTCAAATAATATTGAAAGTATTCAGCAAATCAAGTTTAAAAAGCATCTGGCAGATGGTGACACAATAAAAGATAGTTTTTCTAAAGTTAAACAGAAATATGTAACAAATCAAACAATTTTATATGATTAAAAAAGGCTAGATGGTAATTTTAGACATAGAGTCTAGTCCAGTCTGGGCAAATGAAGGCACAAAATGTTTCTCAGTTAACAAAAATAGACAATATTTATTTAAATACAGCATTGGATCAAGGCCTTTTAGTAATAGGAAAATTTATTAAGCACTTATACCAGCTAGACAGTAATTTGAGTGTTTTACAATAATTATTAATTTTTTAATTCTCAAACTTATCAAACACTATCATTCCCATTTTAATAGATAAGGAAATAAGGTACAAAGAGGTTACATGACTTTCCCTATGTCAAATAACTGATGTATAAGAGTTTATTCCAAGAGGTCTGGCATTCAAGTATAGGTTCCTAACCACTGTTGTACCATACCTGCCTTACCATAGTTGCTGTAAAACTATTTGTATTGTTTGGGGCAAGTCACTTAACTAATCTTCATTGCTCTGTAGTTATAAAATAACAGAACTGCTCTGTATTAGATTTTCCCTAAAGTCACTTTCAATTCCAAAAGTAAGAAAACTTAAGGTTACCACCTTTTTTCTCAAGTGCAATTTTCTTAAACTTCTTGAATTTATTATTAGCAGTATTTTTACATCACCTCATGATTAAATTACATATATACTTACATTCAAAAATCACTTTCTGGCAATATTTCCCTGCAAGAAGACAACTGAGACACTATGGTTTAGTGGAATAGGAATAGAGACGCTTAGTTTCTGGTCCAACATGTCTCGCTTACATGTTACACAGGCTTACCTGAGTCACTTAGCTTCTCCTTAACTCAACTTCCAACTCTTTAAATTGAGGGAACTTGTCAATACCTCCCATTCTTTTTGGTGGTGTTTTGTTGTTGATTTGAAAAAAATGATAAAAAACAGAACAGATCAACTTCAAGTTATTTAATAGTTGACTATTTATGCCTATCTTTTTGTCATTTTATAGAATTAAATCATCAACAAAGACACCCAGGAGTAAATAAAAATAAGATAGAAAAAGAGGCCTACCTATTCACTTTGTTATTAGCAATTAAGCACAATAAATGGTGTGAAAGAAGATAGAAGCTACATTAAACTTAGGGTCTGAACCGCTTTTGCTACTCCTTTTCTCTACTATTATAGAACAAATACAAGTTGTTTGCATAATTCTATTTGTCTGCTTTTTCATGTACTTGTCCTTTTGTTATTTTTACGTAACTTCAGTGAGGACCTGTATTTTGTGTTTAATATCATGTAGTTAACTAGAAACTCTGAGGAAGATACACATTTGAAGTGAAATTACTACATAATTCTAAAACTGCCTTAGGGAAAATCGTATCTATCCTTATTGATGTCAACTCAAAGTTGTTTCCTTTTTCTTTTTTTTTGAGATAGAGTTTCGCTCTTGTTACCCAGGCTGGAGTGCAATGGCGCGATCTCGGCACACCGCAACCTGCGCCTCCTGGGTTCAGGCAATTCTCCTGCCTCAGCCTCCTGAGTAGCTGGGATTACAGGCACGCGCCACCATGCCCAGCTAATTTTTTGTATTTTTAGTAGAGATGGGGTTTCACCGTGTTGACCAGGATGGTCTCGATCTCTTGACCTCGTGATCCGCCCGCCTTGGCCTCCAAAAGTGCTGGGATTACAGGCGTGAGCCACCGCGCCCGGCCAGTTGTTTCCTCTTTCTTTAATACTAATGCTTGTTCACCAAGTGTACTGAGTAATCTTGAAAATTTATCCATCTACAAGCAAATTCATTTAATTGATATATATAAAGGTTCTTGCATAAAATAAAATGATGAACATCAGTTATCAAGTCTAAAAGTTCTTTCTGCAAAATGTGACCACTATTAATAAAATTAAGATAAATTCTTTATCAACAAATATATCCAATTAGCATAATGTTGTGACTTACAAAAGCAATTATGGATACAACAATTTTGAGTAAGAAACCAGCGTCATAAAACAGAGACTAGTCAGTGAACCTCATTTTAATTTCTTTATTCCTGAGTAACTGCAGACACTTTGATTATAGGAAACCTTATTGATGGGTACTTCATTTCTATCTACCATATTACAGGATATAAATATCAAACTATATAAAGAATACCTTCCATGTACAAGATATTAAACTATTAATACTACAGTAATTTATTCCTAACTCTACTTCTTTGGCTTCCTACTTATCATTTAAATAGCACTTATTTTTATGAATATATGCAGGACAGTCCAAATATGCTTATGAGGCATCAAAAAGTCTCTCAAAATCCTTAGAATATTAGTTTTCTGCGTGTGGCCAACATCGGCTAATTTCAAAGCAAACATATAATATGCTGAGGACAGATTCTGCATCTCCCCTAAAAGAATAAATTGTGTATGCTTAAACCCAGGAGGCAGAAGTTACAGTGAGCCAAAATCACGCCTGGGTAACAGAATGAGAGACTCTGTCTCAAAAAAATAAATAAAAATGAATAAATTGTGCACATAAAACCTATTACATTGTAATAAGAGATGAGTTATGAGATTAATGAAGCTTAATATTCAGGGCCTCATACACAATTTTTTAATTTATAATTATGTATTCTTTTTCCTAAAGAGTCCCTTAAACTATATCAGACCAAGATGACACAAAAAATGTTTTTAAAATGAATATATGAATCCAGCCGTATTTTTAACCTATTCTTTAAAGTTAATTTCAAGTCCCACCTCCCAAAAGCCTTTCCTGACTACTACAGGGTCTACAGATAGCTCTGCTCTCAGAACTCTTATGGCACTCTATTAGTACATGTATAGGCCACAGATTCTTCTATTCTACCCTATTATTCTACATTGTACAGACTTTAGAATCTGACAGGGTTTCGGGATCAAATATCTCTGCCAGTTTTGGAGTTCTATGGTCTAAGGAGATTACTTAAATTAGTAAAATTTATTTGTATTCAAGTAATTCACCTTACAAATGAGGAGAATGATACCTTCTACAATAGGAGGAGTAAAGTTACCAGAAGATAATAAAGCTTCAAGGGCCCATCACTTGTACTTGTTCCTAGTACTTGATTTTTGTATCCATAAGTTTGTATTATTTTTCCAAAATATAGCACCTAAAATTGTATAAACTTCAGGTACCATAAAGCCTGGATCCAACCCTGTCTATAACAAGCAAATATAATTATCCAGGCCCAAAATGTTCAAAAACAAAAACAGCTAGTTAGAACACCCAAATCATTAGCTTGGGGGTTTGGATGACTCGGAGCAATGCCACTGGTCCCTTTGGGTCTGATGTCAAGTATACGTATATTAATGTTATAAATTTTTCTTTGGATGGTCAACTGAAAAGTAGCAGTGAATAGAGTATACAAGTCTGAACTTAGTTCAAGATGTACAATGGCAGCATACCTGAATCTCTAGATATGAAGGACAAAGTGTTATGGTGAGCATTCTTAAAAAGAACTGTTTCTCAAAAAATAAGGTAAGAATGACAGAATGCTCTTACATCTACTTAGTAGGAAGTGATTACATTGTTTTCTTTGCATTTGGTTATGAATCATCATAAATACATTAAATTTATCCAAATTTTAGTTTTAGAATTGAAAAATTTATAAAATTTATGGACTACATTTTAGATATTTTCTCCACATTTGCCCTTTCATTGTGAAACACAATAAATTTATGTAAAAATATAAAAATGTAATATACAGTGGTAATACATGAATATAAGAGATAATCAGAATACAGAGAAGCAGCTAAAACATTTCCAGTGCAAATCTTTATTTGAAATACAATACTATAATTGTATATTACAGAGAAAAGTGAGAAAGAGGTATATTTTTTCTGCACTAGAAATTCAAAAATTTGTATCTTAAAATATATACATAATAGTTATTGACAAATTACTTCATCATTTTATACCCGTTTTTACCAAACATGCTTTTAAACACTAGAGGATCCATTGCATAGTAATATGCTTTCTCTAAAATTGAGGTTCTATTTGTATTCATAGCACTGCTTAAAAAATTAATCAGCACATTGAAGTCTAGCTTCTTAAATATAAAGATTAGTTTTTCTCCACTTCAAATTCCCTTTACACTTGAAGACTAAAAAGTATTTCTGCTGCAAAATAAATACAGGAAATAACATGTTTTTGTAAAAGGTAGTCTAGTATATACTAACACTTACCATCTCAAGGCTATCAAAAGGTAAAAGCAGTTATCTCTACATGTGAAAATCTAAGTTTGGGGGATTAGAATCTCCAAGAATAGTAAAATAACTATTTTCTCAGATAGTTAAAAGTCTGACCCATTCAACAGACAGGCATTATTGTTGAATGCCTAAGTGCAAGATGATTCAAAGATTAAACAATGAAACTAGAGTTCACACTTTCAAGGTAACATTACAATTTAATAAAATATATATTCATGCATATATACATATGTAAATTTGTAAAACCCTTACTTCTATATCCCATCAGAAAATCCATTTCTTTGCTTCCCTTCATAACCAAGCTTCTCCAAACACCTGCCAAATGCTATTGCCATTTCTTCACTTACTACTCACTCGTAAACTTAGTTAAATCTAGTTTCTACCTCTACCACTCCATCAAAAGTCCTCATAGGGTCACCAATAAAGTGCATAGTAGCAAATCCAATGGATACTTCCCAGCTGTCCTCTGGCTTTACCTGATCAGGTTTAGAACATGCTACCTAAAGTATGGCACCTCGACACTGTAAGAAATAGCAGAAGTAAGAATGTCACACTGATCTTCTCCCACCTTGCTCTCCTGAAGCAATGAAAGAATTCTCTAATTTTCCTCTGAAATAGGTCATAAACTTTCATTTCAGAGGGGTCCTCCCTATAGCCAAAAGAAAAGAATGTTGTTATCTCTGAAGTCAAGAGTTACAGAGAAGAATCTGAACAGGATCTAGATTAATTAATTACCTCTTTCTTGCCCAGTGCTGTCTTTCTGAAGAACACTGAACTTTGTACAATGTTTTTCACATGTGCTGTTCAGTATGAGTGCCACTAGCCACACGAATCTACTGAGCACTTGATATATAGGTAGTTTGACTAAAGAACTAAATTTTAAACTTTATGTAATTCTAATTAAATAGCCATATGATCCTTGTAGCTAATGTATTGTAAATTCCTCTCTTCCCTATAAGTAATCTATCAACTTTTTTGCTGACAACTTCCAATTTTATATTTCATAATCTGAAATTTGTTTACCTCCACTTGAATGTCTCACAGATATTTCAAATTAAAAATATCTAAAACAGTACTCTTGATTTTCCTTTCCAAACTTTTCCTCTAGCCTAGTATTTCTGTACTTCAGTAAATGGCATCAACGTAATGCCCAGATGCTGCAAGCATAAATTTCGGACTTCACCAACTAATACAGATTAACTGATCTTTTAAAAATCCTTCAAAAATGTTTTCTTTCTTTATGAAGGCTGCTTGCCTGTCTAATAATGCTTTACCTCTAGTTTTTAAAAAGCTACTCCTTGCACCCTTTAGCCTCAGCTCAACTATTACCACTCAGAGAAGCCTTCTAGAATATTCATATATTCTAGTAAATTTGTCCCATTACTACTGAAATTCTCCGTAAGTTCTCAGTAGTTCCATAATTTCTAAGTCTATTTATCTGCTGTTTTTTCCACTAGACCATAAGATACATTAATACAGGGTCATGGCCATCTTGTCACCAATATTTACACAGTGTCCAAAAATAGTAAATACTTACTGAATAAATGAATGCTTAAGTAGAGGAACCAGTCTATTCCCTGACTTCAGAAATAGGACATTACTTTTATGCTTCTAAAAATACCACTTAATTTGGTAAAATGAATTTTAGTTATTATTCATTTTATTCCTTCAGTCTCCTAATAAATTATCCAAATGTTTCAACTGACTCTGAACTACCATGTTTTTCTTGAACTACTCAGGTGATAACCTAGTTAGAAGGCAATGATCTTTTCTGTAAATTCAATGCAGAAGTTAATAACTATAATTTTAAAAATACACATAACAGTACAATGTTTTGCCATCACATTATATGGGTAAATCCTGTCAACTCTACCCCCAAATAATATGCTCTTTCAAGCACAGACTATAACAATGAGCAAGAATTTATCTTTCCACATAATTTTTAATGATTTTTTTTTATTCTGAAGACAAATAATGTATAATATTAAAAAAGGCAAAGGAGTGTAATGTGAAAACTGTACCACTTACCTCAATACCCAGCCATTTAATTCTCCTCTCTATAAACATTCATCATAATCAGCTTATCTGTATGCATCCAGAATATTCTATGTACATACTCTTGTTATCTGCCCTGTCTAGACCTGGAATCAACCAATTCTTAAGAAATTACTGGTTGTTTTTGGTGGAAAATAGTATTTCAAGACCATCATCTGGGCAATAAGGATACTAATTCCTATTGGGTTGATCTTTGTCTCTAAGCCGCCTTCTCATTTGATAGAGATAAGCATTTCATTGTTTTATTTTTAAGGAGAAAACTCATCATAAGTTCCACTAACACTTCTAATTCAAATTCAGTACTATAGGATTTTAATTTAACACCTTCTTGTATTCATATTTCCTTTCTCCCATGACTGGTTCTCAAGGGGAGCAGGAATGAGAGAATTAGGATACTACTTATTTGCTTATTTTTAAATATCCCACAATACCAGCATAACAGTCTCAAAATATCACCAAACAACCCCAACAATGATTACTGTAAACAGTTTTTAAAGTTTCCTTTTTCAGCTCTTTTTCTGTTGGGTATATGTCACTAGGGATGTACAGTATAATTGCTGTGTTTTCAAATCACTTGGAATACTTCTTTTTTGTATGATGTCACCAAATGGATAATACTGTTTTTATTTTAATTTTAGGGATCTTTTCTTTTTGTGCTTTAATTATTTTACTGCAATTGAAGTGACCAATCTTTCTTGTTATGACTTTAGGGTTTTGTATCATAACTGTGCATCTTCTGCATTATAAGCACATATATTTTTAGATTTTCATTCATGTTTTTCTTGTGCTTGTATGATTTCACTAAATGTTTGAAACTGTAAGGAATTTATAATATGGAACAGAAATTCATTTATCCATTTCAATTAAAAATGTTTTAATCTAGATGGCTATCCAGTAATCCCAACATCATTTATTGAATAATCCATCTTTCCCCCTACATGGATCAGAAATATCACCCCACCATTTTAATAAGAGTCTAGAGGCATAGAAGGAGTTTCTAGTGGCAGAAAGGTCACCGACAAAGGCTGAGTATCCATTGACAATGCCACTAGTGGTAGTACCCATAGTAGTAGACTATTCCTGTGCAGAATTGTAGCTATGCTTCATCCCTTGTTTTCTGCCCAATCAAGATCCTCAAGCTTTAACACTGATTGTCAATCGAAATCTTTCCAATACGTTGTAGTGGGTATTTTTTTTTTGTTTTAAATCAAGGTAGTCTTGGCTATTTTCAGCCAAGAATAACATGATTTTTCTTCTACAGTTGAGTAGTGGGCATTCCCAAAATCTCAGCCCTTGGCTCTCTGCTGTACATTCTGTGGCTGGAACTCATGTCCCTGATTATAATTACCAAAGTTTTGACCACTATTCCTAGTAACTGACTCCCATTACATATCACTAGACATGAGTTCATATCACCTCATTTTTACATTTTTCATTTCAGAGACTAAATATGCCCACAGTTGGTTATCCTAACATACAAAGCTATCTTTTAAATATTTTTCTATAAATATTCTCAAGCTTTCAAAGACAGCAGGGTGTTAAAAGCAATGTAGCACAATGGTTAGGAAAAGGTAGGAAAAACGGTAGGAAATAAAGCTAGAGTGTAAGATAAGGGCAAAAATCAAATTTTTGTTTATGTTAGAGAATAATAACAGATAAGAGGTAATCATTAAATGACATAATTGGATTTCTACATTAGAAGATCACTCTGGCATCATTGAAGAAAGTGCACTAGAGGAAATTAGAGGTTTGTTTTTTTTTAAAGAAAATCCTTTCAGCCAAATATATTTAGGGGGTTCTTATACATTCTAAATAGTCTTTTACAAATTATTGACCAAAAGCCATAGTTTGGAACCATATACAGAGTATGCCTGCTAATTAATTTATAAAATTTATAGTTATGAGCTGATGGATAATATGAATATAACTAAACTGCCACCTTGAAAATAAATTGGCAAATAATTATGGTTTCTAATGAAGTAAAATAGAATCATTAAATGAGTTATACTTTAGCATTAATTTATTATCTATGTTTTACAAATTGATAAGTTGATAAAATCCTGCACTTAGAAAATTACTGCACCATTTGGAATATCATATAATCTTAAGTGCTACCCTGGGGTGACTATCATTAATTATAAGAGAGCCCATAGCTTCCTGGGGATATACTTCAATTACAGTTTGGTTTTACCTGTATGGAAATGATAAATGAAAAACTTTAGACAAATTACCTTTGAGAGTATAACTGAGCTAAGAACGATTCACAAATTGGGTAGACTCCCACCACTCTCTCTCCCAAATCAGAATAGGTTCAGAGCAACTCTGGTGCTGCTGAGTCTTTGAAGAGAATTTATGGAGAGGAAAAGGAAAGTGACACGCAGAAAATAAAAATGAGTTACAGAGACAGCTGGACTGATTAACGCTTGGCCATTTGCCTTATTTGAACACAGTTTGAATATTTGGCCACTTATGAGTGGTTGAAGTATGGCTGTGGTGATTGGCTGAGACTTGGCTACTTGTTACACAAGTGGGTTATAGTCTGTTTATACAGGCAGTGAGATTACAGTTGATTATGAATTGAGAAACCTTTAGGCCAACTTAAAAACATGTAAGAAAGCAGTTCTAGGCTAAACTTAACAGAAACAAAATAAATAAGCCCTTCATCTGTTTTCTGTTGCTTATAACAGAATACCTGACACTGGGTAAATTATACAGAAAGAAAGTTTATTTCTTACAGTTATGGAGGCTAACAAGAACAAGGTTGAAGACAGCATCTGCTGAGGACCTTTTTGCTGGTAGGGACTTTCTGCAAAGCCCTGCACCAGAGCAAGGCATCACATGGTGTGGGGCCAAGCTTGCTAGCTCAAGTTGTCTTCTTATAAAGCTAACAGTCCGACTCCCAAAATAACCCATTAATCCATTAATCCACAAATGGATTAATCCATTCATGAGGGCAAAGCCCTCATGACCTAATCACCTCTTAAAAGCCCCTCCTCTCAATACAGCCACATTGGGGATTAAGTTCCAACATGAGTTTTAGAGGTGATAAACATTCAAACTATTGTATTCCTTCTCTGAAAAGGAATGTAAAAATCAGAAATATGAGTTTCACTTTAAGAAACAAATTCCTTTCATTAGCTATCACTGAAGCCAAATTAGAAACAAAATCGTTTGACTTAAAAAGTACTTTGGTTTATTCAGATGCTGTGCATAAGGGAAAAAGTTAAATTTTTGTTTAATGAACTTAAGGACATATTTGTAATTTATTTATTTTTTTTTTTTTTAAGAGTTTTGTTCTGTCACTCAGGTTGGAGTGCAATGGCCTGATCATAGCTAACTATAGCCTTGAAGTCTTGGGCTCAGGTGATCCTCCTACCTCATCTCCTGAGAGGCTAGGACTATAAGGTGTGGACATTATCATGCTCAGCTAATTCACAATAATTTTTTTTAGACATAGGGGTCTCATTATGGTGCCCAGGCTGGTCTCAAATTCCTGGCCTCAAGTGATCCTCCCACCTTTGCCTCCCAAAGCACAGGGATTACAGGCAGGCATGAGGTACCACACCAGGACTTATCTGTGGTATTATTTTTTATTATACTTTAAGTTCTGGGATACATGTGCAGAAGGTGGTTTGTCACATAGGTATACACGTGCCATGGTGGTTTGCTGCACCAGTCAACCCATCATCTATATTAGGTATTTCTCCTAATGCTATTCCTCCTCTAGCCCCCCACTTCCCGACAAGCCCCAGTGTTTGATGTTACCCTCCCTGTGTCTGTAATCATTGTTCAACAACCACTTATGAGTGAGAACATGGGGTGTTTGGTTTTCTGTTCTTGTGTCAGTTTGCTGAGAATAATGGTTTCTGGCTTCATCTGAGTCCCAGCAAAAGACATGAATCCATCCTTTTTTATGCTGCATAGTATTCCATGGTGTATATGTGCCACATTTTCTTTATCCAGTCTATCATTGATGGGCATTTGGGTTGGTTCCAAGTCTTTGCTATTGTGAAGAGTGCTGCAGCAAACATACATGTGCATGTGTCCTTATAGCGGAATGATTTGTAATCCTTTGGGTATATGCCCAGTAATGGGATTGCTGGGTCAAATGGTATTTCTGGTTCTAGATCCTTGAGGAAACACCACACTGCCTTCCACAATGGTTGAACTAATTTACACTCCCACCAACAGTATAAAAGCATTCCTATTTCCTCACATCCTCTCCAGTATCTGTTGTTTTCTGTCTTTTTAATGATTGACCTTCTATCTGGTATGAGATGGTATCTCGTTGTGGTTTTGAATTGAATTTCTGTAATGACCAGTGATGATGAGCTTCTTTTTATATGTGTGTTGGCTGCATAAAATGTGTTTTTGATAAGTGTCTGTTCATATCCTTCAGCCAAGTTTTGATGTTTTCTTTTTCTGTAAATTTAAGTTCTTTGTAGATTCTGAATATTAGCCCTTTGTCAGATGGATAGATTACAAAAAATTTTCTCCCATTCTTTAGGTTGCCTGTTCACTCTAATGATAGTTTTTTTTGTTTGTTTGTTTTGTTTTTGCTATGCAGAAGCTCTTTAGTTTAATTAGATCCCACTTGTCAATTTTGGCTTTTATTGACATTGCTTTTGGTGTTTTCATCATGAATTCTTTGCCCATGCCTATGTCTGAAATAGTATTGCCTAGGTTTTCTTCTAGGGTTTTTATGGTTTTAGGTCTTATGTTTAAGTGTTTAATCCACCTTGAGTTAATTTTTGTATAAGGTGTAAGGAAGGTGTCCAGTTTGTTTTCTGCATATGGCTACCCAGTTTTCCCAAAACCATTTATTAAATAGAGAATCCTTTCCCCATTGCTTGTTTTTTGTCAGGTTTGTCAAAGATCAGATGGTTTTAGATGTGTGGCATTATTTCTGAGACCTCTGTTCTGTTCCATTGGTCTACATATCTATTTTGGTACCAGTACCATGCTGTTTTGGTTACTGTAGGCTTGTAGTATAGTTTGAAGTCAGTTAGCATGATGCCTCCAGCTTTGTTCTTTTTGCTTAGGATTGTCTTGGCTATATGGGCTATTTTTTGGTTCCATATGAAATTTAAAGTAGAATTTTCTAATTCTGTAAAGAAAGTCAATGGTAGTTTGATGGGGATAGCACTGAATCTATAAAGTACTTGGGGCAGTATGGCCATTTTCACAATATTGATTTTTCCCATCCATGAGCATGGAATTTTTTTTCCATTTGTTTGTGTCCTCTCTTATTTCCTTGAGCAGTGGTTTGTAGTTCTCCCTGAAGAGGTCTTTCATATTCCTTGTAAGTTGTATTTCTAGGTATTTTATTCTCTTTGTAGCAATTGTGAATGGGAGTTCATCTTTCTCTTTGTCTATTTATTGGTATATAGGAATGCTTGTGATTTTTGCGCACTGATGTTTGTATCCTGAGACTTTGCTGAAATTGCTTATCAGCTTAAAAAGATTTGGGGCTGAGATGTTTCTCTAAATATACAATCATTTCATCTGCAGAGACAATTTGACTTCCTCTCTTCCTATCTGAATACTCTTTCTTTCTCTTGCCTAAATGCCCTGACCAGAACTTCCAATACTTTGTTGAATAGAACTGGTGAGAGAGGGCATCCTTGTCTTGTGCTGGTTTTCAAAGGGAATCCTTCCAGCTTTTGCCCATTTAGTATGGTATTGGCTGTGGGTTTATCATACGTAGCTCTTATTATTCTGAGCTACGTTCCAACAATACCTAGTTAACTGAGAGTTTTTAGCATGAAGTGGGTGTTGTATTTTGCCAAATGCCTTTTCTGAATCTATTGAGATAATCATGTGGTTTTTGTCATTGGTTCTGTTTATGTGATGGATTATGTTTATTGATTTGCATATGCTGAACCAGGCTTGCATCTCAGAGATAAAGCCAACTTGATCATGGTCAATAAGCTTTTTCATGTGCTGCTGGATTCAGTTTTCCAGTATTTTATTGACGATTTTCTCATCGATGTTCATCAGGGATATTGGCCTGAAATTGTGTGTGTGTGTGTGTGTGTGTGTGTGTGTGTGTGTGTCTGTCTGTCTGCCAGGTTTCAGTATCAGGATGATATTGGCCTCAAAATGAGTTAGGGAGGAGTCTCTCTTTTTCTATTGTTTGGAGTAGTTTCAGAAGGAATGATACCAGCTCCTCTTTGTACCTCTGGTAGAATTGGGCTATGAATCCGTCTGGCCCTGGGCTTTTTTTTGTTGTTGTTGTTGGTAGCCTATTAATTACTGCCTCAATTTCAGAACTTGTTATTAGTCTCTTCAGGGATTCAACTTCTTCATGGTTTAGTATTGGGATGGTGTATGTATACAGGAATTTATTTTTCTAGTTTATTTGTGTAGAGGTGTTTATAATATTCTCTGATGGTAGTTTGTATTTCTGTGGGATCAGTGGTGATCTCCCCTTTACATTTTTTATTGTGTCTGTTGGATTCTTCTCTTTTCTTCTTTGCTATTCTGGATAGCAGTCTATCTATATTGTTAATCTTTTAAAAAACCAGCTCCTGAATTCGTTGATTTTTTTTTTTTTTTTTTTTGAAGAGTTTTTCCTGTCTCTCTCTCTCCTTCAGTTTGACTCTGATCTTAGTTATTTCTTGTCTTCTGCTAGGTTTTGAATTTGTTTGCTCTTGCTTCTCTAGTTCTTTTAATTGTGATGCTAGTGTGTCGATTTTAGATCTTTCCCTCTTTCTCCTGTGGGCATTTAGTGCTATAAATTTCCCTGTAAACACTGCTTTACCTGGGTCCCAGAGATTCTGTTACATTGCGTCTTTGTTATCAGTAGTTTCAAAGATTCTGTTATGTTGTGTCTTTGTTCTCATTGGCTGATTTATTTCTGCCCTAATTTCATTATTTATCCAGTAGTCATTCAGGAGCACGTTGTTCAGTTTCCATGTAGTTGTGTGGTTTTGAGTGAGTTTCTTAATCCTGAGTTCTAATTGGATTGCACTGTGGTCTGAGAGACTTGTTTATGATTTTCATTCTTTTGCATTTGCTGAAGAGTGTTTTACTTCCAATTATGTGGTCAATATTCGAATAAGTGCTATGTGGTGCTGAGAAGAATGTATATTCTGTTGATTTGGGGTGGAGAGTTGTGTAGTGTCTATTAGGTCTGCTTGGTCCAGAGCTGAGTTCAAGTCCTGAATATGCTTGTTAATTTTCTGTCCTGATGTCTAATATTGACAGTGGTGTGTTAACATCTCCCACTATTACTGTGTGGGAGTCAAAGTCTCTTTGTAGGTCTCTAAGAATTTGCTTTATGAATCTGGGTGCTCTTGTATTGGGTGTATATATACTTAGGATAGTTAGCTCTTCTTGTAGCACTGATCCCTTTACCATTATGTAATGCCTTTCTTGTCTTTTTTTCATCTTTGTTGGTTTAAGGTCTGTTTTATCAGAGACTAGGATTCCAACCCCTTCTTTTTTTTTTCTTTCCACTTGCTTGGTAAATATTCCTCCATCCCTTTATTTTGACCTTATGTGTGTCTTTGCACATGAGATGGGTCTCCTAAACACAGCACACTGATGGATCTTGACTCTATCCAATTTGCCTGACTGTGTATTTTATTTGGAGCATTTAGCCCAATTACATTTAAGGTTAATATTATGTGTGAATTTGATACTGTCATTATGATGCTAGCTGGCTACTTTGCTGTTAGTTGATGCAGTTTCTTCCTAGTGTCGATGGACTTTACAATTTGGTATGTTTTTGCAGTGGCTGGTATTGGTTTTTCCTTTACATATTTAGTTTTTCCTTCAGGAGTTCTTGTAAGGCGGGCCTGGTGGTGACAAAATCTCTCAGCATTTGCTTTTCAGTAAAGGATTTTATTTCTCCTTTGCTTATGAAGCTTAATTTGGCTGGATATGAGATTCTGGGTTGAAAATTCTTTAAGATGTTGATTATTGGCCCCCAGAAATCCTTGTAGGGTTTCTGCTGAGAGATCCACTGTTTGTCTAATGGGCTCCCCTTTGTGGGTAACCCGACCTTTCTCTCTGGCTGCCCTTAACATATTTTCCTTCATTTCAACCTTGGTGAATCTGACGACTATGTGTTTTGGAATTGGTCTTCTCAAGGAGTATCTTTGTGATGGTCTCTGTATTTCCTGAATTTGAATGTTGGCCTGTCTTGCTATGTTGAGGAAGTTCTTTTGGATAATATCCTAAAGAGTGTTTTCCAACTTGGTTCCATTCTCCCTGTCACTTTCAGGTACTACCGATCAAACATAAGTTTGGTCTTTGCACATAGTCTCATATTTTTTGGAGGCTTTGTTTGTTCCTTTTCATTTTTTTCTCTAATCTTGTCTTGCTTTATTTCATTATGATGATCTACAATCTCTGATATCCTTTCTTCTGCTTGATAGATTCAGCTATTGATACTTGTGTATATTTCATGAAGTTCTCATGCTATGCTTTTCAGCTCCATTGGGTCATTTATGTTCTTCTCCAAACTTGTTATTCTAGTTAGCAATTCCTCTAACCCTATTTCAAGGTTCTTAGCTTCATTGTGTTGGGTTAGAACATGCTCCTTCAGCTTGGAGGAGTTTATTACCCACGTTCAGAGGCCTGCTTCTGTCAATTCATCAAACTCATTCTCTGTCCATTTTTGTTCCCTTGCTAGCGAGGAGTTGTGATCCCTTGGAGAAAAAGAGGTGTTCTGGTTTTTGGAATTTTCAGCCATTTTGCACTGGATTTTCTTCATCTTTGTGGATTTATCTACCTTTGGTCTTTGATGTTTGTGACCATTAGATGTGGTTTCTATGTGGACATCCTTTTTGTTGATGTTGACGGTATTCCTTTCTGTTGTTAAGTTTTCCTTCTAACAGGTCCCTCTGCTGGAGTTTGCTGGAGGTTCACTCCAGACCCTGTTTGCCTGGGTACCACCAGTGTAGGCTGCAGAACAGCAAAGATTTTGCTGCCTGTTCCTTCCTCTGAAAGCTTCATCCCAAAGCTGGGAGATCAGCTGCTCTCTTCAGAGCTTGCAGGCAAGGACGTTTAAATCTGTTGAAGCTGCATGCACGGCTGCCCTTTCTCCCAGGTGCTCTGGTCCCAGGGAGATGGGAGTTTTATCTATAAGCCCCTACCTGGGGCTGCTGCCTTTCTTTCACAGATGCCCTACCCAGAAGGGAGGAATCTAGAGTGGCAATCTGGCTATAGCAGCTTTGCTGCGCTTTGGTGGGCTCCACCCAGTCCAAACTTCCTGGCAGCTTTGTTTACTCTGTGAGTGGAAAACCTCCTACTTAAGCCTCAGTAATGGTGGACCACCCCACCCCCCACTCTACAATCTCAAGAGTCCCAGGTCTTCTTCAGACTGCTGTGCTAGCAGCGAGAATTTCAAGCCAGTAGATCTTAGCTTGCTGGGCTCTGGAGTGGGATTCACTGAGCTAGATCACTTGGTTCCCTGGCTTCAGCCCCCTTTGCAGGGGAGTAAACAGTTCTGTCTTGCTGGCATTCCAGGAACCATGGGGGCATGAAAAATAAGCTTCTGCAGGTAGCTTGGTGTCTGCCCAAACAGCCATCCAGTTTTGTGCTTGAAACCCAGGGCTCTGGTAGCATAGGCACCTGAGAGAATCTCCTGGTCAGCAGGTTGCAAAGACCATGGGAAAAGAATAGTATATGGGCCAGAGTGCACCACTCCTCATGACACAGTCCCTCACGGCTTCCCTTAGCTAGTGGAGGGAGTTCCCCAACCCCTTGCATTTCCTGGATGAAGTAACACCCCACCCTGCTTCTGCTTGCCCTCCATGTTAAATACTATGTTAATGAAGCATGTCACACTTCCCATAATTTGGAGAAATCAGAAACATGACTAGTGCAGGAGATAAACTGCACTTACAGTTAATCACTTAAAACGTACTAACTTGCCATGAACGAATGGTGCTTTTATCCTTTTCTTGCCTATTTGGATTTAAGTTCTTCAAAAACTACTAAAAATAAAACAAAAACAGAAACAAATGCAGAACAGCTTTTAGTTATGTACTTTTATAATTTTCTGTCTCCCTTATGTACAAGTGTACACATTTAAATTAAATAAACATGCTTCTAAATGTTTTTAAACCAAAACACAACTTGAGTTGCATTCACTGAGTTTGCTTGGTTTGCTGGATTTCCAGAACTAGGCAAACTTTATACAGAATTTCTAACTGGCTATTATAAAAACAGAGACTCAGACTAAGAATGGGTTACACTATTAAAAGTCAGTTTACAGGCCGGGCACGGTGGCTCACACTTGTAATCCCAGCACTTTGGGAGGCCGAGGCGGGTGGATCATGAGGTCAAGAGATTGAGACCATCCTGGTCAACATGGTGAAACCCCATCTCTATTAAAAATACAAAATTAGCTGGGCATGGTGGTGCGTGCCTGTAATCCCAGCTACTCAGGAGGCTGAGGGAGGAGAATTGCCTGAACCCAGGAGGCGGAGGTTGCGGTGAGCAGAGATCGTGCCTTTGCACTCCAGCCTGGGTAACAAGAGCAAAACTCCGTCTCAAAAAAAAAAAAAAAAAAAAAAAAGTCAGTTTACAGAGACCTGGAGATTAGACAGACCTTTGAAGTAGAGATGCCAATCACAAGAACTCCAAATAACAAGGGAGAGATAATCAAAATAGAGACCTAACAGATTACAAATGGCAGAAGTCCCATTCAATAGACAAAGTGTAACATGGAGTGTAAATAGTCTAACAAAAGGCAATGGGAAGGAGATCAGGCTATAAGGTTATTGTTTGCATCAAGGAGGCTTATCAGTAAGTTGTCCTGTTCTACCCATGAGAAACCATGAAAGGCAAAATCCTGGTATTCAAAATAGCACCTTAGGTTGAAGCAACTAGCATTTGGGCAAGAAAATAACGGATAGATTAATTTATAGATGAAAACACAAGGATTCAGTTGCTAGAAACAGATATAAGAAGGGGCTTGATCAAAGAAGTTAAAATAAGAGCTTAATCTCTAGAATCAGTGTACTAGGACAAAGTAATGCCAAGAATTACTTGGTGCTAAGGTCATAAAATCCTGACCTTAAGTTTTTTACAGTCTGTTCTCAGATGCAGAATTATTTCCAGTGACTGAAGACAGGCAAAACTTACAAGTAGTTTTAAGGAACTTATGTTATGAAAGCTAGAAGAATTATCAGGCTAAGACTTACAGCTTAATACTAATTCAAACCCTATTGTTGTTTCTGCCACCCCAGAAGTCAAGCTTTAAATATGACTGCTCTTTCTGCCTGAAAAAATATTAGCTTAAGTAGAATTATGGACATAGGTTACACATAAAACTCTGTAATACTCTAGCATATTGGTAAGTAGCATGTTATATCATTCTTTTAACAGGACATGTGAAGATAAATACAGGAGAAGACTCAGAAATATGCTTTCTATGATGAACTCACAAAATAGGTTACTACATTAAGAACTTTAAAGAATAAAAACAATTATTAATAATGTGAACAATTAGGAAATCTCATGGTTGATGAAAGAAAAACATGGTTGTAATTTTTTTAAAAGAGAAAATGCTGTGGAAAACAGATGAATCAACTACTTCCCTTGGTCCCATGGCCAACCCACACATAATCTCACATTCATGATCTAGAATGTCAAATGGGAAAAAGCTGTTACATCAGGATAATATGAATAAAATGTCCACAAGGAACTGGGATAATTTTATTTTATTTTAGTGTAACTATATTAACTTGATAGTCTTTTAAAAACTTTGAGGCCAGGAATGGTGGCTCACACCTGTAATCCCAGCACTTTGGGAGGCTGAGTCAGGTGGATCACCTGAGGTCAGGAGTTCGAGACCAGCCTGGCCAGCATGGCGAAACCCATCTCTACTACAAATACAAAATTAGCCAGGCATGCTGGTGGGTACCTGCAATCCCAGCTACTTGGGAGGCTGAGGCAGAGAGAATCACTTGAACCCGGGAGGCAGAGGTTGCAGTGAGCCAAGATTGCACCACTGCACTCCCGACTGGGCAACAAGAATGAAGCTCTGCCTCAGGGGTTGGGGTGGGGAAACAAAAAAACTTTGAGACTCCTTTCTACTAACCCCATCTAAATGAGCATCTGGTCCTAACAAATATTTGTTGAGTGAATGATAAATACATGAATGAACTAAAACATGGAAGCATAAAAATATAAATATATGACTAAAAGCACTGTGGAGATGGCACTCCCTACCAATGTTGGCAATATGTAATATGTTAAGAAAAAAAAAATCTCAGATTGAAGCCAATGTTAAAAGGTCACACGCAAAAAGGACACATACACAAAAGGGAACAAAATCAACATAAACTGAGAATTTGGTCCTTGAGTTCTCCCAGTTGACGTGAGAATGAAACCAATTAAATTTGCACTAATCCAGAACTTTGAAATTCTCCTTGTCCTTCTTTTTAAAATGATTCTAATTTGACTGACAGGAGAAATTTAAAGCTCCCTCAAAAAAGGGTTCTGTTAAAAGTCATTATACATAGACTTATTACATGATAAAATGTAACTTTATTTAACTTGTAACCACTTAATTTAGAATGGTTATGAACTGTCACCTCAAATTATACCATCTACCCTAATAGTAACATAGAATTTAAATGGCAGTAGTCATCAATTTTCATATTTTACTGTTAATTTAAGGTCTCGTCTCCTAACAGGATAGAACATTTTAAACTTAATATTTCTACATCCTGAAAACATATCTTGTGCTTTGTTTTACTTATAATAGTTCTTTATATTAAGTTTTCAGAAACTTGGTTTATTGGCCTAAACCCTATATACATTTTATAAATCCTTTGTATTCTACATCTACATAAAGGCTTTCCATGGAATTTGATCTTGATGTAGAATCATTTAGCCTTCTTTTACCCTTTCTAGTCAGTGGAAAATAACCCTTATATGTGCATCCTTTTTAGTAATCACTATATTCTGTACAAGTTATGGGTGCTGCAGTTTATGACCTTGTAAATTATTATGTCTACATAGTAGGTTTTAATCCCTAAATAAAAATATGTAAATAAGATAGTTTGAAAATCATGTCTAAGGTACTTATTGATTTTATTTTGTAGAATGGTATTAAGAGCGTGAACTTTGGAAACAGACAAACTGGTTTAAATTCTGACTCCACTGTTTATTTTAAATTATACTTTAAGTTGTGTGCAGAATGTGCAGGTTTGTTACACAGGTATACACGTGCCATGGTGGTTTGCTGCATCCATACCCCCGTCATCTTACATTAGTATTTCTCCTAATGCTATCCTTCCCCAATCCCCCCACCCCCGCTATTCCTTCCCTAGCCCCCCATCCCCCAGGCTCTGGTGTGTGATGTTCCCCTCCCTGTGTCCATGTGTCATCATTGTTCAACACCCACTTATGAATAAGAACATGGGGTGTTTGGTTTTCTGTTCTTGTGTCAGTTTGCTGAGAATAATGGTTTCCAGCTTCATCCGTGTCCCAGCAAAGGACATGAACCCATCCTTTTTTATGGCTGCATAGTATTCCATGGTGTATATGTGTCACATTTTCTTTATCCAATCTATCATTGATGGGCATTTGGGTTGGTTCCAAGTCTTTGTGATTGTGAAAAGTGCGATAAACATACGTGTGCATGTGTCTTTATAACAGAATGATTTACAATCCTTTGGGATTATACCCAGTAGTAGGATTGCTGGGTCAAATGGTATTTCTATTTCTAGATCCTTGAGGAATCACCACAGTGTCTTCCACAATGGTTGAACTACTTTACACTCCCACCAACAGTGTAAAGAATTCCTATTTCTCCATGTCTTCTCCAGCATCTGTTGTCTCCTGATTTTTTAATGACTGCCATTCTAATTGGTGTAAGATGGTATCTCAATGTGGTTTTGATTTGTATTTCTCTAACGACCAGTGATGATGAGTTTTTTTCCTATGTTTGTTGGCTGCGTAAGCCTTCTTTTGAAAAGTGTTCATATCCTTCACCCACTTTTTGATGGGGTTGTTTTTTCTTGTAAATTTAAGTTCTTTGTAGATTCTGGACATTAGCCCTTTGTCAGATGAGTACATTGCAAACATTTTTTCCCATTCTGTTGGTTGCTGGTTCACTCTAATAAGAGCTTCTGCACAGCAAAAGAAACTCTCAAGTTTTAAGTAGATCCCATTTGTCTATTTTGGCTTTTGTTGCCATTGCTTTTGGCATTTTAGTCATGAAGTCCTTGCCTATGCCCATGTACTGAATGGTATTGCCTAGGTTTTCTTCTAGGGTTTTTACTGTGTTAGGTCTTATGACTCTGCTGTTTAACAGCTATGTGCAGTTAGGTTATTTGACCTCAATAATGTTTTACATTCACAATTGAAAAACAGGAAGTTTGAATTAAATAGTTTTGAATGCAATTCCTAGGCCTAACATTCTGTTTCCTTAATTCTGGTTATAAAATGTAATACTATTTAAGCACTCGAAGCTGTATAAGCACACCAAAATGGTATAAAAGTGGTATCATTCAGAACAAGGAATCACAGACACACACATCTAAATTACCCAAGTCATTTAGGAAAAGTTATTTGAGGTTTAATTATCTGAAAAATAATTGTTGAAATTCTTCTAACCATTCTTGTGAAGACAATGTTACTCTCATGTTTCAAATCTTTCCCTGGCTAATCATGTAAAAAAAAAGTTGACATGGAATAACTTTTTATAATTTTAAATTGTATTTAAATTTTTTTAAATTTTAGATTCTGGGGTACATGTGTTTGTTACATGGGTAATACATGCATAACATGGGGGATGGGACTCTAGTGTACCCTAGTACTGAAATATTAGACATTGTAACCAGAGGGTAATTTTTCAACCCCCACTCCCTTGGGATAATATTTTAAAATAGTCCTTAAAGACCTGACATATTTTCCTCTCTGACCTAATCTCATCTAACTCTCAATCTCATTCTAGCCCCAGTCACTACTAAACCTTTGTTGGGGTGATTCCTTATACCTTGTCTATTACTGCCTATGTAATCTTTCACTCACTGTTTACTACTTTCTCTTGGTAGCTCATCTATTTTCCCAATTTTTCCTTCTTAACTTCTATTTATCCTTTAAATTCTTTTGCTTTACTTTCATGACCCCTATACCACCCACAAGTCAGTTAGGAGAACTTCCTATATATTTATCTGATAGATGAATTAAACATAAATGATACACCTCAAATCTTCAAGTAAGGTTTCAAATATATTTATAACTTTAAAAATATCAAGGCTCAGATTAACCTTTAATATTTCAATTCCCAGTCGTGATAAATCATTAGTAAGATTTTTAGTTTAATTCCAAATTTCATTATTAGTCAATGGTTGAAACTAGAATTAGGAAGGATTCATTACATTTTGATTCTTCAAAATCATTATACCACAGTAGGATTGGTTCAAGAAGTGCCAGCACCTAACAAAATGAGAAAGCAAATATTAAAGAAATCTAAGTTAATCTTCCTGTGCCCATTCTTTCTCTGTGCTCCATACGCAAGAGGACATAAAGGCAAATCAAGCGCCAAGCACAATCCTGAGTAACTGGCAATAAAAACACACAAATGAAACTCTACTATTCGACCTAGGTTAAAATTTAAAAAAGTAATGAATATAAATAATATGTAAGAGGAGCATAAAATAGTTTGGAGATAGATAGAGTAGATGTTAATGAAAACAGGTAGTAACTGTTTTAAGACCAAATGTAAAAGAAAGTAGGCCCTGGAATTGTTGGTAGAACCAACATATACAATCGTAAGTAAATAAGTGTTGACTCAAAGACAATAAATATGGTAGCACAGCCAGAATAAAAGAAGATGGTTATAAATGTGAAAGAAGAGTAAAAGCAGGGAATGCTTTTACTGGCACAAAGGTACAAATACTTGCATTATACATGGAATAGCAGTTCACTTTAAACTTAGTGAAATGTTGGAAGGAAAACTCATAAAATGTAGGGGGAAAAAAGGACAGCTGACTAGTCAGCCAGGTGAGGTTGGTGAACAACAGGCTGAAAGATGCCAAAACCAAATGACCCTAAAAAGAGGAAAGGCTGAAATAAGGTTCATGAAAGTCCATATATTTATTGCATTTGAATTAAGATTTCCTAACAGGGAAGACTGGTACTGAAAACTTATCGTCAAAAGGTTATTTTCAGAGAAAGAATAAGATGGGACTGTAGGAACAGGAGATTGGTGATGGCCAAATCGTAAAGGAATTCTGTTACTCAGTTATAAAATTATAAGAGATAAAATCGGATCAGACCACTGAAGAGACAGAATTCAAGGGATTTTTATCTTAATATTTTATGTGAAGAATGCCCCCAAGGTCAATGCCTGAGAAATTGGGGAGGATAATAAGAACCATCTCTTGGAAAAGAGGACTATCATAGGTAGCAGTGAATAGTAAGATGTTTCTAAATTTGTGGTGTTATTTTGGCTTCTTGATGAGCACCTAGGTTGAGATTTCATATACATAACTAAAAATTATCTTAAATTTTTACCTCTAGACTCCAGGGAATTCATCTAAATTGCTATATACAGCATTATGTTAAAAAACACATTTAAGAAATCTTTTTGACAATAAAGAGTATATAATTGTGTAATGAAATCATAATACCCATCTTTGAATACATTTGGTGGATTTATTACAGGTATGCCTTGCTGTGTAAAGTAAGATGTTCAAAAATAGAATACATACTTACAAATCAATTCTTAAAACTTTTTTCAACTCATACTTCTATATAAAAAAATGTTGAGAGTGTACTCATAAATGCAGCCATTTCTTTATAAATTATACACACATATACTAATATAAACATAGACTGGATAAAATAGTAATTTAAAATGATAAAATGTATAATTTTAAGTATTTTCATATTAACTTCAGAATAAAAATATTTTAATAATATATTAATATGTGGTCTTATTTTGATAAACTTGGTTTAACATTTTATGATACAGCAACTCAATGATCAATTCTAAATTCACTTTATTTAGATACTTTGTTTTAAGGGCTATCATAGTTGGAAAAGATACCACACAAGAATGGGTACATCACACTGGGAAAGTACATCACTATCTGTGCTTATAAAACACTAAGCATACAGCAATTATACACATATACCTCATGCATATACAGTATATGTGATAGTTTGATATATCAAATATTAATCTCTATAGCTAACATTAATAAAACCTTTTTTTATTCTAGGTTATATAAAAATAAACATTAACACAAATTCTATTACTTTATTCCATGGTGCAATTGAACTTTATTCCATGGCGCAATTGATTATCTAATTTGCCCTCTGGAGTTCATAAATGTCACTTGAAGATCATTACAGTATAACCATGGCATTTACAAAAGATGCTTTCAAAAGTCTTTACGTTTGTAAAAGCAATTAAAGCATACAACTTACCAAGTAATAGAATGTAACAGAAAAATGTTCGTAAGCAATGAGTTTCAGGACATGGTACCCTAAAATACTTTAAGCTGAAGGAATTTGAGAAAATAGAAGAAGGAAGGTCGCTCCTTTTCCTACCCTTCTCCACTGAGGCAGGTTATAAGACCTTCACTGGAGAGGTCCACTCTATACCTGGAGAAAAAGAAGATCCTTATCTCTGAAGACATAAGGACACAGAAATGAATCTGAAGAAGCAAACCTTGTGAAATTCCCACCAGTTTATTACCATGAAATCATATGATTTTATCTTCCAATTATATTTCTCCGTGACTGTCCACTCATCAAACCTAACATAAAAAATACGAAAGTTTATCCTTTTCTATAAGTCTTCATTTCCTTATAAAGGCTTCCATGTCATATAAAGCTTATATTAAATTTTGTATGATTTTCTCTTGTTAGTCTGTCTTTTGTTATGTGGCCTCAGCCATGAACCAAAGATGAGAAGGAAAGACATTTTCATCCCCTACACAGGGCATTCACAGACTCTTAATGATGTGAGATAAGTCATTTTAAAAGCAATTAAATTCTAGCACCAAAATAAATCAAACAATAAATTATATAATTAATATGACCTTAGTCAATGCAAAAATATTGTAAAATACTTTTTAACAACTCCTTTTCCCCTTTCTGTTTTCTCACATCATTTCCCTTTTCGTTCTCGGGGGTCATTTTTTGCTTAGAAATTATGTTTTTGACATTTCACAAGACTTTTGTGTGCTCAAAGAAAATATAAAGAAACATTGACAGAAATGCTGGGCAACAAGCTTTCTACACTCAAAAGTAAATGCCACAAATTCAGCCATCTAGAGTGCTATTAAAATTGTCAATAACTGTCTAATTTAGCTACCTTTGACATGGCCTATAAATACGTGAAGTTAAAAATGCTACATCTTTGAATTTCCAATATCTAGTATATACTTCCTCTCATAAAAATTTCAGATTACTTAAGAAACCATTGTTTAAGCCAAATTAGTTGATATCACATTTCACTGCCATTTTGCATTTCTGTCAAATTTTTCTGAAGGAAACAATGAAGAATGTTGCAGAACTGACAGAGAAGAAAAGAATTATTCCCTGATTAATGTGTTTTGTAAGTTTAGATATCATTTCAAATTTTCTTAAAATATAGCACATCAGCTTTCACAGTGCAATGAAAATAAGTAAATACACACATTATCTGCACTAAATAGCACTATGCATGCATTCAGGGAAATAAATTTAAAATTTTCATTGAAATATAGTGAAAGTACTGTTTGTCAGAAAATTAAAATAGTAAAGTATTAACACTAAAGGAAAACAAATTGGAAAACATTCTTGAAACTATAATGAGGGTAGCAAAGGAAAATGTTCAATGGTGGATACTTATGAAGCTCTTAGACAATAAAAATATCTTAAAAATACAAAAAAATTAGCCAGGCATGGTAGTGTGTGGCTGTAGTCCTAGCTACTGGAGAGGCTGAGGCAGGAGAATCATTTGAACCATTTGAACCTGGGAGGCAGAGGTTGCAGTGAGCCGAGACTGCACCACTGTACTCTAGCCTGGGCAACAGAGCAAGACTCTGTCTCAAAAAAAAAAAAAAAAAAAAAAAAGGTAAAGAAATACTCCCACAATACATAGTGTAAACAAAAGTTCCAGCAGAAGTAGCTAAATTGTATTTGGAATTTGGAATGTTTACCATTATTTTAAGTTTAATTTCAATACTGTAAATTTTAGTAGAATTTAAATATGTAAAGCATTTAGCAAAACAAGTAGTATAAACAGAAGTTTCCAGAAGCACTGCTTTTTTAGTCATTAGGGCTTCCTTTTTTAAATACCAAAAATAGCCAAAAAAGCTGTATCAAGCTATCAAGTGCCACAGATATTAATATTGGATATACTGAATTATACCAGAAGAATATATGTAAAAATAAGCTCAAATATCCAGGCCAAGCACAGCTTGAAAATGCCATACAAAAACTAAAAAACCATATTTATTAAAATGGAAGGTTTATCAAAGCTTAAACAAAAGACTGCAGAAAAAAAGTTAATAAAAAACTACGTGTTTTCTAGCCTAGCATTCAACAAATACCCTAGTAAACATTAAAATTAGTAAGTTCAAGGTTAAAAAGAAAATCTTGGACATATATGTTCAATTTGGAAGCCTTAGACAAAGATTTGGTGAAGATTTCAGTCTTTCTTTAGGCTTCATTGTCATTATTTTTCTGCTAATTTGAGTTCCAACAGTTCATTTATTTTAGGCAGTGAATTTATTTTATGCAACACATATTATGTTGCTTAAGGGGGAAAAATTAATCCAGTATTTTTCTACAGTAAGCACAGATAATCATACACTTAGTTCTCTTGTCAGTCAAAATAAGGGGGAGAAATCTATCAAGCACAGAGCTTAGGTTAATTGTATTTATTCCATGTTAACTCCTCCAAATAACCACAACCTACCAAATATAATTACATCTAAAGTAATTTTAAAATGATCCTTTCAGATACTACACACACACACAAAAGGCAGAAGCATACTAATTTACTCATTCTAATGTGCAGTCCAACAGCCTGACATGGGTCTCAAAGACTGACTAGAAGATGAAGGGGGAACACTTGATAAAGCAAATATGTGGCAAGAAAAAACAGCTTAGAGAATACTACTAAATTTTCATCTGTATTCTCAAACTCTCTCCCTATGAGACACAGATGAATATTTCTAACGGCCTTCTGAAAATTTCCATCTATATATTCCACAGATATTGAAATCTAACTTGTCCAGAAAGGACTGTAATAGCTTATCTTCAAGCCTACTCTATAATATTCCCCCCAACTAACAATTCCTATTTTATTTGCTGGTGTCAAAATGTACCCCATCTCCCAATCTAGCAAATTTAGCCATCCTCAACAACAACTTTTTCATATGTCACACTTCCAGATTCATCACAAAGTTGACAGATTTTTGTCTCAGAAATGTTGTTTAATTCCACCCCTAATTTTTATTTATCTTGTCTTAACAATGCTACTTATTATCTATAATTGCCATGTAGGTGGTTAAACTCTTTGAGCTGAACATCCCAGTTCATTTGTCCAATAGATGCCAGAATACTGTATCTGAACAATAAATATCTACTATCTCTTCTCCACTTAAGAACTTCTTTGGCCATGCAACCTAAAGGATTGTTTCTCCAAGCCTGGACCCTGGATCACCAACATCAGCATCCCCTAGAAATTTGTTGGAAAATGCAAATTCTTGGGCTCCATCCAGTTTCTAAGGAATTCTAAGGAATTCCATCCAGTTTCTAAGGAATCAGAAACTCAGGGGATGGGTCCCAGCAATCTCTTTTAATAAGTCGTCTAGGTGATAAATTTTGAGAACCACTGACCATTGACTTAAATATTTTTTAATAAAGAGGTGGCTAAGAAGCTTATCAAACATTATCATTTAACTTTATAATTTTTTTAAAACTATTTTAAACTGTAATACAAATAGCAAATATTAAATTGTCCTCTATTATTTATTTTGGATAAACATCAAAAGAAGACTTTCCTGCTACCTCAGTGCACAAAATGGCACCATGTACTAATAAAAGGTGTAGCTCTGTCTCATGTGTATTCGTTTAAACTCAAGCCAACAAGTACATGCTCAGGTAAAGTTTTACAAAGACATTATGTACTTGAATGCAGAGTTCAATTAGTTGCAGGTAAGGCTCTGATTCATCTGTTTGGCCTTTCTTCTCTTATTAAGAATTTACTATGAGTTTTGCATATTTCTTCTCTAATTGTATTTGTGATAAAGTTATTCTTGTTTGGGATAAAGTTTTACTTTTTCCAGTATAGGAAATGAAATATCTCTAAAACTAGAAATCAAACTGGCTAAAACCAGGAAATAACAGACAAATTTAAAATGGATATATTGTTACTTATTTGACTCAAGATATATTAAGTCTTACTATTAATTGATACCTGTTGAGTTTTCAGCATATATTGATCACAGTGGCAACTATGTTCAAAATGAAATAAATATGCTGGAAGCTCTCAGGAATAGTCTCTTAAGGCTAAAATATAATGATAGTCATCTGTAATTAAGACATGTTGTAGTGATAAAAGTTGACAAGTTTTCATCGGGTTTTTATAACAAAGTTTGGCAAAATAGTGACATGGTCTCTGACAAGTTCCATAATTTTGCTGTAAAACATAGTGACTGAAGTTATTGCAAATCTAACAATTAAAATATAATTGGAACAAAGTTATCACCTATGAACAGAAGCATACAAAACTGGAGAAAAGCAGTTTAAATTTTGCATTATTGATACTGTAACAAATGTTAAATGAGTGAACCGTTGTCAAACTGAAAACATTGGTACATATCTGAAAATGGAGATAATGCAAAAATATTCATCACATATACCTAGTTAATTCAAATGTTGAGATCATCTAAGATCTTTCCAATTTAACTGAGTAAGAATACATACAAGTCAGATTTCTACATTTGCTTTTGCACAAGTTTTTTAACTAGATAAATTCAGAAATAGTAATACACAATGGAGAAGAAAATGTTAATGTCTAAATCAATTTTTAACACACCATTAACTAAACTGTCAAAAATGTTGACAACTATATTGAGGAGAATAGAAAACATAATAAAAAATCACAGGAGTGGTAGCTCCTTTAAAAGTTGTCAGATTTCATCAAGTAGTAAGTATATACTAATAATGATTAGATATTAAGATATTTAAAAAATAGTTTGGATAATCACATTTAAACTATTCTTTAGATTGAAGTTGTTGGGGATTTTTTCTGAGCTAATTGTAACATTATGAACAGAAAATTTCAAAACTCGTTTTTCATTCCAAATTTAGCTGGGTGTCCTGAATCAAGGTATAAATATTCTTCAAAAAACACTTTCTAAATGTAATTTTTAAAAACTTTCATAAATATCTTTCAAATACAAATAACTTGGAAAAACCAATTTGATTAGCTCATTTTTAAGAAGCTGAAGGAATTTAATTTGACAATACAGTCACAATATTACCAAGCTTATAATGCAAATAAATTTTCAGAATTAAAATTGATTCGTACAGTTAAGATTCATCATGCAAGGAAACTAAATCAACTGTTTAGAAATTTTAAGAGATCAGCAGAAAAGTATGAGTTTTTAAAATGTTATCAACAAATATCTCAGAATGATATAAGATACAGAATTTTATCATCAAATAATGAAAAAATGAACTGACGAATTTACTCTGTCACTTACCCTCAAATGAAACATTTATTCTTTCATGATTCAACTTTAAAAAAACTTAATATTTCTCTTTTTGATCGAGATCAGTTTATTTGAAGAGTATCCTGAGAAGGCCGAATGACTTAAAAAATTACAATTTGCCACTACTTATTTGTATTAACCAAAATTTTCTTCATATCATGCAATAAAAATTAGATACAGAAATATAGTGAATGCTGAAGCTGATATAAAATAGTGACTTTCAAGCATAGCTACTAATTTAAATTCCCACTATACCACTGGTTGACTTTATTTGAAAAATGCTGTAAGTATAAAACTATAGGATAATTTTATAATAATGCTACTTTTATTTATTGCACAATGTTATATTTTAAAACAAATTTTCTCTACAAATTAGAAAGTTTGAAATCTGAGATAGTAAATCCAAAATCCTAATCATGGCATAATCCAGCTAGCTGTAACTAGCTTTCAGCTTAATTTTCTACCAGGCATACTTCTCTCCTCCAGCAATGCTATGCATTCCCAGAATATATGATTTTGTGCCTTTGTTAATTCTCTTATCTCAGCCAGAAATGCCCCTCTCCTACTTCTTCTGGCAAATTTTTATTTTACTTTTAACCCTCAACAAAATGTTGCTCCTCAGACTCAAGATAGAATTAACCACTTTCTCTTCTATACTCCATTAAAATATTTATCAAAAATTATAATAATTATCTACTTAAATATATTGACTCTCAAAACAGTCTTCCTAAATCCTGTAAACCTAAAGTTGGAATGCATGTACAAATAAATAGTAAAAATAGTAAGTGGAAGAACAAAATAAAAGTGAGAATCTTAACTGGCTAAGGGAAGTTCCCATAAATTAATCATTGAACAAGAACAGAATGGCACTAGCTGTCCTCTAGCTAGTGCTACCTAAAAATGTGGTCTAGCCACAAGCAATAGTCTACAAATTATCAATCTGTGAGACTAGGATTAAGCATTTAGAAACTTTTAAAGGAATTTAACAGTGAACTGTACTTCTGTAAAATTCATTCATATCATTTTAATTTCATTTTTCTAGAAATTCTTTAATAGTCTTAATAAGTTTCAAACTGTAACACATTGGAAATTTAAAAAAGAAAATTAAGAGGGTCCTTTAGAGACAGGTTGAGATAGACTATGGAAGACAGAAAGATCAGTATGATCTTGACTCTTTTTTAATGAGTTTGGTTTCAAAGGAAGAATATATTTACATAAATTTGTATAATATGTATCAATATAACTATACATATTTCTCAAAGTTCACACTATCTGACACTTTTTAAAACATATCTATTGATAGAATTATAAGTATACCTGGAAACACGTGCATAAATAGCATTTCTTTGTAAACTTATTTATATGAAGGCTAGATTTCAAGTTAAAACTAGGGTCTGTTTCTGTCACTGCCTATCGGACACAACGGTATAGGGGGCCACCTATCTTCGATTGACTCCATACAGTGCTACCTTACTGCTTGATAACCTTATTCAGCTCTCTACATCTTTCTGCCTGATCTGCCTAATTGCAAAATCCTGGAAATATATAAAAGCAAGATGAGTACACATTTTTTTCTCAACTCTTCTGGTAATATTTTTTATTCCTATCAAGACAGATTAACTTATGTTCTCAATCTTTTGTATTAGGTGTTGGCAAACTTTTTCTATAAAGGGCTAGACAATAAGCATCTTAAGGTTTGTGGGCTATGTGGTCTCTTATAGCTACTCAACCCTATTGCTGTAGCAAAGTAGCCATAGGCAGTATGTAAACAAATGAGTATGGCTGTATTCCAATAAAATTTTACTTATAAAAACAGGTAGCAGGCTTATGGATTTTGCCCAGGGACCATAATATGCACACCCCTGTTCTACTTCACAGATATAACTCTAAAATGCAGCCATTAAGGACCTATTGGACCTATTGCATAGTAGATGATCAAAAGCTATATAATTCTTGTTGGCATTTATCATCAGCTTTTAAAATGTTAAAGACTGGGAGATTTACCAATATTCAAATTCATGGAAGATGAGACACTATTTTTCAAGAAAATCAGTATACTGAAAAACCTTTTATGCCTTGTCTTTGTTGGCATGTCTAGGGAAACTATAAGCCTTTCATACTATTATTAGATAGTAAAATTCCCACAGGCTATAGAAAACAAAAAAACATGTCTATTTACACTAGTTGCCACAACCACTACAACAAATGGAGTATATGCAAATCACCACAGAGCAGCCCCTTTTAAATGAGCCACAACATGGCTCAAATAGTCATAATATAACAAAACTAACGAAAATTCCAAGTATGATGTCTGTTCAACTCACATCTGTTGAGCATCTTCAAAATACAGGACTCTTATTTGCATTTATAACAAACCTGAATTGTAGATTAATTTCATCTTTGGAGTTTAAAATTGGATGCAACCACTTCTTTCCCTCAAAGGGCGAGATACAAAGTACATTAAAGGTCACTCTAAAACCGAAGTTAAATCATAACCTTTCCCTTTTCACTTAATTTCCAGTCTCCCTGGTGGAATATATGTTTCCATGAGCAACTCTTCTCCCCATTCTAGAACTCTATTCCCTAGAACACAAAAATTGCTTTTCTTTTAAGTTTCTAAGGGCTCTCTTAATGTTAGATTTGAAACATCTTAATATAACTCAAAAATTTTTTTGCTTTACACTAATCTTTCTAAAATGTCTCCTAAGATTCCAACAATATTTTTATGGAGATGGCTCAAAAATCACTATTTCACAATCCTCTCTAAACTATTAATTGGTTGGTTTTATACTCTAATGATTCTCAGAGTATTAGCAGCAGACCTGGAGGAGCTCCTACTGCCTTTGAGGAGTGAGAATAAAGGAAGAAAAAAAGCCTAAAAAGAATATGAGTGGGTAATCTTGTGGGGAACCACACTGAAACAATAATGAGAAAGCAGTAATATAATATTATTCTGGTAATACAATATCTATGAGAGAGATATGCCCCTAGAAAAGTGCTTAGGACATATTTTGACATTCACTGACTCCTAAAATCTGAGATGAAAAAAAATGTCATCGGGATGTTTAAATATTATTTTCTTTCTCTTTCTTTTCCCTTTCCTGGAAAGAATCATTCCAATGAGTCTTCTGATTTCCCAAACTTAAAATCCTAAAGTTACTCCTGATCACTTTTCATGTTGCTTGAAAATTCAGTCATGAATTCCTCATAATTCTTTTTTGGTTCCTTATATACCATTTCCAGTCACTACCCTTCTTAACATATACAGACTATGCTGAAGCTTTCTACTTATTTTTTCTGCTCAGACTGTCCTTCTACATTTAAGTCTTCTCCAAACACTGATTTTACTTCTCAAAGGTCGGTAAATAAAATATAGTCTGCTCAAAGGACAGTTTAACTATTGTCCCAAAACTTTGGGAGGCCAAGGCGGGCGAATTATGAGGTCAGGAATTTGAGACCAATCTGGCCAACATGGTGAAACCCCATCTCTACTAAAAACACAAAAATTACTCAGGCGTAGTAGTGGGTGCTTATAATCCTAGCTATGGCTGAGGCAAGAGAATTGCTTGAAACAGGAAGGTGGAGGTTGCAGTGAGCTGAGATCGTGCCACTGCACTCAGGCCTTTGTGAAAGAAAGAGACTCTGTCTCGAAAGAATAAAATATTTTAAGGTTAAAAAAGGAGGTACAAGTTTTAAAGTAAAAATAGAATTTAAATAATAAAAAAGATTCACATACAGAAATTTAACAAATGGAAAATAAATCCAAAAAAGAGGTACATTCTACAAGGCAAACCTTAAGTTATGCATCTACTAAAGAAGGCAGAGAAGGAAAACCAGAAAGTAGAAGGGTTTATGCTTGCTGCAATGAGTGACTTAGCTGCTGTTATTATCGAGGCCCAGGATAAAATATAAAAGTCATCAAGAAGGTATACTCACATATGTTAGAGGAAAAGGCAAGATTGGGCCTAAATGAAGAAGAAGTATCAGTGGAGACAAAACCAAATAACTTGAAAATTGTCTAAATAGTGTTCTATAGAGACTGAATATCTGACCGGCCTACCTAGGCAACAAAGTAAGTTGCCACTGTTAAACTTACAACACATCAGTCATTCTACCACTGGAGGGAGTCTGGTCACATATCCTTTGATGTAACTTTCACTCTAGTAACTTCCTGGTCTTCCCTGGGAATGAATTAAAACCCTAACAAGTATATGAATTGGTTTAACACAATCTGATGGTTTTCAAATTTTTTGTTTCTTTTAGTTTTTATTTTATTTTTGTTTTGTTTCATACTCACTAATATCTCTATAGTCATATTTGGGTCAAAGAAATTAATCCCCACGCTACATGTCCTAGTACATGTCTATCCTGGGAAAAAGTTAATAAAGAAAGACATGGTAAATTAAGAACAAAGAAGGGCTCTAAGGCAAATACCTACACAAAACAAGCATCAAGGTTACAAAGCATATGAAAAATAGCAAACAGCAGATTTGAACGAGAAAAAACAATTTTTAGGTCTAAGGTGATAAAGATATTACTGATAGGATGGTAAAAGAGAAATAAAAGATAATAGTACTATAACTGATTTCAAAATTTACTATTCTTTAAAATTCAGAATTTATAGATTCCATTAATGACTCACGAATTTGAAGTGATTTCCTAACTAAATAACATGTAACTGAAATATGAAAAATAACGATCTAGACACTAGCAAAAAAAGAAATTTTAAAAAGCAGTGGTTCAACTCAAGAAGTTATGTGGATAATATTCCATTCACGATAATAACTATTACTTTATATTTTGCATTAATATAAAGACTGGTAATAAATTCTATGTAAGTAATACTTGTTTCAACAATCCCACAGGATTGGTATTATTATACCCACTTTACATAACAAAGCTTGAGGCTAAAACAAGTTAGGTAATTTGTTTAAGGTTACATGGCTTTCAAGAGTCAATATTGTAACAAGGCTGTTCTAATCTAAAATGGTAATATCACTATGCTACATCGTATGTCAGTGAGATTGACTAACGACTACCTTATATTCTTGTAATAAAGACTATTAAAGGTTACAGTGATGGGTATTCCTCTTAGATGTCTACTTCAGAAAACGTCATTAAGGATTATCTAAAATCACTGTGCTGCTAAGCATTTCTGTCACTTTATATTTCCAAAGTTAAAATTTGTTGAATTCATGTCAATAGCCAAAATAAGGTCTTAATTGATTTCTAATTTAAAGAAATATTTAACTCAACATTCAAACAAGTTTATCTTTTTAAATATGTAAAATAGATAAAATCTTTTATTCCCCTATTTTTTTCCACATATTGTTAGAAACAAAGACAGGGAAATCCGTCAGCTTCTGTGTAATTTCTTTCCAATGTGTTTCCTTGCTGACTACATCATAAACCCTATGGTTTATACCATATCTGGGCAGTCATAAAGTGCCCTACTCATAGAAATAATGTTTGTTAAAGCTATGAAGACTTGAGGGTATATTTAAATGTTTTAAAACAAATTAATTTTGTATTTTCTTCCTTACTATAACAAAGCTGGAGGGAGCTTAGATATATGTAAGGCAACATGTAGATAGATCTTTCATGTTCAACAAGGAAGAAAAAGCATATATGTGTGTGTGTGTGATTAAAACATGAAAAGCACAAGTAATGTAAAATTCTCTGTGTGGGGTGGGGGCTGCTTTGTCTTGTCACAGGTCAGTGAATGTCTGAAGTATCTATCGAACTATAAATGGGCTCCCATATTATTAATGCTTCAAAACAAATTGTTTTTCTCCTTCAATTTTTTTGAAAAGTCATAATAAAAGTACATCATGTATGCAACTGGAGTATACTTCAACACAGCAGAAATGGAGAAACAGAAATACTCTACTTGTAATAGGAATAGAAACCCCTAGATCTACAGTATATTTTCAGAATAACACCTGGGCAAGGACCAGGTACTGACAACCAAAGTACACATGCCTAGGAAAGACTATCCATGAGGTAGTGTGTGTGTGTGTGTGTGTGTGTGTGTGTAATAACTGTCTTGCTTAATTAAAAATCCAATTGTATGACCATGTGGAATCTAATCCATATTCTTCAGAAGCTATTAAATATTTTTAGAAACTATGAAAAAAATGAATTACTGCTGATAATGTAATCATCAGTTCATAGGAAAATAGACAAGTAACAGACAAAAACAAAAAGACCCAGGGAAACATAAGAGATATACAATTATGTTCAGCAGCAGGCATAGCTCTTGGTTGATACAGTATGAAAACATTATAAAATTAAAAATATCTGAGTGAAGAAGGTAAAAGAAAATGTACCTTTAACAACCATACTACTTTCCTCTATTTTATTCCATTTCCAGAGGATTAATGTTTCTCTCATTTTTTCATCACCAAATTAACAGTAGATTAAAATAAAGTGAGAAAAGAGCAAACCAAACAAATATAGTCTATCATAAATTATGAAATATAGCTCTTATTAGGTACTTAAATAGATCTTCTGTCCCATATTCTGCCACATCCTTTCCTATGTTACGTGTTTATAGAAGTAAAATAATGACACTTGAGAGAAAAAGTGAAAGGAAGTGAAAGAAGGGAAGCAAAGGGAGTAAAAAGCATCTAGCTGAAAATTTCTCAATATAAAATGATGCTAAGTAAGGTCTGATTGACAAATTTAATGCAACATTTTATACACTGTTCTATCAAAAACAAACATTATCTCCCCTAAATTATTCCTATGAAGCCAAGTTAATATTTTTGGAATTGACATGTAAGATAGGAAAACAAAATAAGCATTTAACAACATCTCTTAAAAAAAAAGTATTTCCAAATTTTATACATCTTCTAGTAGAAGTTAGCTCTTTGTATTTGTTGGTATATGCTATTTTATAAAATAAAACCCTATTTAATTAGTCTATATTAAATTACTTGGAAGTCAGCAAATAGAAATTTTCATAGATATTAGTGCCAGAACCCTCCCCAAAATTAAATGTTACATAATTTGTTCATTTTGTGGGATTCCTAATTTGAAAAGAAACAACTGAAAAATATCAGAATAAAATAGCTACTCCTCTAGGAGATCACAGTAAATACAACATTAATTTTCACACTCTATTAACTCTGTGAACTTCATGAAAAAGTTATAATTTTCCCTAATATCTTTGAAACACGTGGTAAATGCAGTTTTAAGCATTCAGATTACCAAGTTCTGAGAGCAACAATTAATGCCTAATTCCAATTAGGACAAGAATGAGCTTTTGATATATCATTGCAATACATAAAAATGAAGTCTACTTTTATTAGTCTTGTTTTTCTCTCAAACCAATTTAAGAAAATATTTACAATTTACAATGGTTACATTATAAAAAGTCATGTCATAAAAGTACAAACTAAAATCCAAATGATTTTCTGTGTTATTAAAAATCTTTATAATCTAATGCAAGCTTACATATGAAATACCAAAAGGATAATTTTTTTTAGATACCATAAATACGTGCACTTACTACCATGGTGAGTAAAACAGTCTAAGAATAAAGGAAATACAAGCTGCCTTTGCAAGTGTATGTATTTATTCACATACTACACCTGTTTCAGAAATTAAAGTGGCTCTGGTTTCAAAAAGTTTGAATTCCGGTTTCAGAATTATTAAATACAAATTTGTATTAATAAATATAAAAATAAGTTCGGTGCTCACTTGATATAAACGTGCTGAATAGCAATGTCTACCCACGTTATTACCATTTAAATTATTTTGGAAACAAGACCTCTGCTCCCTATTTGGATTACCTTAATAAATTTTATGACCTTATTGTGAGTGTATTAGTATCTGTACATAACTTTGGTTAAAAAATGTTTTGCAGTCATTACCTCCATATACAGTTAATTTCATTTACAGTCAAAAAGTATTCGGGGCCCTCTTGACAACATGTACACTGTGTTTCCTTTGTCAGATGTAGAATTTTACAATTATTCGGCCAACCAATTACTAATCAGACGATTTCTTTACAAATGAAGTTTATTTCACATTACTGATATAGCAGACTCTAGTCCAACTAACCCAGAAGCACCGTAACTAACCACATTGCACAGAGCACTAGCTTATGTCTTCAACGATCAGACCTGTGTTCAATCAATTTCCTCCTTCAGGAGCCTGCCAATTTTAACAACAGAATAAACGATATAATATCAACACCCAATGGTACATACTCGCCACACAGTCTTAATCACAGCACATACATTAGGTCAAACAGATTTTCGACATTCTGAATCGGAGCCCAGAAACCACAAAGGTTGTGTCTGTCCTTGGTGCTGAAATGCACTATTTTTCTGCGCCCTCAATGAAAAACTGTCATCCTAATTCCAATCTGAGAGGCTAAAAAGACTAGTTAATTTGGGGAGTCTGACGATGGGAGGTTTAAGAAAGAAAATGATAAGTTTCTGGAGGAGAATAGTAACTTATGTGTGTGTGTGTTGGGGGAAGGGCGTTGCTAGAAACATCCCGAGGGCATTTCCCCTTCAGTGCCCGGAGACCCAGGAAATCCGGACTGCGGCAAAGATCGGAAACGCCTCGTCGGGGCAGGAGCCGCGACGGGAACGTCGCCTTCGCCCGGGCCAGGCGGGCGAGGGCGGGGAAGGGCGCCACGGTTGTGGACGGCTACTTTCCGCGCCAAGGCGCGAGCCCTGGGGTCCTTTTGTTTCTGGGGTGAGGGGAGGGCGGTGGGCGGAGGGTAACCAACATCTGCATTTATTTGCACAGAGGGGACAACAAAAGACCGTGTGGCCCTGGCAAGCGGCGTCGGCGGAGCCAGAGTAGCCCCGGCGCCTCGGGGCGGACTCGGTCCCTTCCCTCGCGGTCCCGGCCGCTCTTACCGTCCCGATCGCACAGTTGAATGGCCTCCAGGCTGAGGTTTTTGATCACCTCCTCACAGGGGCTGGTGGGGCTGTTGAGGGCATGATCCAGGCGCGGTACCTCCATTTTTCCAACCCCCTTCTCAAGCCCGCCTGCTTCGTATCCAGGCTCTCTGTGCCGGCCCGGTGGGCAAGAAGAGCGGGAAAGGGAGGGGGAGTGGCAGAGGGAGGGAAGGAGGCCTGGGACGCGATGATGCAGCGTCGGGGCTGAGGCACCGGTCTGGAGAGCCGCCGCGAAAGCGACGGTTGTGGCAGGAGCTCCGGGGAGTGTGTGGCTCTGAGAGACCGAGCAGGAAACGGCGCGAGGACTGGAGGCGCGCGCTCCCGGTGGGGAGGGGACGCAGCGCGCGGGGAACGTGAGGAAGAGGGCACGACGCGCGCACGCACGCGGGAGGACGCGCCCACCTGCTGGCGCGCGGCGGTCCCTCCCCCGCCCTTTTGCGCGCACGCGCCCCCACCTGCCCTCGAGCCACTGCCTAGGCAACCTGGCGCGTGACGCGTCGGGCGACCGAGCGCGTGACGCGTCGGGCGACCGAGCGCGTGAGAACTGCGGGAGCTGTACGCAGCGCGGCTGCCTCGCCCTCTTTCCTGGTGGTGGCGAGTTAGCGTCTTCTGTCTGTTCTCGGTGTCTGGCTAAGCCTGAGTTGGCCCAGAGGGGTCTGCACGAGGAGGCGAGGGCGAGCAGGTTAGTTGTTTTTTAAGAACAGGAAAATAAGGGCCCAGACTCTTTGGACTCTTTGTATGGTATTGGGGTGTGGGACCCACCTTTTCCCCTGAAAATCCTGGGATACTCGCTGCCCGCCCTGTGGGCTCTGCCAGACATTCCTCGGAAACAGCTGCGTCTGTGGGATCAATCAGCGGATTACCTGAGGCGTGGAGGGGTTTAGAGACAGCCTTTTGCCGTCCCTCGACCCTGAAGCGGGGCAAACGTGGGAACTCCTTACTGCCAGAAAGGTGAGGGAATGAGGAGATGCAGCAAGCCTGCTGAAAAGGCGGCAGACATGCTGCGGGGCCAACAGCCACGGGACCAATAGCTACGTAGCCTGCCTTCACCCTGTAGCTTCATTCATTGATGCATTTAGCAAATAAGTATTCAGTGCTCACCCTGTGCCATTGTTCTGGGCGCTAATGAAGGGAGGATAAACAGCACCAACTCCCATGGATTTGGAAGGAATCTTTGCTACAATAGATAATGAAGATTGACTTGTGCTTCCTCAGTTACCCTAAACTTGTATCCCCACTGCTTTTAAGTGCATTTAAGATTCTGCAGTGCGCTTAGTGGATGTGCAGACGTTTTAAAAATAAAATAGAGTTCACAGCCTATTGACCTCTGTTCCCATTTGCTTCTTTGGAATAGTTTTTAGTTTTCTTGCTATCGGGATCAAAAAATAGTGTCCCCCTTTTCTTAATTTGCTTGTAAATATATAATATAAGTTCCCTTTTATTGATTTTCCAGTTTCAAACGTAAATGTTAATCAAGAAGTAACAGCTTACACTTACATGGCTGTATGCTACCCTTTCTAGTCACATCCATTTAGCCATAACATGATGAGGTCTGGTTAATTGAAGCTTCAATAAATGAAAGGACCAGCTTAAAGTAAAATAAGCCTGTGAAAAATCTTGACATAACTGAAGTTTCGTAATTTGGTGAAAGATAATTAGGTATCCTAAAGTGAAAAGTCTTCATTATGAACTTAGGTATTAATGAAGATGGATATTTTTGAAGTTTGAAAGAATTCTTGTTTAAAGGTAAAGGTGTCCCCAAGGAGAGGGTAAATTATTACCTGTTAAGGGATATGACAAGAGAGTATTTGTGAATTTTCTGTGTTCGAAAGTCCGGCTCTATATAGGACTAGAAATTGATACTGTAAGCCCAACAGTGTGTTCATCTTTCAGAGTAGTCTCAAATTTCTAAATATCAAAAAAGAAACTGTGTAAACTAGAATAACAATTTACTGATTTAAAAGTGAGAAATATGCATTTAATTAAAACTCATACAAATATTTATTAAGTACCTATATCCAGGACACTGTGCTCTGTGTTGGAAATTTGGAGTTCAAATTTATCAAGAAAGATAGATATGGAAAAAGTAAAAGTAGGATAGGAGTTAAGAAAGAGGAAGTATGCAAGCTTGTAGAAGCACGCACAGGGTTTATAACTTAGACTCAATGGTCAGGAAGACCTCTAAAATGATTTTATCTTCAGGGAATGAGAAGTTATTAAAAGACTTTAAATAGGAAATTAGCATGATCAGATTTGTCAGCTAGCATATTTGTGTAATCAGAAAGGGTAATGTTTTGAGAAGTATTAATGTCACTTTCTGGGTATACAACCTATTCAATCCAAGGCACCTCTCTGTTGAGTATTTGGATTTTTGTAGAAGAAATACAAAAGAAATATTTACCATTTAACTTTCAATATTCAATATAGGATTTTTTAATCAAGTTGTTAGGCTTCAAATCCAGGCATTGTCAAGAAGTAAAATGCAAATTAGTTTATGGTTCAACATATCAAGGCTAGGCCTGGTGGACCAAATGATAGAGTTTCTTCCATAATGAAGACAAGATATCTTAGTCTACTGTATAGGGTTTGGCCAGAGATGAGATTGATACAAAGAAGGTGGTGGCTATGAAGTAAAGTAAAGTAAGGTCAAAGAAAATCCTATTCTCTTTGGCTTAGAGAATTATGGGAAAGGAGTAGAAGAGCTCAAGGAAGGCAACCAGAAACATTTTTACTCATTCCCACCCTGAAGATGTAGAGTAAGAGGCTGTGGCTTTAGAAATGCCCAGATTGGTGTGGGAAAACTCAAGGACAGAGAAATTACTTTCCCAGTTCTCAGATATCTGGGAAGGTATCAGACTGAGCAGAAACCACATTCCAGTAACCTTGAACAGGGCAGAGACAGGGTAAGTGTTGACTTTTCAGAGTGCTCTAAGTTCTTAGGTACTACTGAAATTCAGAAAACAATACCTGCCTCCTCACAAAGAAGGCCTCAGAAGTAAAAGTTTTTCCTCTCATCTTCTGACCTCCAGCTTCTCAGTCTCATTTTCCCCTGAGGCTAGCTATAAGAAACTAGAATCCCTGTTCCCCAAGGTGGATTATAGAAACCACGACTCCTTTTCTTCAAAGCCAGCCATAAAATCCAGAAATATTACTCTAACTTTTCTTCTGCTTTTCTGTGTAAAAACTGGCCATAAAGAAATTATCTTACCTACCTTGTTTAACTGAAGGTCATAAGATCCCCATTCCAGAGAGGTCCCTGCCACACATAGCCAAAAGGAAGAAGTGCATGCTCAGAGAGGTCAAGAAGAATCTAGACAGGCAGGCCTTTCTGGGTTTCCCCACTCGGTCTATTAGTATTAGGTCATATCTCTTTTGTCCAGTCACATTTCTTCATGGCTGTTCATACCTTGTTGAACCTAAGTATTAAAATGGACAACTTTCCCTGTATCTTTGGGTCTTCATTCTGAAGACACCCCTGTGTTGAAAATGTGGTGTTCAAATTTCACATAAAACTGTGATCAAAGAAATTTGTATGCCTTTTCTCCTATTAATCTGCCTCTTATCAGTGATTTTTAGCTAACCTTCAGAGGGCTAAGGGGAAGTGTTCCCTTGGCTCCAACAGTACTCAGAAGGTGGGTGAGTTGAGAGCTATCCAATCTTCCCTAAAGTTTTATGTTAAAAGAGCAAGGTAACCTTTTAGTTTAGCAAAGACTATGGAGTAGACCTTCTAGACCAGGGATGTCTAAAGTACCAAAGAGATGAGACACATTAGTCAGAGATTGCCACTAGGCCCTGGCCAAACTAAGAAAGGACAGACCATGAGTTTCTCTAGCTACCAACTTCAAGTGAAAGACCAGAAGCAACTAGACATACAAGGAATGTCACCTCAGAGACCAGAGGAGGCAGAAGGAACTGTTCAAACCTAATGACCCTTTGTCCCAATGCCTCAAGTAATGGTATCTGGGGCTCTCTGATATTCCCAGATACTACCTAAAATAGGATGTAGGAGAAAAGATAGAAATCTTAGAGACTTGAGGGTCTTTACCTAATGAACCTGAACTTTAAGGAACTGCTTAAAATACTGAATGAATCCAGGTGTCTGGGTTAGAATAAAAATACATTATTTCCCCTCTCTTATTTGTCAGTGACTGAGATTTCATGAAGGTGATCAAATCAGTTTAAACAAAATGAAAAGTCTACCATTTTTGATACCTAATCGTTAGCTTGAGATGTCTCCTATTACAATCAAAATCCTATAAGTCATTCAAGCCCCAACTCATATGTTACATTCTCTTGAAATGATTCCCTCTGTCAAAAACCTTTATGTTGTATTTCTATAGGGCTTTATTTATAGTTCTCTTACAGACATCACGTTATGATTTATAAATTATTAATGTACATGAAGAATCAGACTCATATTTTAGGACCTTAAATATATCTAATCTAATACCTTATCCAGTGGCAAAGCCCTTGACGAGAAGTTAATTATCTCCTAATAAATATTAAATTAAAATCCTCACGAAGAAATCCAAAGTCTTCCTCATTCTGAGCCCAAGCATGTCTCCTATAAGAGCACTACAAAGGCCTTAATTTTCCCATTTGTTCATAATACAAAATAATAATCGTTCCTATTATCCATATATATTCAATTATCTGCCTAAATACTCTTAGTTCTTGCAAATGTTTGTGATATCCCATTGTTTTGAGTCCCTCTGTCACTCTGCACACTCTCTTCTAGATAGCTCCAATTTTTCTGAGTCCATAGATAAACACACGAGGTGTGGAAATATATTAAGAATATAAAAGAAAACACAGTGGACTAACACCATCTTTGTTGTATGTGCCAGACATCTTGTAATGCAGCCCAGGAGCACATTAGTTTTTTTGACAGTAATATCACTCTGCTCACACATTCTGAGCTTGCAAACACATAAAAATCCTATACCTCTTCCATGAATATTTCTTATTTCTCTGTGATATTGTAAACTTTAAGCACATATTATAGTATTTGCAAAGAGAAGATGCTTAGGAAAATTTGCTGAATTATTTTAGTGAACTTCAATACTTTGAATGTATTTAGTTATATTGTTTGTTATATTGCTTCAGCTGGCCTAGGATTTTATCAAAGTAGGCTACACAGTCCTTTTGGTAGGCTAGTGCATAGGTCCATCTTATTCATATAAATGGCCCAGAACTCCAAGCACAACCAAGGATTTTATGACTAAGCAGAGGGTGCCAAGAATCAAAACCAGATAGAAACAAACTCCACAAAATGCATAATAAATGAGTGCTGATTTCCTCTCATAACACTATGGAAAGTTTTCCTAAACCCTATTTTAAACGACAGGGCAAAGGAAACCTCATAATTGACAGAAACACAGTTGAACGCAATTCAAATATTCTAAATTGTTTGTCTTGACTCAAGTAGTGTTGAGACTTGTGATGATCAAGTGACATAATGCATATAAAAGTATTATTATGAACTGTAAAACACCCCAAAAAGTCAGGATATTGTTACTGTAGGACACCAAAACGCCATTAAGAAAGGATATTTGGTCAGTTTTGCAGTACAAATTTATAGAAATATTTTTATAACTTTTTCAAAACTGAGAACTTTTGTATTTAGAGTATCTATGGTTTAATGTATTGAGACTTTTAAAACATGAAGATGGTTAACATACACAAATCAATAAATGTGATATACCATATTAACAGACTACAGGATGAAAACCATATGATCATATTAGTAAATGCAGAAAAAGAATTCAACAGTTATTTAACATCCTTTCCTGATAAAAACTGTCAACAAATTAGGCATTGAAGGAATGCACCTCAACACAACAAAGACCATATATGGCAAGCCCATAGCTAATATCATGCTTAATGGTGAAAAATTGAAAGCTTTTCCTCTAAGATCAGGAACAAAATAAGAATGCCCATTCTCACCATTTATATTCAACATACTACTGGAAATCCTAGCCAGAACAATTAGACAAGAAAATGAAAAAAGACATGCAAATAGGAAAGGAAGAAAAATTATCTCTGTTTACAGATGACATGATCTTAGAAAGATCCTAAAGATTCCACCAAAAAAACTCTTAGAACTAACAGATTGTTAAGTTGCAGGATACAATATTAGCATACAAAAATCAGTGTATTTTTATACAGCAGCAATAAAACAACAAACTATTTGAAATGAAGAAAACAATTCCATTTACGATAGCATCAAAAGAATATAATACCTAAAACCAATGATATGAAGGATCTGTACAATGAAAACTATAAAATATTGATGAAAGAAATTGTAGAATACACAAGTAAATGGAAAGATATCCCACCTTGATAGATTAGAAAGATTAATAGTGTTAAAAGATCCACACTGCCCAAAGCAACCTACAGACTCAGCGCAATCTCTGTCAAAATTCCAAGGGCATTTCACAGAAATAGAAAAAAAATCCTAAAATTTATGTGAAACTGCAAAATAAAAACTGAAAAGCTAAAGCAGTCTGGGGCAAAAACAAAGCCATAGGCATCACACTTCCTGATTTCAAACTATATTACAAAGTTATGGTAATTAAAGCAGCATGTTACTAGCATTAAATGGAGACATAGACCAGTGGAACAAAATAGCCCAAAAATAAATCCATGTATTTAGTGAACTGATTTTTGACAAAGGTGCCAAGAACACATAATGAGGAAAGGACAGTCTCTTCAGTAAATGGTGTTGGGGTAACTGGATATCCACATGTAGAAAAATGAAATTACACCTTCATTTCACACCATATAAAAACCAACTAAAATGGATTAAATACTTAAATACTGAAACTATAAAACTAATAGGAGGAAACAGGGGAAAGATGACATTGATAATTTGGGATTGGAGGGGACATAAACCCAAAGGCACAAACAGCAAAAGCAAACATAGACAAATGGAGTTACATCAAACTAAAAAGCTTCTGTAGAGCCAGGAAAACAATCAACAGAAAGAGACAACCTATGGAATGGGGAAAATTTCTTTGCAGACCATACATCTCATAGGGGCTAATATCCAAAATATATAACAAACACAAACAACTCAATTGGAAACAGCCCTGATTTAGGAAAACAGCCCAATTTAAATAGACATTTGTCAGAAGAAGACGTACACATGATCAACAGGTATATGAAAAAATGCTCAAAATAACGAATTCTCAGAAATCTAAATTAAAACCATAATAAAATATTCCCTCACACCTGTTAAAAGAGCTATTAATTAACAAGACAAAAAATAACGAGTGTTGGAGAGGATATGGAACAAAGAAAATCCTTGCATATTGTTGGTGGGAAGGTAAATTAGTATAGTCATTACAGAAAATAGTATGAAAGTTCCTCCAAAAATTAAAATATGATCCAGCAATTCCTCTGTTGGGTATATACCCAAAGTTATATCCTAAATATATGTAATTTTTATCAGTCATAAAATATTTTTAAAAATTTAGAAGGATCCCACCCTCACTTTCCTGGTGGGAAAAATGAAAGCAGCATGAAGTTTCTCATTTGTTCTTACTTTAGCTCAGTAGGTTCTGGTAAAACTTGCAACTTCTTCCCTCATCTGTGCTCCCCATTCAGTGCCTGTGGACTGTAGGATAGACTTAGCTTCCTATTTTTCTCCCCTCTAGCTTGAGTCTCTTTCTCCGGACTCTCTTTTGTCTTTACACATTGACAAATCTCCTTCATTTTAAAAACTATCTTACTTGAACCAAACAGTTATTGTCCAACTTCTTAATATTCTAATGTATGGAAGAGGCCCATTATAAAATGTGAAGTGCGATAAATGTATTGTTCCTTGCTTCCATTTACTTATCCTCCTACAACTTATCACCAATTTTCAGCACTGTGATTACTCTTCAAATGCCATTTGGATTTGGTAAGATTTTCATAACAGCAAATGGAAAGGCTTTTTATCATCTGCATCCTCTTTGATATTTTAGTGGATTATTTCTGCTGAACTTCTGTGGTGCCGAACTCTACTGGATCTCTTCTGACATGTTTGTTTACTGTTTATCAACTCTAGCTTCTATGCTACCCCCTTGAGTGTAGGTGTTCTTTAAAGTTCAACATTTGACATTATGTTCTTTTCTATTTAAAACTATTTCCTCTCAGAATTCATGCAATCTCGTGAATTTTAATCTCCTTAATGTTTAAATTTTCACCCTTACTGTTGGATTCCTATCTTTAGTCCCTAACTCTAAACAAAAGCCATTGCCCTATTTCTGACTAATGAAAATTTTTATTTACATTCCCATAATCATTTCCAATTAATCAATTACTCCCTCAAACTAATTTCTTTTTCTAATTTTCCTCATTATAGTTACTGGAAGCAGTATCTTCTTAGTCACCTTATATTACTCAACTTTCTGATTTTCTCTTTTTCTCTTTAAATCAAACTATATCACAATCATTGCAATTTTGTAATATTTCTTGGGCATGTGACTTTTTCTGAATTATTATTAGTACTACTGCCATATTCTCATCATTTTGACCACATATTGAAATTGCCATGTAGATAGTCTTCCTCTCTTTATGCTGTTCCTAAGACCAACCCACTAAAGCACCTTGTTAATCAGAACTTGCTTAATAAGCTACAGTAGCTCTCTACTTGTATTCCATCGTTAATGCTGAGCTACTGAAGCTTTTAAGGCAGGTATGTGACAATTACAGTTATATGAAGATTAATCTGCCTATGTCTCATAGAGTGAGTATAATTGAAAAAAGACTGGAGTTTAGGGGAGATGATTATCATTCCAGCAAGAAACTATAATATTGTAGACCAGGACAATATAATTGGGTATGGAAAGAAAACAATGGATTTGAGAGCATGATGGTATGCTATTGTGTTTCTGAGATTTAAAAAAAAGAAATCACAAACATTAGAGGTCCTTCTATTTTTTTGATATTTTAAAAGATCAAATTGTCATAATACTAACATTTATATACTATAAATGTTAATATAGTACAGCATCATGTGGCACATGAAGAAAAACATATTATGTAGACTTTCCCAGTGTTTAAAACCCAATTGTTAGTTTCCAGTTTTACACGGATTATCCTTAAGAAATAAAGCAACAACTTTAGTTGTTGCTGTTTTATGTTTGTGAATAAACAAAGCTAAATGAAAAATGGCTCTCAAAGTAACCTGTCTGGGAATATCTCTGCTGACAGTAGTCACACTTTGAAAGGAGTTAATGTTGAGGGGGCTGGGGGAAAGAAATCTTGGGACAGATGGAGAAGAGAGAACCTCTCTAAGTCAACCACTCTGGGAGTTTTTCTCTTCTTCTCCTCTCTGGTCCTGCCTCTCCTATTCACTATAATTGGAGTATAGCATTCTCAGACTGTGTTCAAGTGCACAGCCCTCCCTATGTTCCTTATCAGGGAATCTTGAAAATAAACTGTATACAATGAGCACAGTTATAAGGATATAGACACAATTAGTTTGCTCCATGTTCCATTGTTCTTACCTTCACAGATATATCTTTCTAGTTTAGAGTTTTTCACCAGGCTAAAATTAATTCTCCTAGCTCTTTACATTACTGACAAACAGGACCTCTAGTCTATTTCTCTGGCATGAAATTCAAAACTGCTCTTTTGAAATCCTAATTTAGTTAGTATCTTCTTAAATATAACCACAGAAATTTCCTGATGGATTTTTCTCAAGGATTTTTATCTCAGCAGAATTAAAGCTATGACTTTTATAATGATGAACACATTTTAGTTTCCCAGAGTTCTTTTTAAGCTAAAACAAATGTCTGTAGAATTTTTAAAAGCCTTTTCATTTTTCTGAACATTCCCTAACCCCCTCTTAATTTGTACTGTAACAGTGGTGATGTTATATACTTCACACCTGCTATATGCTCATTAGTTTGATAAGAAAGGCTAATTTAACAGCCACATCTTGCCTGGAGACTTTCTCTGTATTATTTGTGTAAACAAAACTACCACACTGCATTCAACTGAAGATTAACTGTCCAGATTTCATACAAAGTAGGCCTCTCCAAGATCCATGATGAGAAAAACTTCAGAGTGAGTAGAAGCTTATTAAAGAGATTAGTCAGCCAGTAACCTCTACTGAATGATGGATGACTCAATACAATGTGTGCATGGATATGTATGTGTAGGTATATATGAAGTTGATGTACATTATTGAGTTGCCATTGGGTTTCTTGTTATGATACAATGAGAAACACTGTTCTTGCCATCATCTTACTCTTCTCCAAATGACTGCTGTTTTCTTAGAATGCATGTAAATGGAGTTGTTTATGGTTAACTATTCTTAGCAAGGGGAGACAGCATTATAAACATTAGCTCACTAGCTATTCATGGGAGGGATTTTCAACTAAAATATAGCAATAGTGAGGGCCATAGAGACAGAATACTACAGTTGGCCCTCTGTAACTGTGGGTTCTACATTAGTGGATTCAAGCAACCATAGATGAAAAATATTTTTTTAAATAGATGGTTTCATCTGTATTGAATATATACAGACTTTTTTTTCTATCCTGGTATTATAAGTAACTACAGATGATTTAAAGTACATGGGAGGCTGTGCAATAGGTTATATACAAGTATTACACTATGTTACATCAGGGACTTGATCATTTGTGGATTTTGATATCCTCAGGGGTTCCTGAAACCAATTTCCTAGGGATTCCAAGGGACAACAGCATCACCTTCTTCTATTCTTAATAAAGGTTCCCCTTATTAAGACACACAAATGAGACTTTATGGTTCCAATCTGTGTTTATAGTCACATCTAATATTCATAAAACTGTCAAATGCTCTAAAGAGTGGAAGATTTCTTTTACCACTGTCATCCATGTGTATGAAACTTCTCCACAACAGCTAGGCCAAGTTGCATGTTAGTATGTCTAGCTAGTAGAAAAGTATTTCCTCTTGAGGTAGAATGTTCTATCTACAGTGAACTCTAGTAGTCTCATTATATGGAATCAAAAACTTCTTCCCACTGTCAATGTTTCCTTATCTTGAAAACACAGAACAGTTAATTCTTTGTCACATGACAGCTATGTACATATATAGAGATATGTATGTATGTGGTTCAGAACATATCTCTCTGATTCTTCTTTTCTCCAGATTAAATCTTTCCAAACACTGCAGCTCTGTCTCAAGGATATTGTGTCATTGTTGTCTTTTAAATTTTCTCTAAAATTATGCATTTGCCTCTTGCAATATGTCCAGAACTAAATACATTATAACTGGGGAGGTCTGATCACAATAGAGCAGTTCTACAGCCATCTGAACTCTTTGATTGCAAATAAAGACTTATAAATAAACTACCAGTTTATTCACATTCAAAAATGATATTTGATTATAGTTGAGTATCTGGATATTCATATCATAATTTTTTTCAAAATAACTTTTATTTGTTATTCTTCACAACAGCCTTCTTGAAGTTTTGTACTCCTAGCTGAAAAAAATGACTACAGGTCTCATTTTTACAAATTATGAATGATATTAAAGCTAATTATGCATAACACTGCAAATGAAATAACTGCTGCATTGTAGTTACATTTTATATAGTCTCTTGATTACTCTATTATTCCTTAGAAATTTAAATCAGGAATTGTCATGAAGCTTGATGATAAGATTTTCTATTTATGGTCAGTGTCATATATCCACACAGTATCTATGGATTTATACATTTTGTGAGAAAGATCCTGGGCTAATCTTCCATGGTGTGGAAGATATTGACATTCTGTAAAATGCAACAAATAAGCCTTATTTCCGACATTCACAGAGCAAAACTGAGAACCTTGCATGGATTTAGTTGATGCATTAGTGATAAGGGAGATTATTTATTTGGTCCCACATTTGGTAGTTCTCTTATTACAAAACATTTCTATATTGCATTTAATTTTTCCTTCAAAAAAATGTTGTGCAGCTAAAAGTAGTGATTTGATTAAGATATTAAACTGAGGAATAAAGGGGCCTTAATTATACATAGACAAAGAAACTAAGTCTGAAGATATACTACATAGACACTAAGCCTAGAGAAAATGTCCTAATACTGTAAGGAACCAGACCGATTCAAAATTAAATTCTAAGCCATTACCTGGAAAAATTGAGCTTTCGAGCTAGACCATGCACATTTAGTTCATTCTTGCTACATATTATATTCCATTGCCCTGGTTTTTGTTCCATGTTATTTTACTGTCTTACATTCATAGATCAATCACTCTTTCTAGTTCTTTTTCTTTTTTATCTCTTGTCTCATTATATAGCCAAATGCCTTTGTGGGTGGATGGAGGCAGGAAAAGAGAATAAAGCAAAATAAATGTGATACTCATTAGAACCATTATAGGCCCTCATTAGTCGTATTATTTATGTCTCTTAAGGGAGTCTTTGTATATAGAACCCCAAACACATGTTTACTTTAGAAAATATATCAGTATGTATTCAGTCAAACCAATTTGTCTGGTGTCACATAAACAAATAGAGCATCTTGTTTTATACTTTAAAAATACTTTTAAGTGTCTCATTGAAGTCACACTAGTTTCCTAATTTGCCACTCTTTATGACTTTGTCCCACATCATAAGAGGCTGTGAATCTACCATAGTAGATGATATAACTGACACTGGTCTCACCTTCTTATAGATGAGCAGCAAAATCCAAACAAACCAAAATCTATCATTGATTGTTTTTTCTGTCACCTCACAGATAGGCAAGTTTCACAGACGATAAATTTCTATTTCAAGGCTCTTTTCTTTCTTACTCCTAATTCAGTACCTTTGTCAAAATAATGTCTCCCACCACATATCTACAACCAATTGAACTTCAATAAAATTGACAAAAGTAAGCAATGGAGAAAAGACACCATATTTAATAAACGGTACTGGGAAAACTGGCTAACCATAGGCAGAAAAATGAAAGTAAACCCCTATCTTTCACCATATACAAAAATTAACTCAAGATGGATTAAGATCTAAGTGTAAGGCCTGGAACTATAAAAGTCCCGGAAGAAAACTTGAGAAAACTCTTCTGGACATCAATCTAGGCAAAGTGTTTATGACAAAGACTCCAAAAGCAAATACAGCAAAAAATAAAAATAGACAAATAGGATCTAATTGAACTAAAAAGTTTCTCCATGGTAAAATAAATAATCAACAGAATAAACAGACAACCTACAGGATGGGAGAAAATATTTACAAATTATGCCCCCAACAAAATATTAATATCCAAAATCTACAAGGAATTCAAACAACTCAAGAAAAAAAATAACTCCATTAAAAACTGGGCCAAGTATATGAACGGACGTTTCTCAAAAGAAGAAATGCAAGGAGCCAAAACATGAAAAAATGCTCAACATCACTAATTATCAGAAAAATGCAAATGAAAACCACACTGAGATCTCAAATTAGTCAAAATGGCATTTATTAAAAGGCAAAAGTAGACATGTTGACATGGATGAAGAGAAAAGAGCATGCTCATGTATTATTTGTAGGAATGTAAATTAGTTCAGCCTCTATGGAAAACAGTATGGAGATATCTCAAACAACTAAAAAGAGAATCACCAATCAACCCAGCAATCCCACTACTGGGTATCCATGCAAAGGAAAAGAAATCTTGAAAAATACACCTGCACTCACATATTTATTGCAGCACTATTTACATTAGTAAAGTCACAGAGCCAACCTAAATGTTAAGCAATGGTTGTTTGGGAAAAGAAAATGTGGTATATACACCATGGAATAATACACAGTCATAAAAGAGAATGAAATCATGTCCTCTGCAGCAACATGGTTGGAGCTGGAGGCCATTATCCTAAGTGAACTAACATAGAGGCAGAAAATAAAATATCACATGATCTCACTTATAAGTGGAAGCTAAACAAATGGTACACACGAACATGAAGATGGAGAAAATAGACTCTGCAGACTCCAAAGGGGGTGGAATGAAGGTTGAAAAATTACCTACTGGGTGCAATGTCCAATATTTGGGTGATGGGTTCACTGGAAGCCCAAACCACACTGTATACATGTAATACCCTTGTAACAAACAAGCACATGTACCCCCAAATCTAACATTTTAAAAGACAATGGCTCCCACATGATTTGAAAGACTAAACTTGTGGAATTGTTTGTATGTCTGAATTATAAGGTAATTTAAAGCTTTCAGTTTCACCGTATGCCCCTTGACCAAATATATCTGCTCTCCCTCAACTCTCCAGGCCACAAAGAAAACAGCTAAAGCTAAATCAACAGAAAACTTCTTCTTTACTTTGATAGTTGTGGCCCATGAATAATCTGCATTTTGTTATACAATATTATTGATTTTAAGGCTAAAATGAACAAATTTAAAACTCTATTGTTTTGATTAATGCAATCTAACAAAGATGAATGGTTGTTTTGTGTAAGGCATTAAGTACTAGGACATACAAAAAAAAATAAGACTTTCTTCTGAGAGTGAATTTACCCATGTAAGGATAACACTCTACTGCCATTGAGGGGATATCAGCGTCTGCTTTTTATGATATAGTACACACTCCAAACCTTTTTTGGTGGAAAGAAAGACATTGACAATTTTCTGGCCTACTAGTATGTAGACAAAAGAATATATGAAATATGACATTGTTCCTTTATCCTAGTTCACTCTTCTATTTTCCATGTTTTTGGTTTGTTTTATACTGGTACCAATTGAGCTAAACTTGGCATTCTATATAGTAAGCATGTGCTTTAGGGTATTGATTTAGAGGAGAGAGTAAATGGGTAGGGGATAAATAAATAGAAAAACAAAAATTTTTATCAAGATATTCGTAAATATTGATGTTTCACCTTTTTTCACAAAAAGCTTAGAATAAGGCAAATGTAGCAAATGCTGTAGGAGAGGAAGAAAGCATGTGCTGTGCAAGCACTAAAAACGGCGAGATTAATTTCAGCTAAAGGAAATTTATGTGAATAAAACACTTGTTCTAAGCGTTCTAAGTCTAATAAACTAGAGTGCCATCAGGTTGCCTTTCTAGGTTCTACGTTGTACTGAACGTGCTGCTGAGTAAACCATTTTAATCTGTAGAGGGATCCACAATAGCATTCATCTTGCCCCTAAAAATACTTTTTTTTTCTTTTTATGTAGATATATTAGACAAGGATTAGGTTCTTTCAATGGGCAAGTAGGATGAGTACTCTATATGCAATGGCCATTTAGCAATAATGAATATGATACCAGGTAACTTTAATTTCATTTAATATAATGCAAGTACATGTATGTATTTTAAATACTTCCATACTATTTTAAAGACTAAAAATCAGTCTTTCTTATTTTATGTAAATATAAGAATCAGGTTGGTCTGGCAGTGTTATTGTTTGAAAATCTGGGCTTCTGAATGTTGTTTCAGCTCTTGTTGATTTTAAATGGTTATCTATCGTACCATCAATTTTAATGTTTAACTAATTAAAATTGGTTACTATAACTTCCTTACAATATATTCTGTGACTATTATACTGAAGGTGTTTGAAGCTTAATTTCTATAATTATAAGAAGTGTATTTCTAATAATTAAAACCAAGCAATGTCCATGCTATAACCTCAATAATTGTCTTCTCTGCCCATGTCTTCAAATAAAGCCTGGAGAAACAAACTGGACCCATTTTATAGATGCTGCCCAATGTTGACACAACACAGGTCCCAAACAGATTTGCAAGTAGCATCATTAGTCCTTATCTATTTTGCTCTCCTACAACCACTATATAACAAAACCACTTTATATAACTTTTCAACTGCCAGTTTTTAACCTTAGCAGGATTTTTTTTTTAACTGAGCTATGCATGTATTTATATGTACAGGTTAAATTTCCAATTGTTAAGTATAATTAAGCTCCACGCTTACAAAATATAAAAAATCTTTGTATCTTGGTACATTATAAAATTGTAAGGTCCTCTTCAATTTTTGTTTTTTCAGAAATGAGGTCTTGCTATGTTGCCCAAGCTGGAGTACAGTTAGCAGGCATGATCATAATGCACTACAACCTTGAACTCCTGGGCCCAAGTGATCCTTCTGCCTTAGCCTCTTGAGTAGCTGGGACTACAGGTATGCTCTACTATGGCCAGCTAAAATTGTAAAGTCATCTTTTTATAGTAATTCATATATAATTATCAGAACCATTCACTCTTCTCTTTTCCCATTATGACTTCTGGACTTCTGCTAGACATATAACATTGAGACATAATTCATACTTTTCTTTGCTTTTAGTATGAAGTTATAATTTTTAAAAGATAAAAATACAAATAAATAGTTGTAACATTTCTAACACATTGATGACTTTTTCTAGTTAAAAAATACCTGAACAAAGGTAATTATTAAGTATATTTAGGTCTATTTTATCATATGCTAATTATAAAAATATGTATTATAATCAAAACATATATATTTTAATCATAACATACATGTTGTGACAGATGTAGGTGACACAGATATGTATTTTCCTTAGGTCCCTTTAACCTATGACTCTGTATAGATTAAAATACATGGCTTCCAAAGTTGAATGAAATGACCTATTTTTTACCTTGAGCCTGGACAGTGCTTGGAGGTAGACCAAAATAGATATGGACTAATGTTGCTACTTGCAAATCTGTCTGGAAAATCACGTGTTATGTCAATGTTAATATTTATAAAATTGGTCCAGGCCATCCTCAAAAATTGTCTACAGGCTCCTTAACTGTACCAGTAAGACACACAAATCATTAAGAAAGTAATATGACAATTAATATGATTAAAGGCTCTGAATTAACTGATTAATTTTTTAAAACTGACTTGAATGGAAATAGCTTCAGTATCATTAAATGACAGGTAACATTTATTGAGAATGAACTGGCATTTGTTCTAGGTACTTTATATGCGTTAACTCTCATAACAATCCTATAAAGTAGATGCTATTTTTATCTACATTTTACAGATGAGAAAAATGAACATAGAGAGTTTCAATACTTGCTCAAAAAGTCACAGAGCTTGGATTTGAATGGAAACCATGTGGCTTCAGGGATAGTCTTTACCTTTACATTTTACAAAGTAATCCATTTATTTATGCATATGAGAAAAAGAATATATATATATATATATATATATGTATGTTCAAATTCAGTGTTTTCACTTAATAAGAAAGAAAGATAATTCTGCAACTTACTGCTATAGTTAAAATTTTCACAAAAAAGAATCACTTTAAAGTTTCTTTACCCACTGAGGAAAGAAAAACACCAATACATAGTCATTTTCAACTCTTTCCAGTGCTACATAATTTCTAGAATTATGACCTGTTGGTAACTTTTTTTTTTATGGTGACAGTGATGTGAGAATAGAGACTTGGGGAATTGGCTCAAAGGTTAGAAAGAGTCCCATGTTTTGCATCTCTAGCTTCATCAGACTCCTGGTTATGTGAAACACATTTACTTCGATTTGAAATAGAATAAATTTATATTTTCTTTTTTACAAAGCAAAGATACACCTGTGCTCAAATCTTTTGAGTAATAGAGGGAACTCCCCATATGAGCTATTATTGTAGGTCAACCTAACTTATAGCTTCAATTGTCTACTGAAAAAAATTGATAAATACTGTAACCTGTTGCTGCCCTAGGGATTATCTACAGCAGATACACTGAAAATACAGAATTAATGAGAATTAAAACACCCTTAAAAATAGCAGACTAGAATCTTTAGACTCATAAGTAATTTCTTTGATGATGTTTACTTAGTTACTGTCTTACTGAATCTGCTCTTGAAATGATCTATGTTCAGAACAATTAATTTTGGCCTATTGGAATATATAGAAGCTAACTAAGAAGAAAGCAAAATGGCAATCTGATCATTATGCCTGTATTATTTTCTTTGATGAAAGTGGAAATGTAACTTGATCACACAATCACTTGAAATTTTCTATACATAGGGGAAGCATTAGACTGGAAGTTTTGAAATGCATATGGTGTTGACTGACTCTAAAGCCCTAATTTATGGTGGTTGTCAGTTTTTATTGTTTAAATATTCCCACAATGAGCTGATTTTAAGCTACCAATGGTTTAACTGTCTCATAAAAAAACTCCGAGAATTTAGTAACCAGCTCTCCCATACAGCTGAATTTATAATTCTGTGACTTACTTACTTTGTCCCAATGATGATGGATGCAATACATTGATTGCATTAATGGCCCCAATTCTTTATACTTCATATATCCATATTCTGTAGCACTTAAGTCTGTAGAATCTTCACACTGATTTTCTGGACCCGGCCAAGTGACTTGCTTTGCCCAGTGGGATGTTAGCAGACATAACACAAGTGAAAGGTTGAAAAAGAGCCTCCATATTTGTATTCTTTCTTTTGACTTTTGCCATTACCATGAGGACATATCTGGGCAAGCAGACCCAAGTTGTCCCTATCATTGCAACTAATACCATCTTAAATCAGTTGACAGCAAACTAATTCTAAGACATGTCAGTGAGCACAGTCAGGATCAGTAGTTCTATCTGTCTGACCTACTGCTGAGTGCAGATGCATAACCTAGCTTGGGTAAAGTCGGCCAAGCCCAGCCTATGTAGAGTGTGCCACACATGTGAGGTAAATGCACTTTTAAAATTATATTCATTGAAGTGTTGTTGTTGTTTGTTATGTTAGATTATTTTATCAATAGATAACTGAGACAATGATGGTATTATTTGGGAAGTTTTAAGTAGCATGAAAATAATTTATACAATAGGCAATTTTTACATATATACACATATATATATACACACTTAATTTGTACAATAGCCCTGAAAACTAGTTATCTACAACTTAAATATTCCAAAATTTAGGAAGAGAGAAGTTAAGTAAATTTCTAAAGGCCGTCACCTGTAAGTGGTAGATCTTGGATTCAAACCCAGGCTTGACTGACTCTAAAGTCCCTAATTTTTCATATATACATACATATTTAATTTGTACAATAAACATATACAAATTAGTATGTATGGGTAGATACATAATTTGTACAATAAATATATACAAATTACATATGTATACAATGTGTATATATATTTAACATATATTTATATAATCCGAATTATATATATACATATACACACACACACACACACACACATATATAATCAGATTAAGAACACAGATCTGGAAACAGACTGCTTTTGGTTGATTCCCAGCTGTACCATTTTAATATTTCAAAGAACTTAGAATTGTATATTTTCTACGTATAGCATATATTTAAGAGCTATCTATACTAGAATTTGATGAATAAAATAAAGCTCCTGACACACAGTAAGAATTCATTAAATAGTAAGTAGCATGTGATATAGCTATTTGTTTACTTAGAGAATATGAACTTGATATTCTAGTAAAATTAGCTAAACCACTTAATTATTTTTTAATGCTAACAGAGATTATCTGGGAGGGAAGCAGAGGGGCCAGGCAATGTTAAGAAAATGTTTTGTGAGGAGTCTCTTTAATCTCCAGAAAACAAGCCCATCAAATCATTACTCTAATAACCCGGAATTTCAGCTTGAAACTCATAGGTATAAATTTGAGGGATCTCTTTAAATTGTTAGCAGGATATTATGTTTTTGCTTTCCTATTCAAAGCGTTTATGCAAGCTAGTTTTATTGCTAGGGAAAAAACTGAAGAAATTGGGAAATGTCTGTCAACACTCTGATTTACGTGTCAGGATAAAGGCTGCTTGGATAATACCCCAAAAATCAGACAGCAAGTCAGAAAAAAAAGGAGATAAAAGGCAATCAAAACCAGCACCAAGAGGTTCACATGAAGTAGGACCTGTCCTAGAGTAGAAAGAGGAGGAGAAATTCTTTACTAAATTGTGAATTTGTTCATTCTGAAGATGACTCAATATTTCTTCAGGGACTACGACAAGGAGATGATGGTCTCCTTGGTGTTTGCCATCAAGTTACCACTTTCAGTAGGAACAGAAAAATAGGGTAATTTGTGGCTCTTTAATGAGAAGTGGAGTGTGGTCTTAGACATGAATAACCTGAAATTGAATTGCCATTTGGAATGTGTGCTTTCTTCCTGGCATGAGCACCTGAGCTACATCAGCAAGTTTGCCAAGGTACATTAAACCTACCAACTCCTCCATGGAGGCATATTTACATAGGAGGAATGAGAGAACAAGAAGAGACCTCAAGCATAGTTTTAATGACTTGGAGTTTTGGGAGGGAAATTGGAAGACTAAGGGGGACACAGATGGATTTAGATTTTGACTTGAAGGTTGTGACTTTGGCACAAAAAAGCAGGATACAAAAGTAAAAGCTGCCTATGCAGATAGTATTAGAAAGCAGGTTTTTATTTCTTCATGGTGGTTTATTATGCTAATATGATTGATTCTTGGTAAAGCATGAAATAATAAGTATAATGAAAGACCAAGAAGAATATGCATTTTTAAAAAGATCTAATTAAATCAAATTTAAAGAAGAAATGAATGAAGAAGAAAATGACAAACTCAGACACTATAGAAGATATCAAGGAAAAACTATTATATTGCATCTCTAGTAATTCTTGAGAGAAAACAGAGATGAAAATCAAAACCAAAGCTAGGTTAGCATATAACATGTTGTCTGACATAGGTACTCGGTAACTATAGATTGGATAAATGTACACACAGGGGTTAAAGAGAACCTCTAAAATATACTGTTCTTTTAAAAAGCCTTTAAAAAAACACCCTAAAAGTATTAAACTAAAGAGGGAAAAACAGTCTTCTAAATACCAAGATTTGGAGAGTTGAGCTTTTGACTGAAAAATGAAAATTATTGGGAAAGCCAACTGCTATGGGCCATGAGGGTTCCTGCATTTTCTTGCTTGATATGCCAAGAATGTAAGACTCTAACCTCATTTTGCCCAGGCCATGTCTCAGTATTGTGGTTGCAGTGAGCAACCTTGAAGGAAGAGGTGATATCTTTTCCCAAAGAGCAGAAGATTTACTTCTCCCTACTCTAAAAGTAGGAAATTGGCCAGGCGTGGTGGCTCATGCCTGTAATCCCAGAACTTTGGGAGGCCAAGACAGGTGGATCATGAGGTCAGGAGTTTGAGACCAGCCTGGCCAACGTGGTGAAAACCCAGCTCTACTAAAAACACAAAAATTAGCCAGGCATGGTGGCAGGCACCTGTAGTCCCAGCTACTCGGGAGTCTGAGGCAGGAGAATGACTTCACCGTGGGAAGCAGAGGTTGCATTGAGCCCAGATGGTGCCACTGCACTACTCCTTTGGGACTTAGAAGAGGATAAGAACCAAAGCAAACCAACAAGAGGCTCTGGCTACAGTTTTGCAATAAGTAATAAAGTCCTTTGTTTCTGATCCAGGAATCTTGAACCTTCTGCCAGCATCTATGAAACAGTAATAGATTATTAGCCTGTAAGTAGGGTGATATCTCAGACCTTTTTATACTTTTTTACAGTAACAGTAGGCAATATCTTCCTCATAAGAAACAGTTTTAATAGAATGGAATAGTGTAAGTGAAAAAGGAATTACTGTGCCTGAGTAGCTATGATCAACACAGTCCTGAAAGCTACTGACGAATTAAATAGTGTGAGAGTCTTTCAAATTTTATTGGTGCCCTTTTGCTGTATTCTATTGAAACTCTATCTTTGGTGATTTATATTTTTCAGTGCAGTCTTGCTAAATTATAACCAACTCTGCCTATTCTGTTTGGGTAAAAGTGAGTTTTAACATCTAGTTCCTGATTTTATAGTCTTTAGTCAAATCTAAAAAAATAATTACAATGCCCTTAACTACTCATTTGTAATAAATTTAAACCACATGAGTTAAATAAAGTATGATATTAATAAACTATGGAATGATGGGATAATGCTCACAATATGACAAATGAAAAAGGTAGCCTACAAAATTGTATGTCATATTAACTTCCAAATGTAAAACTATCAGTTTATTGATACAGTTATAACAGCCTATTGATACAGTTATAACATAGAGTATACATGCCGTACTATTAATGCCTTTGTATTTTTCAAATTTTTGCAATAAACATGTCACTTTTATCATGAAAATTCTTAAAACTATTAAATTATTATAATTCATATTTGCAACTCACCTTTAGTTACTATGCAGGCTATATGGCATTTATAATTAAAAGAAGCGGCCGGGTGCGGTGGCTCACGCCTGTAATCCCAGCACTTTGGGAGGCCGAGGCGGGTGAATCACGAGGTCAAGAGATCGAGACCATCCCGGTCAACATGGTGAAACCCCGTCTCTACTAAAAATACAAAAAATTAGCTGGGCATGGTGGCGCGTGCCTGTAATCCCAGCTACTCGGGAGGCTGAGGCAGGAGAATTGCCTGAACCCAGGAGGCGGAGGTTGCGGTGAACCGAGATCGCGCCATTGCACTCCAGCCTGGGTAACAAGAGCAAAACTCTGTCTCAAAAAATAAAATAAAATAAAATAAAATAATTAAAAGAAGCTTCTAGATTTACATTTATATACTTATCACATGTATTAGTTTGTCATCACATTTATTATCTAGTTTGTCCTTTGTGCTATATATTTTATAAATAACTGCAAATTCCCTTTGGAAGAATTAGGATGTAAATAAATAATTGACCATTTTACTTTTTTGGAAAATCTATCGATTTTTAGGTGAAAGCCCAAAACAAAAATACTGGTTAGAGGAAAGATAATATGACTTAAACTTTTTATTCTTCAAGTAGATTGATAAATAAATCTACTTGGTAGAACATAAAAAACAAAATAGAAATTTCTCATTATGAGCAAATAAGTGTAGGGGCTAAGCAGTGTTATGAGTTGAATTGTATCTCCCACAAATTCACATGAAGTCCTAATCCCAGGTATCTTAAAAGGATGGCCTTATTTGGCAATAAGGTATTTGCAGGTATAGTCATGTTAAGATGAGGTCATTAGAATGGGCCCTAATCCAATATGATTGATATCTTTACAAAAAGGGAAAATTTGGACACAGATACAGACACTCACACAGAGAGAATGCCATGAGAACATGGTTTATAATGTGTGGCTAGGACTCACTGAGATAGGGTTGATAGGGGTGGAATAAAATCAGGAGAAATTAAGTTCATAGAAACTGTAAAAAGAGTGTTTTAATAAATAGGTTGTGATGAAGATCATCCAATGATGGGCAATCATGGAGAAGCAGTGTTTGATAGTAAAAAGGTACATTTAGGGTTTGGAGGCAGAGAGTTGGGTTTAAATGTTGTATTTACCTACTAGCTATGTCAGCTATGAAATTCATGTTACCTCACTAAACCTTATTTTTCTCACCTATAAAGAAGAGGCAATATGTGTCTTTTTTAAGTTTGGTTGTAATTAAGACCAGACCCTCCCCCACCCCACCCACACACCAAAAGGTGCTCAGTAAATGGCTACTGTTGTTATTGCTATAAGACAATAGAGAAAGGTGTGGGACTAGACTACTATTAAAAAAAAATAAGTAGAAAAAATAGTAAAAGAGTATATTTTCTATTCTTAACAGTAGGCAATTACTTAATGAGCACTTACTATGTGAAGGAACTATTCTCCGCACCTATATGTATTACCTTATTTCATCCTGACAATAATCCTTTAAGTAGATACTATTTTGATTCCCATTTTACCAATGAGAAAAAAGGCACAAAGCAATTATTTGCTCAAATCCACACAGATGATAAGTGCAAGAGCCAGTATTCAAAACCAGGTTGTCTAACTCCAATGTTGATAGTTTCCAATACTGTGCTACATTTCCTCTCTTTTAGAATCAATGGTGTTAATATCAGCTAGATATTTAGTCTGTGATAATGAATCTATAGTTCTTCCTTTAGTGACTATAAAATTTCTTAATGCTGAGTTATTTCAATAAAGGCAATTCTGGAACATAGTTTTCTACCAAGCAGCCTCTTCTATTTCTTAGTGATTTATTAAAATATAGAATTTATTCTGGGATTCAGGGTAAGACATCTGGGAGATGTGTCCTACCTCCACAGTAATTAGCTACTTAATATCAAGTCTGAGAAATTTAGTGGACTTTGATTTTTTTGACATTATGGTCTTCAAATTCATCTACACGTTTTTGGGTAGCAGTGGAATGTTCAGGTCAGCTTGCAAGACCCGGTTGTTAAATTTTCAGGAATTTTGCAAGCTGGTTGCTAAACACAGACATTATTAAAAATTATATAAACATAAAGACTATATAAACAAAGATTATAAATACCCCAAATGCATTATTTTAAAATTATTTTTACTACACTATTATATATGCTTTTGAGGTTATTTGTATTAATCTTATCTGTACGGCGAGAATACTATATTTTGTGTGTTGTTAATACACCTCTTCCAAACTCTGTGTTCAGCAACATCAAGTTGGTAGCTTGAAACTGGCCATAGTGGGAGTATTCATTCCACAGAAATTGTTTAGCTAATGCTAAAATTAGGAATCCTCCAACCCCTGGCCAGTTGTTAAGTCTTTATCAGTTCACCACTGCAAAGCTAATAGACTGTAGTTGTACCCCACTGAAAATCCTCTACCCTGGCACTATCATTTAAACTGCCATTTGTAGAACTTCAGAAATAGATTTAAAACATGATTTCTCAGTACTTGGTAGAATTAGGAATTCATATTGCTTACTGGGCCATCTCAGTGATCTCAAATATATCATTAAATTGTCCATTTTATTTTCTTTCAAATCCAGAGAACTAGTGTTTTCCCTTTGTTTAAAAAAAAACTAAAAATCAAACTTCTATTTTTGACTTCCCTACACTTCCACCATTTCAACACTTTGAAATCTCTTTTTATTAGCTTTTTAATTTTAAGAATCATCGTTGATCACTGAGCTCATTTCTTTTCAAACTCAAATATTTTCTGGTCCATCCTCACTCTAACCTGTGTGCAAAAGGCCACTTTGAGAAAAGGATAGCAGTGGTGAAAAGGCTCTTTGGAAACCAGAAGGAAACTTAAACTCAGCAAGAGGGAGAGTATAAGCAGGAGGCAAAAGTAAGGAGAGGCAGTATAGCCTGGCGGGTGAGGAGGGCATGGGCTCTGAAGTCACTGTCAGGATCCAAATTCTAGCTCTGCCAATTACTGCTGTGTGACTTCAAGCAAGTCACTTAACCTTTCTGTGCCTTAGTTTTCACTTCTATAGTGTGGGGATAATAATTGGATCCATTGCATATAGTTGTACATATGGTCGGTATTATGAATGTATTTGTATTCATTGCCTCTATATGTCAAAAGATAGGATTTTCTCCCCCCAAAACAGAAAGTAGCATTCGTCATTTGTTACACACTTTTTGTCAAGACTTTGTTTAGCTAAGAGTATCCAAAGTAGCTCATATATTTATTGTATTGAAAAATGTAAACTTTTTGAAAAAAGTGTTCTACTATTCCTCAATTTGTAATTATGTACACATTGTATGAGCTGCAGCAGTTGGAAAATGGACAAGCATAGTGGAACTGGCAAATTGATTCAATCTATCTAAATGTGCTGCATTCAAATCAATTGTGCAGTGACCTACTTGGATTACTGAGAGTTAATTAAATGACATCCTGTGTGAGAAGGTAGCCATTTGGCCATATGTGGACGAAGCCTTTTGGATGATCTACTTGGGATCAAAATCAAAAGGGTACAGTTGACTTGTCCTAAAGTGTATAGTACTATTATTTTGAAATATGATTAAAGAACCTTGAATCTTTACTTAATAGTTATTGCAGAATTGAATATATATAATCCCAATGGAGATGTCCTTATTTTTTAAAAACATTTCTCTATTATCTAGTTACTCAGAAGTAATTATGGGTGAGAATAATTTGATTTGAGGTTTTAGATGTAACCAAAGTTCAAAACCATAAAAAACTGTATAAAAGATTTAGACAATTATTCATAGAATTCAGTGGAGAAATAATAGTCTTCAACTAACAGAGCTGGAACAATTTGAAATTTGTATGCAGAAAAAAGGGGGAACTTTAATCCATATATCACATTATATACCAAAATTAAGTCAAAATGAATCACAAATTTAAATGTAAAATCTGAAACTGTAAACCTTGAAGAAAGCATAGGAGAAAATTGTTGTGATTCCAAGTTAGGCAAATATTTCTTCAAGACGATCACAAAAGCACAATTCATAAAAACTGAGCTTCATCAAAATTTAAAACTTCTGCTCTTCAAAAGGTACTGTTAGACAAATGAAAAGGAAAGCCACAGACTGGGGAAAATATTTAAAATGCATATATCTGATAAAGTACTTATATCTAGAATATATAAATAACTTTCAAAGTGTAATAGGAAGCAAACAACCCAATAAAGATATATAGATAGTAAGTATGCACTTAAAAAGATGCTCAACATCATTAGTTGTTAGGAACATACAAACTCAAAACACAATGAATTACCACTACACCTCTATTAGGATGATTAAACTGAAAGACAATGATTATACCAAGTGTTGGCAAGCATGTGGATATAATGTAACTCTCATACAATGCTGATGAGATTGCAAAATGGTACAACCACTTTGAAAAACAGTTGGGCACTTCCTTGAACAATTCACCATTCATGAACCATATGATCCAGCCACTCTACTTCTTCTCTTTACACAAGTAGAAAAAAAGCATATGACCATATTAAGACTTGTAACAAATATTCACAGCATTATATTTAATAGCCCAAACTAAAAACAACCCAAATATTCATCAACAGGTCAATGGATAAACTGTGAAGTATCTGTAAAATGGGCTCAGCAATACAAGCAATGAACTATTGCTATACATAACAACATGGGTTAATCGCAAAATAATTATGTTGAGTGAAAGAAAACAGGTAAAAAAAGAATACCTACTGATTTAACTTATTTAATACATTCAAATTACACATTTATAGTGATAAAGCAAATAATTGATCCTCTGGGGATGAGATAGCAGAGGGAAGGTGGGGAGAAGAGTAGGAGGAACACATGACAAAGGAGCATGAGGAAACTACCATGACTGATGGATATGTTCACCATTTTGATTTTGTTGATGGTTTTATGGGAGCTATATAATACACACACACACACACACACATATGTTAAAGTGCATCAAATCGTATACCTCAAGTATGCACATTTATTGTATCTCAATTATACTTCAAAAAAGTTAAAATTTGTGCATTTGGTCTTGCCACAAATTTTTTACAAGAGATTTTATTTGTAGGTGATAAACATTGATTAGCTAGTTCAATGGACACCAGTTATAGAGCATTACAGATTTGCTTACATTTATAATTTTGAAAAAATGGAGATGATAATGTCTCTGAAAAGTTTATTGCTATACAGTAATTTTTACTTCAGAAAAATTTATCTCCCATTAGCGAACAAAGAAATGTCAACTAGAGAGCAATTTGGTAAAACACAATGATTTTGTTAGAATCATGAAAGATAGATTTGGCTTATTGCTAGCTCTGGAGTGTACAGTGTCAAATAGAATAAATGAAAATATAAAATGATACTAAGCTTAAATTTGCATTCCAATTCTTAACAAGTGTGTGAGCATAGTGCAGTCCTTTGGACACCTGAGAAGATTTATGAATAAACTTAACTTGGTAAACATAATTATAATTTGAAATAAATGGGGTCGGGTCATGACCAACTGACTTAGACTTAATGATTTAACACAGGGGCCTATTATGATATAACCAGGAACTCAGCCTAGAGAAATTTATTTTATTTTATTACAAGAAGTTAAAATCCCAATGGAGAAAGCCGAATGGGCTTATTTACCTTTAACTAATGAGGAAACTCTGGACAGGGACCAATTTGCCTGAATCTTATCTGTAGCTAATTTTAAGGATGTTTCCTTCTTATCTGTTCCCTTGAACACTTCAGGTTTTTTGTTATGGTATGCAAAAAAAAAAAACAAAAAAGAAAGAAAAAAAAAAAGAAAGGAAAACGAATTACTGAAAGCAGAGCATTTACCAATGTCCCACGGTGATTTGTCAAGGCAACTCAGTGCACATCCCATCACCATGCTGGTTCCAAACCTCTGTTGGGTTGGCAGTGATAAATTATATAGCCTGGAGAATGAGAATTCAATGAAGTTACTAAACTCTTTTCAGTAAATCTTAATATTACTTACTCTTAAACTGATATTGTGCAATAAAAAATAATTATGACCAGCATTTGTCAGGTACATAGAACATGTGAGGCATCCCTATATGTACTTTATGTCATTTAAATTTAATCCTCACAGGATCAATGAGGTCTATATTGTTGATTTGACCTCACTTTATAGAGAAGCAACCTAGGCACAGAGAGGATAAGTAATTTATTCTGGGTCACAGAGTCATAATTTGAACCCAGATCTCTGACTGTCAACCACATGCTTTTTCCATTACATTATTCCCCATTTCCTGTATTTTGGTTACTGCCCTTTGATAGTGTGGGTCAATCAGGAAGAAATATACAAATAAATATCCATCAAAGGTATTTCTGAGCTGTGGGTAGAAAGCTAAAATCATGTCCACAACCTGAGTTGAGGCAGGTGTGAAACACCAGGAGGAAACTACAGGAGTCATGAATGATAAGGCTGAACCTTGGGTTTCCTTTTCTTTGTTCCTTTTTGGGGCCATTCCTTTCATTTGCACATTGAGGACAATTTCCCTAAGATTTTTTTTTTCATAAGATGACATATATTAAGTCATTAGTACTAGATTGGTATATCATGTCATGGCAAAAAATAACATCACTACTATTTTTATTAATATGAAGAAATGTACCTCAAAAAAGTGTACATACATTCCACTCCTAGGTATATACACAGAAGAAATGAAAACATGTCCACACAAACATCTGTATGCCAAAACCTGAAACAATCAAAATGCCCATCAACTGACAAATGGATAAATAAGATGCACTATATCCATACAATGAAATAGTATTCATCAATAAAAAGGAATGAAGTACTGATACACACTACAACATGGATAAAACTTGAAAACATTATGCTAAGTGAAAGAAACTAGTTATGAACGGCTACATATCATATGACTTTCTTTATATGAAATATCCAGAATGGGCAAATCTAGAAAGCTGGAAAGTAAATTGGTGATTGACTAGGGCCTGGGGGCAGGGCAGTGTTGGGGAATAGGAGTGGACTGCTAAGGAGTACAGACTTTCTTTTTGGAGAAAAAAAGTCATCTAAACTTAGATTGTGGTGATGGTTGGAAAATCATGTGAATGTTCTAAAAAGAATTGTGCTGTACACTTTATGTGAAATGTATGTTATGTGAATTATACTCAATAAATCTGTTTTTAAAAGATAATCATATAAAGAAGGTATGTGTAATCAGTTCAGGTCAAAGTAATCTATAAAACAAATCCTTTAAAAATAAGTGAAACAAGAGAGATTATATGTCAAGTTAGTGACTTAGTCACACAGAGAATACATTTTTCAAGTAACTTGAAAGCTCAGCAATTTGAATGTGTGTTCCTAGAAGATATATCTTTATTTATCATTTTTATTGCATTTATTTGATTATCCTCTCTTTTCTTTTTTATTAATCTGGCTAGTGGTCTGTCTATTTTGTTGATCTTTTCGAAAAACTAGCTCCTGGATTTATTGATTTTTTTGAAGGGTTTTTTGTGTCTCTATCTCCTTTAGTTCTGCTTTGATCTTAGTTATTTCTTGTCTTCGGCTTGCTTTTGAGTTTTTTTCATCTTGCTCCTCTAGCTCTTTCAATTTCAATAATAGGGTGTTGATTTTAGATCTTTCCTTGTTTCTCATGTGGGCATTGCTATAAATTTTCCTCTAGACACTCCTTTAAATGTGTCCCATAGATTCTGGTATGGTTGTGTCTTCATTCTCATGGTTTCAAAGAACATTTTTATTTCTGCCTTCATTTCATTGTTTATCCATTCGTCATTCAGGAGCAAGTTGTTCAGTTTCCTGAGAGACTATTTGTTATGATTTCTGTTCTTTTGCATTTGCTGAGGAGTGATTTACTTCCAATTATGTGGTCAATTTTAGAGTAAGTGTGATGTGGCACTGAGAAGAATGTGTATTCTGTGGATTTGGGGCGGAGTGTTCTAGAAATGTCTGTTAGGTCCACATGGTCCAGATCTGCCTTCAAGTCCTGGATATGCTTGTTGACTTTCTGTCCAATATTGTCAGTGAAGTGTTAAAGTCTCCCACTATTATTATGCGGGAGTCTAAGTCTCTTTGTAGGTCATTAAGAACTTTCTTTATGTATCTGGGTGTTCCTGCATTGGGTGCATATGTATTTAGGATCGTTAGCTCTTCTTGTTGCATTGATTCTTTTACTACTATGTAATGCTCTTCTTTGTCTCTTTTGATCTTTATTGGTTTAATGTCCATTTTATCAGAGACTAGGATTGCTACCCTTGCTTTTTTTTGCTCTCCATTTGCCTGGTAAATCTTCTTCCATCCCTTTATTTTGAGGTCATGTGAATCTTTGCACGTGAGATGGGTCTCCTGAATACAGCACACCTATGGGTATTGACTTTTTATCCAGTTTGCCAGTCTCTGTCTTTTGATTGGGGCATTTAGGCCATTTAGGCCATTTACATTCAACGTTAATATTGTTATGTTTGAATTTGATCCTGCCATTTTGTTACTGGCTGGTTGTTTTGCCCATTAGTTGATGTGGTTTCTTCATTGCGTCATTGTTCTTTACCATTTGGTACGTTTTTGCGGTGGCTGGTACTGGTTGTTCCTTTTCATATTTAGTACTACCTTCAGGAGTTCTTGTAAGGCAGGTCCTGTAGCGAAGAAATCTCAGCAATTGCTTGTCCGTAAAGGATTTTATTTTTCCTTCACTTATGAAGCTTTGTTTGACCAGATAAGAAATTCTGGGTTGAGAGTTCTTTTCTTTAAGGATGTTGAATATTGGCCCCATGTCTCTTCTAGCTTGTAGGGTTTCTGCCAAGAGATCTGCTGTGAGTCTGATGGTCTTTCCTTTGTGGGTGACTCAACCTTTCTCTCTGGCTGCCCTTAGGATTTTTTCCTTCATTTCAACCCTGGTGAATCTGACGATTATGTGCCTTGGGGTTGCTCTTCTTGAGGAATATCTTTGTGGTGTTCTGTATTTCCTGGATTTGAATGTTGGCCTGCCTTGTTAGGTTGGGGAAGTTCTCTTGGATAATATCCTGAAGAGGGTTTTCCAGCTTGGATTCATTCTCCTCGTCACATCCTGGTATGCTGATGAAGCATAGATAAGGTCTTTTCACATAATCCCATAGTTCTTGGAGGCTTTGTTAGTTTCTTTTCGCTCTTTTTTCTCTAATCTTGCCTTCTCGGCTTATTGCATTGATTTGATCTTCTATCTCTGATATCCTTTCTTCTTCTTGATCAATTTGGCTGCACAACAAGTTTTTACAGTCTGCTTAGGGTTAATAGTACTTTATATAAAATATAGAAACCTTGTATATGTATAGGGCCATTTACTGCAACTCTCCATCCTTTACAGTATAGTTGTCATATGAATTACATCTATATATTTAAATCCCACAGCATGATGGTATACTTTTAAAAAACAGTTACATGTATTTTAATAAGAGGAGATATTGTCTTTTATATTTACCAATATATTTGCCACTTCATATTCTCTCTATTTCTTCCTCAAGTTCTGAGCTTCCAGCTAATATTATTTCTCATCACCCTGACAACTTCCTTGAACATTTCTTGTAGTACAGGTCAGCTAATAATAAATTCTCGCCACCTATTTGAAAATGTCTTTATTTTACCTTCACTTTTGAAGGCTATTTTCACTTGATGTAGAATTCTGAGTTGACACATTTTTCCTTTCAGCACTTTAATGATTTTATTCCAGTCTCCTGGCCTCTATTGTTTCTGAAGAGAAATGAGCGGTCATTTGAGTTGTTGCTTCCTTGTGTTTATAGGTCATTTTCCTCTGGCCACCTCTAGTGTTTGCTGGACTTCCTCCTTGTTAAATAACACCCCCTTCTTTCTCACACAAACGTATTTACATTTCAGTGGCTGTGGTTATACTATACATTGACCTCTGTTTCTTCATGTGAGAGAGACTGTGGGTTTTCTCTTGGAGTTTTAGTCACTCCATGCAATGCTTACTGTGACTCAACCTCAGTCTAAAAGCTTTTCTTTGCCTTGTTAATTCTTAGTCATTGATCAAGACTCAGTTTATAAATCATCTTTTCTGAAAACTTCCCTAAGTCTCTAGAATCAACTAGATGTGTCCAAGAGTTGGGAATGCATTTGGTTGCATTTAACAGAAAATACTACTACAGTGATTTGAGCAAAACTGGGTTTGTTTTTCTCACCTAGACAATTCAAAACTGATGTAGCTACTTAGGCAGTCATTAAGAACCTATTTTTTTCTATCTGCTCTGCTATTTGAATAAAGCTTTTGTTTTTATAGTTTCAAGTTGAAATCTATATTCCTGGGTATTACATTCACTCCCCAGGTAGGCAGAATAGGCAAGGAAAATTAGTAGGATAATCAACTCATCTTAGTTTGCCTGAGACTTCTTCATTTTTCACCTTAAAATCCCAAGTTCCATTAGTTGAACTAAAAAAAAAAATCACATGGCCTGTCACCCATGATTTGTGTATTTTTCATGCCTAGAAAATATTATATAGGATTGTGAAATAAAAATCCAAGTGTGTTCATCCTTCTGAAGAGATGGGATATGATCACGCTGCAGTCACAACTCGTATTAACAATGTTGGATTATTATTAACTATGGCTAGATTCCTTGAATCATGGCATTTAGTCTAGTTGATTATCTCCAGAGAATGCTATTTCATAATTTACTTAGATAACTTTATCTTGGGATCTTTCCAGACAAATAGCTTACTTAAATATTGTTATCATTCTTGGTTATTTTATCTAGTTTTTAAGTAATAGTTCAATATTATGTTATAAAACAAAATGAATAAAAGGTAAAATCAAGCTACATATTGTTATAACGTTTTCAAATGTAAGTGCAAACAGTATAATAAGGCCAAATAAGCTTAAAGAGATCTCAATGTCCTAATGATAGATCTCAATTAATAAAGCAAGAAGTTAAAACATGGATATACTGAAGTTAAAACAGAATCATTTTTATCTATAGTAAACACACTAGAATAAAACTTAAATACCGATGTTGTAGAGAGTAAATATATGTCTTTTAGGTGGGTAGAGTTGCCTTAGACTGTTTCTGTTGTCAAATGAGTTTAGGACATGCAACAAATCATCAATATTAGCTACAAATTCTAAGGAAATTATAATTTATTTCTAGCCTGTCCATTAATTGCTTCCTTCAAGGTGTAAAATAGCATTTCATAGTCTTAGGAGCAGAATATAGATATTTCCATGGTAAACATAAAACCGTATAATCTGACTAATAATTATGTAAGGTCTTTCTTACATAACCTGATATTATGTAAGCACAGTTAGTGTTCTGTAGCATCTGTCCAGTGTTGTAAAAACAGAAAACAAACATAACACCACTAGCATTTTCTTTTCCCTTGCTTCATATTTCCCTTTTAATTTTTCCATAAACGAGTGACCACAAAGAGTGAATCCTAATAAAGGAACCCTTACCTTTATATATATATACACACACACACACACACACACATATATATATTTTATTGCACTTTAGATTCTGGGATACATGGGCAAAACATGCAGGATTGTTGCATAGGTACATACATGGCAATGTGGTTTGCTGCCTCCATCCCCCCGTCACCTATATCTGGCATTTCTCCACCTGTTATCCCTCCCCAACCTCCCTACCCCACTCTGTCCCTCCCCTATTCCTCACCAGCCGACCCCAGTATGTGATGCTCCCCTCCCTGTATCCATGTGTTCTCATTGTTCAACACCTGCCTGTGAGTGAGAACATGCAGTGTTTGTTTCTCTGTTGTCAGTTTGCTGAGAATGATGAGGAACCCTTACCTTTTAATGAAAGCACTTTCATATATCTTCTCTTATGCCTAAGAATTATTTGACAAAAATGCCTCTCAGCTGTGTTTCAGCAATGTAAAATTTTTTTCCTACAAATGAAACTAAGCAATTCATTTTAATACAAAGGGGTCCTGTGGGCAAGAAATGAATTATATTTTTAGCAGTATTTCCTGACCCCAAGACTCTGAAGGAGCTACTCTTCTGACTTCAGTTGCCAAATTAACCTAAGTAGAAATGTAATTGTCTTCCCTGAAGGGCTTTGAAATAAAACCTGCTAGAAAGCTTTGTTTATATATAGAGAGATATTTGAATAGAATATGGTGTTTCTCAATACATTTTAATACATGATTAATAGAAAAGGAATGAGAGTTCCTGATTATATAGCCCCATTGGTGACCCACATATCAAGTTCAGGCATCCCTTTATCTTAACCCTATAGCCATAGCCTAGTCCAGGACCTAGAGAAAATTCTTTTTCCTTAGCTTGTTTATTTTGTTTGGAATTTAGTCCTTCATTTCCAAATACAGCTCCCTCCTTAGCCCATTATTTTGAATATCATCTATCTCCCCAGTTAGTGTTCTTAACCACCAATCTATACTGTTTGCTCAAACTGCCTATATTTTCAATTGTCTATTAATAATAAATATTATTTTAATAATAATATTTATATAATAATAAATTTATAGTAATTATATAATAATAAATATTATTAAATAAATATTTTGGATGTGTTTTTCTAAACCTTTCTAAGCTCCTAGTGTTTCAAACAGCAGAAATACTGTGTAGCAATTATACTGATACACTGCATGTTCAACTCTCAGTGGTATAGCATACAAAGATGAGGTGATCTTTCTATCGCATGGAGACAGTATAATGTTATGGAATCTTCTTTAGTGAATTATTCTTATTTGTTCAATTGTTATGTTTCATCAGAAATTCTATTATGTCCACTATTTGTTATTTGAATAGCTGCTCATGCAAGCAAGACTTTATGTTCCATCATTTTATATAAAAATGAAAACATTATTCTTCAGCCAACCATATTATCCCATAATTAGCTTAGCAACACAAAGCAACCAGTTCCCATGTATCTGAACCAAGAAGCCACACACAGAAGTATTCATATCATATACTACACCTTCCCCTTGTGTGTTTACCTCTTGCCATGACTTCAAGTCAATGCATATTTGTAAGTAAACTCTAGGTAATATTGAAGAAGGCATCTTGTGTCAGATAGTATATGAAAAGGGTAGAAATTAAAAGGAGTAGAAATGAATGAGATGGATGAGTGAAAAATACTACAAAGTGCTGGAAACTTCAGTTTTACAAACGTGTCTATAGATTCATATTTTCTTTCTAGAAAGGGATCCTGCGGGGACTTTGATTTAATTAATATAATGCCAAAGCCCAGCACAGGAGTGTAAGTATTCAATAAGTTCTTATGTAATAATATAATTGACTGAAGAATAATTTTTCATTTGCCATTAAAAAATGGTATTCGTGTGGACTGGAAAGTAGAGTATGCTATCTAACAGGTAGAGAAACAATACTGGGTTTAGAGTCAACTGTGGCGATCTGAGTCTCCTCCATTGGCTAGTGGTACAAGCTCAACCAAATCACTTCACCTGTCTTTTATTCAGTTTTCTCATTTGCAAAGTGGAGACTGGAATCTTTCTCACAGAATATGGTGAGAAAAAAATATTTTAAAATGGGAGAAATTACAAAATGTAAATGATACACAAAAGTAAAATGGTATTTTTAAGTTAGAATAATTTTTTAAATGCTTAGTTTTATCTAAAGATTTTCTGCAGTCTTTGTAGTTAGAAGTTCAATTATATAAAAAAGACATGTAGTCTCCAAATTCAAAGGAATTGTAAGAGATCAGATTTTAATGTCCTCATTTTACAACTGAAGAATTTGATGACTAGTGATGCCAAGTACATTGTCCAAATTTATGACCTATATTTGTGTTTGTGCTAAAATTCCTTTTCTTACATTAAAAAATCATTCTTTGCTAAAGCATTATATATTTTACTTCATTTCACCTTAGTAAGTTATGGAAAAATATCTGTTAGCACCTTCTGTTACACAATTAACGTGGGGGTTTGGTCACTTGGTGAATTATCAGCCTAATGACCCTGACCAATGAGCATTTAGCAACAACAAGTAAGGAGAACACTGGGATAGTTCCCAAACCAGTGTCTCCCTGAACTGGGGGCTGAGTCAAGTTTTACAAGCATAGAGTAATGAGATGTGATCTGACTGATTTTGCAGTGCGGTGATGCCAGGTGGCATGATCTGATTGGATCCTGCTGTGGGCTGATGCCACAACTGTATCTGATTGGATCCTGGATCCTGCCATATGGTGTCTGCTTCTTAATTCAGTCCTCACTCCTGGTCAGAGCACTTAAACACCACCCATGGTTCCATACTTGGTTCATCTGGACATGCTCAGTTTATGTGACCTTCAAACTGGAGTCCATGGCAATTGAAAAACAACTCACAACTTGGTTACATAAAAGTTGAATCTGATTAGTCTGATGCAGACTAATGCAGAATCTGATCAGTCTGACATCTCTAGAAATGCTGCAGACTAATTAGTCTGATTTTGCATAGTAAATTTGGAGGCCTAGATTTGAGAGGTCAAAATGTTCTACCTAAGGCATTTGAGATATTAAGGATAGAACTGGGGAGATATACACACACACACACACACACACACACACACACACAAACACACATCCTTATAATATGCCTTTAAACATGCTTCCAAAGCTACCTTCAGAAAATCAATATGTTATTTTAATTTGAATGTAAGTTTAGAAAGTTACTATTTCTTAGATTTTTAAATACTGTTTGTCTACTAGCACCATCTTTGCATCCACTGACTTATGCCTAGTCCTTTACTACCACTACATTATTTCCTATCATGTGTGATAGGCTGATTCTCAAGGATACTCTATTCATTTTGATAATCAGGAAGGTGAGCCTAAGGTACTGACATCTCTAGAAATGCTGCAGCTAGTTGATTGTTTTTAGAAGATGTGTATCCAGAAATTACTTTTTAACCTGTGGTTTTATATTGTTTTCTACTCATTATTTACATCAGAACTGTGGGAAATAAAAACTGTTGTTTAAGCCCCCAGTCAGTGGTATTTTGTTATGGCAATTCAAGCTGACTGATACATGAGTAGTTCTAGATATCAAAATATTTCCCTTGGTTGAATTAGTGGTAATGGTAAAACAAGTTACTGTGTGTAGATGGGAATTTGTACTGTGTATAGAATCTTATTACTGCTGCTTTGTTAGCCTCTTGATTGTGACTGTGTCCTGTTGGATCACCTGAATACAGCTGAATAGTTTTTTTTTTTTTTTTAATTAAAACTTGGCTGACTTAATTTTTTTCTCAGTGCTTCCAACTAGTTGGCAGAGTTTATGCTATTTACTTGTTGAGAAACACAGATGCTGTTTCCTGGTATTCAGAATCAACTGAATCTCTGTACTCTTTTTATTTGTTCTTTCCTCTCCTGCTAAATCGATGATGCATGGTTGCCTTTTTATTGTTTTGCTGAGGTTTATTTTGTTGTCTTGCACTTTTTGTTCATTAGACAAACATGGAGCAGTTGATAAATAGTCATTGGGAAAATAACATGTTAGACAAAGATGCAACAATGTGTTTCACAGAAAATGGCATGTCATAGATGATTTGTGTCTAGAGTAGAACAATTTAAAGACCCTTTGTGTGTAGGGAAAAAGCATCTGTTAAAAAAGCCATGGGAAAGCACTATTTCAGTGTGTTTTGTAAGTGTTTAAAACTTGGTAAAAGGATGATTGAACGTGCATTTGGCTATAGACCCAGTGCTTTTCTTATACAATCCCATCAGCTCCTACACTATGCTTCTCTAATAGCACGTAACACACTGAAATTACCTCCCTACTAGGTTGTGTCCTCTCTAGAATGGACTCTCCTTGAAGTTAGGGATTTCATTTATCTTTGTTTTTCTATCATGTGGCTTGTAAAAGGCCTTCAATACATATTTGTTTTTATATATAAAAATGTTCAATGAATCTGTTTTTATTAAGTCAGCCAATATTATTCCTTAAACACTGGAAAAACGGTATTTTCTTCCCCTACTGCTCACACAACAAGACATCCATTTAACAGTACATATTAGATAGTTTTCCACCCAATTAAACTGAATGTGCATAGATAGGATCTTAGGAGGAACTGAAATTTTGAAGCAAGCTTGAAAAGAATAGAAATGATTAATTGCTGGATTAATTTCATCAATGAGAAAGGTTAAATAGGAATCTTTTTGCTCCAGGAAATAGAAATGCTAAATTAAGAATGTGAAAGGCTAAGGCATGGTCAACCAGGCATTTTTCTTCCCTTGTGAATGAAATGAAGCCTGGTAAAAGGGACCAGCTTAGATGTAAAGTCCCTGGGACTAAAACAACAGGAAGACAAAAATGCTAGGACAGGTTAACTGAGGAATCAGGTGGAATCTTTCTTTCAAAGTGGGATGAATTAGCTTTTAGTTTTCTGAAACCATACTTAATTATTTTATAATATATTCAAGATCTATTTTAATTTCACTATTCAAGATTCCTTTATTAAAAATTTAACCCTTTGCTTTAAAATTATATAAATTTATAGAAGTGTTACAAAGATAGTACAGAGAGTTTCAGTATACTCTTACCCAGCTTCCTCCAATGTCAACATCTTACATAATCATGATACATTTATGAAAATTAAGAAACTAACACTGGGACAATACTATTCACTGAATTATAAACTTTATTCAGATTTCCCCATTGTTTTCACTGATGAACTATTTCTATTCCAAGATTCAACCTACTATCCTGCATTGCATTTAGCAATTCATGATTCCTTCAGTTTCATTTTTGAGCCTTAAGATTTACTCTGTGCAGAGTCTTTGTATCAAATTGATTATGTGTTTTGGCTATTTCCTGATTTTAATTGTCTGCATTTCCTATGTTCATCATTTATTTACCATGTACAGGAGTTTTCTAAATTTCTCTCTAGTTTCCAGTCCTCCTCTGGCCCTCTTTCTCTCCACCCTACCTCCTCCAGCCTCTGCCCTCTGTGCCCTGTTCTCCCTGAAGACACCTTGCCTCTGACCAGACAAGCAGTCGACATAAAGTAGAACAGCTGAAATGCAAAATTTTTATTTTCTCTTATGTAATTCAGGCCCTTAGAGAAAACACATAAGCAGAGGTTGTCAAGTCAATCTGACAGCCTTGCTAATGCTATATTTAATTGGTATTATAATATAAACAGGGTGAAGGTTTTAATTTTTTTTTAGAGTTTGAGATTAAATAGAAATTTGCTGTTCTTCCCAATGCTTACCATTTGAAGATGTCGCTATTCTTTTTGGAAAATACTGATTTCATTCAGCTAAGCCATCAGTCAAATGAGAGTAAAAGATTTTATTTCAGTCTCTTTAACAGAGATTATTGGAGTCCATGAATAGACTAGTGTGTCCATGTCCATAAACCACTAAAATTATACATGTAATATTTTGTTTATAAATACATTTTATTCTAGGGAGAAGGGTTTACAACTCTCATTAGATTATTAAGAGTGTCTTACAGTTCCAAAAAGCTGAATAACTATTTCTCTGGGGCTGGAAGTATGGGGGACTCTATATCTATTATATATTTAACATCCAAATTTTACAAAATAAGTTTTTGAGCATTAAAATAACTCCAAATGTTTTAAGTTTACAAATTAAATGTCCTTTCTTCTCCACCCAAATAATTTAGGAACTTAAAACAAAATTCATTACAACCTATCTACATATTAATTACTTTTTCTACCCCTATGTTCTTTTTTTTTTTTTTTGGGTCAACTCTTTTTTCCCTTTATTCCAGAGTCCTTTCAATGTGTTATTTCTCCTGCCTTTGCCTGTGTCTGTTTCACAAGCCATTCTTTCATCTATCATTCTGAACACCATTACTTTTCCTGACAAGACTGCTTGCTGGCTATTTTTCTGCTGCCTCCTCCATTCTCTTCCCTATATCTCTGCTTGCTTGAAGGAAGTGCTCTGGCTAACAGAGTGTGTAACCATAGGGACTGTCAGTGCCAACAGCATACCAAAAAACACAGTCTGGAAAAACATCAGCTTGATCCTTTTGTGGGGCTTTCTTAACAGAAACACCCCATGTCCCTGGGTAGAGTTAGAAATTTATAGCATGGGACTAAATTTAAACATAAAACACTCTCCCTTCTTATTTGAGGAGACATAGTTTAATTAGTCATTATAAGGGGAAGGATGGAAGGTTAGGAGGATAAAGGGTGAAATATTGCCTCACCCATTCAAATTCAGTCAAATGCTCCCATATTGGTTCCCATAGAGGGAGATAATTCCCCTACCCATTCCTACCCATACTAAAAGCCACATGATATATAAACAAATTTGTTTCATTGTCTATGATTTTTAATAGCTGTAATCATCTCAAATCTTGTTTTTAAATATAAAATGAAGACTGTGACTCAATAATGATGATATACTATGGCTTTTATCATTATCATAGTTTTGTTTATTGAGCTATATATACCTCTGTACCAGACAGTTATGTCATTATGTCTAAATCTCACAAGAGTACTATGAAGTAAATATTATTATTATTCTCATTTTTCTTACAAGGAAACTGAGGCTTAATTAATTACCCTGGGTTACTCTGCTGGCAAGTGGTAGAATTGGCCTTGCACAAAGGCCTGCTTGTGGTTGAAGCCCGAGCTTGCAAACCCAAAACTATAGTGCACTTGACTGATCAGTCAGAATGATCTGCGCTTGTCAGGAATTGGAGGCAAGAATAAGGATGGCAAGAGGAAGAAGAGAAAGCAGAATTAGAAAGTATAGAGAGTCAAGGTCCAGACTCTTGATAAAAATTGTATCAAGATGTCTATGTTCAATTAGATTTCCTTTTCCTTCAGGTCAGTAATTTTGCTTTAAATGTCTGATACATAACAGGTGCTTTAAAAAAAAGCTCTAAAAATGGGAAAACAAGGGAGGAGGAGAAAGGACAGATAGGCTGAATAGGAAATGGAGAGAAAATGAGGGATAGCCAAGAAGAATGTAGGAAGGAGATAGCAGTGAATAGGTAAAAGGTAAATAAGAGAAAACAGAAGATACAGACAAAAATTGAGGCAGAGGAAGATAAAAAGAAAAAAACCTAACTCATTCTCACTTTCTGGCCTTGAAAACTCATTGCTTTCTTAAACTCTGGACTTAAGTGAATAAGCATAATGGAATTTTAGCCCTGTGAAATGTTAGCTAGCTGATTAATCTCTTAGCATAGCTTTTCAATGATTATTTCATCCTTCATGTTATTTACAATCAACAGCTATCCTGAGGGCTCCTGTGACTGTCAAAGCATTGAAGGAGAAACAAAGATGACCAAATGTTTAAAACATCTACATAGGTAACAACACCCCAAAAGGAAAGGTGTTGTAAGTGCTATGAGTGGATTGATGAGGGGAAATGACCTATGGTTTGCATGGAGAAGAAAATGAAAAACTTGCCGAGTGAGGTGATTGATTACTTGCCAAATGGGTAAAATTGTAAAGACAGATTTGGGAGGAATGGAATTAAGCAGAAGATACTTCATGAAGAGAGAACATAATTAACAATTGTACAATGGTGGAAAATTTGGGAGAATCATTCATCTTGCTGGAATGTAGCACACCTATCTCTCCATTTGCTAGCCACTCCTCATTTTCAGTCGCTCTCTTGTCTCCATCTTTCTAGCAGTTATTTCTTACTTCTTTTTATTCTTTATTACCACTTCTCTTCCTCTGCCCGTCCTGTAAGTATTAGTGTTTGTGACATCTGACCTAGAGAACACATTTACTTTTTATCAACCAACTTGAGCCTTCTTGCCTTTACTGAAGTCCTTGCCCACTTGTTTCACTCCTGCCACTACCATGGTGACCAGCTTTGGGTGGGCTTTACTAGTGACTGCCTGACTGACCAGCAGTGCCTTCATGCCCACTCTGAGCCTCCTGTCTTCCAACTTGTGGTTTTCCTGTGGCCAATGATTCAATGATCTGAGGCTACAGATCCTACTGGCCACCCATGCAAGGAGCAACTCAAAAGTAGAGAGGTATATATTAAAGGGTGGGAAAAGTAAAAAATTTAATGTCACTGGGGCAAGTATTTGACCAATGGAGGATTTAGGAGTGATGCATTCTTCCTTTCTGACTCCTTCCAAACAGAGTTATGAGTTCAGCTCTCTTGAAGAATGGTCCCACTTAATATTAAGTAGCAGCCAACTGGGTAAAACAAGCTTTTGTTAGCTCTTTTTTCTTCCTTGTCTCATTCCCCCTTTTCAACCCTGCTTCCATGTGATTGCAGTCTCCAAAAACAAAATGGACAGCAGCTTCTACCCAAGGGTCTGCTTTCTAGAGAGCTAATTCTGAGTCATAAACACTCTTCTTTTCTCATTTTGTTTGTTCCCTTAGCCATCTTGTCCAATCCTCTTGTTTCAACTACCATTTATGTATATACATGTTCCCAATCTATATCTCTAACTCAAACCTTTCTTCTGTGTTCCAGATACAACTATTTAAATGTCTTACATGTATTTCTATTTGGATTTCTGACAGCTGCCTCAAACTTCTCTAAAATTGAACTAAACATTGTCTTCCACCCTCTAGTTGGCTAAACCACATAACTGGGAATCATTTCTAGCAAGTCCCTCTCCCTCACCCTTTGATTCTATTTATCACTAATATTTACCAATTCTCCTTCCTGAAACTCTCCCCAATTCATCCATTCCTCTTCATTCTTACTGCCACACTCAAGCTTAGTTCACCAATATATCTTCATCAGATTCTTGCAACATCTTCCTACAGGGATCCTGGCCACATGCCTTATCTTATTCAAATTCCTGCTCCATTCTAGAGCCAGACTATCTTTCCAAAAATCACAAATTTTATCTTGTTACAATTTTTACCTTGTTACAACACTGCTGAAAGGCCTTTAATAGCTTTAAGATAAAGTCCAAACTTCTTAGTGTGTCTTCCAAAACTCCTCCTGCCCTCTATTGCCTATCTCTTGACTCTGAACTCTTGCTTCTATTCTGTCACCTTTTACCTTGCTATGTTGAATGACTTTTGCATTCTCTTTTACTCACTGTTCCTTAAGACATGCTTATTCCTCTCAATAATCAAAAAGATCGTTTTTCCTTCTACTTCTCTAAGTTTACTCATTATTTCCATATCGACATGAATGACATTTACTCACAAATTAGAGTTTGAGATTCAGGATACAAAGCAATTTTGAATAGTTTTGATCTCTAAATGGAGGGTTACAATATAGATGGTTCAGACTGCAGGGTTGGGAGCGTTATCAAAACTTATGAAGATGAAAGGGACTATGGCTGGCAGAGGGGAAAACTGAGCTACTTGCTGAAGGCATTTAAGCACAGTGAGAGAGGGTCATGGAGATGAGTACACAACAAAGTGAGGATTCTTCTTTAATATGGGATTGTCATTACAGATTACCATGGAAGAGGTTACTTCCTGGGCTGCCAAGTCAGTGACTGCTATAGCAACAACATTTAAATAAGCCTGGCTCTGATCCTTGGATGTAATGGTCCACCTCCAGCAGACCTTCAGCTATGTCCAGAGGGAGCTCAATAGCTATAGTTGGAATCCCAGGCAGTTCCAATTACACAAAACTTCAGAATTATGAAGGTAGACAGAGACTGTTGTTATTTCATACTTTAGAAAAAAATAGATCCTTCCATATACAGGACCAATTAGAGGGCCAATATTTAATAGAGGCAAAGTTGGTAGAAATAGGCCTATTTTATTGATTATTAAATTCCGTGGACCTATCACAATTCAGACCTCTAATTTAATTTGCTTATATAAATAGAGTCTTTTATGTTTTTATACCTCAGGCCCAACATTTGTAGGCCAGTAAATAAATTCTACTTAGAAGACTTAAACACCAAAGCAAAAAAAAAAAAAAATGGAAAAGGAACTTTCCATTTTATTAAAAATTAGAAGAACCCCTTAAAAGATCTCTGTCTGCCTGCACACACCAAATGGTAGTTTTCAGCTGTTCCAAGACACATGACAAGTGGAGTTGATTGTTTGACTCCTAAGTATCTCAGAATACCTGGCACAACAAAATCCTGACATTGGTTTTATATTTAAATTATATTTTGACTGTTTAACTAAAAGGTCATTTATTTGCTTATTTATTCATTAAACAAGTATATATTAAACAAAACGTACCATCTCTGCTCTGATGGAGCTTATAATCTATAAGCAACTGATGGGTATTAAATTATTGGTTCATTAATTACAGTGTCACTTAGTGGTAAAATGAGAAATATCCATAAATTTTTTTGACCTTGTGGGCTCAAGACTAGATTATTCAAAAATTATACTAAACTGGGTAAAGCCTTTTTTCCCTTAAGTTTTCACGTGTAAGTGCATTGCCCTAATAAGCTCATCTCTGAGTTAAACATATTTATCTAAGTTCCATGCATGAGTTCTTTTGCATAGAAGAATGTGTGACAATATCTAGAGAACTATTTTCCTACTTCTTGGCTTAGGTCCCTGACAATGGATGAGCTACAAAGCACAAAGTGTTAGGTAACTGATTTAGCAATTTCTTCCACATCTGAAACCTAAGAGGCAGTTTATCCTCACTTGACAGACAAGCACACTTTTAAATGGCTTTTCTGAGGTCCTATCATGAGTCAACAACAGAATAAAGACTAGAATCTGTGTGTGCCCAATGTGCCACACATTTATCGTAACTTCTCTCAGGTCATCCTTCCTCTTGAAGAATATTATCTCATGTCCAGAAATTCGGATCAAAATAATTGATTTCAAAGTGCTCTTCTGATAATACATCCCCAGAAACAGCCCTTTTAATGAAGCAAATGGAAAGTGTATTCTTATTGTGGTGATTATTCATTGATCAATGGGGCCATCAATTTAGAGTTGGACTTCAATGGCTTTAAATAAATAATTCACAATGTGTATTGGGACAGAGGTGGTCAAAGAAAACAGAAGGTATGAAATAAGTTAGAGACAAATTGAAAACTCACTGCTATCTGGAGGAAAGGAAAGGTAACTCAAGAGAGACTTCATTGTGAACTTGGGAGTTCAGTTAACAGTGCTGCCAAAGCTCAAAGTAAAGAAGCATGCTGTCAAGGCTGACAAATGGAGAAAAGAATCCTTGGAATAGGAAGGGATAATTAGAGAACCTCTGTGGGAGCCTTCAGAGGCCACAGAAAGAAAAATGGCCCCTTCAGTCCTGGGAAGCCTGTCTGTCTGAAAGAAGGGGAGGTGTTCCTGGCTAGAAGCCTGAGGTTGAGATTAGGGGAGAGTCAGAGGGTGGAAGAGACACAAAGGGAGACCAGAGACTGTGAGGCCTGTTCTTGGGAGTCCTTCAAGACTCACGAAGAAGTAAGTGGGAGGGAACGGTTCACAGTTGCAAAGAGCTGAGGGGAAACTAGAGAAGGCCAAAGCAACAGAGGCTTTTGAAACTTGTTGCGGGGGATAACTTGTAGGGGACAAGTTCTTTCGGCAGGGTCTAAAGTCTATGGCTATAATCAAGTTTCTGGCACTTGTATAAACCACTGAAGTGTCTCAGCTTTGTAGAAACATTTGGTGGGACTGATGCCCCATAATTCAGTTTCCCCTAATTTATCTGTATGTAACACATTGTTTCTTTAGTGAAGGGACTGTTGAATTTTCAGACAACACAGAAAAATAACACTTTTACTACAAAAAGAATACCTTTTTAGACAGCTGTCAAAAATCTATTATTGGAAAATCAATTCTAGACCTGATTTCCAACAACAGATTAGAGACACTCAGCAAGTGACTTTCAGAACACTGTGGAGTATGTTTACTTCTTTTTGGACCAGGCATTCTTCCAGAATCTTTATTGCATCTCTTTTTTCCTTCTCCTATCCATAGGCAATATCTAGTTGAGAGTCTTCTAACTTTACTGCACTATTTACCTCCCAGAAGGAAATATTTCTTATCTCTTTAGTATAAAACCCAATACCCTTTTCCTAAGAGTTTTAAGTGGTTGATTTGCATTTTCCAAATGATTAATGATGTTCAGCATCTTTTTGTGTGCTTACTTGCCATCCATACCACTACACAGTCATTACAGAATGCTAAGTTAAAAAAAAGAAAGAATCCAAAACTGGGACTACCAAGTTCTGGCAAGATTGGGGAACCCTGAGGGCTTTCAAAGATTGCTGTGGGGAGATATAATGACAAAGCCACTCAAATAGTTTGGCAGTTTCTTATGACATTAAACCTATTACTATATGACCCAGAAATCCCACTCCTAATTATTTACCCTAGAAAAATGAACACTTACATTAACATAAAGACCCATACAAAAACATTTAAGCAGCACTTATTCACAATTGCCCCAAACTGAAAACAACTGAAACTTTCTTCAACAGGTGAATAGCTAAGCAAATTACAGTAAATTCAAATAAAGAAATATTATTCAGCATTAAACAGAAAGAAACTATTGATCTATGTAAAAATATGGATTAATTCCAAGTACAGTCTGGTAAATGAAATAAGCATCTTTAAAAACTTACATATTACATCATTGATTTATATGACATTCTGCAAAAGGCAAAACTATAGTGACAGAAAATAGATCAGTAGCTGTGTGGATCAGGGGAGTGGGTTACAGGTGAAGGAAGGATATGATTCCCAGAAGCAGCACAAAGGAATTTTGGGGGTTATGAAACTGTCTTTTTCCTGACTATGATATTGGTTATATGAATCTATGCATGTGTTAAAACCCATAGAGCTGTATATTCCTCAAAAATAGGTGAATTTTAATGAAAATGATAAATAAATAAATAAATAAATAAATAAATACATGTTGAAGGAGTTTGTCTTTGCCAAGTGAATGGAAGTGGCCTCCACTCAGTTGAATCTAGACTTTAACATTCTGTCTTAAAATTCTGATTAAATGCCTTGGAAAGGTAGGACCCAGATTCAGGTCTTACGTAGTCATTTTACTTATCTTTTATGAACAGAGAACTGATGGGAAATCTCTTTACTGAAGAGAAAACAGCTCCACTTGAAACAAAAGTGTTAATTTACTCTTATTTTAAAAAAATTCATTTCACAGATTTTACTTGCTTTGTTTTCAGTATACAGCAAAGGGTCTTGATGGGCCAGAGCTGAAACTGGGTAAGTCCAGAATACAGTGAAGTGGCATTCCTCTCCATACACCCCATCCCTGATCAACCATCTGTTTGCATCTACAGAGTCTTCTGAAGGTGGTGGAGGTGGGGAGACTCACTGAAGGGAAGGAAGGGTGGCAGCAGAGACCAGTTAATAGAAAGTGATTGCAGGGCCACTGATATCTAACGCGTCATTAGATATGTAAAATCTGGTTCCATGATGGGGAGATTCAGCAACAGGGCCTGAGAGTAGGAGGGAGGCAGTGGATTAGAGTACAGAGCAATGGCTGAAAACCTATTCCAATGAAAAGAGCCATCTTTAGGCACAGGTAACATGGCTTTCCTTCCTTTGGTACCTAAGTGTCACACAGAGGGAACCGTGTTCTTCTGCATTACAAATGGCTGCAAAGGTGTGCATCATTAAGAAAATTTGAAGTGTTTGAGCTAGTTTAACACAATGATTGGAGGCAGAAGCCAGGGAAATGCTAAGAAGAGCTTAGAGGTGGAAGGTCCATCAATATTGGAATGGAGATGACATTGAGGAACCATTCCTTGCCTCCCACCTCCATGGCTCCAAACACAGAGAAATGTTGAATAAAAATATAGTGGAAAATTATAATTAAATGCAATCAAGAAAAACGTTAGATGATAAAAAATACAGAGGAACCATGTGAGCTATTGCCCTAAAGACTGCCTAGTGGAAGTGTTTTTTCCAAACATAAGTCTAATGTCCAGGAAGCTGGATTTTAGTGCCCATGCAAGGGCCTGAAATATAGCTCAGCCCTTGCCAAAGGCTGAAACATAGAACTGAGATTTTTGCACAGATCTCAACCCTGGGATGCTAAAAGGATTGCCTTTTCTGTAAAGTGGGATCTGGAAATGGCAAGGTATCATTAGTTTGGGACTCTGGGTAAAAAAAGAAAATTTGGGGACAAAGTTAAACTAAGTTAAAAATTAAGTACTAGTAAATAATGTCGAGGAAGTTGGACTTGCTTGCTGGAAAACATGAGAGATAGTATCTCAGTTAAGAATATGTGTTCTGAAGACACCACCTATGTCCAAATGCTAGCTACAATTTACTAGCTGTGTGATCTTAGATAAGTTACTTCCCTTAATTTTCTTATCTGTAAAAGGTAGATAATTATAGTGCTTACAGTCATCAAGTGTTGACTTCATCAATAATAACTCATTAATATTGTATCTCTAAAATGTTTAGAATATTGATTTAAAATATTCTTTTAGAAAATAATAGAATTTGAAGGGAACTTTTTTAACCTGATTAAGGTTATTTAGCATTCTCTTTAAAGTCAGGAACAGAATAAGAATGCCAACTATTACTGCTTCTATTCAGTGTTGCAATTTATTGTCCTATCTCCCTAAGAAAAAAGAAATAAATAGCATGAGTGATATTTTTCTCTGCATGAAAATTCCAAGTGAATTTACAGACGAATAGAAATAAGAGTTCATCAAAGTTGTCATGTATGAGATCAAGACAGAAGAATCAGTCAATTCCTATGTACTACTTGAAACAATTTTGAAAATTTAATAATACTAAAAACTTTCACAATTGAAACAGTGAGATAAATTCTCATATACTTAGGAATAAATCTAACAAATGATGTGCAAGAACATTATGGAAAATATAAAATATTGCAGGTCATAAAAGAAGAATTAAATAGGCAAACCATGGTCAGTGAATGGGTGATTCATTATCATAAATGTCATTTTTCTGCAAGTAATTTATACATTTGAGTAAATTTCAATCATAATCTCAACAGGTGTTTTGTTTTTATAGAAATTTATAAGACGATTATAAAATTCATATGGAAAGTAAAGAGCCAAGAATGATTGAGGTAATTTTAAATAAGAAAAACAAAAGATGATGTGATGTGTCACACAGATCTCTTTTTAGGAATGAAGAACTTATTGCCCCAAATGTTCATAGTGCTGCCAAGAGACACTCCTTAGTTGTCAGCTGCCTTAAGATATCACCTTTGACAGTGAACATGACCTTGAACTAGGTGACTCTTTTCAACCTAAGATATTTAATATATTAAATGCCATTCAACTGAAGACATTTAATATATTAAATGCAATTCAACTTAAGATACATCAAATATCTTAAGTCTAAAAGAGCCATCTAGTTCAAGGTCATGCAGACTGTCCAGGGTAGTTTCCTGTTCCTTGCTTGGGACAACTCTGAAAAGCTATCCCAGCTCCAGCGCTTCCTGTGAGATTGGCTGAGGCCTTCACTGGGACTGCATCACACCTCAACTTTTCTGTCTTCCCAATTCATCTTGTTTTCTTTCCCTTCCACAGGTTTTGATCCAAAGAAGAATCCCTAATAAACTTGCATGCTAATTTCTATCTCAGGATTTTCTTCTCCCTAGAACCCAACCTTAGATTGAAGACTTATTATACAGCTATAGTACTTAAAATAGTGTAATACTGACACCAGGATAAATGAATAGATTCATGAAACAGAAAATAGAATGCAGAAACAAAACTTGGTATATGAGAGGTGACATAATATTAAGTTGGAAAAGAATGGACTGTTTAGTTAACAGTTACTGGAACAAGTTTCTTTTCACATGGAAAAAGAAGTAGGTCTATTGCCAAAAAGTTTCCATGAGGGACAAATACTTAAATGTTAAAAATGAAAAGGTAAAATTACTAATACAATATAGAATAGTTTTTGTGATAAGGCAGGAAAAATTTTCTCAAATAAGATGCAAAAGTTGAAACCATAAAGAAGGGATTGATAGATTTGATTACATTTTTTGGGGTATGTTTACATACAAGGCTCAAACTTGGAGACATATAAGCAAGAGAGGAATAGTATTCAGGATATATAAAGAACTTCCACCAATTAGTAAGAGAAAAACAAACAATAGCTAGAAAGCTGGCAAAAGGCATGAAGTGGAAATTTGCAGAGGAAGCTGGCCAAAAATCTTAAGAAAAAGTAGTCAGACCTATTAATTACCAATGAAACATATAAGAGATAATATTTCTCATCCATAAGGAAAGCAAAAATTAAACGTTATGAATAGGAAAGCAAAACATTATAAACAGGAAAACATGTAGGGGAAATGTAGGAAAATAGCAACCTCTTTGGCGGGGAATTTAGCAATGCCTTATAAATTTTTTTTCTTATATATACCCTTGAGAAACATAAAAATGTATACATGATAACATGCATAAAGATAATCAGTGCCACTTTGTAACAGCAAATATTTGGAAACAATCTATGTGCCCATCACCAGGGGGATGGAAAAATAATTATGTACATATGATGGACTGCTATATAGCAGTCAAAGTGAATTAGACACATTTACATATTTCAACAAAAATCTTAAACATAATGTGAATAAAAATTTGTACACAGTAAGATACCATTTTAAAAAAGTTATAATGTACACAATTTATGAAAAATACATTAGTGATAATTATTTTAAAATGTACTACAAAAAGGAGGCATAAGAATTTCAGAGAATTGTGTCTTTGAGGAGAGAGGAGAATGAGATGGGAAAAGCCTTTAACTATCTGTTCCATTTTTTTTCCTATGATAATAATCTGAGGTGAAAATAATCTAAATATGGCAAAATGTTAATATTAGTTGATGCCAGGTGGTAGGTATAATCCTTAATAGTGGCTATTCTGTGAATTTTTCTGTGTGTTTGAAATATTTTCTTATACAGATTTTCAAATTAAAAAGCAATGGCAGATAGTAGAAGCAAGAAATGCAAGACTCTAGAACAGATTTTGTAAGCATTTGCCCAGAACAGAGAAGTGGGGACAAGTTCTCTACCTAAACCTTCTATAAATAATTTCTCTTGCCTTCCCAGACTGTGCTTGGTAGACTTAAGAAAGCCTCTTCTGATGATGGCATTGCAGTGTATATTTATTTCCATTACGTCAATTATTCTTAATATTGTAATTTTTTGTGGTCTGTCACTTCAAGAAGCTCTGAACTTCTTGAATCCAGTGATCACATCTTTGTACCTTTTAATCTGCAAAATGTAGCATAATTTCCAGAACCCAGTAGATGTTCAGATAAATGTCTTTTGAATGAATAACTTAAATAAATGATATAATATATTTACAACTTATTTCAGGTCCATGAAACTCCCATAACAGATACTGGTCATATTTTCCATTTCCAATTAACTGTTGAAGATGGCACAATTGACTCAAGATTTAACATACGTCCAGTAAACCAAGCCCATGAGAACAACAAAGTGTCAAAATCCTCTACCCTGCCTACAAGGGTCAGCTTAATTATTTCTGCTTCATAAGTCTTTCCCTAATAGTCTGATATAATGTCAGATACTTCAGACCAGGGATTCAGGAGATTTGAGCTCAGATTATAGGTATCCTCTCAGATAAAATGATAAGGTAGTTTCTTTGGCTCATTCTTTTCACATCAGTCTCTGATTCTTCTTCAAAACTTGAGAGGCCATTATTAGTTGACCCAGACATTTGGCACTTCGATTATACCACCTTTTGTTATTTTATCCTTTATATTTGTGCTGAGTGTTTATACATATATAAATTTAAAATGTGTACATACAGACAGGCACAAACACACATATACCTGTATGTTACATCTTTTAAGGGCAAGTATCTGATCTGTTGTGTGCATACATAGCAAGAAAAAGCTTTTTTGTTCTTTGGCTTTTATTGGGACTTTTGGCAATAAATTAAAACAAGTACCTAAAACTTTACAGTAATATGCAGGAATGTCATTGGGTCTCATGTTCTCTAAGATAAATGAATCCTCTTGTGTGAATTTACTAAGGATAATTTCAATTTTAGCAGGATTTTAATTTTTCCCCAAAACAGAATGTTCTGGCTAGGGCCTGCACATGTTTATCAAAAGCTATCATTTAGTGATACTTTCTCAGTTTGTAAATAATTAGCCATTACTTCAGACAAGTGAAAATAATATTTCTTGAGCAAAAAGAATAAAACTGGAAGGATCACGCTACCTGACTTCAAAATATACTGTAAAGACATGTAATCAAAACGGCTTGGCGTATAAACAGTCACATAGATCAATGGAACAGAATAGAGAGCCCAGAAATAAATATACGTATTTATAGTCAATTGATTTTTGACGAAAGTGCCAAGAACACAATGGGGGAAAAGATAGTCTCTTCAGCAGATGGTGTTGGGGCAATTAGGTATACACATGCAGAAAAAGGAAATTACACCTTTATCTCACACCATGTACAAAATTAACTCATAATGGATTAAAGACTTATGTAAGATATGAAACTGTAAAACTACTATAATAAAACATAAGAGAAACATTTCATGACACTGGTCTAGGCAATGATCCTTTGAATATCAACCCGAAAGCATAGGCAACAAAAGCAAAAATAGACAAATGGGATTACATTGAACTAAAAAAGCTTCTGTACAGCCAAGAAAACAGTCAACGGAGTAAAGAGATAATGTATGAAATGGGAGAAAATGTTTGCAAACCATACATCTGAAAAGGGGTTAAATCCAAAATATGTAAGGAACACAACTCAATAGCAAGAAAAAAAACTAACCTAATTAATAAATGGACAAAGAATCTGAACAGATATTTTTTAAAAGAAGATATACAAATGACTAACAGGTATGTGAAGAAAAATCATCAAAATCACTAATCAGTGAAATCTAAATTAAAACCACAATGAAATATTACCTCACACCTGTTAAAATGGCTGCCATCAATTAGACAAAGATCAGGGGTGTTGGAGAGGATGTGGACCAAAGGGAACTTTGTACACTACTTGTGGGAAGGTAAATTAGTAGGAAATACAGTATGGAGGTTCTTCAAAAATTAAAAATAGAACTGCCTCCTGTTGGGGAGGGAAAACACTGGGAGAAATGCCTGATGTAAGCGACAGGGGGACAGAGACTGCAAACCACCCGGCAATGTGTATACCTATGCAACAACCCTGCAGGATGTGCACACATACCCCAGAGCTCAGAGTACAATTTACAAAAAAATAGAACTGCCACATGATCCAGCAATCCCACAACTGGGTATATAGCCAAAAGAAGTGAAATCAGTATGTTGTAGAGATATCCACACTCCTATGTTTGTTGCAGCATTATTCACAATAGCCAAGATTTGGAATCAACCTTAAAGTCTATCCACAAATGAATGCATATATACACAACAGAATACAATTCAGCCTTGAAAATGAAGGAAATTCTGTCCTTTCTGACAACATGGATGAAAATGGAGGGCATTATGTTAAGTGAAATAAGCCAGGCATAGAAAAACAAGTTTTGCATGATCTCACTTACATGTGGAATCTAACAAAGTTGAAATCATGGAAGCAGAGAGTAGAATGGTGGTTATCAGTGGCTGGGTGGGGTAGTGGGTAGGGTAGTTGGGGAGATGTTGGTTAATACATAATTTAAGTAAGGAGGAATAAGTTCAAGAGATCTATTTAATAGATCTATTTAATACATTCTCAAAAATTGCTAAGAGAGATATTAGTGTTCTCACCACAAAAAAACAAGTATGTAAGGTAATGCAAATGCTACTTAGCTCAGGCCAGCACAGTGGCTCACACTTGTAATTCCAGCACTTTGGGAAGCTGAGTCAGGTGGATCATTGAGTTCAGGAGTTCAAGACCAGCCTGGCCAACATGGTGAAACCAATCTCTACTAAAAATACAAAAGTTAGCCACGTGTAGTGGCAGGTATCTATAATCCCAGCTACTCGGGAGGCTAAGGCAGGAGAATCGCTTGAACCCAGGAGGCAGACGTTGCAGAGAGCTGAGATTGTGCCACTGCATTCCAGCTTGGGCAACAGAGTGAGAGACTCTGTCTCAAAAAAACAAAAAGTTAATTAGCTCAATTTAGCCATTCCACAATGTATAAATATGTCAAAACAACATGTTGTACATAATAAATATATAAAGTTTTTGTCAATTTAAAAAATAAATAAAACATCAGGACACATATTTTTAAAATAACTAATTTTTATAACAGCTCTCCAGTTCAAGCTCTTCTTTTCCACACCCTGCTCTTCTTTGCGTCTTCACTTCTCCCACCTCCTCTGACTTCTAACAACTGATCTATTGAGAACTTCCTTTCAGAAAAAAACTGCCACCATTATTCCATAGACTTTAACCTCCAATGAAACAAACGTTGAGATGCATGTTGTCCTCAGCCTTTAAAAAGCTCACAGGCTTAACTCTGCCTGTTTAGCCAAACAGAGGCTCGCATTCAATTCTGTGAGGATGCATTTGGGCTGCGAAGCTTCATTATATATTTTTGGAATTGTACTTGTGTGTATAAATATGAGGATGAGGTTTGTAGCAAATTATAATATTTAACATAAAAAATTAATATCCAACTATATCATTGAGCAGAGTTTTTTAATAAGCATAGAAAGTCATAGTTGGATCAAGGGCCTTGGTTTGGTAGTTTTTAGTTACTTGTTCCTCATAATCTTATATCAACATATCCTTTCACTTTTTCAATTGATTTTTAGCAAAAGTAGAGAAAGAATATGAATTGTTTATAATTCTTACACTATTTCTTAACTGTATTATTAATACTTAGGGACATATAAAATAAGACTAAGATTCTTTTACTTGATTCTGAAAACATTGTTAGTTATAGTGATTGAAAGTATGTCTTGGAATTAGATGAATTATGATTCAAATCTGCTCTGCCATTTTCTAGCCAGGAGTCATTAAGCAAATTACTTCTCTGAGATGCATTTTATTATCTATAAACTGGCTCTAATAAAAGAATGAAGTTCATAAGTTTTCTATACATACTAAGTGAGGTAGTGCTTGTGAAAAGCAGTATGCATCTATATCCTAGCACACAGTAAAAATGTTCACTTAATAGTGATCGTTATTTTGAACTTCAGTCAGTAGTTTTTGGTAATGGAGAGGATCTCTGAGGAGTGGCCAGGGCTGGTTGTAAAGTGATAGAGTGTAACATGAGCCAGGTCAAGGGATTTGGGGTTCAAAATTCAATTTCACCTGAAAAACCTTGGGCAACTTATTTAATCCTCACTTATCTTCAATATTGCTTTTGAAAAAAGTACCCCATGGTGTCCCAACCTTCTTTTACAATCCTCTCCCTTGCTATGTATTTATCTTTTGTTCCATTTATCAAAAGCTGCCCTAGAAAATAATCTTTTGAGACTTGTGACACTTGAGTCAATGGGTTCCTTCTCTCCACAGAAATTTAATTTTCAGTATTACCATTCAGTAGGCACTGATAGACTGTATATCTACTAAAGAAACTACAAGTATTAAGAACTGGAACAAGGGAGTTTTGAAGTATCAGAGACTTTCAATGTAATACTCACTTATGGATATTCTTCCTCTCTGGTTCTGTGAAAAACAAAATCTTCATAGTATCCTATAGCAACAGGATTTGTTTTCTAAATAAGTTAAAAATCTTTTTCTTTTTTTGGTAAAATTTTCCATTTCATACTTGAGCTCAGTCTGGTAATAAGCAGAACAGGATGAAAAACCCTTAATCTTCTTTCCAAGCCAGTCCTGTTATCCTGTGTCACACAAAAGTGGTTTGCTCCTCTAGGACTATGGAGACATTCTGGAATTATTGTGATCAGAGTTAGGAATCTGGTACCAATTTTAGTGCTGCAGCTGATTGAAAGCCTCAGTTCTCATATCTGTGAAATTAAGAGAATGGACTAGATTCTCAATAGCTCATAGGATTTATTTTGCAGTCCTACTTTTAGTGATTAGTAGGGGTTGCCTGGGGTACTGACTGGAGACAGCTGAGATGAATCTCAATGCAATAGGAAAGTGTTTTGTGATAAATTTGACATAAGCATAGAACAGAAGAATGAGGACCCATATGCCAGATGTGTATCATCCCTGAACTATGCCTAAGGTCTAGTTTCTAAGGTCTTTCTAGCTGTAGCGTCTTATCAGGCTATAATTGATTCTTTGCTTGTTGAAGATGTGAAGTGTCTGTCCTCCAAACAGGTCAGCCACCTGCTATAACTGACTGGATTATAGATGTATTATTGCCCCTTCTTTTGCAAAAGAATAAGGCACCATAAATAATTTTTTAAAGAAGTTGAAATATAGAAAAGAGAAAACAAAAAAGCTAAAGTTTGATTTTAATCTAATATTATTTTCTATTACTCAATACTCTATTTTGATTTAATGAACATAGACCATGGTAAATACAAGAGGGGTAGTATTGACCTTGAACACTATATGAAACCTTGGACATTTTTCAAATTTCTTATGAAAATGTCTGATTGAATCCTGAGATTTGTTGAGAATTCTGCATGATGGGAAAAATGCTTTTGCTGTCTTACTGAGTCAGACCTCAGCAGAGCAATCAAAATGATTGTTCTATTTAAAATTCATCAACGGTGATGATCATTTGCATCATCCACAAAAGATGTGACTTGGGTCTCATGTAAAGGCATTCAGTCTCATTGCCACCAACAGTCCCCTTTGATGCAGGTAACCTGATGCATAGTAAATGGATTAGCTCAGCCAAATTGGGGCAGGGGAAAGAGTTACATGTTCTAAAACTACACAGAGTTTTATGCCTGGAAAGTATTTTCACTCTTATATTTTGCATTGAGAATATTTAAAGTAATGATACTGGGAAGAAAGTTTCAAGGCATGCTTGTGAATGATGCATTTCTTGAAGCTACTCTTGAGTCTTTCTGTGAGAATGATTTTAAAAACCTATAACAACTTCTTTTATTTATACATTCAAAAATTTGTTCATTCAGATTCATTAGGGTTATTCCTTTCCCAAAAATGCTGTAGAAGTTTTTGTTGTTATTTTTCTCCTGATGATTTCTATTCTCTTACCCTCTTTTTACTTCGTGTTGTTATTTTTTAAAAAAGTAGAAAAACTTCTAGTTCTAAGAAGAAGTAACAGGAATTGAGTTTATCCTCTTGCCTAAAACAACTAAAAAATCAAACAAGTAAATGAAGGAATAATTTTCAAGATATTCCATATCAGGTAGTGAATAACAGTGATCACTAAGAGATGGAAAACAGGTAAAGGGAGCCCTGTGATTGTCAAAATTCATTGCCTTGAGTTTCCAGGCCATGGTGCAGTGAGGGGAAATACAGGCAGAACCAGAGAAACCCTTGAGTTGATGAGATGAAAACCAAAGTATGAGGAGACCACCAAGAGACCTAAATTTTAAGGGCAGAGTACTGGAGAGAAGAGAGAGCTGCAAAGAGACAAAACCCAAGACATCAGCAGATGATCCTTCTTGAGTATTAAGTTGAATAATGATCAGGGCATACATGTACAGAAAGCATCTGAGGCTGGGGAAAGAAATACTCAAAGTATAGAGGCAACAGTGAAAGTTGATAATAGGAATTGGGTCATTTTTGTCAAACCAAGCTAAAACAGAGTCAAGAAGCCAAGGGGGAGAAGCACTTAGGGAACATAACATAACTCCAAGAATGAAATTATCTGCTGAGACTGGCTACTGAAACTGCTTGCTGTAATCTGAAACTAGTTTTATCTGTAACTGCTGAGATAATTTGCTTCAACTCTAGGACTAATTTTGCCCAAAACCATTGGCCACCAATCAGAGCTTGCCAGCTTCCCAGACTTTAACTCATACAAGTGAACTTTCTCTCAAGACCACAGGGTAAAATCCTTTTTTATAAAACTCCCAACCTTCCCTGTTTTCAAGATTATTGAAGACCACTTGGTCTGCATGTATGCCCTGAATTGCAATTTTTCTCTTCCGAAATAAAACGTTAAATTTAGAGATTTGTCTCTAAATTTTTATTGTGACTTTGACACAACAGTAGTCAGATCCAACTCAGGGTCAGGAATAGTGTCCAATCCTCTACCAGAGAGGAAAACTTCATAATTCATGAGCCATTAGATGGAGTAGTCAGAAGAGGCTTGCCTTAGTAGCAGAGAATAATTAGAGCTAGAAAAAACACTGCTCAGGTCTTGCCTAAAAATTCTTGTAGCAGAAAGGATCAAACTATTTTCAAATTATTTAAAATGTGTCCCAAAACAAAACTCAAGAATAATTATTAAAATACAAAAATATACAAAACCTCAAAAGGCAAAACATACAATATCTTATATTTAATCAAAAATTACCAAGCATTCGAAGAAGCAGAAAAATACTACCTACAATGGAGAAAAAAGTCAGTCCAACAAAACTCACCCAGAACTGAAAGAGATGCGAGAATTAGCTGACAAGGACGTTGGAAAATTATTAAAAGTTTATTTCATGTGTTCAAAAAGCTGGTGGAAATATTGAGCATGCTAAATAGAAAGATTAAATATATATATATTTTGAGACTGAGTCTTGCTTTGTCACCAGGCTGCAGTGCAGTTGCACAATCTTGGCTCACTGAAACCTCTGCCTCCCAGGTTCAAGTGATTACCCTGCCTCAGCCTTCTGAGTAGCTGGGACTATAGGCACACACCACCACACCCAGCTAATTTTTTGTATTTTAGTAGAGACAGGCTTTCACCATGTTGGCCAGGATGGTCTCAATCTCCTGAACTCGTGATCCATCCACCTCAGCCTCCCAAAGTGCTAGGATTACAGGCATGAGCCACTGCTCCTGGCCAAAAATACATTTTTTTAAAAGATTCATATCAACTTTGAGAGGCAAAAAGCAGAAAATAAATCCTGGAGATAAAACTTACATAAAAAAGACATTAATGGGCTTAATGGCAGATTAAACATTGCAGAAGTGTGATGTACTTGAAGACATGGTAATAGGTACTATTCAAAATGAAACACAAAGAGAGAACAAATCAAAACCAAAAAAGAACAGAGAATCAGTAAACTGTGGGGCAACTTCAAATGGCTTTATATATGTGTAGTTGATGTTTCCATAGGAAGGTAGGAATTTGAAAAAGATGAAGAAATAATGGTAAAAAAATTTTCAAATTTAGGAAAATTATAAATCTTTAGAAAGTTCAAAACCCCCCAAGAACAAGAAATGTGAAGGATACTACACCAAGGCACATCATAATCAAATTGTCACAAACCAGTTATGAAAAATTTTATAAGCAACCAGGGAAAAACATTGCAAAATACCTGGAGGAACAAAGATAAATGAGAGCAGACTTTTTTGTCAAACACAATGCAAAACATCGTTTTTAAAGTGCTGAAAGAAGAAGAAAGAAAAAACTCTAGCATTTTAAACCCAGTGAAAATACCTTACAAAAAAGTGTGATATGAAAGTTTTTTCCAACATAAAAATGTGGAAAGAATTTATCACCAGTAGTCCTGTACTACAAGAAATGTTGCAGGAGTCCTTCCCACAAAAGGAAAATGATACCATCTGGAAATTGGATCTACACAAAGTTAAAATGATTTGTTTCTTATTATTCAAATATTTTTGAAAGAGAATTCACTGCATAAGCAAGCATAATAAAAGTGTAAGGTTTATAAGATATGTGGAAGTAAATGTATGATAGTAATAACCCAAAGCCCAAGAAGGGAGATGTAGAAATAAACTATCATAAGGTCCTTATACTATATGTGAAATGGTATGATACCACTTGAAGGTAGATTATAATAAGTTAAAGGTATATACTATAAGCCCTAAAGTACTGTCTAAAGAAACAAAACAGAGTTTCAGATAATGAGCTTAACAAAGCAGATAAAATGGAATCATTAAAAATACTCAGCCTATCCAAAAATGAGGCAGACAAAGAGGAAAAGGGGAACAAAGAACATATAGAACAATGAGAAAACAGAAGGCTGATTTATACCTTGGCATATTAATAATCACATGATGTGTAAATACCCCCAATTAAAAGGCAAAGATTATCATTCTGCATGAAAACTTAAGACCCAAGAATATGACGCCTATGAAAGATGGACCTCAAATATAAAGACACACTTAAGTTAAAAGTGTGGAAAAAGATATTTCATGATAACACTAACAAAAGAAAGCTGCAATGGCTATATTAATATCAGACTAAGTAGATTTCAAAGCAAAGGATATTATCAGCAACAAAGAATTTATTGTATAATAATGAAAAGGCTACACATTTTTGGTGGAAATGTATAATGGAACAACCTCTTTGGAAGACAGTTTGGAATTTCTTAATAAAGTTAAACATATATCTGCCATATAAACCAGCCATTCCACTCCCTGGTATCTACCCCAGAGAAATGCAAGCATATGTCCCTACCAAGGGATGTATATACCAAGGTTCATAACAGCTGTATTTGTAGTAGCCCCAAACAGAAATCAACCCCAATGTCCATCAATAGGTAAATGAATAAACAAATTATGTTACATCCATGGAATGAAATATTATTTAGCAATGAAAGGATTTAACTCTTAATGCATGAAATCATATGGACAATCTCAAAATAATTGTGTGGTTTGAAACAACCCAGAAGAAAAACAAGAGTACATACTATGTAATTTTATTTGTATAAAATTCTAAGAAATGCAAACTGATGTATAGTGACAGAAAGCAGACCAGTGGTTGCCTGGAAACAACCAGGTGGGTAGGTGAGAAGGGTACTGTGAGCAGGAGAAGCAAAAAGGAATGACAACGCGGCATCAGGAACTTTAATTTAGAGTGCTATATATGTTATCTTTATTGTGGTGATGAATGCATAGATCATATTGGATGTGTGGACATATGTCATATGTCAAAGCTTATAAAATTGTATACTTCAAATATGTACAGTTTATTATATGTGTATCAATTAAAACTCAATAAAGGTTCAAAACGAAGTGGGATACAATAATATGCATAGAAGATATCACATCAGGGTTATCAGGATGCAAATATTTTACTACTTTATCCTCTCTACTTTGCATCTTCAGCATTAGAATATTTTTTTATCAGCAGAACAACAAACTTTAATAATCGGTCTCAGGAATAGGCAACCTTGATTGGAATCATTAACTGAATGTATTATCCAAAAAATAATGACTATAATATTGGCTTTAAGAATCTGTGCAATTGTGATCTTTCAGCAATTTAGACAAATTTATGATAACCTCCCTCAAAATCTCCTAAGCCATCAATGAAAAATTTCAGCCTCCCTTGTGGCATGATTATAAATGCAGACACGAACTCACTGGGCTCAAAAGGAAGGACCTAAAAAAATCTCTGGCTTGATGCTTCCTTTTACAAAGAGATTGAGCTCAGAAAAAATACGTGACCAACTTGAAGTCACACAACAATAACTCATGCCTCCTCACTTCCCTGAGAGTTCAGTATTTCAGAATTCAGAGGCTTCAATATAGAGGCCATTCAATAAATATTTGTTAAACTGAGAATAAATATCCTAGATTGAACTCCTAACATTGGACTCTTATTTTAGGATGCACTCAGGTATTATCAAAGAAAAAGCACACTCTGATGCAAAAATCCATATACCTCGAACCTCTCCACATTAACATATTTCTGTTTTTGGAAAGGGACGCTGTAGGAAGAGCATAAACTGACCTCATCTCTTTTTATCCTGTCATTTATGCTCTGTTATATTTAGGGCATGACCCATTTATTTGGGTTTATGGAAAAAATGGGCCAGTACGAATTCTCCATTCTTATCTTCCCCTTTCTTGTGTTTTCTTAATTTTGTTTTTTACTTGATTTTTGTTTATCTCTATTTATCTTTTAATTAAATTTCTGGCAATAACCTTTCCAGGGATTCTGGGAACATTCATTCAGTTTCCTCAAAGCCATTCAGGGGATAAACTATGCATAGGGTTGCCAGAAAAAGGGGCAGGGGTTGGGAGGATTAGAACACAGCTATCAATCCCTCAGAATGGGTGGAAGGAAAAATCTAAATATTTCAGTTAAACTAGTGTCAACCATTAAGAAACCACAGTAAACAGATGTAGAACAGTTGTGGTTTTTGCCATGAATGCACACACGTAGAACATTTCATAGCTCTTCTTCTTCCTCCTCTGCCACTGTTTTGTACCACGACCCTATAAACTTTATCTAAAGAAAAAATGCTAGTTTTTTTTGTGGCCCAAGTTAAGTATAAAATTTAATCATCTGACATTCTTTATACATAGTTTTCAGAAATTGTGACTAAATCCCTAGGGATTGAGAAGTAGTAGGTGATAAAGTAAGGCTGATCTTCAGGGAGGTTTAATCACAGGATAACGTAATGCATTCTGCAAAATAATTACAGTATGATTTCTCATTATACTGTGGCCATGGCTCTCAAACCTTGGGGTACATAAGAAACACAGGGTATTCCCTGGCACTTCTTCCAGAATTCTGAATTAATATTTCTGGGTGGAGCCCCACAATTTCCACTTTTTAATGGGTTTCACAAATGATTTTGCTGTAAGTGGATTTTTGTTAATTAAAATTGCTCAAATGCTCTCTAATTTTGTTGCAGCAAAACCCTAAAATTTAAATTTCACTACTTACTAGCTAAGAGTCCTTAGAAATGTCAAATGACTTCTCTATATCTAATCTTTAAAATAAGAATAATAACATAGGATTTTGTGGGAATTAATAGAAGAAGGTATGTAAAGTGCCTGGTACAGAATAGGCACTTTACTAATTTTAGTTTCTTTTCCCAAACATATATCATGTTCCTTCTTAATTTGACCCTGAACTAGAATGTGTTTCTTCCTTAATTATTAACCTGAATATAAACAATTCCCTACTGTAAAAAATCTGGAGACAACAGATGCTGGAGAGGATGTGGAGAAATAGGAACACTTTTACACTGTTGGTGGAAGTGTAAATTAGTTCAACCATTGTGGAAGACAGTGTGGCGATTTCTCAAGGACCTAGAAATAGAAATTCCATTTGACCCAGCAATCTCATTACTGGGCATATTTCCAAAGGATTATAAATCGTTCTTCTATAAGGACACATGCACACGAATGTTCATTGCAGCACAGTTTACAATAGCAAAGACCTGGAATCAACCCAAATGCCCATCGATGATAGATTGGACAGGGAAAATGTGGCACATATACACCATGGAATATTATGCAGCCATCAAAAATGACGAGTTCGCATCCTTTGTAGGGACATGGATGAACCTGGAAACCATCATTCTCAGCAAACTGACACAAGAACACAAAATCAAACACCGCATGTTCTCACTCATAGGCGGGTGTTGAACAATGAGAACACATGGACACAGGGAGGGGAGCACTATACACTGGGGTCTGTTAGGGGGAAATAGGGGAGGGACAGCGGGGGATGGGGAGTTGGGGAGAGATAGCACAGGGAGAAATGCCACATATAGGTGAAGGGGAGGAAGGCAGCAAACCACACTGCCACGTATGCACCTATGCAACAGTCTTGCATGTTCTTAACATGTACCCCAAAACCTAAAATGCAATAAATAAATAAATAAATGCAAAAAAAAAAAGTTACATACCTCAACTCAAATGACCAATTGTGTTAGTTGCCAGTCCCAGAAATATTTTTGCTTTTTCAATGACTGAGGCATGACAGAACATGGATGCCTGACATAATTAGTGATGATAAAGAGATAGCAAATGTAAGATTTTGAAACTGATTTTGAGTAAACAAACAAAAAACCAAGAAATTCCTAACTCATACTTACCATATTGCTTTGGGTTCTATTGTGCACACTGAGAGAAAAATTGACATAAGAATAAATTTAAATGCACAGAGCATTTCTGCTCATAGACAAGGGTTCAAGGTAAATACTAGTTCATTTTTTTGGATACATGTTCTATTTCTCAGCCTCTTGTTTTACTATTCATCCAAAGGTTTTAGATCCAGCAAGATGCTTGTACACATGTAGAATTTAAACATAAGCCCAGTGCACACCCAAGCAGCCCAGAGGAACATTTTTCAAAATGAGAATTACGTTTGGGCCAATAGCCAACAATGGTAAGGATATGCTCAGCATCCTAAATGAACACACAGAACTCAACCCTCTGAGGCTTATGAAAGTCTCTCTCCTTATTTATCAGGGCAGGATGAAAGCTAAAAGAGCTTATAAATAAAATTTGACCAGGGCCTGTCCAGACAGAACCCTGTCCTAAGGCTCTTCCTTCATCCTGCCAAACCCACCAAAGCCTTCGTAATCATATATGCTTAAAAAGCCATTCACCCTTCAGCACTGCTTCACAAAACACTGGGGAAAGCATGCCAAGCTTTTACTTACCCTAAAAAAGCTAAAAATATAAACATATTTTTTAATGGCTAATTTTTATTTTTATCAAAACCATACAGGTACATTACGTTAAAAGTACTAAGTAGCTTACACTAAAACAGAACAGTTGCCCCCATATCCCGAGCAACATTAACTCTAATCTTTCAAGCAACTACTTGCAAATAGCTGTTTCTTCTAGCATCTATCTCCATGTTTCTATATAACTTTATATTTAATGTTATTTAACTATGTCAATATGTCACTGCTGGGCTAAGTCATGGTCTATAATTTCACTTTCTTTCTTGAATATGTATTTTTATTTCCTAAAGTTATTTCTTTTTTTAAAAAGAATTCATTTGGTTTTCTCTGTATTTACACCTAAGGCTTTCTAAATCCTCTAGCTGCTGGCATTTGAATAGAATTGTCCACAAATATAACCTATCAGATAATTTCTCATTTCTGGAGACTTTCTCCTAGAGTCAATTTAGGCCTCCTATTTTAAATTTGAAATAGATTTCTAGAAGTCACATTGATCCACTATCTGGGACCTTTGGCTTTTCTTTATTTAATGGCCTGATTTTGAGATCAATTCCAAAGGATCCCTGAAAAAAAAATATTCCATTTATGTTTTAGAGGCACCCTAAAATAGAATATTGAACCAATTTACATATTACTCTTAATGGTGGCAACTGATATGTTCTCACAAATTGCAAAATCAAAGCAACCTGATAGAGCAACCTAAAAACGGTGACAAACTCTCCTAATAAGAATGCTGAAGGCTGAGATGCGAAAATGGAGAAGGCTTAAAAATTTGTGTTTTCCAAAGATATTCCTCAAGAAGAGCAACACCAAGGCACATAATCGTCAGATTCACCAGGGTTGAAATGAAGGAGAAAATGCTAAGGGCAGCCAGAGAGAAAGGTCAGGGTACCCACAAAGGGAAGCCCATCAGACTCACAGTAGATCTCTCAGCAGAAACCCTACAAGCCAGAAGAGAGTGGGGGCCAGTATTCAATATCCTTAAAGAAAAGAACTTTCAACCCAGAATTTCATATCCAGCAAAACTAAGCTTCATAAGTGAAGGAAAAATAAAATCCTTTGCGAACAAGCAAGTACTCAGAGATTTCATCACCACCAGGCCTGCTTTACAAGAGCTCCTGAAAGAGGCACTAAACATACAAAAGAACAACCAGTACCAGCCACTCCAAAAACATACCAAATGGTAAAGAGCATCAACACAATGAAGAATCTGCATCAACTAATGGGCAAAACAGCCAGCTAGCATCAAAATGGCAGTATCAAATTCACACATAACAATATTAACCCTAAATGTAAATGGACTAAATGCCCCAATCAAAAGACACAGACTGGCAAATTGGATAAAAAGCCAAAACCCATTGGTGTGCTGTATCCAGGAAACCCATCTCACATGCAAGGATACACAAAGGCTCAAAATAAAGGGATGGAGGACGATTTACCAAGCAAATGGAGAGCAAAGAAAAGCAGGAGTTGCAATTCTCATCTCTGATAAAATAGACTTTAAAGCAACAAAGATCAAAAGAGACAAAGAAGGACATTACATAATGGTAAAAGGATCAATGCAACAAGAAGAGCTAATGATCCTAAATATATATGCACCCAATGCAGGAGCACCCAGATACATAAGGCAAGTTCTTAATGACTTACAAAGAGACTTAGACTCCCACATAATAATAGTGGGAGACTTTAACACCCCATTGTCAATATTAGACAGATGAACGAGACAGAAAATTAACAAGGATATCCAGGACTTGAACTCAGACCTGGACCAAGCAAACCTAATAGACATTTATAGAACTATCCACCCCAAATCCACAGAATATACATTCTTCTCAGCACCACATCACACCTACTCTAAAATTGACCACATAATTGGAAGTAAATCACTCCTCAGCAAATGCAAAAGAACGGAAATCATAACAAACAGTCGCTCAGACCACAGTGCAATCAAGTTAGAACTCAGAATTCAGAAACTATCTCAGAACTGCACAGCTTCATGGAAACAGAAAACTGGCTCTTGAATGTTGACTGGATAAACAATGAAATGAAGGCAGAAATAAAGATGTTCTTTGAAACCAATGAGAAAGAAGACACAACATACCAGAATCTCTGGGACACATTTAAAGCAGGCTCTAGAGGAAAATATATAGCAATAAGTGCCCACATGAGAAGCAAGGATAGATCTAAAATTGACACCCTATCATCAAAATTGAAAGAGCTAGAGGAGCAAGATCAAAAATACTCAAAACCTAGCAGAAGACAAGAAATAACTAAGATCAGAGCAGAACTGAAGGAGATAGAGACACAAAAAACCCTTCAAAAAATCAATAAATCCAGGAGCTGGTTTTTTGAAAAGATCAACAAAATAGACAGATCATTAGCCAGACTAATAAAAAAGAAAAGAGAGAATAACCAAATAGATGCAATAAAAAATGATAAAGGGGATATCACCACAGATTCCACAGAAATTCAAACCATCATCAGAGATTATTACAAACAACTCTATGCACATAAACTATGAAACCTGGAAGAAATGGATAAATTCCTGGACACTTGCCTTCTCCCAAGCCTAAACCAGGAAGAAGTCGAAACCCTGAATAGACCAATAACAAGGTCTGAAGTCGAGGCAGCAATTAAGAGCCTACCACCCAAAAAAAGCCCAGGTCCAGATGGGTTCACAGCCAAATTCTACCAGACATACAAAGAGGAGCTGGTACCATTCCTTCTGAAACTATTCCAAATAATACAAAAAGAGGGAATCCTTCCCAAATCATTTTATGAGACCAACATCATCCTGATACCAAAACCCGGCAGAGACTCAACAAGAAAAGAAAACTACAGGCCAATATCCATGATGAACATAGATGCAAAAATCTTCAATAAAATACTGGCAAGCTGAGTGCAACAGCACATCAAAAAGCTTATCCACCATGATCAAGTAGGATTCATCCCAGGGATGCAAGACTGGTTCAACATACACAAGTCTATAAACGTAATTCACTACATAAACAGAACCAAAGACAAAAACCACATGATTATCTCAATTGATGCAGAGAAGGCCTTTGACAAAATTCAAAGCCCTTTATGCGAAAAACCCTCAATAAACTAGGTATTGATGGAACATATCTCAAAATAATAAAAGCTATTTATAACAAACCAACAGCCAATATCATACTGAATGGGCAAAAACTGGAAGCACTCCCTTTGAAATCTGGCACCAGACAAGGATGCCCTCTCTCACCACTTCTATTCAATATAGTACTGGAAGTTCTAACCAGAGCAATCAGGCAAGAAAAAGAAATAAAGGGTATTCAATTAGGAAAGGAGGAAGTCAAATTGTTTCTATTTGCAGATGACATGATTGTATATCTAGAAGACCCCATCATCTCAGCCCAAAATCTCCTGAAACTGATAAGCAACTTCAGCAAAGTCTCAGGATACAAAATCAATGTGCAAAAATCACAAGCATTCCTATACACCAAGAACAGACTTAAAGAGAGCCAAATCAAGAATGAACTGCCATTCACAATTGCTACAAAGAGAATAAAATACCTAGGAATACAACTAACAAGGAACGTAAAGGACCTCTTCAAGGAGAACTACAAATCACTGCTCAACGAAATAAGAGAGGACACAAACAGATGGAGAAACATTCCACGTTCATGGTTAGGAAAAATCAATATCGTGAAAATGGCCATACTGCCCAAAGTAATTTACAGAATCAATGCTGTCCCCATTAAGCTACAAATGACCTTCTTCACAGAACTGGAAAAAACCACCTTAAACTTCATATGGAACCAAAAGAGAGCCCACATAGGCAAGTCAATTCTAAGCAAAAAGAACAAAGCAGGAGGCATCACACTACCGGACTTCAAACTATACTACAAGACTACAGTAATCAAAACAGCATGGTACTGATACCAAAACAGAGATATAGACCAATGGAAGAGAACAGGGGCCTCAGAGGCAACACAACATATTTACAACCATCCGATCTCTGACAAACCTGACAAAAACAAGCAATGGGGAAAGGATTCCCTATTTAATAAATGGTGTTGGGGAAACTGGCTAGCCATGTGCAGAAAGCAGAAACTGGACCCCTTCCTGACACCTTACACTAAAATTAACTCCAGATGGATTAAAGACTTAAACATAAGACCTAACAGCATAAAAACTCTAGAAGAAATCTAGGCAAAACCATTCAGGACATAGGTGTAGGCAAGGACTTCATGACCAAAACACCAGAAGCATTGGCAACAAAAGCCAAAATAGACAAATGGGACCTCATCAAACTCCACAGCTTCTGCACAGCAAAAGAAACAGTCATTAGAGTGAATTGGCAACCAACAGAATAGGAGAAAATTTTTGCACTCTACCCATCTGACAAAGGACTGATATCCAGAATTTACAAAGAAGTAGAACAGATTTACAAGAAAAAAGCCCATTCAAAAGTCGGCGAAGGATATGAACAGATACTTTACAAAAGAAGACATACAGGAGGCCAACAAACATATGAAAAAATGCTCATGATCACTGGTCATTAGAGAAATGCAAATCAAAACTACATTGAGATACCATCTCACGCCAGTTAGAATGGCAATCATTAAAATTCTGGAGACAACAGATGCTGGAGAGAATGTGGAGAAATAGGAACACTTTTACACTGTTGGTGGAAGTGTAAATTAGTTCAACTATTGTGGAAGACAGTGTGGCGATTCCTCAAGGACCTAGAAATAGAAATTCCATTTGACCCAGCAATCCCATTACTGGGTATATATCCAAAGGATTATAAATCATTCTACTATAAGGACACATGCACACGAATGTACATTGCAGCACAGTTTACAATAGCAAAGACCTGAAACCAACCCAAATGCCCATCGACGATAGACTGGACAGGGAAAATGTGGCATATATACACCATGGAATATTATGCAGCCATCAAAAACGATGAGTTCGTGTCCTTTTTAGGGACATGGATGAACCTGGAAACCATCATTCTCAGCAAACTGACACAAGAACACAAAATCACCGCATGTTGTCACTCATAGGTGGGTGTTGAACAATGAGAACACATGGACACAGTGAGGGGAGCACTACGCACTGGGGTGTGTTGAGGGGAATAGGGGAGGGACAGCGGGGGGTGGGGAGTTGGGGAGAGAGAGCATGGGAAGAAATGCCAGATATAGGTGAAGGGGAGGAAGGCAGCAAATCACACTGCCACGTATGCACCTATGCAACAATCTTGCATGTTCTTCACATGTACCCCAAAACCCAACATCCAATAAAATAAAAAATTTGTGTTTTCCCTTCAAGTTCTGTAGAGTTCCCTGGCAGTTGATTGTCATCTGATTTTGGCAATTCACTAAAATTGAACAACACATACAAGCAACAAGGAAAAATCAATTTGGTGACCATGAAAAAAAGAGAAATGAGTTGTAGACTCACTGGGAAAGTTTATAAAGCCTTCTCTGTAGGATTTAGTTATTGCTTTTTATTCTGAAACAGCAGCACTGAAGCACAGAAAATGCAAGTAATTGGGGTCAATGTTCAGTCAGATTCCTCAAAAAAGGATCTCAAACCAACCAGCATATGGTATGCAGTGTCCTCTGTTAGAATAAAACTTTGACTTCAAATAAGCATGTGATGCCTCTTACTTTTCCACCGGGAAAAGTTAATGAGTTTCCTTTGACAAATGTTACAAAGGTGTGATTTTTCAGAAGTGAAAGTATAAATACCTCAAACTCCTTGTGTAAAAAAATTATACTCTTGAAAGGAGACAAAACGCACATAATTCCAATGCCTTTTTGTTTTTCTGTGTAAAACTCTTAGGGCCAATATGGAAGAAACTGTGTCAAAATGGGCAGAGATGAGATTCCAGGATCTCACCAAGAGGAACACATAAACATTCAAAAATTGATTTCATTGTTTTATGCAAAGGAGGTTGTGGGCTGCTAGACTGGGGATTAGGCTGCTAAAACTTTGTCCAGATACTTATGGAAAAGTTTATCCTTTCTCCATGGCCTAGGAAGAGACAAAAAATGGCAAAAGGGAGCACTGACTTATCTTAGAAATGTTGACAATGGCCTGAATGTCTGTTCCTCAGAGGTTACCTGTTTGTTTTCTCAAGTCCCATGTGCACTTGCAGTCATAGCACATTTAAAGGTGTCACTTAACTTTCTAAGTGTCAGTTTCTTAAATGGAAAACAATAGCAGTATCTGTAAGAGCTGTTCTGAGAACTGAAATTTTACAGAACAGAATCTTGAAAATTCATGCCACAAGCATATGAGTGTCTCAAGCAGCCCCCTACACTCCTGAAAACATGTCCCCAAGTTGATGTGAAAAAATCAAAAGCAGCCTTTATTGACTTCTGAGCCTTCTAAATCTTCAGTTACCTCCCTCTTCTGCTATGGAACCCTTGGGCATTCCAGCTTTCATTGAGTTCTCACCTTTAAATTTCTGCAGCTTTTAGTTTGACTCCGTGAGGTACCCACACCTTGCAGACTTTTAGTTATTTATCTTTTTCTGGATGGAAGTCTCTCCAATACAGAGTTGAGAGCTCCTTAAGAACAGAGACAAGTTGTGGTTGCTTTTGTATCTTCTGTGGTTCTTAGCTAAATGTCATGCTCAGAATATTTGTTCACCACCTGTTGATTCTTGTTCAGTGGAGCATCACCTTCTATAATGGTGTTTTTCAAACCTCGCTGCACATTACAGTCACCTGAGGTTATTTTATAAGCTACTGATATCCAATCCCATCTCTCAAGATTGTAATTTAGTTGAACTTGGATAAACCTGGGCATTTGTATGCTCTGAATGTTCCTTGGGTGATTTTAATCTACCACCACCCCAGGCCCTCTTTTAGAAGTTCTTCTGTAAAGCTGGGCAGAGAAATAAACATGGTGGGTGGTGAGAGGAAACTTGAGTGGGCTTCTCTTAGGTGCTAAGAGAATCTTAAATCTTAAAAGTTCCCTAACACCTCATTAACTTCTCCAGACACTGGGATGTATACTTGAAACAGAAGGCTTAGTTAGAAGTATTCTTTAGTGGGCCAACAGTCCTCTCGATATAGGGATTTAGAGGCCAGAGGAGCGTCTGTCTTGAGACCATGACAGTTGTAAAGCTACAGGTAACTCTTTTTCACATACTAGAAGTTCTATCGACTTAGGAATGTAAGAGTTAGAAGAGAAGTCTAATCCAAATATGTTCCCTGCCCAAGAGCCATCTTGAATAGCCAACAGTTATGTTTCAAAAACTAATTATGCCAACATATAATATTAAGATTCTGCTTTCAATGACTTTATAATCCATGAAGAAACATTAAGATATAAACCTATGAAACTTAGCAAACAGGATAAAAAGATCGCAAATGTCAAAAGAGAAAAATAATAAAGGCTACTAATGATTGGATGTTTACTGTGTATCAAGCATGGTGCCAAATGCTTTACATACTTTATTCTATTTAAGCCTTGTAATTCTACAAGGAAGAAATATTTTATATTATCCTCATTTTGCAGATGAAGGAACCAAATTGCGAAAAGGTTGAGTAACTTGCATAGGGTTAGACAGCTAGAAATGGTACAGGAAGGATTTAAAATCAGACAGTCTCATGCCAGAGTTTATACCCTGGGTGTTCAGAGCCACTGCTTTGTATTGAGGAGCATGTAAGAGCAGTGGTTGTTCAGAGGAGCTAGAGAGTACTATATTGTGTGATGCAATGAACAAAGAAAACCATTTACAGTGGTGGTATGATTTCAGCTGGCCCTGAAAAGAAGTTTGAATGTAGATAGAAGACAAACTTGGGGAGTTCATCACGTGAATCTCAGTGCTTCAGAAGTCCTTAAGAAACAACTAGATGAACTGTGGCTATAGAAAATACTCAAGGTCTTCTGTGATAAGAGCCCTTGGCCCCAGAGTACCACCAGGATCATGCTTTGTCCCAGACTCTGAGCTAACATCTGGTTAGTCTAAAACTAATAATGCAGCAGGAAGAAGTCCAAAAAGGTTAAGCTCTTCATGAAATCCTAACTTTGAACCATCTCTTTTCACCTAGTATATATATATATGTATATATATACACATATATACACACACACATATATGTACATATATAGTATATACATATACAGTATATACATATGTATATATATGTATACCAAGCTGTATGGTTGCTTGGCAAATGTTTCCCTAAAGCAGTGTTTCCCAAGGAACATTATTTGATATTTATCATTCTTCCTTTTATTTGACAAATGTTTTTTATTGAGTGCTTACTATGTGGGTAGTAGTGGTGAGCAAAACCAAGCCCTGCCTTCACCAAGCTGAGTCCAGAGCTGAGATTCCCTGTGGGTCTAGTGGGAAAACAGCATTTATATGGGCCCTGTGGTAGCACATACAAGAGGATGAAAAAGAAGGCAAATGTGGCTGGACAAAGATGGCAAAGAGGAGCACCATGTGAAATGAGGCCTGGGATTTAGTATAGACTGGATTAAATAAAGTTAAACAGGTTTTTAAAAAAATTATAAGTCTTCTTGGAATCATCAGTAATAGAATATGTTGTGAATTCTCAAGAAGGATATTAGATACATATCCTGAAGTTACTTTTACACAGGGCATATAGAGACTCTCATGTTTCCCTATTAGGAAGTACTACTTGTCTGTATCTAAAGGTACAATGCACTAGATGAGTGGGGTGTTTAAAGTGAGGCCAGTGTAATAATTTTGTTCCAGAAGTTAAGAAGATTGGTATTAAGTCTCCTAAAATTCAGAGCTTCCTAATCTCTGAAGGATTTTGAAAGGGACTTCAAATTGGAATGAAGGCTGTTTACATAAATAGCATGTAATACCATACAGAAATATGGCCAATGTTGTCAATTGATTTTTCATCACTTAAAAAAAGGTATTTAATAATTTATTCCAGTTTCCATAAAAGGGGGCTTGTTTCAATATTTCTAAATATAAAAGGAAAAGTATAAATGCAGGAGGAATTAATTATATTCATGATTCTAGCTAGAATTAAGGCTAAGAATTACTAATCTTTGGGGGACAGCCTAGGTTCTTAATCTGCTAGGGAAAAAACATAGTTAATGTGCACTAGATGAGAATTACATTTTAGAGGAAGAACTTCAGGAAAACTTACTTAGAGAGGAAATACATAAAATTGACTATTATGGGTGTCTTTCTGTATAAATATTATTGCAAAGATTACTCATTGATTAACTTTTGCATATTAAATATGCCTAACTAGAATTTGAAAGTCATAAGCCTATTTCATTTATATGGCTTTGGAAAACGTTTTGACCTATTTAGGTAGTTGAGTTATAAACCTTAAGGCAGCAACTTTAGAGGTATAGCAAAAAAGAAGTCACATTCTTTGTACTTTGTGAGATGTTGATTGAATGGGTTCACTTTATTGCTGTGACACATTAACTGCTCCATACATTAACTTTGCTGATACTTAAAAAAATAAAAAAGAAACAATACTACCCAAATATTTACTGAGTGCTTCTGTATTTCAGGATGAAAGTAAAGTGCAACACAATTCCTACAGCAATCCAATGAGGCAGGTATTAATAGAGAATTTAAGTATTGTGTTTAATGTTAAACAGTGGGTACGTAGCCAAATTACAACTGGGACTCATGTCTAGTTGACTCTAGAATCTAAGCTCATGTTAAAGGATCATTTTTTTAAAATGTGAAATAATGACCCACATGTAAATATAAAATAAACACGTCAAAGATTTGATTTAACTCTTTAAATAAATGAAGGAACCAGTAAGATGTTACCAGTTCAAAAGAGCACCCAAAGAAGAGACATGGTCTAAATTAGAAACTGAATTTGCAAATTGACACAGAAGTGGCTGCTTATCTTTAGGTTTGATGAACAATGAAAAGCCATCTTTAAACCTCCACTCAACAGAATTTACATATCTATAGACAATACTTTTTTGGTTATTAGTTCTTATGCTATCAGTTATGTCCAACTTACACAGTTGTAAAATAGACTCAGAGTCACCAGAGAATGGGGTAACTTGGAAAGGTATGCTTTAAACAATGCATATATCCTGGCCAGTAACCCTGTGCATGAAGAACATAAACAACTTTTATTTCAGAAAAGTTCTATGCTCTTCAAAAATAGAGACTTTATCTTTCTAACATCTGTTTTGTAGCTCTCAAAGCAGGTCTTAATAAACACCTGTTGATGTTATCTTCATTAATTGCTGGCCTTTAGGGTTTTGCTTTTGTTTTTCAAAAGTAACTAGTATCTAGATTTCAAAAATTTTTTTACCTCACACAGTTTTTAACTTCCAAATCAGGATCTCAAACTTAGTAGCATTTCCAGAGTTCCACTTAGCATTGAGGCATAGGTTAGTGTTTTAATTAAGTCTCAAGCTACATCAACAATGTAGTGATGGGGTGCAGGAAATGCTCCCCCAAAATATGGTACGTTGCTATACTAAGTGTTTTAAGCTAAAGGAAAGTGAGAAAACTGTAGAAAGTCTCTGACCTTCTCCCACTTCCTCTTTTTTGAAGAACTTCATGTGACAGATGTCCTGTCCTATGCCCAGAAGGAAATACTACATAGAGAGACCAAGAAGAATCTCAATAAACAGGCCTTACTATGTATTTCCAGTTGGTTATCAATAGGTCATACCATTTTTTTGTCCAATTTTACTTCATGACTGTCCATTCTTTATCAAACCTAAATGGAAAAATACAATTTTCCCTGGATTTTCGGGTCTTATTTCCAAAGACTCCTATGTCACAAAAAACTTTTCTTAAGTAAGTTTGTTATGCTTTTCTCTTACTAATCTGCCTTTTGTTATAAAGATGTCAGCCATGAACCTTGAAATGAGTGAGGAAAAGATGTTACTTTTCCTCCTTTGCAACAGCTAGCTGTGCTAATCAAAGACAGAGTTATAAAAAAATCTGTCTGAGGGTTAAGTTCTTCCTAGTTGATGCAAAAGGTTTAATGAACTCATGTTCTGTTCTTCTTGAGGTAACATATGACACTTTTTTCTTACAAATCCTTTGAGTGGTAGTTGTCTGGAATATTAAGGGAGTTTAATAAATGCTATATTCTTAGATATTATCTTCTCTTTCCTTTCTTAAATCAGAAAAAATTAGAAGACCATGGATATACCTATGTATAATCACCAAGGTTTGTCCCTGAGTTTTACATTTATAATTAATATGTGTATTTCTTAATAAATTATTTTTTGCAAAAATAGATGGCAGGACCTGATTTGGCATACAAGCTATAATTTGTTGACTCCTGGTTTGGGATATAGGTTCTGGAGTTGGACTGATGGGTTTGAATCAAAGCTCTGCCCCTTACTGTGAGACCCTAGGTGAGTTACTAAACATCTCTGTGCCTTACATTTGTTACCTCTGTAATAGGGATGAGAGAACCTACTCTGGAGGAAATAAACCTATACAGTGATCAGAACACTGTCTGGCATACAGTAAGATCTTACTTGGGATTAGCTTTTACTAGTCTGTTTTCAACAAGAATCTTTCAAAGGACTGTCACATCATTTATCTGATTGCTACTTTGTCTTTTTTTTGAGACAGAGTCTCTCTCTGTCACCCAAGCTAGAGTGCAGTGGCATGATCTTGGTTCACTGGAACCTCTGCCTCTTGGGTTCTAAGTATTCCTCTGCCTCAGCCTCTCAAGTAGCTGGGATTATAGGCTCGTGCCACTGCACCTGGCTAACTTTTGTATTTTTAGTAGAGACAGAGTTTACCATGTTGGCCAGGCTGGTCTTGAACTCCACACCTCAGATGATCCACCCACCTCATCCTCCCAAAATGCTGAGATTACAGGCATGAGCCGCCACACCTGGCCTGATTACTTCTTCACTGAACTAATGAAGTAAGTTCAATGAAGATGATGATTAACCCCAGGTGTTGTTCATGTTAATTAATTATTTTCATTTTATTTCATTTTTGTTAATAGGTATAATTTTTTTCTACAAAGATCACATATTATCTATATAATGACATTTTAAAATATCTTGAAAAGAAATTAGAAAACTACAAAAACAAAGTTTCATGTTAGGGAAGAAAATGAATGAAAATCTGTTTTCCAGAACCTCAATCAGACTAAGACTCCTGGAGCAGTGAGTTTGGCAAAATTACTAAAAAGAAACCTAAAATCAAATCAAATCAAATTATTGATGGTTCTAAGTTTTCAGTGCTCATGTGCTGGGTTTTTCTATTGTCTTTTGTTAGGTTTTGTTTTTTGTCTAGCTTTCTGACTTTCCAAAGGAACAAAACTGGTTCTGAGAGTCTGATATAAGTGAATATATAGCATCTTTTTGCATTTCTGGTCATGAGCTGCCTAATAAACAGTTGATTTTTTTTTCAGGAACATGCTTCATGTCCAAAATTTCTAAATATTTGGCCATAAAATGAGGATGGCCACAAATATCTTTCAATGAGTAAACTCTGTGCAGAGTCACTACACTTACAAGCTAGGGCCAGAATGGGAATTGCACACACAGCTATTGTTTAATCCAGCTGATGTTTCCCCTAATAGAATCTGGATCTCCTCAGCCACAGCTGGCTAATTACAAGCTCTATAAATTATTTTTCTCTCATTTGAATGCTTTTGGAATCCACAGCCCAATATGGAATCAATAATAATTCTTTTAACTTCTTGCAAAGCCTGAAGAATCATGCCTGAATATTTCTATTTCAACTTCTGAAACCTGAGGGAAATAAGAGGAGAGGAGGTTTGAAAATAAAAGCAAACTTTAATATTGTGATAGAGAGCTTATGGCTGAGCAAAAAGATAAAGAGACTGGACCTCAAAATTAGAGCTCCAAAATGCCATGCTCCTCATCTTTGGTCCAATCGAGTTGTCACAAATGAGAAAGAGGGTTAATTATCGTATAATTGTAAAACAAATTTGAACAAAGCATAGTTTAAATTCTGCAGTACTGTAGAAATAGAAAAAATCTTTTGCATTCTGCAGTGGTGTATGCTTTTTGAATCATTTCCAAATGATTTATTATCTGATCTCCAAAGTAAAACCCAGTGAGGTAGCAGAGAAGACATTCTTTTGATAAAATAAAAACAGTAAGTGAGAGGTTAGTGACAGAGGCCAGCGAGAAACCAGAATTACTGATTCCAAATCTAAGGTTCTCTCCGTTAAAGCTAATTCCCCACAGCAATGCTGCCACCAGCATATTCACATAGTACACTGCCTAATTAAATCCAGATGGCTCATGAATCTCTTCTGGCTCCATCTGGGTTAATGTAGAAAATGAAGGAGAAGCAGTTCCTCTGCTTGTGCATTTTAAAGGGAAGTGGTAAGTTTTGATTATCAAAGGGAATCAGAATAATCTCTTTCTTTATCATAAAAAGTCAGTCTCCTCACATAAGTATATTAATGCTCCTAGCATATTAGTAGCATACCACAGCTGCCCAAATCAAATCATTTAAAAAAAATCGAGGCACAAAACTCCAGAGTACAAATAAACCTATTAAACAACCATTGAGAGCTAATTTCCTTAAGGACCTTCATGACCAAAAATGAAGTTTCCTCACTTATGTTTATGTAAGACATTCCAAGCAACTTAATCAGTTGGAGGGCAAATTGTAGAACTTAGGAGGCAAATGTGTCCAAGATGCTTTTAGTATTCTCTGAGTATAAGACATGGGAATATAGTGTTCTGGTTCAAAGCCAATCTGCCTGAGTTCAAACCTCAACTCTGCTGCTTAGTAGCTGGGTGATGTTAGACAAGTTGCTTACTCTCTCCAACCCTCAGTGCTTTCATGCTTTTCTAAATACTAAAAGTGAGGTTAACAACATAACCTTCTTCATCGAGCTGTGGTAGGATCAAGTGAGATAAAACTCATATTCTCATGCTATATATAAAAACATTCTATAGTATTCAGTAATATTAATTTGAATATCTATTTTTGATTATACGGCATATATAAAATGTCCCCCCAAAATCTTGAAGCTTAACATTTTATGTAGGTCAAAGTCATTCTATCAACTGAAGAGGAGTTTGGGCATCATTTGATTCATAAGTGTATTAATCCATTTTCACACTGCTCTTAAAGACCATACCCAAGACTGGGCAATATACAAAAGAAGTTCAGCCATGTAGACTTAAAATTCCACATGGCTGGGGAGGCCTCACAATCATGGCAGAAGGCAAGGAGGAGCAAGTCACATCTTAAGTGAATGGCAGCAGGCCAAAAGAGAGCTTGTGCAGAGAAATTCCCATTTTCAAAACCATCAGATCTCTTGAGACCCATTCACTATCACGAGAACAGCACAGGAAAGACCTGCCCACATGATTTAATCATCTCCCACCAGGTCCCTCCCACAACACGTGGGAATTATGGGAGCTACAAGATGAGATTTGGGTGAGACATAGAGCCAAGCCATATCACTAAGTATTGCATTAGTGCCTACTATCCATCAGGAAATAAGAAGCAAACCCTCACTAACCCTAAAAGAGTTCCTATCTCTAATGAATAGGATGCAACAAGAGATACTATCAGATCATATAGGTTTATTTTCAAATTAGTGGTGTTTACTAGTGTTTCTCAAAACTGGCATCCATCTACCCCTGTCCACAGATATATTTTTACTCAGGGTCTCTCTGTGAATGTTTTACTTTTTTTTGAAAATCTTTCAGAATTAATTAATATAAACATAGTCTTGATTATTTTGGTGGTAACGTACATCTGAGTACTGCCACAAGATTTCAGTGCCAAAGTGTACATATTTGTACTTGCAATTATGATTGTGTGAAGTCCAATTTATGTCACTTTTGTTTGTGCTTACTAATTAAGATTAACCAATAAGTAAAGCATTGAAGCCAACTAAATGCAAATTGATGTCAGAAGGCTGTATGAATAGTTGAAATAAAAAAAGCAGTGGAAGAAGAATTTGAATTATCACATGGAACAAGATAATAATAGGGATGCTTATCTCAAAACAATGTAGGATATTATAGGGGTTCTCATATTCGTGTTAAAGTAAAGGAAAAACACACAAAAATGATGGTGTTTATTTGTCAATTTTATTATTTGATGTAATTTATAAATGTATTTTGTTCCCATTGTTATATAAATGACATAAGGTAAGAGTTTATATTATACCTTCTATGGCCTTTCTAAAATCACATCCTGGTTCTGGCAGGTTTTTGTAGATTCTTTTGAACCTTCTGCATAAACATTTCATCTGCAAATAGTTTATTTCTTCCATTCCAATCCAAATGGCTTTCTTCTTTCTTTTTTTTTAACATATTGCATTGGCTAGTACAACGTTGAATGACATTGATGACTTCATATTGATGAGAATCAACTTTTATTCTTGGTACAAGTCTGTCTTTCTTTGCCTACCAGCCCTCATCCAGCATCACTCTCTGCAGACTTACAGAGTGTTTGATCCACTGATCACATAACACTGCACAGACAAAAGAACCCATTTTAAAGCAAAGGAGGTACAGCAGTGGGCATATGACAATGAGATCTCTGCTCATGTCTCATACTGTATCATACAGGAGCTGCAGGACTGAAAGACTGGTGAATTGTCTGTTAAAATGCCAGCTTATAAATGGTACCCAATGAAGATGAGATGCTGTCCCTGAGAATCCAGTATACACTCTAAATAAAGACAATTATACAGTGCTGTGTCCACACCTGGTAAAATACATGGGCCAAGGAACCAAGGAATGGAAAAGGAATACCTGTGTTTCCCATCACTCCTAGTGATCTACTTAGGGGAATTTTGCTTACCATTCCCACAACTCTGGGTACTGTAGACAAATAGGCAAGAGGAACAGGCAAGAGTCCCATTGACCTCCTTCTTCCAAGGCTCCTTCTACTGAGGGACCAGCTGGCAAGAAAAGAAGTTAATTAACCCTAATTATTAAGTGATAGGGTTGTTGTTACACTTGGAAGAAACACTATTCAGTAAAACAAAAAGACTGGTAGTCTAGATTACAAGCTCTCAATTTGAGTTCAAATGCTTTTTTAAAAAATCATCACTTCCAACAGGGGCAGAGGCTCACTCTGTATATATCCAGACCTGTTGACAAAACGCAGCTATAATACATCAAACATTTGTCTGTATATTTAAGGAAATGGAGGAGAGAGGAAGAGCAGCAGAAAGGTTACCAAAGCAGGGTGTATTCATCCATTCTCAAGCTGCTATAAAGAAATACGTAAGACTGGGTAATTTATAAAGAAAGAGCTTTAAATTGACTCACAGTTCTGTATGGCTGAGGAGGCTTCAAGAAACTTAATTATCATGGCGGAAGGCACCTCTTCACAGGGCAGCAGGAGAAAGAATGGGTGCAAGCAGGGGAAAAGCCAGACACTTACAAAACCATCAGATCTCGTGAGACTCGCTCATTATCATGGGAACAGCATGGGGGAAACTGTCCCTAGGATTCAGTTACCTCTACCTGGTCCTGCCCTTGACATGTAGGGATTATGGGGATTACAACCCAAGGTGAGAATTGGGTGAGGACAGAGCCAAACTGTATCACAGGGTAAGAATGACTGGGGCATTCATGTTCATATAAGAATTAAATTATTCTATTTAATTTAATTAAATTCTATCACGTGTTAAGCAGCACAGTGATAAGTGTATAGAGGGAAACACAGATCCTTAGGACAATAGCTTGTCTTCAGCACTAGCATCTTCACTAAAATGAAGACTTCTGTGCCCTCATTTGTCTTGATCCACCTCTCCTGGTCATGAAGACCTGTCTTCCTAGAGGGTGTTAGGCTATTTCCTCTTTCTCATATCTTGTTTATGTGCTTTGTTAGTCTCTCCACATTCATGAGGATATTTTTTTGCCCCTCTATCTTCTTCACTGTTTTATCCATAGCACCTAGCACAGTGCCTAACACATAGAGTTTCACTATATTAAATGAATGGGTGACTTACCAATGGTAAAGCTGTAGAATGGAATGGCATTCTATTTAAAATCATACTATAAGTGGATAATTACTAGTCATGTATTATTAATCTGTAAATAACCAGGTTACTGATTAGTACATGCAATATAATCTCATTTTTAAGAGACTGATAAAAAATACATAAATTATCATGCCGGTAATCTCTGGAACATGGCAATAGGGGTGATTAAATATTCTTTACTGATAGTTTTAACTGTATTTTCTATTTTTCTTTGCAATGGATCTATATTGCCATTTTAAACAAGCATAAATTTATTTCTAATAATAAAATGATAAACTTATCTATTGAGGCTTATTCTTATTGCCTATGTGGAAAAGCAAAATCATTTTATCTATGACTGAAAGTGGAGTAACTAATATTTACCTCGGGACTGTATATAGTTCTCAATTGGATACCATTTTGCCTCCTCAGCAGGCATTTGGCAGTGTCTGGAAATCATTTTGATTTTCATAATTTGGGATGTGACAGTTGTCAGTTTAAGAGTATAGTGGGTAAAGGCCAAAGATGATGCTTAACATCTAGTTTGCACAGGACAGCCTCCTCTAGCAAAGAATTATCTGGTCTATATAATAGAGTTGATGTTGAGAAACTCTGTGCTAATATAACTGGTATTTTGATGCTGAAGGGCTCTCAGATAATAAAATTCAGGACTTCAGCTTCAGGTTAGTGGAAGAAATGTTTTTAGTCACCAAACATGTAACTGGTCACTCTGGTTAAAGATTAGTCTTGCATTTATTCAAAATGGAGTTCACAAAAATATATTTTAAAGATATTCCTTTACATTACAGCTATATGTAGATATAATTCATTGGGAAAGGAGAGGTGTCATAAAGAACAACTGTTAATAGATAAAGCAAAATTATATTGGCTGTTTTCATTTGGTAGGTTCTTAGTAAATTATTGAGATAAGAGTGAACCATTCAAGGCCAACTTAATGTTCACTAATGAACAACTTCGTTTCATTGTTAGTTATCCAAAAGGAGGTTCTGGTAGCCAGGGTTGCTGAATATTTCACAATGAAAGTTTCTCAATCTCCCTTTGTAAATATCTTTTAAAATAGAGACTAGATGAGAATTTGGGCATCATCTCTGAATGCAAAATGTGCTTAATTTATTTATAAGTCACATTTATTAAGAGAAATTATATGATATAGAAGAGTCATAGAAACATGTTTGTACATATAGTTGCTGTTTAATTAAATTAATTGATTTCTGTAATGTGCCATTTTGGGTAAAAACAGTAACATTGTAGAATCTTTCTAAGAGATTCACTTTCTATTCTCACAGACTGACAATGCCACTCAAGTGGATTACTGCAAAGCATCCTAACTAGTCCTCCCACCTCTACTTTATAATGAAGACATTGCTCATAAATTCAAGTAAATCTGAGTGTTAGTTTCCTCAAATGCACAATGAGGATAATATCTGTTCCATGGAGTAATGCCGAGGGTTCAAGAAAATGGCATATATAAAGCACCTAAAGTAGTGATGAACACATAGTAGGTGCTCAATAATAAGAACTTAATACAAAATAAAAGTGCCCATGCTGGTGGAGTGATTCATTTCACCCACCACTCAGACATTTATGTTTGCATAATGCTATATTTATATAAGCCTATGTCTGAAATCCTGGGAATTTGCCAGACTGCAAGCACAAGAAGGCCCCAGCTCATGGGAGCATGAAAATTATTTGCTCCAACCTCTTTCCTACCCCTTCTATTTTCTGAGAAGTAATATACCTTGGACTAGTGTAAACCACTATCTTGAGTAGAGATACCTTTTTTTCTAAGTTGTTTTGTCTCTGTTTAGTAAAATAACTAAAAGAATCAGAAAATAGATTCCATTCCATTCACTATCAGAGAAAATGAAAATATACCAACAGTATTGAGTCTTACACAATAATGTGCTCAGCAGAAATTAATAACTATTATTTGTTGAGGTTTATCTCTTTTCACTTACCCCTCACACCAGCCCTAAAAATTGCCATTATTTACCCTATTTTACAGATGAGAAAGTTGGGTTTTAGACAGATTGTGATTTACTCAATGTTAAATGGCTATAAGCTACATGATTTAGAATTAATTTCAGGTTTCTCTGACTTGTATGCAGACTGACTCTTAGCAGAAATGTATTAGGAGGAAACTAGATAAGCTAAAATTTGTTTAATCTGCCCAGGAGTAATTAAAGGTTGAGAAGAAGTTAAAGTTTTCGTCTGGATCAAAGAAAGTTCTTTGGTTTTTTTTTTAAGAACTCAAAATAGTTGACTGACTCATGAGCTCTCCCTAGTCATGCTAAATTTTCAGGGTGTTTTTGCCTAAGTTTTCTCTCCTCAAAGCTAATGATTTCCTCCTCAGCGCTGATGTAGTTTTGTGCTAACCCAAAGGAAGGAAGGAATTACCCGAAGAGATATGAACTATAGCTTAATTCTAGACTCTATGTATGGGTCTGAGTATTCCCTGGCCCAGCCATAAGTCTTCTCTTTCCTTTTTCTAAACAGTAAACCCTTGAAGTCAGTTGCAGTAAAATCACAGTTCATTGCTGGGATAAGCTACATGCAACTAAGGAACAATCAAAATCATAGTTAACCCCAAACCCTTAAAATACCTAATAAATGGTGTGTGAACATTTTGAAAAGAAATTACTGTTTCCTTAATTTCCCCTCCAATCATGAGAGTCATTTCCCCCATCTTTGCTTATTCTGGCAGCTATTCAAGACCAGCTTTCATTGCTATTCACTCTCTTTATTATATCTGCAACATGTTTGAATAGTCATAGTTCTGTGCTCAGCTTTGTAATTAGATGGAGTGATGAAAATAACTTTTACTTGAGTCCAATTTTCTCTGTATAAAAATAACTCTTTGAATCTTCTGATGTAATAAATTATAGAAAACTTTAGGTAGGATTGGGTCTAAAATTGGAGTCTGATTAGGGCCAGATGCTTCTAAGTGGTATCAGAACCATCTTTCCCATTGTATTCATTCATTGTAGACTCAGATGCTATGTCATAATTAATCTCATTGGTTCTGCAAATTTGAAGATTTATGGTGGATGACTAGTAGGACATAGTTATCATCTTACACATGAATTTATGTCCTATAATTGCTCTGCAAACAAAATAGCCAATTTATAATATTGAGGATTGGGGAATCAAATTCTCAAGCTTCTTTCAGGCCTGCTGTTTATTTACCTCTGTTTCTGTATATAGATATATAACACAATATATTCCAATGAAATTTTGAATTTGGGTCTTTAGCTTTTAAAAACTTCACATTTTCTAAAATTGTGTCAGGAGAGAAGATTCTTGTCTCCTCATTCAGCTTGCTAAAGGCATTACATGGTATTAGAATTAATATCTGAATGCATACTATGAAACTCTTTAACTTGATCCAACAATAACAATACTAGTAAATAATTTACATCTTCATAGCACTGTAAATTACACAGTAAATTCGGGATGGCAAACTGAAATCACTATAAGGCTAGTCAGGTGACCTAAATGGGTGAAGCTGGGCGAGGATATGGAAAACGAGACAAAGTATGCATGAGAGTTTATACACTGGAATATCTGATGCAATTCAGCAATATACTAGATAGCGCTTTTTAAAACATTGCTCATCCAAATCCAAAGCTGTGAGATCTGAATGAGTACCAAACCTTTCAATGGCTGGAAGATTATCCATAAAAGTCCCTGGGAAGAGAGGAATGACCCCAGAGAGTCAAGTTGCCTTTATTCCCTACAACTCCCTCTGTGTTTCAGGGACAACAGGGCTCCTGGGCCAGCCTTCATTAGGAAAGTGCAAAAGAACTGGAACAGTTCTTTGCTGAAGCACAAAGGCCCTTTGCCTCTTTTGTTAGCTTAGAAGCTTCAATCAGTTTCAGAGTTTCAAAGGTTTAAACACTGGAGTTCCAACTGGGCTAGGATTGAGTAGTGTCCAGGGCACTGAGTAGGAAAGTGAATGTCTCTGCCCACTTAGTAACCCCAAGTTGGTGAAACCTTCCTATGAAGGTCAAAACATGATGTTTTATGATTTGAGCCATGAGAAGAGCAGCAGAGAACAGGGTGGTGAGATATCACTTTACCCTTCACTTTCAACAACTATTTATTACTTGGTGACCTTTGAAATAACATAAACAACCTTTCTTAAGGACTTACTAAAACCCATTCTCTAGCATCATACATTCAGAGCAGGCAGCTTCCTTTGAAAGTTAAAAAAAGAGTCAGGCTGCCCTAGCTGATAGTTAGCCCGTGATGGACAGACATATAAAAGCCAAGTTAAGTGAAAGGGAAAGAGAAATGAACCATTAGAAAGGGACATGGCAACTCAGAAGAAAAGTCACAGAGGAAGGACTGGGGAAAGCAATCTCCATTGTTTGTTACCCTCAGCTCTTAGCCAAGTCAGGGAGAAGACGGAAGACGATCAGCATACAGAGAACTCACTTATTGTCAGTTTTTCTTACACTCCATTATGGTTAAGAGACCAGATAAACTTTTATTCTCTCTTTAATATGAAGAGGAGGGCAATTATTTATAAAGGACAGTTACAAAGAGGTGCCTTAGTGCCAGATATAATTCATTAACATCCCCTGGCAGACTCCAGTTACCCAGTCCCCACTTATATAAATTAAAATACTGAATCATTCTGTTATATTTGTTAATCACTTCCACAAATATCTATTATCTACCCTATCTACTATGGGCTAGCCACTGCACAAGGCACCAGTGATATAAAGATAAATGAAATGTTAACTTTGTACTCAAGTAGACCATAGTCTAGTGGATGAGACAAAACACTATACCAGTAATGGCAGTATGGGAAAGTGGAAAGAGCCTTCATAACCAGATAGAAAAGGATTTGAATCTGTACTCTGCCACCTGTTAGCTAGCCTAGCTAGCCAAATCTCAGTTTTCTCACTTCTAAAATGGACATACTTTATATAGTATGTAGGACAATTTTCTGAACTAGGAATACCATTTGTCAAATAAAGTAGGTGTTCAATAAATGGGCATTAGTTTACACTTGATACCTTATGTTTGTCCTTCTGGATTCACTCTACTTCTCTCAATCCTGTTCTATACCTAGGAGCTAGGAGGCTGACCTTTATAGATTACATACATTGTGAATTTCATCAGTCTCCATTTACCCTTTGGCTTCCTGTTGGATTCAGTAAATTGAAATCATTGGCAGTAGATGGCAGGACATGAGGAATGTGAGGCTGGGAATGTATTTCCCAGGCTCCTTCATTGCAGAGTTGCTGTGGATCTTTCTACAAAGGGCCACAGCCTTCATAAGGCTCAGGCACTCTCTTTGGCTTGTATTAACTACTTCTTCTCCTTTCTTCATCAAGCTTAGGGTGGAAACACTTTCTAATACTACTAGCACCAGGGTGGTACTGAACTATCAATTGTTGGTTCCCCTAGACCCCGACTATTCCTTTGTTTTATTAAAGTATTCTCAAATTCCCCAGTTGGCGTATGCTGTCTGTTTCCTGCTGAAGGCCCTGATAGATACAAGTGTCATTATTAGTATAGATAACAATGTACTATGAAAATAAAGGATAAACAAATAAAACCACCCTGGAGGATATTGGGAACAGTTCTAGGGGGAGATAGTATCTAAACGACCACCTGACGATGGATAGGAATAAGCAATGTGAATAAAGCTAGAAGAGAACATCCTAGGCAGAGGAATACCATATGCAAAGGTTCAGAGACCAAAAAAAAAAAAGAAAAGAAAAGAAAAAAAAAACACTACATTGTGGGGAAATTTCAAGCTTAGCTATAGCATCGAATAAGAGATGGAAGACTGACAGATGAAGCTGAAGAAGTAAATTGAACCAAGATCACAAAAGACCATGTATGACTTTTTCCTCTAGACAGTGAGATATTATTGAAGGACTTCAACCCAGGTTATAACATCACACTGCATTTTAGAAAATGATACGGAGATAAGATTAGAAAGGGGAAACACTGGAGACAGAAATACCAATAAGCAATTTTGGTAAAAAAAAAATAAGGTAGCCAAATGGGGTGCCTTATTTCCTTTTCCCCTAAACAACTGATTGTTAAACATGGGTTAAGACCACATTAAAAAGGGAAGAGTCCCTTCCCTCAGTTGCTGCCAAGGTGCTTGGTCCTTCTGGAAAAAGCTAAGGCCACATTTGGGTGAGGCCCTCAACCCCCAATGTGGTGAAAGTGAGTCTGGAGCTGCCGTCTACGGTGCCACTTCATCTGGCAAGTAGCACTGTGGGTTACCCAAGCTTGCCTGCATCTTCTGGGCCCTCATTTTGCAGGGCAATGAGGTGACTGTCACGAAGGATAAATTCAATGCCTTCATTAAAGCAGCTGCTGTAACTGTTGAGCCCTTTTGGCCTGGCTTATTTGCAAAAGCCCTGGCCAGTGTCAACATCAGCAGCCTCATTTGCAACAGAAGGGCTAGTAGACCACTCCAGCAGCCTGTGTTGCACAAGCAGGAGATCCTACCCCTTTCACCACTGCTGCCGCAGCTGAGAAGAGGGAAGTGGAAGCAAAGAAAGGAGAATCTGAGGAGTCTGATGAGGACATAGGCTTTGGTCTTTTTGACTAAACTTGTTTTATAATATGTTCAAGAAATAGCTGAACTCTTAATAAATAAACAAAATTGTTTAAATACGTAAAAGAAGAATACCTCTGATAATGATGGTGGAATTTGATGTCTGACTTGTGTAAAGAACAACACACCACCACCAAGAAAAACCTGGCCAAGAACCAACAAGCAAACTAGAACTGCAGGGCAAATTTCAGGACCCGAACGGAAGGCAAATTAGAAGGATCCATGGGATGCCCATGAGGAGCCAAATGAAGGTGGATAAGCACATAGGCACTGAGAGGAGAATCTAAAACATCATGAAGTAGAATGGAGGTTGCTAATTGGTAATAAAAAAAATAGGGGTAGTCTCTAGACCAAGAATCAGAAACCAGGAGCATCACAACAACAGAAGATTATTCAAACATTAAGAGGAGGGTGGGAGATGCCGTATCAAGGCAAAGCCAGAGCCAGAAAGCTCTCAAAATGGTAACATGGCTTCTTGCTAGTTTTTATAAAAGAAGGCTTCCATTTCCTTGCTGGGGAATTACACTGGAATATGTTGCCACCCTCACCATCAAGGTATCTTCTAAAGAGTAAGAAAGGCCAGCATTTAAAGAAACATCCATGGTATAGGGCAGATGTGAGATGAAGTTGTGACATGGTCAACTACTGCCCAGGTGCAGTCTTTGAGCTCATACTCCCATAGTTCAAAAAGTCTTGTGGCCAGTTGTCCAGGGGTAGAAGTCAAAGACAGGCCAATGGGGAACTCTATTTCCTTCCATTATGGTGGGCAGGAATGGCTGCATTGTTTCTGGATCCCAGCGCGAAATGCAATGGTAAGAAAGTATTAAGTATTTCAAGAGGGCAACAGCAGAACTATACACTAAGCACATGCCCAGTGAAGTTGGCCCTCATGATTGAATCACTTTGGTAGTGATGAAAATTGGTCTAACATATTACCTTCTTCTCTTCAGTGCAGATCCTTTCTTGTATTATTCACCACTTTGGAAGACACAGAGATATTGACTGGCTGGTGACCATAGATCTGGTAACTGCAGATTGTCTGGAATCAGAAAACTTAAGACTGAAAAGAAACATGATTTCAGTGACATCTGGCTAATGTAGCATCATAGCAAATGGCAAAAACCGTGAGAAGGCGACTGTTTCCAAGCACAATTAATTGAATGGGCTAAATAATGTAACAATGCAAAATTTTCAGGGATGCAGAACATAGAAGCTTCTTTCTTGCCCACATGATGGTCCAGCGAAGGCCAGGTGGATTTAGTTCCACATAGAGACTGAAGGCTCTATAGTCTTGTCTATCCACTTTCCTCTAGGGCCCTATAATCAACTCCATTTAGTTGGTGGATGGGGAAACAGAATAATAATACAGTTTAGGAGGTCTTCATGGTGCAATACTGAAAGTAGTACCTATCAACTGGACTCAGTTTTCTTTGGTTTGAACTCATTGCGTGACCAACCGCATCTATCCACCAAGGAGACTGGAAAACGTGGTTTTATGCCCACAAGAAAATTAATGCAGTTATTGATGGACACCAGTTACTGATGAACACCAACAGTCTTGGCTGCCTGAAGGCTATTAGTGGTAGCTCCAGTCTACATGAATTCTGTTTAAGAAAATTATTTCCTTCCTTCTTTCCTATATTAACAGATTTTTGTCATAAACTTGCAATACGCAGGCCTGTGCTAAATGCATGGGATTATAATGATGATAATACACAGAACCTATACTCATAGAAAACTAGTCACAAACAGAAAAATGGCAAAAAGAGGGCAATATATCTGCTGCTTGCTTTAGATGGTGTTGCCTCTGGACTGATATGGCTCTGGCTTCTCAGATTGGAGCTCCTTAAAACAATGCTAGATTGTCAGTATCTATTTGTTGGGAGAGTTGGTCCCTTCAAGCTGTGACATTTTAGATTTTTATGTTCCTGAAACTAAGAAGAGCCAGGAAATCAGCTAAGAAGGCTAGGCAGGCATCAGGAATAATGCGAATGAGAGTTAGCAACAGCAGACTGGAATTTAGGGGTAAAATATAGCAGAATAGAGAGCCCACTGGGATAGTAACTTGGGGGCTATTCTCGGACTTAAATAAATATGACTTTATTATGGTTAAGCAGTTAAGTGGATCTTTACAGTAGCTGAAGCACAGTGCCTGTACTCTCAAATATGCAAAAGTCCTCAAACTTTGGAGTACTTAAGAACGATACCAGGAACTTTTAAAAAATTCATATTTCCTGGCCCAAAATTCCATATATGAAGGGCAGGAATCTAGAATATGTATTTTCAGCAAGTGCTTTTAGCTGATTCTGTCTCAGAAACCTTGAGATCGAGATTACATGTCCTGAACAGCTACTGACTGTGGTGAAGAAGCTCAGTGGAGTCAGACTTCCCTGTCTTTTCTCTCCTCTAAGGTGTCATGTGGTAGATCGGGGTGATCAGCATCCTTCTGTCTCAGTTTTTAAAAGTGTCTTAGTGCTATGGCTTGCCACTCTTACTCCCATTTCTGTCACCTTTTTAGTGTTGCCAGCATTTACAGAGAAGTTATGAGAAGAAGGGAGATTGCAATAAAACTTTCTGCTGGTTCTTGGTGTTGGCACACATTTGGACAAAAATTAAGAAGACAAATGAGTCTACAAGACAGCTGGTTCTCAACATCTGGCTAACACTGTGGGCAACACATCTGGATTCAAGGCTCTTCATTCCCCTGTTTGAGTTGGAAAGTTTAGGGTCAGAGAAGCTGTGTTTTTCTCCCTTTAGATAGTTTACCAAAGTAATATCCTCATTGGGTTGACTCAGAGCCACCCCAGGGGATAGATAATTAAGTCCATTCCCTCAAACCACAGACTCAGGCCACCCAGAACTTCAGAAACTGCTGAGAAGACCCTGCCTATCACTCCAAAACATGGTATGGCTGTGCTGCCTCTTACACCTTCTCAGACTACATTTAAAATTTTTTTAAAAAATATTTTGCCTTACAAGGACTGCCCTAGACTCTTACTCTACCCCAATTTAATCTGGAAACAGATGGTAATGGTGGGAGCCAGGATATTCCTACAAAACCATCAGATCCACAATATAGTCAAGAACAACATTTAGGACCTCAGACCCCACCTGGTAGTCCTATCACACCACATCTGCTTGCTTTCGAAATTCCTTTTGCTTCAATTTCAAAATGTGAAGCAGCTGCTATGGTAGAACCCTAAGTGAATAAGTCTGCATACACAAGGAAATGATACTTTATAAGCAGTGGATTCTGCAATTATAACTGGAATACCCTTTCTTGCTACACCTATATCTCTGCAAGAGAAAATGTTTAAGTGAGGTTTTAGCTTTAATTAAAGATTGCTAACTTTCCTTTTCATTGTGGCAGAATCTACAGTTAATTGAGGCCTCTGATGACTAACAGGGAAGAACATCCTATTAAGTTCTGGTATCTCTGGGTTTTGAAAAATAAAAGTCGATCTGGCTGTAATCCAGTTGGAAGAAAGAGAAAATTAGCCAGAAAGACTATCTTAAATAAGGGACAAACCCTAGCATGTTATTTTATTCCTTTGCTGAGAAATTCATTGTACCGCACTCAGAACTCACATTAATCTATATGGAATTTCTGCCAAGTAGGATGGGTACCCAACTACCTAAGGACTGCTCCAGAGGCAAAGCAAATTGAATCTTCAAGTTCTCATATTATCCTGTTTATGAGGAAGACAGTCAAGAATTTGTGGGAGGCTCCTATTTGTGAGCCTTTTCTGACTTCCATACACAGCTCAGGAAGTAATACTACACAAATTCTAGTTATTCACAAAGCAGCAGAGATAGGAGCAGCTCCATGTGTTGTACCTACAATGATAATCAGAGAATAGTCATGGTTAAAGGAATATTCTTGCAAGCCCTTTGATTTTCTTAAAAATAGGGTCCTACCTGCCACTGAGGCTTGAAGAGGGTTCAGATACTGAGCAACTAGTTACTGAGTGCACACTCTGTGTGTGTGTGTATATATATGTGTGTATATGTGTGTGTGTGTGTGTGTGTATATATATATATATATGAAGAAATAACTTTGGGCACTTTTTCAGGCCTCTGTTACTTAATGTTTAAAATGAAAACAATAAAACAACCTCCTAAGTTTTATATATATATATATATATATATATGTGTGTGTGTGTGTGTGTGTGTGTATACATATATATATATATATATATATATATATAGAGAGAGAGAGAGAGAGAGTAACTGAGTATGAGGTATGAGTATGCATTCAGTAACTGGAAACTGTAGAGTAAAGGGAGGTTGGACAAAAGAAAGAAGAATGGGATACCCTGATGTTTAGTAGACCTAAATTACAATCTTGTAAAAGGAGAGCTCTGAGTCTATTAGTTCATTCATCCATTTAAACATTATTTATTTAGTGTGTACTAGGTACTAAGTACTGCGCCAGTAATTGAGACTATAACAGTAAGCAAGACTTCTTTGTGGAGCATCGTGGGTATCATAATGTAGTGTTAATTGCTATTATTGGTGCTATAGGAGCCCATAGCATGGGACGGAACTATAGATTTCAGAGCTCAGGAAGGTCTTTCAGGAAGAAATAACTTTGAGAAGGTACTTTTTCAGGCCTCTGTTCCTTAATGTTTAAAATGAAAACAATAAATCACCTCCTAAGTTTGGTATAAAAATTAAATGAGATGTATGAAAAGTTATTAGCATATTTGCTGGACACAGTAAGCTCTGCAAAGATATAGTCAATACTATTATTTTTGTCTTAATGTTACTCAAACTATCATTACTAGTATACTGTAACTAGTATTGTTATTGCTCTTACAATTATTTGGGATTTGAAGGGCTGGTAGATAAGAGCCAGGGGAAGGATGGAGACCCTGACAGAGAGAGTAACAACATGTTTAGTGGCTAAAGGCAAGAGATATAATAGCCTGGGTGACTGGACATTTACTGTGTATACAGTATAAAAGAGGAGTGGCAAGAGACCGGATAGAGACATAAACAAGATTGTAATCATGAAGAATTTTATAAACCAAGTCAAAAGAGTTAAGATTCTACCTCAAAAGCCACAAAAGGATATTACATGTAGTAACATGATCACACACACAGACTTACAAGCTTATACCACACTTATTTCCATAATTTTCAAGTGATCATGTCGTAATACAGCTAGGTTTTGTAGAAGAGATAATCCATGATTTTTATTTTTAATTTTGAGAAAACTGAGTCTAAAGGGAGTAACCAGATATAATAAGGATAGCAGAAGTAATTACTTCATACCTTTTGAATGCAAATACCTTGCTTTCTCCTATCACACCACACTGCTCTCCATACCACCCTTTCCATTACTAACATCTTGCTGTTGGCCAAACTGGAAAACTTAGTTTCCCAACTAAACTGTTTATCCTTAAAAGTATGTGGGATACTGTTGAATTGTCTCTAAAAACCAGACTTAAACTGCACACAGAATATTACAGTGTGTTATTGGGAATCCAGTGGTTTCAGCTTTCAAGCACTTTAGAATTCTTCACAAGCAGATTGATCAGGGATAAAATTTTACTGCAAACTGCCCTCCAACCCCCACTCTGATTCTTCTATAGATAAAATTAAGTATCAAATTAACACAAAGACCAGAGGGAAAATGGTCCCAGAGAAGCACCCTACAGATTTCAGAAGAAAAATCATGTTGGAGAATGGATTTGCATTGATGTTGATTCTAGGTGGTTTTAGGGTTTGATTATTCATAATTTTTGCTAGGCCACAGAGACAAATTCCTTGCAGGTCTCAGATGCCTTCCTCAATCACTGACTATAAATTTGATGTAAATCATCAGACTGTAAATTTGATGTCTTCTGCTCCCAACAACCCGCCCTTCCCTCACAAACTGTTTCAGGGGTTACAATCCTGATTTTCCATGTGCTAACAACTTTGAACATACTGCCAAAATGCATCTATATTAGATATATCTCAATAGAAATGCCTCTATTGTACTACAATTTAATATTATATATTTTTAAATTGTGTGTGCATAAGATATCTTAACCTGGAATTCCCCAAAAGGCTGGATGCACAGACTTGCCTACCAATTAGTAGTTTATTTTGGGAGGTGGCCCTAAGGACTAGGAATGGGAGACTGAGAAGAGTGAAAGAGGGAAGCAGGGAAAGCCAGTTCAATCTGTGTAGCTGACATGGTCACTGAGTGGGCAAAGAGCCTCAATCCTCCTAGGACATTCTGAGGAGCTGAGGAAAACAAGCCACAAAATTGTCCTCAAGAGACAGAAGAGACTAATTAGTAACTGGCTCCCATCTCCATTGGTCAAAGGTTTGTCCCACAAGTGGTTAATTTCCCTGCATTTTTAGATTTGTGCATGCATCAGAGTGTTGAACAGGTTTCTACAGGTGTACCATATCATGATGACAAAGCAGAAAGCAAGAGATAAGAGTGCAGCTGAGGCAAACTATGATTGGGATAGGTATCCCAGCAATGGCAAGAGAAAAATGCAGACCAAGAGGATGTGAGATGGAGCACCAGAGGTGTCAGGAAACACACAAGGTACAGAGGCAGAACTAGGACTTCAATCCAAGTAGTCTTGTCTTGGAAGCCCAAGCTCTGAACAGCAGTTGTTCTCAAACTTCAGTGTGCTTCACACTCAGCTTGAGGGCTTGTTGAAACTTAGCTTACAGAGCTCCACTTCTAGAATTACTGATTCTGTGTGTCAGAGGTAGGGGGCAGATAATTTGTACTTTTCTCATTTCCCAAGTGGTGCTGCTGGTGCTGGTCCAGGAATCACATCTTGAGAACTGCTGCATCACACATAAACACTGCTATCTTGCTAAGGGTTGCTGAGAGCAGCAAAGGAAACATTCATCACTATGGAGAAAAGTTGTACCCAATTCACTGACTTTCAAGTTTTTAAGAAACTGTTTAAATGCCTCTCAACTCTTTTCCTCCACAGGAAATACAAGGTCTAAATCATAAATATTTAATATTTGTGTCAGAAATGATACGCTTGGTTCATGAGGCACTAGATAATCAAAGAAATGGTATTGTGATTGACTGCCATACTTCAAGCAGGAGTCTGAAAGCAATAATTGTGAAACTTAGAAAGTTATGAAAATCCAAGAGACTTGAAGTATGATGAAGCTGAACTTCAAAATGAGAATGCGAAAGTGAAAATGGAGCAGCTGTTGTAACTAAATATTTATATCGGGGTGCTCTGTAATGAGTTTTCAATTTTTGTTACATTTAATGAATAGCTATTAACAAAACTGAAAAAATAAATAAGACATAGTTTCTATTTTTAAAAGTTTACAGTTGAGTAAGGATGAAAAACAAGAAAGCAATTAAAATAAAAATATACTGGGTAAACTTTTACAGAAAGAAACAACTCTGTGAGAACATAAGAAAGTAGCAAAATTTTGTCTCACCGAACTTAAAAAAATTTTAATAAGGAGGTGATAATTAACTGGGTGTGAAGGAGGAATAGGACTTGCCATGTAAAGAAGGAAAGAAACACCACTCTGGGCAGAGGGAACACCACACAATGAATCATGAAAGGCTTGGAATGTGTTGAAAACGATGTTGTGCTCAGCTTGATTAAAGAGTATCAAGGTATATACAGGAACCAGACTGTGAAGTTTTCATGTGCCAGCTAAAAGGCTTGAACTTCTAATAAGCAGTAGAGAGATAGCAGAAGTGTTAAAACAAAATTTGGCACAAGCAGATGTATTTTTTAAGCTTCAATTTTTTAGAAAGATTTCTCGATGAAGTGTGGAAGATGAAATTGATTGGAGAAATGAGGTGTGGAAGATTAAATGTGGAAACGAAGATTCTGAAAACAGGCACTGGCAGCAGGGATATTCTGTCTCTGCGGAAGAGGGCAGATTTGAAAGATAAAGAAAGATCAGAATCAAGAGTCTAAATGGATGCAGGATATGGGGCGGATGTGGGGAAGAAGGAATTTCAGGAGTTAGTTGTCAGTTTGGAGTTAGTTCTTCACAAATATGTGAGCCCTTTATCTGGCTTTCAGGGTTTTCCCATAATGCTTAAGAGTTTTTTGGTTTGTTTTGCTATTAAGCACCTAGGCATAGGCACCTAAAAGAGACTAAAGCAAGGCTTCCCATGTTGTTTTCAAAAATACAAAATATAGGTAAAACAAATATGTCAAGATCAAGTAAATTCTCAAGGCTGTCTTAAATGTGCATCGAGATCCTCTGAGTATTCCCTGTTCCCTAACTTATCCAGTTCTTACAATCCCTTTATGACAGAAGATCTCTTAGGACCTGTGTTCCATTGAGCACACTCTGGGAAATGCTGACTTAGGAGGCCCAGGAGCTCATCTCTTTGACAGTGGGGTAACTCCTAACAGAAAGATGGAAGAAGATCCCTCCAAGGAGGCCTTGTGGAAGGGTGGGCAGGTCCTGACTTCAGAGGCCGTCAAATCCGGGACAGTAACCTGATTCCGCCCTTAATATGTCTGTGATTTGGAGCAAGTTAGGTGAACTCTGGATCTCAGTGTACTAATCTGCAAAGAGCAAATAAGGATGCCTACCTTGTAGAGTTGTTGGGGCATTAGGAAATATATATATATATATAAAGTGCTGGTGCGTAAGCAACAAATTATAGCTGCTAATTTTACATTGGATAGGCTTAGAATTTTAGCTTTGCTAAAATTATATTATTACCACTTCTCCTGTTCTAGCTTTTGACTGCATTCAGAATATCCTTATCCTCCTTTGTCTTCTGGTGCTTTCAATCTTTACCTTTTGTTTTGTATTGTTCACAAATGCTGTTGCTGCCTGTAACCTTCTACTGGCGTTTGTTCTTGCATGATTTAGCTTTTGTTTTCTGAACTGGGTGATCCGTTCATTGGAAGAAGGTCAACTGGTCTGTGGTGTGGAACTATACTTGATGATTTACAGGGTCAGAAATCATATAGTTAGGAGAGTTTGCTTTACAAAAAAAAAAAGTAAAAGCAGAGTGAGAAATCTGGAAAGCTGAAACATGAGCTATTTCTGTACAATTCCATGGCTCCAGATCCAATTTCTGTTTTGCTAAGAAGGATGACTCATAAGACTAAATCATAAGCATATCAGAAAAAATAACTATTATGACCTCTTCAGGTTGTAGTTGAAAATGATTAAATACTATTGTAAGGATACTTTCCGTGGCTGGAGGGTAAATGTTGGCTTAACTGAAACAGAAAACTTGACTAATTCTGTTCTCCATTATAAGATTCTAAGCCAGTGTTTTTTTTTTTAACCAGTGTATCACATTTACTCTAGTATCCATATCTAATATCAGCTTATTCTCAACTTCTCTCCCAAGCCAAAGTAATTTAGAAACCTGCAATAAGATTATCATTGGTCATTAAGATTAACAAACTTTAAACATGGGCTTTTTCATTTTTCTGCTCAAAATTTTCCATGGCTCCCCATTGTTAACTGAATTAACCACAAACTGCTTCATGTGTAATTTAAGGTTCTCCACAGAAATCGTGAAGCAAAGGGGAACTAAATTATATGTCTTAGGCCATGCTTCTCTAACTTTATTATACAAACAGATGACTTGGAAATCTTGATAAAATGTGATTCTGATTCAGTAGGCTTCATGTGGTGTAGCTCAGAGGAAGGCTATGGCAAGATCTTAGCTGATGAGGTTTTAAGGAAGCAAGAAAGAATCTTAAACACTAAATTCCAGGCATGGCAGAAAACAAGACAATGAAGGGCTTCAGTGGAAAATAGGAGTAAGAGATGAATAAGCCTGGAAAAACTTCCAAGAAGTTTTCCCTCCAAACACTACTCTCTTTGAGACAAATGCAGGGTGCTCAGGCATTTGACTTGCTTTCTATGGTTTATATTTTTCTCTATCCAGGTACTTCATATCAAGTTTCCAAGAGGTTTGGAAGTAATAATCTAAAACCACTTGAACTTTTTTAAACCTATACTAGAGCTGTGTTCTAAGTTGGAGAATATGTTCCTTGACTCTTCCATACTTTAGAAAATATATCCATCTTTTTTAGGGTAGATTAGGGCAGACTTCACTTTTCTTTGGCTTGGGAACTTTTTTTTTTTTTCTTTTTTTTTTGAGATGGAGTTTTACTCTTGTTACCCACGCTGGAGTGCAATGGTGCGATCTCGGCTCACCGCATCCTCTGACTCCTGGGTTCGGGCAATTCTCCTGCCTCAGCCTCCCGTGGTTTGGGAACTTTAATCATGATATGTAGGGGCCAGACCATCAGTCACAAAGCTCAATCCAAAATCACATAGGAGTATTCATGTACATCAAACTTGCCACAAAATTCCAGATTTTTAAGATGTTAGGATGATAACTTACTAAATATTTATTATATAATGTGTACCATTATAAGGGCTCTATAAACATTATTTCACTTGAATCATAGTACATCAGCACTGAATAACTGTCAGTTCAATGAAATTCAATGTCTCATAAAATATTTCTAAAACCTTTTTTGGGGTTTGGTTTAAGTTGGTCCTTTGTATGATTGGTACACAGTGGTTTGTATTTTGTTATTGGATACTATTTAGCTTCTCTTCATAATTTTGAGATTATTAGACTCAAAGGTAATTACTGAAAATTCATTATCTGTAACTGAAGGTGATTTTGAGCATTAATAATGCATTTGAAATATTCTTATTTGGTGTTTGAAAAACATACTGTTCTAAAAGTTTGAGTTCTTGGCACCAATTTTCCTTCTGGGATTTCACTCAGCTCCTTAATTGAGTCATTTTCATTAATCAAACTGTTGCTTCGAGCTATCATAATACCATAGAAAGTTCTGGTATGAATCTCACTTTGGCCTTTACTTGGTTAATATTCCATTTTGAAATTCGGTTCATGGGTTATGTCTCCCTTCACTGACTTCTGTGGAAGTAAAACATTGATATGTTAAATTGTTACCTGCTTACGTGCTTTTTAAAGAGAAGTCCAAAGGTTAACAAAATAGAAATGTTTTCTCAGCAAAGCTCTGTTGTAATATTAAACTTCCAGTTTGTTTCTGGAACCAGGTCCACAGGAAGGCTTTCTCTACTATGTGGAATTATATAAACACAGATGCTTTTGGCCCTGGTCTCTACTGCAGTGGTTCTGATTATGGTTGTGTGTAGAAAAACCTTGGGAGATTTTTTAAAGTATAGATTTTTAGATTCCGACCACAGCTCTAGTGAATAAGAGCCTCTCAGATATGGCCTGGAACATCTGTATTTTAAAACCACTGCCATCAGCACCACTGACCAACAGCTCACTTCATGGTTCTTGTGCCCAGCCAGTTTCAGACCACTGCCCTGAAAGGGCCTGATCAAAAATGGAGGAAACCCATGTATTTACTTGGCCAAACAGCTTAGAAATTCAGAAGTGTGCTCTGGGGAATATATCCTGTGAAGCCTATCTAAAAGGCCGGTTCCAGGACCCTAACCTGGACTCTCGGAATCATATTTTCAGGGTCTCAGAAATCTCTGCTTCTACCAGGGTCCCCAAGGGATATCCATGCACACTGAAGTTTTAGATTTCCTTTCTGTATGAGTGAGCAATCAACCACCTAGGGATACTGTATTGAGTTCTCTGCCCTTATTTTACCCCTGATTTGTGGGAACAATAATAATAATTCTAATGAGGTGTACTCAAAATTTTAAAAATAATTAGTGCTCCTTAGTGAAATCTATGAGTCTTCTTCCTAGGAAATTTCACACATACACATAAACATATTTCACACTTTTCGTTTCAGAAGGTTCACAGACTTGAGACCAATTTATATATTCCAGATTAAGAACTGGTGCCCTGAAGAACTGAGTTGATTAACTTCAGTGAACATTTTGTCTTGATGAGTCCACTCCAGGACACAGCAGGTCTACAGAAATAGAGTAGAAATCTGGCTCAGTAAGGTAGAGTGGGAATGAGAACAGGGAGGAGGACATGCAGGTTGGGCCCTGGTCAACATGAAGCCCAAGCTGAATGGAGGCCTTCCTTTATGAGACCCTTTGACTCAAGGATGGGCAGAAACACTCTCTTTTTTCCTCTGAACCAAGACACTTTGATAGTTAATAGCTGTTTCTCAATGAAAGAAACATATTTATAATACCTACTGTTTTGCCAGCTATTGCCACAAGCTGGAGGTACAAAGATGGATCAGACACATGTGCTGGTTTCAAGCGGCTCACAGCTAGTGGTATATTCCATATTGCTGGGTTTTTACACCCAGTTGGCTCTCTCACAAACCTCACTATCATGGTCATGAAATATCCAGCCAAAGACATTAGCCGCAGTTTTAGAAATTTGCCTGACTGATCTCCTATTTGGTTTTTCAGCGCACTGCTCAGTGCATTCCTCTGTGGGCTCTGCTCCTGGGCTGCATCCCTAGCCCTCCAGATTTGCTTCTCCTCCTTTGGGTTTAGTGACCCATTTGGACTTCCTTCTCTGGCATATGAACCTCATATTTCCTGAACATGTGGCTCTACATGCTCTAATGACTTTGGTGCCCCTGAAGCTCTGGCCTCCTACATCAACATTCCTGGACCTCAAAATCCTCATTAGCACTGCAGTTTCCAACCTGGAGAGAAAGAAAATTTCATTCATTCATTCGACAACATTGAGTGTGCCAGAGACTATTCTAGGCACTGAGAGCCCATCAGTGAGATAAACAGACAAAAATCTCTAGGCTCATAGAGTTTACATTTTAGCAGGAAGAAATTCAGAGCAAATACAAAATAGTTACATATATAAGCATATAAATAATATATGTAATAAACACAGTCAATCTTTATTACTCATGGACTCAATATGTGTGAATTCATCTATGTGTCAAAATTTATAACCCCAGAATTAAAACACAGCATTTTTGTGGTCATTTTAAAACATGCCAGAGCAGTGAAAAACCTGAGCTGCCTGACACACATATCTAGCTTGTGTCAAGGCAAAGTTCTGCCTTCCTGTTTTCATCCTTATACTGTAAGTATCATTTTCACGGTCCATTTAGTTCCATATTTCTCTCATTTTTGTGTTAATGATTTTTCTGTTTAAAATGCTCCCACCCAAGCATCATGCTAAAGTGCTGTTTAGTGTTCCTTAGTAGAGGAAGGCAGTAATGTCACTTGTGGAGAAAATGCATGTGTTAGATAAGCTTCCTTAGGGCATGAGTGGTAGTGCTGTTGGCCATGAGTTCAGTCTTAATGAATCAACAATATATATTAAGGTTCCTTTAAATAGAAACATACATATAACAAGGTTATATACTGTTTGGTTGACAAAAACAATGTGACCAGAGACCTATAGAAAGTGTAATGGTTTAGTATTCACTGATTCATTGTTTGCAGTGACATAACCACAGCAAATAGTGAGAATTGACTATATATATTAATATTAGATCAGATTTTAGTAAATGTTATGGATGAAAAATAGGTTCCAAGGTATACAGGGAATATCCAGGGTCAGGGTGAACTTCCACTTTACAATTCGATGTTCAGGTGACAGTTGAGCCAAGTTGTGAAAGAGATGAAGGAGGAATCCATGAGTCTATCTGCGGAGAAAAGTATAGTAGGCAGAGAAAAGAGCAAGTACAAAGGCTGTAAGGCAGGAACATGTTGGGGATGAGAAAAGAAGGAGGTTAGAGGAGTTGGCATGGGGCAAGCAAAGGGGAAAGAAGTGGAAGCTGATATCAAAGCTTTATCGAGGAGCAAAAGATTCTGTAAAGACTGTGGCTTTTTCTCTGAATGTAGTGGAAAGCCGTTGGAGAGTTTCCAGTGGGGAAAGTGACACAATTTAACTTATGTTTTAACAGCATTTTCTGTGTTGAGCATAGACTGAAAGGGAACCAGAGTGTTAGCAGGTAACCCATTTAGGAGGCTTATACAATAATCCACGGGAGAGATGATGGTGGCTTAGTTCTGGGTGGTAGCAGTGGAGATGGTGAGGAGTGATTAATTCAGGATATAATTTGAAGGTAGAGCCAACAGGATTTGCTGCTGAGGAAATGTGGAATATAAAAGATAGAGAAGAAGCAAAAATGATGCCAAGGGTTTTGGCCTATGCAACTAAAAAATGGAATTGTTATTTGGTAAGTCAGGCAAGCTTGAAAAGGTGCAGGTTTATGGGTGATGTAATCAGGAGTTCTGTATTGTACATTTGAGATATCCAAGAGAGCTCAAGAAGAGATGTAGACTAGACAGATTCAGTATTAGTTCAAATTTCAGAGGACAGGCCTGGACTGAAGTGTCATTGTTCCATTGATGGCTTTATAGCCATAATCCTGGATATCCAAGGGTGATATATATCTAATCCTGAATATATATCCTGGAGATAGATATTTATATATCTATATGAGTAGACAAAAAAGAAGAGGCTCTAGTTCTGACCTTGGAAGTGCTACAACACAATGGAATATAAAGAAAAACCAGTTAAAAAAAACTGAGAAGGAGCAGCAGATGAAGTAGAAGACAAAAACAGGAAAGTAAGGTTGTCCTAGAAGCTGAGGGCAGAAAGTGTTTCAAGGAGGAGTGCGTGATCAACTGCATCAGATTCTGCAGTGGAGTCAAGAAATATGAAAAGAGAACAGAGCTTTGGATTTAGCAACACAAAAACCATTGGTGATCTTGACACAGCAGCCTAAGGATGAAAGCTTAATGGTAGTGTATTCAAAAGAGAACAAGAAGAGATAAATTTGAGTCAGCAACTATAAACAAATCTTTCGAGGATTATAGCCATAAAGAGGAGTAGAGAAATGGCAGGAGGAGGGTGGGCAGCGGTACATAGAGAGGACATGAGGGTCAGGAAAGAGGTTTTCATTAATGGTGGGAAAAATTACAGCATGCTTGTTGTCAGAAGGCATTTTTCCATGAGTCTCTTGCATTTCTGCATGTCTTATGATAAAAGACACTGATTTTGCTTTGGTTCTAGATTCCTTTTCAAGGATATTTGTATAGTGAACAACTTTTGAAGACAGACAGGGCATCTCTTCCAGAACAAAAGGCAGCCATGTTTACTGACCAGGTTAATACATAATTCAGGTTCCCCAAGTTTGGGGTTCCTCTCTTTCAATGCACTCACTATGCATGTAAGTACCACCTGGCCCTTTTTGGGACTTGGGGCTCAGGTAGCCAGTGCTATAAAATGCTGATCCTCTGGCTGCTCCTGTTGTTGTCAGCAATTAAGTCCTTTGTCAATGACCCAGGAGCCTTATGGCTTCTCCCAGCAGCCATGAAATTGTAGCAGGCTAACTTGTGGCTTGTAATTAGGGTTAAACCTCAGAGCCTTCACAGTTCTTGACACTTGTACATTAGTAAAAACAATCTGGTAGAAGAAACAAACTATTGATGTAGGAGGTGGGGAAGGATACCTGGAGCAATGCCTTGAGTGGTAAGACGGGAATCTATTGTTGAGGTATAGGATCTCAGACAGTTCTTCCATAGTAATAGAAAAGAAGGCAGAGTAAATGGGAACAGATGCCAGTAGTTGGATAAGTATGCTCATGGGAGTGTGGGGACATTTTCCTGCCATTGCTTTTGTTTCTTCAGTGAAATAAGAAGCATTGTTATTAGCTGAGGTTGAGAAGGAAGTGTTAGAGGTTAGAGAGAGAAGAAAAGGTACAGAATTGTCATCTATGCATGTGGAAGAAAATGGATTACACAGAAGCAGATAGATCAATAAGCATTATTACTGTTCTAATTCTTAAGTGAGAACTCTTAGCAGGATGTGCTCACACTTCCTCTTTATGACAATCATCATAAACAAATGCTGGTGACTTTTTCCCTCTTAGTATTAATAAACAAGTGTGGTCAACAATTGTTATCACAGGTACATGGGATGCACAGTCAAGTCAGATGGATACAATTCACCGATTACACACTGGCAATTTTGCCCAAATGTTCTGGGCATTTATGTTTCTGTGCAAATTAAGTTTTAGATTCATATTTTTGTAACAAATGGCTATTCTGTTTGCATTGTGAAATTTTAATTGCATTACTTGAGAATGGCTGTTCAATTTGTGTCTTTTATTGGTGATGCTCTGTTTTCTAGCTTACTAGACATTTACTTTACTTCCAGCTAATTACTGTAGCTTAGATTTTAATGTCCTAATTAACTATCCTTATTAACTTTATGGCAAGAGCTGCAGCATAACAATCATTTTGTACAAAAACATGCTTGATAATATAAATAGTATACCCCTTTCACCTGCAGAGAGATGAGGAAGGCCAAGCCAGTGGCATTCATTTAGGCTTGGTCCCACTGAACTAATTTATTTTAAAGCCCAGGCACGTGGATCTGTCCTCAGTGTCATGGTGAGACATCCTCACCAAGGCAGCTGTCTTGGCTGGGAAACTTCTTCTCAATCAAAACATTCAAGCCCCAGACACTTTTTGAAAACTAGCAAAGCATGCCAAGAGTAAACAGAGATGCCTGTATTTCTCTAATAGTCTTTATTCAGTCAGGACTCTCTGTTATCTTATTTGTTGTGATGATTTAATTAGTCAGCCAACAGACACTTCTCTGCACCTCCCATGTGTCCACATTGTTTTGTATATTAGTCAAGATAGGCTAGGCTCTGCCATGGTCATAAGTAACCTTCTAAAGCACAGTTGCTAACACAGTGTAAAGGTTTACTTTTAAGTCATGTAGAGTCTTGTGCAGGCCAGGACACTGTCTCTCATCTTGTGCTACTCATTCTGGGATATGGTGACCCCAAGGTTACCATGGCGTGGGGGAAAAACTCCAGAGTGTTAATCAGGATAGATTTGGTTAATACCACTTTTATTCATAGCATATTGAGCAGATTCCAGTACATGATCCTAACCCTAAGTGCCAGGAAAACTGAAGGATGTGGAAGAGCATATGCATGGTTGGGGAGCCCTTATGGTTCCTATTGCATTATGTTCAGGCACTGAGAATGGACACGAGGGAGAAGAAGGCTGAGTCCTTGCCCCTCAGAAGATTATGCAGAAAAGAAAGCAATTGAAATTCACCAAGTACTTCTCCTTGTCAGGTATTGTACTAGAGATATTATAATATTTCAGTTCATTTTATAACACTGTGTTTATCATTTATCCACTAGTTATTGAACGACTACTATTTCCCAGGGGCTGAGAAGTACACTAGATTTCAAAGTTGTCTAAGACTCAATATCACCTTTCAAGAGAAAAGAAGATAAGCAAAACTGTCAAGCTAATATAATATAGTGTGATAAATACCACAATAGGAGTATATGAGTTTCCTAGAGCTTCTCTAAAAAAGTACCACAAACTAGATGACTTAAAACAACAGAGAGATTTATTATCTCACAGTTTTGGAAGTTAGAAATCAGAAATCAAGGTGTCAGCAGGGCCATGTTCCCTCTGAGACTCTGGGTGGAATCCCTCTGTGACTCTTCCTAGCTTCTAGTGGTGGCTGTCAATCCTTGAGATTCCTGGTCTTGAGCTACATCACTCCAGTAGCTACCTCTGTCATCACATAGAATTCACCCTCTGTGTCTTGATCTTCACATGGTATCTTTCTCTTATAAGGACACCCGTCTTATTGGATTAGGGCCCACCCTAATGACTGCATCTTAACTTATTATATCTGCAAATACCTATTTCCAAATAAGGTCATATTCATAAGTATTGGGGATTAGAACTTCAACATATGATTTGGGAAGACACAATTTAATGCACAAAAAGAGGTAAGCTCAGGATACTATAAAAACACAGAGGAGTGGCCAGGCATGGTGGCACATGCCTGTAATCCTAACACCTTGGGAGGTCGAGAAGGGTGGATCACCTGAGGTTGGGAGTTAAAGACCAGCCTAACCTACATGGAGAAACCCTGTCTCTACTAAAAATACAAAACTAGCCAGACATGGGTGGTGCATGCCTATAATCCCAGCTTCTAAGGAGTCTGAGGCAGGAGAATCACTTGAATCCAGAAGGTGGAGGTTATGGTGAGCCAAGATTGTACCACTGCACTCTAGCCTGGGCAACAAGAGCAAAACTCCATCTCAAAAAAAAAAAAAAGAAAAGAAAAAGAAAGAACACACACACAAACACACAAATACACAGGAGTAACTTGAGTCAAAGAAATTTCCTAGAGAAGATAATGTCTAAGTGAAGTCCTCAAAACCTAGAAGTGAACAGTCATTGGAAGAAAGGCACTCCAAGCAGAGGAACCAGCATGTGCAAAGCTCTAACAGCAAGAGAGAGTCTGATACATTGTGCAAGCAGTTCAATCTGGCTGGAGATGAAGTTAAATTAGGGGTAATGGGGAATTTTATGCACCAACTTGGCTAAGGGATGCCCAGATAGCTGGGTAAAAACAAAACACACACACACACATACACACACACACACACACACACTTACTTTACTTCTGGGTGTGTCTGTGAGGGTATTTCTAGAAAAGATTAGCATTTGAATCTTAGTGAAGAAGATCTACCCTCATCAATACCAGTAAGCATCATTCAATCCATTGAAGGCCGAAATAGAACAAAAAGGTGGAGGAAGAATGAATTTTCTCTCTCTTTTCTTGATCTAAGACATTCATCTGCTCCTGATCTCAGACATCAGAGCTCCTGGTCCTTGAGCCTTCAGACTCTGGGTCTTGCAGCAGAAGCAACCCCCCCGCCTCCACCCCACCAAGTTCTCAGGAACTTTGACCCAGTTTTCAAGCCTTCAACCTCAAACTAGGAGTTAGACCATCAGCTCCTCTGGTGCTCAGGCATTGGAACTTGGACTGAAAGAGATCACTGGCTTTCCTGAATCTCCAGCTTGGAAATGGTAGATTGTGGAACTTATTGTACTCCATAATTGCCTGAGCTAATTCTCATAATGTCTTCTTAAATGTCTATCTCTCTATATATCCTATTGGTTCTGCTTCTCTGGAAAACCTGGACTAATACAGTGGGAAAGTAAGAAGAGATAGGACTAGAGGGCTGGAAAAAAAGACTTGATTGTGAAAGGGCATTGAATGGGCTGGAACTTTATCCTGAGAGCCAAAAGGTTTAAGCAGGGAAGTGAGAGTATAAAGGGAAGGGACAGTATGAGAATTTTAAAAACATTATTCTGGTTGCATAATGGGGTAAGGATTGAAGAGGGCAAGGTTGGAGTTTCCTGATCTTGAGATACGTCACCTAATGGAAGTTATTATAATAATCGAGGGAAGAAGTGACAACTCTGAGAATGGTAGCAAGAGTAGTGGTAAACAGAACTGAGAGGAAGCTGGGGATATTTAGGAGGGAAAATTATACTTTATGATTATTAAGACATAAGGGAGAAATAATGGTAAAAGATGACCCCCAGTTTCTGGCTAGATGTTGGCACATAATTTAGTGAGATAAGGAACAAAAGAAGAGGAGTAGGTTTGACAGAGGTGAGGAGTTGGGGCTGGGTGGATTGAGGATGGGAAAGTTGCTGATGGTAAGAAAGTTGCTGAGCTAGACATACCTGTAAGATATGTCACCAGGAACCCAGGCAGTTTGATAGCAATGCAGCCTAAATCCCTATGCTCTTTCAGCCACATCCTATTGTGGCTAGTGCACCAAAGCTGCACTAGCAAAATTCTAATGGAAAGCAAAAATACGCTTACACTATTCAGTACTGAGTATAACTGGAGTTCATCAAAGGGAAAGTCCTGTGACCCAAGAAGAGAGATAAGTCTTGAAGGACAAGGCAAAGACTCTTGAGCTAGGTCTTTGAATGACAAAATTTGGAAAGCCAAAGAGAAGTGGGAAGGCATACCATGTGGGAGCACAGCAGGAGAAACAGTGAAAAGGGAGATTGATCCTGGCCTCCCAGGGTAAACAGTTCAATTTGAGAAACTGAAAGAGATTAGATGGGGCAGGTGAAGACAGGTGAGGGAAGTCCTGGCAGCCAAATGCAAGTTCTTTTTAGTGTCATCTAGCTAAAATGGCACTATCTCCCAAGAGCATCTCTTGCTCTCTCTGGGTATGAAGAGAAAGCTCATTCCACAGTGCTTTCAGAATGAATGAATGCATGAATGAATGTTTACTGGGATCACCAAATTATTAAGGTTTCTTTTCAATCCATGAGTCAGCATCTTTGTTTACACTTTTTATTTTAGTGACTTTTTCTTGTTCTTCAATGAGAAGATGAGGACATTTTTTTAAAAGAAAAGAAAAGAACAAGATTATTTCACTTTTTTAGTAGTGGGGACTTATTTTAGTCTCAGGGGAGGCATCATAGAAAAAACCCTCAGCCAGAAGTTAGGACATTGTGGTTCTCAGCCACTAATGAGCTGTTTGACCTTGGTCTCTAGGCCTCTGCAGGCTCTGGTTGCTTCATTTGTAAAATAAAACCCAGACCGGGTCATCTTTCAGGTCCCTTCCAGCTCTGTTATTTTATGATTTGCTCTTAGTCTTTATGAGCCATGTATGATTTATCAGTCTCCCCGATACACTCAATTCCAATGATGCAAAAGCACTATAAAGAGCTGAATTTTGACTGTGTTTTCACTATGTCAGAATAACTCAATGATTCTTTTAATTAAATTAACCAAATATTCAGATACTTTCATTCTGGCTGCATGCAACTGTACCTGGTTATGTGCCAATTCCATTTGATGTCCATACTAGTTCCTACCCAATTTGATTGGTACCAGTGAGGAAGCCTGGTTCAGTTATCTTACTTTGACAGTACCTGAAGATGATTGTTTAACCAGGGACTTCACAGCAGAGGTTCTTTAATTTTAATGTGGGAAAGCGGGGATTGGGTGGATTGAGGATGGGAAGGTTGCTGAGGGTGGGAAAATTGTTGAACTAGAGATACCTGAGAGACGTGTCACAGGGAACCCAGGCAGTTAGATAACAATGCAGGCTAAAATCCCTATGTTATTCTAGCCACATTCTATTACGAATCAAAGACCCACTAGCAAAATTCTAATGGAAAACAAAAATACTCTTATTAAGTACTGAGTGTAACAGGAGTTCACTGAAGGGAAAGTCCTTGTAAGAAAGAACGCTCTGAGGGAGTGTGTGAAAATGCAGATTCCTGGGCCCTAACCTCAGAGAGTTGTGGGTGGTACCCAAGTCTCTTCATTTTAACATTCTCAAGGGAGGAGTCCATTGACCGTTATATGAGAAATGTTACCTTATATGGGGAAGAAAACTTTGCTGAAAAACATTAAGTCAACACTCTAGATAAATTGTGGTTTATGGTTTATAAACCAGTAACTTAATTGTAGATGTTAGTATGTGAAATTATAGGGATAATTGATACTAGAACTACTACAAGGCTCTGAAATTAGCAACAAATCACTCTGAGGACAGAAAGCGCTGAGTGGCTACGAGTATTTTGCCTTTTTCTGGCTTTATGTGCTGCTCTGACTGGTGGTGTTTGTTTCTTAACTGGAATCATCAATTTACACTGATGTTGATATGCCCATTGACGATAGGTCCATCTCTCTCTAGAGCATCCAGTTCTTCTAATACAGGCTTTGCGTTTCAGACAAAAAGCTCATCAACTTTGTGGCTTCTTCTCTACCCTGTCTTGTTCGCAGTGTCTCTGCTTTCATGTAGGCCTGTGTAGAGATACAACCAAACCTAAGGATGGAAGGACTGCTGTGAGATACTCTGAGATGACTCTCTTTGTAGACTCCTTGATACAGTTTTATGCTGCTTTGCGGTGGGAGATTTTAATCAAGGTACCCAGCATTATAAAGAGGATTCTCCTTGTAGCTGAGAACAGTCAGAAACACATTTCACCATTTTTAAATGGGCTCAGTAGCATCTTTGCCTTTTGGCTCTTTCAGTTTATGAGAAGTGGGCTTGGGCTCTGTTTAACATTGAACGTATTTGGAACCTAACTGACCATTCTGATAGTGTATAGGCACATAACCACAGCACAACTTGTGAGTCCTTCCCTACGTCCCCACCCCACCTAAAATAACGTAAATCAGATAGTCCTCAAACTTTATTCATCACACTCACTCTATGGGGAATTTGGAGTGGAAAGGGTGGCTTCTAAAATACAGATTCCTCTTCCAAAGTTCAGATATTCTGATTCAGTGGGCTTGTGCTAGGGTTTAGGAAGCTAAAAAATTAAACACCCCAAATGACGGTGATTCTGATGACCACAGTTGGTGAAATATTACATAGCTATCAAAGCCTTCAGGTTTACATGGTTTTTAGGTATGGCATGCATTTACAGGTCTTGAGACCATTATTCAGTTTGCCTCTGCTGAAAGTCCCTTTCAAGCCTTGTCTAAGGATGGGAATTGAAATGAAGTCATCCTTTGAAGCCCAGCATAAGTGTCTTTACTCCTGCAGCTTTCTCACAAACTGTCTCCTCTTTACCACTGTACTTTGTTACTTCATCTATCCTCCTATTGCATTTTCTAAATAACACAAATGTTATATAAATAGTTATTAATACATTTGCCTTTCTAAAGTGTGAGTTCTGAAAGTCAGGGGCTGTGCCATCCTTGTTTCTTCAGTGTCCAGCATTGTATCTGACATGCTGTATTGGTCTGTTTTCACTCTGATGATAAAGATATACCTGAGACTGGGCAATTTACAAAAGAAAGAGGTTTGGACTCACAGTTTCATATGATTGGGAAGGCCTCACAATCATGGTGGAAGGCAGGGAGGAGAAAGTCACATCTTACGTGGATGGCAGCAAGCAAAAAAAGAGAGCATGTGCAGGGAGACTCCCATTTTTAAAGCCATCAGATCTTGTGAGACTCATTCACTATCATGAGAACAGCACAGGAAAGACCTGTCCCAATAGTCCCAATAATTCAATTCAAGATGAGATTTAGCTGGGGACATGACCAAACCATATCACAAGTTTTAGGTATCTATTTTTTTTTCAGATGGAATATCACTCTGTCACCCAGGCCAGAGTGCAGTGGCACAATCTCCACTCACTGCAGCGTCTCCTCCTGGGTTGACACGATTCTCATACCTCAGCCTCTTAAGTCTCTGGGATTAAAGGCATGTGACACCATGCCCGGCTAATTTTTATAATTTTAGTAGAGATGGGGTTTCACCATGTTGGCCAGGCTGGTCTTGAACTCCTGATCTCAAGTGATCCACTCGCCTTGGCCTCCCAAAGTTCTGGGATTATAGGTGTGAACCACCATGCCCAGCCTTAGGTACTTTAAAAATACTTTGATTCCAATAAACTGGTACAGACACAGCAAAGCTGTGTGATACATCTGCACAAACTGATACACAGGTAGTGATTGTTTTCTTCAAAATGCTCTGAAGTATCACTTTGATCTTTAGTGTCCTCTCAACAGTATAAAGGCACAACATGAGATGAAATATTAGTGTTTTAATCAGGAGACCCAATATTTGTGTGGATCACTTTTTCTACTTTGGTCGCATTTACCAGAATCAGGTTGTAGAATTACTGTTCACTCTATTGCGTGTGTTGCCTTGTGAAAGAACAATTGCTTCTGGGGGTGCACAATAAAGAAAACCAGAGGCAGAACAGAAGAGTCTTAGCAGCAGAAGCTGGGATCCGATTTCCTCATCAGAGCAGCTTCTTTTCATCTCTAGTGAGGAGGCCATTTCTGCCTTGTTCTTTGTCTGTTTCAAGCTTTCTCAGAAGCAGCGGCTCCATGGGAACAGGCATTGCTGTCACACATCAGGCATTTAGGTGTCTGTTAAGGAAAGATGAAAAGAATATTAGATGTGGCAGGGCAGAGGAGAGGCAGGGAAGAAGAGTACAGAGGACAGGATTTGGATTGTGGATGGGTCTCATGCTAGTGGGAATAATGTGTGGCTGGAGGGGGATGTAGTGGCATCTGTTGTCAGTCCCCTTAAGATTCACTTACCAAAGGACCTACAGCTGTCCTTCCTTTACTCCAATCAGCTGCAAAGAATCCAGAGGGAGGAGCACCAAGCAGAGAGCTTCAAGAGTCTGAAAGTAATGCAGCTTTGAAAAATTTCAGTTAAGTCTAGTCTGCTTTCCTCCAGTATCTCCCAGAGTCTGAAACTCAGCTTGATTTCGGCCCAGAATCAAAACGTCCCAGAACCTCTCCTCCAGGAAATATTTTAAAAAGATGTTTATATCTATTATATTTCCTCCTCCCAACCATGCTGTGAAGGAGACAGGCATGATAAGAGGTCTCAGTTTTGAAGATGAAAAACCTATGGTCCAGTAATTTTCCTAATATACTTCAATTAATGATGACAGAGGTATGGCTGAGTAAGGAGTAATCGCTCCTTTTTCAGCCATGCTGAGATACAGGTTTGAGTGTAGGGAGCTGAAGCCCTATTATTTCCCTCCCATACAGAAAGCGTGAAAGAATAGTAAAACTAAGAAACAAAATATCCAGCTCAGTCATTTCTAAAAGCAGGGTCCAATACTCAATGGACTGTTGATGGCAGATGTGTGAACACTAAAATCAGAAAAAGGAACTTTAATCTGGAGGTAATGACAAACTCAGTGTGGGAAGAATCAATAGATTATTATGTGAGTCACTGAGCATTGTTTTGAGCAGCAGCCTTGTACAGCAAACACCTTATTGCCATAACACAGCAAGATAAAGAGGGCTTCTTTTTCTTTGGATCATGGGAATTAAAGCTATTACCATTTGGGCAGAAATTATTTTTAAAAGCATTTGTTTCTTACCTACCTCCGAGCTACTGGGTGCTGAAAACAAAGGCAAGCATTCTCTTCCAAGCCTCTGAGTGCAGGCTAGCCAGCACCAGTTATTATTTCTCCAAACCTCTGGTGTGAATCACTATTAGACCACCAGTTTCTGGATGATTTTGGGGTTAAAGAATTTGAAGTCCTAACCTCCAAACAAATGGATCATTTTCTATTTTTAATGAGTACATATGTCTAAGAGCCTGAACTACGTCAGATCATATGGTCTCTTTTGATGGAACTGAATGGGTGTCTTGGGGCTAAGGGGCAAGGTTTTCTTTCCCCTCTGAAGAGTCACTGAAAAATCGACTCCTAAAAGGTAGATTAATTGGAGAAAAGGCATACAAATTTGTCTAATGTGTACACGGGAGACTTCAGAATAAAGACCCAAATATGCAAGGGAAATTGTCCATTTTTATGCTTCGGGTTCACCGAAGTAAGGACAGCCATGTAGAAATATAGTGGAACAAACAGAGTGTGATCTAATGCTAATGAACTGAGTAGGAGATGCACAAGGCCTGTCTGTCTAGATTCTTCTCATTCCTTCCTTCTGGGTGTGTGGCAAATTCTTGTCTGAAATGGGGGTCATATGACCTACAGTCAAGGAAAGTAGGTCAGATAATTTGTTTATGGCCAGTTTTCACACAGAAAGATGGAGGAAAAGTTAGAGTGGTATGTTTAGGTTTTATGGATAGCTTTGGGGAAAAGGGGTTGTAGTTTCCATAACCTACCTTGGGGAAGAGGGATTCTAGTTTCTACATCTAGCCTTGGGGAAGAATGAGAATGAGAGGCTGGAGGACAGAAGAAGGTCAGAGAGAAATTTAGACTGCTTCTGAGGCCTTTTTTTTTTTTTAAGTATTGTTTCCTGTTTCCAACAGGAGCATAGGAGTACCAGAATGGTGATATTCTATTTAGACTTCTGAAACAGTCTTCCTCACAAAACACTATTTTGTGAGGAAAGTCCATGAAAATGACATAGATATGTGGATAATGTAGTTGAAAGTGACATTATAACTAATTGATTGGCTTCTAAAAAGGCCTGGATTAATAATGGCACTATTGCCTATTATCTTTCTCCTTTTAAAAGATGACTTCATTGAGGTATATTTTACTTATAATTCACTCACATCAAGTGTACAATTGAATGATTTCTTAGTACTTTTCCCAAGTGGGGGCAACCATCACTATAAATTAGTTTTAGAACATTTCCATCACCCCAATAGGATGCCTCATGCCCATTTTATGGGTTAATTCCCACCCCCACTCCACTCCAGGCAACACTAATCTACTTTCTATCTCTATAGATATGTCTTGTTTGGACATTTCATATAAATGGAGTTAAACAATAAGAGGTCTCTTGTGTCTAGCATCTTTTGCCTAACATGTTTTTGAATGTTATCAGTGCTGTAGGATATATCAGTAGTTTGTTCCTTTTTGTTGTTAAATTGCATTCCACTGTTTAGATATACACATTTTGTCCATCCATTTACCAGCTGATGGTTCTTTAGGTTGTTTCCAAGTTTTGACTGTTATGAATAAGGCTGTTAAAAACAATGGTGTGCAAGTCTCTGTGGATATGCTTTCATTCCTCTTGGTTATATACTAGGAGTGGTATTTTTTCTCTTAAGTTTCCCTCACTTCCCTTTACCATGGAATTTCTTTAATATAGTGACCCAGGTCAGTCTATGTATCATCTGACTCTTCCATTGGAAAGTCAAAGTGAAAGGGGATGATAGATCAGGTAGCCAAGAGATGTTTGGAGGCAGAAATCTCCCAAGGTGGTAGAAAACAATTCACCCTGAGAAGAAACATAGCAGGAAATGGACATCAACCAACACAGAGAAAGAGAATTGAAATACTCTAGTTTACATTTTCTCCTGTCCTTCAATCTCCTGCCACTGTATACCTTTGGCCAAATATAGCTAGAAGCTGGTTGGCAAAGGCGTCCGGAAAACAGAGCAGGGCAGAAGGGCAAAGAGAAAGACAATAGAGCAAACAGGTAAAGGGCCAGCTTTGCCTACTCACCTAATTCACAGTCCTCAGAGAGAGAGAGAGAAAGAGGGAGAGAAAGAGTGTGTGTGTATACACCATGGACCTTCTGGCCTCTCAAATAGAGGCAGTACAAATTCGTGTAAGTTTTCTGTGCCTTGAATGAGAGTCTAGTGCCAGAAGGGATATAATCGACCATCCAGGTCTATGGTTTTTGAAGTTCCATAGGGGAGTTGCTGAGCAGAAATCAAAACAGCACGGCTTTTTCTCCTGTTTTACATGTTAAAACTTCCAAGTAAAATTCACATTGAATAAAGTCTGTGGATTTAAAAAGGCAGATGTTTGCTAGTTAGTCCAGCTCTGGCTTTAACAAGTGGAGAAAATGAAGAATGAAGAATTTAGGGACATTTTTGAGATCCTGCTGAGCTTCCTCCCACAACTGAAAAACATTTGCTGAGGACAGACTCAGGTTGCCAGGGCTGTGTCCACTCACCACCAACCTCTACACTACTCTAGTGTCCCTAAGAATTATCAGAAGAATTTTAAATATGTACGTAGATGCCTTCCTTCCTCCCATCAGAATATCCATGGTCAGGGCCCAGGTATACATCACGTTTTTTAAAGTTACACAGGCTCTTAGGTACAACCCCTAGAACAACTGCTCTAGGGAATCACCAAGACTCCTCCATCAAGAGCAAATTCAATTACAATCATCCCAACTTAACATTTGCATAGTACTCACCCATTTATTATTTAACTTAAGCATTGCAGAACCCTAGGAGGTAGATGGCAAAGAAAACTAAAGCTTACTCAAAGTCAAACAGCGGGAAATAAGCCCCAGTATTAGAACACTGGGCTTCTGACATACAGTCTTGTGCTCATTCTTATCACTGCATGTTAACTTTCTCTACTCCAGTTATTATGGTAGGAACATGGCATTTTAGAACAATTTCCAATAAAGGAACCGTATACAATCCCTGTTTCTGTAAGCATTATGAATATTATGAAAACAGTTGGAAAGTAGTATTTCTGCAGTTGCGTGCACATTTGTAATTTACAAGAAACCACCCACTCCAAAAATCAAGTGATTTCAGGAAGTCCACAACATTTTCATCTCATGCACTAGGAAAAATTTATCTTTTTAGCATCACACAGAGCTCACTATGTTCTTCCCCTTAAGCTCTAGCCACAGTGGACTTTCTTCTGACCTTCTCACCATGCATGTATGTGGATATTCTTCCACTTCATCTCAGTGAAGTCTGTGGGTAGAAGCCACCATTCTCTTTGTGTTATGGTATACACTCAACCAGCCACTTCAACATTGGAAATTATCCATCACCCCCTTCATGCTTGGTCTGTGATATAAAGCAGGAGACTGAGTATTCTGAAAATGTTACTGATTTCACTTCTGGTGGATAAAGTTCTTATTTTTACTACCTTCCTCTTCTGGGTTGACCTCCCTCCTGGCATCAGCCTATTACCTTTGGGCCAAATGGGGGATCTTCTTATTCTCTTCTCCGAGGGTAATACTTCCCAGGAGGCTTGTGGGTCCTGGGTGGAAATAGAACCATGGTGCGTTTATAACATTAGCTTTCTAGAAAAGTCAGAATTTATGATTAGATTAAAAGATGACAGTTCTCCTAGCTCAGTTCAGGATGAATTTGCCACAAAATTAAATTAACTAGAATTCCCAATTATCTGAGCATCCTAGTGAATCAAGATATTATTACATGTACATTATAAGGTAGATGCTTGCAGTCATTAATATTTATTTCACATCAGAAACCAATTACTTATGGATCTCAAACACTGATGTTCATGAGGATCATCTGAGGAACATATGTAAAGCACAGATTCTTGACTTTTCCATCTAGAGGTTCTAATTCAATAGACCCTCACCACAGCCTGAGAATTAGCTTTTTCTTAAGCACTCAGGTGACTCTGATTGGGTTAGAACAAGACCATATCCTGAGAAACAAGACCATATCCTGAGAAAATTTACAAGCTCCATCCTCTAAATCTTAACTTTTTTTTTTCTTGAAAACTTTTCACATAGGTTCTACTTCAGAGCTATTTAGAACCAGAACCTAGCAAGAGAATAGCAGGTAAAAAAACAGAGTATCTCTGCAGTAGAGTCAGAAGATCATCTAGAATTGGGAACCACTGTCTTAAATTTTATTTTTCCCTAAAATTAAAAATCATTATCAGCACATAAGAATTATTTGATTTGAGAACCATGCTTCTCATAAGTCTGACAAAAAAAGAGTGAAAAGAAAACTGTAGGCTTTTCCTCGTGTAAATGAACTTTTTAAAAAGATATCAGGTACCCAAATACAATGTGATACTTCAATATTTTATCCTTAAGTGATAACATTGGATGTTTAATTTAAATTTTCATATATTGGCTTCTCTCTGACTTGTCAGACTATTCTACTAGGTTGAAAGTTCCAATTAGGATAAATTCTTATCATTCTATTCAGTCCCTTTGTACCTTCCTTTTCCTGCCTCTCTTTTCTATTAGCAACTCGACAGATTAATTTTACCTAATGTTACCATATTTCTCTGACCAGCTATCAGAACAACAATCTAACAGAAGCTTAAGTATGCTTAAGAAGACAATGAGACCAAATGTTTAAAATCAGAACTGCCCTGGAAGATGCAAAACACATCCTTTCCTCTGTTTGAAATGCTGTGATTTTCTTATCCTCAAATATATCTCTTAACTGTTCGAAGCACCTCCCCCTACCCTCCCACAGTATTAAATTATTAAATACCACGCTGAGGCTTGCTGTGCAACAACTACCCTCTGATTCACAAACATTGTTCCAATACAAACTGTTGAAGGTGCGGGACTTGGAATTGTAGAATCCTTTGCAAACTCTTCTAAAGTGCATGTAAACCTTGTCAGATTTAAGTTGTTTTTCTTTCTCTCCCATTAATTTATTTGCCTCATTCTACAAACATCTATGAGGTGCCAGGGGCTATGATGGGCCCTGAGTACAAAGATGAAGAGAGCCCAATACACACAACAATCTGGAGGAGGAGAGACAGTAAAACACATTAAACAAATGATTATGGCCATGTTAATTATAACTCAGTGATAAGAAGTAAAGTCATAGTTTAGTAATAACTAATACTAATTACTATTGGTAATAGTAATAAGAAGTTATGGCAAGGCACAGAAGGGAGAAATCGTGTGGAGAAGAATGGTGATGTGAGAATGTCTCTCCAGGGAGTTACCATTGGAATAGAAAGTTAAGCAGTTTACTAAGTGCATGAGACAGGGGAGTGCAGAAGGAAACAAACAGCTTAACTGAGGAACTGAAATATATTCAGAACTGCAGAGTGAGGTGTGAAATTATAAAGATAGATCCAGATCAGAAACGTGCTTGTGAGGAACATCCCATGAAGCAGTCTCCTGAAGGAGAGGTACAAAGGACTTTTGAAGTCAGCCCTGGGTCGACTATGTGAGAGAGAGAGAGAGAGACAGAGAGGGAATTGTGACAGCTTTCAACTCCTTCCTTCTAGATTCAGGTCTCCAAAGCTACCTGGCTTTTCTCTTCCTAAAACTTGATTCTTCAATTATTCCTTCTACTATGTTCCCCCTCCTCTCCATTAGTCTTCTAATTGCTTGAGCTACTTTGAATCGGGTTTTTGGCACTGACACTCTGGTGCACTGACTAATGATGACGTCCCCATTGACCCCCCTTCTTCCAGAAATGCTCACAGCCCTCTTCCCTGTGTGGAAAGAGGCTCTTCTCGAAGTTCCATGTGTCATAGTAAACCTCTGTCCAAAAATTTCACGCCCAAACATAAAACATAAACACACACACACACACAAAGCTTTTACTTAAGAAGCAGCAGCAACTGTTTTTAGAAGTAGACCACTAACAACAAAAAATAACAGCTATGGCATGAATAACCTTGACTATTTGCTTAAACTACTATGCCAGTTGCACAATAGAGTAAATGGAACTACAGCCATAACTCCAAACATCAAGCAGACAGGATATAGAGTCACTGCTGTTTGTGAGTCTTTCTTATTTTGTCTACCTGTTTGAAGATGGCAGAGACTCAACTTAGAAGGTTAAATTTGTGGTCTTTATTTCCATCACACTAGTAGCATGATCAGATATGCATTTAAATCAGATTTTTCTGGTTTGCTGCTTGGGAAATCCCTGCACTATATTTCTTCAAAGTGGATGTAAAGTGAGTTTATCCAGTGTGTGGTTAGAAGAATTAGAAATGATGCTATTTCCTAAAATACACACATACCACACACCCACACCCATACACACACACACACACACACACACACACACAGAGGAATATATATAAACATATCAAATTAAGGCCAAGTACATCAGTTCACTAGGGCCAAGACCAACTGCTTGGAAAAGTACCCTAGAAATGAATTCAGTTTCTATTCACTTAGAAAGAAATAGGTGGTCTCTGTCAACATGAGGGGCCAGATTGGAAAGCCCTTTGCAAGCAAAGTGCTGAGTTGCTGGACTGAGCTGACTGGAGCCTGGCTGTCTCCAGCCCTGGGCAGATAACACTGGCTTCATATTCTAGAGGTGTTTCGAGGGCAAACTCCAAAGAGGCTGTATTCTTGTAATCTGGCCTGAGTGTTCTCACAGCACAGAGGGAAGTGAGACTATCTCTGACTTGCCAATCTCCATCTGAAAAAGCATACCCTATTGGCGGCAGCCTCTTCTCCCAAGGATTCTGGGAGAAGATCCAGACAGAAGCACTTTATGTGGGGCAAAGGAGGCACCACTTTAGCATCCTGTTTCCTCTCCTGACAGACAGATATTTTTCTATTTGTCTGTTGCAGAAACTAGAACTGGATCATGTGCCTAGGACATCTAAAAGATGGAAATCAGTGACTGAGGGAAAAACTGCAAAGGTTATGAGGGTGCCAGGGAAAGAGGAGGGAGAGCAGAGAAAACTCCAATTTAGCAGCCAATGCAAATCCTACAGGTCTGGCTAATACTGACAAGGAGCCTCTAGTGGGAGGCTGAGATGGGGTCAGCTTGCTCAAGGGAATTCTAATAGCAGAGGAAAGTTTCTGGTTTTGGAATTGTTGGCACCATCTGCCATATTTGGAGTGGAAATCTATTTTTACCCAAGGATGAAATGGTTACCTTTTGGATGGCAAGAAAACACTAAAACTACATTTGCAGCACAAACCCATTCTTGCTGGTTGGCCATATGAAAGCTCTTTCTTCTGAGTCTCAGACTACCCTTGGATCTCTCACATACCCCCAAATCCAGCCAATATATACCAGCTACAAAGCTTTCATTTGTTAAAAATGGCATTGTTACTATTTTTTAACTATATATGCTCCTTAGAGGAGAAAAAAGTCAAAGAAATATAGAAAAGTACAATATTAAAAGTGAAAATAACCCAAGAGTTCATCAATTGCTATAGAAATTTTTGCAAATCATCTTTCCATTCTCCTTCCTTTCCTTTGCTGAAACCTTTTTGCTCCCAAACATTTATTGAACATCTACTTGGTCAGTGGTCCCCAACCTTTTTGCACCAGGACTGGTTTCATAGAAAACAATTTTTCCATGGACAGAGGGTGGGGGTGGGAGTGGGGGATGGTTTCAAGATGATTCAAGCACATTGCATTTATTGTGCACTTTATTTCTATTATTATTACTTTATAATATGTAATGATGTAATAATACAACTCACCATAACATAGAATCAGTAGGAGCCCTGAGCTTGTCTTCCTGCAACTAGGTGGTCCCGTCTGGGAGTGATGTTTCAGTGATAGATCATCAGGCATTAGATTCCCATAAAGAATGTGCAACCTGGATCCCCTGCATGTGCAGTTCACAATAGGGTCCTGTGATGATCTAACGTCGTGGCTGATCTGATAAAAGGTGCAGCTCAGGTGGTAATGCAAGCAATGGGGAATGGCTGTAAATATGGATGAAGCTTTGCTTACTCACCTGCCACTTACCTCCTGCTGTGGGGTCTGGTTCCTAATGGGCCATGCACTAGTACTGGTCCATGGCCCTGGAGTTGGGGACTTTTGTATTAGTTGACAGGCATTACAGATTGAAATGTGCATGCAAGAGAGAAAAGTGTCTGTCATCATTCCTTAGATTCTGTGTCCTCCACCTCTCTGTGCATGAATACTCACATGCATTGTTTGCATATATATATGCATATAATTTTTTAAAATGTGTTGGATAAACATATAATTTTACATAGAATTGCCTTAAAATCAGCATGTAACCTATTTATGTCTCCTTTCAAGAATAAATAATGACCATTTGAAAATATATGTCACCATGTTAATGGCTCCAAAATGAGATCATTCATTGAATGAACATTTTATCTTTTGGCACAAGTGCTACACTGTTCTCTAAAAAGGCCATACCACTTCAAGAAAATAATAATGACATATAGAAAATCTTGTGCACCACATCCAGTTAACTATTGTCTTTCAACCAAATTTATACTGATTTTATTTCACATTCATGTTTGTGTTTTTTCTTATGGAATCAAATTTATCCATCTTTTCTTTCATAGTCTCTTCTTTATGATATTTGGAAAGGCTTTTCCTGTCATAAAATTATTTTAAACGATACTTTCTTCTAACACTCTTAAGTTATTTATATGTATATTCAAACCTTTGATCCATCTGGAATTTAATTTAGTGTAAGGATTTACATAAGGATACAGATTTATTCTTTCCTAAATATACTCAAAAATTATTATTTCAAAGGGCTGTTTTTATGCGTAGGCTGCATACTTCGTGGTATAATTTTGTATTTCTTCCACATGCACACTGATGCTAGAAATTCCACTGCTAGAGACTGGTTTTTCATCCTCCGTTAAAATATAAACATCCTATGGAGAGGAAATACCTCACGGTTTGGCAGTCACTCCTTTGACTCAGTGTAAACTGAGACTTTTCAAGAGCAGTGCAGGACATATGGAATGGATTTTGGAGTGAGGACATGGAAGATACAGTATTTCCGGAGGAATAAAAAGCACTAAAAAGAGAATTTGGCATAGCTAGAATATGAAACCAGTGGCAGAAAATGATGGGTGATGAGGCCATATGAGAAGGCAAAAGCCAGACTCTTGGTAGGTCTTATATCTATTTTAAGGGGCTTAAATTTTCTGTAATCTGGGTCAGGGTAAGGAGCCATGGAAATGCTTAAACATGGTAAAAACATGTCAGATTTAGGTTAAGGGTATATTATTCTGATGGCTTTGTAGATCATCTATTTGGAGTGAAAACGAAGCCACTTAGGAGGCTGTGGAAGTAGACAGATTGAGAAATAACAATGAGGCACTGAATAAAAGTTTTGGCAATAATAGATGGCAGTGAGCCAAGAGATGTGAGAAATATTTATGTGGAAAAATTAGTATGTGAGTGTAAAGGAAGAGGAGGGACAAGGATGATGTCCAGATTTCTAGCTTGTGACCAGGTAGATAGTGACACCAACTTAATGAAACAGAGCCTGCAAAAATGATTAACAAGCAGTCCCCAAGCAAATGCAAATAAAATTTGCACACACACCTAGATTGCTAAAATGTAAAAAGACTTCCTTTAGCAATGCCAAGTATTAGTAAGAATGGAGAAATGGGAACTCACTTATGCTGTTGATAGGGGTGTAAGTTGGCATATACTTTAGAAAAACATTTGGAAATATCTACTAAGGTCAACTTATGTGTAACATTGAGCTAGCAATTCTGTTTTGGCCATATAGCTAGCAGAAATTTGTACCTATGTTTGCTAAAAAACATGTACAGTAAATTTATAGCTTCATTATGCTTAATAGCCCCATACTTAACCAAAAAGCCTATCAGTAGTTGACTAAAAATAAATAAATTGTGGTTTGTTAGTACAGTAGAATATCATATATTTATGAGATGAACATGCAACAGCTATAAACAACATGGATGAATCTCATAATATTGTGCTGAAGAAGCCAGACACAAAGGGAACGTACTATATGATTCCATTTATAGAACATTCAAAATCAAGCAAAACTAATCTATGTTATTAGAAATCACTATAGTGTCAATTTTAGAGTGGGGAGATAAAAACTAAAAGGATGCTACTAGCTACTGGTAATGTCTGAGCTTGATGTGGGTTCTGCTTATACAAGTGTGTGTACTTTCTGGAAGTTCATCAAGCCATGCCCTTAAGATTTGTGCTCTCTCTAGCATGTATGTTATGTTTGAATAAAAAAATATAATCAATTCTAATATGGTTTCACTGAATCTCCACTCAAATCTTGAATTGTAGCTGCCATAATTCCCACATGTCACAGAGGGACCTGGTGGGAGGTAATTGAATCATGGGAGCTAGTCTTTTCTGTGCCGTTCTTATGCTAGTGAATAAGTCTCATGAGATCTGATGGTTTTAGAAAGGGAAGTTCCCTGGCACATGCTGTCTCTTGCCTGCCATCATGAAAGACATAGCTTTGCTTCTCCTTTGCATTCCACCATAATTGTGAGGCCTTTCCAGCTACGTGAAACTGTGAGTCCATTAACCGTCTTTTTCCTTATAAATTATCCAATCTTGGGTATGTCTTTATTAGCAGTGTGAGAACCAACTAATACAGTTCCTTATGAAACTACAGTAGCGTATGTGTATTAATGATTAGTTCAGTTTGGGATATGGTGGACATTGAAGTAAACAATCAGACACATAGATCACTGGGTGCATGTGTCTGAATCTCAGGGCAGGAGTAAAAGGCAGCAGATAAGGAATCTTAGCTACCCTGTGGGAGGAGAATCTGAATGAAAGCAGAGGACTTTGGATACAATTCCGGAGAATATCAGCACTTAAAGTGCGGGCAGAAGAAAAATTCTGAATTTCTGTTTACCCATTTTATTAAAATGAAGCCATCAATACCTATTTCATATAATTAAATGTGTGAAAATAAAATAAGTTAATGTGGGTCTGCCTGTTACTATGTGTTTTTTCTTCATTCTCTTTCTATATATATATAAGCTCATGACACTCTCCTAAAGGCAAATGCAAAAATTAAAATGACAGTATATACAGTGCCAAAAAATGATATCTAGTGGGAATCTGGCCTGAAGACAGTTCTTGATTTTGAACAGTTTATGATTGTTAATGTCAGTAATTCTTGAACTAATATTTATTATACAAAAGTATCCAATAAATGGACTCACAGATAGTCCAGAATCAAACATTTTTCATGAGAGAAAATGGAAAGCCTGATTAGAATAAAGAAAGAAAGAATTGAACCATGAATTGGATCTTCCAGGCATCAAAGTGGCACTAGGGTTACCACTACTGCTTAATAGGCCTTGGAGGACTGAATGAATTCCTGGGCACTGCAAAAGGTGATATGCCTTGGGGTAGATTTGTCCATTAAGGGCCAGTTAGGTGGGAAATACTGTGTTTAGAAGAGGAATTGTTAAACCACCTCTCTGAACAGTATACTTTATCTCTACTTTATTGAGTTGAGGGGAATGGGAGGGAAGAAATTACAAAAGGTATTTTTCTAGTGCATACTAGAAAATTTAAGCTTATCCAATGATTAGTTAAAATGGACTTTAAACCAAAAACAGCAAAAAAAAAAAAAAAAAATCACAAAGAAGAACATTACATAATGATAAAGGATTCAATTTAGCAAAAATATTTAACTATCCTAAATATATATGCACCCAACATTGGAACATCCAGATACATAAAACAAGTACTAGATCTATAAAAAGACATAGATGTCCACATAATAATAGTGGGGGAGTTCAACACTCCACTAGAAAGATCATCAAAGCAGAAAACTAACAAAGAAATTCTGGACTTAAATTCAAGACTTGACTAATTGGACCTAATGGACATCTATAGAACATTCCACTCACCAACTAAAGAATATATATTCTTATCAACTGCACACAGCACATACTCTGGAGTTTACAACATACTTGGCTGTAAAGCAAGTCTCCATACATTCAAAAAAATTGAAATCATACCAACCATACTCTCAGACATCAGTGAAAGAAAAATAGAAACCAATATCAAGAGAATCTCTTAAAATCACAAAAATTACATGGAAATTAAACAAATTGCTACTGAATGACTTTTGCAAATACAATGAAATTAAGGAAGAAATCAAAAAATTCTTTGAAATAAATTAAAACACAGACATAACATGCCAAAATCTCTAGAATGCAGCAAAACCAGTGTCCAGGGGAAAGTTTATAGTGCTAAACATCCACATCCAGAAGTTAAAAAGATCTCAAATTAATAATCTAATATCACCCTTAGAGAAACTAGAAAAACAGTAACAAGCTAACCCAAAAGCTAGCAGAAAAGAAATAACTAAAATTAGAGAACTGAATGAAATTGGGACCCAAAAATGTATACAAAGGAGCAACAAAACCAAAAATTTGTTCTTTGAAAAGATAAATAAGATTTAATCAATAGCTAGATTAACAAAGAAAAAGAGAGAGAAGATCCAAATAAGTACGATCAGAAACAATAAAGGTGACATTATAACTGATCCCATAGAAGTACAAAATACAATCAGAAACAACAAAGGTGACAGTATAACTGATCCCACAAAAATACAAAAGATCCTCCAAAATTATGAACACCTCGTGCACACAAACTAGAAAGTCTAGAGGCAGTAGATAAATTCTTGGAAACATACAACCTCCCAAGATTGAATCAGGAAGAAACTGAAACCCTGAACAGACCAATATCAAGTTCTAATATTCAATCAGTAATAAAAAACCTACCAAACAAAAAATTCCCTGAACCAGATGGATTGACAGCCAAATTCTACCAGGAATACAAAGAAGAGCTGGTATCAATCCTATAGAAATTATTCCAGAAAACCAGAGAGGAGGAACTCCTTCCTAACTCATTCTATGAAGCCAGCATCATCCTGATACCAATATGACAAAGGCACAATGAGAAAAGAACACTACAGGCTAATATTCTGGATGAACATAAACACAAAATCCTCAACAAAATACTAGCAAACCAAATTTAGCAGCACATCAGAAAGTTAATTTGCCACAATCAAGTAGTCTTTATTCTGGAATACAAAGTTGTTTTAACATGCACAAATCAATAAATATGATTCACCATAGAATCAAAAACAAAAACCATAAGATCATTGAAATAGACACAGAAAAAGCTTTTGATAAAATCCAGCATCCTTTCACAATAAAAACCCTTAACAAACTAGCCATCAAAGAAACATACCTCAAACTAATAAGAGCCATTTATGACAAACCCATTGCTGAAATCACAGTGACCAGGCAAAAGCTTAAAGCATTCTCCTTAAGAATAGGAACAAGATAAGAATGCCCACTCTTACACTTCTATTCAACATAGTACTGGAAGTCCTAGCCAGAGCAATTGGGCAAGAAAAAATATAAAAGACATCCAAATAGGAAAAGAAGACATCAAACTATCTCTTTTCACTGATATGATTCTATATCTAGGAAATGCTAAAGATTTCACCAAAAGACTCCTAGAAGTGAGAAATGACTTCAGTAAAGTTTCAGGATACAAAATCAATGTAGAAAAATCAATAGCATTTCTATACACCAATAACTATCAAGCTGAGAGCCAAATCAAGAATGCAAGCCCATTTACAGTAGCCACAATATAAATAAATAAATAAATAAATACCTAGGAATACATTTAACCAAAGAAGTGAAAGATGTCTACAAAGAAAACTACAAAACATTGGTGAAAGAAATCACAGTGACAAAAAGGAATGAAGAAACAATCCATATTCATGGATTGAAATAATCAACATAATTAAAATGGCCATATTGCCCAAAGCAATCTACTGATTCAACACCAGTCCCATCAAATTACCAAAGTCATTTCCATAGAACTAGAAAAAACTATTCCAAAATTTGTTTGGAACCAAAAAAGAAACAGCGTAGCCAAAGAAATTCTAAGCAAAAAGAACAAAGCCAGAGGCATTTCATTACCTGACTTGAAACTGCACCATAAGGCTACAGTAGCCAAGAACTCGTTACTGGTACAAAAATAGACACCTAGACCAATGGAACAGAATACAAAACCCAGAAATAAAGCTGTACACCTATAGCCATCTGATCTTTGACAAAGTTAACAAAAATAAACAATGAGAAAAGGACATTCTATTTAATAAATGGTGCTAGGATAACTGGCTATCCATAGGCAGAAGAATGAAATGGAACACCCACCTTTCACCATATACAAAAATTAACTCGAGATGGATTAAAGACTTACATATATGACATCAAACTATAAAAATCCTAGAAGAAAACCTAAGAAATATCATCCTGGACATAGGCCTTGGGATAACATTTATTACTAAGTCTCCAAAAGCAATGCAAAAAAAAAAAAAAAAATGGACAAATAGGACCTAATTAAAGAGATTCTGCACAGCAAAAGAAACTATCAACAGAGTAAACAACCTATAGAATGGGAGAACATACCCACAAGCTATGCATCTGACAAAGGTCTACTATTGAGAATCTATAGGGAACTTAAACAATTCAATAAACAAAAGACAAATAACCCCATTAAAAAGTAGGCAAAGGGGGGCCGGGCACGGTGGCTCCTGCCTGCAATCTCAGCACTTTGGGAAGTCGTGGTGGGTGGATCACCTGGTCAAGAGATTGAGATCATCCTGGCCAACATGGTGAAACCCCGTCTTTACTAAAAATACAAAAATTAGCTGGGCTTGGTGGCATGCACCTGTAGTCTCAGGACTCAGGAGGCTGAGGCAGGAGAATCGCTTGAACCTGGGAGGCAGAGGTTGCAGTGAGCTGAGATCATGCCACTGCATCCCAGCCTGCAACAGAGCAAAATTCCATCTTAAAAAAAAAAAGGAGTGGGCAAAGGATACGAATGACACATCTCAAAACAAGACGGACAAGTGGCCAAGAAACATTTGAAAAGTGCTCAACACTACTAATCATCAGAGAAATGCGAATCAAAACCACACAGACATACCATCTCACACCAGTCAGAATGTTTGTTATTAAAGAGTCAAAAAATAATATGTTGGTAGGGCTATGAAGAAAAGGGAATGCTTATACACTATTGGTGGGAATGTAAATTAGTTCAGAGACTGTGGAAAGCAGCTTGCAGATTTCTCAAATAACTAAAAAGAAAACTATCATTTGACTAAGCTATCCCATTAGTGGGTATTTATCCAAATACCCAAAGACACATGAATTCGTACATTCATTGCAGTGCTATTAGCAGCAGCAAAGACATGGAATCAACGTAGGTGCCCATCAACAGCTGGCTGGATTAAGAAAATGTGGTAAAAATGCATTATGGAATAGTATGCAGCCATGAAACAGAATGAAAGGATGTCCTTTGCAGCAACATGGGTGCAACTGGAGGTCATTAACCTAAACAAATTAACACAGGAACAGAGAACCAAATATTGCATGTTCTCACTTATAAGTGGGAGCTAAACATTGAGTTCACATGGACAAAAATACAGAAAAAATAGGCACTGGGGACTACTAATGGGGGTTCATGAGGGGAGGGCTGAAAAATTACCCACTGGATACTATGCTTGCTATCTGGATGGTATTAATTGTACCTCAAACTTCAGCACCACACAATATACTCATGTTACAAACTTTTGTATGTACCCCCTGAATCTAAAATAAAAGAGGAAAAAAGGAAAGACCAGTTAATTCAGTTCCCATATAGGAAAGATACCACAAAAACAAACAAAAAACTGTAATGAATCCAATACTGGTGCATAACATGATTCCATTATGAAATCATAAGAAATAATTACTACCGGAGCTTTCTATGCAGCAGAAATGGTACTAGGTACTTCTGCCTAAATTTTAAAGATGAGGAAATTGAAGCTTGTAGAGTTTGAGTTACTCAAAGTCATACCTGAGTCTATTTGATCTATTGCCTCTGCAAAGTCTTTGATAAAACTTTGGGGTCTATGCAATTCTCACAATAAGGGTATATAGTATAGACTAGGTTCTGACTTTATTATACTAGGTACAATCCTTGCTTAATGTGCCAAACAAATGGTATGGAAGAATCACCTCTATGGCATAGACTGACTAGGTGTTCACCTAGCCTATTTCCTCTTATTCCTGGGAAGGCAGCCAGACTGTCTTTCCCAAGTTCTTTGCAGTGAGTTGTGGTCCTATTATTACGTTCTGGGCAACAGAAGATCAGTGGATGTGATGTGTTCTACCTCCAGGCCCAGCCCAAGAGCAATAGCAAAGAAGAAAATTAGATCTCTCAATCACTTCTCAGAGGAGAGACGTGCTGGTGTTAGGAATTTCCATTTGGTTTTGACTTGAGTGAAAAAAATAGTAACTTCTGTTTTTTTTAACTACTGAGATGTGGGTATTTATCTGTCACGGCAGTCAGAATAACCTTGGAGGTGTTTTTCCTTTGTTTCACACTAAGTGGTCCTGTGATTGATATCAACAACTATTAATTAAGGTGGCAGCTGGATCAAGTTGGTGAGGGCTGCCCACACCTTCCTCAAGAAAAGAATCAAATTTACTGTAAATTATTTGTGTGAAAGTCCTTCAAAACTGAAATAGAAATTCAATAATTATAAAGAATGCAATTAGGAGCAAGCATGAATATACTCAAATATATGATGAGAAAAAGTGACTAACCACTCTTTTTTCTGCAAAAAGAAATCTCATGGTCAAAATGTAGCACAAGTTGGACATAAATAAGCAATAATGTTGCTAGTTTAGATGCAATTCTTGGTAAATAGACACACATATACATATACCCAAGATATGAGAAGAAGAGTCACATTAATACAGGAATTTGGGGTGGAGAAGTCATTTTAAAACATGAGAACCTATTATCTACACCTAAAATCAGTCATAGGTGTCACCAAAGAAGCAATGTGAAATTAGACAGGATAGCATTAGGTTTTTAGTATAATTGGCCATTCCTTTGCCTGTGACTCCGTGTGAGGAATTGGTGGTGGGCAGTGTGACCATGTGTCACACTTTGCCCAGTTTAGTCCCAGTTTATGACTACCGTGCCCCCTTTCTTTCTCCAGAATGCCCCAGTTTGAATGATAAATTATATAAAAATTATATGATTCCCTTGTTTGGGAGCAAACTACTGGAGCTCAGTACAGACTTCGCTCTCTACTCCCAACTGCTAATGCTCATGTAAGGCTACCAGTACCACAAATACTACTTGAAACTTAGGTTGATGAAGCAGAAAGCATTTTCCTTCCCTGTCAACTTCATATAATGGCTATCTGATTACAGTTTTGGATGAGACTGATGCACTGTCACCCTTCCCCTATGCTCCACTCCCATAAGAGAATAGAAGGGAGGCCGTCTCTTAAATGCAGGAGATATGTTACATTGTTATACTATAGCAAATAAGTGTCCTATATTATATTTAATCATTACCAGAATGAAAAACAGCAGATGAACAATTATAAAATGAAAAAAAAATCATCATTTTAGTTGGATGTCCCCCAAATTTTACCTGAATCTAATTATCTCTACACTATATGGCATTGAGTTATAGTAACAGACATTTCACAAACAGTGTCTATTACAGGACACACTGGGATGTAATTCTGAGTGATGCTTGGTCTCTTATTTGGGGGTGGATTCTGGGAAGAAGGAGGCAAGTGATGAAAACTCCTCCGAAATATCTCCCATACTAAAGGTACCATGGTCATTGCTATGACTCTTATTCTCAATCTGAGCTTTCCATAGCCCTGGAGAACTCGAGATAACAATAAACATGATGTATCTTTTTAGGAGATTCAATTTCACTTGGTGTTTATAATTTTAACTTTTTAATATTTGAATAAATGTGAATATATTATTAAATTGAATACAAAACATACTTGGATTTTTAAGATTAAAAAGATGATCTTCTAAAGAATCTCTCCCATTTCTGGTGGACCATATTGTGACTCTTCCCATGTCTTCTGAATACCAGGGTAGAAAAATTAGAGAAGTGCTCCTCTAAGATAACTGGCTTGGGGGCCTTGATCATCTAGTCATCTGTTACCATGGTCCCAAAATTAATGGGCTGTAATATAGCCTGGGGGTTAAGACCACAGGCTCTGATATTGAGCAGACCTGAGTTTTGTCCAGGCTGTGCCATGTACTATCTCTGAATCCTTACATGAATGTGAAATAGAGGTAATGATTGCCAACGTATTTTAACTATTAAAGAATGCATGCAGGCCAGGCACAGTGGCTCACGCCTACAATCCTAGCACTTTGGGAGGTGGGCGGATCATGAGGTCATAAGTTTGAGACCAGTCTGGCCAACATGGTGAAACCCCATCTCTATTAAAAATACAAAAATTAGCTGGGCATGATGGTGGATGCCTGTAATCCCAGCTACTCAGGAGGCTGAGGCAGAAGAATCATTAGAAACTGGAAAGGTTGCAGTGAGCCGAGATTGCACCACTGCACTCTAGCCTGGGCAACAAGAGCAAGACTCAATCTCAAAAAAAAAAAAAGAATGTATGTAGATTTGCTCAGCACAATACCTAGCACATCATAAGCACTCCACAATTGTACATGAGTATTGTTGCTTCAGAGGTCTCCTGGCCCTATTCCTTGGAACTCTCTATGATCGCCTAGTCTGTATAATTTTGTTACAGAAAGTATAAAAAGACATAGAGAAGCTGCAAGTGATCCTGAAAAAAAAAAAAAAAGCAACAACAAAGGCATTTTAAAAAGCTGGGAAGCTGTAAAGAAAGATGAAAGGAGCTGGAATGTTTTTAGCTCAGAGAAGGGGAAGCCAAAAAGTGACAATAGCATTCAAGTGTAAGAATCATTAAGAGGATGAGGCTGACAGGTTGTTTTCCATTTCAACAGGGGATAGCACATGTAAATATTACAGCAAAATAACTTGATTTGACACAAATAAGAACATGTTTTCAGGGAGAGTGACAATACTAACACGGCATGCTAGAGAGGATATGGATATGTCAACCTTGGTACATCTAAAAATATCCAGGCTAATTTAGGTGAAGATCTGGTTGTGGCTGCCCTGGCTGACCTTTTGAATATGAGACTCAGAAATAAGTTTTTGAGCATCTCAGGGACACAGTTTTTGGTAGATACTCATATCAGACTCTGTAACATATAGGGCAGAGAGATATATCCAGTCTTTTGGAGAGACATTTATAAAAATTAATGTAACAGATCAGAAGAATAGTCTTGAATTTATAATAAGAATGATGATAATGTTAATAACAATGCTAACAATGCTAACATTTTCTAAGTACTTAACTACATGAAAGATTCTATTCTATGTTATATGTCTTATTCTTGCTGTTTCAATAAGTAGCATTTGCACTTCATTACATGAACTCTTCTAATCCAGGTGCACCTTGGACCTTTAGTTTAAATCTACCTGGAGGTGAATACATGATGAAGGACACCCCACCTAAGCCAAATTTTACCCTTCCTTCTATGCCAAGCTTAAATTGTTCCTTCTCTGTGAGAGCAGTCTGACTTTCTCTAGTCATTTTTTCTTCCTCTAAAGACACAACCCTTATCCTCAGTACCATTCAGAGGGACTTAATCAGATTGTTACTTTGAGATATTTGTGCTGTTGTTTTGCCTGGCTATTCAACTTTTATCCCTTTGGCTAACTCTTCATGGACGCATGTCACAGCTTCCAAATCTGATTATGAAATCTCCAGGAGAACTAACTGTAGTAATCATATGTTGGTTTCTTTGGTTACAGTATCCATTTTCCTACCTTGGTAACAGCAAACTTCTTTTCTTTTGAAAAATATTCTCCCTTCTATTGTGTACAGTCTTGATTGGACAATCAGTCAAGGCTCTCTGCCCTTCTCATCCTAAGGTTAAATAAATAACTCAAGTTAGGCCAGTAGGAATTTCTCTCCCAGGAATTTGAAACTTCAACAAAGTATCATAAACATAGGAAAAAGAGCTGACTAATTTCAGTGGTAGTGACCTAAGAAAGTTGTCTATGTTGTTTTATGTTGGGGTCTAGATCTACTAGATGCTTCACTGGGTCAAGACTGCTATTCCAGCCTTTCTTTGAACTACCTGAAAGCCTTGCAATTGGTTAGCCAGACTTTTCGTTGCTGGCAACCTAAGCATGCTGTGATGGGGCAAATCCTCTACTTCTTTGTATGGCCCACCATACGAAGCATAGTACTTGGCATGAAGTAGGTGTTCATGAGGGATATTTTGAAGAACTTAATGGAAAATTGAACACTGACAAAAATAAATACCAACTGTGAAAGCATTTTGTAAATACATAAGCGGTATAAAAAATTCTAGTGTAGAGGCCCTGGAATGTGACATTAGGGATAAAATAATTCATTAGTGACTATACACAATCCTAATGTCCATTCCATCTACCTTTACTTTGCTTATTAACTCTTTGAGACAGGAAAGCAGCACACTCTACAAAGTACCACTAAAATCCCCCAAACATGCTAATGTTTTAAGTCTTACATCTAGAACTTATAGCATGTCCTGGCCCAGAAGGCTCTTCTTTACCTCCTTTAAGGGATGCTAAAGAAATTGATCTGAGCTAGGATGAATGACACTCACTGGATCACACCACAAAGGTGTCCTATTTTTCATTTTGAAATGGATTTAGCACAATCATGCAAATGCCTATTACCCAGGGCTGGAAAGAATGAGGACAGAGCTCAGAAAAGTCCGGCAAAGGTCAACCATGAGACCAAAACAGAAAGCAATACCCACAGCAGTTGTACTGCTACACACATCAGGTAGGCAGCTGTACCAAATGACCTCTAAAGCCTCCTTCAGTTCAGGCACTCTTTTATTCTACTTCTTTTAGTTGTTCATGCTTCTGTCAGAATCAGCCCCACTAAGAGGCACTGGTAAGTGTAAAAAGACTGTTGAAAATGGTGTTTCAATAGTTTTCTTTTAAAAAGAAAAGAAACTCCATTAGTCTACAAACTAAATTTTTCATTCATTAAACATTTAACTAGTTACTTGTTATGCACAAATAAATGTGCTAGGAGGATGTTGAGCAAAGACCCAAAGAACACAGTTACAGATGCTGCCTTTAAGTAGCTTATAATTTACTGAAAATAATGCTGGGACACTTTGTGCTTTCTGACTAAGACTAGTCATGGTAAACACCAGCAATTTACAAATTAATCAGTGAAAAATGAAGAAGCCTTCTTGCTCTCAAGGAGCTTTTAGTTTTTTGTTCATTCACTGATTAATTCCACAGTCCTCACTGACTAAGCTCCATATCCTATGCTAGGTGTCATGGAGACCTATGATCAATATTAACAAGGTATCTGCCTTCAAAGCCCTCAAAAGGAAATTGGGGATGACCTATGCCATCTACTGTTTTATTATGCCACTTCTTAATCTTCTCCAAGTCTATTCCTCCTGTAGTCGCATTCCGAAAAATCAAATCTGATCAGGTCATACACACCCTCGCCTCTGCTTAACACTCTCCGTTGGCTTCCCTTCCTATGTAATTCAACTCTGAAGGTCTCTAAATGGCAGGATGGCAACCCCTCATAATCTAATGCAGCCTAGCCTAGACAGATTGCAGTTGATGTAATAAGCAGGCTGAAGTATTATCACCAAGCTTAGCACAAATACCCTGTGAGTATTCAGTTATCATCTCTAACCACACAATCCCCAAATCTGGTCAGAATGTAATGAAGATCCAGAATTGAAGTCCATGAATAAATAGATCACAGGCAGAAATTGAGACCAAATTATTTATCTATTATTGCTCCAAGGCAAGCACTCTGGCCTTAGTCAAATAGATATGTAAATGGATGCAGACTTAAGAAATGAGAAAACATGATATCCTAAAAAGATCACTGTGGCAAGGAGTTTTATTATGTCTCTGGACCTTTGAAGCACTCTCTGGATAGAGATTTGAGATGTTCTTAGGTCCTTGTAGTTCGCCATTGAAGACTGTGGAGAGATTTTGATCCTTTATCAGAGAGATGTTCTAAACCAAAAATATACTTCAAAGGGTCTGTAACTTCTGCTGCGATCCACACAGTATTTATCAAATTCCTTAAGAAAGTTTTAATTTAGTAAAGATTAAGAACCACATAGACAAACCAACTCTATGGGCATCATTCTAATATTGAATTCCAGTTTTCTTTGATAATAAGAAAGGCAAACCAGATTCCAGGTGAGTATACAAGGGTAGTGGTCACTGAAATGCTGGCTTACTAAATAGTGGAAAACTTTCTCTAAATCGTGGTTTCCTTAGCTGTAGTTGGGAATATAAATACTTATTTCACAAGGTTATTGTAAAGATTGGATAAAATAATGTATGAAAAGAACTTAGCACTGTGCTTGAAACTTGGTATACACCCAAACTGTTGTTTTTGCTGCTGTTATTTCTCTGTTTGTCATATGGAGTTAATGCCCATAACTTTAAATTTTCCCACTGAGGTGCTACAATATGCCATTTGTATGCACCTCTTTTCTGTCATGAACATTCTTCTAGATCCTCAGATCATTTATTAAAATATCGAATATTAGTGCTGGAAAGAATGTTGGGGAAACTCCTGATTTAAGAAATAGTATGCCAAGGCCAAAGACTTATTCAAGGTCTCCCCGATAATTTGTGGCATAACTAGGTCTTGACCTAAGTCTTCTGTCTCCTAGTTCGGTGGCTTTTCAGCTACATTATTATTATTCAGTTATGAGGGGCACCTCAAATCAATACATTAATATATACTAATTGAGCACCTACCTAAAAAACCTAAAGCTGTACTGAAAACTTTGGACAATATAAAGGAAGTGTGAGACACATTCTTACTCCTCTCCTTGCAGACTTCTTTTCTCATTGATTTTATATTAATTTTGAATGCTCCTTTTAATGTTCTTATCTTCAACTATGAGAATAAGAGAATGCAACTGTATACATGAATTCTTAGCTAAGCAGTTTATGACTCATTATTGCTACATGGAAGTTCCATGGTTAGGGTCAGGCATGCATCCATTTACTTTACATACATTGTCCAGTTAGATTTCCCAATAATCCTATTTTATAGATGAAAGTTATAAAGAATGGAGACATGAAGTTACTTGCCCAAGTCTCTCTCAGACACCAAACAAAAACCCCTGTTCCTGCCAAACAGACTCCTTTGAACTTTTTAACTTCAATATTAATCCTTTGAAGCAAAATAAATAAAGAAGGACAATACACAAGTGGGATGCATATGAATTGCTTAATTAGTAGACATTTATTCCACAAATATTTGTTAGGTGCCAATTATTTACCAGACTACATCACATTAGGTTAAAATCAGTGTCACAACAAACAGCATAAATGGTGCTTTTTTCACTTTGCCCATACCCTTGCCACAGGAACTTTGACCCATGGGTCTTGCTGTTTTTGTGAGCTAGTCCTTCTAGCTGTCAAGGGCTCAGAGTTGTTGCTTCTTTTGCTGTTTCATCTTCTGGGTGATCAAGCTTGCTGTTCAGGCCACTGTGCCCTTTTTAGGCTCTAGAAGTTACCTGAAGGGGGAATGTTTAGTTCACCTAGATTTTAAGCTGTTTAGAAAGCTGTGTGGACATTTGCTCTGAATGCCCAGCCAAAGTGTGAATGAAGGGCATTTCTCCTTCTTTTAATCTCATTTCTGGCCTTCCCCTAAGCCTAAGGCATGAGTTCCATAGTCTAGACTGTGGGACGGTTGAGTAGCAAATAAAGTGTGGTATTCAGTATTTCGCTGCTTCCTGAGCTTGGCCTGTGGCCTTCAGTTGCTTGAAGCTGGAAGAGTTCTTGCCTAGCAGCCTCTTCAGGCCTTTTTATAAATAGGGGTGGCCCAGCTACAGAGACATCTGGGTGTGCCCAATCCTGAGAGTGAAGAATGTTTACATTCTCAAAGATTAATCCTGTTGCACTCTCCTATGTGATGTGGAAGTTCTGGGTATGCAAAAGAGAGTGGAACCCCATTCCCTCCAGCACGTCTTCCACTATTTTTACCTGCTAACTGAGGCTTCCAGATCTCCCTTGGGTTTATCCACACATTAAACTCTTCCTCTATCTCCATGTTTGAAACAGTGATTCTGCATATGGTATGACTGAGGAATCACCCTCTCCCTATCAAAACAACCTTTATTTGAAATAACGTTAATTAGCCTATAGTAAACTGCAACTTAAAGCAAAATGGCATATACTGAAACCAATTTTACCACAGGCTAATTGAAATAAACAAGAGTTAAATACCTACAGCATATTTCTGGTCACAAAAACATCACCAAACTTCTAAATAAAAACCAAAACACTTCTAGTCTAACCCTGAAATAAATGTGAGCTATATTCTTAAAAGATTAATAAAAACAAGTAAGATAATTACCCAATTTTTGGTGAATCGGTGAGTGATGGTGCTGTCGTCGCAGTGGTGGGTTAAATCAAAGCATAAATGTTTGCAAAGTGAAAATTGTAAGAAGGACATCCTTGGATTATGAAGTTCAAAAACAATAACAAATCTGGAGGACTTGCTGAGCACTTTTGTGTCACATCGTTTATTGTGCATTTGTATAATTATAATTGAATCTACAAATTTTTACTTGACAATAATTTTTATTTATTTATTTATTCATTCATTCATTCATTTTCTATTTTGCTTTTTCTAGTTCAAGGTCACTGGTGGCCACATCCTATCCTGGCAGCTCTGGCTTCAAGGCAGAAACCAGCCCTTGCCAGCACATTGTCCCATTGCAGGGCGTGCGTGCTCACACCCATACACAACACCCATATACCCCCCACCACACACACACACACACACACAAACACATACTCAGATTGAGACCATTTAGACATGCCAGTGAAACTAGGGTCACATCTTTGAGAGGTGGGAGGAAACCTGAGTAGTACCTGCAGAAAACCCCGGCAGACATGGGGAGATCCTGTGAACTCCACACTGACGGTGGCCCCAGAGGGAATTAATTAAAACAATGTTATTTGAAGACCTGCGGCATATATCATTTAAACCTCAAAGAAGCATAATTGCATAGGTATGAAAATGGAGGCTTCGAAAAGTTAAATAGTTTTTCTGAGGTCACCTAGGTTTTAGGTAAGAGAGCTGGGAGCAGGATGAAAGTCTGACCACAAAGACACTTTCCTGACAACTAAGCTACTTTGCCTTCCTCAAACAGCTTCTGTTTAATGCTAACTTCTGAAATGCAAAATAGATAAAGGGACAACGTAAGTAAGAGGAATACAAATGCATAATTAGCATGAATAAAGTGTACATTATCATTTTTATGTCAAGCCCATTTCTGCAAATGTTCCATTATAAGAGCATCTCAGTTGATAAAAACTCAAAGATGCACATTTGGTACTTGAAGCAAGAAAATGTCAATAATCCCACTTTATTTTATTAATTTAGATATGGCTCAGACAAGTACAGCTGGTACTGCTATTCTTAGAGCTAGAAGGAATGAGGGGGAAAAATATTTCTGTTAACAGACAGACTCAATCAGATTCAGGAACTGACTCTACTCCCCCGAATCCCTAGTCAACCCACATCCTGCTCTGCCCCTAAAAAATCATCCATTGCAAATTGCCAGAGAGATGAATGTGAGAATAAAATTAATCAAAATAAGACGAAGGACCGGCAGTCTATCCCAAGTGGCAGTTTGATTAATGAAAGCCAGAAAGCAACTAGTACAATTTGGGAAATCAATGAGACCCAGGTGAAAGCAAAAACAACTGGAAAGCTCTAGTTTTCCCTAGGGAAAAAAAATCCTTTGTATTTGTTTAGACCCTTTGACCTGAGGATGTCAAGACATTTCACAAACAATTTATTTTATTCTAGTTTCTTTTATGTGGAGAAATAAACACTGACATTAACGTGAGTTTTCCTCTGGGCTAACAGAGGAAACAGGAACAGAGAGAAGAGAAAAGTAGTCACTGTAGTCACAAGTTACCTTGTAATTGATGTTTTCATGAAACGTCAACCTGGCCTCTATGCAGTCATTTTGATTAATCTTGTACTACATATCTTTGGGGGCATCTACCCAATTCAGAGTGGTCCTTCTCTAAGAACTTCACTCACAGAAGCAAATCCTGGCTGCGATATTTGTTCTGTGAGTCTTTCCCTATCCCTACCCTGGCCATAGTGGATTGGATCATGGGTGGACACCTGACTCAACTGGGGCCAATCATATTCTTTCTATAATAACTTGGAATTGGGATTCAGAGAACCATTCAATATGGAAGTCAGGCACTGTGAGTTGGGCAAGAGCAGACGCAGTCTTCAGAGAGAAGAACGAAGGAGTTTAGAGAACTGAGCAGGTGTCTCCCTTGGTTCCTAATAGCTGTCCAGTTCCTGGTTCTAGCCTCCTGTGAGGCCCAGTCTCTTGGTCTGACTTTAGGTTGAGTAAAGCACTCTTGAAATTGACTTTAGGTTGAGTAGAACACTCTTGAACACTATTATTATATTATTCTCTTCTACTTAAGTAAGAGCAAGTGAGTTTCTGCTACTTGCAACTAGAAATATCATCACAAGTATTTCATTGCTGGATCTGTCAGGTTCACCTTTGCCTCGAAATACCTGCCTTGCAATCTCTTTAATTTATTCTCCTTCTTCTCTACCAATTTCCATTCATTGTGGCTTTTCTTCTGCTTGCCCATTAAATATAGGTATTCTCTAATGCTCTGTGCTCAATCTATTTCTTCATTGCCTTCCTGGAGAATCTCATCTTCTCCATGGTTTAAGTTAATACCTGTAAGCACCTAAATCCAAAATCTGTATCTTGAGCCCATACCTCTTACTAATATTGCCAAGCCACTCTGGATAGACTTATGGGCTCCCCAGACTAAAAAAAAAAAAATGTGGAATTGTTCAATCATTTTTCTCAAAAAAATCTGCTCCTTCTCTCATGATTTATATTAGAAAATGGTATTACACTCTTACCAGTCACTCAAGCTGGATGCCACAGAGTTATTTTTCAAAAGTGTCTCTCTTGTATTCCTTTTCATAGTTCTGTCTTCATCATCTCTCAATTGGACAATTTGCTGTAGGTTCCTGAGAATTTTCCTCCTATTGCATAACTACCTCCAACCATTGCCAATCCTTCCTCTATACTGTCAGAATTATTATTCTAAAAACACAAAGCAGCTAGTGCCAATCATGTGCTCAAAAAGAGTCAATAGATCTATATTTTTTAATGAAATAAAGGCCAATGTACTTTTTATTATACATAGGTCCTTTCAGAACTTGGCTTCAAACTATCTTTTTAACTCCATTGCCCACTTTACTTTGTACAACAATCACACTATTCTAACTGCTGTTTCTCAAACACTTTATGACATTCATTAACTTTTCCATCATCTATCAATCCATCCATCTGTTAATTAATTTGGTAAGCATTTACTGAGTACACCATAAATACTTTGCAAGGCACCAGGATTATAGGCACGACTTAGGCCTAGTATGTGCTGTGAAGAAGCTCCCAGTCTAGGAAGAGACAGTTGATTTCAATTTAGTGAGTCTCCTCCATACTATGGTCCTATTACACTCTTTGTCTAGATATACATCCTTAACTCCTAAACCCAAGAAAAGTCTACCCATCCTTCAAAACTCTAACTCAAATACCTTCTCAATCTCCTCGAGCCTGAATTATTCATTCGCTATGTCCTCAGCATCTCTTCTCCAAGGCACTTGGTTGTAGTGTGCTCTGCATTAAAATTAGGCTACTGTTACATTTATTTATATCTTTATTTGTGAGTTCATAGAGGATAGTTTGTTGAGGAAATCTAATTAATGACAAAAATTCCATTTTGGATGTATCATGTTTGCTGAAAATTTCATTTTGGAGCCAATAATTTGCATTTTACCTATAATCAAATTGGGATCATAAGAGCAGAACCTGTCTCATAGTTTGCTGGGAGGATCAAATGAGTTAACATATATAAAGCTGTTAGGAAACATAGCAGATACATAAAATAATTAGCTATTGTTATTACTATTGTTATTTCAGTGGTCACTCTAGAAAATTGCTAATTTCACTTTCTTAGGTTCTTAAACATGAAAATATAACAAATCATGTGGAACTCTTCTTTTAAATAACAACCTTATTGAGATATAAGCCACATATCACACAATTTCCTGATTTAAAGTATACAATTTAAAGTACACAATAGCTTTTTAATATATTCACAGAATTGTGCAACCATAACCACAATCAATTTTAGAACATTTTCGTCACCCCCAAAATGGAGCTCTGTATCCATTTGAAGTCAGTCCCTATTTCCCTCAACTCTTCCAGCCTGAAGCAACCACCCATCTACTTTCTGTTGCTATGGACTTACATATTCTGGAAATTTCATATAAATGGAATCATACAATGTGTGGTCCTTTGTATCTGACTTTCTTCACTTTTATATAATGTTTTGAGGTTCATCATATTGTACTATCTAAGCTTAGTTCTTCTTATTGCCTAATAACATTCCATTGTATGGACATAAGACATTTTATTCATCTGTTGATGGACATTTGAATTGTTATCATGTTTTGGCTATTTAAAAAATAATGATATAAACATCTGTGTTTATGTGGACATGTGTTTCATTTTTCTTGGGTACATACTTAGAAGTGTAATTGATGAGTCCTAGAATTCCATATGCAAGCTTTTAAGGAACCAGTCAATTGTTTTCCAAAGTGGTTGTACTGTTTTATATTCTCAGTAGCAGTATAAAAGTGTTCCAATATTTCCACATTCTCATCAACACTTTTTATTATCTTTTTAGTATAGCCATCCTAGTGGGTGTGAAGTCATGTTTCATTATGGTTTTGATTTGATGGCTGACGGTATTGATCAACATTGATTTCTGTGCTACGGCCATTTGTATATCTTCAGAGAAATTTCTTTTCAGAGTATTTGCTCATTGTTAAATTGGATTGTCTTTTTATTATTAAGTTATAGCAGTTCTTTATATATTCTACATATAAGTCCCTTGTCAGATATATAATTTGCAAAGTTTTTCCTCCTCTTCTATGGGTTGTCTTTTTACTATATTGATGGTATCATTAGAAAAAAAACACATTTTTACTTTTGTTGAGGTCCAATTTTTCTATTTTTTGTTTTGTTGCTTGTGATTTTGGCATGATATCTAAGAAAATATTGCCTAATTCAAGGGCATGAAGATTTACATCCATGTTTTCTTTTAGGAGTTTTATAGTTTTCGTTTTTAGATTAAGTCTTTGATCAATTTTTAGTTACTTTTGTGCAGAATATAGATAAAGGTTCAACTTCACTCTTTTGCATGTGGATATCCAGTTGTCCTACCACCACTTGTTGAGAAGATTATTCTTTCCCCATTGAATTATCTTGGTATCCTTGCCAAAAATAAATTGATCTTAAATGTGAGAGTTTGTTTCTATACTTAAACTTCCCTTTCATGAATCTATATGTTTGTTCTTACAATAGCACCATACTATCTTGATTGCTATAGCTTTGTTGTAAGTTTTGAAATTAGCTGGAACTTGTGAGTATTTTCTTTAAAATGTAGATTTTCAGACCCTTTTGCTAGAAATTCTGATTTAATCAGTCTGGGGCAGACTGTGGAAGCATGTATTGCAGGATTTCAAGAATGCCATAGAATAATGGTCAAGAATGAAAGTTTTGGCCAGGCATGGTGGCTCACACCTGCAATCCCAAAACTTTGGAAGGCCAAGCTGGGTGGATTGCTTGAGTCCAGAAGTTCAAAACCAGCCAGGGCAACATGGTGAAACCCTATCTTTTAAAAAAAAAAAAAAAAAAGAAAAAAAAGAAGAAAGCCAAGCATGGTGGTACATGCTTGTAGTCCCAGCTATTCAGTAGGCTGAGGTAGGCGGATTGCTTGAGCTTGGGAGACAGAGGTTACAGAGAGCCAAGATAATACCACTGCATTCCAACTGGGTGACAGAGCTATACCCCATCTTAAAAAAAAAAAAAAAAAAAAAAAAAACAGTGAGTATTGGAGCCTGACTTATCAAGACTGAATCTTGGCTCTGACCTTACTTAGAGGATGACTTGGGAATGACATTTACTACTTCTACTGTAAAACAAGAATAATAACAAAATGGGAAAAGTTCCCTTGTTCCCCTCTCAGGGCATGGATTGGTGGTGTGGCTCACTTCTTCAGTCCTCTGCTGCTCATACCTCTATGGGAGCATTCAGACGGTCAGGTTGTGGGGCTCTGACCCCATGGCACTGTCTAGGGGTGAATGTTTACAGCTGAAGCCCCAGTGGACATGTGTTACAGGGTGCTCTTAGTTTAGCCATCTGTAGGTGGTTTATGTTAGCTCGACTGGTGTTAGTCAACTCAATTAGACCCCCTTCCTTATCACAAGGATAGAGGGTTTTCTGTATCCTGGGATTTCTTGCCTTGATGTACCAGAAGAATTGGGTCACATGTGAGCTTGGGGAATGAGTGCAAGATTGTATTGAGTTGAAGTAGCTCTCAGCAGATGGGGGAGCCAGAAGGTAGATGGTTTTCCTCTGGAGTCCGGCTGCTCAGGAACCCAGGCTCTCCTCCAACCTTCCTGGCCAAACTCTGCCTCCTTCCGCTGGCCACTGGTCGATGACCTGCCAGTCTCTGTCCTGTGCTCTTCCACTGGCATGCTCCACTTAACGTCCTCTCAACGTCCAGACACTGTGTGTTCCTTTTGACATTCAGCTGCTTGTGTCTCTGCTTGCTAGAGTCTTGGGATTTTTATAGGCACAGGATGGGGATGTGGCGTGTCAGGGTGGTCTTGAGAAATGCAACATTTGGGCAGGAAGGCAGTAGTGCCTGTCCTCACCTAGGTCCCTGGGAACAGGTCTAGGGGTGGAGCCCTCCCCAGGGACCATGCCCTCCTCTACCCAGCACTTCCCTGCCCCCCCTTCCAGTAGTACTTTTCACATAGAGGTTATGAGAACTAAATTCATCAATTCATTAGGACAGAAGAGTGCCTGGAACTCAATAAATGTTAAGTAATTGGACTTATTAATAGTTGATCAGAGGAGTAGATAATAGGGAAATGCAGAAAGGGAATAAAAAGTATGTGTCAATCTAATGAGATCAAAGAATTTTTCAGTGACTTTGCAAAATCTAAAAAAAAAGTTGAATAACAAGGAAAAAACACATGCCCTGACGAGCAACTGATCTTTTTTTAAATTGTGGTAAAATATATATAGCATAAAATCGCCATTTTAATAATTTTTAATAATTTGGTGGCATTAACTACATTCATAATGTCCTGCAACTATCACCTGTATCTATTTCCAAAACTTTTCATCATCTCAGATGGTAACTTTAATAATTACACAATAACTTGCCATTTTTCTCTCCTACCAGGCCTTGACAACCTCTGATCCACTTTCTGTCTATATGAATATGCCTATTCTCAATATCTTATATAAGTGGAACCATGCAATATTTGCCTTCTTGTGTCTGGAATATTTCACTTAGCATAGTGTTTTTAAAGCTCATCCATATTATAGCATATATAAGCATTTCATTCCTTTTTATTGTTGAATAATATTCATTATATGTATATATCACATTTTTAATACATGAATTTATTGATGGACACTTGGGTTGTTTCTACCTTTAGCTATTGTGCATAAAGCTGCAATTAATATTAATATACAAATATTTGTGTGAGTCTCTGTTTTCAATACTTTGGGGTATATATCTAGGTGTTGAATTTGAGTAACTGACCTTTTATTAGAAATAAAATGGTGGCTTGGAGTGAAGAAAGCCCTTTGCTATCTCTCATTTCTTGTCCTTATATGAGGCTACTCTTTTCACTTCTTCCTTGACCTGCTTGCCTGCAGCTCATTATAGTTGCTGTCTAGGGCATAGAGATATGAATGCCTCTGGAGCCAGGGCAGGTTAGGTGGGAAGGAAGTTAAGACAATTCCCAGAAAACAGAGATTAGTGACAAGAGTCAAAGGAACCAGAGAGTCTGACCTGTAACCTTTATTTGCCTCCTTCTCTGATACCTCTTGCTTTTGACAGGATGTTCTGCTCATCCGAGAGACTGGAAGGTTATGTAAGAACTCGGAAAGGAGTGAAGAGGAGCTGTATACTTGTACACATCTCTTGACGCTGTTATTTGCCAAGGCTATCATTACAGGCAGCAGGAGCCTTGTAGGGAAAAGAACAGGAGAAGGTGGGATGGGGTTGGTGGGGCAAGGCAGCTATATATAGGTTGCTAAGGACATTCCCAAATAGGAAGGAAGTCCCTGTCCCAGTTGTCCCTTCTCATTACAGAAAGCCCACCTCAGGCACTGTTACAGTGCTACTAGTTTTATCTTGATCCCAGACCTTGCACTGTGCCTCCTGGTGCTGCTCTGATTTCCCTGGCTCATAGTCACCTTTCTCCATAGTTTGGGATGGATGAAGGGAAAGGGTTATGGTGTTATTGATCATATCCTTGTAGAGAAAGATTGTTATTCTAGGCAATATGAATGAGAAATATACCTTCTATTAGGTTCTACACATAAAAAACATAATTAATCTGGTTATCTATGCTTAGAATACTTTATGAGTTTTTTGGAAGAATTAAGTATGTTAAGATGGTAGAATTAGGCAAAAATGAGCTAGTGAGTAACCACAACATGCCTCCACTACCCTATACTGGGTACATAGGCTTGATAAAGGAGAAGAAATTATACAGAAGTCTTGAAGGGCTGTAGTGTGTTTCAGAGGAGTTGGTCCCTGTTACTAAAAACATCTGCACTGTAAATAAAAGTTGATGTCTGAGTAACACATCTGAGACCTTCTTGGGCATTATCCTTGCCTGTTTTCCATTAGCTTAAGGAGAGGCATGAGTATAGTGATGTCTGTAATTGCCTTTTCTACCTGACAAAGTCACTGAATGGCAGAAACCTGGAAGTGGAGATGGGGAGCTGATTCTCCTGGTGGCTGGGGTCACTGGCCTTCTTAGTAGCTTACTTACTTGAGTACTTGCCCTGCTCTTTGCTGGTGGCAGAAAGTCAAGCCCAGCTAGAAAGAGTTGGTCAAGAGACAAGAGGGAAAAATACAAACCAAGCAAATTAAATGTTTAAAAATATGTTAAGAAATTATGATTTAATATTAACAGCATCCAGAACTTCACTGTCAAGTTTATAAATGTTGTCAAAGACATTTAGCTGATATAGATTAAAAGACCCCAAGCCTGTCTTACTGTTTTCAATCCTATATTGTTAGAAGTGATCTACTTTTTAGAAGTGATGCAGGATATACAAAAATTCTCAATCCCTGCCAGTATGTAGTTCATTTAGAGATGAGCAGGCTCCATTTCTCCTAGACTGAACTACCATTATCTCCACATCCACTCTACCCTTTTTCGTTTCTCCCTGATTCCTGACCTAAGGTAAGAGAGACTACCCTACTTGGCCTCAATATTCCTCTTTTAAGCTTCAGGGAACTAAACATGAAGCATAAGGACATTGCATTTATCTTCCTGGTTCTGAGTAACCAAATGTCCTATTCCACTCATAACATTTAAATTTTTTTCTTCATGTAGTTGTAGAAGGTATTTTATCTGACATGATTTTAAGACATCATTTACTTCTCAGAGAAGCAGTATGGTGAAGTAGAAAAAACTAAGGTCTACACTAGGGCAATTCTGGTCCCAAATCCAAGATGTATATATAAGGTATCTTCATCTCTCTAAGTCTCCGTTTCCTCCTATGTAAAATGAGATAGTGATAGTTCCTAAGTTTTGGAGGAGCACTAAGTAGGATAATAAATGTAAAGCACAAAAATAGGACTCAATATTAGATTTCCAGTCTTTTTATTGTTTCTCCCTGGAAAGCTCAGCTTCCTCACATACTGTGTATGTGATAAAGTCCATGTGGTCTCCTAAAATGAGGGTCATCTTATGTATCCCAGAGTCCAGGTCATGTCTACACTGTTTTTCTGAGTGTATAAACCCAAAGTTTATACTCTTGTTGGGAGTCCACTGGAAATGATGTTTTCTTAAAGCATATTTAATGATATAAGGAAATGGACAGACACTATGCATGAAAAAGTAAGATAGAAATTATGCAGTTTTCAGAAAAGAATTTATGTCCATAGATTTATATATAGGATATTTGGAGGCATCACAATTTATCTCACCTGGATAATACCAGGTAGTTGTTCAGCAAGATAGCAGGCACTTTTTTTTTTTCCTTCCTGCTGAGTTGTGGCATTTAAAACTGAAAGGAAAAGCAAAATTGCCTACATGTGGGAAATATTCAGAGGGAGAGAGGATTTAGCTAAAAGCTAAATAGTGAGCAGGAATTTTTAAAGCAAAATGCTGTGTGTTCTCTGAGGCTGTTTCTACTCTTTTCTCTCGTCTGCTTGAAATTATCAGTTAAGTAGTAGCAATTGCTCTTTGGGTACAAAATGATACAAAATGAGTGAGGGGAAAGCCACAGGCTGCTGATTGGCCCCAACTAAATTGAGAGGATTATAATCACACACTCATGCATGTGCATACACAGGTGCATTGAAAAAAGAGATGGAAAAGACAAAAAAAGTTATCAACTTTGTTTAATGATATTTCCTATTGAATTGTATTTTCCAAGCTTAAAAATGCTCTTGAGGTTTATCTGACAAGCTGAAATAATAAACTGATCATGAGCCCCAAGAAAACCAAAGCTGTCCTGGATTCGGGTTTTAATCTCTCCACTTCCTGGATCTTTGGTGCTCATAGTGGATCTTCAATAGAAGAATAGGGTTATCAAATTTTGAGTTAATTTTTCAACACTCAGTCTTTTTAATCATGTAACAATGTACTACACCAAGACATCACTTTTCAGAGAGAATTACCCAAGGCCACACATAATCAGTGGAATAACAACCTTGGAAGCCTTGGCATCATGTTACCCCTAGGCTTCTCCTTCTTCGTTGCTTTTGATATGCATGAGCATTAAGAAAAAACAATGTGTCTTAATGCACATTTGAGTGTATGGGCATGTATGTGTATGTGTATGTGTGTGTGGTGTGTGTGGAGAGAGAGAGAGAGAGAAAGATAAGAGACTGAGAGAAATTACATATATATCCATAGATATATACATGTATCTATACATTATATATATTTCTATGTACATTTTTTTCTTAAGGGTACAATAGTAGTAATTTACACTTTATGTTAAAGTGTAAATTAATTGTACTTTAATGCCAGGAATATCTCAAAACATCTATCAGGATTACGGCATGATGGAGCTGTGACTTGGGAAGCCAACCAGGAAGATATACTCAAGAAGCAATTCTTAGGACTTAATGTTTCCAATAAAGCCCTTAATCAACATGTGAAACTCTCAAGTTCCAGGCCCAGAAAGAGCAGATTTCCTCTCAAGGACTTCCAGCATTAAGTCTCTGCTTGGTTTGGTTACTCCATCAGGCACAGCTTCTAATGGAGTCTCAGCCAGGCATTCTCTCTCATTTACAGTCATAGATCCAGCCCCATTCTATGAGTAGACCAAGCTAGTTCCTTACATGAGAATTACCCATCCAAGGGGTAACTGAATGGGTTGGAGAAAGTCAATTTGTTAGTCTAACTCTCTTTCACTCCTGGGCCAACAGCTAAATCTAGTGCTTATCTCTCCTAGTCTTGCTTCAGCTGCCCAAAATTTCACCTTAGATTATATGGTGATCATCATTGGACACACCTCCACAAGAAGGGTAGGGCCCTAGAAGCAAAACTAACAAGAGTAACAGATCTGCCCTTCTAAAAATAGTGACTACCCTATATTAATAATTAAAGATCAACAAAGGACAGATGGAAGTTTAACACCAGAACAGTCCTTAATTAAAGATCCTCTAGACAGAGATTTCAAAACTGCTTTGTGGTGATCCATGCCTCCTTGGACTTGCTACAGATTTTTGAGTTGTTTTGTGAAAAGACTTGGGTTCTTAGTGCTTTTGTGAAATTGGAAATCTTTCACATACTAAAGGGCTTTAGTTCTGTGTGCAGCCTCACACTCCTTTACAATTCCCAGATTATGTATGCACTTGCATTCCCTCTGGTTCAGGACACATTTCCGGTGTTGGAGCCATGTTGCATAATTGGAGGAGCATGGGCTTTGAAGCCAAACAAGCTAGGCTCCATTCTCAGGACTGCCACTCATTAGCCTGTTGCTGGTAGCTCTGGGCATCAGTTTCCTCATCTTTAAAAATGTATGTGTTGGTGGGGGGTTGCGGGGGTGTACAGTGGTAAGGATTAAGTGAGATTGGACAGTGCCTGCTATATGGTAAGAAATATCTGCTACTACTATTATTATTATTACTATTGGCCCAAGTGTCTGAGCAAGATTGCTTTACATTGCCACCAGGAAGTAGAAAATTAGTGACTAATTTGACATGCCTCAAAAAGGGAATGATATGAAAAGAAATTAGAAAAATACTATAATATCCGTCCATAATCTTATTTTTAGTACTTCATTAACATTGTTATTATTACTTTTGGAATTTCCCAACCATTTCTGCAGAATTTTTTTTTAATTCATGGATCATAGGTTTCAAGCTGGCATAATTCCTGCTTCATTATAATTTGCCATATGTGGACATGTTCTCTATATTTAGCCTTTGAATCTAAAAACTTTACCATCTTGCCGAAATGCCAGGATTTTTGAAAATTTGAATATAGTCAAACTGTCTGGTTTGTAGAGGAAATAACAGGCCTCCAAAGTTTAACATACTTGCCAAAAAAGATCACAGAACAGAATTTGGATTTTCTCATTTCTTAACAACTAGTTCATGGGAAACTTACATAAGACCCACAGAGCTGCAATTTTAGTGAGATACACAAGAAGCACATTTAATTGTGCTGTGAATTTGAAGCAGATACAACTTGAAAAGAAATGAAACTATTCTTCACCTTGGCTGTATCAGCCCAGACCCACAATCTTCTTAAAGGATAACAGAAGAAGAAATAGCCTGGACAAGAATCCAGTACTGTTTTCCAAACTCCAGGCCAGGTTTTTGTTTTTTTTTTTCAAATTGTGGATTTTAAAACAGAAAGAAAAAAAGGAAAATGAAGGGAAAAATCTCCTTTTTGTTATCTGATTTCCTCACAGTATTTTTCTAAGAGTATCTCATGGTTAGTCACTATATATGGTGCTATATTTATTTTCTCATATGCCAAAAGGTTAGGAAGATCTTTTACATTTCAAATATCTTTATATTTTTAGGAAGATCTTTTATATTTTACAGATAATGTCTCAATAACTACTTGGTTAAAAATATAGTTTCTATTTTTAAAAGGGCTTATTTTTATTGTGATGATGGACTTGAGTGTTTTAGAAAATGTATTCTTTTATTACTGTTTTTAGTGTTGTTGGTTGTTTACTTGCTTGCAAGAAACAAGCTTATTTTTCCATAGAATCATCTTTATAATGTAGCCATAGAAATGTTTTAGGGACCTAGAGGAGACCTATGAAAAATACTTTCTAAAAACAGTTTCATATACTCTAGAAGATTGACACCACAAACATATATGCACACACATACATACATGATTACTAAGACAGCAGTTACTGTTGTCAATAAAAATGGCTAGGACCACTTTCCTGATGCCTGGCCCACCCTCCTTTTGTCACAACTCTTGTCTGGGCTCCAAATACCTATTTGCAGCCCAGTTATCTCCCAGGCTGACTCCATGCTGCCAGAGCTCTCCAGGTGATGCAGAATTACAGCATGCATCCTGCTAGTGTGTTTCTAACCATGAGCCACAATTTAGTTGCTGAGTTTATTTGTTTCTGAGTTAATTTCTAACTCCTGACATAGTTCCAGGACCTGGGCCCTATTTTGATCCCCTGTGTCACAGGCTTTTTGATTGTAATCTATACTGCACAGCAGGTTTACCAGGATGTAGGCTCTTTTATTCCTGTCAAACTCGCCTAAGAACTAGAGTATTACCCCACATCTGAGATTTTGTCTCAGGCCTTCCAATAACAGCTCCTAGCCTATTGGCCTGGATCATTGCACATTACTTGCTCCTAGGCTTATTGCTGTTAATCTTGCCCTGCAATGTATTGAGCATCAATTATGTACCAGACATCATAATTGGAATTTACTTTACTATGGGTAGTGTGCAGTGTTTTTGTTAAGAATACTGACTCTGAATGCCAGGTAAATTGTAGTTTCACCATTTACTGTGATTTTAAAAAGACCTTAATGTTTCTATGCCCCAGTCCATTATCTATAAAGAGCATAAAAACACCACCCACTATTTAGGGTTGCAATGAGAATCAAGTGACGTAATAAATATAAATCACATCACCATGCTTAGCACTCAGTGAATGTTAGTTATGATTATTATATTCTCAAGCCCATAGAAATTTCACAACTTTATTCCATAGACATTTTATACCCATTTCATGTATAATTTTACTTAAAGCTAAGTAACCTACTCAAGGCCAAGTAATAGAGCTAGGATTTGAAACCAGGTCTGTCTGACTCCAAATTCATTCACTCAACAAATGTTTGTTGACTGTTCATTGCTGGCTTTGACAAAAGATGACTTTTAATAAGCCAAAGAATCACTGATCATCAGAGAAGTGCAAATTAAAACTCCAATGAGATATCATCTTATCCCAGTAAAATGGCTTTTATCCAAAAGACAGGCAATAACTAATGCTGGTGAAGATGCAGGGAAAAGGGAACTCTGTACATTCTTGGTGGGAATGTAAATTAGTACAATCACAATGGAGAACAGTTTGGAGGTTCCTTAAAAAACTAAAAATTGAGCTACCATAGATCCAGCAATCCCACTGCTGGGTATATTGCCAAAAGAATCAGTATATGGAACAGATATCTACACTCCTATGTTTGTTACAACAGTGTTTACAATTGCTAAGATTTGGAAGCAAGCTAAGTGTCCATCAACAGATGAATGGATACAGAAAATGTGGTACATATACATAATAGAGTACTATTCAGCCATAAAAAGAATGAGATCCTGTCATTTGTAACAACATGGGTGGGACAGAAGATAATTATATTAAGTGAAATAAGCCAGGCACAGAGAGACAAACATCACATGGTCTCACTTATTTGTGGGATCTAAAAATCAAAGTCATGGACATAGAGAATAGGATGGTTACCAGAGGCTAGGAAGGGCAGTGGGGATTGTGGGGGAGGTGGGGATGGTTAATGGGTTAAAAAAAAAATTAGAATGAATAAGACCTACTATTTGATAGCATAATAGAGTGACTATATTCAATAACTTAACTGTATATTTTTAAATAAAAAGTACAATTAGATTGTTTGCAATTAAAAGGATAAATGCTTGAGGGAATGGATAACCCATTCTCCATAATGTGCTTATTTCACATTGGATGCCTGTATCAAAACACCTCATATACCCCATAAATATATACGCCTACTATGTACCCACAAAAAATACAAAAAAAATAAGTCAAGGAATGTGGGTATCCTCTAGAAGCTGGAGAAGGTAAGAAAATAGATTATTCCTCAGAGAGTCCAGAAAGGAATCCATCCCTGGTGACACCTTGATTTTAGCTCAGTGAGACTCATTTTAGACTTCTGACTTCTAGAACTGTAAGAAAATTAATTTGTGGTATTTTAAGCCACTATGTCTGTGGGAAGTTGTTACAACAGCAATAGGAAATCAATACAGGTGCCCACCTTATGTGTCAAACAACTTGTATTTCCATAATCATAGTATATTTCTGTGCCCTTACTTAATAGCTTACATAGCAGGTGCTTAATAAATATGGGTTGCTCCATTTCTATCTAACCATGAATATATCATGTTGGACGTTGATAAAATGATCTCCAAAGTCAGTTCTATCTCTAGCTATCTCTGGCTCACAGTCACTTAAATAGATTTTTAATACCATCTTCTTTTAGGACAAGTTCTGGGAACACAGTGGCTGCTTAGTATATAGTTGCAGAAGGGAAGAATGGGATGAATAATTCATTGTCACAAAGCAGTCTTTATTTATTTGGTTGTTTGCTTGTTTGTTTATTATGCCCTAAAAAAGGAAAAAACCTGAACACTCAACTGCAGTTACTCTCAGTTACTCTCAGTGAACTAGAGGAGGGGGCTAGAAAATCCAAAATAGAAGATCATGTCTCAAAAAGTTATTATTTTAGTTTCAGAGTATCTTTCTGTTGTCAGCAGATCCACAATTATTTTTAAATGACTATTGGGGTTGTGCCCTTATGGTACAAGCTTCATTATATATCTGATTTAATTCTCTAAATTAATTTTAGAATAAATTGGTTTTAACAAAGATGTTTACGAACCTGACAACTGATACTTGCTTAGTCCACTGTGTTTGTTGGCAGAAAAGGAAGGAATAAAGGGAAAAGATAACAGTAAGTTAGGGGTCATTAGCTGACAGCCGAGGGAAGCCTCAGGGACCACTGTGACTTTAGGTGGTGTCATGGATAGCTTTTGTTCAGCTCTCTGCCTAGCCTCCATTCTTCCTTGATGTGCTATCTGTACTGCTGCTATCTAGTAGGAAACTACCCCTCCCCCATTCTGCATCCTTATGGGCTAGGAGGGGCCATCCCATTGTCCAGCTGCTGTGTTGTCCTACGATCCAAGTCTCTGCCCAATCATCTCATTCTATTTCCCTGATCCTGGTGATTAGTTCAGGCTTAGCCACTTGATCCAAGTCAAGGCAATTAGATATTGGTCCAGGATTTTGATGAAACTGTTGGAAATAGAGAATTTTTTCTTTTCTTATTGGAATGTCTTAGAATTTAAGACTAATACAAGAACACAAAATCAAACACCACATGTTCTCACTCATAGGCGGGTGTTGAACAAGGAGAACACATGGACACAGGGAGGGGAGCACTATACATGGGGGTCTGTTGTGGGGGAGTGGGGGGGACAGCGGGGGGGTGGGGAGTTGGGGAGGGATAGCATGGGGAGAAATGCCAGATATGGGTGAAGGGGAGGAAGGCAGCAAATCACACTGCCACGTATGCACCTATGCAACAACCTTGCATGTTTTTCACATGTACCCCAAAACCTAAAATGCAATAAAAAAAAAAAAAAAAGACTAATTTAGATCTATTGACAGCCATTTTGTCATGACAAAAGAAAGCCTGAATAAAAACAGGGCAAATGGATGATAAAGCCGAGACTAGCAATAGAGAATACAGCATCTGCAATGGAATTATTCAAACTCCAGGATCCTGTTTGCTTAAAGGTAGTTAAGGGATAGTCAATCTCTTAATAATGCTGCCTACAAGAACACCTGAATTAGAATCTACTAGATTTGGTACATTCTTTCTCTGGACAGTATTACATAATTCTCAGACTGCCTTTTTATGCTTCAGATTGACTATCCCTCTTCTGTTCACAGAACTTAATCAATTGTATTGACTCTCTTCTTTCTCCAAATATTCAATTAAATTCTATTTCCCAAATTGCAATCACATTCTCTTTTTGCCTTCATGATCTATGTTCTGACCACCTTTGATGACAGCATAGCTGTTTTAATGCTTTGCAGACACACATACATAGGAAATTTCTTGGTTTGCACTAATAGTAATAGCCAATTTTACCCACTGGTAATTTTCAGTAGTTTAGCTCACAGAGGACAGTGGGAGAAGGGTACCTCACTACTGTCCCAAATACTGTCCAGAAGGGAAAGTCTCACTAGGACTGGAGAAGTTGCTGTATATTTGGGCTGTCAACATTCCAAGAACCTGAGGCCATTTTTTTTTAATTGAGGTAAAATTTATAGCAGCATAGCAACATACCAGATCTTAATTGTATAATTCAATGCATTTTAACAAGTGTATACAGCCATGTAGCCAATACCCAAATGAAGATATTCATAACCCCAGGAAGTTCACAAGAGCTTACTTAACACCCAAAGTTTCACAGATACCAAGCAATATTAGTTGTACTTTCACTATCCATTGATTGAGTAAATATATACAGTATTGACAGAAAGATGGTACTAATTCAATAATGTTGTTACATAATTATTTGTTTTAATAGACACAACTGTGCTGAAGTATTTGAAAAATAGAACTGTTTAGAATAGAATGTTTTAGATATTACTTATTTTGTGAACAGATAATGCTTACTGTCCATAAGGATTCAAATGTCTTTAGAAATAGCCTTTCAACTACCTCCATAGGGGTCTGTGTCTCACAGATTGATAGGGTCTGTTTTAGCTAATCCAAAATGTATACAGCCATGAGCATTTGGGTATGTGGTAAAGTACAAAAAACTTTCAAATATCATCATGACTGTTGACATAAACAGTTCACAAATGGGTAAAAGTGAAAAGCATGGGAGTATGTATTCAGGGCAATCTGAATCTATTTCTCCCAGGCTGCAGTCCTCAACCTTGGCCCAGATTAATTCTCTACTTTTTTTTTTTTCCCAAAAAAGCATGATCTATCTCTGCCAATTACAAATTAGGTAAATATGGCAAAAAAGCTAATTCTTTTTAAATCTTAGTTTTGTCCTTCTATTAAATTGGAATGTTGACTTACCTTTTTGGATTTTCATGAGGATAAAGTAAGATTATGTGGGAGAACCTTTAAAACTCTAGCTTTCATTCTTATTGCTACTCATTAATAAATATAATATTTAAAGGGATACATTTTACTGAAGTACTCCATTGCCTTTTTATCTAGCAAGTAATATGCTAACTTATGTGGGTAGAATCCCCTAGCATAGTGCAAAATGTTTCTTCTGTTAGAAAGAAAGGTTAATGGAATTCAATTCCAGTCAAAAAGTCTCAACTCAATTGCATTAGACTTTCAGAATCTCAATTAGATAATCTTAGAACTGGACTATAATCTTAGCATTGGACTCTATATTCTATGGAGATGAGTCTGAATTTTTCCAGTGAGGGGGGAAAAGACCAAAACTGGTAAGTGATTTACCCAAGTCAACACAAAACCATTACAATAGAATGAGCAGCTTTTTTGCTGCTACTGATTAATGAAGAAATCATTTGAAAGGATATGTTTTACTAAACATTTTTCACTAGATCACTGAACACAACAAAACTAAAACTTCTCAAACCTTCTTTGATATGTGGAAGCATATCCCTACTTAAGGAAATATATCTGTGTGAAATTGCCTCTCTAACAGTTTCCTTTCTTCTGATATTTCTGTCTGAGGAATATTTTAATTTCCCAAGAGACTAAAACATTTATCCTCTTGCATCTCTGTAATTTATTTGCAGGACAGAGTCTTCCCAGGGTTAGTTGGGCAGCTAACAACCTTAAAAGGGCATCTCAACTTCACAAGCTCTGCCATCTCCATTCTCCACCTGTGAGTGAACCCTTTAAAATCACAGCTGTGCTTCACCTCTGATGTCCAGGGGTTTAGTAACCACACTGTGGAGTTCCCAGGGGAAATATTAAACTGAATGATTTCAGAGTAACCAGAGCTGAATTGCAGTTGAAGCAACATGCCCAGTTAAGTCATAAAACACCTTCAGTAGTACCATAAGGAAAAAGAAATTTGACTTCCTCTGTCTTCATATCCACAGTGGTAGAAAGGAAAGGCAGCATAAACAGAAGTCAATTTTATATTTCCAGTATTCAATTCATTTCTAGCCCCAAGGCTTGATGTGAAGGCAGCAGTGTTAGTAATTAAGCTGAGATGGAAATGAACAATGCTGCCAAGTTGGCCCCATTGTCATTTGATATTCTATAATATCTGTCAAAGGGCAGATGGACAGTTCCGATGGCTCCTCAGTGAGGCAAATGTACTTTTTATTAACCCAGGAAAGCCAAATAATATTCTAGTAACTTGGAAGAGATTATATTGGACAAACTCGACTACTAGAAATGCAATCAATAGCTGCAAGCTCAATGCCACTCATGATCATTCTACTTGGAGCTGCTCAAGATGATTAATAAAAAAACATACCAGATCCATTTGTAGAGTATATTTTTACTCATGCTCTCAATATGACTGCAAATTGCATCTATTAAAACCTACAAATTACAAATTTAATTAAGCCCTGTGTAAGAGATTAAGTTCTGACTCACATTCCTGTCTAATAAAAATAACTTCTATTTTTTGAGCACTTATTTGTCAGACAACAAAAAATGAAAAAATGTATTCTATATAGCTTATTATTCTTCACATAACTCTGTAGTATTTATATTATCAACAGCATAAAGCTAAGGAAACTAAGGCTCAAGAAGGCTAAATAAAATTGCACACAATTTCTAAGCTGGTAAGTGGTGGAGCCAAGGACAGAACCCAGGTGTAACTGATCCTAAACCCAGCCTTCTTTCAACCGTATATAATAGTCCTTGGCTATATGGGTCCATACCAGCCACTTATCTTTCAAAGGCTACCTCTAGTCCAGCCATTTCCATGAAAGCTTCTTTGAATATTCCCTCTTATGTCCTATAAAAACTGTAGGTTTCAGGCTCAGTGCAGTGGCTCACGCCTGTAATCCCAGCACTTTGGGAGGCTGAGGTGGGTGGATCACCTGAGGTCAGGAGGTCGAGACCAGCCTGATCAATATGGAGAAACCCCATCTCTACTAAAAATACAAAATTAACAGAGTATGGTGGCATGCACCTGTAGTCCTAGCTACTTGGGATGCTGAGGCAGGAGAATTGCTTGAACCCGGGAGGTGGAAGTTGCAGTGAGATTAGGTCGTGCCACTGCACTCTGGCCTGGGTGACAGAGTGAGACTCCGTCTCAAAAACAAAAACAAAAACAAAACAAAACAAAACAAAAACACATAGGTTTCAGAGTCAGTCAGGCCTGGTTTGAGGACCCCAAGTCTGCCATTTATTGATCATTTGACCTTGGATGATTCATTTAATCTCTCTGAACCTAATTTTCCTCACTACAAAATAGGGATAATAATACTACATCATAGAACTTTTCAGAGGCTACAGGGAGATGCCAAATAAGCATTCATATAGTGTTTGGAAATTGCTAGTAGCTAGTTTTTATTGAGGACTTTGTACCAGACATTGTGCTAAGTGTTTCCCACTCCTTATCTCATTTAACCCTTACAGCAATTCTATGATGTAGTTAGCAACACCATTTCCATTTTGTAGATGGGGCAACACAGCTTTACAATATTGGATGCAACCACCAGGAAGTGGCGGGCCAGGCCAGCAGTTCTGACTCCAGAACCCACTCTCCTCTTCATTATAGGTTTGTCTTTAGGCCTGTTAGAAAGTCACGAGATCAAATTAGTTGTTCATTATCAGAATTGTTTAATGAAATAGAGGAAAAACTATAAAATAGATTAGAAAACATCATTAGGCTTCATATGGTAAAGATAAATATGAAAATTTATTTCACATAATATACAAATATGTTTTAGGTATGTGTGTGTGTGTATATATATATATGTACTGGGTCATGATATAGTGTATTTCTTATTGTAACTTAAGAAAAAATCACATACACTGCATTATGTTCTCTCTAAATTATAGGTTATCCAAAATAGATAGTTCTCTTCCCTTTCCAAGCAATGTATCACACTGTTTTATCCTTAAGGTCAAGCATAATGTTATGTTGTTTTTAGTTTTACCAGGTCACATTTCGTTTGATAACTGGTTATTGGTCCATTCTAATATCCAGTGACAGTGACTTTAACTTAAGCTATTTCATTCATTTATTTGTTGGCTTATTTAATAATTATTAAGTACATACATACTATGTCTCAGATATTAAACTTGACTCAGAAAATTAAATGATTAACAAAAAACACAGTTCTTTCCTCAAAGAGCTTCCAACTGAGGGAGGAAACCAGACTTAAATATACAATATAATTAATGCTGTAAGTTCTCCACCAGAGTATGCAAGGGGTTCTGTAGGACCTTAGAACTTAGTACATAGGGTAAACACAAAACAATACCATAGGTAAATGTACAAAAAAAAGGGTTGAATTAGTTCAGGGGTAGCATAAGAGCTTCATGGAGGAAAAAAAAAAAAGAAAACAACATTTAAACTTGGATTTTTAAGGCTGAGCAAGAGTTATCACCTGAGGTCAGGAGTTCGAGACCAACCTAGGCAGCATGGCAAAACCCATCTCTACTAAAAATATAAAAATTAGAGGGGTGTGGTGGCACGCACCTATGGTCCCAGCACCTATAGAAAAAGGAGATAAGTAAATATGCTGTTTAGAAGGAAAGAATGTATCAAGGCCTATAAATGAAAGAAAGAAGACTAAGCCCCAGGTACTGAAAATCCATCATGGTTGGAGTATAGAGCATGAGGGAGCTGGAGAGAGTCCAGGATGTCTTTGGCTCCAGGTATTGTTAAGCCATCAGTAAGGAAATAAGCCTTGCTAACCACAAATTGCCGCAAATGTGCTCACCTTAGGGCATCCAAGCCCTAAGATCCAGTCTTTATTTTCTCCTTGCCCATTGCCCTTGAATGGCCTGAAACCTGCAAATAGGAAGTGGCCTAGCCTTGCTCTCTCTCTCTCTCTCTCTCTCTCACCAACTCTTCACTTTAGGGGTTCTTAAAAAATCCATAAAATAATAAGAGAATGTGGAATATTTTCCTTCCCTTTTCCCAACATCTCTGTAACTTTTAGAAGCTTGGTCTCTGGATTGAGACAGACCTTGCATTTGGCTCTGAATAGGTTGTTTGGTCTCTGTAGCCCTCAGTTTTTTCACTTATAAAATGAGTAAAGCTAGGTGAGGTGGCATGTGCCTGTCATCCCAACTACTCAGGAGGCTGAAGTGGGAGGAGCCTGAAGTCAGGAGTTCAAGGCTGCAGTATGCTATGATCATGCCTGTGAATAGCCACTGCACTACAGCCTGGGGAACAAAACAAGCTCCCATCACTAAAAATAAATAAAATAAAATAGAAAAGAAGAAGAAGAAAGAAAGGAGAAAAAAAAAAATGAGGATACAAATTATTCCTGCCTCAGGTACCGAAGCCAAATGAGGTAACACATGTATAATAAAATGCTTGGCACATAGGATGTGCTCAATATACTTGAAGTGTTATTTTTAAAAACTTACTGAAAGCTTCTGCATATACTTCTGGAGGGGATTTCACTTTGTTGTAAAGACTTTTAATTTCAAGCTTATTTTACTCTTAAGCAAAGTTCAGAGAAACAGCTACCCCATTCAGTTATATATATTTGGTTATATATTAAGCAGCAGAAGGAGACACAAAAATCAAGGATGGGTCAAGTCCAATTAAGCTAAGGAAGTCAGTTTAATCTTTATCAATGGGTTGCAATACTGTATTGCTGTTCCCTGTTTCCCTTACACACAAGTCTTCCCACTTGCTTCTTTTTCTGAGATGTTGGAATGATTGTATGATGAAGGTTTCTCAAGTACTAGTGAGACTAAAGTAATTTTCTACATAATGTATCACAAACAGATTTAGAAATGTCAATTTTAGATGCTATGATGCATATTCAGATTTTCCATGCAGCAGGTTAGATAGTAGTATGACTAAGTTGAAGGGCTAGTGATCTAAAATGTCTCATTGGTGTTTCATATACTAAAATATTAACAAAGTCAAAATCAAAATGAGAGCAATTTAGGGATTCTCATGTCCCCTGATTACAGGCTTATTTCTGTGCATCCAATTTCAGACAAAGAAAAGAGTGATAATGGAAAGGAACACAGCCGGGAAAACAAGATTGACAAAAAGCACAGAAAAAAGGAATTGAAGCAAAATTACAGGGTCACCATCAAAAGACCCCATCTCCACAAAACAACACTATTACAGTCCTCCCTCTTAGCAGAATCCTCAGCTGAACGACTGGGCTTCTCTACCGAAAAATTGGCAACCTTCGTATACTGCAGTGCATCAAGCACTGTTTATTGCCAGTTGAAGAGAAAGCTTCAGTTTGCATTTTAGAACACTCTGGTCTGAGATGACTTTTCAGTGCTGTCTGAGAGCCAAGTTCCCCAGGAGAACCACAGGTTCTCTTCTTATCCCCACCTTTTCTTGAACCTGCTCAGTGGCTGAGACTGCCTTGTGCCTAAAAGTCAGCTGGTATGCTAGAGAAAATATCTTTCTGCTACACACTGTGAGGGTCCTTAAGAAAGTGAGGCTGTGGCAGATCCACTGTGAGAGGGTAGAATGTGAAAAGAAACAATGCAAAGATGTTAGTAAATGTTGGTAAATTCCACTAGAGGCTGAAGGACAAAAGGACAACCCTGTATTAATTAGTTTTTTTTGTTTGTTTTTTGTTTTTTGTTTTTGTTTTTTGAGAGAGGGTCTCACTCTGTCACCCAGGCTGGAGTGCAGTAGTGTGATCTTGGCTCACTGAAACCTCCGCCTCTCAGGCTAGAGCAATTTTCCTGCCTCAGCCTCTCAAGTAGCTGGGACCATAGATGCATGCCACCATACTCGGCTAATTTTTATATTTCTAGTAGACACAGGTTTTGCCATGCTGCCTAGGCTGGTCTAAAACCCCTGACCTCAAGTGATCCATCTGCCTTCGCCTCCCAAAGTCCTGGGATTAAAGGCGTGAACCAATGCGCCTGGCCAATTAGGCTTTTTTAATGGTGCCAGTAACAACACCCTAACTCAAATGTGTAAGCAACAAGGAAACTTGATTGATTCACATAACTCAAAAGTCAGACTCAGGAATATTTAGATCAGATGTTCAAATGGTTTCTTTGGACTCATCTCCATTTGCTGGGCAGCTGTACCCTGTGATGACTTATTCTTAGGTAGGCTCTCCCCAGTGACAGCAAAAGTGACCACAACCAAGCTTACTTCTGAACAGTTTCAAAACCTCATCTGAAGGAGTTCACTTCCTTCCCAGTAATTCCAGCAGCAATATGGGGACTAGGTCTGGGCCATGTGCCTAGCAATAGGTATGGATAATTCTCTAAAGGAAAATTGACAGCCTGTTACCAGAAGGAGAGATGGACTTGGGACAGTTAGAAACCAACTAAACAACTTACTCACCGGGCTCTTTGGATACTCCTTTTAATGATCAACAAGAAGCAGAAGTTTTATAATTGAAGATAGCCCTTTATTTATCCCTTTACACATTAACTTATAATCATCTATGATTTCTCCTCAGGAAAGTATCAAAGACTAAGATACACTAGGGCACCTGAGCATCATGCCATTTTGAAGGTTAGACAGAATACCAGTAGAAATGACAAGTTCTTCCTGTGAGTTTGCTGACACGGGGTTCTTTAACGTCCATGCTAAATCAAGCAACTAAATCAAGAGCTACCTCCCAGAGCTCAAAGGTAAAGCAAGGATGCATCAGCCAATTTCCCAACAGAAATTGATAGCTTTGGGTAGAGACCTCCTGCTTGTGTGTGTGTGTGTGTGTGTGTGTGTGTGTAAGTGCCTTCATATTTCTGACCCCTTTCATGTTTCTTTCCATTTTGCTGACCACAGGGGACCACCATTATTTACATTAGCAATTCCCAACTGTTTTTAAAAAGTGAGAACTACTTTCTAGCATAAGAGTTTATAAGTGTCTCATGATAGTAGTAAAATCTCTTGCTACACTTATATAATGAATAAGAAAATACATACTGTCAAATAAATTTATATCAATGTTATTAAAACCATTTCTATCATATTGATTACAACAGCACCTACTCACATGTAAAAAATAAGTATATATGTATAAGATGTATTATTGTTTTCTATCTACATAGGGATATGTAAATATCTTGAAATAATTACATAAACCTTTTCTGTAACAGTGTCAAGGAATTGGGGTCAGGTGACAGAATGATTCTTTTGTAGCTCTAGTGTTTGTTTTAACCCAGAAGATCAAGGCCTCCAGATGTTATGTCAGAACCCTTCATTCTCCCTCTCTTTTTGCTCTGTGTTTCCATGTCCTTCAAATAACTAACTCAAGCTAGAATTTTAATAGAAAGCAAACTGACCAGCAGCCAAGGGAATTGACACGTGATTCATGAGTCAGGAAACTTGAAGATGGTGACTTAACACAGCTTCCAGATGCTGAAAGTGAAAGTGACTCAAGGCATATACTCCAGGTTGAAGGCATATGCCAAAAAGAGAAAAGTGGGAAGTGTGATTTAAGGCCTATCTTCCAAAGGGTAATGATGAATCTCATCAGAGGCATAGCATTTCACTTTCAATCAGGATACAAAGATAGCAGGAAACATTTATACCAAAAGGGAAATTTGTTCAAAAAGTAAAAATTTATGCAATGATAATTTTTTGAGGTGACATTTTTGACAGTGGAGCTGGAAACTGTGTTTAGAGGTCATTACCACACTCTGGGTACCACTAGTGACTGTCATGCTCTGATGAGCTCCTAATCTCTCTCCTAAATCCTTCGCCCCTCCAACTTCACAGATGAGATAGAGTGGAGATGAAGGAACAGTCTCAAAATTATAACTGAATCATAGAATTTCCTCTGATCTTTTGGGTGCAAAACAGTAAATAATAATAAAAAAAATTTAAATATTGAATTTCCTCTCCAAATCACAAGCATTTATAGTTGGAAAATTCCAGGATTAATTTGTAGACAAGTGTCTAACATCTGGTAATCAGTATGTCAATACAGATATGGGTAAAAAATGGTACAGTTAGCTGAAAGGTGATGTAAAGAGAAAATGTTGTGAAAGGATAGAGCAAATTGCATTTCTTATATCTGAACAGTATTAGTGTGTTTCAATGATTGCTTTATTCTCAGTATAACCTCAGCCACTGAAGAATGCTGATACCTAAAGTTATGATGATTAAGAATGTGGGCTTTGAGGCTGGACACAGTGGCTCACACCTGTAATCCCAGCACTTTGGGAGGCGGAGGCGGAAGGATCACTTGAGACCAGGAGTTCAAGACCAGCCTGGCCAACATGGTGAAGCCCTGTCTCTACTAAAAATACAAAAATTAACTGGGTGTGGTAGTGCAAACCTGTAATCCCAGCTACTCAGGTGGCTGAGGCAAGAATTGCTTGAACCCGGGAGGCAGAGGTTGCAGTAAGCCAAGATTGTGCCTCTGCACTCTAGCCTGGGCAACAGAGGAAGACCCTGTCTCAAAAAAAAAAAAAAAAAAAAAAATGTGGTCTTTCGAAGGAGACTGAGGCTGAGAAGTCCTAGTTCTGCCATTAGCCAGCCATGTAACCTTGGGCAAATCACTCAACTTCTCTAAACTACACTTTCCTTATATGGTGACATTATAAATTTGTGAGATAAAATTAGTTATTATGACATAAATGATGTAAAAACACTTAGCAAAATTAGTGCAACATATTAACTACTAATAAATGTTGGCTTTTACTGTTAATTGTGACAGTATTAAGGGACAAGACATGGCAGTAATTTGAGAATCCTGCCCCAACTCCCCCTAATAAGAGGACTTTGTCTTTATCTACTCAGATTCTTCATTTGCCCCTGACTTGCCCTCTAAGAGAATTTTGCCAAACTAATTCCTAAACTTTTTGTAAGAATAGGCAGACCACATTAAAGAAAGCAAAACAAAAGGACAGAAGAAAACAAAACAAAACAGCGAGGCTGAGTAGACCTGCAAACTGAAGAAATTGGGTGAAGAACAAAAGCCCACATGGGCCACATGTTCTGTGAGGAAGTGTTTTAGGATTTGGCATGTGAGTCTTGGCAGCAGCTTTGGAAACAAGAAAGGAAGCAAAGACAGTTTGGGAGCCAGGGCATGGTGGCACACTTTCGGAGGCTGTGGTGGAAGGATTGCTTGAAGCCAAGAGTTTACAGTTGCAGTGAGCTATATGATCATGCCACTGCACTCCAGCCTGGGTGACAGAGTGAGACCCTGTCTCTTAAAAAAAAAAAAGTTCTGAAAGGTGTTTTATCATGCATTATAATTGGATCTACTATCATGATCTTTAAGAGATCAAACTAAAGAGCAGGTTTCAGTTGTAATGACTCTGGTTTCTGGACTGTGCTTTTTCATGGAGTATTATGTAGAGGTTGGGTCCTGTGGCACCTTGGTTCATACGTGGCTTATGCAACCACAGTTCCTGACTTATCAAGTGGCACTTCTCTAACAGTGCTGTGTTAGATTTGCCTGCTATGATCACTCCTTTTTCTGGCTTCTGTATTTATTTGGTAAGTACACTTTAAACTTAAAGATGTGAGTCTTTATTTTTCTCCCTTTACCTCTAGGCTCTTCTTCATTAGCAACTCTTTAGAAAATAGCAGTGGTTTCAGCAAAGGAATATATAGTAATCAGTAGTGCAGTTGCAGACACTTAATCTTTATTGCCACTACCCCAGACCCTAAATCAATCCTTAGCCAGGTTGGGGGAAGCAAGCAGAGAAGGAAGATTATTACAGCTGTTCCTCAGACATCAGATTTCTTCTACAACAATGAAGTGTTCGAGTAATTCCTGGCACCATTGTTTTAGGGCCCACTTCCCCAAAAATAGTCAGGATTTCTCTTTGGAAACATGCATTACAACTCTTCTTTATGAATCTGTTCCAGGTAATTAGACTGTTTTACTCAGGACAAAGAATCACCTGTTAAAGAGCTTTGGGTACTATTGAACACGTTAAATTTATGTTGTGACCAACAACAGTATCAGGGATTACAGGGGGAACAGATTCCTTTCACATATTCTAAATACACAACTGAACAATCAACACAATTCAAATGTTGCAAACATTTAATTTATCACTGCCCTGACCCTTCCTTCGAAGAGCAGACTCAAAAGAGGTGGTTATTACATCAGCCTCTAAATCACTTTTGTATAATCAATTAACCTCATCACGTTGAGGTATTCCAACAGTTTCCACCAATGGACTATTTTATGATGACCAACACAACTTCTTTTCTTTTACCAACCTCACAAATGGCCTCCTGCAACTAATGCTTAGGAAAGTATTGGAAAATGTCCTGTGCTGTCTCAGGGCTGTATACATTTCCCACACAGCAGCAAAATGATTCTATGTTATTACCTATGAAGGCTTGGAGTTTTGCCTTTCCGTATGAAATGAATAAGCAAAACAATCCAAACCACCCCAGCCTACACAGAGAACTTCAAGTACCTAAGTACTCACTCTATTTTCCAAACAAATAATATCTACACAGGCTTCTAACACCAAGGACTTCATTGGGTTTGTTGTAAATAAGTCAGTGGATAATCATAAAACACTTCTTGGCAGTAACTAAATCAAGAAGATCAGTGATGGCTGGCCTAAGCCAGCTATAAATTTTATGGCAATTTTTTAATGAGGCAAAGGAAGTGAGCTTATCAGCATTTTGGCTTTCAGGGTCAAATGAAAGAAAGCAGGAGAGAGCAAGAGAAAGGAATCTAGGAACCTGGTGCTAAGAGAAGGAAGTGGGAAGAGCTGAGAAAAAGGGAAGAGAAAAATCCCCATCTGAACAGAAGGCCAGTAGCTAGAAGCTTATACAGCCTTTAGCTTAAGGGCAGAAAGTTGTAGTTTGATGTTTTCCTCAAGGGATGCCTGCAGAAAGATTTCTGTGCCAATGCGACCTTGGAAACTAAAAATGGATCACAGCTTTGGTGTTTGGGCTGAAATATACAGGAGAAATGTAGAAAACAGATAAGAAATAGATTGAGTAGAAACACAGGTTAGCAGAAGACAAACCACACCCCAAAGATAAAAGCCAGGGGCAGGTCGTCATGATTATTATGATTCATGTTTCTTTGACCAGTCCTGACCACTACAGGACCTTCTCTGAAAATAGGTTTTAATACTTCTTTGGAAATTGGAAATGTTTTGCCAACTGGATGGAGAAGGCTAGCATTTCCATAGGGACTATGAAAATTTATTCTGATTTAATAAAAACCTGAGCAAGCCAAAGTGAAACAGAAGCTCAATGTTCCAAACTAAATTAGACATTTTATTAATCCAGTCAGAGGTCATTGGTAAATTCACAATAGTGATTTTTAAAAGAGAAGAAGTAGGGAAGGGTAAAATATCCTGAGAATCTGACCTTCATCTGCAGCTGGGCCAGTTAGACAGGAAACTTGACAAAGGAATGATGCGGGTAGCTGGTCTGGTTGTGTTTGGTGAGTTAACAAGTAATCTTTAAAGCAAGTATCCGTGTCAATGCAGAGAGCAACCAGCCTCTACACAGCAAGATTCTGACTGGCATCAAGCCTTGGTGTTCAGTTGGCCTGACCTTTGATGCAAAACTGAGCTCTGTTCCTCGAGATATCCCCACTAGCTTTTACGTGTGTTCTCACAGTTGTTTCACATCTTGACTTTTGCCTTTACCAATAGCTTTAACTTTATTATCTAAGATCTTGTCTTGTCACTTTCATTGTCTCAAAAAAAGGAGGTCACAGAAACCTTGTCTTTTCTAAAGGAATTTTTTTTTAATCTACAAACTTGTCTCTGTTACCTAAGAGGCCCTTTTTGAATTTTTCATAAGTCAATAAGAAAAACCTTAGAAAACCTGAAGGAAGCTCAGAGTTTAATTTTTTAAATTAATCATCCATAAAATAATATATATTGGTTTACTATAGAAACAAGGATTCCAATCATATTTAACTGCAGTGTCCAGTGAGAGAATAATGTTCAGAGTAGTGATGAAGGTGGTTAGGGATGGAGTGATGTACATACTGAGCTATCATTTTTCCAGCATTCTAAAAAACAGATAGGAATTCAGAGCTTTTGGAAAATTATTAATGTCATTAGTAAGGCAAAACTTAGGGGAAACAAACCAAAAAATTACACCCTGTTATTTAGTCCCTGAAATCTTTTTTACTTATTAAAAAAAAAAGGTAGCAAAGACAAGAAAAGAAATAGGAAAATAAAGAGACAGACAATTCAAGCAATTTATTGTAATAATGAACAGCAATCAACTTCCACAAAGAAAATATCATAGAGATATAACTGGACACTGCAAACACTTTATGTATGAATTTAATTTCAGAATTTACTTGCTTGAACTAAAATTCTCATGCATCTATGTGCCCTGTGAAGAAATATAAGTTCTTCCCTCTGTGAGTCAGATCCCAAGGCTGCCATACTGTTTCTGGTTCAGGTTTCCTTCCTATAGATTTGTCAAAAATAAAAAAAGAATCACTGGAGTGGGAAATAGAGGCCTTAGGTTCTTGCCCTACTTCTTGAACTAGCAGTTAACAAATATACCAAGTTACATTTTTGGGTAAAGGTTAACCTGACGGATAAATCTTCTGAAATGATGTTCTTGTACAAATGGCCTAACTCTGGCCCAGCTTCATGGACTTAAAATCTGTGCAGTTGCACAGAATCCCATACTCAAAAGGGCTTTGTGCTTAGTTTAATGCCCTGCTGTCACCATCTTAGTAATTTTTTAACAGGGTACTCCACAGTTTTGTTTTGTGTTGGGCCCATTAACTTATGCAGCTGGTCCTACCTTAACACAGCCCAGCCTCTGCTTCCTTTTCTATCAAATCAGGATTGGAAAAGCCCCAGGATCATTTCTAATCCAGGAAGTGATGATACAAACACTTCAGGATTGTCTGGCATGTAGGGAGCACAATGCCACAATCATGGTGAAGAGACTTTTCCAGGATCTGTTTCCAGGGCATAGTTTCATTCTTAAATTGGCCACCATACCCTATGATGGAAACTGCGAGACCTACCATACCAGGGATTATCCAGCTCCCTCTTTCTCCTCTCAGTGACCAACCTCTCATTATAGCACCACTGACTAGGCAAATGTTGCCACAAGATTGCTGCAGACAATCACCCCCAAAACTGAGAGGCTTAAAACAGCATCCATTCTTATTGCTCTCAAGTTCGCAGTGAGCTGGCGGGTTCTGTTGATCTTGGTCAGGCCTGGCTGAGCATTTCTTTGGCCATAGCCATCTCTCTCTCCCATGTTTCAGATGGCCTCAGCTGACACACCTCAGCTCTGTGCCTGTGGTCTCTGTCCCTTCAGCAGGCTAGTCAGTGCTAATAGAGGTAAAGGCCAAGAGAAGGAGCAGAAGCAAGCACGGCTTTCAAGGCATAGGCCTGGGACTGCACAGCATCACATCTGCTGCATTCTACCATCCAAAGCCCAGATTTGGAGGTACAGGAAATAGACTTCAGTGAAACCTCTTGAATAGAGATAGGAACTACAAAGTTACATCCCATGGTACTTGAATAGAGAGAAGAAAAGAATTGGAGCCCCTGTTGTAATAACTGTACCACACTCACATTAATCAGAAGTTCTACTAGCTGTATATATTCATCCCAACAATGTATCACTATGTGACTCTAAGCAAATCACTTGGGGTTTCCTTCCGTTGCCACATCTATATAAATTAGGGTATCCAGATTCACTCTAGAGCTCCTTCTGCTCTGACATTCTCATAATCCCCAGGCTCAGTTCTCACTCCAGCCAGATTCCAACCTTCCCTTCCTCTTCTGAACCAGATACCTGTCTCTATATCCTATATAGGGTATTTAATCATAGATTTTTCAAAGTAGTCAATTTAACTTACTTTAATCTTTATACTTTTGTCAGGTCCTGTAATTCCTGGAATTATCAGGGAAAGAAGTTTGAATTTTTCTCAGCCATGCCAGAAACCCTATTGCTAAATACGAACAGGCAGCAAAAGGTGAATTCCCGGATCCACATCTACTTTGGCTGTGACTCCTTTGTCTTTACAGAGCAGAATCCTTTTTGATTTCAGTGTTCTCTGCGCCACCCCCACCCTCCCATCAGACTGCATCAAGCACTCACAGTCCAGCCAAACCACACTGGCATGGCTCACTGCTAGCCTTTGAGCAGGGGCAGCATTCTTTTAAATAAATGAGAGGGACAGTGTGTTCTTGCTGAAGCCTGCAAGGTCCTGGCAGCTTTACGCTTGCTGATTTACATGGCTTTTTAAAAGACATAACCATAAAATTTCACTCCAAAATTCACTCTGGTCAGTCAGATCTTTGCCTAGGCCTGACAATTTTAATTTATCAAAGTAACGAGATAATAGTTTAATTTTTCCCCTTGTTGGATGCCCCTTTAATCTTCATAATTCACGATACAGCTCTTTCTCCCAGTTAGCTCTCTGATGGGAGTCTATGATCTAGATCTTGTTTGCTTGTTTGTTTGTTTTTTCTAAGAAATCATTAAAGCACAGAAGCTATTTCTGTAAGGATCTGTAATCCTAATGTGTAGAACCAGCAAAGCACCACAGAGTGGGATAGTGGGATAAACATGCTGCATGTGGCTTTCTGGGCACCTGCACTAGCTGCTTTTGCCACTGGTTCAGGAACAAGAGCTACATTTGGTCTGTAGCATTGTGTTTTAAACTTAAAACTGATTCTTAGGCTGGCAGATATACCTTTTCTTTTCTTTTCCTTTCTTTTTTTTTGAGATAGAGTCTCACTCTGTTGCCCAGGCTGGAGTACGGTGGCACAATCTTGGCTCACTGCAACCTCCGCATCCCGGGTTCAAGTGATTCTCCTACCTCAGCCTCCCGAGTAGCTGGAACTACAGGCACATGCCACCACACCCAGCTAATTTTTGTATTTTTAGTAGAGACAAGGTTTCATCATGTTGGCCAAGCTGGTCTTGATTTCTTGACCTCGTGATCCACCTGTCCCCATCTCCCAAAGTACTGGGATTACAGGCATGAGCCACCATGCCCGGCCAGATACGCCTTTTCTTTACACATTCATTTGTGTTTCATTGTCTCAAAAATAAACTTGTCTTTTCAAATCAGAAAATCTTCCACTAAGCCAACAAAAAAAGAGGGTGATAATAGAGGACCTGCCAGTCTGTCTCTTAGTTGCTGACATGCCCATTTCCTCTGCAGTGGTTTTCGTCATTTTGCTGCATGTGTCCATGTTGGCATCAGGTTGGAGCAACACAGTGGGTTCTTTGGCTCTCAAGGTGGTCTTTAAAAGTCACTGATATTTGGTGCTTGGTCACCTTGCCTACCCTTCAGTTGTTTTTCTCTGTCAAGTCTAGTGCTCTGTGCATTGTAATGCTTTCTCCAATAATTAGACAAGAAAAACAGAATTTCCAACGTTTCTAGATCAAGACCTGTTAGGTGATTAGGGAGAGGAAAAAGGGGCAGGGACAGTTGTGGCCAGCCTCACATTTACAAAAGTCTTCATATTTTCACTTTCCTTGCCTATAAATTAGCTTACATGTACATAACCACAAAGATACAGAATTAAAAGCAGGCATTAATCTTATGCCCCATTCTGGTTCTAATGTACTTTAATGTTTATAAAATAATAATTGTCTTTAAAAATAACACTCTCTTGCAACACACTATGACAAAAGTTTTCATTTATTTAATGAAACTATTTAAAATATTCTGTAAACCTTGTTACTTTTATTTTGGCCTATTTTATTTTTTAAATAAACTGGAAAACTCAAATACTCAAGGTTGCTGGAACTTCTCTTAACTTTTGAAGGGCCATGTTTTGGACAAATTATTTTGTTTCTGTGGCATACTAACCTCTTCTAAAGAAAACCACAGAGCAGAAGAAACGTGGTTCACATGTCTGGGGTAGAAGAAAGACGTGGGCACTAAATCAGGTAAAAGAGTCAAGAGCTTAGGTCCTAGACAGGAGCTGGTATAGTCACTATTAGAGAGAAAAATCAAGACTGAAAACACACCATCTTGATATGGGACCCTCTGTGCTACCTCTGGATTTCCTTCCACAGGTCCCTTTAGCTTTCAGAATGTGTGTCAACACCTTGGCTTGGCACACAAGAATCTTCACAACTTGGCTCCTGACCACTGTCCAGTTCTCTCTCTCTCCACTTTTCTTCCCAGACCCTTTGATTTGGTTCTATCACGACAATCTTAAAAATACTATTGAACAGTCCCAGGTCTTCAAACATGCCGTTCCTCCTGCATGAACTGCCCTTAAACTCTTATCCATTTGTCATAAAACATTCAATCTGTATCTTATGCCTCTGGGCTCTGACTCAACCCTGGGAATATTTCTACCACTTACCATTCTGTGTTATAATTTTTACTTTACCTGTCTGTTACCTTTTTTGAAAGAAAGGCTATATTTTCATCATTGCCTTATTCCTTTATTATAGTAAAATACATGGTGCATGACAAAGTCAGTAGTGAACAAATGCATAAATGCATGAATAAACAAAGTAGACCAAAAACCTATCAGAAATACAGACTCTTGGGCCCACCCCCAGATCTACGAAATCAGAATGTGCATTCTAACAAGCTCCCCAGGGTATCTGATTGCACATTTAAGTTTGAAAAGCACTGATCCAGCTTACTCTGCTCTCTCACTTCTGTAAACATCTGGAGTACTGATTGTCTAAGGTTCTTAGTTTGGTAATTGTTCATATACCTCTCTTGCATTCTGCTTAATAGATTTGTGTGAGTGTGTGACTCTGTGTGTATGTTATTGTATGCTCACATACTTCCTTTCTTGCCTCCTCACCCAGAAGGCTATGTGGGGGCACTCTTGACATTCCGTTACTACTCCTCTCAGCACCCAGCACTAGATACTACCCAGAGTAGGTGCTTAGTACAAATATACACAATAAGCCAAGAGCCACTGAAAATAACAGATTGTGTAAAACTGTATTAGTCTGTTTCTACAATAGAAGCACTAATATCAAACTCAATCTGAGATTGTTGGGAAGGAGACTAAGGTGAATTACCTTGCTTCTTGTAAGCATCAACTTAAATATGAATTCTTTGTAAACATACACATAGCTTCATCAACTTGGTCTCCAGCTTTCACTGCTGTTCTTGCAGGGGCATCTGTCAGTCAATTAAGACAAGATTACCTGATCCACGTTCTATATTTACATTTTCCCTAATTTGGAGATGCCTAGAGATTTAGTATTTTTGATTACTGCTCTCAACAACTCATATTCCTTCTCTGACACTTCAGAAAATGTTGGTTTACCTTATTTTTAACCCACATTCCCTGAATAAAGATAACTGTTAGTTTGTTATTCACTGCACGGAGAGCCCTCAACACATATACACCCTGGCTGACTAGTGAGATGCAAGAGAGGCAAGCTAAATGATGTGGGCAGCATTTTTAATCTTCCTGGAAAAATATTCCATAAGAAGATAAAATCTGCTACCCAAGCAGTGAGTAAAGTGTTGGGGAAGAGTGATAGCCAGGAAAAAGAGCACTAGCTTTTATTGAGATTCTACTAGTAGGAAGTACTGTTTGACACTTTAGGTACTATATCTCATTTAACCTTATGTAATGAGTTAGGAATCATATCTCCAATTTTACCAATGAGGAAAACTAGGCTCCTAAGTATCCTCAGTCTCACACAGGTATTTCTCTAATGACCAGTGATGATGAGCTTTTTTTTCATATGTGTATTGGCCACATAAATGTCTTCTTTTGAGAAGTGTCTGTTGAAATGCTTTACCCACTTTTTGATGGGCTTTTTTTTCCTGTAAATTTGTTTAAGTTACTTGTAGATTCTGGATATTAGCCCATTGTCAGATGAATAGATTGCAAAAAATGTCTCCCATTCTGTAGGTTGCTGGTTCACTCTGATGATAGTTTCTTTTGCTGTGAAGAAGCCCTTTAGTTTAATTAGATCCCATTTGTCAATTTTGGCTTTTGTTAAATAGGCGTTGTGAGAGAGGCCATCCTGGTGCTGGTTTTCAAAGGGAATGCTTCCAGCTTTTGTCCATTCATTATAATATGGCTGTGGGTTTGTCATAAACAGCTCTTATTTTGAGATACATTCCATCAATACCTAGTTTATTGAGAGTTTTTAGCATGAAGTGGTATTGAATTTTATTAAAGGCTCTTTCTGCACCTATTGAGATAATCGTGGTTTTTGTCATTGGTTCTGTTTATGTCATAGATTATGTTTATTGATTTGCCTATGTTGAACCAACCTTGCATCCCAGGGATGAAGCCAACTTGATCGTCATGGATAAACTTTTTGATTTGGTTTGCCAGTATTTTATTGAGGATTTTCACATCGATGTTCATCGGAGATATTGGCCTAACATTTTCTTTTTTTGTTGTGTTTATGCCAGGTTTTGGTATCAGGATGCTGGCTTCATAAAATAAGTTAGGGAGGAGTTCCTCTTTTTCTATTGTTTTGAATAGTTTCAGAAGGAATGGTACCAGCTTCTCTTTTTACCTCTGGTTGAATTTGGCTATGAATCTGTCTGGTCCTGGGCTTTTTTTGGTTGGTAGCCTATTAATTACTGCCTCAATTTCAGAACTTGTTATCGGTCTATTCAGGGATTTGACTTCTTCCTGGTTTAGTCTTGAGAGGATGTATGTGTCCAGGATTTATCCATTTCTTCTAGATTTTCTAGTTTATTTTGGTAGAGATGTTTATAGTGTTCTCTGATGGTAGTTTGTATTTCTGTGGGATCAGTTGTGAAATTCTTTTTATCATTTTTTATTGTGTCTATTTGATTCTTCTTTCTTTTCTTTTGTATTAGTCTGGCTAGCAGTCTATCTATTTTGTTAACCTTTTCTAAAAGATCAACTTAATGAAATAAACCATGAAGACAAGATTAGAGAAAAGGGAATGAAAAGGAACAAACAAAGCCTCCAACAAATATGGGACTATGTGGAAAGACCAAACTTACGTTTGATTGGTGTACCTGAAAATGACAGGGAGAATGGAACCAAGTTGGAAAACACTCTTTAGAATATTATCCAAAAGAACTTCCTCAACATGGCAAGACAGGCCAACATTCAAATTCAGGAAATACAGAGAACACCACAAAGATACTCCTTGAGAAGAGCAACCCCAAGACACATAATCATCAGATTCACTAAGGTTCAAATGAAGAAAAATTTTAAAGGCAGCCAGAGAGAAAGGTCGAGTTACCCACAAAGGGAAGCCCATCAGACTAACAGTGGATCTCTCAGCAGAAATTCTACAAGCCAGAAGTGAGTAGGGGTCAATAGTCAACAGTCTTAAGGAAAATAATTTTCAACCAGAATTTCATATCTAGCCAAACTAAGTTTCATAAGTGAAGAAGAAATAAATTCCTTTACAGACAAGCAAATGCTGAGAGATTTTGTCACCACCAGGCCCACCTTATAAGAGCTCCCAAAGGAAGCACTAAAGATGGAAAGGAAAAACTGGTACCAGCCACTGCAAAAACATACCAAATTGTAAAGACCATCGACACTATGAAGAAACTGCATCAACTAATGGGCAAAATAAACAGCTAGCATCATAATGACAGGATCACATTCATACATAACAATATTAACCTTAAATGTAAATGAACTAAATGCCCTAATTAAAAGATACAGACTGGCAAATTGGATAAAGAGTCAAAACTCATTGGTGTGCTGTATTCAGGAGACCCGTCTCACATGCAAAGACACATAAAGGCTCAAAGTAAATGAATGGAGGAATATTTATCAAGAAAATGGAAAACAAAAAAAAAGCAGGGGTCGCAATTCTAGTCTCTGATAAAACAGATTTTAAACCAACAAAGATCAAAACAGACAAAGAATGGCATTACATAATGGTAAAGGATCAATGCAACAAGAAAAGCAAACTGCACTAAATACATATGCACCCAATACAAGAGCACCCAGATTGATAAAGCAAGTTCTTAGAGACTTACAAAGAGATTTAGACTCCCACACAATAATAGTGGGAGACTTTAACACCCCTACTGTCAATATTAGATCAAAGAGACAGAAAATTAACAAGGATATTCAGGACTCAAACCCAGCTCTGGACCAAGTAGACCTAATGACACCTACAGACCCCTCCTTATCAACAGAATATACATTCTTCTTAGCACTTCATCACACTTATTCTAAAATTGACCACATAATTGGAAGTAAAACACTCCTCAGCAAATGCAAAAGAATGGAAATCATAACAGTCTCGCAGACCATGGTGCACTCAAATTAGAACTCAAGATTAAGAAACTCACGCCAGGTGCAGTGGCTCACACCTGTGATCCCAATACTTTGGGAGGCTGAGGCAGGTGGATCACCTGAGGGTGGGAGTTCAAGACCAGCCTGAACAACATGGAGAAACCCCATCTCTACTAAAAATACAAAATTAGCCAGGTGTGTTGGCACATGCCTGTAATCCCAGCTACTTGGGAAGCTGAGGCAGGAGAATTGCTTGAACCTGGGAGGTGGAGGTTGTGGTGAGCCAAGACTGTGCCATTGTACTACAACCTGGGCAATGAGAGTGAAACTCCATCTTAAAAAAAAAAAAGAAAATAAACTCATTCAAAACTGCACAACTACATGAAAACTGAGCCAACTGCTCCTGAATGAGTACAGGGTAAATAATGAAATTAAGGCAGAAATAAATAAGTTGTTTGAAACCAATGAGAACAAAGACACAATGTACCAAAATCTCTGGGACATAGTTTAGAGGGAAATTTATAGCACTAAATGCTCACAAGAGAAAGCAGGAAGGATCTAAATTTGACACCCTAACATCACTATTAAAAGAACTAGAGAAGCAAGAGCAAACAAATGAAAAGCTAGCAGTAAACAAGAAATAACTAAGATCTGAGCAGAACTGAAGAAGATAGAGACACAAAAAAACCTTCAAAAAATCAATGAATCCAGACCTGGGTTTAAACCCACCTTTACAAGTAATAGCTCAATGACCTTGGGTGACATACCTATTCTGTGATTCAGTTCATTAAATGAGATACGTTGGATGAAGCAAATATTGTATTTCCTGAATCACTTAATAAGTGTTAGCTATTGGTATTTTTATTATCTTATATTTGCCATTTTTAATAGTATAGATAAATTTTATTGTCTTATATTTGCCATTTTAATAATAATTTTATTATCTTATATTGGCCATTTTTAATAATAATATAATATTTTATTATCTTATATTTGCCATTTTTAATAATAACAAGATTAGAACTTGTACTAAAGGACTGCAATTTATAGCCAGTGTGCCAAATCACGCCCACCTGTTGTATAACTGAAGTTTCACTGGAATACATATATGCCCATTTGTTTATATGCACTCTGTGGGTATTTTAAAGTTGCAATGGCAGAATTGAGGACTTGTGTGACACAATTAAGATTTAGAAGTCTGGACTTTGGAGTGAAAAGGTAAAGATTAAAGATTCACCTTTGCTCTTCCCTAGCTGGATCACATTGCATAAATCATTGCAACCTGAAGTTAATACAATTAACAAGGGATGTGAAGGACATCTTCAAGGAGAACTACAAACCACTGCTCAAGGAAATAAGAGAGGACACAAACAGATGGAAAAACATTCCACGCTTATGGTTAGGAGAATCAATGTCATGAAAATGACCATATTGCCCAAAGTAATTTATAGATTCAATGCTATTCCCATTAAGCTACCAATGACTTTCTTCACAGAATTGGGAAAAAAAATCTTAAACTTCATATGGAACCAAAAAAAAAGCCCACACAGTCAAGACAATCCTAAGCAAAAAAACAAAAACAAAAAAAAATACCACACACACAAAGCTGGAGACATCACACTACACTACCTGACTTCAAACTATATTACAAGGCTACTGTAATCAAAACAGCATGGTACTGGCACCAAAACAGAGATATAGACCAATGGAACAGAAGAGAAGCCTCAGAAGGAATGCTGCACAACTACAACCAACTGATCTTTGACAAACCTAACAAAAACAAGCAATGGGGAAAGGATTCCCTATTTAATAAATGATGTTGGGAAAACTGTCTAGCTATATACAGAAAGCTGAAACTGGATCCCTTCCTCACACCTTATACGAAAATTAACTCTAGATATATTAAAGATTTAAACATGAGGCCTAACACCATAAAAACTCTAGAAGAAAACCTAGGCAATACTATTCAGGACATAGGCATGGGCAAGGACTTCATGACTAAAACATCAAAAGCAATGGCAAGAAAAGCCAAAATAGACAAATGGGATCTAATTAAACTTAAGAGCTTCTGCACAGCAAAAGAAATTATCAATAAAGTGAACCAGCAACCAACTGAATGGGAAAAAAATTTGCAATCTACCCATCTGACAAAGGGCTAATATCCAGAATCTACAAAGAACTTAAATAAATTTACAAGAAAAAAACAACCCCATCAAAAAGTGGGCAAGGGATATGAACAGACACTTTTCAAAAGAAGACATTTATGCAGCGAACAAACCGGGAAAAAAGTTTATCATCACTGGTCACTAGAGAAATGCAAATCAAAACCACATTGAGATACCATCTCACACCAGTTAGAATGGCGATCATTAAAAAATCTGGAGACAACAGATGCTGGAGAGGATGTGGAGAAATAGGAATACTTTTACATTGTTGGTGGGAGTGTAAATTAATTCAACCATTGTGGAAGACAGTGTGGAGATTCCACAAGGATCTAGAAATATACCATTTGACCCAGTGATCCCCTTACAGATTATATACCCAAAGGATTATAAATCATTATATTATAAAGTCACATGCACACTATGTTTATTGTGGCACTGTTCACAATAGCAAAGACTTACAACCAACCCAAATGCCCATCAATGATAGATTGGATAAAGAAAATGTGGCACATATACACCATGGAATACTATGCAGCCATAAAAAGGATGAGTTCATGTCCTTTACAGGGATATGGACGAAACTGGAAACCATCATTCTCAGCAAACTGACACAAGAACAGAAAACCAAACACTGCATGTTCTCACTAATAAGTGGATGTTGAACAATGAGAACACATGGACACAGGAAGGGGAACATCACACACCAGGGCCTGGTGGGTGGGAGGGTAGGGGAGGAATAGCAGGAGGTGGGGAGATTGGGGAGGGATAGCATTAGGAGAAATACCTAATGTGGATGATGGGGCTATGGATGCAGCCAACCACCACCATGGCATGTGTATACCTGTGTAACAAACCTGCATGATCTGCACATGTACCCCAGAACTTAAAGTATAATAAATACATTTTTTAAAATTCTTTATTTGAAAAATGATGATAATAAGAATATCCACATTACATATTAGTAGTGAGGATTAAATTAAACAACTTATATTTAAGCTGTATATAAGTATTTAAGTCCTATAAGAATTCATTCATTAATTCATGTGACAGACACTGGAGCAGACACAGAAAATTCAAAGAGAAAAAAATCACAGATAGTCTTTGACCTTCAGGAGTTTATCTTCTAGAAGGGAAGATAGGCTGCTTGATGCAAGATGTGTTTCCTAATTCATCAATCTCATTATCATTAATTTGTAAGATGTTCAGTTTGAATTGTGAAAGCACACAGAATAGGGACATGCCTATACTTTATAATTATGTCTTTGGCTCAACCTAGGTCAGAGATATTAAGTTGTACATCTTTCAGTATTAGTTATTTATTTGCTTTTCTTCAAACAATGAATCAGCCAAGTCCTTCAAAAGATACATATTTACAGAGTTAGACAAGTTGTCTGGTGAATGTGACACATGCAGAGATGCCCACAGGATGATTTAAGCCTTTGTACACTTACAAAACAAAGTTAAACCAAGCAAAATGGTGCTCTGCAAGAAAAATGCACAGACCATATATAAATACACATGAATCCAGCACAGCCACAGAAAAAAAAATGAGAAAAAAACATACCATCAGATTTTTTTTCTGTTGTTTTTTCATTTAGAGAACATTAGTTTCTGGAAAATTACAAAGAATAAGCAGGCAAAAATAACTTTAATTGAAAATGTTCACCTCTAAATCATGTTTCACTTGAATGACAAAGAACTGCTTATTTGTTCTAATTCTAGGCCAATGTCCCGTGACACTTTTTATGTCAATTTTCCTAGTGTAAATATGCATTAAGAACACATCACTCCTCACTAATTTTATTAATAAGTTTCTTCTCCTTGAATTTTTACCACACTGGAGAAAGACTAATAATGTGTTAAAATTTATAATCTAATAAGAGATACACCAATTTTTTTATTAAAAGGGTACCACTCTCTTAAAAGAAAAAAAAAGTTCTTAGATGCTGATCAGTCTACAGGCATGTCTCCCAAGTCAGTCATCTGACCATGGTTCTTATGCCCTGTGCACAAAAGGGACATTTAGTATGAAAGCAGTAAATGAAAACTAGGGGCTGTTGTCAAAGTGTCAGCCTTTGTGCTCATATTAATAACCACTGCAGCTGTCTGAGGCTCAAATTAGAATCTTTGAAACAAGTTAAACACTTTCAGAACCATTTAGAGCCATTTTAAAGAGAACAACAAAATTTTATGTTGAGCTCTTTTACTAGATGGCCTTTAAAATAAAAATCTCTTTAGAAACCAAAACTAAACTTTTTTTGAGATGCCATTATGGCATTATCTGAGAAATTCTCATTTCCAATTAACTAAATATCCCAAAAGCCGGATTTCAAAGGCATATTACTTTATGCACATGTGCTTATATCAACTCACATAAACTCTTAGAATCTAAAAATAGAAGAGCAGTTTCCCTGGGACTGGTATGCTTCTCCCATATAAGACATCCCAAACAGAGTAGTAGTATTCCTGGCTACCCATTGTGGCACTGGAAGAGAACAACTATTTTCAGCAAAGACAACCATTCAAGTTGGAGCCAAGTGACTGTATATCTCTGAATCTCCTGGGTTGAGGAAGAGGACCAGCATCCTTTCAAAGGAACTGTTGCAAATGTATATCAACTACAAAAAAATGCATCCATCTAGGAATTGAAGAAAACCTGTGACCTAATCCAGATGAGCTGGCAATTTGTAAGTCAGTCATTATGTCAGCTGCCCCAGAGGGACAGCATGAACTAATCATACTGCTTAGATTCTTCAGATGGCCCCTAGGGATTTACATGGGGAAAACTTTCCATGTTAAGGTTCTGAAAAAAACTTTTGGAATTACACAGTGAAAAGACACAGCCCAATACCTAGGAGCAAATAAACTGATTTCCCCAACAGGTGGAGACAGCTGAGTATTTTATTCTAATGACAAGTCCATTCACCACCCTCTGACAGTTTCAGTCTAACTTGTTGAAGTCCAAACTAAGTAGATGAATGTGCTATTCTATTGTTTCCTTTAAATTTACACTGTTGGGAAACACCATATCTACCACTGGGGAGTCAGAAATCCTTGGTTCTACTCTTGGTTCTGCCCTAATTACCCTTGTCTACCTTATTGGGGTATTGGAAGAACAAATGGATAATATATAGAAAAGCACTTTGAAAAGTATCAAGTAATGACTTATTTAGTATATAAACATATATTAACTCCCTACTAAGTACCAAGCATAACTGCAGATGTGATTCCATCCTTAGAACAATGCTGCAAGGTAAACATTATGACTCCACTTTTACAGATATAGAAAATGAACCTCAAAGAAGCTATGTAACTTGCCACACATCATACAGCTATGACACAAAAGGCTGAGATTCATATTCAGGTCTTTTCAGTCCAAATCCACTTGCTCCTCTGTCAAGTCCCTTCTAAATTTACACTAATATGTGAAAGAATGCTAAGACTTAACTGTCTTATATAAAACTCCAAGTTAGCAGGTGACCTAAATACTTGATCTCAGGGTACCCTAACCGTCTTGTATGGGAGAAGCTTCTTTTCATTTCCTTGAAACCTGAAGGGATGGTTCTCACAGGGAGCTGGTCAGTAGGAGAGAGAGGGCAGTGCTATTCCTGCATGACCTGCCCCTGGCATTTTCAACCAGGAGATATGGTGCAGCAATGAAGATGTTGCTGGTAATCAGCTTGGAGAGCTGCTATGTAAGCTACAAGGTACACTGGTAACATTGCATCTCTTAATCAAGGATCTCTGCCCTTCTGTAAGGAAGTACAGGATGTAATAATTTTATGGAGCCCTGATGGAGAGGTTTGAGGGAGGAGGTTTTCTTGGGACCACTTAAATCTAAAGATATACAAAATGCCCAGGAATGCCAACATGGTTACAACCTAAAACTTTTGAGTATACTCATCCCATAAGTTACACAGCTATGACTTAAGTACAGGGTACTTAGTTTTATATTTTTCCCCGTTCTCACATAGCTTAATAACTCTCCTTTTTATTTTAAGCAGACAGTGACATTGTAGACTCATATGCACCATCCTAAGGCCATAGAGTGTATTAGTTCGTTCTCACATTGCTATAAAGAACTACTGGAGACTGGGAAATCTATGAAGAAAAAAGGTTTAATTGACTCATAGTTCTGCAGGCTTAATAGGAAGCATGACAGGGAGGCCTCAGGAAACTTACAATCATGGCAGAAGGTGAAAGGGAAACAAGGGCCCTCTTCACATGGTAGCAGGAGAAAGAGAATAAAGGGGGAAGTGTCATACACTTTTAAACTATCACATCTCATGAGAACATACTCACTGTCATGAGAACAGCAAGGGGAATATTCTCCCCCATAATCCAATCACCTCCCTCCAGGCTACTCCTCCAATTCGACATGAGATTTGGGCAGGAACACAAATCCAAACCATATCATTCCATCTCAGCTCCTCTCAAACCTCATATCCTTCTCACATTCAAAAATACAATCCCTTCTCAACAGTCTCCCAGTCTTAACTCATTTCAGCATTAACTCAAAAGTCCACAGTCCAAAGTATCATCTGAGATAAGTAAGTTCCTTTGGCCTATGAGCCTGTAAAATAAAAAACAAATTAGTTACTTCCAAGATACAATGGGGATGCAGGTATTGGGTAAATGCTCCCATTCCAAATAGGAGAAATTGACTAAAACAAAGGGCCCAAGGCCCCATGCAAGTCTAAAACCTTACAGGGCAGTCATCAAATTTTAAAGCTCCAAAATAATCTTCTTTGACTCCATATTTTACATCTAGGGTATGCTGATGCAAGAGGTGGGACTCCCAAGGCCTTGGGCAGCTCTGCTCCTGTGGCTATGCAGGGTACAACCCCTGCGGCTGCTTTCACAGACTAAAGTTGAGTGCCTGTGGATTTTCCAGGTGCATGGTGCAAGTTGTTGGTGGATCTACCATTCTGGGGTCTGGAGGATGGTGGCCTTCTTCTCACAGCTCCACAAGACAGTGCCCCAGTGAGGGCGCCAACCCCATGTTTCCCCTCCACACTGCCCTAGTAGAGGTTCTCCATGAGGGTTCTGCCCCTGCAGTAGACTTCTGCATGAACATCCAGGCATTAGAATACATCCTCTGAAATCTAGGTGGAGGTTCCCAAACCTCAGTTCTTGCCTTCTGCATATTCAAAGGCTCAACACCATGTGTAAACTGCCAAGGCTTGGGGCTTGCACTCTCTGAAGCCATGGCCCAAGCTGTACCTTGGCCCCTTTTAGCCATGGCTAGAGGTGGAGTGGCTGGAACACAGGGCACAATGTTCCAAAGTTGGGCAGAGAAGCTGGGTCCTGGGCCTCACTCGCTAAACCATTTTTCCCTTCTGGGCCTCTGGGCCTGTGATGGGAGGGGCTGCTGCAAAAATCACTGAAATGCTCTGGAGACATTTTCCCCATTGTCTTGTCTATTAACATTTGGCTCCTTGTTACTTATGCAAATTTCTGCAGCAAGCTTGAATTTCTTTTCTATCACATGGTCAAGCTGCAAATTTTTCAAACTTTTACACTCTGCTTCCCTTTTAAACATAAGTTCCAATTTCAGATCATCTCTTAGTGAATGCATATGACTGTATGCTGTTAGGAGCAGTCAGGTTATATCTCGGCCACTTCATTGCTTTAGAAATTTCTTCTGTCAGATACTCTAAATCATCTTTCTCAAGTTCAAAGTTCCACAGATCCCTAGAGCAGGGGCATAATGCTGCCAGTCTGTTTGCTAAAGCACAGCAAGAGTGACCTTTGCTCTAGTTCTCAGTAAGTTTCTCATCTCCATCTGAGATCACCTCAGCCTAGATTTTATTGTCCGTATCACTATCACCATTTTGGTCAAAACCATTCTACAAGTCTCTAGGAAGTTCCAAACTTTCCCACATCTTCCTGTCTTCTTCTGAGTCCTCCAAACCGTTCCAAATTCTGCTTGTTACCCAGTTCCAAAGTAGATTCCACATTTTTAGCTATTTTTATAGTAGTTCCCCACTCTTCTGGTATGTTTTCTGTACTAGTCCACTTTTATCCTGCTATAACTACCTGAGACTAGGTAATTTATGAAGAAGAGGTTTAATTGACTCACAGTTCCATAGGCTTAACAATAGGCATGAGTGGGAAGCCTCAGGAAACTTAGTCATGGTGGAAGGTGAAGGAGAAGCAAGGAAACTTCTCCTTCTTAATAATAATTCTAGTATCATGTCCCTTCTTCACATGATAGCAGAAGAGAGAGACAGCAAAGGGATAACTGCCACACTTTTAAACCATCATATCTCATGAAAAGTCATTCACTATTACAAGAACAGCAAGGGGGAAATCCACCCTCATGATTCAGTCACCTCCCACTGGCGCCTCCTCCAATTTGACATGAGATTTGGGCAGGGACACAGAACACAAATCCAAACCATATTGTAGATGAATATGAGTGAAACAATTCTGTCTAGTAGCATGAGACAGTCTCAGAAGCAAGCTTACCTGAAGCCTTCTGTGTGCATGTGTACAGTCACATGTGCATACACACACACACACACACACACACATCCCCATATACCGACTCCACAACCTACCCTCTAGCCTCTCAAAGACATAATTAAGGACTGAGAAATCACCTGACAGCCTCAGGATAAAATGTGGAACCAAATGTGTTGGGTCTACAGGCTCTCTGTCTATTCCAAGTTGCAGCTTCTTCTCAGGCAGCTGCCATAGCTCCCAAGCCAATATCTGAGGGCCCCATTACCACCATCTGCGCAGAGGCTCTGATCCAGGCAATGGCCCTGAGGACTTCTTAGCAGTTGATATGTCCTGTCATTGGGAGGGGAAAAGCTGCCTTGTAAAATGGCTCCTTTCATTTATAACATTGGCTCCACAGCCAGAATCAGAATCTGTTTGGATTTCCTTCACTCTTCAGCAAGTCAGTGAAATGCTTTTAATTTTCTCCCATCTCCAGGGAACTTCCTTTACAACAATTATCAAAGAGAAAACAAAATAACTCTGGACTCACACCTGTAGGATGGAGCTGGAAGGTGATAAAATAGCATCCATTCATTCCGAAACAAGAATTTTACACTTTGTATGGAGCTAACGTGTTTAGACTGCAAAAAGCAAAGGAACTAAAGTCCTGAAGCCTTTTTTCCCTCTCCTTGTCCCTTCCCTTAAACACAGAAGCAAAATCTACAGTGTGCATATAAGAGTTCCCTTAAATGAACTGCTTCAGTAAAACTTTGATGCTGCAGGAGCCAGCTTTGAGCACTGTAAGGAGCAAGGCGTTATTGCCATGCCCAAGCAGGTCTGGGAGATGCTAGGAATTCTCCTCAGTGACGATTATCTGCCCTGATCCAATTTAGAGCTTTCAGCATCCCCAACCCTTCTGATTTTGGTATCTATTGCTCCTGACATCATTTCCTCCTTATTACCTGCTTTTTACCTCTACTTTTTTTTTTCCTCACTATATGCTTATCCCTGTGATCCTGATGCTGGATAACCTGATTCTAAAGATTGTCTTCATTAACAACCAGGAAATTAGAGTTGTCCACTTAAAATGTATTATGCCTGCAATTCCCAATGGAAGTAAAAACTCACTAAGAACTCAGTCTATTCCTAGTCACTGACCAAACAGCAAAGATGTTTCTTTGTTTTGAGCATTTACAAGGACTTAAAAGCAATTAGCTTGGAACTTGATTTGGAGAGTTTTCTTACAATTTGTTTTAACATAAAAAAAAAACAGATCAAAATGTTCTTAAGAGGCCACTTTGTCTCTCTGGAATTCTGTGTTTTCCCACATTAATGTTCAGGAACTGTGGACAAAACAAATGTGATATGAAGACAAATAACTTCTTATGATCAAATAGGTATTCTAATATATGAGCAGGAAAAAGAAATCTAAAATGAGGAACTGTCTTCACATGTAGTTTGATTACTACTTTTGTTTTTCTGTTTCTCTACACACTGGCCCTTTGCTCCCAGGGCATCTGTCTTGTCAGTGTAATTTAATGCCTATTAGTCTAGTGATGGAGAAAGTGATGTTGTGTCACCATCCCTTCTGTCTTAGCTATACTTTTGCCAAAGTGGAAGTACAGCTCTAGAAAGAATCATTTATAGGCCTGTAAATGAAGAGGAAGGAAAAAATGGGTCTTGAAAGTGGCTGCTGCTGGTCTCCTGGGCAAAAACAGCTTTAAGCAAAATGAAGGTAGCTTTGCAGAAAGTGTCTGTAAAGGTTGAATTGTGTCCCCCACACAGATATATGTTGAAGTTGTCAGAGCTCAGAACAAGATAACCCGAAGTATGGCACTTTGGCATGCTGAGTACTTTAAACTTTAGGACACTGGAAGGGCCTCTGAAGCAAGGTCTCTCTGACCTTCTCCTGCTCTCCTGTTTTCAACCCCTTTCACCTCTGAAGTAAGTCACAGAAACTAAAATTTCTCTTCTCCAAGGTGGGTCATAAAAACTAGAACACTTTTCTCCCAGAGCAAGCCATAAAACCTCGAAAGTTCTCTCTCTCTCTCTTTCTTTCTTTCTCTCTCTCTCTCTCTCTCTCTCCTTTCTTCCTTAAAGACTTTCAATCTAGAGGGGTTCTGCCCCATACTTGGGTAGAGAGAGAATGCTATACAGAGAGGCCAAGAAGAATCTGAACCGACACATCTTGCTGGGTTTCCCAACTGAATTTATTACCATTAGATCATACCCTTTTGCCCAATCACATTTCTACATGGCTATCCATTCTTCATCAAACTAAGCATAAAAACAGTTTTCCCTGGGTCTTTTGGTCATAATTTTGGAAGTCTCTTTTGTTGTGTAAAACTTTGATTAAATGAATTTGTTACGCATTTTTTTTGTTGTTAATCTCCCTCTTGTTAAAGGAATGTCAGCTATGACCTTTATGATGGGTAAGCAAAGTTATCACACCTTCTTGCCCTACAAAATCCTAAGTTTGGTACCTGTGAATTCAACCTTTGGAAATAGAGTCTTTGAAGATGTCATCAAATTAGGATGAAATCATACCAGATTATGGTGGACTCTAAATCTAATGATTAGTGTCACTATTAAGTTTCATTCTAAATGCCCAACTCAGCTACATTTGCCATTGAAAAGTAAATGCAGTTAGGGTTTGATTTTCACGTATAAAGCCCCCAATTTCATGGGTTGTTTATGCAAAATCCAAGCAGCCTATTCTTCTGCATAGTCCAAGTCTCCTTGACAGTGATCCCTCTGTCCCATCACCCTTCAGCAGTTGGCACCAGTCCCTCTCTTCTCTGTCATTAATTGTATTGTTAATGAATCTCCCAATAGATCAGCACTTTCCAACTTCAAGTGTGCATAAAAGCTCAGAAGTGTGTAAACTGCAGCCTTTTAGGTCTTAGGCTCAAAGGTTCTGGAGAGAGTTTGAAGTGAAGAATTCAGCATTCCCCTTTCAATTTCTCTCCCCATTTATTTTTCATTCTGTTTCAGACTCTTCCCCCAGTGATTCTCTTTTTGCCTCTTTCTCCATCTTAAGCCTAGTGAGGGACCCAAATAAATTTAAGGAATAGCATAACTAAGACTCACAAACGCCAAACATTTATACTCACAGACATTATTGAGTATTAAAAACAAGTAAATAAAAAGGTATCAGAAGAGCACAGTTTCATGCTTCTCAGACCTGGCTGCACAGTAGAATCACTTTGAGAAACATTCAACAAACACCAATGCCTGGCCCCACCCTAGACCATTTAGAATAGAACCACCTGGTGGAGGAGGCTAAACACTGGCAAATCTTATCACTAACCCAAGTGATTCTCCACGGGCAGACAGGGTTGAGAATCCTTAGTGTAGTCAACAGATATAGCTGCGTAAATGTAGATCCACAGTGTCCCCTTTCTGTTCCTCACAGAGATTCTCCCAGGGTGGTGATGGTAGAGAGGGGTAAGGAATCTGCCAAAGCTAAGAAGCTCATGAAAAGAGCTCCCAGACTTTTACTTCTGCCCCTCCTCCCACTCATATCAGCACCCAGGGGTATCTTAAGCCAGCAGGTGAGGCAAGCCTTGTGTTACTCTGTAAGCCATGGCCTCTAGACCTACTTCCTGGGGTCCTGAACCTGACATTTTGCTACAGCATAGCAAGACAGTCTCTCTCGTTCTATGTCTGGGTCACAGTCATGCAGCCTCTTGCACAAATTGAATCTAGGAATTTTCCACTCATGTCCCCTTAGAGATTTTCCAGAAACATACCTATCTGTAACATACTTGTCTGACAAACTATCTTCTTTGTCCTCCCTTTTTCACTTTCAGTGATGTACATTAAAGGGCAGCCACAATCTATTTACTCTGCCTGTCTAAAATGTAGTGAATTATTCTTCTAATGAATTATTCTTTATTATAATGACTTTAACTGGAGAGAGAAGTTACCACTCATAGTCCCTCCCATCCTCCTGACAACTTTTTGAGATTTTGCCAAAAATAAAGGAGACCTTGCAGCTATACCGTGGTCAAACAAAACTAATGTTTAAAACTTGTTACTTTTAATTTTTAATAGCTGTACAATATTTCATTATATGCACATACCAAGCTTAATTAACCAGTACTATACTGATGAACGTTTAGGTTGCTTCAATCTTTATCACTATAAACAATCATGAAATGAATATGTTTCCACATATTTTGTATTCATATGTGCTAGCATATGTGTAGGACAAATTCTTGGAAGTGGAATCTTTGAGATAAAAGGAATATGCATTTATAATTTTGAAAAATATTGCAAATTATCTTCCAAAGGATTTTATTTTCACTATCCCATCCCTGATGTCTAAAATGGACTACTACTCATATCCTCACTAATGCAATGCAATATGAAACTAATTTATCTTGTCATTCTGATATGTGGATATGAACTATCACTAGAGTTTTAATTTGCATTTCTATTGTAATGAGAGAGACTAGACTTTTTCATATGTTTAAGAATTCTATATCTTCCTATGAACTATTTCTTAATTATTTTCCAATTTTTCTATTGAACTTTTAGTTTTTCTTTTTTTTAATATCTAATAAATTAGGAAAATGAGTATGTTCTCTATTATATATAATGTGAATACTTTTTCTTAGATGCCCATTTTAATAATATTTGTTATTTTTTTCCCACAGATTAAAATATTGTTTAAATAAATGTATTGATAGCTTTTATAATCACTGGATTTTATGTCATACTTAGCAAGGTCTTCCACTCTCTACAGTGTATATAAGCTAGGCACAGTGGCTTGTGCCTATAGTCCCAGCTACATGACAGGACTGTTTGAAGCCAGGAGTTCAAAACCAGCCTGGGAAACAGCAGGATCCCATCTGTGGGGGTGGAAAAAATGCATGGTAGCATGGTGCCTGTAGTTCCAGATACGCAGAAGGCTGAGGCAAGAGGATGGCTTGAGCCCAAGAGTTTGAGACCAGCCTGGGCAATATAAGAAGACACTCTCTCTCTCTTTCTCTTTCTCTCTCTCTCTCCCTCTCCTCTCTCTCTCTCTCTCTACAAACACACCACACACACACACACAATTTCTTTTAGCCCTTCTCTGATTTCTTTCCTTTTCTTTCTCTGTTTTTTAATGTTTACTGAACAATCCATTTTATGCCACTGATCAGCAATGCCACTTTAATAGTAGACTAAATATGTGTATATTTGGATGTATTTCTGGACTGGATTATAGTCCAATTATTTGTCTATTGATATGCCAGTATCACACTATTTTAATTTCTAATTTTTTCATAATGTATTATCCAATAGGACTAGGTCTCATTCAATACTTTTCTATTTTACAATTTTCCCTGGCCGCTTTTTCCTTCCTAGTTCTTACATATGAACTTTCTATCAGTTTATCTAACTCCAATAAAACAAATCCTGAGGCTTGGCATGGTGCTTATGCCTGTGATCCCAGCACTTTGGGAGGCTGAGGTGAACGGATCACTTGAGGTCAAGAGTTCAAGACCAGCCTAGCCAACATGGTGAAACTCCATCTCTACTAACAAATACAAATATTTGGCAGGCGTCATGGCACATGCCTATAGTCACAGCCACTCAAGAGGTGAGGCAGGAGAATCACTTGAACCTAGGAGACCGAGGTTGCGGAGACCGAGGTTGCAGTGAGCCAAGATCCCTCCACTGCACTCCAGCCTGAGCCACATAGCCAGACTCCATCTCAAAAAAAAAAAAAAAAAAAAAAATCCTGGGACTATTTTAATTACAATTATATTAATTGCCTACATTAAATTAAGGACAATTGATATAATTATGAGTCTTTCTAAAAATAAAGCATGCTTTCATTTGGTCAATTCATATTTTGAATCTCTCAGTAACATTTAAAAATGTTCTTTACACAAATCTTGCACATTTGCACATTTCTTGTTTAAGCCTAGTTTTTAGTTATTTCATGATTTTTCTTTGATGTTTAGAAAAAGATCTATCCTTTCATTATAAAATTTAACTTGTTGAGATTCATATGTATGAGACTTACTGATTTTTGTATGTTAAATCTGTATTCAGTATTCTCTTTTCCAGGGAAGACCAATGGATGGCCCCAAGATACAGCAGTATAGAAAGTCACAAGGGAAGTAGGAGGAAAGGATACAGACATATTTGCCAATTTAAGAATATCAGGTTTTTCCTTCAGACCCTGAATCTTAAAAGGTATTTTTTTATGACTAAGCAAAAAAAAAATCTAGACAGTAATCTTATTTGACAAACTAAAAATATGAATGATTCCAAAGGGTTTAGACAAACTCACAATTTATAGCTCAATAAAGAAGAAAATGATGTAATGTGTTTTGCCCAGCATTTGAAACTTTCCCTTGGAGGACCCAGCTTCCTGGCCTGCTCATCTCCTCATACACTCCAGCTTCCTGCATCACCTCCCATACCAGTCATGGTGGTCTCCTTTCTGTCCCTGATCCCCACTACCACTGCGTGGTGTGCCCACAAAGCTGCACTTGTGTACCACTGCTTGTAGTACCTCTCCTAGGACAGGGTCCTGCTAAGTCTCCTCTGTGATGCATTTGTGTACCCTTACTGTTCACAGTCCTTGAGACTATTCAGTAATTGTTGCATTGGACTCTAAATAATTACCGGATTTTGGAGTTGAACATTCTAATCTTCAAGTTCCATCTATGCCAATTCTGGATAAGTTCAGCTTAGATACATTCTAAGAGCTTCGGTTTTTCTCCTATGTAGAGTAAGGGCAATATGTGACCTATCTCTCACCCATGGTCATTGTCAGGATTAAGTATTCCTTAAAATATATATAAACTATAAAGTGGTATCCAAATATCACCTGTAAGGAATAACCTACAGACTAAAAATCACTCTACAAAGAGAAAGGAACAGAGCTCTTTTCCCTCCTACTCTGGGATGGATTCAGAAAGGTGACAGAGAGGAGTCATTGTTCTCCTTTTGTTATTCAACTGATAGGGTCAGGCAGGCAGTAGGCTGCATTCCTTTGCCAAGAATAGTAAATAGGCATTGTCACGAGTGTCAATGCTAAACCAATTATGAATGCCTATGAACGCTGTGTTAGGGGTCTGAAGACCCATCTGAGTAAAGCAGTCAGATGCTGCGATCAGTTAGTAATGATGCATGAGCACGGCAAGGAGGATGGGAGCACTAATGCCACACGTCTGCTTTTCTGTCCTCAGTTTTGGGTTCCCATCATGGGAAAGCAGTATTTGACCTGCTACTACTATTGACCTTGTGATAGTTTTCCAATTTGCTCCATCTCCATAGCCTGGTAGTGTCTTAATACTGATTTCAGTTTTATTTGTTCCTTCAATCTTTGACTAGAAATATAGGCCACCCCTTTAGGGAATTCATCTCAATGGGCACATTTCAGTCATGTCAGCAATGATCTATTGTTCTTACAATGTTCAGGACACTCTGTGCTGGGGGCATGGGAAAACCAATGTCATTTATTGATACCTCCTACATGCCAGGCACTGTATCAGACACTCTATGAGGTATTTGTTGTTGTTTTCCCCCTCATCCTCAAAAACTTCTACAAAGTTAAGTCTTTTTCTGGCCATTTTACAAATAAGGAAACTAAAATTATTGAGGTCAAGCAGAACTTTTTCACTACAGTGAAAAGTGAAATGCCTCATCCTCAGGGGGCCTCTGACTGTGCTATACCCATTCCTCCACTACAAACCTAGAGGAGCTTATTGACTGCTGAGTCAGCTGACATACACGTCCTCTCCCTGACAATACTGGAGTAATCCCAACACCTGCTCCAGACCTTCCAGTTAGGAGACTTTCTGTTGTCTTGGCATAGCAGAGAGAGACCGCTAACCCAGAATAAGCCTTAGGGCCTTTGCAAGATTTCCTGAGAGTCTAAATTTATCCTGCAGAAGCCCCAAGCAGCTTTTATTTACAACGCTCTGGATTTCAATCTCTTAGTTACCTTACTCCCAATTAAGCTGATGTATGCTCACAAAGCATCATTATGTGATTTAATGACAGAGCATTTTGAATTAATTATATGCAGACATTTTATAACATATTCTAGGTGCCTCACTAAAATTGGCACTGCTTTTTATAGATATACAAATGAGTATGGCTATGCTATTGAAGTTTCATTTCTGAGAGATATCCCCTACTGAAGGTAAGATATACATGTTTCCACATGTATGCTTTTAAAATTCTGTGATTTAACAGTTACTTGCTCTCAGTAAACATTTAACTGACAGATAAGCCCTCATGTCTCTATCTCATGAAGCTGAATAAATTAGCCTGAATAAATTAAATCATATTCATACATTTATTAATTACTTTAGCTTTGCTGGTTATTGGTGATGGATGGAGTTAAAGGTAGGTCATCATTTCACAATAGCCACTACTACATTTGAGTAAGGGAGGTGATAAAGTTTTCAAAAAAAAAAATAGAGGGATTTATATTTTAGCTGGAGTTAATTCCATGGCGAATCAAGTGACAAAAATACTCAGCTCTCCCTGAGGCAAACGAGGTTACTATGACCTCTTTCAAGTCACTAAGTGGTTCCTGGAAGTATAATTTTATATAACATTTTATCTTATTTTACTCCCAGAGTGCTTGTGTTTCCTGAGACTATTAAGCAGGTTTTCCTACACCTATTCTCTCCCCTTCTGCACCATTTCGGTGTCTAATCCTATATATCAGGTTTCTATTGCTCCCACACTGCTCACTTCCACTCCCCAATCTCATCACCCTCTGCCCAACCCCAGCCTCTCTATTCTTCACCCTCGCACCCCAACCCCCAGGATCCCCATTCTCCCTCCCACGAATAGTCCTTTGAGGCTTGACCTTCCTGCACCATAACCCCACCTTCAAAACTCATCTGTCCTGTATCCTATTCTTTTCGGATTCCTCTCTCTAACAGAAAAATCTAACCAATAAGTTAATGCTAGTATAGGCCATTGGTGATAGGTCAATGTGTTACATTTCAACAAACAATTTTACGTTAAAAACAACCCCACCCATTGACTATGTAAAACAAAATACTTGTGGCTACAGGAAAGCAAGATGAATGAGAAGTCGTCTCCACTTTCTCATTTTTTTTCTAGTCAAAATAACAAAATGACATCATGCAATGTGATCATCCACTCAGTCTTGACTTCAAATGAACTTGACTCTCCAAAATTAAATCTACCTTGGAAGGACAATGATCAGCTGCTACCAGCAGAGTTACTTGAAAGGAATATGCTGCCAATTCTGAAAGTAAATTCTAAAAGAGATAATCACTTTAGTTGAAATAACACAGGCTTTGGCACATCTGGGCAGATGGGCTGAAATCTAAGTTTGCTGGATGGCTAATATTAAGTGACTCAAAATATTTCTAAGTCTCAGATTTCTCATCTGTGTACAGAGAATAAAATTACCCACCTCATAGATAAAATATAAAAGATTTAACAGCAGATAGAAGTGTCTCAAATAATGCCCCTTCTTCTTAACAAAATATTTCAAGCAAGACAGCATCTTAAATAAGTATAGTTTCCTGAGTTGATCCTCCTTTTTATAATAATGTCATTGTAAGTTTGTTTAAACATTACTTTTTTAAGAGACAGTGTCTCTCTATGTTGCCCAGGCTGAGCTCAAACTCTTGGAATCAAGGAATCCGCCCACCTTGGCCTCCTGAGTAACCAGGACTACAAGCACATACCACTGCACCTGGCTTAGAGAACAGTTTTTAAAAAGTGATATTTCTTTGTAGTTATGCCTCCTACAAGCGGCCAAAGACCCATATGTTGTCAATGTGCCACTAAACAGCACATTCAAAAAATCACTAACTGATCTGAAAGCTCCGCACAAAGCAGAACAGCTGAAATTCTTTGAGCCCCTGAATATTGTGACTGAAAGGTAGGAGTGAAATATCAAGCCTGCATCTCAGGTCTCCCCTGGGTGAATCTAGGTATGAGCAGTTCTCTGCTTATAAGTCAAGGTCAAGGTCAAGTTGGTATAATCCACACTAGTGGAGGTGAAGAATTTAGGTTTGGAGCTTTTTGGATACATCCTCAGTGACCACATGAGGGCTAATAGCTTTTAAAGATTTAATGAAGGGCAAGGGAACTGCTTTTTCAGGGCATAGTCCTGTTGTGTTTTGACACTATCTGGAGAGCTTACCAGTGATAAGTGGAAAATTCCATTCCAGTCTCTAACTATCTTGGGGCAAGTTGCTGAAAATTCTCAAGACTCAGTTTTCACATTGGGAGAGTAATAACTTCATAGAGCTGTTATGAGAAATGACAGCGTGATTGGTTGGTTCATTAAAGCAGGGGTCCCCAACTCCCAGGTCATGGACTGGTACCTGTCCATGGCCCATTACGGTCTAGGTGGCACAGCAGGAAGTGAGCAGCAGGCCCGCAGAATTACCACGTGAGCTCTACCTCCCGTCAGATCAGCAGCAACAGCATTGGATTCTCACAGGAGCGCGACCCCCCTATTGTGAACTGCGCATGTGAGGGATCAAGATTGCCCTCCTTATGAGACTCTAACTAATCCCTGATCATCTGAGATGGAACAGTTTCATCCTGAAACCATCCTTGCCTCCCAGTCTGTGGAAAAATTGTCTTCCACAAAATCAGTCTCTGGTGCCAGAAAAGTTGGGGACTGCTACATTAGAGGATATAATAAACCTGTTTAAAGCAGGAAGTATAGCCCCTGGCACATAATAAGTGGTCAGGGAACCCTGGTTTCCTTTTTGCATCCAGTCCTAATCTCACATTCATGATCAATTTTACTTGTAGCCAAATAAATTTGCATCCACTGATATAATTTTAGAGGTAATAGGAAATTCCCAGAAAAACAAAACAATCTACCAAATCATGGCTGATTTGCACATTCTTTTCCATCAGAGCCACTCACCTGACTCATTCCTTTATTTCACTTAAAATTCTGTGCTTATGTCCTCCACCTCAGAGACATCTTCCCTGCCCACCCTATCTAAGATAATTCCACTTCATATCATTCTTGATCTCCTTATCCTGCTTATTTTTTTTCACAGCATTTATCACTACCTGAAATTAACATACATGTATTTGTTTATTTCCTACCTTACTCCACTAATATGTAGGCTCAGTAATGGCAAAAATTTTGTTCATCTTGTTCATGGCTGTTCTCCTAGCACAATATTCAACATAGTGTCTGCTCATAGATGAGCATCTGGAAGCCAGGTGTGGTGTCTCATACCTGTAATCCTAACACTTTGGGAGGCCAAGGCAAGAGGATCACCTGAGCACAGGAGCTTGAGACCAGCCCTGACAACTTGGCAACAGCTATCTCTACAAAAAAAAAAAAAAAAAAAAAAAGCTAAGCACATAATACATGCCTTTAGTCCTAGCTACTCTGAAAGCTGAGGCAGGAGGATTGCTTGAGCCCAAGAAGTCAAGGCTACAGTGAGCTGTGAATGCACCACTGTACTCCATCCTCAGCAACAGAGCAAGACCCTGCCTCAAAAAAATAAAATAAAATAAAGCAGTGCCTGAACACATTTGATAGGTGCTTAAGTATTTGCTGAATAAAGTTTTTAAAATATTTATTAAAATTATATTTTTAGGTGTAAAATGTGATGTTTTGATATATTAGTACATATACATAGGAAATTACTGCAGTCAAGATAATTAACATTTTGCGTGTTTATTTCTAGAATACAGTACTAACTATACTCCCCATGCTGTACATTAGCTCTTTAGAACTTATGAATCCTACATAGTAACTTTGTACTTTTTGACTAATATCTTCTCATTTTCTACCATCTTTCACCTCTGGTAACCACCATTCTACTCTTTGCTTCTATGAAATTGAATTTTTTTATTTCACCTATGAGTGAAATCACACAGTATTTTTCTTCCTGGGTAGGGGTTATTTCACTTAGCATAATATCCTCCAGCTTGATCCATATTGTTGCAAAAGGCAGGATTTTCTTTCTTTTTTTTTTTAAGGCTGAATACTATCCCATTGTGTGTGTCTGTGTATCAATTTTTTTATCTATTCATCTATCAGCAGACACTATGTTGTTTCCATATCTTGGTTATTGTGAACAGTGCTACAACAAACATGGGAATGAAGATATTAATATCTCTTTGACATTACTGATTTCATTTCCTTTGGATATATACTCAGAAGTGAGATTGCCAGATCATATGATGAAAATAGTTTTATTTTTAATTTTTTGAGGAACTGCTATACTGTTTTCCATGACTGTATACTTCTTATCTTATGACTTTTTGATAACAGCCATCCTAACAAGTGTGAGGTAATATCTCATTGTGGTTTTGATTTGCATTTTTCTGATGATTAGTGATGTTAAGCACCTTTTCATATATCTATTTGGCCAACACCTAGAACCTGGAACCATAAAACTCCTAAAAGAAACAAAAGGAACAAGCTCTCTCTCTCTCTCTCTCTCTTTTTTTTTTTTTTTTTTTTGAGGCAGAGTCTCATTCTGTCACCAAGGCTGGAGTGCAGTGGTGCAATCATGGCTTGCTGCAGCCCTGACTTCCCTGGCTTGGTGGTATGAATATGACTTGCTGAAGCCTCAACTGCCTGGGCTTAAGCCATCCTTCCACTTCAGCCTCTGTGTAGCTAGGACTATGGTTTGTGTCACCACACCCAGCTAATTTTTTGCTATTTTTATAGAGATGGGGTCTAGCCATGTTTCCTAGGCTGGTCTTAAACTCCTGGACTCAAGTGATCCTTCTACCTGTTAAATCCCAAAGTGCTGGGATTACAAGCATGAGTCACCATGCCCAGCCAAGAACAAGCTCCTTGACATTGGCCTTGGCAATGATTTTTTTTTGGCTATGACACAAAAAGTACAAGCAACAACAGCAAAAATAAACAAGTGGGACTATATCAAACTAAAAAGCTCTGCACAGCAAACTAAACAATCCTTTGTGAAAAGGCAACCTATGGAATGAGATAAAATATTTGAAAACCATATATCTGATAAGGGTTAAGATATAAATTATATAAGGAACTCAGTCTACTCAACTGCAAAAAATAAATAACCTGATTTAAAAAAATAGGTGAAGGACTTGAATAAACATTTTTCCAAATAAGTGATGTTTTAAATTCTACAACCAGCCTTAATTTCTTTCTCTTAATGCTTTATTTTTAACAAAGCATTTTTAACAGGAACTGTAATATATCAAGCGCTTACTTGATCCCTTATCGCTTTACATGTATAACTAATTTAATCTTCTGAACACCCTGACAAAGAGTCTCTGTTTGTCCTAACTCTGGGCTCCTTTAGCCCTGTAGGCCTCAATCTTCAGTATTCATCTTTGCATTGCCCAATTTTAACAAGAATCCTGCTAAGTCAGTTTAGTGAGAATGCTTCACCCTTAATATCTGATCATCCTTGATATCTGATCAAATTCCTTATCTCCCACTATCCCCAAGTGATATCCGATCACCTTGATCTGCCTTTAGTAAGAATGCTCTTAGGTTATTTAGCCAGAATCCTCCCTTACTCCTGGTGATAAAAAAAAAAAAAAAAAAAAAAAAAAGAGTCAAACTCTGAAATATTTGAAGGGATTTACTCTGAACCAAATACGAGTGACCAAGGCCCCAGGCAGTCTCAACAGGTCCCGAGAACATGTGTCCATGGTGGTTGGGTTACAGCTTGATACATTTCAGGGAGATAAACTACAAGCAGAGATATAAATCAATACATGTAAGGTATAAATTGATTCAGACTGGAAAGGTGAGACATCTCAAAGCAGGGGCTTCTACCATCATAGGTGGAGTTAAAGGTTTTTCTGGTGGCAATTGGTTAAAAAAATGAAGCTCTGCCTGAAGAGCTGAGGCCAGCAGAAAGTTGTTTGTGGCTGATATAAAGGGAATTGTGGAAGCCAAGTTTCTTGTCACGTAAATGAAGCCTCCAGGTTAGCAGGTTTCAGGGAACAGATGGTAAATATCTCTTGTTAGACCCTAAAAGGTGCTACACTCTTAGTTAACTCTCTCCTGGATCAGGAAAAGACATGGAAAGGGAAGGGGTTTCTCTACAGAATGTAGATTTTCTCCACAAGAGACAGCTTTGCAGGGCTATTTCAAAATATGTCAAATAAATATATTTGGGGGCCAGGCACAGTGGTTCACACCTGTAATCCCAAACTTTGGGAGGCCAAGGTAGGTGGATCACCTGAAGTCAGGAGCTTGAGATCAGCCTGGTTAACATGGCAAAACCCTATCTCTACTAAAAATAAAAAGATTAGCCAAGCATGGTGGCAGGTGCCTGTGATCCCAGCTATTTGGGAGGCTGAGGCAGGGAGAATTACTTGAACCCAGCAGGAGGAGGTTGCAATGAGCAGAATTCACACCACTGCACTCCAGCCTGGGTAACAGAGCAAGACTCTATCTCAAAAAAAAAAAAAAAAAGTACATTTTGGGGTAAAATACCTCAGTTTCAAGGCTTGCTACCTGTCATGTGAATACTAGATTCAGGTTAGAATTTGGTATCTTATTACTACAAAAAGTCTGTTTTGTCAGTCTTAAGATCTCAGTTTTAATGTTAATGCTGGTAAGTTGTGCCTGAATTGCAAAGGGATGAGGGTATAATGAGGTATGTCTGATCCTCCCTTCCTATCATGGCCTGAACTTATTTTTCAGGTTTACTTTGGAATACCTTTGGCCAAGAGAAGGTTCCATTCAGTTGGTTGCTGGGCTTAGAATTTTATTTTTGGCTTATGCCCCCAATGTTTTCTCCGAGTAATTTTTCATCCACTGACTGCTACCCTGCTCTTTGGCTATAAATCCTCACCTGTGCTTGCTGTATTTAGACTTGATTGTAGTGCTATACTAGGCTAGAAACATTTTCCCCTATTGCAATAGTTCCTAATTAAAATTTGCTTTTACAACTTTAATTACTATGCACCTCTAGTTGTTTTTGGGTTTTTTTGGCAGTCCTTTATGAGACAGAAACAATTATGATCCCATAATACAGGTGAGGAAACTAAGGTTTAGAGAAGGGAAGTCTTTCCCAAAGGCAGAATTGCAGAGGCAATTAATCCTAGGTTACTGGACTATATAATTATCTGCACCTCTAATTTCCCCTCACCCCTTCTTGCTTCTACACTTAAATAAGCCTAATGAGATATTGCAGCATTTTGCCAAATGATGCTCCACCCTGTTATCATTTCACAGCCAGAGCTTTCTTCCTCCTTAATGCTGAGATGTTTTCTCTCTGCAATTTACCATCTCCAAGACAGTGTAGCTCTGGGGAATTGGTGGTTTGACAATACTTTCCTTGGGTGTAAAAGAGGTCAGTCAAACACAGGATAAGAAATTGCCAGAAGTTGTATTGTTGTTGTTGTTGACTCCAGCCTTATTTCTTTTTACATTAGTGAAAGTTGAGGAAAAGTGCTAGATGATTGAATTTGGATATCACCTGTGCAGTCACAGCACTCAGCAGGACAAACCACAGCCAGCATGTCACTGTAATCACAGCAAATAGGACATGGATGTTTAGCAAAGGAAAGAATAAGAACAAGGCACTAGATTGGCTCTATATGTAGGTGGGAAGAAAGATGACTTCCATGTTTTAATTTGAGAGCTAATACAGACTGCTTGTTTCAAACAATCAGTCTTAAATCTTAGTTTAAGATTTCCCCATTAGTGTCATTTCACTTCCAGGAAGAGATTGTCTCCTAAAGTCTCCCTTGCTTGAGATGGCAGGAAGGCCACATTAAGCGTGGATTAGCTCACTGTTGCCATAGCAACTAGAAGCAAGGCCCTGGGGGGATGAAACATTGTGCAGGTAAATTTTCATGAGGAGAAAAATGGACAGAGTGAGAAGTTAGACAAGGTGGCACCATAATTGGTAGCCCTGGGCAGCCATGGGGCGGGCATCTAAAAAACAAAAAGGTTCTTTTCATTTTAGTCAGGTACAATCTTAAATTTCTCCATCACCAAGTTAGGCATTGCAACCTTGAAATGGCTGGCTATTGTTCTCTTTAACCATGCATGGATTTTTAAAACTCTCAGCCTCTTCATCTCTAGTCCATTTCCAAGACAAATGTAATTTAAGTTTCCTGAGCAACAACAAAAAAATTGGAATCTGCTTCCAGCCTTGTATATGGAATGCAAAGAAAATTGACCAGATATCAGGATCTTTCTTATTATGTTCCCAGATTCTCATGTAGCACAACAGATTGTAGGAGTGAATAGATTGTAGTTCTAATAATAAATACATGAAATTTTAAGAAAGTCATTATCTTTCCAATGAAGGTTTCCAATGCAAAAGTAAATCTTATACATATAACATCACAGAGCAGGGAGAAACCTTAAAGGTCTTCTAATTCTATCCCCTCCTTTTACGGAGGAGAGGACTGAGAGCCAGAGAGGTTAATTATGTCCTCTAGCCATCTAATCACTCTGTCATTTCTAATTATTGCTAAGAAAAAAATCCAGAGATTCCCAGTGCCCTCCATTTGTGTGCACTGAAAAAATCAGTTTGCCTATCAGCAGGCAATATCAGCATCAAGGCCAAGAATGTTCAATTTGTTAATACAAATAATAAGAGCTGACATGTATTGATCACTTACCATGTGCCAGGCATGGGGCTAAATGCTTTACAACTTGTATTTTACTTAACTCCCAAATAGTCCTGTATAGTTGTCTACCCCATTTTACAGATAAAGCATCAGAGCTGAGAGAAGCTAAGTAACTTGTTTATAGTCGAACAACTACCAAGGACAGACTCAAGATCTGACTCACAGTTATTGCTTCTTACCATAACTCTAAACCCTATTTGTTGGCTATTTACATGTCTCTCTTTCCTGTAAGAAAACCAGGAATCAATAATTAACTGCATTCATGAGTTTAATGGCTCCCTCTAACAGCTAAAGCCACATCCAAGGAAAGTCATCTAACTCTAACCATCTCATCATATTCCCTAAGAACATCTTAGAGAAATTACTTTTTTCTGATTATAAATGTAAATCATATTCAGTACATGAAATTTTAAAACAGACAGCATAAAGAAGAAAATTAAAATTTCCTGTAATTATACCAAGAATCACATGCAAGAAAATCTTTGTTTTATACTTCTATCTCGAAAACCACTATATTCCTTGCAAAGTTTAGAAATAGCCTTTAGTATTTTCTACATGTTACTTTCCTTGGGGATATTCATTTAGTGAACCACCGTTGCCAAACATTATTTACTTTAGTTCATTTATTTACTTAATGAAGATCTATTGCTCAAATGTCTACTCTATGCCAGGCACTCTGCTAGTTACTAGAACTCACTGATGGTGACAGATATACCCAGGTCCTGGCCTCATGGAACCTACAGACTCCTTCTCTGAAATAAATTTTCAGTGCATTTCACCTTAATTACATTCAAAAGATACAGATGCTTTCAGTTCATATGCCCAGCTAATGTTTTCCCTCAATGTGATAGATGAAGGCTGATATGAAGACAAGTCTTATGGTATCTTAACTGACACAAAGCAATTAGAAATTATTTTAAATTGGGCTGGGTACAGTGGCTCATGTCTGTAATCCCAGTGCTTTAGGAGGTCAAAGTGGGAGACTTGCTTGAGGCAGGAGTTTGAGACCAGCCTGAGCAACATAGCGAGACCCTGTCTCTACAGAAAAAATTAAAAACCAGCCAGGCATGGTGGCACACATCTGTAGTCCCAGTTACTGAGGAGGCTGAAGTGAGAGGAATTGCTTGAGTTCAGGAGTTAGAGGTTGTAATGAACTGTCATCACAACACTGTACTCCAGCCTGAGTGATAGAGGGAGATGAAAGAAAAAGTGAAGAAAAAAGAAAAGGAAAGACAATAGAAGAAAGAAAGAACTTAAAATTGCAGGTCTTATGAGGTCTTATCAAGAGAGAAAACAGTAAGGCTAAGTGCTAAGACAAGTCCTAACATGTGTGATGAATTATATTATTTACTGAGAATGATGGCAAGGAAAACTGCGCTGGCCCTCCAAGCAAAAAACTGGGGATTTTCCACTTGGGAGGCCAACGCAGTTTTCCTTGCCATCATACATATACATATACTACTTTAGTAAACGGTATATGTATATCATACACAGATTTAACTAGTTCTTTAAGCATGGGATATGTGACCCTGCCCCCGTGGCTCCCTCGTGGAGAATGCTTTCTGGTTTGTCTTTGATAGGTGGTAAGCAGGCACCACTGCCTGCCTAATTTATCTTGGCTCTATGAGAAAACACAGAGCACCTGCCTGTTGATAATAATCACCTGTTCAGAGAGAATAAATACGTGGGTCAGCGCCTGCTCGAGGCTTTCAGCTCAGAAGGCTGTTGGCCCGCCGTTGCGTTCTGTCTCTCTGTCTCTTAATATCTTCAACGCCGCCTGGGTTGGGGTCTCCATAACCCAGCTGGTCTCTGTAGCTAAAATTTTAGGAATTTCCTACCTTAAAGATTATTCCTGTCTAGAACTTTAAACATTCTCTTGATAGTAAGTTGGCAGACTCCTGAAGAGGGATTAGGAAGGGGCCTTTGTGCTTAGAATTCCTGTAGCCTAGACAAAATTTGCCCTTAGTCAAGCTGCTGAAGTGACTGAAATGCGAGACTAAAACTCATTCTAAACCACACATGATAGGGCCTCTCTTCCTATGAACAGGTATTATGGGGCTGTGGCTACCAGAAGCCAAAAGTCTGTGGGGATGGAGGAGAGGCTTCATAAGTCGCTGGGGGCGGGGGGAGGGGGCTCTGTCTTCATTTCCTATGGCTGCTATAATTGCAACAAACTTAGTAACTTAAAGTAACACATTTATTTTCTTATGGTTCTAGAAGTCGCTACTGCTCAAGTAGAGTTAGCAAGCAAATTGAGCTCTATTAGATGTCCCTGCATTAGAAAGTCAATGCCCTCCTGCTTCCAGACATCGAGGAAAATTCTTCCTACCGTATTCCAGCAATAAAATGATCTAATACCTAGAAAACCACTTAAGCTCAATTTCTGGAACTGACAAAATCCTTAGACTTGGCAGTGGAGCAGATTCTTCAGTTTTCCTATCTTCCATCTGAAGACTTTGGGGATTCTATCTGGTCTGTGCCTTTAGCTCCTCCTCTGGAGGTGCGGGATGGTAGGGGCTGCTTCCCCCTTTTTCTTCGACAGGGCTTCTATACTTTGAATTCTTGAACTAGATATGCAGCCCCACCCCCAACTTCTGCTTTGTCTTCCTTAATTATGTAGCTCTTTATTTTCCTCAAACCAAAATTTTCCTAGGCCCCCAAGAGCACCCTCCCCAGGGAACACTTGACAGTATTGTCGAATTCTTCAAAGGCAGGGAGGGGTAAGAAATACAAGCTCAACCGTCCCTCTTTTTTCACCTCGTCATTTCCACTCGCAATAAGTAGGCTTAGAGGTTATCAAACGCCCCACTGTGCTGACACTTATTCTTCCATTAACGCCTCTGCCTGGCATAATTCGGGATTGTACTCCGACTCCATAAACATGGCTCCTCCAGCGCGCTCAGGCACTAGCTTGCTTTACACCAAAGCTTGTTAGGAAGGAGGAAAACCCAACTCAAACAGCTCAGCCACAGGTGAGCGAGCCAATCGGAACATGGGAGGGGGGAGAAGCCAGCAGGCGCTCGCTTTTTATTAAAAACGATTTACGCAGCTGATTCCCCCAAATTTTAGATGGGATCACAGGGAGACTTCTCACTTTAGACTAAAGCCATCTGGAGCTTGCAAAATCCTGGAAGAGACCGATTCAAAAAGAGATCTGTCTCCCTATTTGATTTCTGTCTCACGCCTCTTTCCCAGTCAATAACCCAGCTGTACGCTCTGCAGCGAAGCACATTCATCCCTCTTTGTGTCTGGATCTCACGGGAATGCCCACCTGAGCGCTTGCTCTTCAGCGGCGAGTGCCGGAGCCTGCCTGGGTCAAGCCAAGTGCATAGGGGTCTGAGCTGCCTGCAGAAACGCACCGCGCTCTGTCACCACCCACTAGGCCAGCGGGTCGGACCGAGAGAACAGCCTGTAGCTGGGAGGGAGGAGCCGAGAACCTCTGAATAGGAGAGCTGTGAACCTGGGAGTAGAGGAGGTTACAGGGATGCCGAGAAGGTGCACGACTCTCCAGGCAGGGCATCTGTGACTAAGCAGAGTTTAATGGCAGAGCCCCAGGCTGGGCCCCTGACAATTACCATGGTATTCATGCATTCGGCCTTTATCCTTAGAAAACTCGTGGTTCTAGATTTTCACTTTTAAAACTTGAGAATTTTTTAGGAAAGCACAAGAATACAAATCTGCATACCCTCCAGTCAGAAGACGCTACTAACGTGCAATGTTTGTTTCAAGTCTTGTTTTGAAACCATAAATGAAAGCACAACCCAAGAAGGTGGATGCTACTTTGCTCCCTTTATCCTTCCTCCCTAGTCCCTTTTCCTCTTGCCCAGAAACCACTTGTAACACCTGAACTCACTTCTAATCACTTTGACTCCTACCCGTATAATATACCAATATAGGGAATACGTAACTTGGGGGCATTACGTGTATTTAATAATTGGTATCACTCTGAGCTTTTCTGCAGACTTTTTTTCCACTCCATATTTGTGATGTTTTGCTGATTCCATGTTCTGTCTACGGAGATCTAGTTTGCTCATTTTAACCATTATTTGGCATTGGGTCCCATGATTTCTAAGTCCCCACCTGGCCATAACACTATGCCAGTGGTTCTTGAGCTGCATTTTAAAATCACTTGGGGTGCCTGGCTCTGTTCTAGTGTGAAATCATTAGTGTAGGGTTGGGCTGGACATCGCTTTTGTTAGAAATCTCAGATGGATTTAGTATGCAATCAGGATTGAGAACGCTATCCCCTCCAGATTCTGTGACTCCTGGAAGGAGAATTGCCAGTGCCCACTATACCTCTCCTGTGTACAACCAGTTTTAAATCTTCCGACAGATTTACATCAACGAATTTTCTAGGGATACTCCCTGAAATCTGATAGCTTTGTCACAGGGGTGGCAAAAGTCTCTCTCCCTTTATCTTACTGCTAAATGAAAGGTGCTTGTGAGCCCTAGTAATTGGCCTACCTTCACATCTGTTCCCTGAAGAAATGGAGATGTTCCTATTGATGAGACTATCGGGGGGACTGTCGGGTAAGAAAGAAAACCTGGGAGTAGAATGTGAAGGGAATTTGAACTACTTTTTTGGCTATGTTGCAGTCTGAGAAGAAACTGTCAGGTAATTCTGCAGAAAACTTTCTGCCTCCTTTCCTCTCATTTTGCTTGTGCTAGGCTCAGCCTCCCCACAAAGACACTTATTAAACTCCCATTTCTAGCTTTGCTGGAGAGAATGGTGAAAACCTGGACTCCCTCACGGGGAGAGACAGTTCAGGCACTAGGTGACCTTGGTATTTTATATCCTTCTTTATGCTAGCCACAGAGGAAATTACCTGGAATTACATAAGGTGTAGCTTAACTCCCTGCCTTTAATGCATTCAACAAATATTTACCGAGTGCTTACTAGATGCTAGCCGCTGTCCTAAGTCATTGGGATCCCATGGGCCCAACAATCAGACTTTGTCCCCAAGTTTGGGATATAGGCTAGTAAGCAGACAGCTAAATATGTAGAAAATGTGCTGCAGCAGAGGGAAACACAAGATACTCGGGAAAAGCTAGAGGGGACTAGAAAAAGGAAAATCAAGTTTTTGTGGTCTCAGGAACACCCTACAGGGTCAGTTCTCAAACGTGAGTGTGCTTAGGATCACCTGGGGGACTTAAAATACAGCCGCCTGACCCTTAGAGTATCTGACTCAATAGGTATGATTTAATACCTGAGTTTGCATTTCTAGCAAATTCCCAGGCCATACTGATGCTGCAGTTCTGGAGATCACGCTTTGAAAACCACTGTCTTGGAGAAACTGAAGTCTCGGCCTTTGCTACTCAAAGTATGGTATTCTGATAAGCAATATCACAGCATGGGCCTCACCTAGGAGCTTATTAGAAATGCAGAATTTCAAGTCTTATCCCAGATGTACCGAGTCAGAATCTGCATCAAGATAATCAGGTTAATACTTATAAAACAGTGAAACACCGGTTCTCAAACTTGCCTGCACACTGAAATCACCTGGGGAGTTTAATCAAATCCCCATCCATGGATCCCCTTCCCAGAGATTGATTTAATTGGTACAGGGGATGAAAAGCTCTGAGGTTTCTAATGTGCAGTATACTTTAAGAACCACTGGCCTAAAGTAAATGCATCCTGAGTAACAGCACCACAAAGAAAGGCAGAGTGTTACAGGCAACAATGTGCAGAGGCTCAGTGGCAAGAGAACAAAGTGGTTTAGTGAATGGAGTGGGGATGGTACATTGAACTGAGTATACAGTTAGAGGGTAAGTGATGGGTTTTGAGGCTAGAGGTTTTTCCCTGATAATCGAACACTCAATTTGTGTTTTAAAAATGATCAGTTTGTTGACCATGGGGAAATATGCTTGGGGGTGTGAAAAACAATGCCTAGTGTTAAGGTTGAAATTTGACTATAAAACACTTATTGTTGCTCTTACTAAGAATTCATTTCTGGGAACAGTGCTCCTTAAAGATAAGGGCTTAAAGGGTAGGGGTGGAGGCAAAGAAACGATACTGAAGGGTAGCAGAGTATACCACCTTAAAATATACCACTTTAACATAATTATTTTGAGCTGAAGCTCATTGAGAAGCAGACACAAGAAAAGCTTTCTGCCTAAAACCAGGACATTTATGAAGGTGTTCCCCTTCCGCTCTCTACCTGAAAGGACAAATTAATCACTAAGATAACTCTAGACCTTTGTCAGCCCAGAGGCAGACCTTGTTAAAAACTTATTTTTAGATTAGTTCCCCTAACATATTTACCTTTCCATAATTTACCAGTGCCTAGAAGCTCAAAGTCCTTTTCCCTTGTCTTGTCTCTTTTCTACATATTCATTAAGATGCTATAGAAGCCCAAATTCTAACTATCCCTTTAAGTTACTCACTACTGAGTATTTCCGTGGACATAGGCTTTGATTATACTATTTTTCTTCTAGTTAATCTGACTTTGTCAGTCTGGTTTACAGGCCCCCAGAAGGAGAAACAAAGGGGTAGAGGAAGAAGATACTGTTTCTTCGCCTGTAATACTAATCTCCAAGGTTTCATTTTAGCACTTTGGTTTTCATTGTTTGGTTTAACCAATACTTAGCATTATGTACCAAGCCCACTGCTGCAGGAGCTGAATCCAGAGCCCTAACACCCTCCCTTAGCGAAGAGTTGAAAGTTGGGGGAACTCAGACGAGTGATTCTAAAGCATTAGTTTGAGTCTGGTTGAAAATTTGACAGTGCTGTTTAATGGGAGGATTCTGTGCCATCCAACTCCACTTAAGCCCTTAGCTAAGCCATCAAATGGCCCCATTCATGCTGCAGCTGCAGGATTCCTCAGGCCATGCCAGTGGGCCCCAGGAATGCAAACGAGGGCTCGGTCTTGGCTTCTGACACCCTGTGAGCTTTGAGGAAGAACAAGTAAGCATTTGTTAGAAGGTCCACAAAGGCACCACAGGAGAGGGAATTGAATGCCCTATGGGATTCCAGGCCAAATGCAAAAGGCTGGTGTAATCTCTGCCACCACAGCTTGTGTGACCTCACTTGCTTGCTGGCAGTGGAGGCAGCTGATGACCCAGCCTGCTGAGGCAGGGTCCCTAAACAGAGCAGGGGTGGCAGCTCTTCAGGAATAGTCTGTACTATTACCCACCGGGTAAGGACTATATGAAGCCAAGCCCTGTGAAAGAAGCAAAGACTTTGAAAGGCGAGGAGAGGAATAAAACCATCTTTTCCTGGAATCTCTGGGCCATTCCTCCCCATCTGTACCCAAGAGGGAGGTAGTGAATAAAGAACACGGGTTGCAGGTAGGCCTACAGAAAGCAGCAGAAAATCAAACCATTTCTAGATCGTTCTTTGAAATTCAGTTCTCCCAGTAACTCGGATATTGTCAACTTACTCTTGAAGTCCCATCTTGCTATAGTTACCAGTGATATGCTTTTATTACCCATCACGGAGTAGCACCCCTAGTGGCACTCTGGCTATCAGCACTTCTACATATTATAGGGTGACTTAGACCATGCATATAGAACAATTATTCAGCCTCGGCACTGTTGACGTTTTGGACCACATAATTGCTTTGTTGTGGGGGCTATTCTGTGCATCTTATCTGTTTACTAGGATCTTGGCCTCCACTCGATAGATGCCAATAGCACCCCTCATGGTCATGTTGAAAATATCTCCAAGGATTACCACCTGTCCCCTGGGGACAAAATTGTCCTCCATTAGGAACCACTGGTAGAGTAAAGGTGGAAGATTTTGTTTTGAAATCCTTCAAGGAAACGAAAGAGGAATTGTTAGTCTTTGTTGCTTACAATTGGTAGTTTCCCTACAGAAATGCTCTTTACCCATAGAGTTGACGATTTTTAACATCAACATAAAATAGAAGTCCTACACACTAAGAAAACAAGAAGCCAGTTATTGGTTGATTCAGCCAAATCAGCCCAACAGTTTGTTGATGTTCACTGGACAATTGTCTTTGCTTTGACTATGTGCTTAGTATTCTAGGTGCTCATGCAGTCCATACACTGTCAGAATTTAACGCCCAAAAGATTGCCTCTGGGAGGGCTTTAATGGTGTCACAGGAAAATAATGGAGCTGTAGAACACAGAAGTTATTTTCAACTGGACCCTAAGGTGGAAAAAATACTGTAAAAACAACCTTGCATGGTTGGCTAATGAGAAAGTTCTTTCCCAAACTACCTTCTGCTTCTGGGTAACAGAAGTGGAAAGAGGTTGTCTGACACATTAAGGATGGTGTGAGATTGTTTTTCCATGAAGATAGCTGTTTCTCTAGGTTTTCTAAGAGAATCACTGACTTTATGCACAGGTTGAGCAGGGAGCCACCAGGGCATGGATTTAAAGAACACCTAAGAATTCTCCATCCTTGGCTTTAGGTTTCCACTACAGCATCACTCCTATGAACTACTCACAATGCATTGAATTTACAGTGCTTGTTTATCAAGCACTTTCACATACCCTTCTACATCTGGAACTCACTACTCTGTAAAGTATGGACAGTGGGGATTTAAACCTATGTTTATAATGAGGATCTTAAAGCTCAAAGCCCAAGGTCACATAGCCAAAACTCAAGTTCTGTCTTCCAAGGCCTCTTCCCATTATGCTGCTTGATAGGCAGGTACAATGGCTAGATAGGGAAGGTTGGCTCTGGAGGTGTGCCTTTTAGACTTCTCTCAGCATGATAGCTTGGATAGATTTAGCAGATTAGCTAGCTAGAGACTTGCCAGAAAAAACTGGCCTCAAAGGACAAATGATGTATATCTCACATGGAATTATCTATTTTGGCCAGAAGAGGAAGATCAGGCATGCGTAGGGAATTCTGATAGGCACATGGGGTCTAGAATTTTGTGTATGAAGCTGATGGATAAAAGCCTGTGACCTGAGACTATGACCAATCTTGGAAAAAGGACGGTATCCAGCAGGTGACACCAAAGGTTAAGTGTCCATTATGCCCTTTAGCCAAGGGTAATCTGAGGATGGCATTTTACTGTTTGAGGGAATTGACTTTCCTGAAAGTATCCGTTTCGGCAAACTAAGAATTCCTGGGCATTCAACTAGATTGTTATTTCTTTATTCACCTTGCTTCTCTTGCTTGCTTTAATGTGCGGTGTAGAGAAAATTGGATCTCTCTGGTAATTAGAGGTGGGTTCAACTCACTGCCCTGGTAGGTCTGTCACAACTGTTACCCTCAGCCTTTGAGTTTGCTTTATCTGGGAACTGAGGGAGACTTCTTAAACTAAGTCCCTCCTAGCTCTAACATTTTCTGCTCCGATGGAACAAGATGTAGAAAATGGTTCTTCTTGGTCCCGTCTATAGCCGACCTTTCAAAGTCATCTAGCAGTGACATGTGCTCCCATTTTGTCTAGAAGCTCCTGGGCATGTGCAGAGGAAATTCCATTGCTCTGATCATCACAGTTCCATTGGGAAAGTGCTATGACCTTCATTGATCATTTATACTGCTGCTTTCCCTTACCCTCAGCATTCCAGTGACAATAGTCACTGTTCTCAAGTTCCTTCTTCAGATAGCCAAATAACCCTTTAGGCTCCTTTCTGAAGTCTTTCCTTGGACCTCTTGGAAGCCGTGACTTGGCCTTAATAACATGAGGTATACCAGAGATTTTTTCACTATTTGTGTTGGCTAAAAAGTCAGTTTTATATAGAATGGAAACATTTTGAGTGGAGAAGACGGTAGAGTTTAACTATTGCACTGAGTTGTCTGGGGAGCCAGTGGTTACATGTAATGTGTGGGAAGGTCACATCTTTCTTCCAGAAGGAAAAACAATTTTGTGACCAATAGCACCATCATAATTGTCCCCAATGGTGGGCATTGCAGGCCAGGAAGGTGTGAAGTGTGGTGTGGGGGAGCGTTTTGACCCACTGATGGGTCGGGCTGACCCTGAGCACTCTGCTTCAATTATAACCCATTTTCACTAGAATCAATCTGGCCAACCTACTGTTGAGTCCTTATCTTGCTGCCTAGGGATGGGGTATGGCTCAATTGTTAAAATGAGTCGTGAATTTTATGTGTGACTATGTACAAAACCGTAATACTACATCTGGAACATAAATATGAACACTAAGTCTATGACTCTGAGGATCTATTTGGAGATGTGAGGCCATAGTAACCTACAGTTAGACGTATGGTTAGATCAAGGAGATGGCTAAAAATATTACAAATGTGGCTGGTCTCTGCATTCTGCTAAACTACAGCCAAGTCCCTGAAAATAGTTCTTGATTTTTTTTCCTTGGGCTGGCTGCAGTGTCACTACAAGCTAAATGAAAAATTCCTAGTAGCCCCAAAGTATCTCTAGTTTTCACATACAGAAATGCATTATGTAAATGTGCTTAGCTTTGCATAGAAGCAGTGAAGGAAAGAGTCATTGATTCTGGATTTTGCATGCTTTGAGCAAATATCGAGGTACATAATAGTAGGCATTTAAAACAAAACTGGGCACAAGGACAGTGTGTGAACTAGGCATATGAGTTCAGATACAACTATCTACCTTCAACTTCATGGCCATTGCAAGATACTCGGTAGATTGCACACCTCACTTTTAAAATTGACTGCTTGACTTCAGCCTGTAATTCTTTGAAAACCTAATACCTGTCTTGGTTTTACAGCCAGAAAATCCATAATGGCATGTTATTTGTTCCCTCTATTAAGTGGAAACACTCCGGGAGCTAATTCATAGTGTCAGTTGCTAAGCAGCCATGTTATTGAAGAGCCCAGATAATTGGAGAAAAACGACTGCTTAATTGATATGGAACCATGATGAGTGAGGGTTTGGTAGACAAGGGGTGGCACAGGCCCCTTCAGCCAGCTCCATGTTTCTTTTGGTTCACCATGTTGCCAGTTCTTGCACTGAAAGTGGCAATCCCAGTGTGTGACACACAGCTAGCTCTGATTACTTTTAAGGAAAATAAATCAAATGGTACACAGACATGAGAGAAGCTGTTGTCACTGACAGGCTACTTGCCACCGTATTGTGTTGGCCATTAATCCCCAAAATGCAGTGCATACCTTTTGATCTAAACTAATCAAAGCTAATATGATCATGTTCTCCACTTTTTTGGGGCTTGGAACATACTTCAAAGTATGGCACCTTGGCACACTGTAGTCCAGTCCTTTGAACTGAAGGGAAGGACATTGGAAGGGCCTCAGAATCAAGTTCTCCATGACCTCCCGCTTTCCTTTCTCCTATCCCTTTGCTCTCCAAAAGAAAGATATAGGAAGTAGAATTCCTCTTCCCTAAGGCGAGTTATGGGAACTAGAATCCCTATGTTTCCAAAGCAAGTGATAAAATCTGGAAAAGCTATTCTTCCTTCTCCCTATGTTACTGGAGGCAAATCCATATCCATAGGGGTCCACAGCAATCTCAATTCTTGCCTCAAAAGAAAAGTATTCAACCGAAGAGCATAAGGCAGGAGGAGAGACTGAGGCAAGCTGTAGCGCAGGAGTGAAAGTTTAAAAAGCTTTAGATCAGAAATGAAAGGAAGTACACTTGGAAGAGGGCCATGCAGGCGACTTGAGAGGATCAAGTGTGCGGTTTGACCTTTTGACTTTAGGGTTTCATAGACTGGCATACTTCTGGTGTGTTGCATGACTCCCGATTCTTCCTTCGGAGCAGGCTGTCCACGTGTGCAGTAGCCTGCTAGCACCTGGGTGGGGAACATGCGCAGTGTGTTTACTGGAGTTGTACGCATGTTCACTCGATGTGTTCTTCCCTTACCAGTCTAGCATTCCTAGAGGAAGATTACAAAAGTTAAACTCTGCCATTTTGCCTCTTCACGTACATGTTTTGAGCCCACTTGCCAAACTCCTGAAATCTTGAGAAACTGCCGCTCACCGGTTTCGGGTTTTTTCTGTTGGGAAATTCTCCTTCCCAGGTGCTGGTTATGACAAATCATCTTAGTTAACAGCCTATCACCTGATTGGTCACCTGACATTCCATTCCTCATGTGTGTATGTGGGGAGGGGTGAGCCCTCTCCTGCCCTGCTCATGCCTGAATAGATACCTACTGAAATATCTCGAAGGCCCTCATTCCAGAGGGGTCCTGTCCTATACCTGGGAAGAATGAGTGCTGCAGAGAGGCAAAGAGGAATCTGAACAGACAGGCTATTCTTAGTTCTCCACCTGAGCCTATTAGCATTAGATAATACCCTTTTGCTGGAGCACATTTCTACATAGCTCTCTATTCAACAAACCTAAGCATAAAGTTTTCTCGGCCAGGCGCGGCGGCTCATGCCTGTAATCCCAGCACTTTGGGAGGCTAAGGTGGGCAGATCACAAAGTCAGGAATTCGATACCAGCCTGACCAACATGGTGAAACCTATGTCTCTACTAAAAATACAAAAATTAGTCGGGCGTGATGATGCGTGCCTGTAGTCCCAGCTACTCGGGAGGCTGAGGCAGGAGAACCACTTGAATCCAGGAGGCAGAGATAGCATTGAGCCAAGATCATGCCACTGCACTCCAGCCTGGGTAAAGAGCAAGACACCATCTCAAAAAAAATCAGTTCTCTGGGTCTTTGGGTCTTCCTTTCTAAAGCTTCCTGTAATGTAAAACTTTGATTAAATTCACTTATTTTCTTGTTATAGAAGTGTTAGCTGTGACCCTTATGATGGCCGAGGAAAGTTTTTCTTCTCCTGCAACTTCCCAGTCAAAATGAGCCCATTATTTTACTGTTGTACCATGCTTCTTTACTCACCAGGATACCTGCTAATTAATCTGATAAAAATCACCCTTAACAACATCATGGAGAAATCAAGAATTCTATGAAATCTGTGTTCTCCTTTGCACAGTCTATAGCCTCTCCCCACCCCCATGAAATCTGGTTTCCTCATCTTCTACCATTCTCTGCCTGAGTCAATGCCATAGTGATTCCAGCTACCTTTAGCTTCTGTACTGCTCTTTCCCTTTGTAGCTTCGCACCTGCTGTTTCTTCTGCTTGAACCACTTCTCTCCCCAACTAACTTCTTGTCTGCTAAGCCAGCCCTCACTCATTCTCATACATCCAGTACTTCATGGGGAAGTTATTCCTGTCTCAGTAGACTTGCACCACAATGACGACAACTTGTTCAGTGGCTATTTCATTCCTCTGGGGGATGAGATTCCTGAGTGCAGCGTCTGTCTCTTTTGTTTCTCTGTATCCCCATCACTGAGCCCAAGACCTGGAACACTGAACATGAGGCAAATCGTTTTTGAATGAATTAATGGGAGTGAGTGAGAAATGTATGGTTTGCTCCAACGGGTATGTTGCCTTTCCAAGCACAGTTTAAAAGATGGCATTTGGGCAAGTATAGAGTCTTCAAGTTTAATAGAAACAAACTTTGCCTAGAGGAGTCCATGAGCCTGCTGGCTAAGAACATTTTGTTAATCATTAAATTGTACCTACCTTGACAATGTGACCAGTATCATATTGTGGTGTCAATTTCAGACTCTAATGCGAGTCTGCCATCTACTGGTGCTATGGGGTAGTACTATGAAACCTCTGACAAACATTTTCATTTTCTCTGGAATCTTCTGGGTTCCAGAAGCTAGGAGGGGCATAGATTTCAACACGTCCAACCTTTTCACTTTACCCAAGGTGAGACCATTACCCACAGGGCCTAAATGACCACCCTGGGCCATACAGCTAATCAGTGGAAGGGTCTGGACTCTAACCTAGGCCTCCTGACAAAATCAGCCTCTTTGATCTTATTCTTAATAGCAATTCTGGATGCTAACTGAAGTACATCTGGTCAACAGTGTTGACCTTGACTTTTTTCCAAAAGGAAATGAAAGAATTGAGATTTGTTCAAGTTTACACGCCTGAAATCTTACCCCCTTGTATGAAGCTCATCATATCCCAGAAAACATATCTGCTTTCTGTCCAAGGATTTCCTGGATCTGAAAACAGCTGTTGTACAGGATTGTGAGAGGGAAAGACTAGATTTATAAAACTTGGAATTTCACACCAAAAAGTTAGGCAAAGATGTGGTGCAAGACATGCACTGCCTGCCATTAAATTATACACCATCAGCAAGATTCTGAGGGATTTGAAACGCACCAGACGTTTTTGTTCTGAAAAGTCATGATCTTTAATGGAAAAGCTGACAAACCATAATGGAAAGAACTAGGAACTGCCATCCTAATAAGAATTGACAGGATCAGTGTAGAGCCTTCCAGAAAGGCCTCCTCTGAATCTGGCAGAATTGGATAGAGAAGCACTGTCTTCCAATACACATTCTTAAAAAAATTTTTAGCTACCCCAAGGGACTAGATTTAACCATAGTCGTCATTTTATTGTGTGGTTTGCATAGAAACACGCCTGTTAACATTCCTGAGATCAATGCAGAGTCAAAACAAACCAAACATCCTAGTACCTGCCAGAAGGGTTTCATCTTTCCTTAACAGTTCTCAGAACAGAGCACTTTAGGGACTGGACTTCTGAAAAAGGAAAGATGTGGCTGCCTGGAATTTCTCACTGGGTACTTGAAAAAAATTTCCCTGGAACTTAGGCTCGGAATCTATTTTCAAAATTTTTCTTTACTCAAAACGGAACCACCAGCTAATAGCTCCAGGCTGGTCATTTGGTTCCATAATTTGGAAAAATAACACCTTTACTTCATGTCTCAGACCATTGTTGCCCAGCGATCTGGCAAAGGAAAATACTATCGAGTCCCAGAGGGTTCTGGATCAGTTGGGGGTACTACTTTAGTACCTTTCAGGGTTGTGATGGTCTTCTGCCAGAAGAGGAAATATTTTTCTATACAGTGGAAAAAAATACTTCCTCTTGAAAAATAAGAAATGGGTAATAATCAATTAAACCCTTCTCATGACTCAACCCCTAGAAGACTGATACCCACCATCCTTCAACCCACAGACATGATCTGGAATGTCATTGGTTGACACCCGAATCCCTGTGTACCCTTTCTATCTCAACACAGTCCTCATGGGCAATGGCACCACCTGGACTTCAAAGTTATAGAGGACTGCATCAAGATATACAGACCTTTGCTCCTAGGAGACAAAATGAGAATATTCATGTTTACTCAGAATTTTAGTGTGTGGCTTAAATGAGGACTGGGAGGTCCAAATGAAGCACCCAGGCCAGATGAAGATTCTTGTGATTTGGACATTACTACTGCCTCCTTTTCTCTTAGGGAAAAACTCAGTTCTTGGGAATTCTGTATTGTAATTTGTGCTTTGGCTGTTGTCCCCTGATGGCTTGGAGACAGCATGACAATGCAAGTGACAATTCCCCTGTTGCAAAAGCCATGAGAGATGTAACAGTCCCCTCCACCATCCCTTCTCAAATTTACATCAAGGAGATGCAGGTGACTGGAGCCCACGGTTTCCCCTCACTACACCATCATTCCACATCTGCCACTATATTTCCTTTTATTTCCACCTACTTCTATTAGCTGCTGCACTTACTCTGAATTCATTTTCATCTCATTCATGACTCATCCTGTTATTTCTAAGTCATCAGTTAAGATCAAACAGTCCCAAATAGCTTGGTAGACTTGACTTGAGACACAAGCTCAATAAAGTTATTGACTGGCCTTAATCCCCTTGCCAGGCGCTACAAGCACGGTATGATGGTAGTGGGATTTTCATGCTGAAAATAGCATAAACACTACAGTTCCGAGAATTTCCACATTTACCCCAGAATTGTCTTGCGCAGAGCCTGACTTAATTTAGGTTTAGTTTATTTCAAAATAACTTCATATCTTGAGTTTTGTTCATATGGCCAACCTGATACAGTTGTTTCTAACAAGGTAAAAGAAAATGTCAGCATATAATAGTGTTTAGGTGTGGGCTCTGACCCCAGACTGGTTGGGTTCACATTTGCCACTTTTGAGCTGAATGGCCTGTGCAAGTTATTTTAACCCTTCCAAAACCCAGATTCTTCATTTATAAATGCAGATAATAACAGTACCTGCTCCATCAGACCATTAGGATAAAGAGATAGTACACAAAATACACTTAGCATAGTGTCTTGTGTGTTGATTGTATTGTTTTTAAATATAACCATTATGTATATATGACGTTTCAACATAGATCTCATTTAACCCTGATAACCCGAAAGTGTAGGTATTATCCCCATTTTGTAGGATGTTGGCCCATCTGAAGACATAGCTTTCTGTCCAGCTTTTTCAAGGAGCATTTGCTCAATCACATACTGCAATTGATCACATGTTCTGCAGTCTAGAGCCAGTGTTGTTATCCCATTGCCATCTCCAGACTTGTTGCTCCTGCATTCTCTTGCAAAACCCCCAGCTCCACTGAGACTCATGCTTTTGGCTCTACCATCCTTAATTCCTCTTTGTCACTACTGTCTACAAAACCTTGGGTTCCATACTTAGATCCTAATATCAATATCCTGTAACTTTATTATCTATGGTAATAGCCAACATCCTGGCTGCTCACTTTCTTGAACTCATCTCCAGTGATCTTCTCCTCGACTCCAAACTTTGGTTATGTTTTCATTGCCCTTCTTTGGGCCTTGTTAGCACCCAGAACCATTGTCCTACCTTCAAAATCAAGAATTCAGACACCTCCCATTTTAGGTGACTTACTGAGTTATTTCGATTAAATCAGCTCTTTGAACTCATTTGATTACTTTTACAATTTCTCACTTATTTCACTGACTCAGAATATCAGTGTCCTCTTTCCTCCTCCCTTCACTTCCTTCGTGTCTTATATTTAATATGCTGTTACTTAAGCCATTCTTTTATCAATTTCTTCAATTCCTTTGCCCACTATCCTTTCATCACATTTACTTGGCCTCTCCCAGTAAATGCAACTATTGACCAAAGTTGCTGAGCATCACTGCAGAAAATGCAGCAAGGGCAGAGTGTTGTCATGGTGTGTGCATGTCAGCATCCTCAGCAGGATATAAAACACTGCCGAGAAATTTGCTGAGTTTTCATCACCTCTCCAATTCTCCATGGTGAGGATTCCATACCTTTTCCATGGTCTTCAATCCTCCAACTTCCTCACACCACCCAATACTCAAGGCAGATATGGCATCACTCCTACTTCATAGAGAACAGATATTCTGAGAGGACATCCTCCAACTTCCCACCACATTTACAAACCTATGCACTTATACAGCCATTCTTCCATCTTGCCTCCTGCCACTGCAGAAAAAGGGCCCTTCTTTCTAAACAAGGCTTACCCCTCCATTTCCTGCTGCTTCGGGAAGAGATCTTGCTTTACAAATTATCCTTTCTCTCCCTGTCTTCAATCTCTTGCTTTATGTTGGATCTTTCCCCTCGGTTTTCTAATGTGCTTAGTGTTTTTCATCACTTAAACCTGAAAACAAACCTGAAAATCATTTGCCTATTTCTGCCTCACAGATGAGAAAATAAGGGCTCCTAGAGACTTGGAGGAAGGAGAATCGGGTTTGAGCCCAGGACACTGGCCATACACAGTGCCTTTCATTAAAGTGCCATACTATGTTCTGAAGCAGCTTGCCCTGAATAAATATCAAGATGCTTTCATCTGTGGGCTGTGAAGAGCCTCTATTTTGGGTATCTTCACTAGAGGATTGGGTTGATTTCTTGGCAAGCCAATCTGCTGATCAATGTTCCAATATTATGACCTCCCCTAAGGCCCCAAATGATAAAGGGAAATAGTTGGATAGACCTAATCTCTACTTTGGTGGCTCCATCTGCAAAGTGTAACTGATAATATATCTTCCCACCTTCTAGTATCATTCTCCTCCTCCCCACCTCCATTTCTCATCAGCAATGTAATAAAGACAGCAAATCTCTCCCCTATGGAAGGTTTTCAATTGTTGAGGGGGAAGGTGCTACATAAATGCTCAATATAGCCATCTTTTTTGGGAAGCTCATTCTCTGCGTGTGCTGACAGATAACTGTGATGTGGATGAAGCTAAGCACATTTTCTTTGGAAAGGAAAAAATAGATCAAGGAGGAGGAAAATTCATTAAGCATCTGGGGGAAAGACTCAGAAGACCCAAGCAAAAACGTGGCCAAACATCTAAATCAACATCCACTGCTAGCTATTTGTGTCTGCCCTTTGTTAGTATTAGACCCAGGAGGCATGTAGAGTGTGGGATGATATTAAAAGAACTAGAAGCAAGCAGGGAAGTGAAGGGAATGTGAGCTTTAGGAGAAGAGAACAAGATTTTCAAAAAGAAACATAGGTCACAAAGCTAATCTTTGTTAAAATGAGGTGGTGTGGGGCATAGAAAGAGACTGCATGTCTGTTTTGTCCTTAGATGTTATTTTCCCAGCAAAGATGGTTAAAGCTTCTAAAATGTAGGGCTAAAGCAAAAACGCCAACAGACTGAAAAAATGATTTTGCTTTTAACAAATCATTGAAGAGCTTGATAAGTTTGAAACCAAATTGATATAAAATCTAAAGCTTAAAAGTACAGACAAGTGATATCAGGGTCAAATCCTAGATTCTTGGCTAAGTAGCTATGTGATGTTGGGCAAGTCATGCTTCATCTATCTGGGTGTCAGTTTCTTCTTAGTTCTTAACATGGAAATTAACTAGATCAATTATTGTGAAACTATAGGTTATGTTCCATTAAGAATCACTTAATGAGAGATATTACTAAGGCAGATTAACTGAGCATAAGAATAGTGTGGAAAGAAGACAAAAGCTTGAGCAATACTGGATTTTCTCAAAGATCTTTTTCTGAAAGATAAGATTTAAAGAACTGACTCAGGATTAATCTTAATTTTATAAATTCACATAATTAGGTCAATTGAAGGGAATATATGTAGAATCTGTCACACTTGATACACACTTAGCTGAAAATCAAAGGAAAGGATGGTAGTAGCTGGCAGAAACAGGCTTGGTAGAATCCATAGGAAGTCAAAGTCCCTTTTATCTGTGTGTCTTCAGATATATAGTAGAGGAGACAAATAACTTTACTATTGTGCAGGGGTTAAGTTGCCTTGGGGTCAGGGGCACCATCGAGAGTAATGAAAAGTAATTAGTCCTCAATTACTTTTTATCAATGAGCCATAGAGACCAGAAACTGGCTTCAGTTCCCAAACAGTAGAGCACTGGCAAGGGAGTCGATCCAAACTAGAAGTCGGAACTAGCTCCTGAGCATGGCAGACACAGAGGGCCTTCCATCCATGGTGTGGTCCTTGCCTACCTCATCAGAGCCATCCCTGCCTGCAGTAAGTTTCAGAATAATCTCCCTCCAAAGATGCCCACACCCTAATCCCCAGAACCTGTGAGTATGTTATCTGGCATGGCAAGAGATTTTACAGATGTGATTAAGAGTACAGACATTGACATAGGGAGACTATCTTGGGATTATCTAGGTAAGCCCAGTTTACTTACAGGAATCATCAAAAGTGGAGAGACTTGCCCAGTTTGCCCTGTTAGGGACACAGATGCTATATGGCTGGCTTTGAAAATGAAAGTTGCGGGGGGGCACTAGCCATGAAATCTGGGCAGTCTCTAGGAGCTGGAAAACACAAGGGAGCAGATTCTTCCCCCAGAGCCTCTAGAACAGAATGCTGCCTCACCACACCTTATTTTAGCCCCAGAAGACCCCTGTCAGACTTCTGAGCCACAGAACTATACGATAATAACTTTGTTTTAGTCTACTAAATCTGAGTATTTTGTTGCACAAGGATTAGAAAGCAAATGTGCTGTCTACCCTTAGTTCTACTTACATTCTATGCAGACACCTTAGAGCAGCTAGGTTTCCTGCCTTTGACTTGGTCCACATTGCTTCCTCTACACAGAATGTCTTTCCTAGTCTTTTTCCCTATCTTATCCCTCATACAACTAGAAGATAACCATTATCTTATAAGGACTTAGTTCAAGCATCCCTTCCTCTAGAGAGCCTTCTGTAAATACCCAAAACAATCTTTTTCCCAAACATAGGGTAGACTCCATTGCTCCTATCTGTATGCTCCCGTCACACATGTGCAGGTGCCCACTTTAGCACTGTATTGAAAGTATGGACTCTCTCCCCCGCAACTTGGTATGGATGCCCCTCAAGGGCTGGACTCCTAGTAAAATGCCTATCAGTGGGTCTTTGAAAATATGAATGTGAACAAAGCTTTTGCAGCAACACATCTTTATGTTCCCAAACCACATGAGAGAGAGCATATATGAAACACTCTCAATTTATTAGCAATACATTTTGTTAGTGGAGTATTTTATTTTTACTTTTTGAAACACCTGTTCCATACAGCCCTACAGTAGTTCTATCTTAGCAATAGGGAATATGTTCCAAGACCCTCAGTGGATGCCTGAAATCAGGGACAGTATAAAGCTCTACAAATAGTTTTTTTCTAAATATACATTTATCTTTAATACATAAGTTAGACACACTGAGAAATTAACAGTATATAATAGAATCTATAACAATATACTGTTAATAAGTTGTGAATGTCATCTCTCCCTCAACATATCTTGTACTGAACTCTTGTGATAATGTGAGACAAATGCCTATGTGGTGAGAGAAAGGGAGGTTATGATGCAGCATTTAAAACTTACAAATTTTTTATTTCTGGAATTTTCCATTTAATGTTTTCAGAACTGCAGTTGACTATGGGTAACTGAAACCATAAAAAGATGAAACTGAAGACAAATGGAAACTATGGTATTAAGATAGGGGCTAAAACAGAAGCCTAAGTACTGCCATCTTATAGAAAAGCCACCTGGGCACTGGGCAGAGGTGTAGTTCTCAGAACTGTTATTGTACTGTAATTTTCAAAAGTGTTTTTTTCTAAAGGTAAAAAATTTCCACTGCTACCCCCCCTCCCCTTGCAACAAACTGCTGACTTTAGCTTCTGTACAGACAGCTTGCCTTGCACACCCCTGTGCCCCCCTGAACAAAAATATGGTTTTGTAGCTTAAATGCCTTGCCCCCCCTGAGCTCGGGGCCACGGGTTGGAGAGACATGAGTCCTCCGTGGCCGCCGGCAATAAAGACCCTGCAACTTGGCACACTTTTGTCTTAGTGTTAAGTTTCTGTGCTTGCTCTGGTGCAACATTTTGGAGGCTTCAGTGAGAGAGATCTCTATCACAGACAAAAGCCGTCTGATTCTCGGCCGGGTGGTTGCCCCCGCCCCAGGGATCCCTAGGGGAGGCACCCCCTGAGACACTCCAGGGCCCCAGGGTTCCAGCCCCGTGGCGACTGTGTAACCAAGCTGCTGACATTCACCCAAAATTCTTCAGGGTCCTGGAAACCTCCGAAGGTAAGTCTGTTCTGGAATCTGGGGACCGGTCCATCTGTATCTGTAGCCTGAGTCGGGGACCAGATGCGGTCATTGCAACTCTGACCAGGCAAGCCTTCCCAAGACGTTGCCCAAGGCTCTGGTATTTCTGTAACCTCTGATTGCGCGGAGCCTCTGGTATTAGTGTTCGGTTGTTCTCCGTAACCTCTGTGAGTATGAAAATGAATGTATATACATGTAGTCTCATGGCCAGTAAGCTACAGGGCTTGTGAGGGCCTTCACCCACGGTTCCACGGGAGTGTCATAAGGCATAACGGTAATTCATCTCAAAACCAAAAATTCTGAAATGACCAGGCCTAGAGTTTATATGGGTACACCTCAGCCAAAACGTCTTAAAATATCCCTCCGGGGACGTGGCCAGGCAGGCATCAGACTGGTCTTCCATCTGGGGGGCACCCATCCTTTGTCAATCCTATATGTGGTTCTGTCTTCACTGTAGATTCACCAGTTTTGTTAGACTCCTGTTTGGCTAATGTTCAGTGGTTTAAACCTATTAGTCTTGAGGTAAATAATATTCTCCATTGGCTAAATAACCATTAACTTCAGAAAAACGTAATTAAGTTTACACCCCTGGAAATAATTCTGTCCTTTCCTTTTCTTATTCTATCATTGAGGCCTCATTCCTCTTGCTTCATGTCCAAAAAAAAATTCTGCCCTCGGCGACTTGGGTGTAATCTGTCTTAGGGAATCAAACCTTAAACTACCAGCCCTTTTCGCCCGTTTAGGGTAAAAAGAGTAATTGTCTCTTGTCAAAAGAGAAGAAAGAACAAAGTAGGGGAGGGGAAGAGGAGAGGACAAGAAAGTAGAGAAAGACAAGAGAAGAAAGAAAGAGCGAGAAGAGAGGGAGAGAGAAATTTAATGCTTTTTAGGGTCCCTATGTCAAGGCGACCAAAAGGCACAGGGGCGGGGAACTCGCAGCCTCAGGGTGGCTGCAAGCTCAGTTTTAAACTGACACCAAAAGTGTTTTTTTTTGTTTTTGTTTTTTTTTTTTCTTTCCTCTGCTGACCGCCAGCCCCGCCCGGCTTTCAGGCAGGCCACACCACCTCAGGGTGCAGTATTTTCATCCAAAATATGACTCAAAAAAGCTTTCTGCCTGCCTTTTCTACAAGTGGCCTATTAGCATAGTAGTTAACGTATAGGGCCTGCAACTGCAAGGCTGCTGGTTCAAATCCTCAGTGGAGCCAGCCTTAAATTTGTAAGGAAGCCTCTTAGAAAAACTCAGAAGCTAAAAGCTATAAAGCTTTAGTTTGTCTTGCTTAAAATTAACACTCCCTACAGCAAAACTTTTCCATCTAAATTGGCTTAAAACAAAAGCATAGTTAAAACCGGTTCCAGGACCCCAAGAAAAACCAAATGGTGTCATCTACTCCCAGCCCTGCACCCCGCCCCCCATGCATGACAGCCAATTTCAAAGTGGGGTTTTCAGGACAATATGGAGAAAAAAACGAAAACTCCGCATACTGTGTAAACTAAAATGGCCGTCATTTGTAGTGGGGTAGCCAGACAGGAGAACCTACAATCCAAACCCTGACCAATACCCATACATTGATCGGTGGCTGGATCTGGTCCAACGTCCCCCACCATGGTTAATCAAATGCATACAAAGGGCCATTGAGAACCAAGAGTTGCCCCCACCTTACCCTAGGCTTTCTAGACAAGAACCTTAACACCCCACCTCGGACAGCACCAGTGGCCAGCCCTTGCCCCCAATGCGTACCCGCAGCAGGGCCCCACACCCACCCGGGGTTCTTTGAGAGGCACCCCCAATGGAAGGCAGTAGCCGGGGTCACCCATTCTTTGTCCACATCCCCTTTTCCTCAAGTAACTTGTACAATTTAAAGGCTCAGCACCCTCCGTTCTCTAAAAAGCCGCAGGCACTCACAGGACTCCTGGAGTCTGTTCTGCAGACTCAGCAACCCACTTGAGATGACTGTCAGCAGTTACTTCTCATTCTGTTTACCACCGAAGAGAAGCAGAATTAAACAGGAGGCCCTTAAGGCTATTATAGGTTCAGTGGAAGGTACAATAAAGGAAAACCGGGACCGGATTAAAGACCTTTTCCCCTCTACCTAACCCCAATAGGACCCCAACACCTCGGGGGTCACCAGGCTCTAAACACTGTTCACCGGTATCTTAGCACAGGGGTTAAGGTGGGTGGTTAAAAGGCCCACACCCAGGCCCATCCTAATATGTGGGTAACACTTGCTGTGGGCACTGAGGAAAACTGTCCAGACCCCAGGCACGACCAGTACCTAAAAAAATCTTAGTTTATAGTAATAGTACTCAGCTGTTTCCTTTATATAATCCTGCATGTAGTCGAAGCTATACTAACGCATCTAGTGCTAATTTATAAAATCCTACTATATAACCGTATAGTAGCTTATAGTAGAAGGAATGCCTAAAGCAGTCAGAGCAAAAGCAGTACATGGGAAAACAACCAGACCATGACAAAAATCAAAAATCTAGGCGGTGGCATCCCTGCCTAAAAGGGCATACGCTGTATGACAGGCTTGAAGCAAGTGCCTTTCCTCCTAATAAGAGTTGTAGTACTTTGCATCCAGTTCCTGCGGAAAGTAGGCCTCGGGCCTAAGATCTGGAAGTAACCAAGGGAAAAAAATCCCCTCTGGTGTAACCAGTCACAGGGGCTGTACACCCTGTCTTTTCTCGCTTCTGTGCTAGCTCAAAAAATCCTCCCATAAATATCTTTTAAAAAAAAAAAAAACACAAGTCTGTCAGCTCCCATTACATTAAGCTTACAACACCCTTCTTTAAAATCTCCAGCCCCCTGTTGTGCACGGCTCACCTCCCTGCCTGGGTAACATAATAGGGTGGCCCCCTCACTTGTAACTCTGCCAGCCCCAATTCTGTCCCCCTAGAATGGTAAATTCTGCCAGACACAAGGATTGTGGTCCCCCAGACTTGAGGACGGGCCCTAGTTAGGGACACACACCAAAACACGCACTTGGGACAAAACTAAGCTGCTGAGGGCCCAGATACCACATTCCACATCTACACAAATTTGTCAGGAAAACAACTCAATGTGATGTATGTGCCAGGGTAGATCCAGGAGGCAACAGGTTTAATTGGGCAGGAATAAAACTTAGGGGAACTAGCCCTGGAGAGCATTGGGAAATTTCACTGGAGTAAAGCCCCCGGTAAGCAGCTACAAATGCCTTCTTATGTTTGTAAACACATACTCCAAATGGGTCAAGGCCTTCCCCACTAGGTCTAAGACCGCTTTCGTGATTGCAAAAAACTATTACAGGACCTGGTCCCTCGGTTGAGCTTGCCCCTAACTCTAAAATCAAATAGCCCTTCATTTACAGCACAAGTTTCTCAGGGCCTGTCCAAGGCCCTGGGTATATCCTAAAAACTACACTGTGCCTATTGCCCACAGAGTTCAAGGCAGGTTGAAAAAATAAACTGGATCATAAAAACAGTTCATCCTAAAAACCAGTAAAAACTGGGTCAGCCTGCTTCCTTTTGTCATCCTCCGTGTCCAATGCACCCCCTACCAAAAAGGTTTCTCCCCCTATAAAATCATGTTTGACAAACCCTCCTCCCTTACTCCCCAAACCTGTGGACACAGTGCAGGCTAAAGTCCATAACCATGCACTCCTTAAGTCCTTACAGGCATTCCAGTTTGTTCAATCCCGAGTGCACCAGCTCATCATACACTCAACCCACACTAGTAAACCTCACAGACCAGCCAGCACATTCCTTCCAGCCTAAAAACTGTCCTTGTTAAATTTCGGTCTAACTCCCCGTTGAAAGGGACCCTACACGGTTATCCTAACCATTCCCACCGCACTTAAGGTAAACAGACTGACAGCCTAGATTCATCACACCCACATCAAGCCTGCCCCACCAGAAAAACTGTCAACCACTCATCACTAAATCGGCTAAAGCTAAAACTTTTACGCTCTTCACAATCACCTCCCTTACCTCCCTAACCCTGGCTGTAAGCCCCCATGGCAAACCCCCCCACTAAAGCCCACGTACTATCAATCCTTACCACGGGCTCCACAGGAGAGTATGTTCCCTAATAAAACAGAAATCCACTCTTGTCAACATAACCCTTAAGTACATCCTAAAAAACTGTTGTCTTCACCTTAAAACTGTGCCCTCCTGGGCCCATTCCTGACCCTAAACATAAATCCTAGGACAAAAAAATATAGCCGGGTGTGGCAGTGCAAGAGCAGAGCAACAACTTCAAACTTAGATTATATATGTGTCCGGAGTCCACCCCACAAAAAAAGTAAAACTAAAAATTTAAGTTCCTTTGCCCCCACTGGGGTTATAAAACTCTTTCTACTATATCAAAATACATCAAAAACAAAACAAAAACTCATCTCCTTTCAGCGGGTGTCTTCCCCCATCCCAGTGCTCTGCCGGGTCCTGTAACCCAGTCAAAATAACTGTACCCCAAATAGTAAATGGACAACAGGGCAAACTTGGGGGCTCAGGGTATACATGGACAAGTAAAATATAGGAGTCAGGTAAACTCCCTAGCCAAAATGGTACTCCAAAATAGACAGGGGCTGAACTTACTGTTCCTAAAATAATGGGGGGCTCTGCAGCTCTCAATAAGCAATGCTGTTTTTACGCTAATAAATCTGGACTTATCCGAAACAGGCTTACCCTAATTAGGCCAAATCTAAAAACCAAAAAACTCCTCCAAAAAGCTTCTAAAAGTTGGTATCAAAAAATGTTCTTAGTCCCCCTGGCTTACCTCTCTACTCACTGGATTGGCAGAACCCCTAACCCTACACATATTAAAACTAATGTTTAGCCTTTGCCTTTTTAAATCAGCTACTCAAAATCCAGACAAAAATCAATTCTGTAAAGTTAATGGTCCTAAAATCCCAGTATGGGCCCTTAAGCCAGACTAACCAGTCTTAATCAGGGAATCGATGTAATTCATACATGAAACAACGGGGGAATAAGATAGGGGCTAAAACAGAAGCCTAAGCACCACCATCTTAGAGAAGCCACCTGGGCCCTGGGCAGAGGTGTAGTTCTCAGAACTGTTTACTGCAATTCTCAAGTGTTACTTTCTAAGGGTAAAAAAATTCCACTACTGCCCCCGTCCCCTTGCAACAAACAGCTGACGTTAGCTTCTATGCAGACAGCTTGCCTTGCACACCCCTGTGCCCCCCCTGAACAAAAATATGGTTTTACAGCTCAAATGCCTTGCTCCTCCTAAGCTCGGGGCCACGGGTTGGAGAGACATGAGTCCTCCATGGCCACCGGCAATAAAGACCCTGCAATTTGGCACACTTTTGTCTTAGTGTTAATTTTCTGTGCTCTCTAGTGCAACAGTATTTGGCTTTTGAACTGCATTAGGAGACAAGATACCATCACCTTCTATCTAGAGGCACCTGAAAACTCGCAGAACATTTTATGGCTGGATATTTTCCTAGTTTATTTTGAAATCCAAAGTTGAACTGAACTTTGTTTCCCAGAGAAATTTCTTCACTCCCAATTCTGAGAGCTACGAATGCTCTTCTTTCCAGTGTAGAGACTCTTCTCCATTCAATATTTCAGACTCCCAGGGTATATTCACCAGACTATTTGACCCTCACCACCTAGCATTTACTGATCCCATTGACTCTTGAAACAACTAACTTGACCCTCTACCTGGGGAAATTCTCTGGCTTTCTGTCCACACTCTTAGGATTTAGGAATGATTCCTGGCTGTACATCCACCAACCACATTGAGAATCTATCTCCAGATTTATCTCCTTCATATTTGTCAGTTTTGACTCAATGATGCTCATACATACTGAGTGGGAGTTTAAAGCCAGACTTCTTTTTGACAGGTTGTATGAGCAACAACAAAGTCATTAAGGAAACTGGCAGAAACAGAAGACATAGTATGGCTTACAAGAAGAGTTCAAGGAAAAGGAACTATTGCTTCTCTGTGCCTGAGGCTCAAGAAAGGTAATGGATTAGGACTAGGAGACAAAGGAGAAAAGAGAAAAATTCTTTGGCAAAATGTTGACGTGGGTTTTTTTTTTCCTGCCATTAACAACACGTTTTATTACCAGATTCCTTGCAACATGCATTTTTTGTTCACTTGTCTCATATGCTGTGAAGGTTCTTTCATTTCTACCCTTCAATAGATACCAGGAGGGCAGAGAGCCAATTCCATTCCCTTTCCCTGGAACCCCCTGCTATCTCATGAGATATAATGAGTGTTCTAGAATAAGGGGTTCCGTGGTCAGAAAAAAATTAAGGAAACACTGTGTTAAAACAAAATATTGGGTTTCTTTGCTGCAAGACTTAGGAACTTTATCATTCTAACATGTGCTTATATTCAAAGAAAGTTTATATTGCAAGCTCATGTGGCCAGAAACCATTTTGTCAGAGGAACATCTATTATGATATGCTTTGGAGGAATGTTTAAGGGAAGTGTCTTTCAAACTGAACATCGAGTTTGAAAGACACTTCCCTTAAACATTCCTCCAAAGCATATCTGAAATGTAGGCTTCCAATAAATATTTGGTGAATGAGAGCCAAAATTTTCAAAATGACCCAACAAAATTCTTTCCAGTGTTTCTCTATCAGAATATGCAAATAGGCTTCATGAACCTGTTTTTCTCAGGTCAACAAAATGTTTACAGGCAGTAAACAGACTACTTTGGTCCAAAATCTAGTGCTAACTTGTCAAAAAGAGGACAGGCACTTTCTAATATCAATTATACCCAACCCAACACTCTTGACATTTTCTTTCATGCTTTGTCGAGCTTTATCGAAAAACAAAATTGCGATTAAATGAGTTCTCCTAAAACTGCATCAACTGGTTGTCTAACTACGTTGGTTGGTTGGTTGGCTTGGTTTCCTATCAATATAGCTTGAGTAACATGAACAGTCACTATTTTCCCCAGGTTTTTCTGTTACTATGTTTCTTTATAGTTTGAAATTGTTTATGTTCTGCTCTTTCCAATGGAAAAACAATACCGATTTAAGGTGTTCCCCTACTTCAGAAAATTCGTTTTCCTCTGATTTTTGTTTTGCATGTTTGGAAGTTTATACCAAAAATAGCATAGTTATATGCAACCTTGTTTTGTGTTCTAAGTTATCACTCTGGGGTCTCCGGCATGTCTGATTGTCCTGCAGTGCCTTCAGGATAAAGTACAGATGGCTTTGTTCCAATATGGAGGCCTGGATGTTGTCATCTTAATACTCCATCTGATAACGGGTCAGTTTTAGCCCTGACACTTGTATATTGTACCCAAGTATTCAAGAGACTTTAGCATGAAAGGAGAGTCAGGAGAAAGGATAAGACCAGAAGCTAGGTTGCAGAAACTGGGGCACATAGGATTTGGGATAGCTAGGACTCTAGATCAATATGAGTACATTTGTCATCACTGGACAGCAGGATCATGTATCTGGGAAAGTGGCAAAGCTCTTTCCTCTCCCTACTTTTTAGAATCCCTCCAACCTCATCCCATACTCTTCCCCCAGTTGCTCCCTGCACCCATGCCTCTGCTCACTGCAGATTCAAGTGATTCTTCAAGGGAATCTTGGCTTCCCAGATTCAAGTGATGTCCTGCCTCAGCCTTCTGAGTAGCTGGGACTACAGACATGCATCACCACATCCAGCTATTTTTTGTAATATTTTTAGTAGAGACAGGACTTCATTATATTGGCCATGCCAGTCTCAAACTCCTGACCTCAAGAGATCCACCCTCTTTGGCTTCCCAAAGTGCTGGAATTACAGGTGTGAGTCACCGTGCCTGGCCCTTTTTACTTAAAGGTTTTTTTTTTTTTTTTGGTTCTGTCTCTTCCTGAGATACTTGCTTTAGATGATTGAGTTTCAGCATTGTCTTTTCTAAGATGGGAATTTAAGGTTGTCATTTGTTTGTTTTGACTTGGCTATATCTTGATGTATCATTTTCATTGTTTGGTTAAAATATTTTCTGTCTGTGACTTCTTTGACCCATGGGTTTTTAGAAACAATTTCCTAAGTCAAATCATTTTTTTGCTAGTTACTTTTGTTTTTGGTTTCAAGCTTAATTTCACTCGCATTTGAATACATAGTATCAAATATTTGCCTTTTTGAAATTTAAGACTTTATAACTTGTCTATTTTGACAAGTATCTCGTGTGCTTGGAAAACAATTCTTTTAGTTTTGTAGTAGACTATCCTATATAGGTCAGTTTGTATTTAACATGTTCATATTGTCTCTATTCATTTTTATCTGCTTATTACTGAGAATATTAAGTTAAAATCTCCAGCTGTAATTTTTAAGTCTTACTCTGTCCTCTGTAACACTGTTACCGAGGCAGGAGTGCAGGGTGTAATCTTGGGTTACTACAACCTCCGCTTCCCACGTACAAACAATTCTTGTGGCTTCACCTTTCAAGTAGCTGGCACTACAGGCACGTGCCACCATGCCTAGCTAATTCTTTTGTATTTTTAGTAGAGATGGCCATGTTGGCCAGGCTGGTCTCAAACTCCTGGCCTCAAGTGATCTGCCAGCCTCAGCATCCCAAAGTGCTGTGAGTACAGGCCTAAGTCTCCACACCTGGCCTCCAACTGTGATGTTGAATTTGTTTCTTCTTTGATTGTCTTTTTTTAAATAACATCTCCATCTTCTAACAAATTTCTAGCAATGCTGTTGGCTTCAGGTTTACTTTATCTTACATTAGAATAGTTATATCGTCTTTCTTGTGGTTAGTGTTACAGGATACACCCTTTTCTATATTTTTACTCTAGCCCTCTGCTTCACATTTTAAAGCTTAAACTTTGTAAGGAGCATATAATTGGATATTTGTTCTGTATACGCTCTAACAATTTCTGCTTTTTAATTGGAGTCTTTAGTTCCTTTATATTTAATGTAATTACGGATACATTTGGGCTTAAATCTATCATCTGATTTTGTGTTTATCATATCAATTTTTATTCCTTGCCTTTTGAATTAAGCATTTTAAAGATCATTTTTCTATTTTCTCCCTTAATGGTGGTTTTAGTGGTTATCTTAGACATTTCAAGATGCATTCGTAATGTTTGAGTCTTCCTAACATGAGTTTTCACTGCTTCCTAAGTAATCTGACAGCACTTCAACTTTTTACCATTCCTCATTGCCTTCTATGCTATTTTTTATTGTATTATAACTCTTTATATTTTTAAACCACAAAAGATGTTGTAATTGTTTTTCTCAATCATAGTTTATTTAGATTTTCTCACTCTTCCTCCCTCACAGTGATCTTCAGTCCTTCCTGCACTATTTTGTTTCCATTTAAGGTATTTTCTCTTATTCTGTATAAAGTGTTCCTTTTAGTATTCTTTTTAGTGCAAGTCTCCTGGAAACAAATTATCTCATTTTTTGTTTGTCTAAATCTGTCTTTATGTTGCTTTATTTCATGAGGATATTGTCACTATATATAGAATTCTAAATCGGCAGTTATCTCCTTCCAACTCCTCAAAGATATTAATCATCTTGTTGAATTCTGGCATTCAGCATTTCTGTTAAAGTCAACTGTCAATCTCATTGTTTTGAAGGAGGGTGTCTTTTTTTCTGGCTATTTTAAAGATTTTTCTTTGTAGTTTGATTTTTGTCAGTTCAAATAGTTTGTGTTTAGATGTGGTCCTCTTTGTGTAATCCTGCTTGGGGTTTATAGCACTTCTTGACTCTGTAAGCTTGATATCTCCATAATAAGCTACGTATTTGAAGGCTTTTAATCAGTCAAAGTAGTTGTGAAACCTTCTGGCCCGCAGTTGGAGTTAGCACAACGAAGCTGTTGAACCTGATACGAGAGGTCTCTGGATGAAGTAACATTTCTCCCTGGAAGATTAAATTTTTTTTGACAGGTAAATAGACCACGTGAAGATCAGCTTCATCCAGTTGCAGCTGGACTTAAAGCTTTGGTAGAGCTAGTTTGGGGCTTAATAAAGATAGCATCAAATTCCTTGATATTCCTTTTGTTGAGTTGCTGCTCCTCTAACTGGGCTCTGAGACTTTGATAAATCTAACATGGCAGAACGTTACTGCACCTGGAACTCCAAGTTCTTTGGCTCTCTGCTAAGCATAAATTTCTCAGGCTAGGTTTGCTGCTTGAGCTTCCCAAGGGAGCAGCATACTAGAAAGGGCTCCTGTTGCTAGCTCCTCCTGCAGGTGCCAGACTCTTCTCATATTAAGGAAGCTGACATGGGAAAAGTTGCCACCAGCTGGCCTGATTAGGTGGGGCTTTCCCTGTGCCTGCACAGGGGGACGTCATGCCTTGACAGGCCCATGTACAGAAAATGGTGGATAACCCCGCCTTGGGCAGAGATCTTAGTATTACAATGAGATTATAGTGAGAAGAAAGTCATGAAAGCTCAGTGCTGGATTTCATCTTGTCTTCAGCAGGCTGGATCTGGTCCAGTTCCTCTAAGGAATAGAGTCCGGATTCAGCAACCTTGGAAGATATTAATCAGTTAAATGGTTAGGTTCTTCCTTTTATGATTTGGATTTCAGCCTGATCAGCTAAGTTAGGAGACACTATGTGATTTGGGTAGCAGTGAAGGCTGGGGGAGGGAATATATCTAAGACATGTAAGAGCCATTGGGATCTTGGTTACCAAGTTTGTCTCAGAAGTGATGCTGTGCCAATTTTTGGTCCAGGTCTTAAGAGACTGGCCTTGTCTTTTGAAATGCCCACTCTGGAGGAAGCCAGTCACTATATGAGAAGTCCAGCTACACTCAGACTCACTATATGAAAAGTCCAGCTACACTCAGACTTCCATGCTGTGAGGAAGCCCAAACCAGTCATGTAGAAAAGACTTCTATAGAGATGAATGCTTGACTACTCGGCAGCTTTTTTTTTTTTTTTTTTTTTTTTTTGATAGTTTCATTCTCACTCTGTCACCTGGGCTGGAGTACAATGGTGCAATCTGGGCTTACTGCAACCTCCGCCACCCAAGTTCAAGCAATTGCCCTGCCTCAGCCCCCTGAATAGCTGGGATTGCGGGCACCCACCACCATGCCCAGCTAATTTTTGTATTTTTAGTAGAGACGGGGTTTCACCATGTTGTCCAGGATGTTCTCAATCTGTTGACCATGATCTGCCTGCCTTGGCCCAAAGTGCTGGGATTACAGGCGTGAGCCACCGTGCCTGGCCACTCAGCAGCTATTTTAAACCTCCCAGCCCAGGCTCTAGGCACTTGAGTGAAAAAACGTTCAAACAACTGCAGTCTCAATATCTGGCTGTACATGAAGATCGCTGAACTACCCAGCTAAGTCTGTCAGCCCCCAAAATGATGAAAGAGAGTAAGTTTTCCTCTTAAATCTGTTTTGAGATGCCTTGCAAAACAGTAACAGATAATGGGAACATGGTCTACTAGAGAGCAGCTTTTAACACAATGGCACAGCCCTTGGTTAATTCCCTGTCTGGAGTCTCAGCTGAAAGCAGGAGGGTATTTCATGGAGCTTCTCGGCTTTGTTGGACCATGAACTCCAACTTCTGTCTACCCAGTGCTAGCTGATTGCTAAAACTCCCTGCTCAGCTACTTAGGCCTGCAGTTGCTACAACCTGAGACTTTCTTTAGAGATTTGCCTTATTTTGCCAAATGTAAGCACAGCTAGGAGTTAGAGGATGCCTCAAGGGGAAATTTCATGCTGAATTTTGGGCTCAGTTTTCCAAGGTTCCCTTCATTCCAGGTATGTTTCAATTGTTCCCATCATTGAAAGATAGGGCAGTAGCAAAAAAATTGGGAGGGCAAATGGAGAAAAGATTGACAATTATGGAGTAAAAGGGGAAGTTGGCAGGTATAGAAACAAGCACATGTTCAAATTTGTATCTCAAAGCTTTCTATATTTCCTGCATATCAGTTTCTCACTATAATCGCATGTTTTTGCTTTAGTTGAGCAACATTTATTTGCCTAGGTTCTGTAAATTGCTTCCCTATATCCATGTCCATCTTCACCCCAAGGCCATGTCTTTCTGACATGCTCTGTATTTGATCTTTTACTGCCTTGAGAGGTTAGAGATAAAATTTTATGCAAACTTTGTATTTCACAAATTAGTTTAAGTTCTGCTTTCTGTACCTTGTCATATTCATCAGGCAGCAGCTAATTGACACTCTTGTTCATAGTGATCTTAGCCAAATTAGAATAGTCGTTAGGGACATGTTCTATCCTCCAAGGTGCCACAAATAACAGTTTGCTAGTCACTTCATTACTATACAACATGGATTGCCAGTTTTCCAGTCTCCCCTAAAAATTTTCTCACCACTTTTCTAGGCTTAGCTTTTAGAGTCTCTAGTCACTACTCCTACACAAAGCTAATGCCACATATTTTAGGATTTTGTTTTAGGCATCAATTTCTGTATCGGTAATTGCTGTGCAGTACACCATCCCAAAACCTCGCAGCTTAGAACAACAGTCTTTTTCGTTTCTCATGGGTCTACAGGTTGACTAAGCAGTGTTGCTCATCTGAGCCAGATTTGACCTTTATTTGGGCTCCCTCATGCATCTATGACCAGGTAGGGGCCAGATAAGGGTTTGTTTCTAAGGGTTGGCTCACCTCTCCTACATAGGCTTCCTTACCATGATCAGGACAACCCAGTCTTGCTCTCGTGGGAGAGGCAAGGCTCCAAAAGACCAGAAGTCATGAGGTCTCTGGAGTTCCAGCGTGAAAACTGGGATAGTATCACTCCTCCCACTCTCTTGGCCAGAGAAAATGACAGGCCAGCCTATACTCAAGGATGGGGGGTGAAGGGGAGGAATACAACCTCCTGATGGGCTGCAAAGTGTGTGGATGTAGAAACTGATGAAAAATTGGGGGAAACTTTTTTTACAGTCTACCACAAGCTATGACAGAAGTCAGCAGAGTAGAAAGCAATAAGCCAAAAGCATTGCATTTAAGGAAGCCTTCAAGACAAGGTTACGTATCTGAGCTAAGTGGTTCTTTTTTTTTTTTTTTTTTTTTTTTTTTTTGAACAGGAGTTGATCAAAAGAATAAAAGGCAGAAAGCATATCGGGTATAGAAACCAGAAGTGTAAAGACATGAAGATGTGAGATCACATTTGGTTCTGGAAACTGGGGTCCACAATTTCCTGATGTTGAGTTCCCTTCTCATCCTGTCCTCATTCTTACATTCTTCTTTGCTTGGAAAAATTTCAAACCTTCTGTAGAAAATTCTTAATTCACTCTTTCCCTTTTCTAATCTATCAGTGTAACCTCATGTGGCTTTGGCACTGGAGCCAGAATGACTAGGTTTCAATTCTTTTTCCACCTTCCATCTGAATAATCTGTGCCTTAGTTTCCTCATCTGTAAAATAGTAATAGCTTACTGAGACATATACACACATGCACTACACTGTATATATTCTCCTGTCCTATTCCATGGCTAATAATGATGATATGCCATATACTCAGATGATATCTATGGCATTTAGGATCATGAAGAAAAATCTGAAAATTGCAAGAATTAAAATAGTACCAGACATTGAAACAGGATAGGGGTTATAGGACCCTGGGACTGGGGTGAGGGTAGAACAGAGCTTGCTAGCAGAGGCAGAATGTGGGCCAAAAGCAGATCCAGGAACCCTCATGTGAGGTTAATTGGGGCTGGGATCAAAGTGTTATTATCAAGAGGCCTATTTAAGATATGTCGGGCTCTCTTCCCGCCGCCCAAGATGCCAAAAAGAAGGCCAAGGGGAAGGTGGCGGCTCCGGCCCCTGCTGTCGTGAAGAAGCAGGAGGCCAAGAAAGTGGTGAATCCCTTGTTGGAGAAAAGGCCTAATAATTTTGGCATTGGACAGGACATCCAGCCCAAGAGACCTCATCCGCTTTGTGAAATGGCCCCGCTATATCAGGTTGCAGCAGCAGAGAGCCATCCTCTATAAGTGACTAAAAGTGCCCCCTGCAATTAAACAATTCACCCAGGCCCTGGACTGCCAAACAGCTACTCGGCTGCTTAAGCTGGCCCACAAGTATAGATGAGAGAAAAAGCAAGAGAAGAAGCAGAGGCTGTTGGCCCGGGCCGAGAAGAAAGCGGCTGGCAAAGGGGATGTCCTCACTAAGAGACCACCTGTCCTTCGAGCAGGAGTTAACACCGTCACCACCTTGGTGGAGAACAAGAAAGCTCAGCTGGTGGTGATTGCACACGACGTGGATCCCATCGAGCTGATTGTCTTCTTGCCTGCCCTGTGTCGTAAAATGGGAGTCCCTTACTGCATTATCAAGGGGAAGGCAAGACTGGGACATCTAGTCCACAGGAAGACCTGCACCACTGTCGCCTTCACACATGTTAACTCGGAAGACAAAGGTGCTTTGGCTAAGCTGGTGGAAGCTATTCCCACCAATTACAATGACAGATATGAGATCCGCCATCACTGGGGAGGCAATGTCCTGGGTCCCAAGTCTATGGCTTGCATCGCCAAGCTCAAAACAGCAAAGGCTAAAGAACTTGCCACAAAAACTGGGTTAAATGTACACTGTTGAGTTTTCTGTAAATAAAAATAATTAATGCAAATTTTCCTTCAAAAAAGTGTCGGAGTAGGAACTGCTGTCCCTAGGGTAAAGCAAATAGATTTGAAAGAAAAGAGAGCAGGCCGGACTTGAAGACATCTCTGTAAGACAGGCTCAAGGACTCAAAAATAAAACCTCTTTGAAGAAATGGCGTAGGGTCTCTAAGTTGTGTATATGGTCCCTAAGTTCATAGGACAAAGTATACAGAAGTTGCCTAGTCACTGAGGTTGATTTATTAAAGATATCACCCATATTGTCTTTTTTTCCTACATATTGAACATATGAGTTCTGGGAAAACTCAACATCATACCTTTTTTTTCCCCACTCCCTCCTGGTTATTGCATACCCATGCCAGATATTTCTTAAATGCCAGCTTTACCATTTTTAACTTCCAAACCATCAGTCACTTTCAGTGACTAACGGACAAATGAACCACACTTAATCTGCCAGTCATAGACTTCTGCAAACTGCTCTCAAACTATTTCCAGCCTCTGTTCCTTATACATGCCAATCATTCCCACAAAGTAGATTTCTAATAGCCAATCCTGCATGATATATACGGCCCTGAAACATTCTTGTGCAATTGCCCATTCTCCACTTTTTCCCATCATTCAATCATCTAGCATCCTACCCCAAGGTTTTTCAAAAAGTGCTTATCGCATGCCTACTATGTACTGGTCCCCCACTAGGCATTTCAACAATGAAGGAGATGAACAAGATCCCTGCACCCCAGGATTTTGTAAGCTGTACTATTGTAACTTTTCTGTAAGTCTAAAAGTATTTCAAGATAAAAAATCAGTGACCAATATTACTGCTAACAAGAAATCTGAAATTTGAGGGAAAAAAAAAAAAGCATGTAAAAACTAGACCCCAAAGAGGATTATTGGAGATAAGGACACTTTGTAAATCAAAGGAATCGAGCCGGCAGGAAGAGATCACAACTGTAAATCTGCGTGTGTGTGTATATATGCATACGTATACACGTATATATATACTCCAATCCTGTCCTATTCCATGACTAATAGAGCAATGATATGCCACATACTCAGAGATGACATCTGTGGCATTTAGGATCATGAAAGACTGAAAATTAAGAAAACATCAAATTATAATTCATATACTTTCTACTTGTAAAGGCAATGCTTCAAAGTCAACAGTGGTAAGATAGATTTTGAATTACTCACTTCACTCTGTTTTAAACTCGAGGTGAATCCTCCTCCTACCTCTAAATTAGCCTCTGACTTGGCCAAACAAAATTTGAGTCAGAAGATGTCAAACTTTTACCTGGTAAAAAGTTGACCTTCTCTTCCCCAAGAATCTATTTCAAACACTAGTCACTTCGTAGCCTTCCATGTTTCTCACCATAGGCTATTGCTTGCTTTCTCTTCCCAGTCAGAGTTAGCGTAGACTTCCTAACCCCAACTCGGACACTTCATAATGAATTGCCACAATCTGGTAGATATGGAGCTATAAGCCTATTCCCTTTGTTGAACAAGACTGGGACTCTTGCTCTAATCTGCTGACCATAAACATTCCTAAGTAGCAGAAGCTACTTAGGAAACAACCCCCAATATAACTAAAACACATTTCCCAAATAACCAGTTTTAAGGCCTGTGATTCTATCCAACATTTGTTTTTCCCAGGAAGTAAATTAGTTACTACAAACAGGGAGATCCAGAATCCATTGCCATTTAATTTACTTGTGGAAATAAGGAGTTTTTCACAAATATTTTAGGCCTTCAATCATGGATCAAGATTATTATAAATTTAATGTCCAATTATTAAAGAATGGTTAATTATAGTGCATAAAGGTTGCATTACACAAACATTTTTTTTGAAAAAACTTGTATGCATTTCCCATTGCTGTTAAATTTAAGGAGTAAGTAAAAAGGTGGTATTCAGAGCTGTTTATAAAATACAATGCCATAAATATACACAAAACAGGCTGGCAGCACAGGCATCAGAATTTTAAGCTATATTAATTTTCCTTTGCAAGTTTGTGTATTTTTGAAAGTCTGTCAGCATCTACTCACCTCCTAAAGTTGGTTAATTCTTTTTAAGAACCACCAAACAAAATGCAAAGGCCAAGAAGTTGGCTATGACAGTTCAAAATTTGCTCATCAAATTGTCCCCTATAAGAATAATAAGCAGTCTATTCTTTTCATAAGGAGTTATTTCATTTTTCCCTAAGACGGGTACAATCTTAAGTATATTTTAATTTTCTCAAATCAAGCTACTGCAAAACCTACTTTCTCCCTGGCTCGTTACAAGTGTTAGTAACTAGTCTCTAATGAGAAATACAATTTAACAAATTGTAAAGGGCAGGATGCCTGAGCAGTAAGGATTGTTAGGCTGCATGAACTCCCAAAACCCACAATAGGATTTTCTACAATCACACTTTTGTGTCCTCGGTTAGAAGTCAATAGGCTCATGCATGATAATGAGGCCTCACCTCCCCAGAAAAAGCACCAGACAGCTTTTTAACACATTTAATTTTTCTTCTGTTACCGAGACCATAATGCTAGTCCCAGTTGTACTTAGCAAAAGCTAAATGGCAAATGAAGTTAAAACAATTCAGTTGATGGGAAAAGCATTTCTTGGGTGGATATGATGAAAAATAAAGCCCAAGATTCAACATTTAAGAAAAGGTTAGTCTGAGGGGAAAAGCAAAAGGCAATATAATGGGATGATAACCAAATTGTCTTCACATTCCCCCTTGCTGGTTTCATAACAATTGCTGCATACATACGAGAGATTAAGCTGCTTTTTTATACCAAACTTCAAAACGGCTTAGAATATTTTCACATTCAGTCAGAACCACAAGATGGAAAAAATATTCTTTCCTCTTTGATTCTAAATAAAACTGAGTAGTTTTTTTTTAGAAATGAGGTAGGACAGATGGAAACTGAAGGTACTCGCATCAGGGCCACACATAGAGGTTTCTATCCAATATTTGAAGGGAGAGATCCACATAGCCATACAGGGGTCCACTGCCACGTACTAGCTGCTGGATGCAATTACATTAAGAACTTCACGATTCAAAGAGCAAAGCATTTGCTAAATGAATCGCATATGTGGCCAGAATATTAATGACTATTATCATACTTAGCCTGTAATCCTCAAGTGAGTCATTTCACAAAAATTCTTTTATAAAAAAAAATCAACTAATCAGTGAAAGGTAGGCTCATTTTCAAAGCTAGATTTTTTTTCCCCTCTATATTTCAGCAAATTCTATTTTTCCTTAGAATGTCTGCATTGATGAAGTTCAATGTCTGTACTAGTTTTCAGCTACAGAGTAACCATAAATAAAATTCAAAGAGATTCTCTTACCTGGGATTTCTTTTTACAGAGTAATCTAGTGACCCCCCCTTTCATGATCTGCATTAGAATCATGAAAAGATATTTATTTAAAAACAGATTTTGGGGACTCAACTCAAAGTTAATTATACACAATCATAGGGTAGGTGGTCAAGAATTCCCACTTCTAAAAATTTCTTTATGATCACTAAAATCTGAATATTACTGCTCTAAATTTTCAAAAAGATACTCCATAAAAAGAAAATGATGAGGAGCGAATGATAAAATTTAATACTAGAAGAATTACCCCAACTCATCCACTGCCAGTGGATTTGCCTGAAGGTCTATCTTATATGAAAAGAGGCATGCCCAAGATGTTCCTGGAGAGGTGCTCCAAGGTATTTCTGGCCCCATTAACTTAAAAGTGACAAGGACACACTGAAGTTTCATCTACGGATCTCTTTAAATATCAGATTTTTACATTCTATATTTGTCCTTTCATTAGATATGGTTTTAGATTTTAGGCATATCTAAATTTATAGGTGCTGGTAAAGAATAGCATAGACATAAGGAACATAAATGAAATATCTGCCCAGCTGCCTGTAAGGTGCCAATACGCACACCAAAAAGCCACCTGGATGAATTCAAAGGAATGTGAGTGAGTCTGGGGTTTAGATGCAGGTTTCATAGCCAACTTGAATCTAAGACAGAAGGAAAGTTGTTTCTCAGATAAGTGAGAGAGGATGACATAGAAGAGAGGTTTCCAAATTTGGTTGTATAATATGTTTTGAATCACCTAGAGAACTTTCCAAAAAACTCATTTCCAAGCCTCAACTCAGTATTATTGAAACAGTGCAGAGAGCTACAGTTTTAAAAATGCTTAGCTGGTTCTCAAATGCAACAATACTTTGAAATAAAGGCTTATCACAGCCTGACCATAATTACTAGAAAAATAATTCAAAATGTATTACTGTTGACTTTGAAGCATACTTTACAAGTAGAAAGTATACAAATTTGTTATAATTTGATATTTACTTTTTAACTTTCAGATTTTTTTCGTGATCCTAAATGCCATGTATTTCATCTGAGTACATAGCATATCGTCACTTAGTCATAGAATGGGACAGGATTGAAGAATACATATATAGTGTGTACATATATTAATGCTGTATTTGGCACAGATTCATATTTGGTACAAATGCAGATTTACAATTGTGATATCTTCCTGTTTGCTTGATTACTTTGACTTACAAAGTGTCCCTCTTTATCTCTAATAATCCTCTTTGGGGTATGGTTTTTGCATAGTATGTTTTTCTTTTTGTTAAATTTCAGGGAGATTTCTTGTTAGCAGTAATACTGGTCATGTAATTTTGTAACTTATCTTGAAATAATTTTAGACTTACAGAAAAGTTACAGTAGTACAGAGTCCCTGCATAGCCATCTCACAGCTTCTCTTCATCTTCACATCTTGTATAACCATAATAAAATTACCAAAACTTACAAATTAGTATTAGTACATTTCTATTATTTAAACTCCAGGCTTTCAGATTTCTCCAGATTTTCCACTAATGTCCTTTTCCTATTCCAGGATTAAGTTCAAGAGCCCACATTTCACTTAGTTGTCACACCTTAATGTCCTCTGGTAATTCCTCAGTCTTTTCTTGTCTTTTATAACCTTGACACTTTCTGATGTGTTTTGGCTGTGTCCTCACCCAAATCTTGAACTGTAGCTCCCCTAATTCCCATGTGTTGTGGGAGATGAATCATGGGAGTGGTTTCTCCGTACTGTTCTCATGGTAGTGAATGTCTCATGAGATGTGATGGTTTTATAAGGAGAAACCCTGTTCGCTTGAATCTCATTCTCTTGTCTGCTGCCATGTTAAGATGTGCCTTTCACCCTCTACCATGATTGTGAGGCCTCCCCAGCCAAGTGGAACTGTGAGTCCGTTAAATCTTTTTCTTTATAGAGTACCCAGTCTTGGGTACATCTTTATTAGCAGTGTGAGAATGAACTAATGTACTTTTGAAAAACACCAAGCAACTATTTGGTAGAATTTTCCTCAGTTTTGGTTTGCCTGATATCTCATGATTAGATTGAAACTAGGCACTTTTGGGGGAAAAAATACACAGATGATATTCCCTTCTTGGTACATTGTATCAGGCAGTATATAGTGTTTGTGTTTTATTCCTAGTGTTGTTACCCTTGATCACTTGATTATGATGGTATCTTCTGGGTTTTTCTACTATGAAGTTATTTCTCCCTTTGTAATAAGTACTGTGGAGGAGATGCTTTGAGTCTATGAAAATATCCTCTGTCTCCTAGACTTTTGCTCACTAAATGTACCATCCATGGGGGGGGATCTTGCCTAAAATTATTACAGTGGCACTATCATGGTGATTTCCTGTTTCCCTAATTTCTTCTACATTTATTCATTGGAATTCTATGAGCGAGAGCTTCCCTTTCCCTCATTCACTTACTTACACCAGTATTCTTTAGGTTATATAATACTGTCATCAGTTTTATTGTACAAATTTTTCTAGTTTGGGCCATTGAGAACTTTTTCATATTGGCTCCTGTGCCCTTTGACATGCCCTAATTTTTTTAAAGCACTTTACTTTTTGGCACCATAATGATAATCTCCATCTTTTCCTAGTTCTGCAATCAACCACTTTTCTCCAAGGAATTCTGATTGTAAAACAGCATTTACAAATTAAGATATGAGTGCTAGATGTGCTCATTGCTATTGATTTGCCATTATCCTCTCAGAAGTCACAACCCGGAAATATGCTTATGTTTTGCTATGCCATGATTATATATACATCTATGTTTATTTCTGCATTTATCTGTGTGTATGTGTGTGCATTCAGATACCTGTGATTCCAATAGCAATGCGGGTTTATTCTAGATGTTCCACTTCCCTTATTTATAACTTTTTTCTCAAGTGAAAAACCTGGATCTCATTATCTGCAATATTTTTACTTATTTGTTCAATCTAGTATATACTAAGAGTTTTATACTTGCTAACCTGTGCTCTTGTGAAAAACAATTTGCCAACTAGACTCGTTTACATACAGTTTTGTCTTCGGTCTTAAGAGTCCAGTCCAAAAATGCTGTTTTCTGAAGTAATTTGAGTTATTTTCATTTCAGGGTGGTAGTTATTCATTTGTAACACAGGTTCACTTGTAACATTTCATTTTGGTTTCCTATCAAATCCTGGTTAATTTTAAAAATACTTACAGTAAAACTAACTCTTCAAGGTAAACAGATACACAGGTTTTGACAAATGCATAGCATTGTATATCCACTATTACAGTCATAACAGAACACTTCCATCGCTGCAATTCCTTTGAACTGCTCCTGTGTAGTCAACTCTTCCACCTGCCCCTTACCCAAGTAAACCACTGATTCATTTGACATTTCAATAGTTTGGCCTTTTCCAGAATGTCGTAAATATAATCTAACATGCAGCCTTTTTGATTTGGCTTCTTTTACTTAGACAAGTGCATTTAAGATTCATATATGTTTCATATGAATCAATTTGATTTTTGTTGGTGTGTAGTTCCATTGTATGGATGTACAATAAGTAGTCTATTCATTCACTGATTAAAGGGAACTGGGCTATTTCCAAAGTGGGGCAAGTATGAACAAATCTGCTGTAAATACTCTTATATAGGTTTTTGTGTGAAAGTAAATATTCATTTCTCTTGGGCAAATATATTAGGGTTATACAGAGAAACTGAATATATATATAAAAGGGATACCCAGTATGATGTGTATATTAAGAGAGATGTAGATTGTGGAGGTTGTCAAGTCCAAATTCTACAGGATAGGCTGGCAGAATGGAGTTGATATTGCAGCTCAAATCAATCAAGCCATCTGCTTCAGGTTGGTGGGGAACAGGGACACATTAGTGAATTTCATCAGTATGCATCTGTTACTGCACTTCATTTGTTATGAAGTGAGTTTCTTGATCAGAAGTAGGGCTGTGTGGAATACTATGATGGTAGTATCTCACTTTTGGTACCAATACCTCAGTCATGCTTCTCTAGAGAAATAGAATGAATAGGAAGGGGACCGAAACATCTGTTTTAAGGAATTCTCATGTGATTTTTGGAGGCTGCCAGGTACAAAATCTACATGTAGGGTAGGCCAGCAGGATACAGGCCCAGAAAAGAGTTGATGCTGCAGCTTGAATCCAAAGGCAGTCTAAAGGCAGAATTCCCTCCTTCTCTAGGGATTTCAATTTTCTCTTAAGGCCTTCAACTGATTGATTGGATGAGGCCCATCTGCATTAGAGAGGGCAATCTTCTTTACTCCAAGTCTACTGATGTAAATGTTAATCTCATCTTTAAAAAGTACCTTTGCAGCAACATCTAGGCTGGTATTTGACCAAATATCTGAGTACCATGGCTTAGCCAACTTGACATACGAAATTATCCATCATAGTAAGTTTCTAGGAGTGGGATTGCCAAGTCAAATGATAAATGCATGTTTATTAGACACTGACAAAATATTTTCCATAGTGGCTGTGATTTTTTCATTCGCATCAGCAATGTATGAGTTCCAGTGGCACGATCACTTTTGTTTGTATTTAGCCATTCTGATGTACATGCAGGGTGTCTCGTTAGGTATTAATGTGTTTTTCTGAAAACTAATGATGTTGAGCACGATTCTATATGGTTATTTTTCATCCATATATCTTGTTGGATGAAATGTCTGTTTAGATTTTTGGCACTTTTTTAAATTGATGCTTATTTTTGAGTTTTGTGAATTCTTTATTCCTGATATGAGGCCTTTGTCTGAAATGTTATTTGTAAATATTTTTTCCTATCTGGAGCTTGTCCTTTTGTTCATTTAACAGTGCATCTTGCAGACCAAAAGTTTCCAAATTGCATAATACCCAACTTAGCAATATTTCTTTTGTGAATGTTTTTGGTGTGGTTTCTAAAAATCTAACTTGATCTCAAAGGTTTTCTAAATTTTCCTTTAGAGGTTTTATGTTTTCATTTATGTCTATAGTACATTTTGAGTTAACAGTTGTATAAGATACAAGATGTGGGTTGAGGTGGATCTTTTTGTTTGGATTTTTGCTTGTTTGGTTGGTTGGTTTGTTGGTGCCTTCCACCATGATAGGAAGCTTCCTAAGGCCTCCCCAGAAGCGGATGCCACATGAAAACCACAATACTTAATTTAGAAATGATAATGATACTCACAGGTGAAGATGGGTGGTGACCATTCATAAGAATTGATTCCTGAATAGTTATTTGCCCAATTTTTGTATGAATTTGTCTTATAAAAATTTACATATTCTTGATAAGTCCTTTATTTGCTATGTATTTTTAATAACCACTTTAAGTATGTGACTTGTCTTTGTCCTCATGATTTTTGAAAAGCAGACGTTTTAAATTTTGATGTACAACTTACACAGAAAAAGTATGATCTATAAAAAAAATTGGTATCTGTGACACTTTTGCCTAACCCAAGGCCACAAAGGTTTTTTATAGTTCTTGTATTTAGGTCTGTGATTCATTTTCAGCTGATTATATTTGGTGCAAGGTATAAATCCAAGGTGATAAAATTTTTAAATACAAATATTGTTCCTGCACCATTTGTTGAAAAGACTCTTGTTTCTCTGCTGCTCTGTCTTGGCATCTTTGTCAAATATCACATTAATTTGTTTCTGGGCTCTATTCTGTCAATCTATATTTCTATCCTTATGCAAATACTACACTGTATTAACACTTATAGCCATTTTAACCTTGATTTTAAAATATTAACACTAAATATTTTTCACATGCATGCTTTGAAATTATTTGGTTTACAACCTCTTAAGGTTTAAAGATTTATATGACTAAAAATATTTTATGTTGCTAAACTTAAAACTGAGAACCCATCAGTGAAAACTAACAAAACAGGGATGAAAGACTTTCAAGATGAAAATTCCATGATGATACAGAACTTTAGAAAACTCTAGTGAAAGCTAGTGAAATTGAGAGAAATGGAGAAATTATGGAACATTTACCAGTTTGCTTTATTAGGTGCATAAGAGATAATTGGATAATATTTTTAGAGTATCAATGCCTGATCTTCACTCCCAGATATATAGACTGTTTTGGGACAAGGCTACATTTGAGAACCACATACCAATCAAATAGATATTCCAGATATAAACAATCAACAAGCTTAATCATTGCAAAGAGAACAGTAAACAAATATGTAATAGAGATGAGGACTGCACTGCTGTAAGATATCAAGGAATGTCATATTCCATAGAAATATCACAGAAATACACCTTTATTTTTAAGATGTACAGTTACATATATTCAGATACAAGAAATCGATATGAGATTTGACCTTCACTTTGAGAGCTAGAAACAGTTATTATATATTAATAACTACCACTCTTTAAATATCTCCATTTGGCATCCCCAGAAGCAGATCCTGAGACAGTGATTCAATGCAGTTATTTTACTAAGAAACCCTGGAAACAAGGCAGCCAATAAAGGAGATGTCATGTACACAGCTATCACTGTGATCGGCTGGACCTTAATCCTACAGAGAAGTTCTGGGAAGGGTGCAAAACGCATCTCAGAGTTATCCTGAGGGCAAGCGCACTGGGACATTTATGCACCAACACTTGAGACTCAGAGTTTGAGGGCTTCTGGGAAGGGAGTGTTATCTCTCAGGTACTTATGTCCTTCCAAGTGTTCAGAAATAGCCCTCAGGCAAAGAGTGGATACACTGAAAGTTGGAAGTCCACTCAAGTACACACAATTGGTAAAGAATGAGGCACAGACATTTTATGCTTCGAAGCACTAGGGGATTTTGAGATCCGGTTAATGCATTATTTATAATCCTCACAAATACTGCAAAGAGGTTTTTTTTCTTTAAAAAGAAACCAAGACACATCCAATAAATAATTGTGTGCCTTTTATGGCCCAGGCACTGCTCCAGACACTAGGGATAGAGTGGTGAACAAAACAGATCATGCCCATATGGAGTTTACATTGTGGTGGCGAGACTGGCAGACGTGTAAGCCAATATAGCATCAGATGTAGATAAAAAGTGAGAAGGAAAATAAAGCAAAATAAGGGAATCGAGAATGATGAGGGGTGCTTTTTTAGACAATTAGTTTAGGGAAGCCTGATCTTAAAAGACGAATTTGAGAGGAGAAACGAATGCAGGGTAGAGGCAAGCCAAGTGAAGAGTTCAGGCAGAGGAAATGGCAAGTCCACCGAAGCTAGTGTGACTGGAAGAGAATGATGAAGGGAGATTAATCGGGAATAAGGCAAGAGACATATACCCTCATAGTCCATAGTGAAGAATTTGTAATTCATTTGTAATTGTAAGTGTGGCAGGTAACAATGGATGAAGAAAAACAAGCTAGGAATCTGGTATACTATTTTAGGAAAAACAAAGGTATTAAATGACTCTCCTAACAAGATAAAATTAACTGCTCAATCTGCACTTCAAACTTAAATCTGTCTTCCTTCCAAGATGATGATCTTTGCTCTGTGACATGCTGCTTCTCCCTTACAGCTTGACATTTTCATTTCTCTGGAGCTCTTCATGAATATGTACAATCAGTGATGTCTGTTTGCCAAATCAAAACAGGAAAAACAAGGAAAATCCCCCTAAATTGATAAATGAAAAAGAAATTCCATTGGCAGCCTGAATTTAATAAGCTTGTGGCTGTCCTATTTTTTCAAACCCTGGGAAGTAAGAACATTTTAAACTTGTGGCACTAATACTTCACTAGTATCTTTGACTACTGCCGACTCTCAGCATTATCTTGTGAGACTCCCAGACTCACTGAAATCTCAAATTGCTGCTTTTCTGCCTGCTGAGTGCTATGAGTTGAAAAGAACTGAGTCATTTGTTTCCTCCACAAGCCTGAGGTATTTCGTGAATCCCCGTTTATTTCAAGGATGCTTTCCTTCTTCGTTGGGAGACTTTTAAGTCCCAAAGGTCAGTAGAAAGCCTTGGAATATGAAGGCTTTTTCATCTTGCTAACAGCAGGAAAAGAATAGGCTCTTCCATTCTAACAGTAAGAGGACATAAGGAATGAAAGGAACAACAAGGTAATTTCATTTATATTTTGCAGGCAACAAAAGGAAACAAGAATAGCCCTAGCACAGTAATAGTTACCTAGGTAGCATTCTGCAACCTTGCTGGATTTGTCATGCTGCAGGAATATCGATGAGTCTGACTGGTAACTTTGGTCAACCAATGACAGGTTCATAACGCCTCTCAAACAGCATGTTGGCTTTTATAGACTGAGTCACTTCTCACCAGCACTAGCCCTCCTGAAGTTCCATTCAGGTATGAGTGATGGGAAGGTGGCCGTTTCTCCCCCTGTTCTGTATTTTTTTCAGAGATGCATATTATCATCTTTTGTTGTCTAAATCAATAATAAATCTCTCCTCCACTACCAGAACACTTGAAGAACACTAGTGGGTTGGTCCTGGATAATAATCCCCAACAAGGCAAATGCATGGTTTGCCCATGGATGTCAAAGATGAGAGAGACAGCCAAGTGGAGCCAGACTGCCCAAGTTCAAATCCTAGCTTCTCCACTTATAAACTATGTGGATGTAGCTCAATTTCCCAAAACCTCAGTTCTCTGATCTAAAAATGCATATGAAAACAGTAGTATTTACACTAGAATTGTAGTGCATTAATATAGGAAACAATATCTGGAATAACTTTCCCTCCATAATCATATTCACATACAACCTGATTAATTCCCACCTACTGCCCAGCACATGTCCCAGAATTCTACTGACTCTATTTCAGTACTATATGGGAGAAAGGAGTGCCATCTACTTAAGAGATTCCTGGAATCATTCATGCTGACCTGGGAGTCTGGGCTAGGCTTTCAGGATTCAGAATGGTTGTTCCCAGATGGCATCAATCCGTAGCTAGAACAAGAATGGATTAGAATTGTCCCAGGGGATTCCTAGCTGGCTAACAATAACCTTTCAATAATGATTCTCCAGAATTTTAAATTATTTGGACTCCAATAATTGCATTAGAGGAGGCTTTTGAAGTATAAATCATTCAGAACACTGCCTGGGCAGAGCAGTGCAGCATATAGAACTATTGGGTTTTCATCTATTTATATATATTTTTAGTGTCTCAAAAATCAGTAAAACTTCACTTCCATTCTTTTGCCATTAACAGAAAACTGGAAAAGGCAAAAATGTTTTGTATTTACAAAGATAAATGGCCTCTTTACCCAGGGATCGGAACCTCAAACAAGCACAAAAATAAAAATGCCCTCCCCCACGTCCTCTGAGCTGACCCTTGTCATCATAGACCAAGCCTTCAGTCCACTGGCCAGGGACCCTGTATATGAGCAATTCAAGATGAGGGCCAAAAATATCAGACCTATCTGTTCCTATGATATAAAGTTGAACAGAAGCTACATCAAGGGTCAAGTGTCCGTTTTCTACAGGACGCAGGTGGCTACTTATTAAAAAACAAACATGTCAGTCAAACTTTTTAACTTTTTTGTTATTTTGTTGTTAAATCAGTAAAAGAAACTGGGTCCTAGAAGCTGCAGTGATCTAAGGAGTGGCATTTGTGCATTCGTATTTTTACTGTTGGTCCTCTGGCATGAAGGGAGACAATGTTGAGTCTAATACAACTTGTATATATATGTTCATCTCATTGCAACAATAGAAGAAAAAACTATTTTATAATACAGAAAAATAACTCCTTTATAAAAGTAAGAGAAAAAGATAACTATGTAAACCCTCAGTGAAACTAGTTGTGGTGTGAAGAATTGAAAAGCAATTGGAGTTTGGAAGAGAATTTGTAAAAGTTTACATCTTAACTGAAATTTACATCCCGTAGAAAATGCATTTTTAAAACGATCATCTTTCCATCTTACCTCTTCTGGGCCAATAAGACACTAGGATATCTCTAATGGTATCAGTAGAAGAAATAACTTTTTTGTTTGCTTGTTTTGCTATGATTATTCTTATCACATTTTGTGGTTGAGCTTTTTAGCATTAAATACTTAAGAAAGTAGGAAGAGGGCTGGGGGGAAGAAAAGGAGCATCAGTGCCTGCCAGTCTCCCAAGTGATATTTTAATTCCTTGAATACAGGAACCTTATTTTTCCAGTCTGGGTTTATTCATATGAAAATGGGTTTATTCACATGAAAATGAAGATGGTATAACCTGCCCATGGAGTTACTGTAGGCTAAATATCTGACTGTTGGCTCGAAAGATATCATTGGCTTCCTTCCTCAGATCTGTAAATCAAACTTAGAAAATAACATCACTAGCAGATACAATGAATTGTAATCCCAGCAAGGTCAGGCAAGAGGTGGGATCAAAGCCTCCTAAATCCAAAGAAAAGATTGATTTCCATGAGTATAGAAAGCACATAATACACTTAGTGAGGCTTGAATGACATAAACAGCTTCATCACATCAAAGATAAGCAGGGCTTTGCCCACTGGAACTCGGGTCTCTTACTTTGTACTGGTTTAGGACAAATAATTAGTATTCCCTGGCATTTGTTGGATGATTGGTCTTCTAAGTCAAAACCATGATTTTCATGTTTCTAATCCTCATTACCATAAGCCAATATCATGTAATTTTTCATCTTGACTTTTCCTGTCATTCAGGGCAGCAGCCTTTTCATTATTTATGTATCACAATCAACCCATGTGCATTAGCCTATGCATTTAAATATTTTTTAAACATAAACTTGTTTTATATATTCACATCCAACCTTGTATCTTGTGTCTTAGGTATGTGCACAGAGTAAACAGCAGAATAACAGAGCTTCAGAGCATATTTTAGAGGTAGTATTTAAGTTCAGATATTAGCTCTGCCACTTACTTACCTTGTTTATTCCTGTCTTCTCACTGACAAAATTTATTTAAAAAGTAGAACCTACTGCACAATGTCGTTATAAAGACTAAATTCAATATACGTGGGAAAATGCTTTGTATAAAACAAGTGCTCGATACACATTACTCATTGTAAGAGACTCGGGAGGCTCAGGAATCTTCCAATTTCACTTAACTTGATCTCAAAGACTGCTTTTACTTAACTGAAATAAGAAAGGCAGTAAATGCAATTTTAGACCTAATTTGTACTTAAGTTTTGCTTTGCTTTCTTGTTAAGACTTGACACAAAACAACATGAAAACATGTTCAACTTTACCAATATTTAAGCAAATTAAAAAACTAAAATTTCCCCTTCATCTCTCAAATTAACAAATGTAAAAGGAATGCTAAATCTCATTAGCATGTGACGTACTGTGGGAAGAGGGTACTCGTCAACTGTTGACAGGAGTCTAAACTGGCACAAACTTTACCAGACAGTTTGGCGCTATACATGTAAACTGTTAAAATGTATATTCCCTTTGATCCAGAAATTTAACATACAAAAATTAATTCTAAGGAAGCATTAGACAAATGAGTAAAGATGGGAAACAAGGATGGTTACCACAGTATTTGTAAGAGCCTCAAATTGGAAATTACTTAGAAATGAGTACAAATTGATATTGGGCCATGTCTACAAATAGAATCAATGGAACCATTCAGGAGGAAGATAATTTTTCTATGGAAGAATGCTCAAGTGAAAATACTGTTATTACAGTAGAATTCAATATTTTGTAATGTGCATATATGTGTGTGTGTTCGTAGAAAAATGAAACTATATACCAAAATACCAGTTTTCATCTCTGGGTAGTAGAAATAGAAAAGATTCATACTTTTTAGTAAACTATTTCAAAAAGAAAACATCTTGCCTTAGTAATAGAAATACTAGTGAAACTAATTAGTAACAATTTAACTCAGAGAAACCTCTAAATCTACGGAAAGACATCATGGTATTAAACTATTAGACAACAGAGAGGCATTTGAAAATGCAGCTTTATATCTTCTTTAACCTTTTAATTCCCCTAACCAAATAGTCTTCAATATGGGCAAAACAACCTGATGGAATTTCAGTCATGAAGGTTCTTTGGACCTGAACCTGGAATGGAGTTGTGGCTTTTTGTCTCCCCTATTCTACCCATACTCTTGGGGCAGTTTATTTCGGTTTAATACTTTTTCAGTCTGGCTGCTAGCTATAATTTGGAATTCATTGAATTGTTGACATGGTTGACCTGGGCCAGTGTGATTCAAGGTTAACAGGACTAAAAGTCAAAATGAAAAAGAAGTTCTCTGGCGCACCAGAAAGGCAATCACAGAGGAGCTATTCCAGAAGAGTGGAGTTAATGAAAAGCTATCTGTCTTTTGTCAGTAGCACCAAAATTCCAAAGATTCATATATTCAACCAGTCCTAAATGATGGTTAAAGTTGAGATGGGAAGAAGTTTTGGAAAAAGATATGAACCGACAAAAACCAATGATTCAAACTTTGATTGATAGAGAAAAATAGTCGGGTAGGCAGTTGTTTAAAGGAACATTTTAGTTTTGATAACTTGAAAAATAGGAAACTTCTGAGATTAGTTAATATTGGACCCCAAATTTAAAAAGTTATCTAAAGTTTTCAGAATCAAAAAGTACATTTAGAGTTTTCTATAAGAAATAGACTATTGTGTAAAAAAAAAAAAAAAAAAAAGCCATATGTAGCCCCTCGTATATTTGGTGTGTGATTACGTTATGGTAGCACTTTTCAGAAAATGTCCTAATCAAAATTTATTTGGAACACTGATTTGGTGAGACCAAGTTAGAATGTGTGAAGATTAATGTCTGATAGTGATCCAGGTGGTGGTTTCTATGTGTGAGGGCAGAAGCTACTGAGAGTTGAAAAAAGAAACAGTAAGTAGAGAAGGTAAAGACAGAAAAGATAAATTAACCCAAGAGTTAAGAACTCTAAGTTCTTCTCCCATCTCTGTGATGATCTCCAGACCTCTTAGTCTCTCATTTGTCATTATAAATAAAAGATGTGAACTCTATGATGTCTAAACGTCTTTCCTTATTCTCTGCTCCTGTGAGCTACCTTCTCATTAGGGGTGGCAAGCTTTCAAAATGGAAAATTTTAGTCCAAGTTTGCAGAAATAGATTCACAAAAACTCATTTCTCTTTGGTATACAACTAGACTATCCACACTAATGTGACACAGAGAAATAAGAGTCTCAATGAGGAGATTTCAGTAAATGAGATACAACAACCAAGCAGGCAGAAAGACTTTAAAGAAAACCTTTCCCAAAATGTGATAATCATAAAGACATTATAGCAGTTTACAGGTTAGAATCCAGACAGTACCACTTTCAAATGATCATAAATTTTAAGTGGTTGAGACTAAAGAATATTCCAATTTGTGCCTCATGACATTTAAGTCATGTTCCATCTTTTCTTGGTTTAATAAGTATTCTTTTAAAAGGATAAAGGGCTACATTCCAATTTTTTAAAGGCATACTCGGGCACAGACATGTACCTGAGAGACACCAAAATGTATATTTTATTCCTGAAATAATTTGAAAAGGCAAATGTATTCTACATTAAAACAGAAGCTTGTGCCACATGTCTCTTAACGAAACCCCACGAATATTGCCCAAGCAGAACTAAGTAATCACTAAACGATGTATCTTCTACATGTAAAATTATCACATGACCAATACAGTCATACGTGAGAAGAGTTAGCAGGAGCTTGACTGAGTTCATGTCATGTGTTGCTTTTATTTGCCTCCTTTGCCCTTCTTTCTTTCCTTCCCTCTGTTTCCTTCCTTCCTTGCATCTTTCCATCATTCCTTTGCTTTTTTCCTTTAAGCAAAATCTGTTAAGTTTCAGGACACTTTAAAAGGAATATAAATTACATATTCTATAGAACATGCAAGCCTGGAGAGTTGACTTAATAGGGTGCATATTTTTAACATAGATAAAAATAGCAATTTGGCTGATAAAATGTCTAAAAATTGTTTGACATTGACCATTCTAAATTTCAATAAGCCCTTTTATGCTTGACCCGGAAAAGTTTAGTGAAAATGCTTAGAAAGAATAACTATATCATAAAAGAGCTCACTGGCATTGCAAAGAGTGATAAATAGAAAGGTACCCAGCCAGTGAGAATGATCTGAAGTGTGTGACAAAGATGGATGCTATGAACCATTTCCTGTCACATTTTTTATAGATGAGCTGTGAGATACAGAAGAAATATATTAATTTTATTCTTAAACTATATAGGCCTAAACACCATCAAAAAGACTGCACACATGAAGGAAAAATAGAGAAATATTAAAACACACTGAAGGATTTATCCTGGTGACTGGAAATCACTGAGAAATCTAGTTTAGGGACAGAGGTAAATGTTTAAGCTAGGAACCGCACATGACTACCTCCAGTGCTTAGAAATTTTCAGTGGCTGCTCATTTCTTACCGTAGCAAACCCTCCACTATTCTTTAACATATCAATACCATCGCCCCATCAGTGAACCCAGTTCTATAAAAGCATCTCCTACCATCAGCCACAGCCTACAGAGAGAGCTCTCATGAGGCTTTTAATGAATGTTGGTCCCCTCTCACTCATGCCTTCCTTATCTCTTTGATAAATAGTGTCTTCTACGCTTTCCAACAGAACATAGTGGATTGAGGGTTTTCTCAAATGATATGGTCTGCCTACTCTCACAGGTCCAGTCCACATAGTTTCTTTACTGTTATCTGCCATGGCAGGTATGGCATCTTTAGTGTCGTCTTCCTTCAAACTTCTAAGAGCCGTCATCACAGACAACAGCAATACTGTCTTATACTTTCCAGGGTGCTAAATCATTTATTATTCCAATGTGCTCCTGTATAAACTCTTTATATGTTCTTCCCTGCTTGAACCAGCAGCCTCGGGATCCAGTCCCGTACGTCTTCTCCCAACTCCTGGTCCACATTGGCTAGGTAGGACCTGCAGTTTTCCAATGCATAGTCATTTCCCCTCTTAACAGTCCCAGCAATTCCATAGTTAGAGTGAATTGTGACCTAAGCCTGGTTACTGGCCTGGTAACCAAGAAAGGAATTAAAGGTAGTTCCTTCTGGGAAATGACATTATCTTGCAAGACAGAGGGCTCTACACAATCTTGAAGCAAATGGAGACAACTAAAACTTAACAGAATTGCACCCCGTTTTCAGGCCCAGGGAGTTAAGGAGTATCTGAGGATTCAGTATTTTTGAGAGCATCAACCCAGATTTCTCCAGATGCCACGTCTCTAGGGCCCTACTTCTTCAAATACAGCCCTTGCCAAATTTGAGAATTAAACTTCCTCTATAGCTGTGACACTTTATAATGAAGTTCTGAGACCTGCTCCTCAGCTTTCAGGAGATGAGAGTCTCTTTATATGCTGCCAAGAAGAGCCTCTGGCTTTCACATTCACTTTTTAATTTGTGATTAAACAGTCAGTTTGCATTTTCTGTAATGTGTTGATTGTATCTATAATGATGAAATGGGATTACTATTACTAGTCACTGTTTCTTCCATGCTCTTATCTAGTACTGCATTAAAAAAAATTAGTATAAAGCAATAAATTTAAGGACATATTTATAGATTTTTTTTTTGACTGAGTCTTACTCTGCTGCTCAGCCTGGCATGCAGTGCTGTGATCTTGGCTCACTGCAACCTCCACCAGGGTTCAAGCAATTCTTGTGCCTCAGCCTCCTGAGTAGCTGGATTACAGGAGTGTGCCATGCCTGGCTAATTTTTCGATTTTTAGTAGACAGAATTTCACCATATTGGCCAGGCTGGTCTCAAACTCCTGACCTCAAGTGATCCTCCCGCCTTGACCTCCCAAAGTACTGAGATTACAGGCATGAGCCATCACACCCAGCCATATTTATAGATCTTGCAGGACAAGGATTTGGAAATAGCACAACAGGGAGGAATTGCTTTCTCTGCTTCACAATGTCTGGGATATAAGCTTGGATGACTCAAATGTCTTAGGGTTACTCACAGGACTGAGAGCTGAATTTATCTTAAGAAATGGTTCCTAAAAGGAGTGAATTTGTCTCCAAGGGACACTTGGTAATGTCTGGGACATTTTTGTTTCTCATATGTTGAAGTGAGTGCTACTGGATCTAGTGGACAGAGGCCAGAGATGCCGCAAAACATTCGACAATGCACAAAACGGCTCCCCACAATGAAGAGTTATCTGACCCAAAATGTGGATGGTATTAAAGTTGAGAAACCTGATCTGGAGGTTTCCTCTACCAAATATAGAGTGCTTGGGGTAGGATGGCTCAAAAGCTTGGCTTAGCTGGGAACTCTCTATATGACTTGGGCTTCCCCATAGAATGGCAATCTCAGGGTAGTTGACCTTTATGACTTTTAAAAGGTGACCTTTTACAGTGCTTTAATAGCAAGCAAGGCTGTGTCTGAACAGTACATGAAGACATGGATAAAATGGTAGAAATAATCTATTTGGTAGAAAAAAGATAAAACAGTCTAGAAAAAGCTGTATTGCCTTTTATGACATATCCTCAGAAGTCCCATAGGGTCACTTCCATCATAATCTATTGGTCAAAGCAGTTACAAGCTCATTTAGACTCTTAGATAGTGGACAGTTCTTTCCTCTTAACGGAATATTTTTAAAAAGTGTGGCCATCTATTATAGACACCACACCGCATATCACTTACACACCCGAGATAACGCACCTCTCTGAGCATTTTTTTTTTTCTACCAGCATCACATCCCACTTCCCCACAAATGAAAATGCTGGTAGTTGCATTCCTATAGAATGCCAGGATCTATCCATCCTCCACCAAACACTAGTGATGATGTTCTCATTTCCTTTCACTGGTGGGTTATCCAACTTATTTTAGGATTTGCTCCTAGGATCACTTCTGGTCCCAGCTGTTGCAGATTAGAGTTCTCAGAAAACACTGAAATTCTGAAAATTGCATGTGAGATTTTTTTGAGGAATGCTTTCAGGAACAATGCCTGTGAAGGTGTTAAGAAGGATGGGACAGAGGAAAAAATTCAAACTGTGATGTAACTGTGATTCTCTCAGTGGATCCTGCAGGGAACTGTGAGGATAGGCTATCTTAAGAGATGCCTGTAATAGAAACAAGAGCTTTAGTCCGGCTTTTGTATTCCTGTGTTGGCCAGTTATTGGATGCAGGTTGCTTGTTCCCTTGGAATGGATGTAACCTTGGGCTAGGGAGTAGCAGTGGGCAGATGGCAATTCCCAAAACAGGGACATAGTTATGAGTCTTCAGCAGCTAACACTTCTGCCAGCTGGAGAAACAAGTGTAACGAGGGGATCTGGTTGGTGCACCATAAAACATTCACTGCAAGTCTTGGTATGTTTTACTAAAGAAAGTTTCTTATGCACATTTAATTTACTAGGAAAAAATTGCCATTTACCCTTAGGGTTTGCCCTACAATTGCCATTTGTTATACTTTCAAGTTCAACGTATTTGAGGTATGGCATTTAGGCTATCATAAATAGCTCATCTCTGTTGGGAACACAATGGATACTGCAAACAGCTTATAGCATGAATGCAAATAATTCTCACTACATGATTCAAATATTTTAAGCAATTCATTTGGTTGAAAAAATGTATCCTTGTTTTTCTGTTCTAGAAAAATAGTTGACCCTCCATCCACAAGATACTTTATTCCTCACCTTTGAGAGTTCAAATTTGTGCAGTTATTGGAGCTCAGCTCAGAAAATAACTATGTGGGCTACTAATACTTATTTCAATATAAGAGGAAACAAAATTAATGGCAAAATGCCTGAATTGTCTATTTTTAGTTAATCCTTACTAAGGTGAAATAAAACCTGTGATCCTTACTATTAATTTTAGGGTTCCTTTAGGAAGACTATGTATTATGTCTTCACAAGAAATGCAACAGCAGATAGGTTTTTAGAGCTCTTGTGGACTTTCATATTAGAAATAGCAGTACTAGTGGCAGACACAGCATTAAAATTCGAGTAATGGAAGGTGAGAGGAAGTCAAAAGAAAGGAACTCTCCTCCCAGGAACAGAACCAAAACCAGAGTGAGAAAAAGGAGGAGCCTACAATGTAAAATTTAAGGAGGCATTAGCCGCCAGTTGCCCACCCTTCCCTTGCACAGCCTTGAAGATGAGTGCCTCCTAAAAATCTGCACCCAGGCCTCTCTCACCTAGTCCCAGCCTTGCTCAGGAGTACATCTGAACAGGAATCGGATATGAAGTAGATAGAACAGGTTTGTGCCTACATGGTGTTAATTAATAGTTCATTCTAAGCACCTGCTATTTTTATAATCTTTTCAGTGGTTCTTTACCCAAAAGTCACACCATTTTGTACCTTAGGTCCCAGCAAACCTGGTCATAACCAATTTGGCAAGGGATTGATGTCTGAACTAGACAATTCTCTATGGTGTATTAATTTTTGTCCTTTATTTTTTCTTGAGACAGGATCTCACTCTGTCTCCCAGGCTGGAGTGCAGTGGCCTAATTATAGCTCACTGTAACACCAAATTCCTGGGTTCAAGGTATCCTCTTGCCCCAGCCTCCCAATAGCAAAGACTACAGGTGTGCCTCACCTCCCAAATAGCTAGGACTACAGATGTGTACCACCATGCTAATTTTTTCACTTTGCACAGACTGGTCTTGAACTTTTGGCCTCAAGTGATCCTTCTGCCTCAGCCTGCTAAAGTGCCGTTAGTACAGGTGTGAGCCACTACACCCAGTCTTGTCTGTGACCTTAGGGTGATTTACCTTGAGACCTTTCCCAAGCAGGGACGTTTTGATTGCAGTTCAACCCCATCTAATAATCTTTTGGGGATTTTAATGAGATTTACAGCAAAAGCAGATAGGAAAGTAGCATCAAATGGGAACTCTCGGGGAAGACAGCAAGCAGAGAGTAGAGAGTGAAGTGGAGGGGAAAAAAATCAGTTGGTAGCAGGGTAAGAAGTAGAAGCCTGTGAAAAGCTAACTCTAGAGCATCAAAGGCCATTTGGGTCTTAGGTCACCTCACTGGCATCACTCTGGCTACTCCTGCATCTAAATTGTGAAGATTAATGTTTCTGCTTTTGTTGAGTCCTGAATGCGCAATATTGAAATGCTACTCACTTTCTTTTTTCTTCTACCAAACCACAATTAATAGAAATAAACTATATTTCCTTCTATATTTCAGGAGTATGATTCCAGAGGCTCTAGATAATGTCTTGTCCTAAAATATCTTCACCAGCTGCTGGCCATAGTTTGTAAAAATGTTGTGATGGGTGATTCATTTGTTTGGGTCCTAAAGGTATTTCAAGCTTCGTGAATCCTCTATTAAAATGCCACTACACCTGGAAAGGGAACATTTTGAACTGCTGCCAAACAACCTATTTTGTTTTAGTTGCCAGAGAAATCCATGAGAATGTGGTTGAGAAGATGTCCTAATAGAAGGAATATTTGATGGGGAAGAGAAACAGGATTCTCCTAGATCAGCTCCATCATTTCAACTTTGGCCTTGCCAAACACCATGTCTGGATCCACCTGTATGTCATATTTTCATCTAGCTTGCACAATTTGGCTTGAAAAGCATTCCACTCTTCTAAGAGTTGACAACTAAGCTTACAAAATAAGATGTGGAAGTGAATGTTGACCAGACTAGAGCTGAATTGTCATACTGGTGTCCTGACATACGCAGAGCACAGAGGTTAGAGTCAGTCAGCCCAAGTTTACATCCTGTTTCTGCTCTTTACATGTCAGAAAACCTTTGGATGATAAATTATTATTTTTGGAGATGGAGTCTCGCTCTGTCTCCTAGGCTGGAGTACAGTGGCACAATCTCAGCTCAGTGCAACCTCAACCTCCCGGATTAAAGTGATTCTCCTGCCTCAGCCTTCCAAGTAGCTGGGACTACAGACATATGCCACCACATCCAGCTAATTTTTGTATTTTTAGTAGACAGGGTTTCACTATGTTGGCTAGGCTGGTCTCGGGTGATCCACTCACCTTGGCCTCCCAAAGTGCTGGCATTACAGGCATAAGCCATTGTGCCTGGCCCTGGTTCACTCTTTATATGATGGCTGTGGCATGCTGTAAGCTCGGGTGTAGCCCTCAGGCTATTTGTTTCTTCCCCAGACCTAGGGCAGCAGGGATAGAACTGTGGCAGAGGCTGCCAGATGCCTCTGGGAGCCTCTCCCTAGGGAAACTCTGTGGGTATGCTCAGCTTGTAGGTATGCAGATATTCTGCATTCATGAGATAGGGGTCCTGTCTGGTGGAGGGTGGAGGTTCACAGGGAAAAGGGGCTGGATTCCTCTCCATATGTTGGTTATGGTGTGCTGGAGATGCCAGTGTGATGACTAGGCCCTTTGTTTTTTTTCCCCAGCCCAAGGGCTCTTAGGGTGGTACCACTGCAACTGTAGTGGCAGAGCAGTTGTGGGTTGACTCAGATTCCTTCCTTGGAGAAATGCTAGGCTGCTCTGATTGTGGTGATCAGGTAGAGGCAGGGTGGTTGCTGGAGTTCCCAGGTCAAGTGGTCCTGCCCAGTGAGAAGGACCAGGATCTGTATGGAGAACATTCTGGCCACTTTTCTGTGCAGTGATTGCTCCGTGCTGTGGGACTGGGCCAGCCCCTCATCCCTACAGACTCTCCAGAGCCTGGAGACGGCAAGGGCAAGGGCTGCAAGGCAACAGAGATAGCAACCCCCACTCCCATGGGGAGCTCTGTCCCAGAGAGTTGCAGAGCTGCTACTGGCTCCATAGTCCCAGCAGAGGGTGGCAGGAGATCCAGGCCTGGAGGGACCTACCCAGTGAGGAGAGATTGGAATGGGCACCCATGTAGCATACAAACTGGCTACTTTTCCTCATGGCTGCTGCAATACGGTGGGGGTCCATCCCAGTCCCTCGTCACCTTAGATTTTCCATTACTGGACAGTATCAACAAGAAAGTCTATAAAACAGTAAAGATTGCAACCTACCCCTCCCTCTGGAAGCTTCATTTTAGGGAGGCGTGGCCCTGCTGCCAGCCTGACTGCACCTACAGGAGGTGGCTGGAGACCCTGGTTGGGAGATCCTGCCCAGTGAAGAGGAATGGGATCAGAGACCTATGTATAAAAATGGTCTGGCTACTTTTTTGTAGAGCAGCTGTGCTGCACTGCTAGTCTGCTCCAGCCCCCAGTCACCTCAGATTCTCCAAAGCCCGAAGGCAAGAAGGGCAAAGTTGGTCAAACAGTAAAGATGGTACCCCGCACCCTGCTTCCTCTGGGGAAGTCACTCCCAGGGAGGCTTGAAACTGCTGTTGTCAAGAAAACACTAGCAGTTGACCATAGACTCTAGTCAGGAGATTCTGCCCAGTGAAGAAAAATGGACTTTGGGGCCTGTGTGAATAAGCAGTTTGACTGCTTCTCTATAGAGCTGCTGGGCTGTGCCGGGGGACCAATCCAGTCCCTAGTCACCTTGAACTCCCTAAGGGAACAATGACTAAAGCTGTGAAACAGCAAAGATGGTGGCCTGCCCTTACCCCTGGGAGCTCCATCTCAGGGAAGTGTAACACTGCTACTGGTGGCTGGCTGGAGTTCTAAGCAAGTGGGTCTTAGCCTGCGAGGTGCTGTGAAAGCAGGACCTGCAGACAGTTGCTGCTCAGCCCCTGAATTCAGTCCCTTTCTAAGGGGTATGTATGGAAGTTCCACCTTCCCCTTTTCTGGAGTTGCAGCTGCTTCTGCCAGGAAGCTTGAGTAAGTCTCCCTGGGCTTCATGTGTGGCTAACAGGCTGCTCTCCTGAGATTCCATGTAGTTCCTCATGTCAGACTTAAGACCCTGGTGGTGTGGGTTCATGAGGGATCTCCTGACCCAAGGGTTGCATAGATCCGTGAAAGAAGTGTGGATTCTCAGGATTGTGCACTCATTCACCACTTGCCTGGGCAGTGGAGGTTCCCCTGGCTCCATGTTGCTCCCAGGTTGCAGTCATCCTACCTTGCTTTTCTCTATTCTTCATGGATTGAGTTGTTACCCTAATGAGTCTGAAAGTATGTACCTGGATGTTTCAGTTGAAGGTTCTGTATCTACTCACTCCTTCCATTCCTCTCCATGAGAACTGTGCGCACTAGCTGCTTCCAGTTGGCCATGTTGGCCAACTCCTCTTTTCTTTATTATAAAAATTGTTGGTGTTAAATGCCTTTCTTTTATGAAATAGTAGTGATGGTGGTTTTACTAATGTCCTCATTTAGAAACATAAAAATTTGACAACCCTTTAATGTATATCAAATCGGTTTTGGAAATACTGCTTGCCTGTAAAATCCAAAATTCCTAGAAGTTGCTCATCTTTCCCAATTTCATTTTACAGATGAAAAAATGGAGGCCCAGAGAGAACAGTCAACCCAGGTTGCACCTAGTGTAATGCCTGAGTGCTTTGAAACTTATAACAAATTAAATTTGCCTTTTAATCTTTATTTGACTGTGATCAATAATGTAGGAGAAAACAACTTGATTGGAAGAAAGAAAGTGAAAAATTGAAAAAAACCAATTCACGGGGTCTGGAATAGTGACACAGCCGATACCAAATAAAAATTCTAAAACTGTAAAACACAATAACCTAAACTAACAATTCAGTGAATAGTCACAACTGCAGGTTAGTCAGATGAAAAGATAATCCGACAACTGGGAAATGGGAAGAAAATACCCAAATAATGTAAAGATTGGCAAAAATACGTAAGAGTGAAAGAGTGTAGAGAGAATCAGTCTCTGAAAGAGATAAGATAATGAAGAGGCAGCATTAGCATAGAGTTTTCAGAGTTTTCCGGAACTATTTAAAGATACTATGCCACAGCTTCAGGAAGCTAAGCAAATAAGAAGAAAATGTATCTGAGCCCATTATTTTGAAAAATAAATCTTTAAAAGTAGATTATCTTCAAAGGAGTGACAGATTAGCAGTGACTTTTTCACAAAAGTGATGAAAATCAAAAGACAATGGATAGACATATTCAATATGCTGAAAAGAAAATAAGAACCAACCTACAGTTTAATACCCAGGAAAATGAAAGCAAAAAAGAACATATTGTCACAAAAACAAATACTGAAAAATAGATGATGAGAGTTCTTTTCTTGCACCATAGCCCCTCTGGCACTTTAGTGAGCTCTATGAACACTTTCTCAGGATAACATTATTAAATACACAAAACAAAATGTATAGAATGACAAAGGAAGCTAATTTTATTCAAATTATTTTGAAAACCAAATTCATTATATAGTAATATGTTTATTATATGCTAAGTAACCAGATCTACATAATTTTACATGATTTCTAAGTATTAAAACTTTGTAGAATTTTATCTTCAGTTAGTGAGAAAGCTAAGCAGACTATAAGGGTACTGTCGGGCAGCAAGAAGATGAAACAATCGGCATGAAAACTTAGGCCTCGCTAAGGTGCTATTAGCTTGCTTATGTACAGCCAGGAGTCAGGTGCTGGGGCAACCATATTGTAAAGTAGATGGTGCAGCCTCTTAATAAAAACAAAATGTTTGCTGCATTAAAAAATGTGGGTTATACATGAGTGTGCCATCTCTTTTTAAGATATCTTGACAAAGGAATGGCATCTTTCAACATTTTCTCCTTTACAATATATATGTACAAAGCCAATCTTTACATAAATACCCTGTTTCCTTTCATCTCATTTAAAGAAAATAAGACCCTGCCTTTCATTTCCAAATGCTATGGTTTGCTTTGCATAAGAGTGAGTCTTCCAAAAGTAGTTAGCTTCTGCTTATAAGATTTCACTTTTAAGTTATTAATACTGTTTCTGAGACAGCATGTTGTTAGGTATTGTTCAGATTGGATAAGAGAAAAATATGATGTGTTAGTCCATTCTTGCATTGCTCTAAAGGAATATCTGAGTCTGGGTAATTGATAAAGAAAATCTGTAGAGTAATTTATAAAGTAGTTTAATTGACCCATGGTTCTGCAGGTTATGCAGGAAGCATGGTGCTGGCATCTGCTTGGCTTCTGTTAAATCCTCAGGAAGTTTTCAGTCATGGTGAAAGGCAAAGGGGGAGCCAGTGTGTCACATGGTAAGAGTGAGAGCAAGATTGGAGGAAGAGCCATTTACCTTTAAACAACCAGTCTCCTTTTAACTGAACCATAGCTTTAGTTAGCTCTCATGTGAACTAACAGAGTAAGAACTCACTTATTACCATGGCGAGGCCACCAAGACATTCATGAGGGATCTGCTCCCCTGACCCTCCCACCAGGCCCCACATCCAATATTGGAGATCACATTTCAACATGAAATTTGAAGGGGACAGACATCCAAACCATATCACATGGCAAAGGGACACCAGTTATTTAAAGTAAGCCATTAAAACAGTTTTCCTAATGTACTTGTAGTAATTGTCTATCTGAGGGCTTTATTTAGCTCCCGATACTTCTTCCCATTAGCACAAACATTAACAAGAAAAATTGATGTTTAGATGAGTACTTAAGGAAGTTGAATTATTCGAAAAGCTTTTAAATCTTTGAAACATTGAGTTTATTATCTTGCCAGTAATCGAAATTGAAATCCCATTTATGTGTGCTTATAGCTGGAGGGAGCTTCAGCCCCTGTTCAAACAATGGGGCCAATGTGATCATCACTTGTGGATTTATGTTTCAGGACTGGTATTCTCTCCTGGTACTCCTTGCCTGGCTGATCATCTTCTGCCAATGAAAATACATGGAACAAAATAACAGGCTTCTCAGTGTTGCTGGTCTCAATCTATACTGCATGTTCCTCCCCACCCACTTCCAGGTGTTATATCCAGGTGGCAGAAGATCACTATCGGAAACAGAAAGTCTTTTGTTTTCTTGGCTCCTTTATTTCTTCAATCCAACCTTCAAAACATTTTAAGAGTCCCATAAATCCAATATTAAAATGTCTAAATTATAACTTCCAAAGTACCTTTGTGCCAGGAGGCAGAGTAAAAATCAGCTTTGATTGCTTCAAGGAGCCCCTAGGCCAGGCAGTGGTTCACACCTATAATCCCAGTACTTTGGGAGACTGATGTGGGGGGATACTTGAGGCCAGGAGTTCAAGACCAACGTGGGAACCATGGTGAGACTTCATCTCTTAAAAAATAAATAAAATATATATATATTTATTTTATATATTTTATTTATATATATATGTTATATATTTTTTATTTAATTAATTTATTTATTATATGAAGGACACCCTGGGGACAACAAGGCGGGTAGATGAACAAAATAATTGTTAGAAATTTGTTTTCTCAGAAATAGGAAGACATTCTGAAATACACCTGAGTGTGTATTTCTTCAAAAAATCTCTGGGTATGTACCTGATATTAGCTACACATTATTCCGCAATAAACTGAAATATAGGCCTATGAGTGAGAACATGTGGTGTTTGATTTTCTGTTCTTGTGTCAGTTTGCTGAGGATGATGGTTTCCAGATTCATCCATGTCCCTACAAAGGACACAAACTCATTTTTTATGGCTGCATAGTATTCCATGGTGTCTATGTGCCACATTTTCCTTGTCCAGTCTATCATCGATGGGCATTTGGGTGGGTTCCAGGTCTTTGCTATTGTAAACAGGGAACATATGTGTGCATGTGTCTTTATAATAGAATGATTTACAATCCTTTGGATATATACCCAGGAATGGGAGCTGGGTCAAATGGAATTTCTATTTCTAGGTCCTTGAGGAAGTGCCACACTGTCTTCCACAATGGTTGAATTAATTTACACTGCCACCAACACTGTAAAAGTGTTCCTATTTCTCCATATCCTCTCCAGCATCTGTTGTCTCCAGATTTTTTAATGATCACCATTCTAACTGGTGTGAGATGGTATCTCAATGTGGTTTTGATTTGCATTTCTCTAATGACCAGTGATCTTTTTTTTTTTCCTGTTGGCTGCATAAATATCTTTTGAAAAGTGTCTGTTCATGTCCTTCACCCACTTTTGAATGGGTTTGTTTTTTTCTTGTAAATCTATTTTAGTTCTTTGTAGATTCTGGATATTAGCCCTTTGTCAGATGGGCAGATTGCAAACATTTTTTCCAATTCTGTTGGTTGCCGGTTCACTCTAATTTTCTCTTGCTGTACAGAAGCTCTGGAGTTTAATTAGATCCCATTTGTCTATTTTGGCTTTTGTTGCCAATGGTTTTGGTGTTTTAGTCATGAAGTTCAGGGTGTCCTTCTATTCAGCAATGACGTCAGACAGGATCACGGTGGCAATGCTGTGGGTTAACTACGTTGAGGCTGACTGAGTCCATTCTCACACTGCTGTAAAATACCTAAGACTGAGTATAAAGAGAAGAGGTTTAATTGGCTCACAGTTCTGCAGGCTGTACAGGAAGTGTGATTCTGGCATCTGCTTGGCTTCTGGGGAGGCCTTAGGAACTTACAATCATGTGTTTTGAGGTCCCTATAACCAAGGCAACCAGCAGTGGTACTTGTACAGTCAATGGAACAATCTTTTCTTCATCTGGTCCAGCTGCCATAGCATTCTTGCTCACTGCACCTCACTCTCATGGCAGCAAAAAATACACGTTCAGCAGAATCCTTCTGTTATCAGTTTCTCCAGAAGGTCTCAGGAACTGTACACTTTACTCTAGATTTATCAGATAACTTAATTTCTTCTAACAAATCTTGATATATTTTCCTCCTTCCAAGCAAGCTGGTACACTTGACATATTTCAAAATCAGCAGAGAAGAATGTATAAACACACAGACTCACACTTAAGCACATACCTGTTTTGGATCCCTGCTAGTGAATGTGTTGGAAACAGAAAAATCTTTGAAGGATGTTTATTTCTTTAGAATTTTCCCTTGGAAAGGGACAGACTGCCATACCAGTGAGACATTTTCATAATGGAACAGAATCCACAAAAACACCTGGATAAATAGGGTGATTGTTCACATCCCTCCTTTTCTTTTTATCCACTCTTAACTCTTGGTGATTTCATTCATGGACCCATTTTGAAGCGACTTACATAATGAGGATTCTCATATTTGTATATGCAGCCTAGAACACTCCCCTGCATTTCAGATTTATAAACTTACCTGTCTTCCTGGCAATTATATCTGAATATTAGAAATTCCCAGCATGAATATATTCAAAGAAACTGAGCTCTTGATCTCACTTCTAAACTCATTCTAACCCTCAGCCGTTAACATTCTTCCAGTTTCTCATGCAAAATTTCTTTTCCATTTTTCTTATCGCTGTGTCCTAGATGTTTATCATGCAACCTTCTTGAATTCATCCTCAATGTCTTTTTCTCATTGCCACACATCCAATCAGTCATTAAATCTTGCAACCCCTATTTTCAAAATATATCCAGAATCCAAATACTTCTTTAATCTCAACTGCTACTAACCTGGTCTGAATCACCATCATCTCTTGTCTGTATTATTGCAATTGGCTCCCACTCTGTACCTCTCTTAGTTGATCATAGTGTATTCTCAACATATCTGCTACTGTGGGCTTCTTAAAACTGGAAGATAAATCTGTTCAACATCCTCCAGTGGCTTCCTGTCTCACTCAGTGAAAGCCAAAGCCCATCCATAGCTTACAAAGGTCTAGCTGATGGGGTTCATGCTCTGACTTCATCTTTTCTCTCCTGCCTTCACTCAGTTCATCCCAGATACGCCATGCTCTTTTATAAGGCTCTAAATTTGCTACATCCTCTTTTGGAAAGTCTTTTCACCAGATATCCATATGGCTGTCTCCCTTTCCTCATCTGGGCCTCTACTAGAAAAGAAAAAGAAGAGGGAAGGGTAAGTAAGAAAACCTGTGTAAATATTTATTTAATAAAGTCAAGCAGTTTATATCATTGTGTAGGGGAATATTAGTAATAGGCAAAAACCAAAGAAACAAAAGAGACTCAGAGGAATAAAAATGGAAGTAGAGTGAAATTTAGGAGAAAGAATGGAAATAAGATGCAGGCAGTTTCCTCTGCAAGTCCCTGGTGAGTGAGGTACAGGTGGCATAACCTGCGAAGTTCCCTTCCTGTCCAGATGAACATGAAGTTGAACTCTGCCAAGATGGCCTCTCTATAGTTTCAACTAAGTTCATCCTGGGTAAATCCTTTATTAGGTTGGAATTGTGGACAACCAAACAAAAATATCCCAAAGAAAAGCCAGAAAATAGTGATTCAAAAGGTTAAGCTAAGAATTAGAATATTTAAAACACTCAGGAGGGTTTGAAATATTTTTTCCAAAGAAACATTTAAAAGACAAGAAGGAAGTTTTTTTCTAACGTAAAAGTAGTGGTGGCTGTAGAAATATTTATTAGTTCAGAGTTCTGCTGGCTTGTAAGAAAGTTATTCCAAAATGAAATCCAAGTATTCTCTTCCTCATAGATCCTAACTCAGAATATTCTGGAAATGAAGCCAGAAGAACACCACTTTTATCCAAATATTTATCTTAGTAGAGTGTCCTTAACTGGAATAATTCAAATACGTTTTAAAATTGTTTGACAAAATCATAAACATGTATACTCTTGGTGTCTTATTCAATTGTATTATTTTATTAAAAGAGGCCTGTGGTGAATGAACATTTAAATTATCAAAGCTAGAAGCTGTGCTCTTGAATGTTGTCAGCAAAATTTTTATTGTGCAATAAAAACTAGTATTAGTCTTTGGGAAAGGCCATTTGTGCAGGCGCTTTTAGTTAAACAGATAAAACACAAGTATACACCCATTTTTCTTGGAGAACCCTGCTTCCAACTAGATATTAAAGGTTCAGTTTAGTAATATAAACTAAATATGTGATTGTATCTTTACAGATTAAGATACTTTTTTCTTTCACTAGACATCCCTGTCTACAAAAAAGTATTATAATGTTGTGAAGGCAGTGTGTGTGTGGGTGTAGGTGTATGCACACATGTATTATGTCCAAGAACAACCCACAAAAAATTGGACGCTGACACTGGTTGATGGCAGAAAAGATGAGGCAGCAAATCTGGCATGGCTTCATCTAGTGCTAGAGGCTGTGTCATAAAACAGACTGGATAGGATTTGCCAAAGCCCACTCTCTGCTGATCTTCCCTTCTCCCTTCCCGGAAAAAATGGCATCATTCTGATTGAAGTAACTCTGATCGTATATTTCATTTGCCTTATCCTGTGCCTTGAGGTCCAGAGGTTACATCTTGTAAACAAAAGTGGGACTTTCCCACCTGGAAAATCTGTATCTTTTTCTGTCAATCATCTGAAGAGAAAATGGGGTGGGCCATAGCCTGAAGGAGGAAATGACATTCTCCCCATAGGGCTGTGAACAGGTGTGTCTGAATACTGGGAACTTCTGCTGAAAGGTATCATCATGGAGAGGAGATAGGCTTAGCTCTGAGACATTGTGGCAGGTCAACTGCAAGGAAAGAATCCTGTGGGACATTTCCAAGACCTCTAGGAGGAGTAACATCTATATCCAGTTCCAAGCTTTCTTTTCCACATTTTAGTTCTCTTCTCAGGTGACAAACTAGAGCCAAATTTTATAATATTTAAGTGTTCCTTGGAAATTCCCACGAAACACTTAGGAAAAAACCCATCTGAGAAAAAGAAGAAAAACTTCCCAGGGTTCCACAGATGGGAATTTGGAATAGTGGTATGCACAAAAGATTCCTTCTACACAGAGAACCCATGGAAATCTGGGGCACTCTTAAGTATGTGAAGGTTGCCAAGTTTGGAGCCCTGAAGGTCCACAGCAGCCATCTATGAAAAGAGGGGCAGTACCAGCAACGAGTCTTAATCTCTGATGCAGGCAGAGCACCATCCTAGGGATGGCCACAGGATGGATACAGCGTCAGCCTAAGTGATTACAAGCAAAGTCAGGAGTCACTTTGCTTCAGGTGTAAGGGGGTAGTTAAGGTGTAAAACTCAAATTCTATACGTCCCAACAGCATCATCAATAGTAACTATACAGTATATCTCTGCTTCTTCCCTTTCTGATACTGGTGCAAACACCAGCCTGCCCTGGCCACCTCTGCCTCTCCAGACTTCCTTAGGGAAGGCAACGCATGCTCCTTAGCATACAGTTTAAGTTCTGCATCTCTCTCTGCTCCAGTTCAAGCTATAGGGGGCAAATTCCATTTTTTTTTTTTTTTTTCTGCCGAAGCTTCTTGTGCATTGCCTGCCCTAATTCTCTGCTCCGTAGCTTCTCATCTTCGGCCCAAATTAAGCCTGTGTGTTCTGTGCTCCAAAGGTCTTCTCAAGTCAAGAAGGTTCCTTTCATCTCCATTTGTGCTATATTCTTCACAGCCTTACCTCTGCTCTCCTAGTTTTACTGAGATTTTATTATAAAGTTGAGCTTTTTTTTAAAACTTCCTCTTAACTGAAGTTGTCTCTTTCCAGAAACAATCTATGCCTCTGAGAAGGATGTTCCAGAGGACATATTAAGAGACAGACACTGAGCTGCACTCCAAATTACCTCTGCCCTCTGACTCTGACATATTTTTCTTGGCTTGAACTTGTAAACCTGACTCCCTCTTCTGGATGGAGAAATCTTTCCTGTTTAGTGCTTTGGGGATCAGCCTTCCAGCCCTCCGGACATGCCCAGACTATCAGCAACGCTGGGTTCCTGCGAGTCAGAGCACTTTTGATGGGGAGCAAACACATAAAACAGCCAACACCCTTTGACTACATGTCTGTCTCATTGTCTGACCATTAATGTTTTATTGCATATTTCACATAGCTTTCTCTAGAGTTTATTTGATTAGTTTTAAAAATTATTAAAAGTCGTTGCTTTGGGAGAGATTTTCAGAAATGCAATCACCATCCTCCTCCCCCTTTTACTCTTTTCCTCTAAAGCTACACTTCTGATCCAAATTTATCTGTATTCTTGGGTAAAATAGCTTGGTTCAAGCTAGAAACTCTGCCATAGAAAACGTGAAAACTTTTTTATTAAACTACTCTCGGCCGGGCGCGGTGGCTCACGCCTGTAATCCCAACATTTTGGGAGGCCGAGGTGGGTGGATCACGAGGTCAAGAGATCGAGACCATGGTGAAACCCCGTCTCTACTAAAGAATACAAAAATTAGCTGGGTGTGGTGTCGCGCGCCTGTAGTCCCAGCTACTCGCGAGGCTGAAGCAGGAGAATTGGTTGAACCTGGGAGGCAGAGGTTGCAGTGAGCCGAGATCGCGCCGCTGCACTCCAGCCTGGAGTCTGGCGACACAGGGAGACTCTGTCTTAAAAAAATAATAATAATAAATAAAATTTCTCTCTAACATTGGGCTATGAACAATGAAAGGGGGTAGAGGGCACAGGTACCCATTAACCCTCTGATTTTAGCCTTCCTGAAGAGTGCATCAGAATAGATGGAGGCTGGAGTTAAACCCTCAAGTTACAGGTCAGAATCTTCAAACCTTGAATCCACTGGACAATCAGATGAACTTAAAGCATGAGAGACACAGAGGTCTGAGGCACACTGATAGACTTTAGCATTTACTGGCCACTGAAAATAAATTGTCCCAATATTACATTTTGTAAATGGATATGCCAACATTTATAGATGCACAAATAATTTCTGCTAAGTAGAGTTATGTTTGTTTTATTGTTGGGAAGACTCGATAGGTCCTGGGAAATTCAGACAACGAGCTGTTAGAATAATTTTGAACTCTCTTGTGCTGGACCTTGGAACAGTTATCTGATGGTGGTAGCAGTTGTAGGATTTGGTCAATCAGACTGGAAGTTACCAGAAACAAAGAGGTTCATTCCCTGTGAATTTCCAACAACAAAAAATACATCTAAACCATGTTTTTTGGTTCTAATTAGAAAAGAAAGTCATGATCGTAGTAAAACACTTTGAAAATACACAAAAGTTTGAAGAAAACAGTAACTTGGAATTCCAAAATCTTCTGCTCATAACTGTATTTTACTAATATGCATGCTATTTTATCACTATACCTTTTTATATTTTAACATCTCGGAAACAGATTAATCTCATAATTGATAAAATAATTTAAGGTGTTTTTGTTAAAAATACGTATATGAAATAGCAATGTTTCTTAAAATCAATTATACTTAGATGTGTATCTGAAATTAGAGAAAATGCAGAATAGATAGGCATGCATTTGTGAAGCCCTAATTATATTTGGGGGGCTTTGCTGTGGCTCTTTCATCACTACTTTGTATTCAAAGAAACACCCTGTTAATCAAAACTAATCAAAATTTTCGTTTGAGCCTCTCAAAGGATGTCAATTTTTAACCCCAATTTACTTCTTAAATCCTTTCTCCACTTCATACTTCCAAACTTTTTTCTCATCTCCTCCCTATTTTTTTAAACTCTTCTTCACTTCTTTCTTTAGCCTCCATCATTTCTCTTGAAATTACTACCCTTGAGAGTAAAACTGGACATGTTTTACATTTCTGATGCATTACTTTCAGCATTAGACCCAGAAACTCAGCACTCAGAATCATAATTTTCAATAGACATCTGATTAAAGAGAAAAGTGGAATAATTGGCTATCAGAATTTGTTTAGCAGGTGAGGGGAAAAGGGAAATACACTAATTATCCCTGACAAAACACGTACAAAGATACAGAGGTACATATATAATCATAGACTTCTTTTAGGTAGAAAATATTTAGCTTTACGGAGCTCATCTCTTTGAAGTAGTAAAATCAAGTAGAAGAAATAAAACCCTAGTCTGCATATAAAGGTTTATATTTCCTTTAATTTTTGCTCTTGCATTTGGCTTATGATCAGGAAATATAAGCTAATAAAAATGTATTTTTTTCTTGACATGCAATTCTTCTACGTAAAAAATGTGTTTTATGGCCTCACTTTTCTCACTTACCCACACCTGAACAGGGCCTACCCCTTGCTTCCTTAGTACCTTTGCAAGGTGTCACTTGAGCAAACACAGGATCTTGGAAGTCTCATCAGATTTGACTTATACCCTTATTTTTCCCAAATGCTTTCCAGAGGACCATCCATCTTTTGATACAAAATGAGAGCTGAGATTCAAAATGCCCACAAATGTTTACCCTGAAACTTCCATTTACCTTAGCATAAAAATGCCTGATGTCAACTCCTTCCAAGGGAGAGGTTTTAATGAAGCAGAATCACCTTGAGGAAGGAAAGAGGATAGAAAATAACAAGCAGCAAACGGCAAAACCTACTACTTTATAATTTGGATTCTGGCCAACCCTAGGGATGGATTATGGTGAGTTCACCATAAAATGTGGCTGGTTACCACATCAGGGTTTTGTTCTTTAAAAATTGGAAATTGCACAGGTTCTAAACTGTTTATATACTAGCCTGAATTTTAGACTCAACAGAAAACAGGAGCATCTTCCCCCACATCTGCTCCTCACATTCTGTAATCATACAGAAAACTCTCCAGACATGTTCCTCATATTCCTATCCTTCACTTCTGTTCTCTTCGGATATTTTATTTAGGAAAGAAACAAGAGAAAGAGAGTGAGCAAGATTGAGACTTAATATAGATAAACACCAGCCAAATCAGAGTCCAGACATAATCCAAGCAAAAAAGGAGTCAGCAGGGTGTAGGGTAAATGCTTGGTACACAATAGCACATTCAATAATAATAAACTTTCTGTAATAGCAAGCAACATTCTCCTCAGGCCTCTTTATCCTGCAGAGCACCAAAAGGTTGGCACCAAGCCCTGAGCGACACCCTGTCTAAGGCTAAAGGCAGAAAAATGAGACAAGGAAGAAAATACAAATTCAAGGTTGCGTTAAATACATTTCACGAGCAAAGCCAATGGTATTCTCCAATCATCTGGGCTGGGAAAGCAGCAATTCTTACAATATTGCTGTGAGTATCTATAATAGCTATTAAAATTACTGGGCTTTTAGTATCCATGGGGTTATATTTGAACAGACAATGCCCGTGTTCTTAAAGGGATAGTATAAATCTTACTTTTCTGACTGATACCTGAAAGAGCCAAGAAAAGCACCTATAACAAACACTGAAGAACTGACAGATTCATTAAGGGAAGGCACATTTGTCGATGGATGGCTGATATAGATATGCAGGTGGAGTTAAGCCAGCTTTAGATAAGTTAAGAAAAGCTCTCATTAAGCTTCAGCTGACCTATGGATTTTAGTTTACCATCAGAGATAATGACAATGACATTTTCAGAGTTCATTGCAAGATGTGACAGATCCAAGCATAATGTTTAATAAACTCTGGGAAATATGAATAACGAAATGAAATAACATTATTAAAAGGAGGAAATAAAGCAGCTCATAATCCCCACTTCACAGTTACAAACACTATACACATTTTGTGCATAGATCTGTCCATCTATCCACTCACCTACTTTACTGTGGAATTTTGTGCCATATGTTACAGTAAATCTCTCATTTATAACTGGCTACCTGACTGAAGAGTCACTTCCTTCTCTGCCTGTCATCTAAACATGTCCCTTTTTTTGCTACCACTGCTGGTGAGTTCATTCTCCTTGCCTTCATTCACATTTTCCTCCCTTTCTTAGCTACTCCTATTCATTGATTCCTCAAATATTTATAGAGCACACATTGCTGTTATGAACCAGACAGACTCTTGCCTCCAAGCACCAGATCATCATCCTCATTGACGATCGGTACTCCTGAGGTTTGAAAACACAGAAGGTTCCTACAGAAGATCTGCCTACCCTCCTACTGCCAAGACGCTGCCGGTGTACCAGCAACAGCTCCTCAGAGGAATGTAGTTACCTATCTTCCAGACTGATTCGACTTCTAGGATGTCATTTAGCCAGAACCTCAAGAGCTTTACCAGGTTTATCTTGTCCCTCAAATTTACAAAGTCCAGTGTTGCCACCTAAGTTGGAATGACCCAATCGAAAATTGTCATGTAGCTCCTTAACATATAAAGTTATGAAATGGAAGCTTAGATCCTGATTTCAGAAAAGGTACTCTATTGCACTTTATTCTGGAAGAAGCCAGAGGCATTTAAATGATTTTAGCTTCTGAATTTGGTGAGACAGAGCCAGGGTGAAAAGAGGTCACAGAAAGAGAAGTCTGGTGAGTCAGGTGTGTTTACTTTTTGTGGCTCTTCTAACAGCGGGGACTTTCTATGTCTGGAAGGTACGTATGTTCCATTTGCCCAGTTTTTATTTAGACAAAAAGAAGAGGCTTCTTTCAGCAGCAAGGCTGGCTTTCTAAAAGTCTGAACATGAGAGACAACATAAAATTATAGAGCATCAGGGTTCAAGGCCAGTGTGACCTTGAGCAAGTTATGGAACCTCCCTAAGCCTCCAGGTTTTTGGTTATAAAGCAGAAGATAATAACAGTACTTACACAATACATTCAGAGTGAGCATTAAATATCAAAGTAAGCATGCATACATACTACTCAGTGTTAGGTAATCTTGCTATTAATGTTATTGGAGGCTGGGCATGGTAGTCATGCCTATAATTGCAACACTTTGAGAGGCTGAGGCAGGGGGATCACTTTTGGCCAGGAATTCATCTGAGACCTCAGGTAACAGAGAGACCCTGTCTCTACATAAAAAAATTAAAAATTGAAATATAATGCTAATGGAAAATGACAATTTGAAGGGACAGGTTGGACAATCCCTTGTGTGAAATGCTTCATGCTTCTCAGAGTAGGATTAGAAAACCTCAAGGTTGCTTTCAGTTCTGTGGCTGATTCTCTACAACATTCTTTGGTGGTGGTGGTTGTTCCTACACAAATTAATGTCCCTTCATTGATTCTTAGTGAGCCAGTGGTGGACTGGGTTCTTTACCCATATTTTTTTCTCACTTGAGCCACAATTCTATGGGGTTGCATTATCATCCTCATTTTACAAATAAGAAAACTAAGCAAGTGCTAGAGGCTGTACTTACAGGAAGAGACAGAGGTTGCATCTTGACCTGAGTCCTTCTAAATTCAAAGTCAATGCTTTTTCCTATGTGCTGTATATATATATAAATAGGAGACAAGTTCCTCATCCTCATAGTTTTCCAGGAGTGGGATGTCTTTCCTTGTGTTAGTCTGGAATCACATATTGAGTTTCTCTTGTGACCGATAACAATGTAGAAATGGCATCCGTTTACAAATGGGTTGACTGGGCTTGAGCTACCAGCCATGGTCAAGGATCACATCTGTCTGGACACTCATCTCATGTGCTTAGTTAATCTCAGAGGATTCTACACAGAAACTTGGATGGTGGAAAAAAGTAAATAACCACTTTAATGTAGTGAGTGGGCTTGGCATGGATCAATAGTTTTTTAAAGAAAAACTCCTATAAAAATGAGGGATCAAGAGTCCTACGTGTTCTTACCTTTAAGTAGGGAAAGAGTGATGTTTGAAATCATATTTAAAGCTGGCTATATCATCTGTAAAGTCACTGCTTCCTATGCCTTAGAAGCTGAGGGCGACAAGGCCAGAAGTAACAATGACAGTGGTAAATATCTTTGAATAAACCTCTACCAATTATCACTAGAAACTAGAGTCTCCTCCTTTCCTTTACCAAGTTCCCAAATGTCTTGATGTGTTCCTTGAGCCCATTACATTTGTTCGCTGTCAACTTCAAAGTCACATTTCATCAAACTACCTGCCTGCTTGATGGGTGAGCCACCAGTTCTGCTAATAATGGTCCTTCAGTGTCACAACTGTGGCTCTTACTGCTGTGTGGCTGCCACTCCCTCAGAGTTGGGGAAAGCATCTCTGAAGACTGGGGCTTATGCATGTTTATATTGGGCTCTGCCTGTTTTCTTTTAATTAACTTTTGAGGAAATTGGGACAAGTTTACTCAGGACTAGGTTGGATTATATTTGAGTATCATAACCAAGACTGCATCCCCAAGCTGACCATATAAGACTCTCCCAGGAGAGAGGAAGTTACCTGATTCACTCAGAATATTCTTTCTAGAGCCTACTTCTCAAACTGTGGCTGGCTTTCTCTTAGTAAACTGAGCCAAGTTATTCTGAGGGGCCCACAACTGATCCTCTCACATTTCTTGCAGGTGAATGATGAAAAATTCAGTGGACTCATCTTTATGTAAAACTGATTGCTTCTAAGCAATAAAACTACTGAATGATGTTAAAAGTTTCATATAGAAATTACCCCGTGGGTTTTTTTTCCCTCTCCAACAGAATCATTAGCAAAATAATAAAAAGGTAATTCTCTCTCCTCATCCCCCTCAGAATTGGGATTTGTGTTTTCTGTTCCTGGATTCCTGGTTCCAGGCAGAACATCTTTTTTGAGCTTCAAGATGTATACAGAGTTGTGCCAACATGACATGGTCCCCATCCCAGTCTTGGTTTGGAAAGTATAGGTCAGGGGTTCCAGACTCAAATGCCTTCTGAGCATTGTGAGTAATGTAGATGAAAGTAGTGTTTAAGACATAGTAAGGAGGGGTGAGGCCTGTGGTAACCTGGATCATACATCCTTCTTAAAATGACTGTGCAGCTGCTGCCCAGCTCTAGCTAATGATTCCCACCTAGGGAAGTAGATCCAGGTCATTACATTAAAATAGAAATCTGGAAGTAAAGATAACCCTATGGTCTGAATGTTTGTATGCCCCCAAATTTACATATTGAAACCTAGTTTCTAATTAAAAGGTGGGATCTTTTGGGGATAATTAGGTCATGAGGGCCTCACCCTTATGAATGGGATTAGTGCCTTTATAAAAGAGGCTGAAGGGAGCTTGTCCACCCTTTCTGCCATGTGAGGAAGGCAAGCCTAATTTTAGTGAGGACAGAGAATAAGAAGGTAGTAAGTAAAATGAAATAGATTGCCTTGTGATAAGTGCTAAGGAGAAAAAAATAAAGCGGGAGGGAGAATAGGAATTGTGTGTGGAGGGAATATTGAGAGAAGAGAGGTGCAATTGTAGACAAGATTTTCCAGACAAGTTTCATTGCCCTTAGCGACACCTGAAGGAAAAAAGGGGAGAGCCATGTGAAAATCTCGGGGAAAGGCACTCTAGGAAGAGGAAGAGCACGTGGAAAGACCCTCCGATGTTTGCACAGGGGCTGAGTTAAAGGAACAACAGGAAGCACAGAGTAGCTGAGAGCAATGATCAAGAGGAGAGTCATAGGGAATGCGGTCAGAGAAAAGAGGGTCAGACTGTGTAGGGCCTCTGAGAAAGATAGTGTAATCGTTAATATCGAGTGTCAATTTGATTAGATTGAAGGATGCAAAGTATCGATCCTTAGTGTATCTGTAAGGGTGTTGCCAAAGGAGATTAACGTTTGAGTCAGTGGGCTGAAAAAGACAGACCCACCCTTAATCTGGGTGGGTACCATCCAATCAGCTGCCAGAGCCACTAGAACATAAAGCAGGCAGAAAAATGAAAAGACTAAATTGGCTTAGCCTACATCTTTCTCCCCTGCTGGTTTCCTGCCCTCTAACATCAGACTCCAAGTTCTTCAGTTTTGGGGTTTGGACTGGCTCTCCTTGCTCATCACCTTGCAGATGGCCTATTGTGGGACCTTGTGATCATGTGAGTTAATACTTAATAAACCCCCTTTATTTATATATATATATATATATGTGTGTGTGTGTGTGTGTGTATATATATATGTATATGTAATATATATATTCCTATTCTGTATATAATATATATTCCTATTAGTTCTGTTCCTCTAGAGAACCTTAATACAGATTTTGGTACCAGGAGTGGTTCTAGAGGAACAGAATATTAAGGATGGAATTCTTTTGTTGGTTTTGGGATTTCTGGAGTTCACTGCTTAATATTAGACCCAAAATGTTAAGGACTCTACTTCTAATAGTACAGAGAACAATGACAGTCCTTGGCCTGAATGGTTTGGAGACTTATGCAACATAAATGCATTTGACACTCCTGATTCACTGTTCATGAGAGGCAAGGAGTTTGACTCTATACATAATATCTTTGACCATATGTAGAGAACCAAGAAACATAATAAAGCTGGCAGTTTGCTCCTAAGTTTAGTGGACAGTGATGAAAGAAAATTATGAACTCCAGGATTCTAACTCCCAGCTTCAGAATCAGATACTGAGCCTCAAATCTGCTAAGATTGCTGAGTAAGAGTCTTATCTCTCCTGTAGAGAAAGAGCTGAAATTATGGAAAAACAGGCACAAGCTCTTGATTATCATGCGAGTGGCTGACCTGCGATGACAGATGTATGCTCAGCCTTGCTAGGTGTCTACTCTGAAAGTGAGAGCATTGGTTAGAAAAGAATGGGACCCTGCAACTTGGAATAGGAACATGTGGGAGGACCCTGATGAAGCTGGAAACACTGAGTTTGTAATCTCTGATGAGCATTTTTAGCCAGAAGAAACAGCTTCCCATCCCCAATAGTGGCAACATTGCCTCCCCAACCCATGCTGCCATCAATCAGCCTTTCCACCTTTGAGGAGATAAACCCTGCACTACCTGAGGCAATAGCGATGGCCTCCCCTGAGGGAGTTGCCAGGCAAGATAATGTTGATTCTTCTCAGAAGCCACCCCCAGCACCCCTGTTTGCTTCTAGACCTATAACTAGACTACAGTTCTGACAGAACCCTAGAGGTGAGATTGAGAATGTGACCCATGAGGAGGTACACTACACTTGAACTGTTTGAGTTTCCTAATTTATATAAAGAGAAATCTGGAGAACAGGCATAGGTATATGGATATTAAGGTTATGGGATAATGGTGGAAGGAACATAGAGTTGGATCAGGCTGAATGTTTGGCCCACTAAGTAGGGACTCTGCTTTTTAAAGTTGCAGCTCAAAAAGTTATAATAGTTTATTTGCTTGGTTAGCTGAAATATGGATTAAAATATGGCCCACTGTGAGTGAACTGGAAATGCCTGATCTCCCTTGGTTTAATGTAGAGGAAGGGATCCAAAGGCTTAGGGAGATTGGGATGGTGGAGTGAATTAGTCACTTTAGACCTACTCGCCTGCTGGGAGGGTCTAGAAGATATACCCTTGACCAGTGGTTTGTGAAATATGTTTGTGAGGGTAGCACCTGCATCTTTGAAGAGCCATGTAATTACTCTTCTCTGTATGTCAGATCTAAGAGTAGGAACTGTGGTCACTCAGCTACAAAATTTAAATACAATGAGAATAATTGGATCTGAAAGTGGCAGGGGCTAAGTGAAGGCACTCAACCATCAAAGGCAAGGTGAGCATAGTTACTGGTACTGGACAGCAGAAGCAAAGCAGTGATCAGAATAGTCTGACTCGTGTAGGATCTGGCATTGGCTAATTAATCACAGTGTTCCTAGAAGTGAAATTGATAGGAAGCCTACTGCATTCCTACTTAATTTATATAAGCAGAAAAGTTCTAGGTCAAATAGAAAAAAAGACTACTTTGAATCACAAAAACAGATCAATTCCAAACTTGAGCCAGTTTACAGACCCAGAACCCCTTGAATGAAGGGGAGGCTGGGTCCCCTTGAGGAAAGACCCCACTACATTACCAACAATTTATGCAGTGAAGCTTTCTCTCATCCTTCAAGGAGACCTCTGGCCTTTTACCAGGATAACTGTGCATTGGGGAATGGGAAGTTATCAGATATTTCAGGGACTGCTGGATACTGGCTCTGAGCTGACGTTGATTCCAGGGGACCCAAAACATCATTGTGGTCCTCCAGTTAAAGTTGGAGCTTACGGAAGTCATGTAATTAATGCAGTTTTAGCTTGAGTCTAACTTACAGTGGGTCCAGTGGGTCCCTGGACTCATTCTGTGGTCACTTCCCCAGTGCCAGAATGCATACTTGACATAGACATACTTTGCGGCTGGCAGAACCCCCATATTGGCTCCCTGACTTTTAGGGTGAGGGCTATTATGGTGGAAAAGGCCAAGTGGAGGCCATTAGAGCTGCCTTTACCTAGAAAAATAGTAAATCAAAAACAATATCACGTCCCCGGAGAGATTGCAGAGATTAGTGCCACCATCAGGGACTTGAAAGATGGAGGGGTGGTGATTCCCCCACATCCCCATTCAGCTCTCCCATTTGGCCTGCACAGAAGGCAGATGGATCTTGGAGAATGACAGTGGATTATTGAAAGCTTAACCAAGTGGAGACTCCAGTTGCAGCTGCTGTACCAAATGTGGTTTCATTGCTTGAGCAAATTAACACATCTCCTGGTACCTGGTATGCAGGCATTGATTTGGCAAATAACTTTTTCTCCATTCCTGTCCATAAGGCCCACCAGAAGCAATTTGCCTTCAGCTGGCAAGACCAATATTATATCTTTACTGTCCTGACTTAGGGTGTATCAACTCTCCCGCTTTGTATCATAATCTTAGTTGGAGAGAACTCGATCACTTTTTGCTTCTGCAAGATATCACGCTAATCCATTTTATTGATGACATTATGCTGATTAGATCCAGTGAGCAAGAAGTAGCAAACACACTGGACTTATTGGTGAGATATTTGCATGCCAAAGAATAGGAAATAAACTCCACTAAAATTCAGGGATCTTCTACCTCAGTAAAATTTCTAGGGGTCCAGTGGTGTGTGGCCTGTCAAGATAATACTTCTAAGGTGAAGGGTAAGTTGCTGCATTTGGCCTCTCCTACAACCAAGAAAGTGGCACAATGCCTAGTGTGCCTATTTGGATTTTGGAGATGACACATTCCTCATTTGGGTGTGCTACTCTAGCCCATTCATCAAGTGACTTGAAAGGCTGCCAGTTGTGAGTGGGGACCAGAATAAGAGAAGGCTCTGCAACAGGTCCAAGCTGCTGTGCAAGCTGCTCTGCCACTTGAGCCATGTGACCCAGCAGATCCAATGGTGTTTGAGGTGTCAGTGGCAGATAGGGATGCTGTTTGGAGCCTTTGGCAGTCCCCCATTGGTGAATCACAGTGGAGGCCTCTAGGAGTTGGGAACCAGGCCCTGCCATCTTCTGCAGTTAACTATTCTCCTTTTAAGAGACAGCTCTTGGCCTTTTCCTGGGCTTTGGTGGAAACTGAACATTTGACTATGGGTCTTCAAGTAACCGTGCAACCTGAACTACCTATCATAAAGTGGGTGCTTTCTGACCCATCTATCCATAACATGGGTTGTGCACAGTATCATTCGGTCATCAAATAGAAGTGTTATATGTGTGATTGGGCTCAAGCAGGTCCTGAAGGCACAAGTAAGTTACATGAGGAAGTGGCTTAAATGCCCATGGTCTCCACTCCTGCCACTCTGCCTTCTCTTCCCCAGCCTGCACCAATGGCCTCGTGGGTAGTTCCCTATAATCAGTTGACAGAGGAAGAGAAGACTAGGGCCTGATTCACAGATGGTTCTGCATGACATTCAGGCACCACCCCAAAGTAGATGACTGCAGCACTATAGCCCCTTTCTAGGACATTCTTGAAAGACAACAGTGAAGGAAAATCTTCTCAGTGGGCAGAATTTTGAGCAGTGCACCTGGTTGTGCACTTTGCATGTAAGGAGAAATGGCCAAATGTGAGATTATATGGCAATTCATGGGCTGTAGCCAATAGTTTGCTGGATGATCAGGAACTTGAAAGAAGCATGATTGGAAAATTAGTGACAAAGAAATTTGGGAAAGAGGTATGTGATGGACCTCTGAGTGGTCAAAAACTGAAGATATGTGTATTCCATGTGAGTGCTCGCTAATGGGTGATCTCAGAGGATGATTTTAATAATCAAATGGATAAGATGACCCATACTGTGGACACCACTCTGCCTTTTTCCCCAGTCACCCAATGGGTCATTGCCCAATGGACCCATGAACAAAGTGGCCATGGTTACAGGGGTGGAGGTTATGCATGATTCAGCAATGTGGACTTCTACTCACTAAGGCTGACCTGCCTACAGCCACTGCTGAGTGCGCAATTTGCCAGTGGTGGAGACCAACACTGAACCCTCTATATGGCACCATTTCTTGGGGTGATCAGCCAGCTACCAGGTGGCAGGTTGGTTATATTGGATCTCTTCCATCATGGAAAGGTCAGAGGTTTTTCCTCACTGAAATAAATACTTACTCCAGATATGAGTTTGCCTGTCCTGCACACAGTGCTTCTGACAAGACTCCCATCTGTGGACTCACAGAATGCCTTATTCACAAAGGCAATGCTATGTGGAATGTGGAAGTTGAAGTTGCCACCTAGACACTTTGGGCTCTTCCTACTTTTAAGTCAACAGGTTAAGAAAGGAGTTACAGTGTTGGCTGGGGCGACTGACGTGGACAATAAAGATGAAATTGGTCTACTCCACTACGGAGGTATGGAAGAGTATAGATGAATACAGGAGATCCATTAGGGCATCTCTTAGTATTACCATGTCCTGTGATTAAGGTCAATGGGAAATTACAACAGCCCAATCCAGGCAGGACTACAAATGGCCCAGACCCTTCAGGAATAAAGGTTTTACTCCACCAGGAAAAACCACTATCTTCCAAACCTAGTACTTCATAATTACCCAATAAATGTTTGTTGAATGAATGAAAGAACAAATGGTATGTGAAGGAAGGGATGACAGCAGGGGGCTTGAGGAGCAGCACTGAAAGGGAATAAGCAACCAAGGAAGGGCAGTACTTCAGCATATACAGAGAGGTCTGGTGAATGATGCTAAATGGTGCAGTGGTATTGCAAGGCTAAAAACTAAAAAGGTATTGGATTCACTAGGGAAAACACAATGAATGCCACAGAGTGTAAGTGATTTCTTGGTTTAGAAACAAGGTTTTATATATAGAAATTCTAGTGATGCTGGCTGGACCATCAAAGACAATGTCACAAAGAACTTGCATGTGATCTGGGACTTAAAGAAAGGATAGAATTTGAATAGGTATGTGGATGAGGGTTGGGGGAGTTATAATAAAACAACAGGCAAAGAAGGATCATATCTTTAGAACAAGCAGGAAGGCTGCCCCACACAACAGACAGTAATTTGGTAGCCCAGGTATGGACAGTGTGAAAACAAAAGTAAAACTTGAAACAAAATACGACCCTCCTAATTCTCTGGCAGAATTCTTGCTTTTCTGACAACTCATTGCCCACCAGCAAATAGGGAAGATTGGATCTCAAGTCTCTATACACCACAGTGATTTAAATATTAAACTATGTGTCCATTTTTTTGATGAAAAGTGCAGTAAGAACAGTAATGAGTTGAGACATATTTCAAATGATGAAAATAGCAAATCTGATAACAACTCACTTATTTTGCTTCTGTCATTTCCTGGCCAATTCCAAAGTGACCCAGACTCTAAACATTTTTTTTTTCTCTCCTTAGCTTGGAGCCTCAGAATAACTTTGCAATGGATGATAAATGATATTTTTGGAGTTGGGGAGAGATAGCATGGGGAGAAATGCCACATATAGGTGAAGGGGGGAGGAAGGCAGCAAATCACACTGCCACGTATGTACCTATGCAACAATCTTGCATGTTTTTCACATGTACCCCAAAACCTAAAATGCAATAAAAAGAAAAAGCAAATCAAATTAAATAGAAGCAAAATAAAAGCAACTTTAATTTCAAGTGCATGTACCACACTGTGTATGACCATATATCCCACTCACTAGCATTATTGAAAAGTTTCACATTATTTCCTCGTATCAATTAGAACCACAGCCTGTCCAGTTTCAACGTATCTTTCATTTCTTCTGTATGCTCTTTTCTATTACTCATTTTGTGTGTTTGTGTGTAACAAAGAATGTTTGGAAAATGCTGGACACATTTTTACACTTCATCCCCATGGTCTGTAAAAAAAGGAAAGTGTAAAATCAATCTGTAATGTCAGACAATAAAGATACTGTATTAAAAAAAAATCAAATAGCATACCAGTTGAGGCTGGCTAACCATTTCACATTCCTATACTTCCAATATAAATGAATCATCACTGGATATAATCGTAAAGAAATATCCTGCCTCTTAAATATATGCTCTAGCTTTTAGCTAAACCACTGCATTTCTTCAATACTAACATAACCTGTCGAAGTTGACTGCTTTTGTAAGAGCAGTGAAAGAGATTGGAGCCCTTTGCGCCTTCTACCAAATCACAAGACAAGGTTCATTTAATTCATGGAGCTAAGTGGGGCCATTTTTTGCAGTGCTAACAGAGATAGCTTTTTTATTAGACCTGCCATTTCCATAGTAACTTCACAATATCTCAACACACTGACCATAGCAAATACAGAAGTAGGAGTCATTTATTTTTTAGACAGAAGACAGTCAATTTTTTGTTTGGGAGTTTCATCTTCTATGCATAATACCTTCCATGCTGCAAATATTTAATGTAGGGCTTGGATTCAAGATGCAAAATAGTGTCTAAATAATCTGCTAGATGTGGGATATTGTGTTTAACCCAGAACTGAACAGACTTCTGAAAAGAGAGCAGATTTCCTGTTTTTGACTCTCAGCTTCTGTTGGTCACTTAGGAAAAAAGAATTTTAGACTGAGCTTCCTTTGTGGATAAATGTGTTGCAAAGGTTTATAGAGAGATTCTTACCACCTACAGTTGACCTAATGAAAACAGCACTCCTCTCAGAGAACCCTTATTTTCTGGGATATCTTTCTAGCCTGTTATGAAATATAGCTGATGCCTGGTTTGCTAAACTTACAGATGGATGCCTCTGGGCAAAATTGTCTTCAAACTTGATGAGAAATTTTAAATGCAATTCATATTTTATATTCAACTGTGGTGTGACAAAATGTTTAAAGGTATTTCCTAATACTCCAGTGACTTCAAAAAACGTGACTTACAATAATTTCCCTTTCCCTAAAACCTAAATAAGATGAAAAACAATGCAGCTGTTTCTCATTATTCCCCCACTGTGTCTTCAGTTGAGGGCTTGAGAGCCCAGAGCCTCATGCTTTGGGATTTCAAAATCATTAAATTTTTGGCTTTTACTCTAGTTTCCACACCTGCGCTCCCAGAACCCAAAGGGTAAAATGCTGTCCAAGCAGCCCCAGCAATAGCAGGAAACACAGGCAGCCCTTGCTGAAGTTTTAAAGTTAACAGAGGAGATACAGAATTTCGTCAGTAGCAGCCAAAAGTTAAAAACACCCATTATCCATGGCCCTTTCTGTCAGATAAATCAAGTTATAATTTAACCACATCCAAACCTGAGTATTGAGGATGAACGATGTGGATGTGAGTTAGTGGAAAGTATTGAATTCGAACCCTGACTCCTTCACTCATTGAGTTCATAGTGAATTTTTACATTGCTGAGACTTTGTTGTCACATCCTTAAAATGTCTTTCCCACTGGCGTGTTGAAAGGATTGACTGCTATGACATGTTGGAGGCATGTGGAATGTGTCTCCCACATCAGGCATGCCTAATAAACAACAAAGTGCATCTGAACCTCTAAAGCAGATTGGGTATCCAGATTTGCTTATTAGGAAAGGAAACTGATGCTCCATGGCAACGTCTAATCAAGGCTTTTGTAAAACCTCAGAAAACAGTTGTATTCTAGTCCCACCATCTTCCCAATGAATGATTTAACTCTAAATTATCGCTGTCAATCACTATTCATTACAGCTTTCAGGTATGAATGTTTTCAAATATAGAGGAATTGCCACTTCATGAGTCAGCCATTTCGTTATGAAAAAGGAAAAGGGGAGGAGAAAACAATTGAGGATCAACTGTACATAGCACTATGCAGATACTATTGTACTCAAATAACCACTCTGTAAAGTAGGTATTATCCCAGTTTTACAGACTGGGAAATTGAGGCTCAGAGGATGAATAATTTTACACGCCCCCACGGATTTACTGAAAATAGCAGTGATCTCCAAAAGTGTTTAATACACTGGGAAATAAAAGTATGACCTTACTCTAAAATCTGATTGGTCAAGTTTAATAGATTTGTTCTTATAACTAGCACAATTCCAACGTGTCTGTTTTCTTTATGGAGATGAACAGAAGCATCTGTCTCATCTTTTTATAACTTATAGCTTCTCTCCAAGTATAATGCTTGTCTCTGTTCTCTTATGTGATTAGGTAAGAACCCTAGACATGCATTAACAGAAATTTGGAGCTATGCTTTCTATAGATTCTGAAATGAAAGCTAAATACATGTCATTCTCAGTCTGTTGCTACTCTAGAGATAACTACAAGCTAGGGAATCCAGAAGTAATGTGTTTTTTTGTTGTTTTTTCCTGGTATCCCCAGTGCTTAGAGTACCTCATAAGTAGAGAGTGTTTAGTAAATAATTAAGAAAACCTAGTATATTCAGAGTGATGTTGTGATTTAATGTAGTATTTTCTTGAATTTTAAGCATGCCAAATTGCCTTTTATAAACAGTATGGGGTATCATGAACCAAGGATTAAGTTCTTAACCTTCATTTTAAGAAAGAAATTATCTTCTTGCAGTTTGCCTGGTTTGAAAGACAGTCGTCTCAGATCTAATGGACACCCATAAAATATACATTGTCATTCAAATTCTACAAGTTTTTCCTTGTACTTAACAGAATCATTTACCTCTTAGCTTTCCATTTAAATGAATTTTCTGGCCTATAAAGAATCACTTATACGATTTCAATGAAGGCTTTTTCCATTATGGTCAGAATCTGGGAGGACAAATTTTAAAATGCATAGTTTGAAGTTGATAAATGCACCCCTTAGCCCCTTGTTTCATCTTTGGGTTACATTTCCCATCACTCCATCTTCACATATTTGCCATATGTGCTCAGGAATTTTGGAAATGGGCAGCATGTGTACATTTCCATTTGTGGTGACCCTAACTCTTCTAATCCTTTTTACTCGGAAAAAAATAAGAGGTCTCTGGGGGCATGACAAATCTTAGAAATTTTTTTTATGTTTAACTTTTCTAAACTATTTTCTTTGTGGGAGGTACTGGACCTTGTCTTCCTAAGGCATTTTATTTGTCCCTCAGCCTTTCCAGACCTCTTTTTAGGCCAGGACCAATTTCCTTGACATTGGAAACAGGTCCTGGCCTAAAAAGAGGTCTGGAAGGTAGACTGTTCGTTTTCATTTGGAATCATCTGGTTCTTTCTGCTTTACAGCTCAACATTCGTTCCTAATCGTTCTCCTCCTCTTCCTTCTTTCCTCTATCTGATATATTTTTAGTCCTATTTCTCCCTTAGAAAACCTAAGCAATAAGATCATCTGCCAAGATGGGTCTGGCCATAGGGATAAAGTTTTTAAGTGCTCTACCACACTTCCCAGGGGATGGCAAGAATTCTTGATCTGTAAGTGTGTTGTTCACTGATGTGTAAAGAGGGGAAGGTCAGGCTTTCTGACAATACTTCTGCATCTTGGGAAGCTAAATTAAATAAATACTTAAAAGTAGGCTGTTCTCGGAAGTATTTCCTATTTTCCCTGTGATAGAGTACACAATTACAAAGGTTGGTTGAAGTAGTGTAAATGGGGCATTATTATGTCTTTAACTTATTCCAGAAAGAACTGTATACCTGTTCAAGTTTCTAAGGTGTATGTAGTTATTCTGTCTCATAAGTAATGTATCTGTGATTCAGGAACAAGAACTGTTTTCTAATTTATTGTACTGGCCACTGGAAGATATTCAGACATTTATTCATCTATTTAATATATTTTGAGAGGACCCCATGACATCTCCCCACATCTACCCAGAGGGCTGTAGTATCATGACACCAGCTGGACACAAGGTGCATCACTGCTGGCAGTTGAACCTAGGCCACACACTATATCCTGGAAAACAGATGGCTAAGCAGATCAACGATGCTGCCCCAGTACATAAGAAGCCCAAGCATGTGCTCCTCAGAAGCTGAGAGCAGCCTTCCCAGAGTTACCAATATTGATGACCACCCTGCCCCCCGGGGATGGGGACATCAGGGACCTGAGGAGAAGCCTGCCATGGGGCCCACTGTTGCTACCGCCAACACTTGTGTGTGCCACTCAGCAGGGGCACAAGGACTAGCCTACTGCTATCCCTGTCCATACCACACAACTTCTATAAACATCTGTAGCCTAAGCCACTGAGGAGCTCACAGACACCACTTACATTGATTACAGCTGAAGAAATCATACAAAGATTACCCTACTGCACCTATCCAGAACCAAAGCCAAAACACCACGCCTAACCAACACTATGGACACATCTATAGGAAAAAGTTCCCGTGAAAGCTTTCCCCACAAAAGTTGCCTCATAAAATTGGAAGTAGTGACTGTTATACCAGACATGCAGATATCAATGTAAAAACACAAAAAATAGAAAACATGCAACCTCCAAAGGAAAACAATAATTTTCCACTAACACACCCCAAAGAAGACAAAATATTTGAGATCCATGAAAAGGAATCCAAAATAATAATTTGAAAAAAATTTAGTGAAATACAAGAGAAGACAGACAATACAAAGATATCAGAAATACAATTTATGATATGAACGAGAAAGTCAACAAAGACATATCTTAAGAAAACCAAACAGAAATCTTGGGACTGAAAATCCAATGAATAAAATTAAAAATACAATCAAGACCTTGAACAATAGACTGAGTAGAATAAAGAATTTCTGAACTTGATGACAGGTCTTTAGAAATGGTCAAAGCAAAAAAAAAAAGCCGATATGACATATGGAACATTATTAATCCTTTTCCCATTTGCCCCAAGAATAATTGCCAGCAACACTTGTGGCTGCAGCATTTACCCTGAGACAATTTTGCCACGAAGTATTTTGCTTTTATTATTTTTGCATCACTCTAGTATATCAGCTTTGGAAACAAAAGACATCATTCTATTTATAGCATTCTGTTTTTAGTAGTAGTATTTCCATCTACAAAACATAGTAATTCTCATTTGCTTAAAATGTCAAATCCTAGAAAATGTAGCATTCCTATGTGTGGTGTTAACATTTTTCTCTAACAGTTGTTAGCTAAAGATTCATTTGGTGGATTCATTGTTTCCAAAATAGATAATTCTGATGATTCAGATGATTCTGACATTAGTTCTTAGAAATATAACTCCAAGAACAGTTTTACATTTTATTTTCACATTGGAAATCAGTCAGATTTGCTTCAGCATAAGAGTGTGTTTATGTAAAATTGAGTGCTGGCAGCATGCCGCACTTTTTTCTCTAAATGGGAAAAATGTTAAATATTCACACTTTAAGAGTTCCAAAAGAAGAGATACAAAAATGCAGATAAAACTTATTTAATCAAATAATAACAGAATTATCCAGGTCTTTGGAGAGATATAGACATCCAGATACAGGAAGCTCAAAGTGCCAAAATAGTCTCATTTCAAAAGGCCTTTTTTGAGGCACATTATAGTTAAACTGTCAAAAGTTTAACTTTGGAAAAGACAAACAGAATTATAAAATCAGCAAGAGAAAAGCATCAAGTCATATATAAGGGGATCTTCATCAGACTAACAGATTACTCAACAGAAACCTTGCAGGCCAGAGGAGAATAGAATTATGTACTTAAAATGCTGAAAAAAATAAAGCTTATAGATAAGAACACTATACCCAGCAAAGCTATCTTTCAGAAATGAAAGAGAAATAGTCTTTTTCAGACAAGGAAAAACTGAAAGAATTCATCACCTTTAGATGGGTCCTACCAGAAATGCTTAAGCAAGTTCTATGTCTGGGAGCAAAAGGATGATATATACCATTATAAAAACACAAACTATAAAACTAAATGGGAGAGCAGATTTACAAATAAGAAAAGGAATAAAATGTTTTTACTATAGAAAACCATCAACCCAAAAAAAATAAGTAACAAAGGACATGCATAACAATCAGACAATTAGCAAAATGACAGGAGTAAGTCCTCATCTATCAATAACAACCTTGAATGGAAGGTGTAAATTACCTAATTAAAAAGTATAGAGTGCCTTAATAGACAAACAAGCCCCAACTATATACCGCCTACAAGAAATCGATTTACCTGTAAAGCCACACATAGAAAGCAAGGGATGACAAAAGAGATTCCACACAAATGAAAACAAAAAGCATGCAGGAATAGCCATACTAATATTAGATGAATAGACATTAAGTCAAAAAAACAAAAAGAGGCAAGTTATATAATGCTAAAGGGATCCATTTAGCAAGAGGATATAACAAATGTACATGTACATAAACCCCACATCAGAGTAGCAGACTAGTAAATATTAGGGCTGAAGAGAGGGATAGATACCAATACAATATTAGTTGGAAGACTTCAACATCCCACTTTCAGCATTGGACAGATAATTTAGATAGCCAATCAATAAACATAAGACTCAAACTGCACTATAGACCAAACGGATCTAACAGATATTTACAGAACATTTCATCCAGCAGCTAGAAAATGCACAGTTTTCTCATTGGCACATGGAACATTATTCAGGATAAACTATGTTAGGTGACAAAGTCTCAACAAAGTTTTAAACTCAAAATCATACCAAGTATCTTAGACCACAATTTAGTAAAACTAGAAATCAATAACAAGAGGAACTCTGGAAATGGTACAAATACATGGGAGTTAAACAACATGTTCTTGAATTACCAATAGGTCTATGAAGAAATAAGGAGATGAAAATATTTCCTTAAACAAATAAAAAAAAATACAGCATACCCAAACCAATGGGATACAACAAAAACAGCACCAAGGGGAAAGTTTGTAGCAATAAATGCTCACATCATAAAAGTAGAAAGATTTCAAATATAAACAACCTACTTATGCACCTCATGGAATGAGAAAAGAAAAATACTAAACCCAAAATTAGAAGAAAGAAAGAGCAGGCCAGAACTAAATAAAATAGAACCAAAAAAGCAATAAAAAGATCAATGAAATAAGTTTTTTGAAAAGTTAACAAGCCATCAGCTAGACTAGAAAAAAACGAGATAATCCAAATAAAATCAGAAATAGACATTAAAATTGATATCACAGAAATACAAAGGATCATTAGAGACTATTATGAATGATATTACTTGTCTATTATATATGTCTACATTGTGTGACCATTATATGCCAACATATTGGAAAACCTAGAAGAAACGGATAATTACTGGACACATATAACTTACCAAGATGAAATCAAGAAGAAATAGAAAACCTGAACAGACCAATAATGAGTAACAATTCTGAATCAATAGTAGATGGTCTCCCAACAAGGAAAAGCCCAGGACTGAATAATTTACTGCTGAATTCTACCAAACATTTTAAGAAGAACTAACACCAAATCTTAAACTCTTGCAAAAAATTGAAGAGAAGAAAATTTGTCTTAATTCTTTCTATGAGGTCAGTTTTACCCAGAAACCAAAACCAGCTAGGGATGCAAGTAAAGAATGCTACTGGCCAGTATCCCTGATTAACATAGATGCAAAAATCTTCAACAAAATACTAGCAAACTGAATCCAATAGCACACCAAAAAAAATTATATGTCATAATCAGGTGGGATTTATCCCAGGGATGCAAGAATGTTTCAACATATGCAAACTAATAAACAGAATGAAGGATAAAAACCCTATGCTTCTCAATTGATGGAGAAAAAGCATTTGATAAAATTTAATATCCCTTTATGATAAAAACTCTCAACAAATTGTGTATAGGAGAAACTGCAACGCAATGAAAGCTACATATGACAAACTCTCAGCTACCATCGTACTGAACAAGAACTGGAACAAGACAACAATATCTACTTTCCACTACTATTCAGCATGGTACTAAAACTCCTAGCCAGGGGAATTAGGCAAGAGAAAGAAAGAGCAGTCAGATTGGAAATACAGTCAAATTGTTCCTCTTGGCAGACGACAGGATTTATATACGGAAAAACATAGACTTCCCCACCATCTCTTAGAACTGATAAATTCAGTAAAGTTGCAGGATACAAAATCAATATACAAAAATCAGTAGCATTTCTGCATGCCAATCAAACTAGCTGAAAAGTCAAAGCAATCTCATTTACAATAGCTATGAAAAATACTGATAAATATAACCAAGGAGATAAAAGATCTCTTTAATGAGAAACATAAAACACTGATTAATGGAAGAGGACACAAAAACTGGAAAGTCAACTCATGCTCATGGATTAGAAGAGTAAATATTGTCAAAATGTCAGTACTTCCCAGAGTAGTTTACAGATTTGCTAGGAATTGATAGGGACTGTTGTAAAAATACCAATGATATTTTTCACATAAATAGAAAAAATAATTCTAAATTTTATATGGAACCACAAAATACCCTGAATAGCCAAAGCAATCTGAGCATAAAAACAAAGCTGGAGGCATCACACGACTTTACTTTGAAATATGCTACAAAGCTATAGTAACCAAAATAGCATGCTGTTGGTATAAAAACAAATACATAGATCAATGAAACAGAATACAGAACCTAGAAATAAACTCAGGTATTTACAGCTAACTGATTTTTGATAAAGGAACCTAGAAAATTTATTGGGAAAAAGCCACTCTCTTCAATAAATGGTACTGGAGAAATGGAAATTGATACACAGAAGAATGAAACTAACTAGACTCCTATCTCTCACCACATGCAAAAATCAACTCAAAATGGATTTTTAAATGTATGGCTCAAACTACAAAACTACTAAAAGAAAACATAGAGGAAATGCTTTAGAACATTGGTCTAAATAAAGATTTTATGGATAAGACTACAAGAGCACAGAGAACCAAAACAAAAATAGACAAATGGGACCACATGAAACTAAAAAGTCTGCACAGCAAATCATCAACAAAGTGAAAAAATAACATGTAGAATGGGTGAAAATATATGCAAACTCTATGCCCAAGAGAAGACTAATAGAAAAAACAAACAACTCAACAGCAAAAACCTAATCTGATTTAAAAATCAACAAAAGATCTCAATAGACATTTCACAAAGGACGAAATACAAATGACCAACAAGTATATGAAAAAATACTCATCACTGATCAGGGAAATAATAAACCACAATGAGATATTATCTCACCCTGGTTAGAATTACTCTTATTGGCCGGGCGCGGTGGCTCAAGCCTGTAATCCCAGCACTTTGGGAGGCCGAGGCGGGTGGATCACGAGGTCAAGAGATCGAGACCATCCTGGTCAACATGGTGAAACCCCGTCTCTACTAACACAAAAAATTAGCTGGGCACGGTGGTGCGTGCCTGTAATCCCAGCTACTCAGGAGGCTGAGGCAGGAGAATTGCCTGAACCCAGGAGGCGGAGGTTGCGGTGAGCCGAGATCACGCCATTGCACTCCAGCCTGGGTAACAAGAGCGAAACTCCGTCTCAAAAAAAATAAAAATAAAAAAAAAATAAATGATGGCAAGGATGTAGAGAAAAGGGAACTCATACACTGTGTACAGAGTTCAACAGTATGGAGGCTTCTCAAAAGACTAGAAGTACCAAAGATCCATCAATCCTACTACTAGACATTTATTCAAAAGAAAGGGAGTCAGTATATTTAACAGATAACTACATCCATCAACAAATGGATGAACAAAGAAAATGTGGTTGAAATATTATTCAGACATAAAAAATAATCCTGTTATTCATGGCAACATGGATGATCCTGGAGAACCTTATGTTAAGTAAAATAATTCAGGCAGAGAAAGATGAATACATGTTCTCATTCAAATGTGGGAGCTAAAATAAAGTTAAGCTCCTAGAAGTAGAGACTATTAGAGGCTGGAAAAAGGAGGGGGAAACATAGGGAGAGATTAACAAATACAAAGTTACAGCTAAGAGGAGGATCGAGGTCTAGTGTTCTGTAGCACTGGCAGGTGAATATGGTTATCAATAACTTATTGCATATTTGCAAAAAGCTAGAAGAAAAAATTTGGAGTGTTCCCAACACAAGTAATAAATGTTTGAGGTCATGGGTATGCTAATTACCCTGATTTGATCATTAAATACCAGATTCTTGTATCAAAATGTCATTCTGTATCCCATAAATATGTGCAATTATTATGTGGCAACTAGAAATAAAAGGAAAAAAGATTAGTACAAAAAAGTAAAAGAGGCAAAAAAAAATTGAATGCCTACATGTGCCAAGACAAGAAAACATTGACCAAGTAAACATGCCTAGCATGTATCTGAATTCCGTTACCTAGAATCTACTTAAATTGCTGACATGAGCATCGCCTATTAACACTGTACAAGACAGTACAAATTTATCACAAAAAATCTGAGTTCTTCTGTGTTTTCCTAAATATGCCTGAAAAGGCTGTTTAGTGAAAATTACGAACAATTAAATATCCAGTTTTCTGTATTTCCCCACAACCCTGATACAGATCCCTGGCCTCTGTGGTAAGTAGTTTAAAAACCTTGCTTTCAAGCTTCCTCTTCTCTCTACCTTAACAGGAAGGAAGACCTTTGGTCAAAAATCAAAGACTGCTACTTGGTCACATGTTCTAGAAACAAAGATTTCAAAGGATTTTAAAAAGTGATTCTCAAATTTAGTTGTAATTAGAATCACCTAGGAAGTTTCTTCACATATCATGAGAGCTTTATTTTATTTAGATCATTTAGCTACTTCTGTCCTGGGAATTCTTGGCCAATACTTGATCGCTTGCTTTGTTTTTGTTTAAGTAAACTTTTATTTTGGAGTAATTTTAGATATATAGAAAAGTTGCAGCAGAAATAATGCAGATTTCCCATATATCCCTGATGCTGTTTTCCCTCATGTTATCACCTTATTTTATTGTGGTGTATCTGCCAGAACTAAGAAACCAGCAATGGTACATTACAGTTAACTATAATCCAGACTTTATGCAGATTTCCCCAGTTTTTCTATTATACTTATTCTGTTCAAGGATGCAGTCCAGAGTACCACAGTGCATTTAGACCTTATGTCTTTCAGTCTCCACTTGTCTGTAACATGTTAGCAGTCTTCCTATGCTTTCCTTGACAGCTTTGAGGAATACAGGTATTTTATAGAATGTTCTTCCACTTGGATTTACCTGTTTTTCTCATAATTAGAATGGGATTGTGGGTTTATGGGAATAGTATCACAAAGGTGAAGTGCCTTTCTCATCACATAACATCAAGGGATCCATGATGACCACATGGCATCACAGGTGATATTAACCATCACTTTGTTAAAGTCATGTTTTCCAGATTTCTCCACCATAAGTTACTATTACATTTTTCCCTTTTCCTACTTTATTCTTTGGAAAGAAATTACAAAGTCTAGCCCACCTTCAGGAAGATGAGGAAAGAATTAAGCTCCATCTCCTGGAAAGGGAAATATGTACCTAAATTATTTGGTATTATTCTGTGAACAATGTTTCTCTCTCTCCCTCTTCAGTTATATCAGTATGGACTCATGTATTCATATTTACTTTGAGTTACAGTACCACATTTTTTATTTTATTGCTCAAATATTTCCAGCTTTGGCCATTAGGAGTTCTTTCAGGCGTCCTGTGTACCTTTGACATGATCCCATTCTTTTATTTTTTGAACACTGCCTTAATTTCTGGTAGCACAAGATGCTCCAGGTTTATCTTGTATTTTTCATGCCCTGGCACTAGAATCAGCCATTTCTCCACAGAAACCTGGTTCTTTTTATTGGAAAATGACAAGTAGAAACCAAGATTTGGGAACTGGGAATGCTCATTGCTGTTGAAGTGTCATTGCTCATAGCACAGAGCTAGTTAATATATATTTGTATATTAACCTGTATACACACACATATCTAATTGTTTCTGTGTCTATTTGAGTTTGTGTATAGTTAAACAGGAGTTCATAGTGATGTCTCAAACTCTAATCCAGCCTATAAGGTTCATTCTAGCCTCCCCTTCCTGCTGATCTGTAACTTCCTCGCCCCGACAATGAGAAACCTGACTCCCACCATTCATTGCCCATGTACTGATCTTTTTACTCCAGTATTCAGAAAGTCATTTCAGAATTGTTTGTCCATAACCCACCTGGGGAAAATTTAAAATGCTCACTGTCCAAGGTGTACCTGAGAGCAATTAAATCAATTTCTGGGGCTGCAGCCCAGGTTTTAGAAGTCTTAAAGTTGCACAGGTGATTTCAATGTATAGCCAGGCTGAGAACCTTTGGGTTAAAAGGTCAGCATATGTGGAAGAAATTTTTCTTGCCCATCTCTGTTTACTTCCATGTGACTAAAATGGGAAGAGCTCGGGGCTCCTTCAGCATGGAAGAAGTACAGGTAGTTCAGTGTCTCTGAATTATATTTCCTTCTCTGCATCATTTTGACAGGAGAGAAAATTGCTTTCTTGGGCTCTCTGAGACTTCAAATTCTCTGATTGGACTTCTCTTCCATTAGTATGCATGATCTGATTCTGGGATAAATGGGGAAAACAGATCGAGCCTACTTCAGCCTGTTTAACTGATTCCCAGGTTAAGGAATAAAGTCCCTGCCAGGTGTGTCACAGCCCAGATAACTAGTTCACAGTATTGAGCACTGGGTTGTCAAATAAGACACAGCTAGGACTAAAGTGTTTCTTTGCCTTCTGTTTCTCTTGCTTTTCCTCCTGTTTACACACTTCTTATTGTAGAACCTTGGGAGAGTCATTGGTCAAGAATGAGGTTTGGAGGCTCCTAAATACCCCAGCATAAATGGATATAGTTTCTTATTTAAAAATTAAACATAAGCAAGTGTTAACTAATAATATGCATCCTTTGTATAATAAGAATTATTTTTTATTTAAAGTAGGTTTAATTTTTAATTAATACCAGATGAAGTTTAAAAACCTCAAACCACGCAGAATAATCTAAAATTCAATATTTTTGTTAATCTCCAAATCCTGAAGTAGTTGCTTTAAGTGTGTCCTAGTTTTTCTTTGTGTGTGTGTGTGTTGACTGTTACAAGTTTAAATAATACATTTACACCACTCTGGCTTGAATTATTAAGGAGTTTGTTGCCTTCTCACTGTGAAAGATGAGAAACTGAACACATTTCCTCAACTGTTTTCATCTCTCTAGCCTCATTTTTGTAAATTATATATATTTTTTCTTGGTCAAGGTTTATAATCTTTAGGTTTCATAATCATAACTTTGTCCTTTATGCTTCTGTTAGGTCAGTTTTTTCTATTCATCTTGGTTATTATCTTTTCTGCTGTTTTCTCCAAATGTTGTGTGATCTTTGGTTGTCAGTTCATTTTATGATTGAAGAGCTAGGTTGATTACTATGGGTGCCTGCACTGGTTTTCTGTCAAGTTAGCGTAATTTGATTGTGAAGAACAGAGATCAACTCTGGCTAACTAGAACTGATAAGGAGAAGGAATTCACTGGAATGATTTTGAGTGACACACAGAATTGAAAACAGAATTTCCTCTGAAAGAAAAGTACCAGGCAGCTCTGGGGGCAGGTGAGTGGCAAAGACAGAACAGAAAGCAACGTGCAGTCTGTTTAGAGAGCTGCCTTCAAAATGACACAACCCCAAACACTTTTCTCCTTAAGTCACTCCACTTAAGATTCAAACTCCTAGAGAAAGCATTCATTTGGGCCTTATAGTCACTTCTTCACAGGGATGGAAGACACTATGGTCAATTCTACCATGAACAAATGAGTGGGAGAGTGAGAGTTTCTCAAAGGAAGAAGCAAAAGGGGGCAGAAAGAAAAGCTGGCAAACAGAAGTCCACTAGAAACTGTTTCCCTTCTCATCTAGGACTGTTTCTTTTTTCTTTTCATTTTTGTAATTTTGTGGCAAAAACGTACATATACACAAAACTATATAAATGCTTCCTTATGTTTCAGTGCAAAGTTCTGAAATCAATTATCAGCAACCCTTAAAACAGGAGGGCTGTTTAGCTCTGTCCTCTCCCACTGTCTAGGATGCTCTGTCAGCCTGCTTTTCTCATAAGTAATTTCTTTTCCTGCTGCAGATTTTAGTTCACATATCACCTCAGAAAGGCCTGCTCTGATGTGCAATTTGAAGTAACCCCCACTACCTCACACATTTTTATGATTTTCTTTGTAGTTCTCAGAATTTGAATATCTATTTTATATACTGGCTTGGTTGATTATTATGTGTCTTTCACCTCCAAAAATATAAGCACAATGGAGGCAGGGACATGTCCCTCTCATTTCCTGCTCTATGCCTGACAATCACTCAAGTCATGTTTGTTAAATGAATGATTGGCTCATTGTGAACTGTAAGCGGCAGGGAGTATCAACAGGCGTGGAGAAAATAGACTGTGGATCCCAAAACTGCCAATGCAAGGAGCATTTTACTCTGTAGTAGAAAAATTTAAAGTATTTCATTAAAAACAAATTGGCTTTTAAAATAATTTAATTTCTGATATGTAGGTCCTGAATTACCTCAAGTTTTTGTGTTTTTCTCTCAGGCCATAATATCTACTCTAGAAATACTCCCCAGGATGACTGACTAATTTTGTAGAGAATAAGCCTGAAACTTTTTTTGCTTAGTTAAGTTAAAATAAGGCATTGCCCTAGAGGCCTCTGCTGGGAGGTAGGAGTTAGTGGGTAGGTGAAAGGCCTTGATATGGTCCATATCAAGGTGCAAAGTGCCAGTAATTATTTAGAGACCCATAAGTCTGGCCCTTCAGACTGCAGGGTCTCTAATCACTGGCACTTTTCTGACTTAAAGCTTGGAGCTTTCTTTATGGGTGCACCCCAGGGAAGGAGTGTCTAAGCCTCTGAGGGAAAGTAGGCATCCTCTGATCTTTTTTGTTTTTTAATCCTATTAATCTGATTATACGTATTTTATATATTTCCATGATTTCCTCAGAATTTCCTGTCTGCCAGTTGTCTTTCTGTATTCCAGACCCTCATTATCACATATTTCTTTTTTTTCTTTTTGAGACAAGCTCTTACTCTGTCACCCACCAGGCTGAAGTACATACAGTGGCACAATTACGGCTCACTGCACCCTCCACCCCTCCACCTCCTGGGCTCAAGCAATCCTCCCACCCCAGCCTCCCAAGTAGCTGGGACCACAGGTCATGGGACCACCATGCCCAGCTAATTTTTGTATTTTTTTGTATTTTTTTTTTTTTTTTTTTTTTTTTTTTGTAGAAACAGGGTTTCATCATGTTGTCAAGGCTGATCTTGTACTAATGAGCTCAAGCAGTCCTCCTGCCTTGGCGTCCCAAATTGCTTGGTATGAGTTACACTCAATCCATATTTTCAATTAATTTTTCTTGTTTTAGAAGAAATTTGGGGATATTTGAGGTAGATGTATGTACTCAGGCCACCTTTTGAACAAGATTTCAAAAATATTCTTATTTTCCATCTCTTAAAAGCACCCCCTTGCCATTACTTCTAACGGAAATAACAGGTTAGTTATTAGCCAAATGGCTAAACTTTAATGTATTTTAAATCAGATTGTTCTTAGAATAAATGGTAATGTTACACTGAGAAATATTTTTAAATTATTAATTGGACTAGTGTTTTTACTTTCTTACTCCTTGTGTAACACTCTATTTTAACCAAAGATTGCCAAAGCTGAAATCTCCCTTTCAAAATTCTCTGTATTGACGTTTTCAAATATCTACTAACAATTTATTCATGTTGGCCCTAAAAAAAACTAATTTTTAAAAATGAATTCTAAATCCAAGACATAATAACTTATACACAGTGTAATTCAGTATAATTTTATAGACATTTTGGTATGTTTGGAGAATTCAAATTCCAACTATTATAACTATAAAAAATAAAACAAAATTGCTAGAAGAAAGAACATACAATAATGAACTTTTAATAGGAAAAGTCAAACAATACAAAGCACAAATTTAAAAATAAAATTTTTACTACATAAAATTCTCAAATCTCATATGGCAAAAAAAAAATACACAGAATGAAAAAAAAATAAGCCACAGACTAGGAAAAGGTGTTTGCAACATATATTAAGACATAAGGTGGAATCCAGAACATATAAAACATCCTGACAATTAATACAAAAAAAATGGAAAATAAAGATCATTAAACATTTAAAGAGGGATATTGAAATGACAAATGTATGAAAATGTTTATCTTCTTGAAAATCAGATACATATTACCAATAATACTACAACCAAAAATATTTCATGTTTTACTAATTAAGTTAGAAAATTTTGAAAAGTTTAACAATATCAAGTATTAGAGATTGAGGAGGACATCAGTTGTTTTTCTATATGGCAAGTTGTAGACTGAATTGATATGGTCATGATGCAAAATAATTTAGCTTTAAAATAACTCACATACACTATGATCAAGCAATTTAACTTCTAGCTATTTACTCTTGAACAGTGTTTTTCAACAGTTGAGTTTTCAACTAAACATCATTTAGTTTACTGTTAAAAGCAGGAACTTCGAGGTTTCATCCCAGCCCTTCCTGTCTCAATCTCCATTGGATGTCTCTTAGAGACCTTCTGATCATTCCTCCAGACTTACTCTCCACCTTGCCCCCTCCCGTGTGTGACAGAAGGCTGGACTACATTGCAACAGCAGGGCTCCATTTCTTCTAGCTTCAGAGTTGGTTTAGCTAATGGAGAGCCCTGGTAGGAATGCAGACAGTGGCGTTTAACTCCTCCTTGGAAGCTCTCCACAGAAGGGCTCTTTCATGGTTCCCTCAAGGCATGAAACTCTACAGGACATCCTTTTTCCTTTCTGGTTCCGGTAACCTATGTCTTTCTTTCAGGTCTGGGTAATAAAACCTTAGTTGCTACTAGCTCCAGATGTCTGTACTATTCCTTGTCTCATCAAAGCCAGGGGTCAGCAAGCCACCAGCCTGTTTTTGTAGTTCTTTAGCTCAGAACAGCTCTCACTTTTTTAAAGAGCCATGATGAAGAATATGCAACAGAAACTGTATGTGGCCCACAAACCCTGAAATGTTTATGATCTGGTCCTTTACAGCAAAAGTTTTCTCATCCTGTGATCTATACTCATGTTTTTATAAATAGTCCCTTTGTAATTAAACCTGCTTCAGTTTTTTTTTTTTTTTTTTTTTTTTTTTTTTTTGAGGGTTTCAAGTTTTCTGTTTGGCCCTTGAGTGGTATGAGGAAACCTAGGAAATTATATCTGTATTATAAGAGCCTCCAGGTGATTCTTACCTTCAGAGAATTTGGGGAAAGTCTGGCCTAGAGTAATTTATATAAATAGTCCCAAGGAAATAAGCATAGTAATATTAATTTTCCCAAGGAAATAAGCATAGTAATATTAATTTTATCAGACTTTATAACATTAAAAAATAAAGACAAACTGAATGTCCATCAAAAGTGAATAAAAATAAAATAAAACCAAATAAATTTATTTTAAAAGTAAAATGGCCTATATCCAGATGGAGGGTACCAGTTAGCAATATGTGAGGAGAACAGATCTCAAATACATGAAAAAGGAAAATAAATTTGTAGAACCATGTAAGGAAAATATGATGTAGATAAATTTGTAATGTATTGTTTTTTTTTTAGTTAAATGTTTGCATTACTTACTTCTGGGGGTAGAGAGGCAAAGGGTTACAGAAAGGGTTTGGGAGTGGTGGTCAAAGGGACCAGAGAAGGCATTGTTGATTGCTCCATGCTCCTATCATCCCTTTCTAGCTTGTCAAGGAATGAAAATGAAGGAATCACATTTCCTGAAGCTGGAGTTCCTCCTATGGCTTAGGTTCTGCCAAGCAGAGACTCTTGTATACAACTGCAGTAGAAAGTAAGCATTGTAAGATGGTGGTCTGCCTGCGGAAACTCCTGATAAGCTTGATGGTGAAAGCATCTGATTTTTCTGAGACATCGTAGCAGAGTTTTAGCTTCCAATCCCTAGCATTATAGATGCTGGGTGATGTGTGGCAACAACGGTGGTGCTTCTGTTACAACAGCTCCATGGTGAGATTGGTGATGCCATCTAGCTCCACTGGTCCTGGCTACGTGCAACCAAGTCTGGTTCTTTGCCCTCCCTGAGATTCTATGTGCTGCTCTATTACCCTTCGAAAAATTCCTTTCCGCTGAAACTCAGAGTGGGTTTTGTTGTCTGCAATTAATAAAATATTTTTAATTATATGGGGTAAAATACAGTTTTACTTTTTGTAGTAATTTTTAAATTTCCTTTAATCTTAAAAAAAAAAAAAAAAACACACACACACAAAAATCTAGGCTGGGTACAGTGGCTCACACTGTAATCCTAGCAGTTTGGGAGGCCAAGGCAGGCGGATTGCTTGAGCCTAAGAGTTCAAGACCAGCCTGGGCAAAATAGTGAGACTCTTGTCTCTACAAAAGTAAAAATTTAAAATGTGTGAATTTTTATCCAGGTGTGGTGATACAAGGCAGTAATCCCAGCTACTTGGGAAGCTGAGGTGGGAGGATTGCTTGAGCCTAGGATTTCAAGGCTACAGTGAGCTATGATCACGCCACTGCACTCCAGCCTGAGTGAGAGGGACATCTTCCTGTCTCTATGGGAAAATGTGTGTATATATATAAAATCTCTGTATAGAACATGTTAATTCTCTACTGGCCAGATTAAAGATCCCTGACAGGACACTATTTGTCCATTCAACACAGGAAAAAAATGTTACACTTCCTTATTTCAGAAGTAACCAAAAAATTACCCAGCTTCTCATATTTTTGTATACTATTTCTGTTTATTACGATTTCTCTAAATTACATCCATCCTCAGGATGTTTTAAAGGTACATGTGTGCATGCCTGTTAATTGCTTTCATCATTGAAATATTATCATTTCCATCAGATTTACTCATGGAAGTCAGTTTCAGCAACTTTTCTTATCATCCCACCAACAATTACACGTTATACATGACCATTCATTTTGAACAAGCTTGTAATATACATTCACTATGTATATGTGTGTATATAAATGAAATAAGTGCCAAGCTTTTTTACTTTTACTGAGTGGAGACAGTTGTGTACATGTCTCTAGAGCTCAATATTTTGTGTGTCAGATGTTTCGTTAATGTTCACTGCTGTATTTTGTATCACTGTATGCTTATCAAAAACTTTTGATATGGACAGTGGGTGTTTTTACAGTTTTCTCTATTAAAAATGCTGCAATATGACTTCTTCCATCTAAGATAGAGTGCTGAGTTTACTTTCCCTCTATAACAACTAAAACACTTGACCAAATATATGAAACCACAATTTTCAAGACCTTGGACATCAACCAATAAAAGCAATGATCCCAGAGCAACAAGAAAAAGAGACAAATCCTGTGAAACCCTAGTTTACTGCCTTCTGAGAGAATCCTGCACAGTAAGGGGAAATACAGGCAAAGCCTGGTGTGCTCCCCAAGTTGAGGAAACAAAGTTAAGGGTCCAGGGAGACTCTAAGCAGCCAGAATTCACAGGACAGAGTTACCTGAGGGGGGAAATATAACAGATAGCAAACTCAAGATTTGCAAAGAGATGCAGCAAAGTACCACCCAGCACATACGTATGATAAAACGACCCAAGGCTGAGGAAAGAGTCATGCAAAAGAATTAGAAGGAACGTACTCAAAATTCACACAGGGCGGGAAAACTTAGTACCTGAAAGATTTTCATATCTGTGTGTATTTTTTATCCTGACTGAAACATGAGGTTTCTGGGTCAAAGACACACTTATAATTCAGCAGAGGACAACTTGTGTTAGTCCTTCAAGCTCCAGTCCCCCAAAAGGCGGTGCACTGAGGACCAAAACCATTTCTGTGTACCTGGGTTTGTTTATTTTTGGTTGTTGTTTTTCGGTTGCTTGTTTACAGCAGGAGAGCAATCCTGAAATTATGACTCTCTCAGCTTTTATAGGGCAGCTGACACATCTGCCACTCCTCCTTCCAGAGAAAGGGAAAGAGGCTGCTTTTAATATAAACAAAAGTACTTTTTGGGGGAAAAAGGTAAAGGTTCCTAAGCCAACGACCCTTTGGAATATAAGTAAATAGTTCCAGAGCAGTTACTTTTTTCCAAGATGGAGTCTCACCCTGTTGCCCTGCTGGAGTGCAGTGGCACGATTTTAGCTCACAGCAACCTCCACCCAGGGGAGTTATTTCTAAACCTCTCCAGAGGTCTTTATCTACAACTCCCAAGTCATTTGCCCTTCAAAAATCCTTAATTCAGGTGTCAGCAACTTTTGCTCAGAAACCCCTGATCATGTAACATTGTTTCTTGACTCTTATTCCCACCGCCAAACTACAAAACATAATTCAGAGGAAATTTGGTAGTCAGAAAATACGTACCCCAGCAATGAATTTAATAATCCCTAGAATAAATGTTGTTATGGTCAATCTAAAAATATTAAAAGTAATGCCCCAAGCAATCAAACTATTTTTAACAAGAATACAAAAGTATTCAATGCCTAACAAAGTAAAATTTGCAATGTCTGCCCTCCCAATCAAAGCTTATCAGGAACATATCATAGCCCTCAACAAGAATAAAAATCAACAATTGAAATGACTCAGACTGGTACAGATATTTCAGTTATCAGATAAGCACTTAAAATTATTATAACTATATTCCACATGTCCAAAAAGCTAGAGGAAAGATGGAACATTGTAAATATGGAAGATATAAAAATATCCTTATTGAAATTCTAGAGGAGAACATTATAATGCATGAGATGAAAAATGTACTTGTTTTGCAAATCTTTTCCCTGGGTTCATGGTTGCTTTGACTTTGTCTTCAGTGTCTTTTGGTACATAGATTTTAATTATATTTTAATGTCATATTTATCAATCTTCTTGCATAGTTTGTGCTTTTCATCCTGTGTAACCAATGTGTCCTCACCATTACCAAGGTCATAATTTTTTTTACATTTTCTTCTGAAAGTATGCCTAATATCCTTATAATAATCCCCATTTTCTGCTTAAATTTGCCAGTAATAGTTTAACTGGTACAAAGTTTCTTGTAGGTGAGTGCTGTGACAGCTTGCTTTTGATTGAAAAATGGTTCTACTCTACTAGGGAACATCATTCTCTTTGACCAGGCACAGAATTTCAGGAGTATTCCTCAGTATGTGATGAGTGAGGAAGAGGACATCTAGCCAGCCACATTAGTCACATGAACTCTGGCAATCAGCGGGTTGACAGATGCCACAGCTCTATCATTCTCAGGTCCTTGTAATTGCCTGAGGTCATCAGCCAAGAAGGAAAGTAGTTTATGCCCAAGAGAGTTCTGAATTCATGACGAGGAAAGAAATAACTTCCACTAAGAGTTCTCCTCTCCCAGATCCATCAGACTGTGTTTGAGAAACCATGGCACCAACCATAAAAGATAAGGGCTTGGTGTTTTCAACGTCTCAGCAACAGTGGCTTAAATTTCCCCAGTCAACATATTTCTGCCATGATTCAAAATGCTCCCATTTTATTTCCTGACTCGTCTTTTGGAGGTCACACTCAGCTTCTAATGTTCAGCTAGCCTCCTGACTCCTATTTAAATAAATGAATAGATAATTAGAGGAGGGGATAAAATGTTAATTCAGTCTCAATGACAAAATCTGTTTTGACAAGCAAAAACCAAGAAGAATAGGTTCTGGAGGCCTGACATGTATACCACCTTACATTTACAGCATTTTGCATTTATTATTCCAAGTCATTTCAGTGTTATCAATGTAATATTCTTTTGATTGGATTGTTCTTCGAAAGGGAAATTTTTAAATCCACTATTTCTTCCCTATATTGCTTAAAAGAATGAGAATGGTATCAGTTACATAGTTCAAAGTACATATAAGGAAAAAAGGTGACTTTGACCAGAAGAACTTTTCTTTAAATTATCTTCTACCCTACAAAATTCTGATAAAATTACAACATGCTTTACCTTATTTCTCAGTGTATGGAATAAATTACATTTTGTTTTGCCTTGGAGTAGACCATGTACCAGAACAATATTAAATAATCAGTCTGTGGTTTTCCTTTTGGACTTTATTGAAACATGAACCATGAGGGCAATGCAACATTTTTGTTATTGGCCCTTGTATGAAATTCTAATGCTGGACTCAAAATTTTCTCCCAGTTATGAATTACTACTGAGGTTATGTGAGGTTCTCAAAGCCAAAAAATGGTTGGTTATGTCATTCTGTTTAATTACAAACAGCCAGTAAAACCTTGGAAAGGGTTTGAGCAGAATTAAATCCCATGGGATAGGGGTGTCCTACACCTCAGGTTCTAGGTACATCACATAGCATCCTGACCTGCAGCACTGAAACTGCAGAGCCAATCAGGACCAGGCCTAGAAGATATTTCTAGAAACTAAGATGCTTCCCTAGGAAAGAGGTAGTGATTTAGATGGGCGTCCATCTGCAAATGCAGATGTTTTGCTAATGCCTTCTTGTCTCTCAGAAGATACTAAACCCTCATTCTCTGTTGGCCCTAACAACTTAGATAGCAACATAATCAGAACTCCACAAAAATACCCTGAGGAAGGTCAAGTTTATGTTTAGGGCTGTTTCATTTGCCTCATGATCTCCCCTTCTCCTCCTCCTTATTCTCCTGGCATGCAGAACCTTCAGTACCATTCCCTGATTGCCCAACCATTTATTTCCCTTGGCACTACACAGGCCTGAGCTCTCTAAGCACAAAACTCTTCCCTCATAAAATTCACTTCCCCTGTTCCCATGATTACAGACTCCCTGACAAGGGCCAAAGATGAGGATGTGGGGCAATGTAAAAATTATATGTCTTGTAACTCAGAAATCTAGGGTAACCCACTCAGGCTGCAACCTAGTATTATGAGGGGCTGGAGGGGAACAAACCAAAGACTAAAATTATAGGTCATGCCTGAATATAGGGTAGAGAAAGTTACCCTGAACAAGAAGGTAGGGAGATTTCATATTTTTAATTGTACTATAAAAAACAGGGATTTCTGTTCCTTATATGAAAGTTCCAGAGTCCTTAATGCTTAGAGAAAGCAGGAGTAAAGTACTGTCTACAGTGACAAAATCAGCAAACACTGAGGGCTGAAGGAAACACAGGTCTCCCCCTACCCGACCTGTCTTCATTTATCGGGTTTCTACCCATTGTTCCAGCAGTCAGCTTAGTGTGATTATCTTCCAAACACCCCTCCGTGTTCTATCCCTACCCCACCTTCCCAGTAGGATTTGATGCTTTCCTTAGCCATGCCTGTGGCATAGTCTTACTAGGTTGGTGCAAAAGTAATCATGGTTTTTGCCATCGAAAGTAACAGTAAAAACTGATTGCTTTTGCAGCAACCTAATAATAGGCAGTCCTGTCATTGATGTAGTTCTCTCTCTTCATAATATGTGTCATGCAAATACGTTGTGTCATATTTGACCTGTTATGGGGCTTGGCACAGGCATGGCATATCGCAGGTGTTCAAACACTGAGGTTAGGAATGCATAACCTCATATTCACAAAGCAGCCACGTTCATTCAGCTTATGCTTATATCAAATATCAGATAACCAGAAGTATTAACAGTTAAAGGTAACAAAAAGATGCAGATGATACTACCTGTACATTATCTACTCTATTAAATATTCAAGAATGTGGCTTAGAACAATTGTCTAGAATGTATTATCAATCTGTCTGGCATTCTGATAAAAATGGAAGGTAGTGAAAAGAATGTGAGTATGTCAGGTAAAGATACTTTGCTGTTGGCCTTTCCCATGCAGTGGCTGGCATGGGGCTCACTCATCTTCAGGGTTGCCCATGGATAACATTGGCCTTTCCTTGCAGCCATGAACTTTGCTTGTGAGTCAGGAAGAATCTAATTATTTGGCCACTCAGGGATTGAGATATCGAGACCAAAGGCTAGTTGCTTCCAAAATATTCTGGCAAGAAGAGCAAATAGACAATGTAATGCTATGTAGAAGCATGCCCTATGTGGGGGAGAGAGGGAGGCAAGACTGTAGAAAGGCCTTCACAAGCCAGAGAAGGTATCAGATGAATAAAGAAGGGTAGTGCATGCTATCCAAGCAAGGGATAGAAGGGACAAAAGACACAATACAAATCTTTTGGGACTAGGCAAGCAGTGATGAGCAGCATCTGGAGAAATAATTCCATGACCTGTTGGCTCTTCTGCAGATACTGCATGGTTCTGAGCTGGCTCCAGACAGGCAAAAGCCCTCATTTACAGCTGGTAAACAATGTTGTGGTTGTAACCAAATACTCTGGGAGTTGGTAAACAATTTCCATGATTCTCATGAAAATATGCTTTGTTACAAAGTGAGACTGTATCTGCTCAGTAGCTACCGGGTTCATAGAAATTTGCTGCAGCATCCCTTGCCATTGAAATACCAAAGGACCTGAATGTCTGTTTTCATCAAGCATAAGAGTTAATATCTGCTGCACCTTAACCAAGAACAATGACAGTCCAAGGACCAGGTTCAATAATCACCAGTAGTGCTTCATATATAATTACTTGGTGAACATGACTAAATAGCTCTGGCACCAAATCTATATTAAATTATTGTGTATGGGAAAGTATCAATATGTATTGAGCAAGCAGGATGCCAGGCATTATGCTGGAAATTATGCTAGTCATTTCATTAATTCTCGTAAGTAATCTATGAGATTAAACTTTATAGATGAGGAAATTGAGGCTCCAAGAAGTGAATTAAATTGCCCATGACTACACAGCTAGGAAGTAATAGAGGTATATTTTGGAGATATGTCTGTTAAACTCTTTCCATTTGCAACAGTAATAGCAATAAGTTATGGCAAATATTTAAATAGTATTCATTCTGTCCTCAAAGCACTTAATATATGCTAACTTAAATCTAAGACCTCAAACTATGAAACTACTCCAAGAAAACACTGGGGGAAATCTCTAGGATATCGATCTAGGCAAAAATGTCTTGAGCAATACTCCACAAGCACAGGAAACCAAAGCAAAAGTGGATGAATGAGATGCCATCAAGTTAAAAAGCTTCTGCACAACAAAGGATACAATTAACAAAATGAAGAGACAACTTACAGAATGGGAGGAAATATTTACAAACTACCCAGCTACAAGGGATTAATAACCAGAATATATAAAGAACCAAAATGACTCTATAGGAAAACATAATCCAGTCAAAAGATGGGCAAAAGATTTGAAGAGACATTTCTCAAAAGAAGACATAGAAATTGCAAGCAGGCATATGAAAAGGTGCTAAACAGCACTGATCATCAGAGAAATGCAAATGGAACCATAGTGAGACTCCCACTCTGACACCTGATCTTAGCCCAACACCTCCTGCTGGAACTCTGGCAGTTCAGGACAGAAGCCTGAAAGGATCCTGTGGAAGCCTGGCCTCAGTGCTGAGGCAGGATCTACCTCCAACATCATGGCTGCCCCAATTTAGGATTCCCATATCGCCTGCTTGCCAACTCTAGATCTGGAAGATGGAAAAACATATAAAATCTACAAACACCAAGCATGCACTTCATAGGCAGAAAAAGTTCAGATCTAAAGGTTGATGGGGCTTCTTTATTTTCCCTTATTTTCCAGGGACACATTTTCCAGAGACACATTTTGCAATGTGTCTCATAAAGAATTCAGCCACCTCTGAAGGGCGGGCTGCCCTCAGTGAGCTGAGACATCTGGAAGCCACACAGAGTGAGTGACCAACCACCTTGTTTCGCCAAGGACTGAGGGGGCTTCCCAGGACACAGAACTTTCAGTGCTAACAACCAGGACAGTTGGTCACCCTCCACCTCTGTAATGGTCAACAGGAACCCTGGGATTCCTCTGCATTCCAGCACATTCCATTCATGCCATGCTATACCATTCACAGCTGCAGAGCCGCCCAGTCATACACATGTGTTCTGACTGAGCATTTAGACACCCACTTCAGTGCTTACTGCTATAACCCCAGCACCCACTTCCTTAGAACGGCTGCTTTATTTGCAGGCCTGGTCTGCTTAAATCACATGAAATTATTTTCACAAGTTGCTGTCTGACAGCCAGAGAAGAGGTAGAGTTTGATGGCTTGCTTAGAATTTAACTCTATCACCTTGAGTTGCTGAACCTCTGAATTGGTCACAGAATAAACGATCCATCTGGGATAGAGGAGTCAGATATGAATGATGATGTGTTTCACCATTTTTCTTTTCTTTTTTTTTTTTAAGATGGTGTCTCACTCTGTTGCCCAGGCTGGAGTGCAGTGGCGTGGTCTCAGCTCATTGCAACCTCCACCTCCCAGATTCAAGCAATTCTCCTGCCTCAGCCTCTAGAGTAGCTGGGATTACAGGTGCCTGCCACCACGCCCAGATAATTTTTTATATTTTTAGTAGAGACAGGGTTTCACCATGTTGGCCAGGCTGGTCTTGAACTCCTGACCTTGTGATCTGCCCACCTTGGCCTCCCAAAGCACTGGGATTACAGGTGTGAGCCATTGCACCCAGCCACATTTCACCATTTGAAAAATTCTCAGTTACAAAGCAGTACCTGGAATTGGTTCCAAATAATAGTTTTGGCCAATTGTTTCACATTAAGTTTTTCAACTCCTGTATATAATTATCTTCTTGAAAGTATGTCTATATGTGAGCAGGGCCACCTGGTGTTCCTTGGGAATCCTGAAGATTAGGCAATTTAGTATCTAAGCATTTAAAGTGCAATCAGCCCCATTTAAAAATGACCATTTAAGCCAAGCTGAGCCTCTGCTTTTAAGAGAGGTCTCAGTCTAGGGTCAAGTGTGGTGGCTCCTGTCCGTATTCCCAGCACTTTGGAAGGCCGAGGCTGGCGGGAAGATTGCTTGAGCTCCTAAGTTCAAGAACACCCTGGGAAACATGGTGAAATCCTGTCTGTACAAAAAATACAAAAATTAGCCAGGTATGGTGGCGTGCACCTGTAGTCCCAGCTACTCAGGAGGCTGAGATGGGAGGATGGTTTGAGCTCGGGGACGTCAAGGTTGCAGTGAGCCATGATTGCACCACCACACTCCAGCCTGGGTGACAGAGTGAGACCATCCTGTCTCAACAACAACAACAAAAAGGTCTCAGTCTAATTAGAGAACTGCATACACAGAATCCTGTAAGCCCTAGAGATTACAGATGTCAGGAGCTATTAGTAATGGATTCATTTCTGACCCACAAGGGATGAGAAGGAACAAGCTATGAGTTCAAACACAAAAGTCCCTGGAGGAGAATTCCACCTTATTTTAGCACATTGCTGCTCCATAGAAAGAAAAGCATAGTGCTTTGGGAATACGGAGGAGGAGGCTGGGGCTGATCCTCTAGCATACATAGCAGAAAAATATCATCTTGGATGTTATGCAAAGTTTACCTCAGAAGGATATAGATTCAAGGACACCAAACTCTCCTTGCTCTTTCCCCATCATTCACTATGCAACAAGCTCAGTGAAAAATGACACAGTGGAGAGAGCATTGTATTGAGAGTTGGCAAGCTGGGGCTGGAGTTGCAATCCTATTATGAAGGAACGGCCTTGGCCAAGCCACTTACTCTCTCAGAACCTAGTTTTTGTCACTCCTGGGAATCTACTATTCTCAAATATAGAAAATGACACCTTGTGGAAGACAGAAACCAAAAACAAATGTATTCCTCATGAGCTGGCTTAGGCCTCCTCTTCATCCTTGTCATAATATGGGAAGGTGCCATGAGCCATAGCCACATCTACTCAGAACTCCTGAGTCCCAACAGCAGAAGCTGGAGGCTCAACACCAAAGCACTGAGCCTGGAACTCAGGAACACTGAACAGAGAAGCTGCAAGGGACAGAATTAAAACGTTTGGAATTTCTAAGCTGCCAAACCCAAGAAAAAGATTCTACTCAAGACATTGGATATTTTTAATTGTTTTAGCTGCCATGTGATTGGCTCCCACTCTCAACTACTCTACTACTCTGGGGGAGTCAAATCATTATAATTATCACTGTCATCACTGCTCACATTTGTTAAAGTTCTCTGTCTGCCAGACATTCTGCTGAGAGCTTTGCACATTTTTACCTTATGTGATCTTCACGACAATCCTTTGAGTCAGATTCTATCGTCATCTCATTTTTACAGAAGAGGAAACCAGCTTACAGATGGAAAGACAGCTGCATGCGGTCACATACCTTAAGTGGACTTGGCTAGACCCATGCTGAATGCTATTCAGCCACAGAAGGTGTATTGGTGCAATTTGCATTGCTATAAAAAATACTGGCTAATTTATAAAGAAATGAGATTTATTTGCCTCATAGTTCTACAGGCTACAGAGCACCAGCATCTGCTCAGCTTCTGGTGAGACCTCACGAAGCTTTTACTCGTAGGGGAGGTGCAGGCAGAAAAGACGTGTCACATAAGTTAGAAAGGGAACAAGTAGGAGAGAATGTCCCAGACTTTTGCAAAATTCAGATCTCATGTGAACTCATTACTAAGCCATTCATGAGGGATCTGCCCCATGAACCAAACACCTCTCATCAGACCCCATCTCCAACACTGAGGATCACATTTCAACATGATATTTGAAGGAGACAGATATCTAAACTATATTACAAGTTAACTTGAATGTTCATTTTTCCATTCCCAGAACATATTGCACAACCTGGCACACAGGAGCTGCCTATGAAATGATCTGGGGATGGATAGACACAAATTGTGTTATCTAGGATGAGCTGATCCACTTAATTAAAGGCCAGTAGTTATCAGGACATGAATTAAAAGAGAAGTATCTTTCTTCTGCCCCATACTTTCTAGGAGACGGCTGGTGTGGGATCTCAGAACTATTTCATACATGCAAAATTTGTGGCCAATTGGAGCTAATTGTTAGATGAGACCTGTGAAACAGCTTAGGCTTCCTGGTTTCCAGTCCCAATTTCTTTTCAGGCCAATCAAAGTCGTCATTGTTCAGTGTATTATTTAGCAGTCTGACTTCCAATATACTCTAGAATGATCTTTAACTGCCAGCTAGTCTCCCTGTTGCTCCACTTACATTTCATTTTTGTTCTCAGTGCCATTTTCCCCTTTCAGTTTGACGCTATTCTCACTAATTCTCATTGGTGTCATCATTCAGTCTTTGACACACAAATCAGACCAGATATCAACACAAATGTGCACAGAGAAATTATAGCAGATGGATCATGCTCTGAAATGACACTGTGCTGCAGCATAGCATGCTTTTTGCCCATTTCAAGAACAACATATTTTGCACTTGAAAAAAAATTTGGATTCATATCTCCAATTTTGGAGTGGAGATACGACTCTCCAGATATGACTGGAGAGTCAGTCACCTCCAGGATATCCACTATGACTGGGTATGAAATGACAGTTAAGCAGCAAGCAGAGGAGAAAGAAATGCTGGTCACTTCCACTTCTGTAGCTGTCTCCTTATTTTCTATCAAGTACCCTTAAACTCAATTCAGGTTGGCAAATATTCGCTGAACTATTACTGTTTCATAGTCATTATATTAGACATCATTCTAGGCCCCAGTGAGAGGATAGAAAGAAGGATGGGTGAAAGCTAGTTTCTGTCCTCAGTATCTCTATCACAAGGGAGCATTTGATCAATCACATGAGAGAGCTATGCAGGGAAACAGGAGTTCAGAGGAGAAATAAGATGCTTTCACCCCGGTAATTAAGAAAAGTGCATGGTGGAGCTGCTGCTTGAATTGGGCCAGGAAAGATGGGAAGGATTTCTGCAATCAGTGAGTGTCAGGGAGAGGATTCCAGGCTAAGGGAGCAGCACAAGAAAATGCATGGACACAGGGACACACAGAACATGCTCAAGGAAGGCCCGGAGTTTGATTAGGCTGGACAGGGTGTGTATGTGTCATTAATCTTGGAAGGCGAGGGTAGAAATGGAGTATGGAAGGTCTTGAAAGCTGTGGTAGGGGACTTGGACCTTGATCTGAGAGGGCCAGGAGTGTTGAGGTGGGGACAACTTTCCTGTCACCTCATATTTCTAGGTAGATTCATATCTAGGGGAGAAGTGTTATTGGATGCTCCTTCCTGTACATCCCTCCCTATACCTTCTCCTGATGAAAGTTGCAAATCTAACTGACAGAGCCCACAACATTCATTAGGTCTGTTTTTTCTAGTGGGCAGGTGCTGAGCTTCACAGACAGGATCCAGGCCTCAGCCTGCCCCCTGTCATTTCTGATCCCTGCCCAGTGGGCCCTTTTTCTGCTTCTTGTTTCCATGCAACCAGTACCCAGGGGCTGGGCTCTAGGATTGAATTCAGACTTTGCTCCATCCTCTCAGCCATCCAGTGTTAAGAAGGGAATAAGATGCAACTGCATATTTTTAATACCTGCTCCGACTTCTGTGAAAGTAGTGAGAAACCAGGCTGAGATGTACCAAGGAACCCTACTGATTACATAAGCTCCAGTTCCTGGGCTTGAATTCCTGGGCTGAAGCCATTCTCTCGCCATGCATAACTCATGTTCTTCCCTTTAACCCCTTTCTTCATATCTAGGATATAAACAGTTCTCAGATCTGTCGCTAGATATGCCCACCTGAGGTGACACCTCTAATGACTACTTATTCTTACTCATTTGTATGTGGGTGTTTTCCTCATAAGAATGTCCATACTGTGCAGAGGAGCCCTGCTGTCAGATGTGTATGAGGTGTTCTTGGTTTACCTTACTTTGTGATAACAGGATTCGAACATTTGAAGGTCCCCTCCTTATTTTGTTTTTCTACAAGGTCTTTTGTAATCTGCACACGGTACTCTGAATCCACTGACTTCACCTGTTGCATTTCTTCTACATTTCCCCTTCCAAGTTGAGGGTAACCTGTCTAATCAATACTTCCTTCTTAATTGTCCCCACCTGTCTTCCCAAAATCTTGGCTTCTAAAAAGGTGCCTATGATAATCTTTCCTGTCAATTCTTGTCTTTCTTGTCTGATATTACATTGTAAAATTACACTGTAAAAATACTAGTTACCTTGTAAAAAGAATATAATACTATTGGGAGAATGATAAAGATCTGGTTATAATTCCCCCCTCTAAATGATTTACAGTATTAACTTTTCCAATCCTTTCTTCCAAAGGTGACATTGTTTCATGGAGCCTTTTGCTGCATTGAAAGTGATGTCATTTGACTTCCACAGTGTTTCTCTATTTCTTTATTCCATTGTTCTAAACAATGAAAATACTGCCACCACCCAGAGTATTTTTAGTTGTTGGGTCACTTCTTCTGAACGGAAGCTGTCTTGATGCTTGGCTTTTCCAGGCGCTGAAATCAAACTTTCTTGTTTTCCTTTCATTGCCCTCCTATCAAGAGATAACAGGAAATGTCTCACCCTAAATTCATGCCCTTGCCTACCTTGTTCTGACTTGAGCAGCCCTTACAGTAGCCTGTAATGGTCAAGCAGCCAGGTGTCTGCTGCTACCACCTCTTCTGCTACAGACTGCTCATCTTGTAGGACCAGCTGGTCCTTCAGTCTCTCTTGAGTATGTCATGACAGTGTTTTGCCTCATGCCCATGCTGTCAACCATCTGCCTGGGGGCTGCTTATTGCTCCTGAGGAGTGAGACACCAAGGGACCCACCTAGCACCCACATGTGTGCAACCCAGGAGTATGTAGAAGTTAATGCACAGGAGTGTATAAATTTGGCCAGCTGGACTCAGGATTAGGATGCACTCTTCTGTTCCTCAGCCCGTTATCTTCAAAGGATAGCTCAGGTAAGATGTTTATATGGCCTCTCAGAAGACTTCCTGCAAGACCCCATGGCCATTTTGCCACAAAACAGTGGTCAGCTTGAGAATTCACCACCTGATCTTTGCTATTCTGCCTTCTCTGACTTACCTCCCCCCACCCCACCTTTTTTCTTGAAATAGGATCTTGCTCCAAGCTGGAATGCAGTGGTACCATCGCAGCTCACAACAACCTTGAATTCCTAGGCTCAACCAATTCTCTCACCTCAAGTTCCCAAGTAGCTGGCACTGCAGGTGTTCACCACCATGCCAAGCTATTTTTTTTTCTTTTTTAATTGTTAGAGATGAGGTCTTACTATATTGCCCAGGCTGACTTCAAACTCTTGGGCTCAAGTGATCCTCACACTTCAGCCTCCCAAAGTACTGAGAATACAGATGTGAGCCACTGCACCCAGCCTTACTTCTCTTTTATCTTCATTTCTCTTTCACTGTGAATGCACTCCCGATAAAATGTTACTTCAAAAGATTTCCCTCAAATTGGTTTCCAGGGAACCCAAACTAAGAAAGGAGCCACATCAACCAGTTTCAACACTGGGAATTTAGCCCCGCTGCTGCTTGTAATGTTATATTGCTCTTACTGTGGTCATCAATATATTGTGTAAATGCTTTATTGCCATATCCCTAAATATCTTTCCTCTAGGATCACTCAAATTTGCCCTCAAATGGGAGCTTATGTGAGGAGCATAATCACCCCCAAAGGAACCTATTCTATACATCATCAGGTTTAACTCAGGGGGTTTCCATGTTGCAAGCTGCAGTTAAATCCATCTTGTTCTTCTAAAGTGACCTGAGAGCCTTGCTGAATACCCAGGGGAGCTGTAAGTGGGCCTTCATGTCCCCCAAAGCCATCTAATGACAACCTCACATCTGTGATAACTGTGTTCAGAATTGGGTCACGACTTGGCCCAAATCCACAGAGCTCTGTATAAAATGTCTGATTCTGGACATCTTTGGTATATGTCCAATGTGAGTTCCCTGAGGCTCTGCTCAACTTCTGTCCTAGATGGAGTTCACAAAACTTAGCCCAGATTGTCAAAGTGGAAGTTGCTTGGGTCACATATTAATAAAAAGCAAATTGGATTTCCATGGTTGGTTACAGAAGGCATAGCAAAACCCAGACACATACCCCATTGTCCTGTGAGGATAGAATACTCCAAAATGAGGGAGAGACAAATGGCACTAAACCCAGCCTGAGTTTCTTTCCATGCAAAATATGACCTCAAGTTGTATATTCAGTTGGCTGAGATGACCCTATTCACATCAGTAATAGCCATAGTATGTAAAAAGCAATTCCATAGATCATAACAATTACGGCTACCTGTCAATAAGCACTAATGATATTGACAGACTGAAAAGTCATATATACTGCATTATTTAATTTAGGGAGGTTCATCAGTCCTCTACAGAGAATGCCCCTTATGGTGACAGAGCAGGCACCTGTTTACCTGGTATCGTGCAAAAGCTTTTAAAAATCAGACTTAAAATCTTTTCAAGAAAGGAGAACAGTTGATGCCTGATATTCTACCATTCATTCTTCATTCCTTTGGATTAAGTCATTATTTCTGGATAAGATACCTAGTGCCATTTTAAGAATCAAAAGCATTTCTTGATGTTCAAACCTAAGCAGGATTTTTTTTTTCTTCCCCAAGTAACCTTTTGACTTGAAAGAAAAACTAATTTGTTGAGAAAGAGGACACAAGCTAGGGAGCCTTTGAAAGTAGATCTAGGAGAGGAAACTTGAGGCTCCTAGAATAGTCAGGGGATCTGGGTGCAGAGCCTGTCAGAGATTTGGTATTTATTCCACAGCTTTTCCTGCAAATAACCTGGATCCTCTCCAATAACTAAGTATGCATAAAGAAGGTTGATTAGCTATAGCATGGGAGATTTAAGGATAAAAGGAAGAATTCTCTGCTAGTAGTTGCTACTAGATGGGCTTTGGAAGAAAGAGTAAAGCTTTCTGTTCACTGATATTGGACCCCTAGAAGTAGACATTGGAAGTCTCTACCAGCCTTGAGCTTCTCTCTCCATTTTCACATGCATTTCTTATTTCCTTTGGGATTATTGCCTGCATTTTTGTTTTAGAGAAATGCTAGAAACAACAGATTGTTGTTGGTCTTAAACCATAGCTTCAGGAGGAGTCTCAATTATAACTCCTTTGGAAGATGCACTGCCAAGGGAAATCTCAAACAAATGTCACTGCTTCTATAAATTGGCCATGTAGAAAGCGTTTTCTGGCTCTTTCCACTATCTCAGGTGCTAACATCAAGACAGTAGTGAGAGTTTATAAGCCATGCCCAACTTGATAGTCCATCTTCCACTTTGTTGCTCTGGAGTTGGTATAGAGCACTGTGAGATGAGAATACCTCAATTCCATTTGTTCCAGTGTTGGCAATGCAGGCATCCAATCCACTGCAAAACCTCTCTGCTTAATCCCTCCCCCAAAACACCAGCCTGAGTCCTATAGGTCCTTTCTGACACCCACTTACTGAGGCATTCCATTGTCCCCCATGGTGTGTGTTTTCCCTGCAATGGGTATCCCCAAGTTGTGTATTCCAGGTGCATTCCTGGTGCCCTTTGTCTGGAGGGCATCACCAATGACCTTATGTGGAAAATTCATTTCAGAAGAGGCAAGGAACTCTGTATGCAAGATTATAAAACATAATCCTATGGAAAAAAATTCAATTGTTTTTCTCAACAGTTTTTGGAGTGTTGTCCTAGAGACAGCACTGATCTGGGACAGGAGAAAAGAAGAAATGAGCATTTATTGAGCATGTCCTAATTGAAAGGCACTGGGTGAGATTCTTAATCCAAATTACTTTACTTAATCATCAGGATAACCCTGGGAGGTAGAAATTTGTTAACTGCATTTTACAAATGAGAAGGCAGAATGTTAGAGAAGCCGAATAACTTGCCCAATGTAATGAAGAGCTGGTAAGTGGGCTAAATCCAATAGTCAATATTTAGTCAGCAGCAAATACCATTAGATCACCAGGAGAGGCATAGCAGAATATTTGCAATCAAACACTTTTATAGCAATGTCACTGGAGGAACTCAAATATTAATCAAGCATGTTCTTTACCCTGAAAAGGTGGTGGGAATAGTGGGTGGGGGTAGAAGTGAAACAGGGAAGACCTGGCTCAATCCCTACCATCATCTCTTCCTGTGATAATTATAATATTTTCTTGACAAGTTGAAAACAGTTCATGTAGGAGTCACAGACTCTACGTTGTTTTTCACAGCAAGGTTTCTTTAAGCTCCATGGACATTGAAAAAATCAGAGCATGTGAATTCCCCAAGAGAGATGAAGTGCCAAGAGAGTACATTTCCAGTTTACTCCCCATGTGCCTCTTCCAGGTCAAGTGTTTCCTACACACAGCCCAGAGGAGATGCTGCCACTTAAACTCTGCACTCTCAGCTCTGAACCTTGCCTGTCTGAGATGCTCTCAACCTGTCTCTGCATTGCTTGAAGTGGGCAGGCTGCATAGAATTCCACCCTCCTGTTTGCTAGCATACACACAAAAATATTATCTTTTCAAGTCAATTTCCAATTTCTGATCACAGTCCCCCTCTAAACACAAATAGGCAATGTATGAACAGCCAATGTACCCATGTTGCCCCAGATCCTTTGCAGCTCAGCATAATGGTGCAGAAAGTTACCTTTCTAAAGTATAAAAGAGCTTATGTCTATAATCTCAGCTGACCTCTTATAGGCTATATGATGTTTAGCAAATTATATACCATGCGTTTATATCAGTTTTATCATCTATAAGAAGATGACAATAGTGCCTCCCTGTAATTAAATTATTTTCCCTGCTAGCATCTATTCTAGCTTCTTCCACTAACAACCCCTCTTTTTCCTTCGGGAAGCTACTCCTCCAATCTAGGTGGCTCTGTGAACTGCACTCACCAGGCTTCATGGGTGGGCATGCAACCCAAGCCTGGCTAATCAAAGACTGAGTCAGCGATGTGCACATGATTCAGTTTAAGCCAGTGAGAGTCTTCTTCAGGACTTTTGTTACAATATCGTGCAAGAGACACTCTTTCCATCAGTTGTAAGCTTGGAGCTGCTAGTAGCCATCTTAGGGAGAGCTGATTGGTGAACAGACGCAACAGAGAAAAAGCAAAAGAGTTGGAGAAAAATAGATTCCTAAGAATACTGAATACAAGGATCTAATCATGCCTGCCACATCCCCCGCCTTTTTTTTTTTTCAGGTACGTGAACCAATGCATTCCCCATTTTGTTTAAATACATTTGAACTGAGTTTCTGTTGCTTACAACCTAAGGTGTGCTGACTCTAATGCATTATCTCTTGAAGGTATTGTGAGAAGTAAATGAGATAATCTATGTAAAACTCTCAGGATAGTGCATGGTACAAGGCAAGGGCTCAATACATATTTGAAAGCCAGCCAACCCATTTCCACATCCTGGTGAGTGAAGATCCCTCCAGAAGAGACTAGCTCCCATTTGCAGGCCATATGTGCCATGAAACCCTCAGCCCTTGGTCAGCACCAAAACACCTATGCCATCCTTTTCTCCTTTGAATCTTTGCAACTTTCAGAATTTAGCTGGGCATTATTTCTCCAAATGCACTGCCTACATGTCATGTTGATGATTTCATCTGACCTCTTTCCTCCCTGTCACAAGTCGTGCCAAATCCAGAATATCTTGGAACATAAATTGTGGGCCAGTTATCTAGTTATAGGGTCCAGGAAGCATTGAGGATTTTTTTGTATTTTTCGTATATATATATATTTTTTGAGACAGGGTCTCACTCTGTTGCCCAGGAGTGCAGTGGCACAAACACTGCTCACTGTAGCCTCAACGTCCTGGGCTCAAGTGATCCTCCTACCTCAGCTTTCTTAGTAGCTGAGACTACAGGCACATGGCCACTCAAAAAAATTTGTAGAGACAGAATCTTGCTATGTTGCTCAGGCTGGTTCAAATTTCTCGGCTCAAGTGACCTCAGCCTCCCAAAGTGTTGAGAGTACAGGCATGAGCCACTACCACCCAGCCACATTGAAGGTGTTAATCTTCATCTTGTTTAGCAAAACACTACCTCCTTCCTCTCCAATGCCCTGGAGAAAAAATTTGCCTTCTCCCCAATCTGGTCTGTCCTAATCCATCAGCTCTTCTCCCCATGTCCACCCACCTCTAATTTTATTGCTGAGGTCTCATTTCATGGAAGTATGAGGCTGGTTAGGGAAGAAAAAACCTAAGTAATAAATACCACAAATGAGGCAGAGGATCCAAGGAGGGAGAAGAGTAGATCCCCAGGTTCCTTGGCAAACAGCACTGAACTGACAGGGAAGCTGAATGGCAGCTTCTGGCCAGACTACACATCTGAAAAGTCAGCCATTTACTTTACACACACATACAAGGACCAGCCCTAGGAGAAGGGAAGGGAGAAAGGATTCTTTTGAGTCTGGCTTCCCTACAATGCTCCACAAAAGTAACAGCTTAAGTTATGTGCTGAATTTGCTGTTCATTGAATGAAGCCCAGTCTGTCTTGCTAGGAAGGGGCGATGGGCCAAAACATAGGCAGTATTTTTCCCATCACTGCTCCAGGGAGAAGATCTATGTCTAATCTCCCAAAACAAGCCACCTCTCTCCATTCATCTTGATGCACAGTTTAATGTGACAGCCACAAAAATGGAAAGGAAGTTGGATTGGCTGAGGATTTCTGATTATTTGCAGGGAGTTGGAATCACCTTCCAGGAGGGACAAGCTACAGAATTTGTGGGCCCTAGTGTAAAATGAAAATGTGGGCTCTCGTTTTAAAAGATTAAGAGTTTCAACATGGAAAAAACAAAACAAAAAACAAAACCCAAAGCATTGAACAAGTACGAGGCCCATCTAAGCATGGAGCCCTGCCTTGGTCACATGTCCAAGAAGCCAGCCCTGCCAAAAAGCAACATATTCACTAAGGGAGGAAGCATAAAGGAGGCAGAGTGGTATAGATTTTCATCTCTGAAAGGCAGAATACTAGCAATGTAATTTTATTCCTTCCAAGTACAAGGTCCAATCTGCTAATCTATTCTTTAAACCATTGCATTATACAAATCTTTAGGAAATCTGTGACTAATTTTGAATTAGCATGCAACTGATCTACAGGTAGCAGATATTCTTAAAGTCTGGCAGAGGTTAAAGTGTGTTTTACTCAGGATTGCCTTAAGAGCTCGTTATGTCCTTTTAAATTTATACTTTGAAGAGTGGATTTGCCAAACAACAGCAAATTGCAACTCATCCCCTGCCTAAGTAAGTCTTAAAAGATGGGGTTATACTCAAACTTAGAATCATAGAAAAATATTAAATTGGAAATGAACATTGAACAATGGTGTTGCTCAGGGGTTCCAGCCCTGATGTGGCAGGACCATCTGGAAAGCTTTTAGAAAAAGATTCTCTGAAACTTCCCCCAGAAACTTGTTTTCATTTTAGGGTAGAGATGGGAAGTCTCTTTCTATAAAATTGATTGGTTTTAATTTAAAAAACATTAAGAATAGTGTGAACTAAAGCATCACAAAAGACCGAGCAAAAAACAGGCATTAATCTTTGTAACTCCTGTGTGGCTCTGGGCTAAGAGCAGGGAGTAAGAATGCCATTGTACAAGTCCCTCCAAGCTGGCGCAGGCGGCCTATGCACAGTGGCCCATGCACTCAGGCAGGGCTGCAACGCATACAGCTGTGGGCTGCATATTCATTCATAAAGCAAGATTCTGTGTTCAGCTCTGGTCAGGGCTCACCTTCACATTAGCTGTGGAGTCCCCTCTATTCCTTCCATCATGGGGAAGGTGGTCCTGCTGTCTGCCCCTCACCCCACCCCACACCTCCCAATTAATTGGGAGAAATCCTAGAAGGCCTGAGCAGCTTTTGGAAAGAAAGCCACTTTATGGAGCCTTGTGATTTCAGGAGTCCCATTTTGGCTGAAGCAGTTCCCACTGCATGGCTGGAGAGACTGGATGCAGAACGTGTTCAGGCTCCACAGACACGAACCCAGGGATGTCAGTCTTCTGTGCTGTGGCCTGCAGGCCTTGCTGCAGCATGTTCCGCCAACCTCTTCCTTTCTCCTCCTACTGTTTTGCTTGGCTTCTATCCCTTATGTGTGGACAGTTGGTCTTCATAATCCCCAACCAGCGCGTAGTTGGTCTGTTACTGCCACTCCACGTGGGTGATTCATTCAGTTCTAGCAGGCACACTGGTTTAGACATCCTCTTCACAGAGCTGTCAACTCATTTCTCTAGGCTGTGGGCTGGGGTGACAGTTGTTTGGGATTTGGTTTTCCTTTTTGCTGTTAAAAATGTATCTTTATCACTGCCTGCTGTGGGTAGTAAGAGGATTCCTCTGCTTTGGCAGAATGTTAAAATCAATTTCTAAGAGCATCATAAAGGAGGTAACGTTTTAACATCTGCTAATAAAGAATGGCTTCAAACAAAGTGGCCTGCATTAGACTTCCAAGGGTGAAAATGGCAATGGGCCTGGCTCCAAAATGCTGTACTGTTACATGTGTGCCCTGCTGGCCTCTCCTTGGAACCCAGCAAACTACCATCTTGAGGATATCAAAGAAAATTTTTTCCACTTCCAAACCATGCCAGAATCTAGAGGTCCTGCCATACAAAATAAATCCTCCTCCAAGTGACTGAAAATGCTATTTTCCCTCACTTGTGGGAAGGCATAAATAAATGGGACAAAGTGAGATGGAGAAACCAGCACAGGGGGAATTTGATACATTAAACACACGGGGAGCTGCAGTAGCAGCCACGGGGCTGGCCAAAAACTAGAAATCAAAAGCACATTGACATTGAGCACACATGGGAGGCACATTTTGACTGGTCTCCAGGAGATTTACACGACTCACTGTGTCTTAAAGATACTTGAAAGCACGTCTAAGTCCTCTCTGCTGGCACAGCTGATAAAACATGCAACGGCACTTGATAATTCCATAGATATATTTTTGAATACATTCTTGAAGTTTCTTCTATGAAAAATGTATGATTCAGTACTCCTCTAGAAGTGGTCTATGGACAGGTGTATGGATATAAAAGTATATATATCCAAGAAGCAATTATTCCTGGTCTATGGTAAATACAGAAAGAGTAAGCATTTAAAAACTTCATAGCAATTTTATACAATCACAACATTTTTACCGTATTTTACAAATATTAGTCTGCAATAAGTTGAAAAACAACTGGCTTTTCAGCACATATGGTTTGAGAAATGCTCATATAATGAACACCTGTATTTGCACCACCTAAATTTAATTGTTGCTAACAAACTGGTAGAAGTAAAGAATCCTTTATGCAGAAATACTGTATGGAGAGGACATATAATTAGGCAACTAAAAATTTTAAAGTTTTAATTAAAATTTAAATTAAAAGGCTCAAAATCAAAATGTTTTCATTTTCAATTATTTCTTTAACTGGCTTCTTGTTAATTTATCATTGGCTGAAAAATATTGCGACTAATGAAGTAACGAATCCATTTTTCATATTTACATTTCCTATCATATGGATATTCCAAAAAGTTTACGTTTATACTATGCTTATGATGACACAAAGGAGGCAAATACTATCATCATCATTCCCATGATACCCTTTTCTAACTCAAGTCTATGTTCTTTGATATTTTTTTATACAAGTCAGTTCTTTAAAGATATCATTATACTAGGAGTGCTTAATATAAAATTTATTAGGCCGGGCGCAGTGGCTCATGTCTGTAATCCCAGCACTTTGGGAGGCTGAGGCAGGTGGACCACAAGTTCAAAACCAGCCTGGACAACACAGTGAAACCCCGTCTCCACTAAAAATACAAAAATCAGCTGTGCATGGTGGTGGGTGCCTATAGTCTCAGATACTTGGGAGGCTGAAGCAGGAGAATCGTTTGAACCCAGGAGTCAGAAGAAGTTGCAGTGAGCGGAGATGATTCCATTGCACTCCAACCTAGGCAACAGAGCAAGACCCCATCTCAAAAAAAAAATTGTATGACAGGCAAAGCTGTTAACTTTCCTTAAAGCCTCCCTGTCCTCACATTTTTACCACAAAAAAAAATTTAAGGTAGTTTTATGTGTGTTTAAAAAGCTTTTAAATGTATAAAGAAAGGAACAAGATGGATTTTCCCTCCTCATTTAGGAATTTAACTCAGATTCATGAAACAGAAGGTATCATAACTTTTCTTTATGGACATTTTTCAATCCATAGAAAGAATTTACCTAGAGCAACTTCATTTGACTGTTTTCCGAGACAAGGTTTTGCTCTGTCACCCAGGCAGGAGTGCAGTGGCATAAACACAGCTCACTGCAGTCTTGGCCTTCTGGGCACAAGTGATCCTCCCACTTGTCAGCCTCCACAGTAGCTGGGTCTATAGGCATGCACCACATGTCTGGCTGATTTGATTTTTTTTAATATAAGTGAGGTCTCCCCACATTACCCAGGCTAGTCTTGAACTCCTAGTGATCATCCTGCCTTAGCCTCCCAAAGTGCCAAGATTACAGGCATGAGCCACCACTCCAAGCCTGGTTGTTCTATCAGTCTGATTCTATTAGGGGAAAAAATAAGGAAATGTCACCCACCCACATCACCAAACTTACAAAACTGGAAAGTTTTATCCATAGCAACTTTGAATCAAATTGTATCAGCAATTTGGACAAAGAGTCAGTTGTGCTTGGGTGAAAATTTTGTTTGAACATAAATTGTTTTCTAGCTGTATTGCTAACGTCTTTTAATGTCGAATTCCCACAGCCTCTCTATTAGGGATTAAGCACTCTGAAGACAGTGAGTTCAGAGTCATTTGTTTTCTCTGGCCTGGAAAAAAAGGGCTACACACACCCAATTATTGAACTACTCTTTTTTTCCTCTTGTAACTCATCCAAACATCCTATTATGAAGTTGAAACATTTCATTTACTGTAATTTTTTCCTAAAGGTTCTGGTTCCCACACTGAAATTCTGCCTCCTAAATCAGATTCAGACTCCAATTCCCAAAATCTGTTCCAAACAGATTCATGCCTAACCCTTGAGAAAGGGAACTTCAAGCTCCACTTGCCTCCTTTCAGAGTGAGTCAAAGTATTTTAAAAAGCAACAAAAATGTGAAATCCCTTGATGAAGTGTTTTTGAAGTGTCCTGGCCATGTCTGTAGGAACGGTCAAATATTATCTAACTCTGTTCACTTTTTCAAGTGGAAAACAACTAAGCAGCACAAATACAGGCAAATGGCTCCTTTCAAAAGAAAAGCCAAGCTCATTATACACACACAAAGGGAATTTGTATTAGATCCTGTGGTATTGGTAAGCAGAGAGAAATAAAAGTGGCAGAAATTGAGCAACCAGGGCTAGGATGGAGGTGACCTTGTGGATAACAGGGAGTGAATACCATTTAGAGTAATGATAACTCTCGGGGAATAGGACCATTAGGTACAAAGTATGTGACCGTTAGAATTGGCTACTCACCCTCTCCACCCATATGGAGAGCCGTTTTTAATACTCTGGTGAATGAAAGACTTAAAAGAGTAAAATAAAAAGCAACCAAATGAGGTACAGAAATCTGACCCTGACCTTCAGGAGAGTGTTCTGACTTCAACCTTATTGGTCAGGTGGGTCCCTGAGATTGGAGTTTATAGTTCTGACCTTCAGGCACAGGAAATGGGCTTCCTCCTCCTGATACACAAGAATGATGAACACAGTAAAGATCCCTGATGGGCAAACAAAACGCCCATGCAGTGAAAGGAAACTTCTGTTAATCGTAATAGTAGCTATTAATATGCTGTTCATTCTGTGCCCTGTACTGTGCAGAAAAATTTACACACAGCTTCTCTCTATCCTTTCAACTATTTTCAGAGGTAAATATTATCTCCATTTCACAGATGAGGACACAGAAATTTTCCTAAGGTCGACAGACAAGATCTAAATGCATGTCTGTCAAAAAACAAAGTCCAGCCTCTTCACCTCTAAGCCAGATGACCTGAAAGTTATCCAAAAGGTTGTTTGAAGACAAGGAAGGAAGCTGACTTACCTGGGGAGAATCATGGCCTCTGGTGATGACTGCAATATTTAATATATTGACTAAACATCAGATTATCAAAATTAAATGCACTTCAATACATCTGAATTCACAAAATTAGTAAGCCATAAATTCTGAGCCAATTTAACAGTATATACCAGGATTTATAGAGCCAACGGAGTGAAGTTACCTTGGAAACAGTCATCTAAGGAGACTATTTATTCCACTATTGAGTGTCTTACGGGAGGTCTACGTTTGAAATTAACTTCCAAGTATTAATGCATTCTTGGAGTATTCTTGGTGGTAACAAAAATCATGTTCTTTTAAGGCAAACTTGATTTCTAAAGACTGCAGTCACCTGGAGTCAAGTCTAAGAAGCGATGGGTCCCCCACCATTATCATCATAGGGTGTAGCTATAAATCAGTGGCACATAAAACACTTTGGGCCACACAATTCTTTTCAGAATGTGCTTAAACCTGTGGAACCTAGAGATAGGGAGGGAGGGGGATGAGAGGAAGGAATATTTTGCATTTGAAAGCACAGGCTTGTTTCAATATGGTAGGTACTTTTAACAGGATTTTTTTTTGACAGTCTCACTCTTCTCCCAGGCTAGAGTGCAATTATTGTGATCTTGGCTCACTGCCTCAGCCTCCCAACTAGCTGGGACTACAGGCGTGCACCACCACACTTAGCTCATTTTTGTATTTTTAGTAGAGATCGGATTTTACCATGTTGGCTAGGCTGGTCTTGAACCCCTGACCTCATGTGATCCGCCTGCCTCAGCCTCCCAAAGTGCTGGAATTACAGGAATGAGCCACTATGCCCAGCCACTTTAAACAGCTTTGTTAAAAATGGATTTCTAGAGAGCTCCCTAGAGTCCCCTTGGAGTGTGCTAAACACATGGAGGCCCATATGAAGGGTGGGGATGTTCCCTCCTCCAACCTCTCCCTCTTTAGTGCCACCTTTCTCCATTTAGAATTCAGGTTCAAGGAGGGCAAAGGGTTTTGTTTTATTCACTAGTGTTCTTAGACCAGGGCCTGACACTTACTAAATATTTATGTGTCATTAATATGTATATAATGAACCAAATAAATAAATTGATAATTTAATATTGGGTCACAGGCAAGATTTCAACTACCAAAAGAAAGAATTTCTGTTCTAGAAACAATGTTTAAGAACCACCGGCATAGATAATTCAAGTGAAAATATTCCTGGGTAATGTGAGGAGGCTAGGTTTTCTTTAAGGTTTAGCAAAATCTCAGAATAAGTAAGAGTGTGTCAGTTCCGTTTGAGCATGAGTCCAGTGAGCATCTCAATGCATGGCATGGCAAACACACAGAGATAACACAATGGCAGTCTCTGAAAGGGGTACCTGGATCAAAAAGCCCAGCATCACTTCAGTCTTTGCTGATGGATGGGGTTGTCAAAGCGGTCATAACACTTGAGTCTTTATAAAAGAAAGAAATAACAAGAATAAAACCTGTTCTTATGATGTTACTCTTTTGTATGTACCTATGGGTGGCCAAAGAAACAATGATTGATGACTGGTCCTGGATTCACTGACTAAAATAAAGTGCTTTAGTTTCTGGTTGAAAATGAGGAATGTCAGTGCAAAACAGGAGGCCACAGAATGCATATTCAATTCTACTGCAGAAACATCTTTCAACTTTGCCGAAAATAGCCAGGAAAAAAAAAAATTCTTAGAAAACAAAGATAGGCATCGAATTGATGTGTAAAGATTTTCTTTAAAATAAAGACAATTTCATCTAGCAAGAGCAATACAAAGGGGTTATATAAATTTATTTTTCAGGTAACAACTGATTCGGTTAGAAAAAATTCCCATTTTCAATGTTAATTCCATCTCTTATTTTTGGAAAAAAATCACTAAAAGGACAAATATCCACACAAAAATACAATCTGTATCTGTTCTATATTTACAGATAACCAGTCAGTCATTATTAAGGCGCAGATTGATTAAAAGTTAACATTTATTCAAATCATCAAAATATTCTGTGCATCATATAACAACAACTCTGTATACTGTAGTGTCATATTCCCTTCACTGCATCAAGAGAAAGTGAGAAATAATTTCCAGTGTTTTTATTTTTAGCCACCGTATTTAATCTAATTTAAGTGGGACAGTTTTCCCTTTGGCATATCAAAGCACTGTTCATAAAAGCTGTATCAACATAATACTGCATATTCATTCCATCTTCCTCCTGTTGCAAATGCATGGTAGAGAGCTGGGAAAAGAGCTCCAAATGATTATTATCTGGGAAGGTCTTACTAAAGACCTAACAACATTTAGAGTCCTGAGTTGCTGAACAGGACACAAATCTGGAATTGTTAACCTGTACTAAATGTTTTCATGATGTATTAATACAATCAAATAAGATGGATGTTCATCACATGATCCACAAGACCATTTATACACATATGCACAGGATGACTAAAGGGAGTGATTTTGTTCAACATCCTTAAGCAGATAAGGCTTAGTTTAGTTTGAAAAGGGCAGACCCTCAGTGCCAGTTATAATTGGTAATTTTATGACATGCCCATTATCTATGCCTTCAAAGTAACCAATACCATTTTTTAAAGTGAAATTTTTTTGTGTGCAAAATGCCTCTTCAGTTCTTGTTCTTTAATGGTGTGATTCAGCAATGAAAAAATGTCAGCCAAGTATTTCTAATCCCATGTTTGTTTTATAAAAATACTCAACTCTTGTATATGCTTATCTAATGCCTTCTACTGAGAGCACGTGAGAGTGGTTTATGTCCATGTAGAAAATCTTGACTACTGAACATAAATAACTCTTTACAGTACAGGTAACGTGACAACATTTCCCATGGGAAAGTTTTCTAACAAATTAATATACTTGGAAATAATATTGCTTTGAAGAAAGAAAGGCACTTTAGTGAAAACACTTCATAAATCCATAAGATCTCTGAAAAGACCCAGGAAACAATGTTGCCTGATTTCTTGGACTTTCACAGTATAAGATTGTAATAATGAATCTGGCCACCTAAAAAATATCTTTTTCCTTCAGAACTTACTTACCTTTATAAACTGCCACCCTGGAGACTCAAATAAGCCTGTTCATTCTCAACAAACATAAGTCTACTTCAAGCAGACAGACATGGTTTTAGGAAAGTCCTGTGGCCATATGGAACATAGCTAACATGTACATGATAAGGATTGTAATCTATTCCTCCTCATAATGGCAACAGTGCTGTCTTGTCAGATGATTATTTGTCTTTTTAAATAAAGTGACAATCTAGGGCTCCAGTTATTGAATGTCGTCCATTCTCTACCATAAATCTCTAGTAAATATCAATTTCATCAATTATGTACTGTATGCTTATAATATCTAAAAATAAAAGTTTGATATAAATAAATGTCCTTTAGTGGCAATATACTAAAAAACAGCCCTTTGCCTCCAGACAACCATTAAAATCATTTTAGCATTACAGGCAGCAGCTAAATATGACTGCAAAGGGTTAATACTGCAAAGTCCATTTGGTCTTTCTTTGCACCTATTACCATGAACTAGGTCCATTGCTAAGTGTTTCTAGGATGCTAACATACATGAAACAGAATTGGTCCAGAAGCAAGTGGACTCACTTAAATTTCCCAAAGTCCCGGAATACTCTGCACAGAAACTAAGATCCAGTACCATTTCAAATGAACGTTTGATGTAGTCAGAAAAATGTGACTAAATCTGATCTGTACCAACATACTCGGTGACACGAAAATGGGAGAGAGAGATGGAGACAGTGAGAATTTCCACAGGACAAGAAATTAGAACGTGTAAAGTGCTGAAAGACCGCAATAATTATTTTAAAGCAGTACCAGAAAATTCCACCTTGATTATTTTTTTAAAAAAATCCCCAAATACCAAAATGAAACAAGCAAACAAAATAACTTCTAAGTTTTCTGGCATCCCAGATGTCAATTCATCCTTCATTTTAAGTAAAAAAAAAAAAAAAAAAAAAAAAAAAAATCAGTGCATATGTTATATAGGTAAATAAAAACAGGAAATAAAGCCCTATCCTCATATTGCAAATTCTGTCCAACTGCCATTTTAAAAAAGTAATCCACATTTGGCGTTTTGTATGACATCATGAGAACATCTTCTCTTTTTTTCCTCTTTACTATAAAGTACAGGTGCGAATAAGATGCTTTGGTCCTGATACCAGACACCCAGCGTGCTGAGGACGGTGTGCTGTGAAGGCTGTTCACAAATCTCCTGTGTCCACCTTTACAGTTAGTTGGCGGGCATGTGCCGAGAGGGCACTGCTACCAGCGGCCACTGACACTAGCAATGTCTGAGTGATACTGACGGGGTAGCCTTCCACTTGCTCCACCTTCCAGGAAAGAGGTGCGTGCATTTGGCGATTCAAAAAGCTTTCTTCGGTTTTTATTTAGTTCTAGAGAGAGAGAGAGAGAATTGTTAGGAGCTCAAGAGTAGTTCTATGTATATCTAGGACATCGCACTAGAGCTCAGAAAATGGTGACGTGGTAGGTTTTTTGAGGAAAGTCAAGTCTGGTAGCAAAAGGAAAACTTTCAGTTGATGGTCAAGGCATTTCTGAAACACTAGAAAGTATGATATGAAAGGTAGCATATTGATAGTCTAGAGAACTAAGGACAGCAAATACTTTTTATTGCAATTTGTAAACTCCAGACAGCAAATAGTTTCTATTATAGTTTGTAAACTATATTGGAGGATATATCATTCTCAGAACTCTCTAACCAAATTAAACAGTTTGACCTACTCCAAAGTCATTTCAGAGGCAAGGAGAACAATCTAAACTGGTGAAAGGCACATGAGAAGACATATTACTGATGGCACAGAAAATTATTATAGCTATTGAACTCATCCATGTCAAACACGGCAATCATTTAGTGATTAAAGTCAGATATGAAAACAAGACCCGCACCTAAACACAAGGATATTGGAGGAGTACCCTGAAGTACAGCTGACCCTTGAATAATGCAGGGGCTGAGGTGCCAACCCCCTCCTGCCCCATGCAGTCAAAATTCCATGTATAACTTTGACTTCCCCAAAAGTTTATTAATAGCCTGTTGACCAGAAGCATTACCAGTAAGTTGATTAACACATGTTTTGTATGTTATATGTATTTTATATTGCATGCTTACAACAAACTAAGCAAGAGAAAATACCAAGAGAATGATTAGGAAGAGAATCTATTTACTGTTCATTAAGTGCAAGTGAATCATCATAAAGTCTTCATCCTTGTCATCTTTACATTGAGTAGGCTGAGGAGGAGCAGGAGGAAGAGAAGGGGTTGGTCTTGCTGTTTCAGGGATAGCAGAGGCTCAAGAGGTAGTGGTGATAGAAAAAGAGGCAGGCACACTTGGTATAACCTTCCAAAAATACATCATAATTTCTGTCTGCCATTTTTGCTTTTTTCATTTCTTTAAAAATGTTTCTACGTGGTACTAGTCGTTCTTCCACTGTTTTGTTTCAGTGCCTGTATCATAGAAGAATCCATGTCATAAAAAAATCAGAAGCAGTCTTGAATAATCGGAACTCTTCTGCCAGACTGTTCAACGTCAGCTGTTTTCTGGCACTGCTTCTTCTACGTATTCCTCCTCATCTGGCACTGGTTCAGAAGCACTCATCTCCATCAAGTCATCTCTGTTCATTCCTCTGGTGTGTTGTCTATTAGCTCTGGAATTTCCCCAAGATCCGATCTTGAAATTCGTCATCCCTTACCTTTATTTTATTTTTTTGCCACATCCACAATCTCGTTCATGATTTTCTCGATTGGCTCTATGGTAAATCCTGTGAAGTCATACATAACATCTGGACACAGTTTTTTCTAGTAGGAATTCATTGTTTTGGGCCTGATGGCTTTCACAGCTTTTTCCATAACAACAATGATATCTTCAGTGGTGTAATGCTTCCAGCTTTTCATGTTTTCTCTATTGGGGTTCTCTTCTATAACCTTGGCAATCCTGTCCATAGAGTACCACGTGTAACAATCCTTAAAGGTCCTTATGACCTCCTGATCTGGAAGCTGGATTAGAGACCTTGTGTTTGGAGACAAGTAAACTACTTTGGCGACTCTGATGTTAAATGCACAGGGTTTTCAGTGGCCAGGGGCATTATCCAATGTCAAAAAAAAAAAAAAAAAAAAAAAACAACTTAAAGCATCAGTCTTTTACTGGCAAGTTATGTCCTGAATTCAGGGAAAAAGTAACAATGGGGCCAGTCTAGAAAAAGCATTCTTGTTATCCATGCCTTCTTGTGCTACAACCAAATGACTGGCAGCTGGTATTTATCTTCTCCCTTCAAGGCTCGAGGGTGCGCAGCTTTATAGATAAGGGCAGTCCTGATCATAAACATGACTGCATTTGTACAAAACAGCAGTCAGCCTATCCCTTCCTGACTGAAATTCGGGTGTTCATTTCTCTTCTGTAGTAATAAAGGTCCTTGGTGGCATTTTTTTTTTCCAGAATAGGGCACTTTCATCTGCATTAAAAACCTGTTCAGGTGTACAGTCCTTCTCCTCAATGATTTTCTTTTCTATATCTGGGAACTCATCTGCTGCCTCTTGGTTGACAAAAGCTCCTTCTCCTGTTATCTTCATATTTGTTAAGCCAAACCTCTTTCTACAATTATTACACCATCTTTTGCTGTCATTAATTTCTCTAGCTTTATATCCTTCACCTTATTTTTGCTTTAAGTTGTCATATAATGAGTGCTTTTTCTTGAATCATGGAGTCAATACATATGCTTTTCTTATAACAATCCTGCACCTACTCTAAAAGCTGCATTTTCAATGCAAGATAAAAAGATAGCGCAAGGCTTTTGTACCTGCTGGTGTAGCTGCAGCAATGGCTTCTCAAATTTCCTTTTCTTTTCCTTTCTTTTAAAAAATAGTCATTATGCTGTATTCATTCATCTTGACGTGGTGGGCCAATGCAGCTACACACCTCAATCTGTGGTACATATCAAGAAATTCAGCTTTTTCTCATGATGTCATGATTTGTCTCTGCTTCTGAGAACTAGTGAGTGGCACTTTATGTGGGTTCTATGGTGTACTTCAAGGTCTATGGTATTGTACTAAACAAAAATACCCAAGAACTGTGAGGGATCACTTGTAACTGTTACATACAACTTACTGGAGAGATTAATTGCTCACATGGAGAGTGTTAGTGTTGTACCGTGCTTTAAGCAGATACTTGCAACACTTGAGCTCAACGCAATAGCAACAGAAGGTGGCGATGAAATTATTACAGTAGTACTATATGTAACAGTTAATTTTATGCAGATATGATTTAAAATGTCTCTTTGTTTGTTTACATTTCTCTCTTCTGCCAATGGTGCCATATATGGTCTGTGAGGTTTAGATCAGTTTTAACATATTATAATGTGTATATTGTATGGTAGTAATTGATAAAATAGACTAGTATCTGTATATATTTCATGCATTCCTGAGACATCTTTTTCTTAATTTTTTTCAATATTTCTAGGATATGCAGTTTGGAAGTTTTTTCAAGTTGTCACAAAGCTCCAAAAATATTTCAATTTATTTATTTAAAAAAATCTGTGTATAAGTGAACCTGTGCAGTTCAAATCCATGTTGTTCAAGGGTCAACTGTATTACTCTACAGCCCCCATGGCTCTGCCAACTCACAAAGCCTATTCTTCTTGAGTCAAATAGTTTTAGAAAGAAGCATATGAGTCGGTTTCTTTGAATAAAAATTAGTAAAAAAAAAAATCACAACAGCTTAGAAAATTACTCAAAAACAATAAATACTTGAATCTAAAATTTCAGGGAAAACCTGAGGTGCGCTATTTGAATTGTAAAGAAATCAGAGTATTCTGAAAATACTGTTTGTTTAGTTTGGAAAGGTAAAAAGTTAATTGAAATAGACTCCCTTGTTTATGACTATGAATCAACCTCTGCCCCCACCTCAAAAATCACTGATGTAACTTTTTCTGACAAACTCATGCAAGTACACAGAATCATCAGACTATGCAAATTAGGGTTTTGGTAGCCAACAAATGCAAATACTCTCAAATTTATTCCGTTTAAAATAGAGGGATTATGTAATGGATTTGCTTAAAGTTGTCTCTTTTTTTGAGGTGCTAGAGAAGGTGATTCACCTTATATTTGCATGGTATTCAGTACTTTTTCAACCACACACAATCAATCCCCTTTGAAAATGTGAAGTTACAGGTAAGATATGGCAACCTACAGTAATGCTGAAGACAGACTCAGGTTGCAACAGACTGCATGGGGTTAAGAAAGGCCATATGAACAGACATGCTCCTATGCCCAAGTTCTGGAAGATGACCAACACCCTTAACATTTTACCCCACTGTCTTCCAAAATGTAAACACCTGCCCTGTATGGTCAAAGCAACAGTGGAGACATCTCTCTTTTGTTCACATATAGGTCTTAGGAGAGAAGAAAAATAACAATGATTCATTAGGCTTGTTGTATGACAAACACTTTACATTTATTTTGCCCTATTCAAGTCTTCCTTAAGGGATAGATAATATTACCATTCTCCATCTTACGGATGAGAAAATGGATTTAAAAAATAGACTAAGTCACTTGCCCACACAGGTACTAAATGACAGAGCTGAAACCTCACATGCCTCATGCAAAGGTTAATGCCCTAAGCAATGGCCTTCAGTGACCCACTGGACAGAGAAGACCAACCGAGGCATCAGGAATACAAATCTGAGAAAGCGATAGTTCCAAGTATGCCGGGTAACAGAGCTTTATTTCCTATTTTAGCATACTAAATTTACTTTTTAAATAGAAAAACCCAGCTTCACTCTGAAGAAGCAAAGAAGGTATCTTTATAAGCAAAAGATACATGCAGACATGCATACAGATGGCAGTTGTTTCAAGTTTCTCCAGAAACAGTGGCAATGACATTCCTATTAAAAGTTGGATACATGTTTCTTCTTAAAAACAAAAACAAACACAGCCCTTCAAAATTCAGAAATCAAGACAGAATTGAATATATTTAAACTTATAGAAACATTAAGAATAAATGAATCCCCTGAAATACACAGCCTGGAAAAGTTTTATCATCTTCAAGCTAGGGACAATCTTCAGCCTCCATTTTCTCACAGGGGAATAATATACAATTCAGGGGGACATTTTACAGCAAAGAAAAAAGAATGAGGCCAAACAACATTCTCCCTTAGCACATATAACATGTATAACTGAGCACATGACAACAACTGGGCCATTAAAACAAAGTTTTTCAAAATAAATGTTAAAAACTTTATCCTGAAAAGACACATCAGCCAGATCTTTGAAACGGTGCAATGATCACAAGGGAAGCCAATCCTAACCAATACAATTTCTAAGACAATACATACGTATGTTTTAAAATGTGATGCATAGAGATAAATATTCCAGAGAGGTTATCAAGGTCAAGTCCTACTGAAGAGATTTTAGAGTTTTTGTTGTTTTTTTAAATGATAAAGCAAACTCCTCTAATATTTTTCAGCAAGCCTAAGGGATGGTTTGGGAAAATACCAACCTTTTTCTTTGAAATTCCAAGGTTCACACAATCCTGGCAGCTCTCAGGATCTTGTTGCGGATCTGAACAGAGTCACAAACTAAAAGAATAGGTCGGGAAATGTTAGATCTACCTGAGGCCGTGGTGGGAAGCCTGTCAACAGGATGCTAAACGTCCTTTCACTGAGTCCCTGTGTATTTAACCAATCATGAAAATATTCTGAGAGGAATCTGAATTTTCCCCCCAGAAAAGTGGATTTGGGGAAAAAGAGATCAAATTTATACTTTGATTCACTTCCATTAGAGATAAGTTTCATCTACTGCTATAACATTAAAATAAATGTATTTTGGCCCAAGATTAAAAGTAAAACAAAACCTTATACTGAAAGAATAACTCAGATTATAAGTTAAAAATCTACAAAATTTAAAAAGGAATTTTGAGCAAACTCTGTATCTAACCAATTTGTAACCATAAGACAAACGTGAGGTGAGACTGCCCAGCTATGCTGCATCTATAGGGAGACAGAATGTTCTGGGACTATAAATGGGTATCTTTGTTATCAGATTCAGCTGAACTGGAGAAAGAAGCTTTTTGATGAAGAATTTTCTCAATAAAAATGTATTGCTTTCAGAGAAAATAATTTACCAGGTTCAAACAAATGCACTAAACAAAGATAAAATTATTCTTAAGTCCTTTATGCTGTGCAGAGCACCCATAAGGCATCTTAGTCAAAGTCTCAAACTCCCTTTAAAAGCAAGAGGACCTGGTGAGCCCCATAGAGAGAGGAAGTCTGCAGATGTAGTATACAGCCTCAGTAGAATGACAAAGAAGACAATGATTAGAAAACATATATATATTTAAATAGAGAACCTGAAACCCTTCTTATTCCCATCTAACCTCCCACACAAAGGATCCTGATATATTCCAGAGTAAAGGTATTGATGATCTATCTATGTCCATAAATGTATTTACAGCTATCTGCTTGCTGCTAAAAGCTTTACAGAATTAGGAATTGGGTTGGGACACCTAAAAAGGAACTAGTTTTCAGTATATCCCCACTGCCATTCCATGAATCTCTAGTGAAAGATTATGGAGCTCTGGTCGATACCCTTCACTGGTATAAAATTGCTGGCCCGCAGGCATTTTTCAACAGTATAGGTATGGTGAATGCATAAGTTAATCACATTTTAAACAGTATTTTTGCAAATTTCATTTGCAAATTAATAAAAGAATATGAAAACTTATAAAGTTATCTTGAGTCTAGGAATAGCCCCCTGAGGCTGAGCTTTAGGGGAAACAAATACATTTTAAAAATTACTATCATAGATGGTAAAAAAGAAAGAACAAGTAATAAAACTATAGTTTTGTCCATTTTCAATAAGCCTGATAATATCACATGAAAGGATAGATCTTAGAAACAGAAAGTGACCTTTGTACAATCATGTATTCCAATCTACCTTCATGATTAATAAACCAAAGCCAAAAGAGGTTTGGCAACTCAATCAAGAACTCATGACTTAGCAGAAGTAAGGCCCAGATCTCCTATTGAAGCCAGTGTTCTTTCCACTATACCAAGATAATCTTATGAGCAGGAATTACACATCTTCCCTGTGGTCTTCCATTAATAGAGCCTCTTGGGTATACACAGTATATCCAAGAAGAAATTTTAGAAGTTCTGGTAAAATTGGTAAGTGTAGAACTCTATCCATAGAAGAACCTAATAGACTGCCCCCAGGAAGCTCAATGGCTGAATTTCCACTCCTATTTCAAAGCTGCTGTGCCTATGTCTGCTTCAGATAAAGATTTCCTATGGGAAGATGGGTGGGACATGCAACATGCTGAAAAAATAAAGTGGAAAACCACTGAAATTTTAAATTTTTTCTGCTTATCTGATTAGTGAATGCTGTCTGGAATGAACTTTCACCAGTTGGATGCAACTATTGGCTTCACTGAGGCACAGCTTGCAAATTCAGTGTTCTGAAAAAGCATTCATTTTTCCACAGCACATAACACTTGGCTTCTGCCCTTGGTGTGTCTGTCTTTCTGAGACTGGGATATATATAAATTTGACATTCAAGAACTTTATTGGAAAGTCTTCAAAAATTAATCCCATTCCCCCCTTCAAATTTCTGCATATTTCTCTAAACACTTTTTTGAGGTTCATTACTATGTATTTGCCAATTCCTGACTCATCATCTGGCTCAATTCCTTTCAAATGAGTGGCACCCAATAAATATGTATAGAGCATTTTCTAAAACATACATGCAACAGATGTACAAAGAAAGTAGACTAGGGAGATAGACATTATTTTCCTTCATTCTGTGACTATCTTCAGGATACTATGTCCTGTGACTCATAAATTCTACTAAAACAGTGGGAAACTAAGAATTAAGACAAGTAACACTGCCAGATTCCACACTATCGCAACCAGCATTCTTTTCTTCTCAGTGCAATGATCTCGGTCAGTGTGAAGGACACACATATTTGAAACATAACTGCCAATCAAGAATGATTATTCACTAATACAATGATTACTGTTTAACACAACTGCAAAGAGGAGAATTAAACTTTCCTCCCATTTTCATGTTCTGCATAGGGCAATTTTGGTTAGATCTTTCTGAAGAGATCTGTTTTCAGATACGACCCTTGTTAAGGGAGGTTTTCAGGCAATGCCTTGATGGAAAAAGTAAGATATTCTCAGCATTTGTCACACTGTTGACAAGAAAACCCTCTGAAACCACAACCACCAAGGTGTCGGATTAGTAAGCCAGTGGTTAATGGGTAGAACCAACCCAATGGCTGAGACCACTGGCAAAGACTATTCAGATTTTAATGTATAAGTTGAATATTTATATTCACCTGAAATTGCAAGCAGCATTTTCCTCCTGGCACCAAAAGTAGTTATTCCCAGCTCCTTCAGATCCTGATCTGTGAGAGTGAGGAATGTCTGAAGATCGATCTGTGGGTAGAAAGGTCAATCTATAACCAATATATCACTTAGTTTCTTTATCACTGTAGGATCAACTTGTTATCACACTTACTTAATAATTATGCTCTGCCTACTTCCAAAAAATAAAGGTAGTAGCACAAACCTGAGAAACAAGAATTAAGAAAGATGGTGAAATGGAAGTGATAATTCTAGCAGAAGACTTAGCTATGAGCATCCTAGAAACTACAGCAAAAAAGAAAATACAAAGATTGTATCATTTTTGTGAACTGATAAAAGGAAGAACATTATCTGTTCAGGAAAGAAAAAATAGGTCTTGGAGTTTGAATTGGTTAACAGTATCTTTGTAAGAAGAAACTAAATAATATAACAGATGGTATCTTCCTTTTTGTCCTACATAGGATTGAAAGAAGAATTCCCAGACACAATCAGACCTACAGTTCACTTGGCTCAACCCAGCAAACTATCACAGAATGGGATACAAAAAGAAGTATTTGCAGAAACTATAAAACGATACTCTCTGGCATCAGAAACAAAGCATGAAGGTAAACTGCCCAAGGATACCCCACCCTTCCTTTAAAGATAGTGTGGAAGAAGAGAAAGACAATCGATTCTGAAGCCAAAGAGACTCAGGTTCAGATTCCAACTGTGCCATTACTAGCTATGGGCACAGAGGGTTGACAATACTATATCTTGCAGAACCGTTGTGAGCATTCACTATAACTACAGATATAAAGCACTGGGATTACCAAAGAGGCTAATTGGCAGCTATGGTTAATATTGATACTTTCATCTGTGAAAGCTGCTAAATGAATCCTCAACATGCTTACAATAAATTAAATCTCATGAAATTACTTAATGGGGGAATCTTGTTAAATCACATCTGAGTATTAGAAAATCTCCTACATGAAAGAAGCAGATTACCAAATTTCAACACACCATCAACAGATAAAACTTTTCATTAAATGATATTGAAGGTAATTTAAATTGTCCTGTTTTGATGTGATCTTAGAAAACCCTGGGCCATCATTTATCACAGTTCTAAAGATATGTTTTCAGAAATTCTATAACAGACTCTTCAGCTCAAGTGTTCCCCAACTTTCTCTTAAAGGACCAGATGTTAAATATTTTGGGCTTCGTGGGCCATATTGTCACTGTTGCAGTTATTTAATTTTGCTGTTGTAGCTGGAAGGAAGCCTTATACAATATGTAGACAAATGAATATGGCAGTGTTCCAATAAAACTTTATTTACAAAATCAGGCAGTGGGCCTGCAGACCACAGTTTGCTGATTCCTGCTGTAGTTTATAAAATCTTAAATTAAGTCCCTCTGGCTTTATACTTTCATGTTTTCCTCCTTCTTGGTGTAATTGGAATAAGAAATACCTATAATTTAATATGCTTCTTCAAACAGGAAATAAACATAGATGAAAACAAACCCAAAATATCATTGAATAATATTCAATCTCTTGCTTTTTAACCTTCTGTGCCTGGACATGTTAAAATACTTCCGCTTTTTAGCTTCCCAATCAGCTATCCTCACCTAACCAGCAAGACTAAATAGATATATTCTTTAATGCATTGATTATGAAAGGTTTATTCATCTTAGAAAATTCTTGGCTAAATGAACAGTAACTCAGATGTAGGAGAGGTTAAGTGAACACTAACTCAGACATAGGAGAAACAGAAAAAAATCAATGTCCTGAAATTTAATATACAGGACAATTGCTCTTTCAGTGTAAAAAACAAAAATGCTCAGCATTTAAGGTTAATAATTTATTGGACCATGGGCAGTACATTGAATTTATGATACGAAGTACCTAATAAAAGCCATAGATTCTTTATTAACTGACACATGCCTAGAAATTACTGACTAAATCAGATGTTCTCTAGCATTAAAATAAGCCAACTAGCATCAAACGTGGACCATGTCTTGATTTGACAAAGACACAAATGTATAGAACCATTTTAATTTTCTGACACTTTGGGCTAGCTGTGCCCCAGCAGTATGAGTGCTGTTAAGAAGAACCATGCCCAGGGCCTCTTTTCTTTATACCAGTACATAATAGGATACGGCTAATCAGTTTGACCAAAATCCATGATTGTGATTGTTCAGAAGACATCTCAGTTCTGTCTCAGTTCAGGTAAAACCCAAATGGTTAGTTAATGAATAAATTAACATGCTGAGAAAAACATGTATTATTCTGTGAGAACAGACTTCGGTATGAGCAGACTGAGTCAAAAATAGCCAGAGATATTTCAGATGCTGTTACTTAATTTTAAGTGCCACAAATAAAGATAACAGATTCAAAAATGAAATCATGTTAAATACAGACTTGTTGCTGACCTTAAGGGAGCTGTGACTACAAAAATTCCTATGAATCAATGTATTAATTGGGTTTTATTGCTAAAACTGTTAGCTATTATACATTTTTTGCAAGTATGATTTTCTCTATTTCTGCTATCCTGTGTTTACTAGCTGCATTAAATAAATAAGAAATGAGATGACATTTTTCTTAGTAGCAAGAGCAAGCTATGAGACTTGAATAAATGTTCAGTGAAAGCATACTCATAGGTCAATAAGTGACTTCATTCTAGAAGTCAACATACACACAACCAAAACAAAGATACCTGGGAAAATAAATAATGACTGACCTCTTGTTGCTGGAAGACATCTGTGTATTTGCCCAAGCCCAGTTTGCTGAAGAGCTCAGGGAGGTCAGAGCCTTTGAAAGAGCTATTTAGGTTACAGCCATTGCTTCCTGTCAGCGAGGAAATGCAGTCCATGTAATTGCTACTGCTGAGATAGTGTTCCGCTGAAAGGCAAAGGAGAGACAGGCTTGAAGTGTAAATGCCGAGAGAGAACATGGTTTAATGAAAAGTTTTAATCACCTAAATATTTCAAATTTCATTGTTCCGCTGAATAGACCAGTAGCTGTAGAAATACAGCAGTCCTTTACTGAAATATTGGCTTTTCATTAAGGAGATGCTGGTTATTGCTTTCAGCAAGGCTCTTGCCATTTAAAAGGCTCCACTTGGGAGGCAGAAATTCAGCAACAGTGCCTCTGTAGTTAATAATCATTCATCATATTCTCCCTGAGTAGTCAGAAGCATTTGTTGTTTATAATTGATTTGATGTGAATTAAATGAGGAGCTGGAAAAAGGATCCCTGGGACAAAATAAAGGTGTAGAAAGTTATTACAAGTCCAGGCTCCTTTTGGATGGCAGGGTGGCTCTGTGTATCTACACCTGTGTTTTCCTTCAGTGAAAGGAATTGTATGACATTGCAACACATAAATCCTGTTCTCTAGAAAAATATAATTGGGTAGCAAGGTCACAAAACAGCACACTTCCAAAATTAAGAGTAATGTATAAACTGATAGGAATGATGCTGAGGTTCCTGGATTTAATTTATGACAAAAATAAATCTGTCTGTTGGGAAAACTTTGAAGATGGCAATGCTGAATTGTGCCTTGTTCTGCAACTGCTTTGGTGGGCAAAGGTATCAACACACTGTGGCTCACAGACCCAGTGAAAAGCAGGGCTGGGTGATGGACTATTGAACCATGCCAAGTAAGTCTCACACACACATACACACACACAGCCTTGGAGACTTTAGCAGAGTGCAGGCATTCTACCTCCCAGACCAGTAATGAGCTCTTGCCTGTGTGGGAAATCTGTCTTCTTACACTAAGGATGTGGCTTCAGGAGAGATCCCCAAAGAGGTAAAGGAGGACGACACTGACCAAAGCCAATCAGATCCATCTAGTCTACTCTGGGGATCCATGCATCTGCCAAACCTAGAAATCTTGTTCTGCACTGTTTTGGGTGCCACTGATCGCTTTCTCCAGTTGTTTTCATCTCCCAGTTGAGATGTCCTTTATGATTCCCAAGCGGAAGGCATTTCCTGATAAGGTTTCTTTTTCTCGTAAAGATAGCTGTTAATCTCTTGGGGTGAATGTGCAGAGAAAGGACCCAAAACCAAACCCCAAGATACTGAGCCCTGGGACACTCCACCATTTACAGATGAAGCAGAGGCCCCAAAGCCATAAAAACAATTTGAGGAGAAGTGATTATTGAGGTACCAGGTCAAAGGTGACACAAAGCAGACTGCAATAAGCAAATTGTGGTGAGTGACCATTGGATGTGACAACATGAAAGTGGCTATAAGGCTGCCCATACAATTTATGGTTCAAATGATACATTTACTTTTTTTTTTTTTTTTGAGAGTAAAAGAGTTACTAAGAATTATGCTGCAGCAACTGGTATAAATAGGGACGCCCAGGGAAAATGGAAAACACTGGTGACCTTGACAAGGGTGTTAAGAGAAATTATCTACAACTGTGCTGTCTAATACAGTAGCCATTGGCCACATATGTCTACTGAGCACCTGAAATGAGGCTAGTGAGAATGAAAATGCTTTGTCAGTACAAAAATCACTGCAGATTTTAAAGACTTGGTACAACATAAAAATGTAAGCTATCTCAATATTTATATTGAGTACATATTTAAAAGGAATCTTACATATGTTGGGTTAAATAAATTAGTAAAATTTTTAAAAACGTGTTTAAAAATAAAATGTTCATAGTGATAAGTGTTCAAAATAGCCTATAACTTACTTTGTTTTTTTTTGTTCTTAACTACTTGTAGTTTCTATAGTCTCTCTTAAACTCCCTACACCCTAAAAAAGTGATGAAACCCAAATGACTATGCTTCATTAATCATTTCTTTTTATTAGTGTATCCTCCATCTTAATCCTGAACTTCAATTCAAACTAGTACAGTCAATTTAATTATCCAATGTTAAATGAAGGGACAGGAGATAAAGAGAAGCACCAAATGAATGTATCTTGGGCTAGAGCCTGGACATCATCTACACCCCTCCATCTGTGCCTGGCACCAGCCTGACTCTCAGCTCGATCATACTGTCAGTGGTGGAGCACCCAGCCACTAACTAATGGAAAGTCTCCAGGCTACTATTGACAGTGCATTTAGGGATGAAAGAGTTGACCATGCTTTCTTATTTAGACTTGGCCAACAACCTGATTACTCCTTTCAAATCTGAGACTCCTGACAACACAGCCGACATGATCAATAGTAACGTAACAACTGACTGTTACTGAGTGTCTACCAGGCTCAGCTAGACTGCCTTTCTTCAAGGAGTCTTCAAATACTCTACGTGTTTCAGGATTCCAAATTTGTCAGAAACCCTACAAAAAGGCATTGGGGCATAGCCTGTGATGACAATGTCAGCTCTCCTCTGTTTATACAGTCCAGGAGTATGGGTGCTGTTGTAGATAAAACAATGGGCTCATGCTGAGTTCCAGTCAGATTTGCTAAAAGCCAGAGCCCCCATTCCATAAGTTATTTTTTTTCCTATTTATGCTAATTCAGCAACCTCTATTTACAAACTCAAACCCTGCTGTTCACCTTTAGTAGCCACCCACTAGGCACTCTTTCTTCAATGGTTTAAGATGCTAATTGAATCACATTTTTCTCAACCACTTTTTTTTTTTTTTTTTTTTTTTGAGACGGTCTCATTCTGTCACCCAGGCTGTAGTGCAGTGGCTCAATTATTGCTCACTGCAGCCTCAAACTCCTGGGCTCAAGCAATACTCCCACCTCAGCCTCCCATGTAGCTAGGACTACAGGCACATGCACACCACCACTCCCAGGTTTTATTGTTGCTGCTGTTGTTGTTTTAATAGAGATGAAATTTCACTGTGTTGCCCAGACTGGTCTCAAACCACTGAGCTCAAGCTATCATCTCACTTTCGCCTCCCCACATGCTGGGATTACAGGCGAGAGCTGCCATGTCTGGCCTCAACCGCTTTCTTACATCCTTGTCTTTTCGTTATCACCTGGATGGATGTGTGTGCATTACACATTCGTGCATTCATTTCACAAATTTTTACTGAGCACCTATCTACAAAGTGTCAGTCCATCAGGTATTAGGGAAGAGGTAACCAATAAGGCAGAACAGAACAGAATGCCTGACATGTGGGCACTTCATAAATGTTTATAAAATGAACGAATATGGTCTCTGGCTGGTGGAGCACAAATTCCACAGGGAGACACAGATAGGCAGATAATTACCCTTTGGTATGGCAAGTGCTACAGTGAAAGCATGCACAAAATGCAGTGAAAGGAGAGAACCAGGTGGCCTGCTTCACTGGGAGAAACGAGGACAGCTTCACAAACAAGATGGCATGTGAATTACACCAAGCACTTGAAGTCAGAGAGGCCACAGTGATACTCCAACTCAAACACATTCTAAACTGGGTATACCAAAAAGTGTGAATAAAACACAAAGCTCACTTGATTTGTTTTGTTTACGCTTAGGGCTTCCAATAGAAGCTGCAAAGTCACTATGACTTGTGGGTCCTATTCCATTTCGGTCTCTCCAGTTATCAGATTCGCTTCCACTTCCCAAGTGCTCGCGACTGTTGGATCGTGAAAGGGACATTGATGAGCCCTGTAAATAGACAAAGCCAGATAAGGAAATGTTTAATCAGGTGGGTTTCTCAGGGTGGGAGGAGGAAAGCATCCACATGACACCACTGCCATTTACTTCTCTTGCCAACCACTGCAGCTACTCAAGAGTGCTGACTCCCAGGAAGGCTGTGGTACCTGCCTACAGCCTTTGCCCTGCACCACCAAGGACACCTGGTAATTTACACAGTGCAGTCTTGTTCTTTCATTATGGGGATAGATTATGAGGGAGAATTCTGAGATCTCCCAGTATAAATAATCCCTTCTATAAAATTTGGAAGAGTGGATGCTGAGACTCCTTCCAATTTTGGAGACCACAAAGCAAATCTTGCACCTGGTAGAGCAAAGATTCCTGCCTTGTAATACACAAGAAGTCTGCCCACTTCTATCTACCTCTACAATGTCCCAACTGCCTCCTAAGGACCACTTTATTCTATTCTTGCTGCTCATCCCCCTATAATCCATTTTCCATAAAGCAACAAGACTGATTTCTTAAAATGCAAATTAAAACAAACATGCCTCTGTGTAAAGTCCTGTAACATATTTCCACTGTGCCTTACCATAAACTGACAGGCTCCATAATCCAGCCTCTGCCTCTCTCCAATCTCATCTCTGATGCTCCCCAACCCTACCCACTTCTGCTCCAGGAACTCACCAGCTGGTTCTGGGATGATCATGCCAGCTGTACCCTTGGCCTACTACTCTTTCCCTAGATCTTCATGGCCTTTGCTTGCCATCTACATTTTAACTTGAAATGTCATCTGCTCATAAGGTCTGCTTTATGACTACCCAATCTAAAGCAGTTCTGTTTTGTATGTAACAGACAGTCTTGTTACCTAAAGCTTTCTTTTTTATTTTGTGTTTCTCTCTACCCACCAGAAAGCAAGCTCCATCTGTGAAAGCAAGAACCTTGTATTCAAGCAATGTATTTGCAGTGGATAAAATTGTGTCTGGAACTAACATAAGATGCTTAGTATTTGTGGAATTACTGAATTAATCTCAAAGATCATTTCCCCATAACTATGGAATACCTTTGCTAATTTCTGGGAATGGGTATAGGGAAATGAAGTTTTTTGAGACCAAAAACTGGCATTTCCAATGAAAATACCTTTATTTGTGTATCTTTGAAAAAATATCTTGACTATTTCTACTTCTAGATTTTAAGATTTAAAATAATCAAACAACTTTGTTACTATCAGTGCTAGAGAATTGAAAGCCATCTTTGATTCTCAATGCAGGTTTTTATTTGGTCTGAGAATATGTGATCATTACTCATGCTTTTAAGAGACGGGTGGAAAAAAGAAAAGGAAAATCCCAAACCTCTTTGCAGCTTTATTGATGTGACAGACTTACTGCAGGTAAAATCAGCCTTTTGTTTGCCTTTTGGTAACCCAATATAAGAAGACAGGGATAGGGTCATATTTTAGAATCTTGGATAAAACAAAAAAGCTTCAAAGTGGCTGCTTCTTATCGAAAAGATCTCTTGGAAATAGATTAATTTCTCAAAGCACCCTAAAACTGGAAAAAATTGCTCAAGCCGAGCTTCTCCATAATATTGAATACAGAGTTTGAAGTATCAAATTCTTGCCTCAAGCAAAGTTGCTACAGCAGGAAACATTTGGTCCCTGGCACACGGAGTGAGCAGCCCTCACCCATCAGGACCTATTGGTCAAACATGCTTGTTCTTTTTACATATAGGCATTCTCCTTGTGCATCTGGCTTTATTTTTCTTTTGAAAAGGAAAAAGAGTAGGAAAAAGGAAGGTGTTTTTAGCCACTCTCCGACTTAAAACCATTAGTGCCATAGCATAGATATGTTCTCTATTTTAATAAAAATCTCCCTCTCTACTTTTCCCCAGGCCCTTCCCCTCTTCCTAATCTACAGAGGCAATCCTCACTGAATGCCCTATTTTTAATCCTTTCGAGCTATGGAAGAATAAAGGAAAAGACACACATTCAGGTAGCCACTTCTGCAGAAAATCAGACCATGCTATATGAGGGGCTCTTTTCTTCCATTTCAAAGAATTTGGGAAACATGAGGAAAAGCTCAAGTCTAACTTTCATACCAGGGAGAATCTACAACGCCATTCAAAAAAACAAACAAACAAAAAGTGATCATATCTTTCCATTAGTAGCACTTAAAAAGAGTGAAGAAAAGCAAATTACACGGTTAATACCCATGCTCCAATCCAGCAGGTTTCACCCACAACCCCTCCAAAATTTCAACGCGAATGTCAGGCTGCTAGACACTGGCCAGGATGATGGGGCAGACTAGCCCAAGATAGCCGAAGCAAGAAAAGCCATAGGAAGAAGTTCAGCCATGGTGTCAGGGACCCTGCACAGTTCTGCCTACAGAAAGTGATCTTGGATCTACCTGTCTTTGGGCAAATACTGGAGTGGAAGAGCCTTTTGGGCTTTGCTGCCTTTTCCTGCCCTTACCCTCATAGGGTTACATCCCTTTACAGCAGAGCTTCCTGTGGGACACATGCATCACAACTATACTAGATTCTTGCTGAAAACACAGACAGATACAAGGTTATCACTCTCTATCTGTTGAGTGAGATCCTAGGAGAAGAGTCTAGATTATTAAGCTCTCCAAGTGATTCTTAAGGTCATAAAAGTATGGCAACATGGCTCTAGATCAGTTACATACCACCCTTTGCTATGGACTCTCTTGGGTTAAATCATTAAGTAGAGGAGTGTAAGTAACCTTGAGTAAGACACTTAGCCATTCTGGGTCCCTCTTTCCTCACTAGGAGTTCGTGGGGATTGAATAAAATTGTGGATGAACTAAATGAATGTGATTTAAGATAATCACTACTATTTTCTTAAATTCTTATGTGTTCATATAATACTCTAAGATACTCCTTTGAATATAAAAAAGTATAACTAGGTTGAATGTGCAGAAATACTTCCAATAAGCATTCATAAACATAATCTCATCTTTCAGCAAGCCCTTGGTTTTCTTCAGGACAAAGGAAGTCCTCCACTGGAAATAATAATAGCCATTCACTATCAGTAAGAACTGGCCAGGCAATGGTGGTTTACTCCTGTAATCCCAGAACTTTTGGAGAACAAGGTGGGTGGATTGCTTGAGCCCAAGAGTTTGAGACCAGCCTTGGCGACATCGCAAACACTTGATGCTACCAAAAATACAAAAATAAGCCAGTCTCAAAACCTGTTCTCAAAATAAATAAGTAAATACATCAACATTTAAAAATAAAACAAATTTTAAAAATTTAAAAGAACCTCATGCCTGTAATTCCAGGACTTTGGGAGTTCGACACAGGCAGATCACTGGAGGTCAGGAGTTTGAGACCAGCCTGGCCAACATGGCCAAACCCTGTGTCTAACAAAAAAAAAAAAAGATTAGGAGGGAAGATCCAAGATGGCCAAATAGGAACAGCTCTGGAGTGCAGTTCCCCGCAAGAACACAGAAGGTGAGTGATCACCGCATTTCTGAACAAGTTTTTACTGCCCATATACCGGGAGATTCCCAGGCAGAAAAGTGCCACGAGTCTCCAGCATGGCTGTTTCAGCCGGTGCAGCAGGTCTCTGCATAAAAACTCACACAAATCTGGGCGCCACTTCAACTGGTGCCCAGAACACCTGGGAGACAGAGCTGCCCATTCAACTGAAATAAGGGCTGAAACAGGGAGCCAGGTGATCTGGCTCCATGGGTCCCACCCCCACAAAGACCAGCACCCTGAAACACTCTGGATTGAGAGTTTTACGGTAAGCATAGCTGGACCCAGGACAGTCAAGCTCTGTGGGGGGCAGGGAAGGGTGTCTGCCAATACTGAGGAAGTTTTAACCATACCTCTACAAACAAAACCACAAGGAAGTTCACACAGCAGCGGGGCAGAGCCCACAGCAGCTCAGAAACGCCTCTGCTGGCAGACTATGACTAGGCTAACTCCTCGCTGGACAGGGCATCTCTGAAAAAAGGCAGCAGCACTTCAGGAACTTATAAAGCTCCACCTTCCCAGGACAGAGCACTGGGGGAAAAAAGGCAGTTACGAGTTTTGCTGTAGTAGACTTAAACATACCTGCCCAGCAGCTCTAAATGGAACAACAGAGCTCACAGCTCAGCACCTCAGCTCCTGTAAGGGACAGACTGTTGCCTCAAGCAGCTTGCTGACCCACATATATCCAGACAGACAACTCATAAAGGAAAGCTCAGGCTGACATCTGGGGGGTCTCCTTCTGGGACAAAGATAACAGAAGAAGAAACTGGCAACAACCCCTTACTGTTCTGCACCCACTGCAGGTGATCCCCAGGCAAGCAGGGTCTGGAGTGGACCTCCAGCAGTCCTAAAGCAGAGGGGCCTGACTATTAGAAGGAAAACTAAAAACAGAAAGAAATAACTTCAGCAACAAAAAGGATGTCCACTTAGAGACCCCAACCAAAAGTCACCAACTACAAAGACCACACGTAGATAAATCCACAAAGATGGGAAGACACCAGCGCAAAAAGGATGAAAACACCCAAAACCAGAATACCTCTCATCCAAGGGATCACAACTCCTCACCAGCAAGGGAACAAGGCTGGATGGACAAAGAGTCTGATGAATTGAAAGAAACAGGCTTCAGAAAGTGGGTTAGAACAAATTTCTCTGAGCTAAAAGAACATGTTCTAACCCAATGCAAAGAAACGAAAAACCCTGAAAAAAGGTTTGATGAAATGCTACTGAGAATAAACAACGTAGAGAAGAACATAAATTGATGGCGCTGAAAAACACAACACGAGAACTTCGAGAAGTATACACAAGTTTCAGTGGCCAAATCAACCAAGCAGAAGAAAGGATATCAGAGATTGAAGATCAACTCAATGAAATAAAAGAAGGCAAGATTAGAGAAAAAAGTAAAAAGAAATGAACAAAGCCTCCAAGAAATATGGGATTATGTGAAAAGACCTAAGCTACCTTTGATAGGTGTACCTGAATGTGACAGAGAATGAATCCAAGCTGGAAAACACTCTTCAGTATATTATCCAGGAAAACTTCCTCAACCTAGCAAGGCAGGCCACCATGCAAGTCCAGAAAATACATAGAAGACCACAAAGATATTCCTCAAGAAGAGCAACCCCAAGGCACATAATCATCAGATTCACCAGGGTCGAAGTGAAGGAAAAAATACTAAGGGCAGCCAGAGAGAAAGGTCGGGTTACCCACAAAGGGAAACCCATAAGACTCACAGCAGAACTGTCGGCAGAAACCCTACAAGCCAGAAGAGAGTGGGGACCATATTCAATATCTTAAAGAAAAGAACTTTCAACCTCGAATTTCATATCTGGCCAAACTAAACTTCCTAAGCAAAGGAGAAATAAAATCCTTTATGAACAAGCAATTGCTCAGGGATTTCATCACCGCCAGGCCTGCCTTACAAGAGCTCCTGAAAGAAGCACTAAACATAGAAAGGAACAACGAGTACTAGTCACTCCAAAAACATACCAAATGGCAAAGAGCACTGACACAATGAAGAAACAGCATCAACTAATGGGCAAAACAATGAGCTAGCATCAAAATGGCAGGATGAAATTCACATATAACAATATTAACCTTAAATGTAAATAGGCTAAATGCCCCAATCAAAAGACACAAACTGGCAAATTGGATAAAAAGTCAAAACTCATTGGTGTGACCCATCTCACATGCAAAGACACACAGAGGATCAAAATAAAGGGATGGAGGAAGATATACCAAGCAAATAGAAAGCAAAAAAAAGCAGGAGTTGCAATCCTAGTCTCTGATAAAATAGACTTTAAACTAACAAAGATCAAAAGAGACAAAGAAGGGCATTACATAATGGTAAAAGGATCAATGCAACAAGAAGAGCTAACGATCCTAAATATATACGCACCCAATACAGGAGCACCTAGATACATAAAGCAAGTTCTAAATGACCTACAAAGAGACTTAAGACTCCCACACAATAGTGGGAGACTTTTACACCCCACTGTCAGTATTAGACAGATCAACAAGACAGAAAATTAACACAGATACCCAGGACTTGAACTCGGATCTGGACCAAGCAAACCTAATAGACATTTACAGAACTTTCCACCCCAAATCCACAGAATATACATTCTTCTCAGCACCACATCACACCTATTCTAAAACTGACCACATAATTGGAAGTAAATCACTCACTCCTCAGCAAATACAAAAGAATGGAAATCATACCAAACAGTTTCTCAGACCACAGTGTAATCACATTAGAACTCAGGATTCAGAAACTAACTCAGAACCACACAACATCATAGAAACTGAACAACCAGCTCTTGAATGTTGACTGGATAAATAATGAAATGAAGGCAAAAATAAAGATGTTCTTCGAAACCAATGAGAACAAAGAAAAAACACCAGAATCTCTGGGACACACTTAAAGCAATGTCTAGAGGAAAATTTATAGTAATAAATGCCCACATGAGAAGCAAGGAAAGATCTAAAATCAACACCCTATCATCAAAATTGAAAGAGCTAGAGGAGCAAGATGAAAAAAACTCAAAACCTAGCAGAAGACAAATAACTAAGATTAGAGCAGAACTGAAGGAGATAGAGACACAAAAAAACCCTTCAAAAATTTAATAAATCCAGGAGCTTGTTTTTTGAAAAGATCAACAAAATAGACCACTAGGCAGATAAATAAAAAACGAAAGAGAGAAGGATCAAATAGATGCAATAAAAAACGACACAGGGGATATCACCACAGATTGCACAGAAATACAAACTACCATCAGAGATTACTAACAAACAACTCTATGCACATAAACCAGTAAACCTGGAAGAAATGGATAAATTCCTGGACACTTGCACCCTCCCAAGCCTAAACCAGGAAGAAGTCAAAACCCTGAACAGACCAATAACAAGGGCTGAAGTTGAGGCAGCAATTAACAGCCAACCAAAAAAATCCCAATTTCATATGGGTTCAGAGCTAAATTCTACCAGACATACAAAGAAGAGCTGGTACCACTCCTTCTGAAACTACTCCAAACAATCCAAAAAGAGGGAATCCTTCCCAAATCATTTTATGAGATCAACATCATCCTGATACCAAAATCTGGCAGAGATTCAACAAGAAAAGAAAACTTCAGGCCAATATCCATGATGAACATAGATGCAAAAACCTTCAATGAAATAATGGCAAACCAATTGCAACAGCACATCAAAAAGCTTATCATGATCAAGTAGACTTCATCCTGAGGATGCAAGGCTGATTCAACATACACAATCTTATAAACATAATTCACCACATAAACAGAACCAAAGACAAAAACCACATGATTATCTCAATAGATGCAGAGAAGACTTTTGACAAAATTCAACAGGCTTTTATGCTAAAAACTCTCAATAAAGTAGGTATCAATGGAATGTATCTCAAAATAATAAAAGCTGTTTACAACAAACCCACAGCCAGTATCATACTGAATAGGCAAAAACTGGAAGCATTCCCTTTGAAATCTGGCACTAGACAAGGATGCCCTCTCTCACCACTCCTATTCAATATAGTGTTGAAAGTTCTAGTCAGAGCAATCAGGCAAGAAAAAGAAAGGGTATTCAATTAGGAAAGGAGGAAGTCAAATTGTCTCTATTTGCAGACAACATGATTGTATATTTAGAAGACCCCATCGTCTTAGCCCCACATCTTCTGAAACTGATAAGCAACTTCAGCAATGTCTCAAGATACAAAATCAATATGCAGAAATCACAAGCATTCCTATACACCAATAACAGACTTAAACAGAGCCAAATCAAGAATGAACTCCCATTTACTATTGCTACAAAGAGAATAATATATCTAGGAATACAACTAACAAAGGATGTAAAGGACCTCTTGAAGGAGAACTACAAACCACTGCTCAACGAAATAAGAGAGGACACAAACAGATGGAAAAACATTCCATGCTCATGGTTAGGAAGAATCAATATTGTGAAAAATGGCCATACTGCCCAAAGTAATTTATAGATTCAACACTATCCCCATCAAACTACCTATGACCCTCTTCACAGAACTGGAAAAAGCCACCTTAAAATTCATATGGAACCAAAAGAGAGCCCACATAGCCAAGTCAATTCTAAGCAAAAAGAACAAAGACTTAGGCATCAAGCTACCTGACTTCAAAATATACTACAAGGCTATAGTAATCAAAACAGCATGTTACTGGTAGCAAAACAGAGATATAGACCAATGGAACAGAACAGAGGCCTCGGAGGCAATGCCACACATCTACAACCATCTGATCTTTGACAAACCTGACCAAAATAAGCAATGGGGAAGGGATTCCCTGTTTAATAAATGGTGTTGGGAAAACCGGCTAGCCATGTACAGAAAGCAGAAACTGGATCCCTTCCTGACACCTTACACTAAAATTAACTCCAGATGGATTAAAGACTTAAACATAAGACCTAACACCATAAAAACCGTAGAAGAAAACCTAGGCAAAACTATTCAGTACATAGGCATAGGCAAGGACTTCATGACTAAAACACCAAAAGCATTGGCAACAAAAGCCAAAACAGACAAATGGGATCTAATTAAACTCCAGAGCTTCTGCACAGCAAAAGAGACAATCATTAGAGTGAACTGGCAACCAACAGAATGGGAAAAAAATTTTGCAATCTACCCATCTGACAAAGGGCTAATATCCAGAATCTGCAAAGAATTAGAACAGATTTACAAGAAAAAAACAACCCCATTCAAAAGTGGGCAAAGGATATGAACAGACACTTTTCAAAAGAAGACATATATGAAGCCAACAAACATATGAAAAAATGTGCATCATCACTGGTCATTAGAGAAATGCAAGTCAAAACCACATTGAGATACCACCTTATGCCAGTTATAATGGCAATCATTAAAAAATTCTGAGGCAACAGATGCTGGGGAGGATGTGGAGAAACAGGAATGCTTTTACACTGTTGGTGGGAGTGTAAATTAGTTCAATCATTGTGGAAGAATGTGTGATGATTCCTCAAGGACCTAGAAATAGAAATTCCATTTGACCCAGCATTCCCATTACTGGGTATATATCCAAAGGATTATAAATCATTATATTATAAAGACACATGCACATGTATGTTCACTGCAGCACTGTTTACAATAGCAAAGACCTGGAACCAACCCAAATGCCCACTGATGATAGATGGGACAAGGAAAATGTGGCACATATACACCATGGAATACTATGCAGCCATAAAAAGTGATGAGCTAGTGTCCTTTGTAGGGACATGGATGAATCTGGAAACCATCATTCTCAGCAACCTGACACAAGAACAGAAAATCAAACACCGCATGTTCTCACTCATAGGGAGGTGTTGAACAATAAGAACACATGGACACAGGTATGGGAGTATCACACACTGGGGTCTGTTGGTGGGGACTAGGGGAAGGACAGCAGGGGGTAGAGAGTTGGGGAGGGATAAAAGGGGGAGAAATGCCAGATATAGGAGACAGGGATGGAGGCAGCAAACCACACTGCCATATATGTACCTATGCAACAATCCTGCATGTTCTGCACATGTACCCCAGAACCTAATATGCAACAAAATATATTAAAAAAACAAAACAAAAAAACTAAATCATTAAAAAAAAACTTAGTTGGGCATTGTGTTAAGTGCCAGTAATCCCAGCTACTTGGGAGGCTGAGGCAGAAAAATCAGCTGAACCCAGGAGGCACAGGTTGCAGTGAGGCACCTCTGTACTCCACACTGTCTCAAATAAGAATAATGATGAAATAAATTTAAAATATCAGTAAGAACTGACAACACATCACAGTAAGCACTGGATGCCCTCTCCAATGCCCTTCTCAGCACAACCTGAATGAGACGGCTCAGATGAGTGACGTCACTCACCAAACTATACATCTAATCAGTGGTGGTTATCAGAACGCTGCACTTGACTGCTCCATTACCAAAATGAACATTTTTAACTTGTCCTCTTATTGCTTTTAGAAAGCAGAACCGAATAAGCATTTCTAAAGTAAATATTTCATCTTTGAAACTGGAGGAACACAGTCAATAACCCAGCACACTTCACTCTGTCAAAAGCAAGGATGGGCTGAAAGGGGTAACCATACATCAGGTGGAACTCTAAGAATAAGCACAGCAGTTTTATGGTCTCTGCTAACAAAGGAGATGTTTATTTTCTCTCTGTGTTAAAATGGAAGAAAGAAGAGTGTACCTCCTAGAGCCTCAACATTTTTCATAATGGTTCCTGCATTCTGCTGCTGAAGGTAACTTCAATCTTTAAAATACAGCCTGCCAGGTTGCTACTATACCTCTGACAATGAAATTCATAGGAGACTGTTCCTTTTAATTTTTTAATAGTATTTTCTTTTTCATTTACTCAAAAGAGACAAAAAAGCAGCATGTTTGCTTTTGCATTTCATCAAGAACCTAATTTATTACAAAGAAAATGGGTGGAGAAAAGGTCAATCTACAAATACTAGTTGTTAGACTAACAATTGTGAAACCCTTAACCAGTATTTGTCTTTCGGCCTACAGTGCTCTCTCTGGGTGAACACTGTGACTCTTGGATTAATCATTTTCATCCATGTTTGGGTCTGTACAGTCTCCCAGCATTGTGTATGTGGGCACACACTCTCTAGCCCCAACCCCACTCCCAAAGGCTCAGAGCCAAAATCTAATACTTTGAAATGGAAAAGGCCTGCTTGGTGAATCACGTGTAGCCTGGCTGAGGAGTATGGAACTCTCTATCCCTCTTCCATATGGTAGGAATGCCAGCTTCCCAGTCTCACTCCGAGCAGTGTAGCCAACATCTGGGAAACATAAAAATTTTGGAGCTTTTGTTTGAGATACTTCTTGCTGTGTTCTTGGCACATCTGAACACACTGAATTTTTAACTCTATTTGAAAATGTATTTTTGTTGAATATTTGCTTTTTCCCCCTATGTTAGTCTTGCTAATGAAACCCTTGGATAAAAGGACTCTTTATACATTTTTATGGAATATTACATCTGCCCTTTGCTTAATCTCAGCCCTACACTGATCATTTATGACACAACTCACCCTCAACAAAACACACATCCAAATTTACATCTCTTTAAGACCTGATCAACAACTTTGAGAGAATACAGATAAAAGATCATAATATATAAGAAGGCATCAGTTTTATATCAGTATGTTTATAGGAATAAAAATAAAAACAAGTCACCACTTATTATCTTACCTAAAGTACATGAAGAATGAGGGTGGGGGAAGCACTGTCCTCTTTTGCTGAGAGAACAGACAGGAAGAATGGGTAGGACATGACTCTACGAACCTCATAAGTGGTTGTCATTGTGGGCTTGTAGGACACATGATTGGCCCTTCTCAACTCCTTGATAGTTTCAGCTGGCATGGATTTAGAAAACCCCAGGCCACTCCAGGTATTTGTGGGTGTTCTGACCTCTGTCACCACTGGTTTCTTTAACATAGCTTTGGAAACAAAATAACACCAATGCTTGGTATGTTTAATGCATTTCTTAATTAAAATACTGGTAAGTGTCGTTTCTTTTATATGAAGAAATTATCACTGAATGTTATTTCTTAACACAAAATGCCTAAAAATATCTTAATGAAACATTTTATCCAAAGTAATGATAAATGAAAAAAATGCTACATTATTTCTTAATTGGTCTAATGCTAAACCATTCAAAATATATTCAATGGAATTCATGTAACTTGAACTCAAATATTCTAGGTTTATTTTCATGAGTGTCCAAGTTCTCAATTCACCATGAGTAGTCAAAAATCAGTTATGAGTGTACTAAAAAACAAGTATAGATTCGTGTATCACATACCTTTGGTGGCTAATAGCTTCTTTTGTTCATAGTCAAATGCCTGAAAATGAAACAGAAAATATCTTTATTGACAGCCTCTCCAAATGTCATGCCAATACTCCATGGTCAGAGAACAAAAGTTTTGACTGTGTCCCATGAATCTGTCTGAGACATAAGTGAAGCTTTGCACAATAATGTGGCAGAAATCCAAGGTAAGTTTGATAATTTTAAACATGCTTCCAACACTAATTAATTAGTAATAATAAATTACCACTTCTGACTATAATGACTTTAAGAGTTAGAATTTTTCCTTAAAAAAAGAAAAAAAAATCTTATTTACCATAAATATCAAGCACACCAGAGACAACATCTGCTAGAGTATAAAAAGCCTAATAATAATAATGCTGAATTTCGAAATAATACATTTCCAAAATGTTGTCATGTATCTATTGGTCTCATTAGGGTCTCAAAAACCCCCTCTTCATTTAGATAAGCGTGGCCTGAAGTGGTATGATATCAAGATAACCTAAGAAATTATTTAACCTAACTGGCATAGCCTTTGTTTTTGAAGTGAGATAAATGGCAAATGTCTAACTTTAATCTTTAATGACATTAAGCAATGCCATAAAATTAAACCTAGTTACTGTTTATTGTACAGGGCTAGGATAGCACCATTGATTCATTCCATTAACACTGAATGAATAACTATGATGTAGTCAAATCTATGTAAGAACCAAGATAGATCATTTTGAAGAAAGTAGTGCAGATACCGTTACATTTCAAATCTTTTCTGAGTGTTATCAACTCTACAATTTAGGAAATAGGTAAGACTAGATGTAAGCATGTAAGGGCCAATCGGCAAGAGCTTTTTAACCAGAAAGACTATACCATCATATATAAGGTGCTGGGATTACAGGCATGAGCCACCATGCCTGGCCGACGTGCAGTCTTTGGAGGGCTGAGAAAGAGAAGTAACTATAAACTAAATTAGAAAGTGAGATAAGTGTAGAAAGACAGCTGGGGATACAGCATTCCAAGAGCAATCAGGAGATAGAGATCATTTTCAGCCAAGGAAATCAGGGAAGTTTTCAATCTTTCTCCTTGTCAATGCTCAGTGAATATTATCATTGATTTCTTAGTGATTTTGAGTCAGCTGTTCACTAACGATATAAATAAATCTAGTTAAGCTGAAACTCAAACATCAAGACCATGTTCATCTATCCTAAAAGAAAGAAACAAAAAACTGGTTCACTGCAGGTATAAACCTGATGGAAAAGGTGACAAGAGCCACAAGACAAAAACCACTAAAAGATTATAAAGGGGATTTGATATTTATTAAATAAATTGTAATTCATATTAATTGAAAATACATCCACCAGAGAAAATGTAATAAATATCTTTTTTATTTTATTTATTTTTAATTTTTGAAACAGGGTCTCACTCTGTTGCCCAGGCTAGAGTGCAGTGGTACAATCTTGGCTCGCTGCAACCTCTGCCTCCCAGGCTCAGGTGATCTTCCAACCTTAGCGTCCAAGTAGCTGGGACTACAGGTGCATGCCACCATGCCTGGCTAATTTTTTAGAATTCATTGTTGAGTTGGGGTTTCACCATGTTGTCCAGCATGGTCTTGAACTCCAGGACTCAAGCAATCCACCTGCCTTGGCCTCCCAGAGTGCTGAGATTATATGCATGAGCCACTGTGCCCAGCCTTAAATGTCTTTTTTTAAAACACTGACATATCATAAAGTCCATGGCTTTTATAAAAAGAAAAAAAAACTCATCAAAAAACTTTAGAAAATGTTTCGAATGCAAAAGATTAAAAGAAAGACAAGGACCAGGCATGTTGTCTCACAGCTGTAATCCCAGCACTTTGGCCGGCCAGGGCAGGTGGATCATGAGGCCAAGAGATTGAGACCATCCTGGCCAACATGGTGAAACCTCATCTGTACTAAAAATACTAAAATCAGCTGGGCATGGTAACCCATGCCTGTAGTCACAGTTACTCAGGAGGTTGAGGCAGAAGAATTGCTTAGGCAGAGGTTGCAGTGAGCGGAGATCAGGCCACTGCACTCCAGGAGACAGAGCGAGACTTCATCTCAAAAAAAAAAAAAAAAAAAAAAAACAGACAAGCAGGCGAAAACTTCAGATTGCAGTGGAATTACGGTAATGTAATTTAGTTCCATGAACTAATTTCATTGACACATCTATGATGGCTTTTCTGTTTCTAGGATTTTTGTGAAATGTTCTTCTTTTTTTGCTGGTGGAAGATGGAATAGGTAAGTCTACTCAGCAATTCTGGTCTGACATCAAATGTTTATAAGCATCTCTAAAAGCGCTAAGCACAAAATCCTTATCTTTTACACTGTGATCTACATGAAAATCAAATTTCTGCATTTCATGGTCAATATTCTATTTTGCATAATTAGCCTAATAGTTTGAAAACAGATACACTGAAAGTTGCTATTGAGGAAGTTGTTTAATCATAAAAAAACTGTGAAGCAACACAATCATCAATAATATTCATCAGCTACTTTCAAAGGACTAACACTCCACATTAGTTATTCTCATAACTATCTTTAAATGGCACCAAACACATTTATCATCTTCATTACACCAAGAACAGTATATCTGTTTATCCAAGACTATGTCATGAAGCAGTAATACTTAGAAATACAGTCCCTAAAATGCATCTAAAATTTAAGAAACACACGAATAATGTTATTTGCATAAGATAGTGACACAGAACATTCTCCAATTTTAATATATTTTAAAGAATTCTCACTTAAGCTAAATACCACTTTCCATTTTTAATGTTTATAGCAAACTATAACATTTTAATGTTTATAGCATATATACTTCGATTTCACTTTGAATGTAGCACAGAGGGAAAACCTAATTTCTGTACTACTGCTGAACACTCACTGAATTCTCCATCATGCTTGAACCCAAACACGTGACATTTGAATGGCTTTCCTATTTTATGACCATTACCTGCATGTTGACATATGATGACCGTGGGGCAAGGTGGGCCCTTTCCGAGTTTTGTTGGGCAGCTGCTGCCCTCTCTGCAGCACGCTCACTCCCTGGAGCCTTCTTGTCAGCCAAAGGGCTTTCTGTAGTACTCATTTCAGGGTCTGAGAGCAACCTGTCAGTGCTGCTGTGAAACAGAGTGTGGAATTTAACACTCCACTATATAAACAAATTTACTGAATGTTTCCTATGTGCCACATTTACTATGCATGTTTACCATCATCATCTATTTACACATATTATCTCATTTAATCCTCACAACAATACTATGACACAGGTACTTTTGTTATCCTCACTTTGCCAATGAAGAAGGTACACTGTCCAAGGTCATATTCTAATGTGAATGGCAGAGCTGGAATTTGAAATTGGGTACTCTGCTTGAAACTTTCGTGATGCACATTCAAACACAGTATGTATAGTATATATGGTATATAGCATATGATATAGAAGGAATAAATGTATAGACAACATTGCTAATTTTTATACATCAAGGAGATATCAATGACTCATGCATGCAAAGTCTAGACAGAGATCCAGTCAATTTGAAGGCATGTAGATGATCCAATTCACGTGTATGAAATATGCATATGATATTGGTAACAAATAAAGGCAGCAGATAAATAAGAAATATTTTCCAAAGCTTGTTGAGCAGGACGGGCAGAGCATAAAAGTGCTTCTTACAATCAGCAGCAAATATGTGAATTACAACACATGATATGTACAGAATGCATGCACCTCAAGTTCAAATCTAACTGCACCTCAGGCTCAAATAAAATAGGGATCGCACTATCAATCAAGAACTGGTTTGTTCATTCATTCATGATGTGTATTTGTTAAATTATTCAACTGTTGTGCCAAGGGAATTTAGAGGAATTTAGAAAAGTACTATTGGAATACAAAAAGAGGAACAATTAACTCTGCTTGGCAAAAGTTGACAGGCTATACAAAGGACATTTGAACTGGGAACTTAAGAGCATCTGCAAGTTGTCTGGTGCCAAAAGCCAGAACAAGTCAGAGGGAAAAGCATAAGTAAAGGAAAGGAATCTTGCACCACAAACCATTGGTGGGTTTTAAGCCAGAGTGTGACAAGATTAAACCTGTTTTCAAAAATAAATTACTGGAGCAAAATAAAAGATCAAGCTAATCAGAGACTGGAGGCAGGGAGATCTTTCTGGAGATTGCAGCTTAAGCCAGATGAAGATGATGAGAAGGTTCAGAACATACTCATCAAGAATAGGTATCTATTTCAAATACTTCAGTAGTTTGAAGAAAGTAACTGTTTCTCTAATCTATAATAAGAACATTAATTTTATGTATTAGCGCCATGTAAAGAAAAAACACAGATAAAGAACTGGACAATGATGGGTTATACTGATTAACTGACCAAAGAGTTTACAAAGGAAAATGAATTTTAGTAAGAAAGAGAGAAAATAAAACTATGTATGCTAATCTTTGCATAAAGACACTCTAGAAGGGTATACCAGGAACTAATAAGACAGCAGAAGAAAACAGAGTAAGGATGACACACTTGTAACTATGCTATGGTAAGGAAGAGTTATATTTAATATAGTTTATGTAATTATAAACCAAAGTGATTTGGAAAAAACAAAATCATGATAATGTCAGGCATTTATTTAAAAGTTTGCTATTAACTACCTTGGGAAAAAAAGGAGCCACAGTAAGAAAGAAATTCAAAGCCAAATGAAGGAGAATTCACAGTTGGAAAATTTCGAACAGCAAAAATCAGAGAATAAAAATGGCCCAGCTGATTACTGAAGAGTGGGGAGGATGCTACAGTTTCGGAGTAATACAGATTGTTTAGAGGGCACAGAAATAAATCAACTCATTAAAGGGGGAAGGGACTATAGAGAAGATAGAGAAAGATGAAAATTATCAGATATTATTCCTCAATTTTTTTAAAAAGATAAAAGGAAAACACTCATGGATGAGATCAAACATGACTTGGATCAAAGAGTACTATTAGAGTTTAGAACAGATACACATGATTTCAAAAAATCAAAGGCTCTTTTAAGATTAAAATACATACTGTAAGTGTGAGTTTTTCGTGCCATGCAATAGCTCCACTGTCTGCCTTTTGGCACACGAAACCTTGGAGGGACACATCATCTGTTTCAAGTCACCAGCATTCCCAGAATGGGAAGGACTTCGAGGCATGCCTACTTCAACAAAAGCATCATTACAACCTGCACAGGAGAAGGAAAAAAAGTGGAACACATAAACCACATCACCTTCCAGTTGACAATTATCTGCAATGGAAACAAATCAGAACCCTACTTTATGGAGACATAATTAGCCTGACACAGACCTCTTTCATCTGCAAAAAGAACACCTTAACAAGTTCAGGCTGTCACAAAAACTCAATTTGAAGAGAAGACCTGCATATATTTTAAATATTTTGGGGGGTAAAAGGGTTATAAAAAGATACTCTACTTGGGGGAAACACACACACACACACCATTTAGTAAGTTCATGCTTTCCTGATACACAATTACCTCATTTTAATTCAGGAACTTACAACGTAATGGGGAAGAGATTCTTTCTGTGGAAAGTACTTTTCAGTTAATCTTTCACCATATTCTTTGAAATTTTATTTAGGATGTTGTTTTTCCGCATAATTGAGGTACAATGATCATAGCTGTTTACCAAAAACCAACTCAAAAATCACTGCATAGACTCTACAACCTTCTTTTTCCAAATAACCAAAATGAATTTCAAAAGAACAGATACAGTTCCTGACCTTCGGTAGGGCTTGATTTGGGAGATGCCTGCTCAGACCCACTTGTCTGGATGGATGGATCACCATGATTTGCACTCAGCACTTTTTCTCCAAGTGATGACGTGGATATTGCACCATATTTTATATTTGGAGACTAAAATAGTAATAGAAAATAACATATAAATATGGTCACAATTTTACAAAGAGTCAAATCAAGAGCACAATCCCATTTATAACAGCCACAAAAAAAAAAAAAAACACTAAAAAAAGTGGTTAGAGCCAAGGATTTGAAAGATATCTACAAGGAGAACTACAAAACACTGCTGAAAGAAATCACAGATGATACAAACAAATGGAAAAAACATCCCATGCTCATGGATCAGGAAAGTCAATATCATTAAAATGGCCATACTGCCCAGAGTAACATACAGATTCGATGCTATTCTTACCAAATTACAAACATCATTTTTTTCCAGAAATAGAAAAAAGAATAGTTTAGAATTTTTCCCAGAAATAGAAAAAACTTAGAATTCATCTGGAACCAAAGAAGTGCCCAAATAGCCAAAAAAATCTTAAGCAAAAAGAAGAAAGCTAGAGGCATCATACTATCCGACTTCAAACTATACTACAAGGCTACATTAATCAAATAGCATGGTACTGGCATTAAATAAATAAATAAATAGACAGACAGACATATAGACTAGGGGAACAGAATAGAAAATCCAGAAGTAAAGCTGTATACCTACAACCATCTGATCTTCAATGAATTCGACAATAACAAGCATTAGGGAAAGGAATCCATGTTCAATAAATGGCACTGGGATAACTGGCTAGCCATATGCAGAAGAACGGCTAACCAGACCCCTACCTTTCACCATATATACAAATTAACTCAAGGTGGATTAAAGATACAATTTCCTCATGTAACAAACCTGCATATGTAACCCCTGAACCTAAAATAAAAGTTGAAAAAAGTAAATAAAATTCATTTCAGGTGAAAGTTTAAACATGTAACTACCAGGGACTTCTCTCTTACAAAGAGCAGAGATCACACTATTTTAGCAGAAAGCCATTACCTGTGCATGTCCATTTAAAGCAGCAGAGATTTTTTTTCCTTCAGTCTGCATACTGTTGATATGGACATCAACAGGAGTCAAGCCAGGAGGGGGAGATGGAGCTGTGTGCCCATAGGTGGGCACTCCAGACAACAAAATATTAGTTAATGTGGCTTGGGCAGTAGATGGAATCATAAGGTGTGGTATAGCAGAAAAACCTACAACAACATTTTATAACAACAGATATTAGGAAGAAACTCAGAATCAACTATAATTTTTATTAACAATATCATTTTTGCTGCTGCAAAAATGATATTTTTTTCAGAAAAGAATTCAATGTTGATACCTCTGTAAACAGAGGTACTATTTACCATAGAAACACAAAAAAGTGTTAAAATGGGACAACACCATAGAGAATATTTAATCCAACCCTCTCATTGTACCGATGTACATGACTACCAGCAAGTTATTCCAACTAGAACCTAACTACCAGGTCTGCTTATCACATTTGAAGACGATATTTCACTTGTATGAAAAACACTGTTTTGCTGTGCTTCATTTTAACTAATTTACATATCAGGGAATTTCTGTTTCAATGGAGTATGCTTTGAACCATAATTCCCTAAGAAAACTGAACCATTAGTAAATTTTATTTAAAAAACTGATAACACCTAAGAATACACATCTTGAAATATACTTAAGTGATACTGACCTGTGGCACTTGAAGTATTAGCAAGTGGGGGTGCCCATAATGTGGGGCTGGGTGTACCAGAACTTGGACTTTGCAGAGGACTGACTGAGCTATTAAGAGCATTCAAGAGTGAGTTTGGGGTTGTTGAAGTATTCAGAGATAAAGTGGTGGGACCCAAAAGACCTGTAATAAGTGAATATGTAAAGTCAATTCACATAAATTTAAGATTTTAAAATAGAGATGGCACTAATATTGCTATTTGGAATGCACAATGATATAATCTGTTATTTTCTAAATATAAAATATGGATGACAGATTTTCTTTCAAACATTCACATGAATTTTGCATTATACAACTCCAACAGAGGAAGCAGCTTATCCACAAAGAGACACTATCAGAAAATGGAAGATAGGTGTGCCCAGACTAGGATGGCAGTTAGGGTCATTGAGCATTACCAGGTGCTTTGCATTCATGTCAGCTAGCCAGGATGAACACAATTCAGCTCAAGTGGAGACTCATTTTTATTCTTCTGCATACCTCATTTGTCATCTGCTTACAAACAAACCCTTTCAAACTACTCACATGTAGCAGCGACAAGGGAATCTTTTCCTGTGGTAGGATGGATCTATTTGGCCCAGTTGCAGATAGGGTAGGCTACCAGAACAGTTCTTAAATGTATGTCAAAGCATATACATGACTTCTTTGGACTCCATCTCAATGAAAATTTTCTCAGAAAAACATACCTTTTTTTGTTCTGAGGAGTCAATACTCGATTTAAATAATGGAATTTTCCTTTGGGCATTTAAAATACGTTCTAGCATAAAATGTGGGTTTGTATACAAGTTTCCAAGAATACATAAAGCATAAAGTATAACAGGATAGGTATAGAATAAAAACATTTTTTATATTTCGTTACTGAATCTTTGCTCACTTGTTTTCTCTCTAGCGCAGAATGAACTCGGTTCCTGCTAAGTTACCTAATTGGCATTTCCTGACTCACAGTCATTGCTATGTTACTGTGACTCTGTTCAGGTCCCAGTGGAAGGAACAACTTTGGTAGCTTAGGGGTCAAGAAAAAAAAGATATTTCTTTAACGATGTCTAGGCAGGGCTACTTGGAAAGTCCATCATATAAGAGTATTAAATTTCTTAAAAGTTAAATGCAAGAATAGCTATTAGAAAAAAAAATTTTAAAGACTGCTGAGAGTATTTTTTTTGTCTCAAATCAACACTCAGTGAGCCAGAATGATTGACTAGGAGTACTGATTAAGGAAAATAAATGCAACTGAGAAATGTGCAAGAAAGAAGTGAATCTAGCAAAACTGTAATACAGAAACTAACTTTAGCCTATAAAACAGCAATCCATAGATGAGGACATAAATATTACCATAACTATTAAGCAGCTCATTCTAATTTCCTAACTAAAGTTCTGAGATGATGATGTTTGTTCTTTCTCCTATTTTCTATTCCTCACATTAGATAGAAATACAGGTCTGGCCTCAGGCTAGATTTCCTTTGTGTCTGGGTAAGGCAAGCCTAACCACTGGTGATGGGAATTCTGCTTATTTTCACCATTCCCCTCTAGACCCCTCATACAGATTTGCAATTACTTTTTAAAAAGCAAACTGGATAATCTTTATCTCTAGGGACCGATGGCAATATTGCAAATGCAAGAGAGAACAAACATAAATTACTGTCAGCATGCTTACTTCAATCTCAATGGCATTCTTAATTTAGAACAAACACAGCCACTGAAAATAAAACAGTCAGACCTTGATTATTTATGCGAACATGGAAGAATCTGGGTACAAAATCCAGAGACTTTATAAAAAACACAAAATGGACTGATTCAGGTTATATGGCTTTTCATCTGATCTTATAGCCCCAAGAAGAAAAACAATAGCCTTTAAATATAGACCCAAATGGTAGAAAGGGAACCAGATAAGCATTTCCCCAGTGACTGACACACGCTGTAATAATAAATTGTATACCTAGTCCAGTGAGTCCAAGGCCTGCTGAAGCTAAGATATCCAGGCTGGGACATGCCAGGCCGGCAGGGCAGGATGCTGGGGATGGACTGGTTGCTATGGTAACCCCACTGCTTTCAAGTCCGAGGAGACATTTCCTTGCTTCATACATATTTAAGGCATTTCGCTCAACACTTTTCACAATCACAGACTATGAAAACACATAATGGGAAAAAAAAAGTGACATGCAAGTAGTCTACAATGAATGGGGGAGGGGAGGGAGGTGGAAAATGAATATGCCAATAAGAATTCTACTCAGGGGACATATCAATGCTGCTTTAAAATCATCTGCAAATTCTAACCTCTTAGTGCTTAAGTTTACTCCTTCTGGTAAAACCCTAAAATATTAGTTACCATTTATTGGGCATGTTCTGTGTTCCAGGAGCTGTGATAGTAGCTGCACATATGTTCCCATTCTCAGCAAAACCTTACAGGGTGGGAATCATTATTTATATTCAGTGAAGTTAAGGGACTTAACCAAGATCATGGCACAGCTGCAAAGGGGCAGCAAGAGGATGAGAACTCGGGGTCCCTTTTTACAGCATCTCATCTTTACACTAAAGCTTCCCCCTTACATCTTTACATACCAAATCAAACTTGTGACCACAAATAGACTGCATAATCGTCGTCAATTATGTTGACATTTATGGTTTACTAGTTAGCTAATAGACCTTGAGGTACGACTGTTCCTCATTGGTGACATATCTATGGCAAAGCTTATAGTAAAAAGAAAAATTCTAAATAATTGTTTTTCTTCCTCAGTGGTCTCATCTAGAAATTTTGAAATGTGAACTCAAAGGGGAAAGCCTTCAATGGACAAAAAAAAAAAAAATTGTGGCTGAGAAAGCAGTTAAGGCAGTAGTTAGAATGGGGCCAAGCTAGGCACAATTAAATGGCCCTGGGATGCTGCAAAGCTTTGGAGTTCTGATTTACAATCTATTTTTCCCTGACTTCTGCTCATTTCTTACCAAACTCCTGGAATTCTCCATGTTTATATGCACAAGTCCTCTAATGTCTCTCCTGTCTATCTTTTAGTCCTCGTATCTACAGTGACTCTGGTCAACTCAAATTAGTCACATATGAATCTTCACAATACATAAAATTAATGTCCTGTTCCCTAACTTTAAACTCATTATATCAAGTTCACTTAGAATCAATGCTTTCTGAGAAGGCATGATCATTTTTCTTCAGTTGGACAGTGATTACCACATTATTTACACATAGCAAATTATATAAAATACATATTATATATACACCATTCTATACATGTAAAATTTATAGTTTCAAAATTTAGTATATATGCTGCCGAAGCAAGCACTATAGTTTCAAAATTTTAAAATGGTGTTATTTTCTTGTTTCTGATTTTTGTTAAAGAAATCGAGCATTTCCCTCGTTTACTTTGTTCCATTTTCCTTTCTATTGCCCCAAAGGCAACTCATCATGACTTTTGTGTGCATCCTTCTAGACAATGCTTTGTACTTAAAAATGTATAGACATATATACACACATAAATGCTGCCACTGAGTACACACTATGACACAATATACATTTTTCACTCAACACCATTCTCGTGTTGTTTCCTGGTGCAGAGGTGTTTTCAGAGTGCATAATTAGAAGTAGAACTGCTGCAGGAAGGGGATCAATATTTTAGAATAACGGGATGATCAGAGATTGCCCTTCAAAGTGGTTGTGCTAGTTTAAACAACAATACTAATATAGAAACGTTCCTCTTTCCTCATACTTACTAGCACTTAACAAAATATTTATTCTGGGCTGGGCACAGTGACTCACACCTGTAATCCCAGCACTTTGGGAGGCTGTGGTGGGTGGATTGCTTGAGCTCAGGAATTCAAGAGCAGCCTGGGCCACATGGCGAAAACCCATTTCTACACAAAATGCAAAAAATTAGCTGGGTGTAGTGGCGCATGCCTGGGAGGCTCAGGTGAGAGAACTACCTGAGCCCAGGAAGTTGAGGCTGCAGTAAGCCATCATGGCGCCACTGCACTCCAGCCTGGGCGATGAAATGAGACCCTGTCTCAAAAATAAGGTAGATTTATTCCATTAAATTTTTACTCTACATGTAGTTTTTACATGTAGAGTAAATTTTACAACACTCTGAGGAGAGGTTGCAAGAATGCTGAACTAGAGACAGTTCAGTCCTTAAAGTATTTATGAAAAAACACAGGCACTTCTTCTTTAACTCTCCATGTTGCACAGGGGATGGCATTATAACTAGTCTAAATAATTTCTGAATTACATTGGGTATGACACACGTGCACACACACACACACACACACACAAAACATATAAGTGGCCTTATCAACCTCACGTTACTTTGTAAAGCTTCAAATTACCAGATTCCAAATTAAGAATGAACATTCTTTCCTTCTCATATAACTATGGAGAAATAATGGTTACTCTAAATGGACTCCAAAAACCAACACATATAAAAAGAAAATAATGATCTATAATGAATATTGTTAGATTTATATTAGATAACTAAATATAGAATGACATATACATTATACAATTTGAGAATCCCTTATCTGAAATGCTTGAGACCAGAAGTGTTTTAGATTTGGGGTTTTGGAGGATTTGGGAATATGTGCACTGGTTGGGCATCCCTAATGTGAAAATCCAAAATTTAAAATGCTCCAATGAGCATTTTCTTTGACTGTCATGTCAGTGCTCAAAAAGTTTCAGATTTTGGAGCATTCCAGGTTGGGGATATTCAACCTGTATAGACTAATAGTTTCATGTATATGCAAATACATACTTATATGCAAAATAAAACTATACAGAATATGATAAGATACATAATTCTCTGGGTCCAGACTTTGAACCAACCTTGCTTGGCTGTTTGGGCTTTGGTTTAATACTGATGAAGACATCAAGCTGTTCCATCAACTGTGCAATGAATTGTGGATCTACTTCAATTTCTTCCTTCATATCAAACATCAACACAAGAGGAAGACAACCCTAAAAAATGTCACAAAAATGTGGAGGTAAAAAATTAATCATTTAAACACCTGATAATCTAACATGCCTGCAAATAATGCAATATTATACAGATTTAAAGACTAAAATGAAGTATTAAAGCTAAATTATATAACTTCACAGAGCTTGGAGGACAGGTGTGGCATTAATGTTGAGGGGGGAGAAAACCATTTTTGGATGACAAAATTACATGTCCTAAGTTTCTGTTTTTGGCCCTGGATTTTTTTAATCCACTGTGAATCTTGGAAAAGTCCTTTATTCTCTAACTTCGGTTTTGTTGGTTATGCTAGAAACTAGATTCTCGACTACATCAAGGGTACTAATCTTGGCTTTTGCTCAATGACTTCCAGTGGTAGCTTTTTAGTGTATATTGAACGAAACATGATTGAGCATTTAAAGAGTTTGACATTTTAGCCCAGACTCACTTGTCCAACCACAGATCTATGTCTACCTGTCTTCCTCTTCCTCCAGGTTTGACCAGCCTCTCTAAATTAACTATCTTTTAAGAGGATCCTATACTTTGATATCTTAACTCAGGGGTCCCCAACCTTTTTGGCACCACAGACCAGTTTCATGGAAGGTAATTTTTTCATGGACCAGGGTGGGGGAGGGGTGGGAAGGGGGAATGGTTTCAGACAATTCAAGCACATTACATTTATTTGGCACTTTATTTCTATTATTATTACATTGTAATATGTAATTAAATAATTATACAACTCACCATAATGTAAAATCAGTGGGAGCCCTGAGCTTGTTTTCCTGTAACTAGACGGTCCTATCTGGGGGTGATGGAAGACAGTGACAGATCATCAGGCATTAGATTCTCCTAAGGAGCATGCAACCTAAATCCCTTGCGTGCACAATTCACAATAGGGTTCACTTTCCTGTAAGAATCTAATGCCACTGCTAACCACATAGGAGGAAGAGCTGAGGTGGTTCCTGCGAGTGATGGGGAGGAGCTGTAAATACAGATGAAGTTTTGCTTGCTCACCTCCTGCTGTGTGGCCTAGTTCCTAACAGGTCACTGACCAGTATCAGTCTGGTCTGTGTCCCGGGGATTGAGGACCCTTGTCTTAACTAATCAAAGACTTCCTTACTAATATAAATCCTACTTAACCTAATGCAGCTTAAACCTTTCTTCCTTCCTGGAGTAAATTGTGACTATTTCCCTTCTTTTAACTATCTCATTTTTTGGATTTTTTTTTCTCTAATGCTCTACTCACAGCCTCTAATCTAATGAGTCTAGGAACAATGTAATATACTTTTTCTATTGCACAGAATTCCCAGTGTTAGCCCACTGGGTGCTGGAATTTGTACATGTATATCAGGAGAGGTTACCATTCAGCATACTAGGATTAAAATGAATTACCTAGCCAGAAACTGTGACTCAAGCCTGTAATACCAGCATTTTGGGAAGCTGAGGTGGGTGGATCACTTGAAGCCAGGAGTTCGAGACCAGCCTGGCCAGCACAGTGAAACCCTAACTCTACTAAAACTACAAAAATTAGCCAGGCATGGTGGCACATGACTGTAATCCCAACTACTCGGGAGGCTGAGGCATGAGAATCACTTCAATCAAGAGGCAGAGGTTGCAGTGAGCTGAGAATGCACTACTACACTCCAGCCTGAGCAACAGAGTGAGACCCTGTCTAAAATTAAAAAAAGAAAGAAAAATAAATACTATGCTCCATTTCTCCTACAGAAGAAAGTGATATTTTTATAAGAATAGTGCTCTACAATATGGTGATGGTATTTAAAATATGGGTTAAAGCCTTTTAATTTCTGCTTCATTTATTTCAATGATGTGCAATAATACATGTCATTTATACCTATTTTTGGCAGGTATGGTCCAAATATAAGTGTGGATTAATAACTGTATAAAATATTTGAAAAATTTCACTGAACTAGAAACTAACATCTAAAGAACTTGTAAAGCAGAAAAAAGAAAACATGAAGATTAATTATAACAATTCTTGGATATAAATATAAATCTGACTTGTAATACAGTATATTAAAAATAACCTGATAAAATAAGCTCAGTTAGAAAAAAACATTCACAACAAATTTCTCAAAATCATGGATTACATCCTTTAATGATTCCAACAAGTTCTCATCTGTCAGAGGAATGGAATCAACAATAAAAACACAGATTTTCTGAAAATTTCTCAAAACCCAACCCTACAAGCTAATAATAGCAAATGTCACACCTGAGGCTTACTGATTCAAATGCCACTAAAGGTCAAGCACTGAATGAGAGAATACAATGGTGTTTTTAATACAAATATTTGTGAGCCCAGCATCACGTCCATCCATTTTGTTACTATATTATCAACCCATACACTGGGATATTTCATTTCATTTCATTTCACTTCATTTTATTTTTGAAATGCAGTCTCCCTCTGTTACCCAGGCTGGAGTGCAGTGGTGCCATTTCAGCTTACTGCAATCTCTTCTTCCTGGGTTCAAGCAATTCTTCTGTTTCAGTCTCCTGCATGGCTGGGATTACAGGTGCCCACGACTATACCCAGTTAATTTTTGTATATTTAGTAGAAATTGGATTTCACTATGTTGGCCAGGCTGGTCTCGAACTCTTGACCTCAAGTAATCTGCCTGCCTTGGCCTCCCAAAGCGCTGGGATTACAGGCATGAGCTATCACGCCTGGCCAAGGGGTTTTAAACAAATATGGGAAGGACAGAAATATTGCAATTATCAATTAGAAGTAGTAAAGTAGTACTGAATTATAACATATAACTTTGCTCTTCTTCCTTCAATAAGTGACACTCAAATGTGTGGCTTAAATAGTATTTTTTAATTGTATTGAAGATTTATGAAATGTACAAATGTTTTGGGCTTACAAAATTTGTCTCTGATGGTGAAATTTAAATAGCATTTTTACTTTTCTGTTTAAACAGAGGAGGTTTTTTTTTTTTTTTTTTGGCCAAATATAAGCTGCACACTAATATTACAGGTCAGATGAAAACAGTCACCTTCCATCTTTACCACAAAATGCAATTATTTCACTATAACCTCTTCTGTGTTTAGTCTTGGTTAAACACACACACACACACACACACACACACACACACACACACACGCACCACCACCCCGAAATAAAAGTACGTATGCAATGAAATTAAACCTGTTGAGGCACTACGAACCTTACTCTTCTAGTTTATTTCCTTTTACCAAGAAAATTCCTTATTTGACCAGGCTTCCAAAGTGCTCTCCTAAATGTCACATTAGTACAGCAGGTGCAAAAGCATGCACTATATCCAAAGAGGTGTAAAAAAAATCTAACACATATTTCAATAACCTTACCATGAGATATTGCCTTGCAAGACAGACAGACTCAATGGTGCCCTGGAGGTAGACAGTGGATTTCTTTTGTGGATTACTGGGATCAGGAAAGTGGATCTGAGCACCCGTTCTCTGCATAATATGTTTGATGTTGCTCCCATTTCGACCCATCATAAAGAGATGATGCTGAGCTGCAATATCTAGCTGTGTGCTCACAGGAATCGCTGATGCTAGGCTCCCAGCAAGATGTTCTAACAGCATGGCAGTTCCTTCCTAAGAGAAAAGGGTGGGAAGGAAATAATCCTATAAATTAGCTGTCTATATAGAGGGAAAGATTCTATTGTACTTCTAACAGCTATGGAAAAATACAGCATATTCTGCAAACCAAAATGTAGAATGAAGGCAAAATCTGGAAATCAATTAGTCTAATATCCTTTAAAAATAAAACTCATATAATTTGTACACACGGGATATGCAGAATTATCAGAATAATTTACCTTCACAGCACTAGTGTTATTCTGAGACCCTCGTACTATGACAGTAGCACCATACATTCGGGAACGCTGTTTAAATGATACTGAAATATTGTACGTTTGTGATATATGCTGAATAGAGGGGGAATTAGGATCAGGAACCGGTTGAAGAATTCCAGCAATTGGTAGCTCAAACATCAGCACCAAAGGAAGCAGCTCCTAAAATGAAATGATGAGAGTCCAAAGCAGAAAGTTAAAGCATTAGATATTCAGAGATGTATATCATTCATTCATTCTTTTCTGAAGATGAATTTTAAAACACAAACTGCCCTTATTATAAATATTAAGTTTAGCTGCACTATATAAAGTTTATTTTTTTCATTTCTTTCTTTGTTTTTCAGTCAGAGTCTTGCTCTGTCAACCAGGCTGGAGTGCTGTGGTGTCATCCCAGTTCACTACAGCCTCAACATCCTGGGCTCAAGTGATCCTCTCACCTCGGCTTCCTGAATAGCTGGGACTACAGGTATGTGTCACTGTACCTGGCTAACTTTAAAAAAATTTTTGTAGAGACAGACAGGGTCTTGCTATATTATCTGGGCTGGTCACGAACTCCTGGCCTCAAGTGATCCTCTTGCCGTGGCCTCCCAAAGCACTGAGATTATAGGTGTGAGCCACCATAACTGGCCTATAAATGATTTTAAATGAAGGGAGCCTTTTGTGAAACCTGAGTGTTTGTAACTCATTGCCTGTGACATTTTTCCTTAGGCCTCATAATGATCATTGAATAAAAACTAGAAAAATTGAGTCAGATAAAATCCAGAACATCTCTGAGAAACATTTTCAATGAAAAAGGTTTATAGATAATATAGAAACTCACTTTTTGAACATATACAATAAACATTTAGATACTGAATGCTAAGATAGATAGTAAAACAACTTTTGCCACTATTTCCTACTGATTAAACATGATTTGGTTATAAAATGATAAATTATAATATTTTAATGCCTTATAATGCAAATGTTGCTGACATCAATTTACAATGTTGAAGTAATAAATAGTTACCCGAATTCTAACTCGGGCAGATTCTACTCCGGCCGGTTGTCCTGCTATAGATACCTGTAAGAGGAGGAAAATACAGAGTTAGATTTATTTTAATCAAACTCACATCTGCTTTTCCAGTTAATCTACATGCTTGCTACTCAAAGTGTCATCCAGGGACAAATACAGAGGTATTATCCAGAAGCTTGTTAAAAATAAAGGATCTCAGGCCCCCATCCAGACCTGCTTAAGCAAAATTTGCATTTTAATGAGATCCTCAGGTAATTCGTGTCAACTGATCTGTTTCACCCACTAGACTTACTGAAACCCCTAGAGTCCCCAGGAGATCATCCCGCCCTCTTTATAATTACCCTTGTTCACTGCATTTTCTCCCTTTGGTTTAAGGTCTTTGCATATCAGATATGTATCAATATTCAATGACATAGCTACACTAGGTTCGGAAAACAGTGAACTTCTTCCATACCAGATGGTACATAATAATTGCTCCAACATCTACCTGGAGCTTTCTTCTGAAGTCTCCTGGGCCTTCCCATGATCCATTGACTCAAGTTGTTAGTCTTGGCATTGTGGTGGGGGATACAGGGGCTCCAGGACACTGCTCTTAGGATCAATGGCCATGCCATACCAGTTTTTAAATATTCTGAATATTGTCTTTGCTTTTTACTATAGCTTTCTGTCTAGTCCCTGATGCACACATCCCACTGTCACCATGAGTCCCTGTAGAGAAAAGACTACTTATTCATCTTTGTGGTTGACAGTTTCCAGTATTGCAATTAGTTTAGAAGACAGAATACTTTCAAATAGCACAAATAATACTATCTGTTCTTCTTCAAGTCCTGAAACTGCTTGCATGTGGACAGATGAGTTCCATCTCCTTCGAAACAGAAGAACTAGCATACATGTGTATAAACTAGAATGAGACATAATTAAGCCAATGTAAGAAGTCAGGCAATAATGCACTGCTTCTCAGAAGGTGATCTGGTATACCTTGAAGCTACCTGCTCCTAGATCTCTGTAGACAGAACCAGGCAATGGATAGGTTCCTGGACTAGGCAACCTTCCAGGTCTTAAATGATATGCTCTCTCAGCCTTCCTTTAGGGTTTTGTTTTGTGGCCATTACATCTTCCCCTATTTTCTATCAATCATTTTGAGATCAAGAGTTTAGGGCCCATCTACAACTCATCTCCTCAGAAAACCCCAGCACCTTCAATCTCCTTGCAGCGAGTTGTACAGTCTACACTATATGTCATCTATATGATTTTTTGGGGTGTCATCTCTCAAAAAAAAAGATAAGTACACTGAAAAGTAAGGCTGTAATTCATCCCATAAAAGTTCATGTGAAAAGACAAACGACCTGGTTGCTTTTTTCTGCTTGGTTATTCCTGTTGGAATCTGGAAAGTGGATATGGCATCCGGTTTCTTCCATCACTTTTTTAATATTGTTGCCACCTTTGCCGATTACATGTGAATGTTCTGTATGTGAAACATCCATCTTCAATGTGACTCGATTGCTCTATGTGAAAATAATGTATTATTATTTGATGTATGAAAAAGGAAAGAATGATGTCCTAAATGCCTTTCCCCCAAGGGAATGGTATTAACAAAAGGAGAGTCAGTGGGAAATCTTACAGATTTCTTAATAAGATCATCTTGATCTATAAATGTTGGTCTGCTATTGATTTCTCTGATTATACAAAAGCAATTCTCATTTTAAGAAAAATTTGTCAGAAGAAACAGAATTTATTCTTTACCAAGATAATTTTTTGGGGAAGAAGTCTTTAAATGAAGTCAGTTACAGTTAACAAATAATCAGTTTTTCTTTAAAGACATTATTCATGAACCATTTAATTCAAATAACTAAAAAGAGATGAAAGCACAATTACAAGATTGAAGATATGCATGCTAGTAGGACTGCAGAACTAAGATGATACAGAACTAGATATAATAAAACTCAAAACTGTGCATAAGGAAGTTTTTACAATCACTGCTTTCACAACTCCTATATTACTATATACTGAACTTTACAAAGCAGACCTATTACTCTTGCTGACAGAAAGAAGTGAGAAAGAGATCACAAAGTGCAGATAACTGGCCACAAAATGGCTTAAATAAAGAAATTCAAAGACATTAGTTATAGTACAGCAAAATGTAAAATTCTAAGGCATCTTAAATAAAAATGCTATGGTCATATTGGACTATATTTAATTTGGGGAATTTAGTGCTATAAATTCATAAAGACCGACATAAAATCCTTTCTCATTTAGAAGACTGTTACTGAAATGATTCAGTCTTTAAAAAGTAAAATCAAAATATCAAAATATGTTAAAAATAATAATTTTAACCTTGCGAATTCTTTAATTTTAAATTTATGCCCATTAAATATATTTCAATTTTTAAATTTAGTTCTTTCAGTTTAACCTTTAAAACACACACAAAAATCTCCTTTTCCTGGAGAAAATTCTAAACTATTTAATAATTATCAGGGGAGTAAATTTTTAAAAAACATTTTGAAGAAAACCAACAAAGAAAGAAAGAATGAAAGCAGGAAAGTGATCAGAGAACATTCTATGAAATGCCAGGTGGCAAGACAAAGTGGTTAAGAAGGAGACAGCCTGGATTTGAATCCCACTTCTCCACTTAACCAGCTCTAGGATCCTGAACAAATTACTTAATATCTTTGTGCTGAGTCAGTTATGAGGATCAAACAAATTAGTATATGTAAAATGTAGAGTGCGTAGCTAACTGCCTGATATACAATAAGCGATTTAGATGTGCTTATTAAAGAAAATAAATTCTCACAAATGAGTGTAAATTTTTACACATCTAAATTTTTCTATCTCTCTATTCATATACTTGCAGAGAGAGCGAGAGAGAGAGTGAGAGAGAGAGAGAGAGAGAGCGCGCACATGATCACACAAAAGAAACCATTATATTTTCATGCCATTACACACACCGAACACAGAGCTATACAAAAGATCATTTTGGTATTCTACTGACATCTTAAAAGCAAATAATCTCATTCCTACAATCCTTATTACTTACTCTATATTAATCAGGGCCAATTTCTTTTTCTAAAGATGGTATATATGTACATATATATACATACATGCATACACAATACATACAGATATATATAGATATGTATATATCATTTTCAGATGTATGTAGATATATATATAGTTGTGTGTGTGTGTATGTAGTTCAATTACCCAGCATGAGAGAACCTATCCAAATGTTAAACAGAACTTTACATCCACTGTAGAATCACATGTGCTTATTTTAAAACCCACCATTACTTTATCCTGGTTTCCTTCTCCAAATGGTTCTTTCATAACAGCATGAAGTAGCCCTTGCAGAGACAAGGTTCTGACATCTGAGTGTCCTTAACATTCACTTACTTTTGTGTCTAAGACAGACATGATCATTTCCTTGGCTTCTTTAACATCTTCTTTCTTTCCAGAAACCTTAATATGGGGATCTATAAGAAATAAGAAATAAAAGGCTTGTGTGAAACTCCCAAACTCTGTTTTCAATTGTTTTAAAAATTACTTTAGAATGCAATATTTGGAGTTTATCATTATTATAACATTCCAGATGTGTTACTGTAATAACAAAAGGACTATGGAAAATGCTCAAGTTTTCATTTATCTGTAACTTTCTTCCTTAAAATTGGCTAAACCACTTAAATTTACATTTCTTCTTTAAAAAATAAGTATATCATATACTTGCAAAATAAAAATATAATTTTTTTAAGTGAGTAGTGTATAAATAGGATTTAGTAATTGAGCTCCTGCTACAGTCTCGGCCCTGTTCTAAGGCTTGAAGTGCATCAATTCACTTAATCCACAGCGAAGATTCATGAGGTTGTTTACAGAGGAAACTAAAGCCCGGGGTGGGTTAGTTACTCGCTCCAGAAAATCACTCAGAAGCTTGGTCATTACAATCCAATGTCTTCCAGCTCTGGATCTACACTTTATGCAATAAGTTAATTTAAAAGACATCACCACAGTCAGGGCTAATAGAAAAAAATTCTTAACTTTCATTTAGAAATATTTAATTCAATATCTACCCAAAATTAGTATTGAGTGACTAATATTGCTTATTACTCCTACTAAACTTTCTATAGGAAAGCATTCATTTATTCACCAAATATTTTTTGTACTGCTACTATGTACGAGGCACTGTTCCAGGGACGAGAATAGATAAATGAAGAAGAAAGAGCCCTGCCACAAAGAACCTGGTTCCTCTGCAGAGAGACAAAATATAATTTAATCAAATAAATTATCTATTAGAACATACATGCTATGAAAAAAGAAAAAGGAGAGCAATACAAAAAGATGAGGAAGTACCAGTTATGAGAGAGTCTTGAGGAATATTAGACTTCATAGAGAAAAGATCTGAGTAAAGGCTTAAAAGAGGTAAGACACTTGGCTGAGCTGGAACCTTCCAGGTAAAGCGAGATATCAAAGCCACAGCCTTAGGGTGGGGACTAGCCCCCTTAATTGCCTTTTCAATCAGGTTTTCAAGTTGCCCAAGCAATCCAGGTATTCTCTTATTTTATAGGCCAGCCTGACATAGACCAAGATCATTCTGGGATAAGTCAAAACTTCTATGCCCATTAGCTTTATGATAAAACTGAATAACATAGAGATAATTAATTATAATTATCACAACTACTGATCATCTCTCAACCTTACTGACTTCTTGGCTAAGTCTTTTATATTCTGTACTATGCATCAAATCAGTAACACAGTCAGCAAATGTTTACCGAGCACCTTTCATACCTTTCACAATTTACCACCAGTTCTGCCTGAATCCTTTAACTCCTAAAGCATCTATTCTCTAGGATAAGGAATGAGAATCACTGGGTGGGGATTTTATCTAAACCACACATACTCCCCTGACACTGTGATCTCCCCACCCCCATACCACAGCCCGGGTGAAAATAAATGCCACAGAGAGCATGTCACATTCTTATGTTGCAATTGGGCAATTGCCACTCCCCTCACCAAAAAGCAAGGAGGAAGGAGAGAAGGGAGAGAACCACTTTTCTTAAAGCTACCCACTGTTAGGACCAGGATGGTAAAATCATAATTAATAACAGTGCACCAAGCTTCAGAGTTCAGGAATGCCTCTGGCCTCCTGGGGAGATGTCCAGCAGCTGTGCTTAATTTGAGTCTGTGTCACCACCTCCAGCCCCTACCCTCTCCTGGTGGCTGCTCTTGGTCTGAGACACTCTTCCTTATCCTATTTTGTGATCTCTCCCTTGACACTTAACCCGTCACAGGGACACTGTGAAGGTCAAAGGTCTTAAGAGTGTAACTTTCCAAAAAGTTAAGCATCAGTTATTATGAAATGAGGGGCCTAACAGCACAGCACAAGGGGTGTCTGACCAACACAAGTTGGGGGAGAGCCCAACAGCATCTTATTCCCGTTGCTTGCTCTCTAATGCATCCTAACAAGAACCAGGACTGCCCTTTCTCTGTTATACTCTAGCCAACTTTTACCACACTTATGTAAACAGATCTTTTATTCAATAATTCTTATTTCATCCAAAATAATTCAGCTAGGCAATATTACACAAAGATCCATCTACCTTCAAAATTTCAGTCTCAACTATCCTTAACTTTGGGGTTTTAGTTACTATTGGCTGACAGTGAAGTTAACCTCTACTGAAAATGTTTGCTACTACTGTGGGTGATTAGAACCCAACGTTTCTCAAAACATGCCGGTTAAAATACAGGTTTCTGGGCCTTGAGAACTCAGTAATTGGCATTGTATTGGTGTCCAAGTGATTGTTAACTCAAGTACAGAAAACAGCAGATTTAACCACATAGATATTTTAATTGTAGTCATTTATTTATTGGTCCAATACATATGATACAAAATGTTTCTACAGGATAAATTTGTATTTTCCCCACAAAATAAATTAACAGTAAGTATTGAGTGGTATGAGAACCTACAAATTTATTACTTTACAGGTTGAATAATCACATTAAAATTCCTATGCATAATTAGAGGAACAGGGAGCCCCAGATCCGATTTAAGAGAGAATGTGATTTTCTTAAATCAAGAAAGAAGATGATTTTCCACCATCTTTGCAACAGAACAACAAGCAAAATAAAAAGCAAAAGCCTCAATAGAAAATACACTTTCATTCAAAGTGAAAGGGCACCATCTAGTGACCAAAAATATAAATTATCAGTGGACACAAAGACGCATGAGCACGCATGCACAGACACTCACCAACATGTAACACATCTACCTTCAGGGTCTGAATCAGTGCTTTTTTGGAAAGTGGTTCTTCAAATAGTCAAGTTTAATAAGGACAGAGAAAAACATGACAAAATTCCGGTTTAGATTGCTGAAGTGGCTAGGGGCATTGGGCTTTTCATTCCCTTTTTGGCTCTTGCTTAAAAGATTCATACAAGATGTGTGCTTTTATTTCAAGTTGAACTTAATTTACTCATTTCAATTCCTGAAATACAGGTCTCTGTTTTTCAATTACTGTTAACAGTTTACAATTCAAACAGGTCTCTGTAATACCACAAGGGATTAAGATTTCATTTAAATCCATTCTGTAAATACTTGACAGAGAAAAGTCAAAGTATTAACTACATTAATAAACATAAAAATGAGGAAAAGGTTAGCTATAAAGAGGGCCAGAAGATGGTATAATAGAAAAACAGGAAATAAGTGTAGAGCTTCCCCCTCCCAAAATTAATTGCTTTGAAGAAGTCCAAATTAGGTATGAAGGTTTTGAGATATTTACTCTAAAAACAATATTCATTACTTTAATACTCTAAAAATAATATTCACGTCTTTAAAACCATCCCTCAGGTTCCCTGAACACAAGGGTCATGTTTAACTTGATTTTTTAACTACCACAGTGCCAAACAAGTGGAATATACTCAATAAGCTACTGTTGAATGGGCAGATGGTACCATGATTTAGGAAATGGCTAAATACAGAGAGAGGAGATGGAAGTCTATAGAAAGAGCCTAAAGCTCATATCCAAGGTGACTGTGTGTCCTGTACTTTCTAAAAGAGTTCTGACTTCAAATATTCTGATCTTAGCACCTCTTGAAAAATACAGAAAACTGCCATATATTCATCCTAATGTTTGGTTTTTAGATTCCTGTCCTACTCACATCTCTCTGTTATCATCTGCTCACATCTCTCTGGTATCATCCTAAGGAAGAGAAAGTGACCAGATGATAATCCAACCTTTGCTAGGTAACACGAAGCTGTAATGGACATGCATATGAAATGGGTATTTTATATGTGAATAATGCAAAAGAGAAAAAATTTCCCCTTTTTTAAAATAGTAAAGTTTTGAACACAAAGGTTCTTATGACTTTCACATGGATATTCTTAAGGACTTAAGGCAACAATTGTCATAAGGACACTGCTAAAAACCATATTTTCAATAAAAATAAAGTATTTCAATATTTAAAATTAAAATTTTATTTTCTCCACCTTACTCCATTTTAAGAATACTGAATGTTTTTATGAATTTATGTGAAGTTTAGTTATGTTCTTAAAAGATTATCTCTTAGTACTCTGGTTTCTACTGTGTGGTTTTCCATTCTTGGAAACATTCCCACCCCTGGAAAAATGAGTGAATATTTTATTGCCTCTTCCTTCTCTCCTCAGGCCTAAACGTCCTTCACACTTCATTCCTATCCACAGCAAAATCTACAGAAAATACTCATGTCAGCCATTTGCATTTATTATGCTACAGAGAGTAATGTACCATTGACACATGATGAATGTAAGCCAATCTTTCATCAACAATCTGTAGCCACTTTCCTATCTCCATGATTGAGTGCTGCTGAGAAAAAGAGCCAACTCACTAAATTCACAGTATTTCTTCCACCCTCAGCATATACATTTAGAGACAGAAAACAACAGAAAATCCCTTGTTTGACCACCTCCCTGCCTCCTACTCACAAACAAAACAGAACAAAAGTTATCCTATGAGAGTTGTACTTTTGGGGAAAAGTTCCATATATTATAAATGGCTTCAAATCTGGATGGCTGTGATACATTTTATGTACATAAACAAAGCTGTCAAACTGGCCCTCGATCCCTAAGAAAGAGACGAGGAGTCAGAATTTACTTTCCCCTGGCATGGAGCTCTTTTAAGTTTGTTTCAAGTTTAATTTCTTCCAAAAGCAGTTTACCTCTAAAACAATATAAACAAGACGGGCATTACCTGGGGCCTGGGTTTGTCAAGAGTGGCCAGTGTTGACAAACACTGAGGTACAGCTCCAACTCCCTCTGAAGTTCTTTGCAACCACTGGGAATATGTCAACAGTCGGCAAGTAGTCCCAAAGTAATAATGGCCAAAATTTTTATGTAAGAAAGAATGTAGCCCTAGGCTTACAATTTTGTGAAAAATCTCAGAAAAAAGGCGTCAGAAAAAGCCCCAGGCTTCTCAAGGGCGTTGGTTCACTTGGAATCATATAGGGAAAAGCTAGCAACAGCATGTATCACACAGACTGTATTAACTTTTAATGCCTTTGACACAGCAATCGACTACAGATTTCCTTTATGATGTGGTGAAAATATGTGGAGTCCACAGTCAATCACAATTTAGCCATAAACAAGCTCTGTCACCTTGGAAAAGTCACTTAATCCCTCAAGTATAGCTTCTTAAAAAAACAGGAAATTCAGTCAGATCACTGCTATATTTCCATATAAATGTAAATTTCTTTGGCATAAAATATACTACTATAAATTTCTTAATCTAATAAGCAACTTTATTTTACAATTTTTGATAATTGACGTTAGGTAGTTCACTTAAAATCTAAAATGTTTCTAAGAACCTTAAACCAGCCTAAACCTTGGTGACACATCTACAACTAGCTTTCCTCTTATTTTGCACACTTTAAGAACATGTGATTTTGTATCAAAGTGGTTGAAAGGCAGTGTTCACCCTACTGGCATTTCCTGAATAATGTGCTTTTAGGCACAAAACAAATGCACTGACAACCCCATACGAAGATGAGATTCTACTTCAAACCCGTCTGAGCCATCTAATATGGCATCTATTTTGACTATCAGGTACTCATAGTCAACTGGCCACTGCCCACATTTTACTGTGAAACATGTTTCTCCTGGCTTCTTAAGAAATTGACTTTCTTTTTGGAACAAAACTATATGCAGGCCAAATAACATACCAACATCACATTTTTTACAGTGAAAATACATACTTTAACAAGAGATGGAGAAAACCTGAACTGACTTATTAAGCCTGACTGGAAATGATTTTAAAAGAACAAACAGGACAACTAGAAGCCTATGCACTTTGCATTTATTTTGTAGCCAGTGAGATCGATTCCAGATTATTTCAAGGAATGTTCTCTGACAGTAAGAATTCTAATAGAAGAGCAAAGTATATTTCAAGAGGGGAATTAAAAGAACCCAAGTCACACATAGTTAAAGCAAAATGTTAGTGAGCGGCCATAACACGTCAGGTGATACAACCAGGGTAAAGAACAAACCCATCTGCTCTAGGCATTCCCTACACCAAATACAGTTGACCCTTGAACAACATGGATTTGAACTGTGTGGGCTCACTAACACTTGGAATTTCTCTACTGCCCCTAAGGCAGCAAGATCAACATCCCCCATTCCTTTTCCTTAGGCTACTCAACGTGAAGATGATGTGGATGAAGACTTTTATGATGACCCACTTCTGGAAACAATAGTAAATCTATTTTCTCCACGGTATAATTTTCTTAATAAAATTTCTTGTCTCTAGCCCACTTTATTGTTAAGACCATAATATATAATACATATAACACAAAAAATATATGCTAATCAACCTTTTATGTTACTGGTAGACATCTGGTCAACAGCAGGCTATTAGTAAAGTTTTTAGGGAGTCAAAAATTACACATGTATTTTTGTGTGGTGGGTCAACATTCCTAAGTCCCACTTGTTCAAGGGTCAACTGTACATTGCTTTAAGATAAAGCATAAAATCATCCTTATGTATCTTATTTAATTAATTTTTTGAGACAGGGTCTTGTTCTGTCACCCAGGCTGGAGTGCAGTGGTGTGATCTTGGCTCACTGCAACCTCTGCCTCCCAGGCTCAAGCGATCCTACTACCTCAACCTCCTGAGTAACTGAGACTAGAGGCACCGGCTACCATACCTGGCTATTTTTTTGTAGAGATAGGGAGGGGTCTCACCATGTTGCCCAGGCTCGTCTCAAACTCCTGGACTCAAGCAATCCTCCAACTCGGCCTCCCAAAGTGCTAAGATTACAGGCATGAGCTACCGCTCCTGGCCTGTGAAGGTATTAAAAAAGGCTTATTTTAAAACCAAAAAAATAACCTCCTTACTAGTCAACTAAAGAGAAGAGGAACAGACAGCAAGCAGTGCAAAAACAAATATATTTTAAATTCAAAAACCTAATTTTCATGAGATTAATGTTCCCATTAGTAGCAATATCATTCTATCTATACACAATGAGGTCCCTGTGGCAACTTCCTATCAAGATTCTATTTTTTCCAAATAAAACTTAATACTTAACAGAAAAAGAGTATTCTTGACATGACAGTGGCAGGAGTGATGTGAGACAATTGTAAGAAAGCAAGTATGACAAGTTCCTAAGGCATTTTCCACTATCTTTTTGGCAGTGATGGGGGATCAGATGCCCTCCTTGCAACAGTAATGAACAGTTCAGGCAGGTTCTTGCTGAATGCAGGGAAAAGGTGGGAGGTCCATTCACATACCAAGGTGGAGCCTGTGGACGTTTTACCAATTGGATAGAAAAGAGCTACCAACTTGAGAAAATTCAAAACTAGCGGGAGGATAAATGAGAGCTTTTGGTGATGAAATACCAGTATTTCCAATATAAACAGCAATAAGAGTTAAAATACAAGGATGCTGTGCTATTAGAACTGTTCTCTACTGGCCTTTCAACTTCGGGAGGAAATGCAGCTTAACGGAGAGAAGGGGTAAATTGTACACATGCCAGTTTGTGTTAAGATTCCACTGTGACTTATCAAAGCTGTTTACTTAATCAGAAACAGACTTGTGGGGGCTCCACAAAAAAGCCTAGAAATAATCTCAGAGAATAACAATGAAATGCAAACAAAGGGGCCGGGCACGGTGGCTCACACCTGTAATCCCAGCACTTTGGGAGGCCAAGGAGGAAGATCACCTGAGGTCAGGGGTTTGAGACCAGCCTGACCAACATGGAGAAACCCCATCTCTACTAAAAATACAAAATTAGTCAGGAATGGTGACACATGCCTGTAATCCCAGCTACTAAGGAGGCTGAGGCAGGAGAATTGCTTGAACCTGGGAGGTGGGGGTTGCAGTGAGCCGAGATCGCACCATTGCACTCCAGCCTGGGCAACAAGACCAAAACTCTGTCTCAAAAAAAAAAAAAAGAAAAAAGAAAAAAGAAATGCAAACAAAGTAGAAAGCAAAAATGAAGGCACATCAGATGAAATAATCAACAACAGATGTATTTAAGAAGTGCGAGAATTGGAAAAAGATAAACTACCTTATCTTATAAACCACTTTGTCTTATGTAGTGTAAACTAACCCCCAAACATAATCTCAAAGTTGCTGTTCAGGTAGAAAGGGGGCAGGGAAAAATCCAAAGCACAAGAGAAATCCAGCTTTGGAACACGGAGGGTGGAAAAAGAAAGAAACACAAAGCCTAACTCAATTAGTTTCTCGCAGCCTCTTGGCATCTCAGCTCTACAGTCCAGAGATAAGGAAGAGGATTCTGGGAATGGGAGGAAAGGAAACGAAGTGCCAGGAGGAAATCTGGAATCATCAGAATGGTTTGTATATAACAGTTCTACAGAAAGCATGGGTAGTGCTAGGTTACTGCAAGGGAGGTTGTTGACATAAGTATGAGTGGGAGATGGGCAACTCTTGTGACAGTAGAAACGAAGCCAAGACACCCCACAAGGCAAAAACAATGCGAGGATCCAAGATGAGGAGGAAACAACACCAGTTCTCTGCAATGGCAATGGCATCCCAGTCCAATATTCAATGGTCCTTTTGATAAAGGAGCGGGCACTGAAGTAGGGATGGAGGCATGTGCTAGGATAAAGCATCCGCAGGAAATTATACTGAGATAACAGCAAGTTATGCAAGAACTTCTAAGAGCCAGAAGTGACTAATCTGCCTTCTCTCTCCCAGGAATACTGATGTTCACAGCGTGCATGACAGGTCCCAGAGGTACTGCCTGTGGTCTAAACCCAAAGCACTGTAATCTGTGGCCAGGGCAGACTGTTCCTTTTTACAACAGCTGGGACTTTTCATGAAAAATCTTAACACACAACTGCTGGTTGCTGTTACAGAGTAAGACACTATGCATTTAAGAGTTCACATATATTAGACTACGAAAGTCCTGTAAATAAAAAGGTGACCACATCGTATCACATACATGATCTCTTTATGTCCGACCTACTCAGAGAATAATTTAGAAACTGGAAATTCTGTCTTTTGAAGAGATTCAAAGAACAATTATGGGTGTATGCAGGAAACAGCAAAACTTTTAGAAATTCTATTCTAGTCAGGCGCGTTGGCTCACGCCTGTAATCCTAGCATTTTGGGAGGCCAAGGTGGGTGGATCACCTGAGGTCAGGAGTTCAAGAAATTCTATTCTAAAAATAACTTACCAACTTGAGCCTGGCATTAAAATCCTTTGCCTTTCTCATCTTTGTTAAAAGATATAGTACAAAGTTTTACATGTTACACTAAAGAGCAGCTAATTATGGGTTCAATTGACTCTGTGTGTTAAAGTTGTGTTTCAAGCTTGTTCATGATCTCAAAATTGGTAATCTTCATAAAAATTAAAAGTCCCTGATATTAAGTAAGCGGTCCTTGAAGAAAATTATCATGTGGAAAATGCCTATCTGCCTTCTCCTCACTCCCACCTTTTACAGACTAGCTCAACAACGGATGTTAATAGTTTTTTCATGAAGCCACATATACTGGCACAATATACCTATTCCTCTCCCCAGTCGTGCATTATTCCTCACTCCAACTGTGTATTATTTGTTTCTCTCATAAAGTATGAATGAAGGGTCCTAATCTCTCAGTCCTAAGAGATTTGTATCTTTGGGTGAGGAGATGGGAACAAAGTTTTGTCAAATAACTTCAAAATAGTCCTTTATTTTTCTTAAGAAAAATATCTAAAAAGTTTCTTGAGACCTAACAATTTCTAAGACAGTACTCATCAAGTATTTATCCAAAGGTAATGTTGCTGCTTAAATGTCTTTTTTTGTTTTGAGACAGAGTCTTGCTCTGTTGCCTAGGCTGGAGTCCAGCGACACGATCTCAGCTCACTGAAACTTCTGCCTCCCAGATTCAAGCAATTCTCCTGCCTCAGCCTGCCAAGTAGCTGGGATTACAGGTGCATGCCACCATGCCTGGCTAATTTTTGTATTTTTTAGTAGAAATGGGGTTTCTCCATGTTGGCCAGGCTGGTCTCAAACTCCTGACCTCAAGTGATCCTCCTGCCTTGGCCTCCCAAAGTGCTGGGATTATAGGCATGAGCCACTGTACCCAGCCCTTAAATGTCTTAAATAACAAAACTTTTCAGCTTAGTCCTCTAAATCTGGCTTTTATAAAAGCAAGAAGGCATCAAAAATTGTATCAAATCATCACCTGATAAGGGTGATCAATTAGTCCTATCCTTTCTAAGAAGAAAGATGATCTTCTGACATTTCTTCCCATACAAAGAGCTCCTATAAATAAGGGAAAAAAACCCACTAATTGTCCCTTAGGAAAATGGGCAAAAGACATGGATAAATAATTCAATACAAAATGGTAAATATATAAATACAAATAAAGTTCAACCTTACTAAATTACTTTTTAAAATAAAATTGGCAAAGGTCTTTAAAATTAAAACCCCAACAACGATACAGTTAAATTTCCACACTTTTGGTGGAAATAAAAACTGGTGGAGAAAATCTGGAAAGCAATTTGGAAATATTAATGATCACAATATCATAATTTTAAGAATACACATATATTAAGAAGAAGAGAAGAAAACCAAATTAACAGTGATTACTTATACGCAACAGAGTCACAGGTAATTTCCATTTTATTTTATGCTCCAAGCTCTTCTGTATTCTCCATCACAACCAACCATACTTTCATAATGCAGAAAAAATATTCATACCTTAAAAGATCATCTGTAAAATCTGAGATCAATTCACTTAAATTACATCCTTGTACTTTAAAACAAAATGTATTCACGTCAGAACTTCCTGCTTTCCCAAGTACAATGTTTCAGGAATTCCCTTAAAAACTGAGACCTTTAAATGTTAGCAATGACAATGCTTTCTCAGTTAGATAAAAAAGTTCTTTCTTTCTTCTCTACGATTCTCTGACAGGCTTTCTGCCATTTAGTTTCTCAATTTTATCTCTTCTTAGTTGTTGTGCTGTTACTTTTAATATTTTCCTAACATACTTTGGCTCTGAATACAGAATTCCCCAGTGAAACTGGAGCGGGAATACATAATGATGGGGTTAACTGTCATGGAAAGACAAGGCTGGAACAGAGGGCAAATAGTTGGTGAAGGCCATATGTTTATGGCCACCACTAACTACACAGGGAATTCTTTCAAACATTTTATGGCAACATCTCTCTTTTCCTGCAGTAATGGTCTCTGAAAATAAAGGAAACCAGGACGATCCTGGTAGTGGGGGTATGATGCTCTTTCTTTAAAGAATTTTCCAGTGTCTCCCAAACAAGGACATTCAGAAAAGCAGTATTTGGGTATCATTCTCAGGGTGTGATTAAAGCCGCCTACTAACATAAGCAATAAAAACCTCACAAAACAGTACCCTCGTAACAGTTTCACCAGGATGGCAATTTAAAGATGTTTTGTCTTCTCAGCAGAGAGTCCAAGAGTTGAGAACGGTACCTGGTTGTGCGCCATTTGCCCCTGCCCTGGGGCTATTCTGTCTTTGGCTCTGCCTTGCTTCATGCCCAGGAAGCTGGACCAGCAATCCTGGCAGTGGCTGCATGGCTCCATGACTACAATTCCACTGAGTAGTTTCTTGGCAGTTTCCTTTTTCACTGGGCTCCCACAATACCTTGTCCTCCCCTTGCCCGTTCAGCCCTCGGGTGATTCTAATGGCTCCCAGCTGTTGCCAGTTTCTGTGCCTCATCATCTATTAATATCCATTGCCTGCTCACTTAACCCCGTCTACTGTAAACAGCCCCGTTGTTAGTTTCTTAAACCATTTCGAGTTAATTCCATTTTCTGGCAGACTGAGACTGATACAACACCCATTCCACCAACTCTTTTCTTCTTTTAATAAAAAGGTGTGTGGGCAGGGTTGCGGTGGTGAAGATTTGTGTTGTATCCTTTCTCCACAGAAGCACTGACTTGTAGGGGGTCGACTCCATACTTTAGATAGGTTAAAAATGATATTCCTGAGGTCTTAGTATACACTTTTTTAAAAAAATTGTTTTTTTTTCTAACTTCCTGTTCAATACAAGTCAACTTCACAACTACAGTAGAGAATCACTAATGCAGTGTCCTCTTTATTTTCTCTCTCCTTGTCTCCCTCCTCCCTCTCCCCAAAGGCTATGCAAATGCACTTTCATCATATAATCATGCTTATTACTGGAAGTATCTTGGCACTTTCAAATGTTTCTTGATAAATATGTTGTAATGTTTATAGGACCTTTGAGAAATATGTGTGGATCAGCAACATTTTGAATTTCTTTAATATTTTCTTGGCTTCCATACAAATTCTACCTCTAAAGGCATTTATTTGTATGTTCTACCAGAAAAAAAATAGTTTTAAAGATACATGAAGTTCAAATCTTTTTTGTGACAACCTCAAATGTACTGAAGTGAAATTTCTGTAACCAATGAATTTACTTCCTAGTGAGGGGTGATGGGGGGTGTCTATTGATTATCTTCATGGGGCCTGTAAACAAATCAGCCTATAACTGCATCCAAAGACTATGTACGTGTGTATTGGTAAACTTTTCTGAGTGGCTCTAAAGATTCTCAGAAAGGCTAAGAAAGATAAGTCCTACTGTAAGTAGCGTGGAATTTTACAGACATTCAGGGAACAGATCTTGGAATCTTTCAAGGATTCAATTTTAGTTTGGCATTATTACAAGCTGGTATTTATTTTTGGTTCAGAAATTTTCAACAATTATATTTTTTAATATAATGTCAGCAATTATGTTTAAAATGTGAATGCTAATCAATAGGACAACACCCAATTTGAGTTAATCATTACTTCCTTACAGTTATTATAAGAGACACAGGAGAAAATAGTAACAGAAAGAATAGAGGCATGTGAGAGAAGCCATAACTGAATCAAATTGTTGTTTAACTCCTGCTCTTTTTAAAAAAATCTTGTATATTTTATTGGCGTTAAAATCCTACAACTTTTATGCTTTGGCTATAGAACTAGATCTTTGTATGAAATCTTGTTTTAGAAGCTATGTTAACTTCTAGAATTACATCAAAGAACTTCAGACCTGCAATGGAACTTGATGTTCTGCCTGTGCTTTACATTCTTCACCAAGGCTCACTGAACGCCTACCGTGGGCCAGGCACTCCTAGAAACTGGAGTCACAGTGAAGATGACACCATGATCTTAGCCAGTAGGTGAGCAGAGATTTAAAAACTTCTCACTCATGGCATGCTTTCTTTTATGTAACATTCCTCCTGAACTATCATCTAAACTGACACATTTTTAGTGACAGAAAGAAAACTATTTTATCAAAAAGCAAAGGTGAGCTGTTAAAAACTCATTTCCTTAAAACCATTTTTCTCCCTAAAGCCTTCAATTATTTCCCAATTTCACAGAATTAAGATTGCGAACTGTCTGCTCTGGTTTTCAAAGACCTCATGATCAGGACTGTGCTCAGCTGTTTAGCTTTTTCTTTTCCATTATTTCCCTTTATAAAATTCACACTATAACCAAACCAAAATACTCACCATTGCACCAAAATGTCCTATAATTTCCTATCTTCATGCTTCTGTGCCTGAAACCATTAAATACTGCACTATTATTTTGGCTCCCTCTGTCCAATCCTCACCAGATTAAGGTTAACACAAATGTCATGTTTTGTCAGGTCCCTCCAGTGCAAAGTAAATCTCTGGTTCCCTGTGACACTGCTTAGTCCTTTAATAGGCCTATCACATGCTACCCCATAATCTCATACCTGCCATCATAAGTCTGAAGGCCCTGTGATCTGATGGGAGACACTGTGCCCAGTTTTATACCCCTCACAAAACCGACTATGTACCAAGTCTTAGAACACAAGCATTAGATAACAATCTGAATTTCACTAGAGTGAGTGATACCTGCTTCCTTGTAATTTTCATGCCTTTATTCCTCCTTCCTCTACATTAAAAATGTCCTCCCCTTGGCATATCCATGACAGTCTTTCAGACTATGGGACAATCATCAACTATTATATTCTCAATCAATTTTTCTTTGGGCAATAACCCTACCTCTCAGTGGGTCCTTCTATGAACTGACTCTAAGTCAGGCAACTTTTATTTTTTGAATCCTCCATCTCTGGCATGGGCTATGGAATAAAGTAGGTGTCCATAGAAATAGATAGTTGTAAGGATTAAACAATAATAAGTAGGTAATATAATGGGCTTAGCAGTGTCTTTGACACAGTAAATACTTCATAAATGTTTGCTATTAGTAACTAAACAAAATATTACAACAACAGTTACCATTTCAGCTCTTATTTTTTCTTAGATCTTTTTAGATGTTTTCTGATTAGCAGAGCCTAACAGGTCTACATGACCTCCCAATCCCTCCGTTACATCTGCCTAAGATGGCATCTATAACACCAGTGCAGACACATCACATGCTGGTGCAGAGTGACTTTTAACAACCAAAACCTCAGAGCCTTCTCATATAGACTGGTGCTCAGCCCTGTATTCCTCCCCTCCCAGGATTGTCCCATTAAGTATAAACGACTTCTTTTTTATTATGGTTTTAGTATAAATTATAATAAAATGTATTATATGAATTGTATTATATCAGTGTTTGTGTGTTTTATTTTTTTTATGGTAAATTCCCATTGGGTTGTTAGTACCATCCTCATAAAGAGAGATATGATCAAGGGAATCCAAACATAACTCTTAGATTAGTAGAGAAACTTTTATATGCTATTTGACATTTGATATTTTTTTCCCTCATTTTGCACAACATATCAGCATGATTACTTGGTTGAAAAAGGTTCACTCTGCAGTTTATGAGACAGTAACCTTTGACAAAAAGCAATAAAAACGGGATATATTCACTTTGCTGTCATCTCATTATTTCTCTCAAAAAAAAAAAAAAAGAAAAAATATCAGACTAGAATATTATGACTGCAATGGAAATTCTAAAACCTGGAAAATCAATGAAAAACTAATTTACCACAAATTTCTAACATTCCTGTAATATGTATATTTTTCAGAGCAGAGCCTCTCAATGATACTTTCATATTAGAAAACATAGCAAAGGAGTTTCATGCAACACTTCTAAATAAATTAAATGAAGTTATATCTGCTAAAGATTATAAAATATTACTCAGAAAATTTTATAAAATTTTCATTTTGCAAGTATAATTAAAACTGTAAGAACTGATTTTGATAGCTCTGACTGAACATAAAATGAAGGTATGTAGGACTACTTTTATGCTCTTCAAATATTCATGCTAATCAGTATAAAAGTCTAAAATCCACACTACTTAATACTTCCTGTTTTAATGACCATTTTTAGGAATTAGGCCCAAAGTCTTGAATATTTTGAGTCCTTCTCAGCTCCCTAGCTGGTAAAACATAAAGTACAAGTAGTAAAGTACACTATATGAAGACAGTGCAATCTCAAAAGAAAAAGCCATTGATATACATAATATTTTCTAAACAAAAATCACGATCATTGATCTTTAACTTTAGAACTATTTATGTAAATATAGTTGGGCCAACAGTAGTTCAGAGAGCACAATGAAAAGATGGGCGAAACAGAAATTCTTAAATCAAACAATATATGGGAAATGGTATTTATATTCATAATGGGACAAAATCATTCCCTGATGAAATGTGGGCCTAAAATGAGTAACTGCTTTGAAAATGATGAGTTTTCAAGCTTAGGAGTGATTGACAAACAAAAAGTGTATCTATTAAAGGTATATACTGTGAATATATATATTAAAACCATTACCACAATCAAGTTAACATACTATCACTTCACAGTGACCTTTGTGTGTGTCTGTTGTATTGAGAACATTTAATTTCTATATATTTATTATGAACTATAGTCACCACACTGTGTATTAGATCTCCAAAACTTATTCATCTTATAAATGAAAGTTTGTAACCTTAATCAACATCTCCCCATTGTCCTCATACTCTGTCCCTGTTACTACAAGTCTACTCTGTTTCTATGAGTTCAACTTTCTTAGATTTGACATATATTATGCAGTATTTATCTGTCTGTGTCTGGTTTATTTCACTTAGCATAATGTCCTCCAGGTTCATCCATGTTGTCACAAATGGCAGTATGTCCCTTTTTTTAAGGGTGAATAATATTCCATTGTGGACTCACTATTACTGTTTTGTTGTTTTCTGATTGTTTTGTAGTTCTTTTGTTCCTTTATACCTCTCTTGCTATCTTCCTTTGTAATTTCATGATTTTCAATAGTGGTATGGTTTATTCTTTCTCTTTTGTGTATGTACTATAGATTTCTGTTTTGATGTTACCATGGGGTTACACAAAAAACTCATGGTTATGAGTCTATTTGAAGTTTCTTCACTTTTACTCCCCACCTATTTTATGTTTTTGATGTTATAATTTATTTTTATATTGTGTATCCATTAACATTGGTGTAGCTATAGCAATTTTTTAATACTTTTATCTTTTAACATTTATACTAGAGTTAAAAGTAATTTAACCACCACCATTACAATATTAGAGTATTCTGAACTTCACTACGTATTTTTACCAGGGAATGAAAATACTACATTTTCATGCTACTAATTTGTGTCTTTTCATTTCAGCTTGAAATATTTCATTTAGCATTTCTTGTAAGGCAGTCCTAGTGGTAAGGAACTCTCTTAGCTTTTGTTTGTCTGGGATAATCTTTATTTTTCCTTCCTTTACAAGGGACAGTTTTTGCTGAGTCAAGTATCATTGAAAGACAGTTTTTCCTTTCAGCACTTTGAGTATATCATCCCACTCCTTTGTGATCCACGGGATTTCTGCTGAGAAGTCAACTGATAGTCTTATTTTACATGTTACAAGTTTCTTTTCTTTTGCTGTTTTTAAAATTCTCTGTCATTGGTTCCTGTCAATAAGATTATGTGTCTTGAAGTTTTAGTTTGGTTGAACCTGTTTGAGGACCTTTGAGCCTCATAACCTGGATGTCCATATCTCTCCCACAATATGGGAAGTTTTCAGCCATTATTTATTTAAATAAGATTTCTGTCCTTTTCTTTCTTTCCTCCTTTGAAGACTCACACAATGCATATATTATTTCTCCTGATGGTATCCCATTAACTTTCTTTTTTCTTTTCTAACTAGATATTTTCAAATCCCTTGTATCTGAGTTCACAGATCCTTTCTTCTGCTTGATCAAATCTACTGCTGACTCTCTCTCTGTTGCATTTTTCATTTCATTCATTGTAGTCTTCAGCTTCAGAAGTTGTTTGGTTCTATTTTATTATGTATATCTATTTGTTGAGCTTTTAGTGTTGTTCATTTATTGTTTTCCTGATTACATTGAGTTTTATTTAGATTTACACTAATTTTATTTTATTTTATTTAGATTTACACTGAGTTTTATTGTAGCCTGCTAAGTTTCTTTAAAGCAATTATTTTTAAATTCCTTGTTGGGCAATTTGTAGACCTCTACTTCTTTGGGGTTGGTTACTGAGAAATTATTGTGTTCTTTTGTTGGTGTCAGGCGTGTGTGTGCATGTGTGCTAGTGTATGTTCTGTGAAGTCCTGTGTTGCTGTTTTCACATATGAAGCAGTAGTCATTTTCTCCAGTCTTTACTGACTAGTTTTGGGAGGGGAACTCCTTCACCAGTCAGCCTGGCTAGAATTCTGAGGCTCTCTCAGATCTTTTCTACAAATGCACTTCCTCCACTCTTCTTTTTCTTTAGGGAGGTAATTCTTAAGATTGTGTATGTACCTTCTCTCAATCTCATTAAGCCAGGCTTTATGCTGAAAGCCTCTCATTTGCTTTCCCTAAGGCAGTGCCCTGAAATGTTCAGGTTAATGTACCTTCTTCAATTCCACAGAGTCAAGCCAACTGACTACATGTGACTAGAAACCACCTGTAAAGGCTTGTACTCATGACCAAGAAAATGTGCATGGGAATTAGCCAAAGGAGGCGTGGGAGGGAAGCATGTGGACCATGGAGGCACCTATGGAATTGGTTGGGTCCACAGGTGATGCATCGCAATCAGCTCATGGGCAGGCCTTCTAATGGAGTTCGAGATGCAATCAGTCAGATACAAACAGCTGTTGAATTATAAGACAAAGCTGCTGTGATTTCTGCTGCCCCCCCAATCTCCACCTTTCCCTACTTTCAGCAACTCAGACATGCTGATTTCCTCCAGTATTCCAGGTGAGTCAAGAAAGAGGTGAGCTTCTTGGACAGCATTCTGCACAGCTGGTTAAGCTGGGTATTTACGACACTAACTTTCCCCCTGTGGGAAGAATCATGGGCAAATCCTGGCACTGAACTGTGCTGCTTTACAGGAGAGGCGACGTGGGTAAAATGAAATTATCCTTCTTAACTTCTTCAATGCATCTCTTCTTAAATTTTTTGCTCCAGCAGTGAGCTAGAAACTCTCTGCTGGACTCTCAGACTTCCACATAGGTACTCTTGTCCATCAGTGATGGTCAAAATCGGTGCTGCTACAGGGAGATGATGATAGAAGACTTCTATTGTGCTATCTTGCTGAAATCATTCCTGATACATATTTGTTGTTGAAAAGAACTAGATCCTTCAGTTCAGGAGATTATCCAAATTTTATTATTACTTATAGCACTAAATAGAAAAGTACATGCTAAGGAAGTAAAACATATTCTTGTGTCCATTCCCTAATTACTCTCCCTTTCCAGACATTTCTAGGGAAATAACAGAATAAAAAAATACACACATGGGGACATTCTAATACATTATTCCATCAAGTACCAACATTTTTGCCAGTCAGCATCCCTGCCATCCCCTTTTCATCCCCACCCCATGGCACTATATCCAAGACTAGATTTGGCCTTAATCTGGTTCACAGATTGGGTTTTCTTGGAACATAATGCAGTATAAACCACCTCTGCAACTACCAGATGCTAAGCAGCAATATAATTGGAGAGTGATACCATTGTCCTGCCAGAAACTATCAAGACCTTCAAATCAGCAGGAGGCAGCTTCAGGGGGTGACGAAGAACTGAAGTGAGCCAAAAAGGAATAGTTCTGTGCTGCTTCCAGTAACACAATGCATATTCTAATGTGACTGTGGGCTGGAAAGATTTCATGTGCCCTTGTGGACTAACTTTACTGTGTGCCTGGAAAAGAGAGTATTTGGATTCCCTGGCAGCTTTCAACAAATTTACCCCTCCCTGTAACACCTGCTTTTGTTGATTAAATTTTAACAGAACAATTTTTTTTCCTTTAATAGGGTGAGTTTAGGAGGAAAAATGAAATTGGCATCAGTCTTCCTGACATGATTATTAGTAAGTGCAGAGCACTAGAGGTATCTGTTCAGAATAAGAGAAAAAGCCTTTTTTCCCTGTGAGTCCTTATCTTACAATACAAAATTTTAGTTGGTAATATGTTAGACTACTTAATTTACGATCTGGCCTGTCCAAAATTGTTGCTAAGTTTTGAAATTTTAGATATTAATGGCATTCTCCCACCTTGAAAGAGTACATGTTTCAGGATTCACCTGGAGTTTATAGTGTACATCCTAATTAATGTGAACTTCACTAATTCATAATAATATAAAAATGTTGTGCAAGGCTGGAGTTCACCTTTACATTAAAGAAAATGTTTGATAGATAAGTGAATGTAAATAAAAATGTTTAGGCAAAAGAGGTCCTATTCAAACAATATAGGTCCTGTGGAAGCCCACTTTCCACACATTTAAAAATACGTACTACCAGGTTAGGCATGGTGGCTCATGCCTATAATCTCAAAACTTTGTGGAGGCCGAGGCAGGTGGATCGCCTGAGGTCAGGAGTTTGAGACCAGCCTGGCCAACATGGTGAAACCCCATCTCTGCTAAAAATATCAAAAAAAAAAAAAAATAGCCAAATGTGGTGGCGCACATCTGTAATCTCAGCTACTCAGGAGGTTGAGGCTTGAGAATTGAGAATCACTTGAATGCAGGAGGCAGAAGTTGTGGTGAGCTGAGATCATGCCACAGCACTCCAGCCTGGACAACAGAGCGAGACTCCATCTCAAAAAAAAAAAAATACTACCTACAAAATTGAAAATTGCAGCAACTAATTATTAAATTGGTTTCCCTACAAATTAGACTGTAATTTGGTTATGTAAGCCAAAGGAGGAAAAGAAAACTTTCTTTTAATACAAGCTCTTAGATTCAAACTTTCTCCTAATTTACACAGATATCACCTTGATTATTCCAGATTAATAACTTTATTAAAGATTAGGTTATCCAAAGACTGGGATTTACACCTGCTGTTCTCACTCGCTCTCTCCCTTTTTCTCCTGGATCCCTCACTATGAAGGAAGCCTATGAAAAGGCCCACATGGCAAGGAGCTAAAGCCTCCTGCCAACAGCCATGAGAGAGCTAGGAATGGATCCTGGAGCCCTTAAGATGATGGCAGCCCAATAGCTTAACTGAAACCTCATGAGAGACACCAGCCCAGTATCTTGGTTCCCAACCTACAAAAACTATGAGATATATTTTTTTAATGTTATAAAATTTAGGGTAATCTGTTGCACAGCAAAAATAACTAATAATGTGGAAAGACAATAAAATTCCAGATATCAGTGGTTTGACTGAAGAATAAGGGCAAAATACCAAGATTAGGAATGAGAGGGGTTACACTGGAAATGGAGTTATCTGTGAGAATAAAGGGCATTTGGAGAGGCAAACTGATGCTTCTCCAAATGTCGGCATGCCAATGTGGAAAAACCAGAAAGAAACATGAACTATGGCAAGCTCAGTGGAAACTGGATTCCTAAACTCATTGAGGCCTCTGTTACTGTAGGGTGTACTACCAGTAGAAACTCAGTAACGTTAAACAAATACAAAGTGCTATCATTGGGGAGAAAGTGAACAGAAACTTTTCCCTTAGGAAAAGAGAGCTAAGGCAAATAATCAGACCATTAAAAAAGATCAAGAATTAATCTTTACTCTTCTGCAGCGAGAACAAGGAATACCAGATAATACAAATTCTTTGTGTTCAGAGTCGCTTTTTCTGGTCACTTGACTATAAATTAATAAAGTTTTTGTTTAAATTTTTTAAAAAAGTTTGTTTCTTATATAACCTGTTGATTATTCCCAGACAGGCTGATGACCATATCCAGGTTTAGTTTTCCATTTTCATTCCCTCAATTCAGTCCCTGAATTTCAGCCCACTGATTTTATGTTTTTATCACTGTTAGGCAAGAATTAAAGAAATTTAAAGATATAAAATCTAAACCTGCCCCTTTTCTTGTTTTACGAGGAAAAAAGTGAAAAATGTCAAACCTAGAACAACAACAACAAAAAAGGAAATTAGTGATCAATTTCCAGGCTCTACATTTCCCTTCCCGACTCTGGCATGGATTTTATGCTTACTCAGGTTATTTTCCTTCTGCTATGTCAGAATATACATATATATCACCTTCATTTTCTATATACTTTTACTGCCTTACACATTTATTTATTTTGCTTTTTCATCCACAAGTGAATTTCAGGTCCTTTCCTTGATATGGGTCTTTCTGCCAATAATGCGTCCAGAACAGGATACAGCATTCCAAGTGTAGGATTTTCTCCATAGTCATATAAACCAGATTTTTTTCCACTTCCGTGGCTCAGTCTAGGGTCTCTAGGTATGTAAGCTAAATTATTATGGGTCTCTGAAGAAACAATGTTTCTGGCAGTTCACTGTCATATCTAGTTCTGTTTCATCATTTGTCTAATTAAGCTTTCAAAAGCCTAATGTAGACAACTGGCTATTATCAGAGTAATACAGGTATGAGTCCTGGGTCTACTGAAGTGAACTCAGTTTCCTCACTCATTAAATGGTTTTGACAATAGTGTCCACTTCATCGTCAGTGTAAATAAACATCAGTATGTGTTACTGTACCTGTACCTTCCGAGGGCTCCAAAACACCACTAAATGTAAAGCAATTCCATGACCGTAAGTCTTCCTTTGATATTCCTTCTCAGTTCCTGCCTTCTCTGCTTCTGCGTTTAGAAGTGATCCCTTTGGCATTATTCTCTTTCAGGCCTTTTGCCTAGGCCATCTACTCAAGTAACTTTACTACTCAGTACTGCAATTCTTTCCAATTCTAGTTTCCTAGCTTAGGCCTCTCTTTTGACCCTCCCAGCTAGTCTCAAACACTTAGTAAACAACTTCTCACTTTCTCCATGCTCTTTAATTTCAACATGCCAGATCCAAAATTCATTTCTGTTCTCTCTTTTCTGGATGGAGCAATGGGGATCTCCATAGCTTAAAAAAGAATGCTGTACAAAAAGCAATCCAAAAGTTAACAGATCACCAGCATGTGATCTTACCTTTTAGTATAAACACTAGTCTGTACTCAAAACTTAACTCCTCCAGGATCTTTCCTGTGTATGTAATTCTAATGCTCATTGTGGCACAATCCGTTAGCAGGAATCACTATGCATTTTTTTCCTTCAAATATAATAATTCCAAAATTTATTGAGTCCACTTGTTTCTCAAAATATTTTCTTCTTCCATTTAAATCACATATAACTTGTTCTCTGGGATGCTGTCTTGAGCAAAGCTCAAAGCTATGGCTATCCTCTCACAGTTTCAAAATCACTTGTGAAGGTTCACTAACCCATGCTATCAGCTACAGTGACTAGTGTCTTAACAGCATTTAAAAGAAAAAAATATATATATTAAGCAATAATTTTTCCCAATGTCTCCAATATTTTAAAAGTAACTACCATTATCTTTTTAGAGTGTATTCACTATTGGAAGCCTATTACTCTTCTTCCTGGGAGAGATGGTCTAGCTTGTGCACATTTTGAGGATCTGACAGAACTACATCTGAATATTATGAAGCAAATCACATTATGTTAATAATTCAAAACTCAGTGTTTTTTTCCTATATTTCCCCTATTCACAAAGACAAAAGATCACAGGGCCTTAAAACATCAAACATAAGAGAGGTGGCTCCATTTTACATTTAGAACCTGTAAATTTCCTATTTCATTGAGTCTGACCAATACATGTGGATTGGCTCCAGCACTGAAAACTGTACTGGGCCCTCTTCGTGTTAAGATGAAATTGCTTGAATCTTGTGAAGTAAGGTTGATCTGGAGAGAGAGAATTCTTTGTTTTTTAAAGTTTCTAAAGTACATTTTCAAGTACTGTCAATGCCTATTAACTTCCATCTCATAATAAAAACTGATGTTAATTTTCATGTAAAGAAAATTTTGAAAAGTGTGTACAGAAGCTTAATGTCATGTATAACATCTGGCACTGAAATGGTCCATCGTGAAAACCAGTCCACATGTGGAAGCATATAGGGTGGATATTCCCTGAAGCAGGACAGATCACAGACACCAGAGCTTATAAAGATGAATGCTGGCCACTTGATAACCTGTTCTTCCTTTACCACAGTGTGGAAACAAACAAAAAACAAAGCTGACCATATTTTTAGCCAGATACTACCATATATCATGTAAAACCTTATGAATCTTGATTTTGCTATTACCACTATATGCTTTAGATTTTTTTTTTCTGTACTCAGCAAACCTGACAACTATGTTCTCCAGTATTTCACAAACATTCCCATCAAGCTCATCTGCAAATCAGTTCCCAATATTTGAACACATTTCCTCATTTTAGTGGCCATTCTTACATTCTTTTGTTTTGTTTCTTCAAGTTCCCATGGCTTTTGTTTTTCTGTTTGTACATTGTCCAGCTTTCACTTACTTGGCCTTGAAATTGATCAGATTTGTGAGTCTCCAGGACACACAAATTTGCATTAAGGTAAGATGGAACTCCCCACCAGCCTGGGTTGGGAGTTTGCGCAGACTCTCTCAAACATGAATTAGCAACAAAGATGAGTGGAGGAGCCAGCGCTGAGAGTGAGGGTGGGGCAAAGTTAAAAACAAACAGGTGCAAAGGGGTTTGACTCCAAACTGATCCTGGACTCACACATACAGAGCTGATTTCTACAGTTTGACATGTCTTTCATCTGACTTTAGATTCCCAGTTCTTATCTAATGAAAATGTTTTATAAGAATGTTTTTCTAGAAAAGCCATATGTAAGTGGTTGCTTTTATTCACGATGGATAGGAACTTTAAAATTTCTCAGCTCCTGAAATGTGTTCATAGAAATGATAACGTAGGCACTTTTTCTAGACCTCCGAAGATAATGATGTACTGCCAAAAATCAAAGATTTCCATGCTGGTGCTTACTTTGCAGTCTCCAGGAAAGTAACCCAATCACATCCTTCATTTTATTTATTTCTATTTTTTCCTCAAACAGACTCAAGATTGGCCTGAACTGTTTGTCATCCATTCTCAACAACACATCTTCAGGGATGTGTTCAACTCCTTGTCTCACTGAATTATATTAGTTAACACACATAACCACTTCTATATTTTTCGAAGTGATTTTTATCAAAATATATGAAGGGAGAAAGATAAAGCTAATTAACATACATGGGAAATCGCAATAAACCATCTCTAAAAGTCTATACTGATGGGCACCTCTGCCATTTCCTTTAAAGAGAAACTGAGTTGGGTGTGATGTAGTTTAAAGTCTTTCATTGACTCATTCCTTAGTGTTTCTCTCACATTGATTTTAAACCTTGTCACTGCCCCCTGTTCTAGGATTTGTATACCTCCTCTTTGAATTAGAAAGGAAGTAACTTTCTTTCCAGCCCCATTAGGCTCCTTTTGTGGACAGCTAGCACAGAGGTGAGGTAGCCTCCATCTGTATCTTAACATCATCTACTTTCACACAAACTTGTCATTCTGTTCAAAAATTCTTGGACTCTTAAGCCAGGTGCGGTGGCTCATGCCTGTAGCCCCAACACTTTGGGAGGCCAAGGTGGGCAGATCACTTGAGGCCAGGCGTTCAAGACCAGCCTGGCCAACATGGTGAAACCCCATCTCTATTAAAAACAAAACATAAAAATTTTGTTGGGCATGGTGATAAACAAAAAGGATTACTGTCTCCAACAGAAAACAATGCACTGTCTAGAGAACACCCTTTGGGGTTCTCTGATTCTGGCTTTCTACTGCTTTTGAAGTATTTCATACCTCTAAGTTTTAGATAACTGAGAGCACTTCAGAGTCTTTTCTATAGACAACACGAATAAATTCTGCCCCTTGGAGGTTAAATTTACCTTCCTCCTTTCATTAGAGAAAGCCAGTTTCAGGTCCATTTGTAAATTTATCTCATGTTTCTTTATTCCATATAAATCTATGATTCTCCTTTGAATGGTTATGACATCTTCTTCATTCTCCATTAATAAGATTCATAAAATCTTCAACACATGTTCAATTTATGTCTGTATGAGAGTCATCATTTTCTATTTTCTTAGAAAATTATTCTTTAACAGTAAAAAAAAAATAATTCCCAAAGCCATTAACAAGGACAATTTAAGTTCAATTATAGCAGATTACAAAAAGCATTTTTTGGCAAACAAATTTCTCTGCATTAAATATCAAATAAATGATTTAGAAAACCTATTCTACAGTGTTTGGTGGTGATGTATGTATTATGGTGGGATTCCACCTGGAATGTACAATGTGAGCTTCTCTGTGGAAGAGACATACTATATGAGTGCTGCAGTTTAACAAGATGCAAAACTGTTAGGTATAGATATACTAAGGAGCTGGAAATAGTGGAAAACGTCATTTGGGGACCACCAATCTCCTGTATGATTGTAATTTGCAGTAATTTAACACTCTTGATGGAATAAGAGTTGCCTGAGAAAATCATTCCCATTCTTAGACCTGGCAACAACCAGACACCTTTTAACACTATTCTCTCATTCCACAACATACAAATTCATAGTGGAATTACTATTAAAACCAAAAACAGAGCTAAGAACACATTTGCTTAAAACGTACTTATGAAAAGCAGCTAACGTGTCACATTTCAAATGATCATAACTCCTTCTAAAACCTCTTTCTCACTTCTTAGCTCTCTTCTTTTTAATTCTGTTTTTAGGTTTATAAAACAAAAAGTCAACATTGAGCTTCTTTTACACCATAGAAAAAGAGTAATCAGGAAATATTGCCTTAACAAAATAACAATTTAGTCATTTCATTCATTTGCTGTTGACTTGTAACTTAGCAAATAATGTTTTATGCCACTAGACAAATATACACAATACATACACAAAGCTATTTGTATCAAGGAATCAACCCATTTCATATGCCAGCACAAGGACTTAAATGCCTACTTCCTAGATATTTAGCCTGGTGTTCTCTTTCTAGAAAAGTTTCAAATATTTTAGGTGTTATAGAACTTTTTGTTTAAATTGAAATTTATATTTGTTTATATATAAATTGTTTTTGTGTATATTACTGTTCTCTTAAATATTTAATATTCAGTCAAGGTGCGGTGGCTCATTCCTGCAATGTCGACACTTTGGGAGGCCGAGGTGGGCAAATCACCTGAGGTCAGGAGTTCGAGACCAGCCTGGCTAGCATTGCAAAACCCCACCTCTACTAAAAATATAAAAATTAGCTGGATGTGGTGGCACACACCTGTAATCCCAGCTACTCAGGAGGCTGAGACAAGAGAATTACTTGAACCCAGGAGACAGAGGTGGCAGTGAGACAAGACTGTGCCACTGCACTCCAGCCTGGGTGACAGTGTGATTCTCTGTCTCAAAATAAATAAATAAATAAATATTTAATGATCAAAGATACTGTCCTTGGGAAGCTAAATTGGACTTTAAGCAAGTGGCTAGGTAAAAAAAATCTCATTAGAACAAAAGCTCAGTTTTTAATTCTAATTCCATTATCAGACTTTACAGAACTTAATAGAACTTAAAAGAGTGCTTCCTCTTTTATTCCCAAGAGCAACAGAAATATTTCACAAGTAAAACATAAAAGAAGTTAGTGCCATTTGTTTCACTATCTTAGACTTACAGATGATGAGAAGAAATGGCTGATAAAACATTTCTTAAGCTTGACAGCTTTTGGTAATGATTTACAGGGTTGAAATAGAATTACAATGTAGTCTCATAGTTTGGTTATTAGAAATTACCTTGCAACCTGGCAGGGACAAGAAGGAACAGTGAACTGCCTTTTTGCCACAGACCTTATAGGGAAGAGGAGAAAAACCAGATGAACGACATCCCAGGGATTGCTTTCTTAGTGAGTATTATACTCATGGTAGTGATTTAATAGACTGTTCTAGGATATACTACAAGTTTCATTTTTTATTCAGTAGCAGAGAATTGTCAATTTGGTAGGGGAAGAGTACATTAGAGATCATCTGGCAACCTTTAGGCACCTACAGTCAGGGGCTCCTACATAATTTCAAATCCATAAGTGTATGTGGCACATGCTAAACACACATTTGGGAACTGCAAACCTATGAATGAATTATATTCTGTAAGTGTTTATATGAATTGGTTATGTGAAATATGCAACATATTTTTCCAACCAAAAAAAATTTTTTAATGATGGCTCCTGACCCAGGTTTGGCTCACAAAAGACTACTCATTCATAGGGTGACTTTAAAACTAGATACATATTATTTTTAAGAGAGTAGAAGGAAAAATGCTACAAATGTGTTATGTGTCAGTATGTCATGTCTTATACAGAATGGCTTAGGAAACCAAGCACCACTGCTAAGGTTGTTTCCTATGGGTTGTTTTGGAGATGGGGAATGCATCTTCCCCTTGTGTTCTTCACAGTGTTGCTGACTGCCAAGAACTTCAAACCTTTTGCTGTAACAGCAAAAAGAGAAGCCTTTGATGTAAAAGGTCAGTTGTACACAGCTGATCTGAGTTGGCAGCCACAGGCTTAAGGACAGACTGCATTGATATTTACGGCCTCTCTGGTTCTAACTTACTTTACCCAAGAACAACCTCAACATGCAAATAATCATTGAAGGAAGTGATGTCTTGAATATCTGAGAGTGACTGAACTGGATGGGGGGTCCTGGCTCTTGTGAAATTACATAGGTGTACAGAGTTAGAAGACTTGTGCCCTTCCTGTCCCTTTTTATGTACTCAACCTCTTGAAGGAACTGAAACCTTCTTAGTCAGAGTTATGTTATATTCTCCATAACATCACTTATTGATAAGCTCCACTATGGCACGGACTCACTGATATTTACTTTTGCATTCTTAAATGCTAGTCTCACAGAGGCTGTACTTCTCACCTCTGACATCTCAATTAGGGTGGATTTTCCAGTAGAAACATAGAAACATAATAGTTGGGTAGATAAATTGGTACTATATTTAACCATAATGTCAAATACTCTTCCTATAGAAACTGTGTTATGAATTCAAAGAACTCATTGATAGCTGTATTTCATACAGGAGAAATGTCCACATACTCATGAACAAATACAAATCCACAGAACCTTGTGTAAAACTAGTTTAACATTCAACAAGGTGGCTGATTTCATGCCTGAGTCACAGACTTGGCCTCATTATTTTATTTATGTATTTTTTTTTTTTTTTGAGATGGACTCTTACTCTGTTGTCAGGCTGGAGTGCAGTGGCGTGATCTCAGCTCACTGCAACCTCCGCCTCCCAGGTTCAAGCAATTCTCCTGCCTCAGCCTCCCGAGTATCGTGGACTACAGGCGTCCATCACCATGCCCAGCTGATTTTTGTATTTTTAGTAGAGGCAGGGTTTCACCATGTTGGCCAGGATAGTCTCAATCTCTTGCCCTTGTGATCCACCTGCCTTGGCCTCCCAAAGTCCTGTGATTACAGGCATGAGCCACTGTGCTCAGCTGGTCTCATTATTTTATATACACTCCTTGTATATTCTAAAGTCATGTAGCTGGTTATACAAATAAGTCACGTTCAGCATCCTGTATTATAAATTACATATGCTTATTTCTCTGCACAATAAAAGAGCTTTCTTATTAGAGTAAGAAATTAAAGCACTGAGACAATAATTGAATTTTTAAAAATGTTAGCACCTATAAAAATTACCTGAAAATAGCATACAAGCATTTTTCAGTATCAAAGTCTATGATATTGATCTAAATCTATGAAGTCTCTCAGTTTTGGACAGCATAAGAGACTAGAAAGTTACCTCTTTTCTTTGTAAGGTAGATCCATTATAAAAGGCATCTTAGTGTTGCTAAAGTGTTCAACCATCAGTATTTTCTCAAATATACCTTTGTTCGATATTAAACTGCTGCTTTTCCTCACAAAGTAATTAACTGGCAACTTGATATGCCATTACAGTTGCTATGGAGAAGAGTCTGGCAAAAAAGGAAAAACGCTGGTAGGTATTAAAGGGTCCTGGAGCCTGAGAACTCCTGTGAGAAGTGTGAGAGCATGGAAAACTTTTAGGGTGGGACCAGGGCAAGAGGAAACAAACAGGACTCTTGGGTGTCCTGCTAGAAAGAGAGGTACACTCAGTAAACTGGTCCTAAATATAGGAACAAGCTTAAAATCAACAAAATGTTAATGATCAACCTTTGGGAGGCAAAGACCAGGGACTCTAAATATTACCATGCCCCATGTCCACCCCCACACACAAAATCACAAAACAGCAAGTTTCATTTCACACAGGAATGCTTGTGGTTTCTCTAGTAAGTAGCAAGGCAGTCTACTTGGAAATGCAAAAAACAGAAAAGCAAAAAGAAGCCTTTCCAGCTGGTCTTTAAGGGAGAAGAGTTATTGCCTTCTAAGATATGAAAGGGAGTATTTTTTAAAAGTCCCTATCTTCATGATGTTGAGACAGGTCATGTTAGAGAAGAGCAACATTTTTCAAAGGAAAAGATACAACACATCCAGACACGAGTGAAAATGGAACAAGCAGAGGGGTGAGGTTCCTAGAGTAAGAGGAAAATGTATAAAGAAATGTAAGGGACAGAATAAACACATCCAGAGGAAAATGGGAAAATCAAAGATGGGTGAAGCAGAAGGAGAAAGTGAAATTATCTCACGGCAAAAACAGCAGAGCTGTGAGGTGACTAATCACTAAGGAGAGGAAAATGTCCACAGGCAGTGTCTCTCAGGTTGCTCAAGAGAGCAGGTGCGGCCAATACAGAGAAGCCTCGACTGTATCTCTGTGGAATCGAATCCAGACTCAACTGCTGCTGAAAATAGTTTCCCAAAACCCAACTGAAATTCACCTTCCAGAATGTCATTTAAACTTAGGGTAAAGAGGAAAAAAAAGTAAAAAGGAGAAAAAAATATATATGTGTGTGACAGGAATATAATTGTAAAACACCCTTTTAAACCTAAGGTGTTCTTCATGTGTCCATTTAGAATTGAGGGTTTTCATGAACTCTATTGCAACTTTCCCTCAAGACTTCAGAAAGAAAATCCCTAATGCAGAGGAAGCAGTACAGAGTTGCCAGAGCCCAGTGAATTCTCAATCTCATTCAGGAAACAGTTCACTAAATGCACTGTAATGTGAAATCCAACTAAATGTAAACCAAAAATCACATGAAGAACTCTGGTTGTCCACCAAGGAGCTAGCTCTTCTCAGTTTATAATTTGACAGTGCCACTGACTTTGGGACCGTAGAAGCTGTAAGCCTTTCCCCCAAGATGACCAAAAGCAAACAATACCACAGGAGATAGAAAGCAGGCTAGACTCTAAACAGTGGCAGCTAAAAAACTGAATCAAAATAAGTTCATAAGACTAAATAGGAGTGTCTATTTACCTCCTTGCATTTATACTTGATTTAAATGAAACAATTACCAAGCCCAAAACAACTCCTCCATGAAAACAAAAACAAAGAAAAATCCTGTGATCTGACATAGTTGCTTTTCAAAATTTTCAGTGTCAGGCTTCCACTCACCAACGGTTTCAGTTTACTAAGGAACTTTAAGAGAAAGCAGATGTAACTTAAAATACAATAACTGCAATATATACTGTAACTTGTCTGGTATCAGCAACAATAAACCTCAGGCCTATAGGGGACTCGCTTGCAATCTTGATCTTGCTCCATAAAGCTAAGAACCAATGGCATTAAGGATGCTACAAGAATAGCATTTTCACAAAGTCTTTTCTCAGTCTTCCTCTCTTTTGTCTTCTCAAAGTTATTTGTAAGGTAAACAATTTCATCTTGGAAGTCAGAGCTCAGTAGTGTTTTACACACACACACACACACACACACACACGCACGCACACACGCACATACACCCTCACAAGTTTGTCCCTAAAGCCCATACAGTACAGTGGGTCACAGAAAGGAAATTTCTCAGCCATGCATAAGGCATCTCCAGGATCCCCCAGGGAGACCACCCGCCCCAGAAATGATGAGACACTCCCGCTCCCTGCCGTGTGGGGCATGTACTGAGCAGAGGCTGCCAACCTTTGGCAAGCTATGAAGAAATTAGAATATAACTGTAAGAGACTTTAGACTTTTCTCCAAGAGGAAACACCCACTTTAAAACAGCTGTGGATTTGCTTAACAATGTGCTACCAAAGGTACTTTAATCCTCTGTGACTGATTTTTGCAGACCCCCACATTTTTAACTTTAGGATTATCCAGTTTGCTGACAGAATTTGCTACATTCGTTCAGTCTTTCAAGTACTATTCAACTGAATCAAAAAACATCTTTTACTTGCAATAAAAGAAAATAAGTGCTTCCCCTCAGTTATTCACTCTAAATTTCCAACACACAAATTATCTTTAGTCAGATAAGGAGTGTAAGGAGACAAGAGTTAAAAAAAAAAAGGCAGCGTTATACAGAGCTATGTATGAACACTGCTCTGTCTGGCAAGAAAAATCAAAGCAAAACAAAACAAACCCAAAATTTCTGTAGTGGTCTGAAACGTACAGTTTTTAGAAACACACAGTATGCTGTTTTTAGACTGTTATTGCTGAATGTAGCCTTTTTATACACCTAATGCCTCAAAATTTGTTTTAAAGTTGGTGGTCAATAAAAGAGAAACACAAAAATTAAGTCCTATCACATGGTGAGTATGCAGAGATACCATCTACTACTACACTGTCAATTTTTAGAAGAAAAAGAGAAGAAAAATAAAGGGGGGAAAGGAAAATGAAATAGGACACATGAAATAGTATGGAATAGGGAAAAGGGGCAAGGCAAGATAAAAAGGGACTTTGTCTAGCATTTATCAAGGCATATTACAAAATCTAAGAGAAAAATGGAAAAGAATAGAAATTCCAGAAGAATATGAAGGAGGGAGGAAGAAAAAGACAGAAAGAGAGAGAGAGAGAGAGACCGTGTGTGTGTGTGTGTGTGTGTGTGTGTGTGTGTGTGTGTGTGTATGCGTTTGTGTTTCCCAACTTGGCTAACAAATGGCATCATAAGCCTATGAGAAAGGACAGATTATCTAGATACTGATGCTGGGAAAACGGACTCATGTTGTGGAAAAAAAAATTGGATCCCTCTGGTCATATACAAAAATGTATTCCAGATGGATCAAAGATCTATATAAGAAAGGTAAACTGACCAGGCGAGGTGGCTTACACCTGTAATCACCGCACTTTGGGATGCCAAGACAGGAGAGTCACTTGAACCCTGCAGGTTTGAGACCAGCCTGGACAATATACCAAGTTTCTGTCTCTACCAAAAATAAAAAATTAGCCAGGTGTGGCGGTGTGTGACTGGTCCCAACTACTCAGAGGCTGAGGTGGGGGAATCATGTAAGCCTCGTAGATTGAGATTGCAGAAAGCTATGATTGTGATCGTGCCCCTACACTCCAGCCTGGGTGACAGAGGGAGACCCTATCTCAAAAACAACAACAAAAACAGGTAAAATAACATAGAAAAAAATTAAGATGACTTTGAGACCCGAGGCTTTGGGAGCCCAGCAGAGGTAGTGTAACTATTCATTTGCAGAGGAAGGAACAGTGGAACCCCAGCAGCCCTTCAATCACCCCACTTTTTCCTGACTACTCATGCAGCTACAAACTTGTGACCATATTTTCTTTATATGGGAAACATAAAGAAAGCTAGCACAGCTCTCTAGAGAGCAAGCACCTGAGTCCCTGGTCATCTGCATCATTAGTCAATGGAACCAGCCCTGCACTCCTGACTTCCAGACCTTTTGTGATAAGTGGGAAAATTCACCCTTGCTTTTGGAGGCTACTACTGGTTGGGTTTTCTGTTCTTTGCAGCCATAAATGAAAGTGCATGGTAAAGTAAATATTACATACCCAAAGTAACAAAACATTGCCCACCACTATGGTTTTGAAATGTCCCTTAGTATTCAGAGCAGATGTGTTTTTGAAAATAATCAAAACTATTTCTATAATCAATGGGGCTTCTAAGATATTCAAGTGAGGAGATGGGATCAGAGGAAGATTCAGGAAGGAGAGACATGAGAAGAAATACAACAGTCTAGTGGCCAAGTAGGATAATAATGCTAGAAGAAAACTGTTCTTTCTCTCTTCACCCATTATTGAGCCCTAGTTCAAGTGCTGCTAACTCAGGTTGTGATGGCATTCAGAGGAATCAGCCCAGGCAGACAGTAGGATTGTTCAGGAAAGCCTGTATCTGGCAATTGTGCCAGAGAATTAGATCCTTCTACTGAGACCTTCTACTGTTTGCAAGCAGATACTCATATTCTATTCTTGGGCATGTCTAATATCAGAAGACTGCATACCAATGTATTTAAAATGCCATCAATATGCATTGATGACAAAAACCTAGATTTATATACCTAAGCCAACTCCACAATAGGACAAATGTCACACTGTGAGGCTCTTTCACACTTTGCTGTGCCACTGAAAAATGCTTCAGACTCAGCAATATGTTTACACTAAAGTGGGTCTGCTCTTTGTTTTTTCCACTTTCTCTCCTTAGCTGAAGAGATATTTTTAAAATGCATAAAACATCCTATTCTATGTCTAAAAATAAGAAAACCTGTAAAGTTCAATAGCTCGTGTTAAATCATGGTGAGGTATACTGCAGAGAAGGTTATAATAGAAAGGGAGACTGGTTTTCATCTTAACATACCCTTTAACTTGGTTTTCTGGGGGAAAAATGCACCCTATAGACATGTTATATGTATAGTCTCAATTTCCAACTGCATTAGATTTCCTAAAAATATTGAGCCTGTGGTTTTTGTTTCCAAACCTACATGTGAATCGATATATGCTACAGGCACTTTAAAAATAAAATAAAGGACTTACAGTTTATCTCTCTTAAACAAAATCTGAAGTTTTTAATAGTTCAATAAAGAAAAAATTAAAATATAAAAGTTGAATATGTATTCTGACTAGCAGTAAGAAGCAGTTATATTTTGGGCTATAATACTTCTTGGATGTGAAATTATTATTCTCCAGTAATATTATCTGCTTGCTTTAACAGTGAAATATTTTGCATCTTAATGGATAAAATTAGACATCCCTAACACATAGACAGAAACAGATGAAACAGTTCCCACTGGGCATGTTACTTCCTAAATACAAAACATATCTCAGGTATTATTAACAAAGGACTTGATTAGATTTTAAGGAAATTAACAGTGATAGTTTTTAATATTAATTTTTATATTTTTGTTACAAATATTTACTAGTAATATCTCAAAATGGATAGCACAGTAGGCTGACACCACTCAGAATCACATCACGACCTTAAGAAATGGCAGTGATCAGTGTTTCAACAAGTGTACCATTTATATTAGAATCATTTTACTAGTATAGAAATAAAAAGGAACATTTAAGGTAAGTTACAGGCATGGGTGATTTAAAAACAAAACATTGAGGGAACAAGAAAAACAATCTTAATCATTTGGAGCATGTGACCCTTCCTGGCTTTTCTGAATTAAGAATAGTTCCTGGAAACTTCCAGAACTGCTACCCTTCTGTGGCTATTGATTTGGGTGTGTGCATCTTCGACTTCAAACCCATTCAATCAGCTCTGTGATCAACAGTTTATTCCCTAGGGCTGTTCTTTCATTTCATAAAATCTTAACATTTTTTAACCGAGAGAGAGAGAAAAAGAAAAACAAAACTTGGGAAGCAAAAGACTCTTCCAAGGAAGAACACAAACACAAAATAGGAATCAGCTGTCTTCAATGAGAACCCTTCATGTAAGAAAATATTTGTGGCTTTAAAAGATTAAAGACTGATTCCAATTAAAAAGCAGGTTTCAGATTTCTGGAGCATAAGTCTTAATTAACAAAGCTTTTCACTTGAAAATAACAGTTGCATAATAATAGTAATTATGATCTAGATGGGAGGCATTTTGTTTCAAAAATCTTTCACTCAATCCATTATATATAATATCCAACATGTAGACTTTTTCACCTAACATATTTTATTGATTGTAAGATGCACCTTTCAACTTCTATGAAGTAGTGATGCATCTTTAAAATGAGAGCTGCAATAGCTCGTGGTCTGGTAGCAGTCATAACATAGATCTATTGCAAGCACAAACTGGGACACAAAGGTTCATATTTCTTGTGTCCGAACAAATCTTAGAGTTCTTATGAACTTAAAATAATTCCAAAAGACAAGAAAGCATTATGTCATAGTTTAACAGTAGTATTTTTTTTCTTCCTCAGTGGTTATATGTTTCTAACAATCAATGGCATTTTAGATTTGATGAAATAGGGCATAAATATAATCTAGATTAATAGTACTGGTTTATGGCTGGTAATTTGCCTAAAAAACTGAATATAAAACTTCCAACTGGCCATCACAGCCCCACACAGCAGAATCCCAACTACACTTTCCAGTCTTCTCTCTCACTCACTACCAGTTTTGCACTCCTGCTGTTAGAAATAAACTATTCACAATGCCCTGAACACTGACTCCATCTACTTGCCTTAGGAGTTTCTCATGGTCTCTTCTGCTAGGACTCATTATCTCCACATTGCTCTAGATTTTGAATCTTTATTCATCCTTCAAAGTCCATGTCAAACACCAGGTTCTCTAAGCAACCTTTTCTAATCTCTGCACCTAGATTTGTTCTCACTCCACATCCCCAAATACTATGTCTGTGCATCCATATTTCAAAACTTGCAAACTAAAGGCTTGATGTTAGAATTTATCTGGTAACTCTAGGTTTTGTTGATCTACACAGTTTTCATTTTTGACTATTTTTAACTGAGCCAACATTTTTAAAACTCATAAAAATCCCAACTTTCAAGCATTAGGTGCCTGGCTCCTTGGACATTTGCGTTTTCAATCCTTGCTTTATTCAACTAAGGGACTGGAGGGCACTTAACAGCAGAAATTTTACCTTACGCATCTTTATAGATCCATAGTAGGCATTTTAGAAACACAGGTTGAAATAAGTATCTACTTTTTAAACCTATTTTAATAAAATTACAGTTTCAAGGGATGCTCTTTAAAAGTCACATTTGAACAAAAACATCTGAATTAAACTAAATTAGTGGATACACTGTATGTAACAGAAAATGTGGATAACTTTTATTATACAGTTTGTCTTGTTTCTGCTTGTTTATTTTGCTGTATATTCAGACTCAAAGGAGGAGACAGACTGAATATCAATGAAGTTCATACTGGAATTTCTATAGAAATAATACCAGTACACATTGCAAAAATACAATAATGCATATAAATAGTTTTGACAGCCAGTAGAGTTCATGATTCTGAATTCTAAATAGAGCATAACAGAAACCCAAGAGGAACTCAGGAAAATGACCCTAAGAAGCATTCTGTGCTTCTCTAAGTTTAGGTCAATTGAACAGTTTGGTATCGAGCATCTAATGCATACCGTGGACTCAGGATACAAAGAAGAAATCATGAACCAGAACAGTCTCTGCCCTTAGAATTAGCACACATTAATTTTCCCAAAGAAACCACATAATATCAATTAAATGAATATCAGTCCATGTGACCATAAGCAAGCGTTTAAGAATTCTCATTTATTTGATATCTCTTCCTCAGCAAATTGCCCTTAGTACTAAGCAGCCAACTTAACCAAACCATTATTTAGTGGGATCTTCCTAGTCAAGCTGAAAGAGCTATAAAGCTTCTGTGGGAAGTTTAAAAACAATGGAGAAACTGGAAGGACTTCCACAATGATGGAGTGCAATTGTTCTCTAAGCAGGATCCCCAAAACAGCAGCAGCAGCAGCCTTACCTGGGAACTCACTGGAAAGGAAATTCCTCAGGGCCCACTGAATTACAGACCCAGGGGGTAGGGCTGAAGAATGTATTTTAACAAACTCTCCAGGTGATTCTGAGGCACATTCAAGTTTGAGAAATACTGACCGAGTACAATACCCTACATGCTCCAGAGAAGTTAAGAACCTTTACAAGCCCATTCATCCAAAAGAGACTAAACTAGGGCTAAGACATAGGTTTCCTGTTTCCCAATCAAATATTCCTCTACTATACCAGAACGGGTTTATAATACTTGCCACCCTACATCAATATAAAAATAGAATTCTGAACCACGTCTACAAACTTAGAGATACGATGACTGCTTTGAGGTATTTTCATTCTTTCCACCCTCCTTTTTCATCTGAATCTTATTGGAGAAAAAGATATTTAAGAAAAGTAACCAATTTATTGCTAAAGACAATGCCATTAATGTGACCTGGGCTAAATCTCAATTTATCAAGAATGTGTAGTATAGCATTATATTATATATTCTTTATTTCTTTATTATCTGCCTGATCCACTAGGCTATAAGCTCCATGAAGGCAAAAATCCCAAGTTCTTTATGTCTATATGTCAGTCCCTAGAACATTTCCTGGCACATAGGACACTCTCAAAAGTCACTCGATTTGAGTCAATGAATACATACATTTAAAACTGACTTATATTATCACTTAAACTGTGGTACGTCTTTTACTCGACTACATTATAAACTATTAGAGACTTAGTCTTAAATAATTTTTGAACCCATATCACCTAGTAAGGTAGAATGTATCTTACCTATCTAGCAGCTGACAGTTTTTTCTACAAGAGCCAGATAGTAAATATTTTAGGCTTTGTAGGCCATTTGGGCTCTGCTTCAGCTAGTCAACTCTGCCTCTCTAACACGATACAAAGACTGTATGTAAATGATGGATGAGGCTGTATTCCAATAAAACTTTTTATTTACAAAGACAGGCAGTGGGCCAGATTTGGCCTGTGAAATGTGGTTTGCCAATCCCTGATCAAAGCAACAGAGCTAATAACTATTATTGGTGTTATATTTAAAACCTAAGGTGATAGTTACAGACAAAAGCCTATACACAGGCTTTCCAACAGCTGTTTTCAGAAAGCGCATATAAATGTTTATGTTATCTAAAGGCTATACCCCATAACATGTATTTTAAAATAAGTAAAAGAGTAAGTTTCAAATGTCTCACCATAAACAATGATAGGTAAATTAAGTGACAGATATATTAATTAGATTGATTTAATCATTCCATATCATATACATATATCAAAACATCATCACATTGTACCCCATAAATGTATATAATTTTTCAATCAAAAATATTAATAGGCAGAAATTAAATAAAATGTATAAACTAAGAAATGAATAGCAATTTCTACATACTTATCTCTTATATCAATTATTTGCTCATTTAAGTTGATCTTAAAGTTTATTTCTTGTATTTTTAGTAGAGACAGGGTTTCTGGGCATGGTGGCGCATGCCTGTAATCCCAGCTACTAAGGAGGCTGAGGCAGGAGAATTGCCTGAACCCAGGAGGCGGAGGTTGTGGTGAGCCAAGATCGCACCATTGCACTCCAGCCTGGGTAACAAGGGCGAAACTCCGTCTCAAAAAAAAAAAAAAAGTTTATTTCTGTATTTTTTGAATATAGAGATATAATCTAAATGGATAATTAAGGAAAGGCTGCGTTCTGCATGTCTTTTACCTTATAAGATTTGGGTACAGTGAAGATAGCAGTAGAAATGATCATGGCTTTATTAAATGCAAGTTTACTCTGGCACCCTGGAGCTGAAGCTAATCTTCTCTGAGGCATTCAAAAAGACTTTAATAACAAACAAATCTATCACTTTATATTTCTCTTTTTATAAAAGGATACTTCCTTTGTAATAGCAGCCATGGAAAGACAGACCTGGCTGACCAACTACACTGTGTGGTCCCGTGAACCTCAGCAGTTGACATAAGCCATGATAAATCACTTGGTTTCTGTTGCTGGGGATAATGTCCTTTGGAAATGGAGGGAAAGGAGAAAGCCAAGAGCTGAAAGTCACCCTCTGAAGTCCTATTCCATTGCCAGAATCGTGGCTATTGTTATTGGCATTCGCTTTTCTAAGAGACAATGAATTATATGTCGCTGCTGTTGACATATCAGCTGACTTTACATTTTTTCTTTAGAGTTTTCTGAATTCAGAACAGATTTTTCTCTCCATTCCCTTTCTGTTATATGCAATCATTGAGAGTGTCAGTAGATACACACTCAGCTACAAAACAATGGCTTAATGTATAGCTGTATTCATGTCCTGGTTTAGGAAAAGAAAAGAATGTCTCTCCCAGCCCACTCCTGCAAACTGATGCACACCAAAGACAAAGTAACCAGGCTGGGATAGAAACGCATCCACAACAATGGGCAGCCTTAGTGTTTCTCACCTTAGTTTGCTCAGCTATGAAACTGAGAACTGACCTCCTCACTCATTTTCCCCCTTCTTACCAATCATACCGCTGCCAAATTTTAATTAAGGAAGAAGGTAGGTGCTTTTCTTACACCTGTCTTCTTTGGCAGAGGCAATGAGGGAGCAAGTATTTAGAGACACTTTTGTTGTCTGAAAGAGCTGAGCTGCTTTACTTCTCTAAATGCTAACAGGCTACATAAAATAATTTTTATGAAAACATTTGTAAACGCTGAGGCACTTCACCAACATCAATACATTGTTTTAAGTCTTTGCCCACCCTAATTGTAATATTTGATGTAGTTAGGCCATACTTTATAGACGTAAGCAAAATAAAAATGTTGCAGTAGGAGAAAGACTTTTCAAAGTTAAGTAGATTAAATACTGTCCACATTGTTATAACTGCTTTTAGCAAACTTCAGAGGCACTAACCAAATGGGAAGGCCAATTTGGACTGCTACAAAAATATGACAGGGGAATTATCTCTTTGTGGCTGCAAAAAATAGCATCAGGACAGAATTCTTCCTACTTCTCCCTTTCTTCAACCCCTCTCATCCACCTGCGGTAATATATCTGCTCCAAAATAGATAGAATTATATATTAGAATGGCAGAAATATACAAACATCTACCCTATAACACTAGGCTAGCATGAGGTAAAAACACAAATCAGACAGAACAATGATCCCCCCCAAATTTCCACATTTTAACCCTTAAATCCTGGGAATATGTTAGGTGGCAAAAGGTAATCAAGGTTGCAGATGGAATTAAGGTTGCTAATCAGATGATCTTAAAATAAAAAGTTATCTAATTGTCATCCATGGACCTAATGTAATCACAAGGCTCCTTAAAGGTGGAAGAGGGAGGCAGAAGCAGTAGCGGGAGATGTGGCTACAGAAGAAAAGGCTTTGAAGACAGAAAAATGAAGCCATGGGCCAAAAATGTCGGGGGGTCTCTTAGAGCTGGAAAGGCAAGGAAACAAATTCTTCCTCAGTCTCTAGAAGGGAACATTGTTCTGCTTTCACCTTGACTTTAGCCCAGTGATATGACTGTTGGAATTCTGACCTACAAAAATATAAGATAATAAATTTGTGCTGTATTAAGCCAGCTCAGTTTGTGGTCATTTGTTAGAGCAACAGAAAACTAACAGTAGATATTTCTGATATATTAATTCCTGCACAATACTGTGAGGGATTATTATGATCATTCTCATTTCACAGGTGAAGATACTGTGGCAAGTTAATAATTTGCCCAATGTCAGAGCTAATAAGTGGCAGAACCAGCATTCAACCCAGTTAGTCAAGTTCCAGAGTCCAAACCCCTAAGCCAGGACCTTATGATAGGAAAGACTAAAAATTACAGAAAAATACTTTAAGGACAGCCACAACCTGTGGTTAAAAGTTGAAGTTTTGTGATGGAGAGTCTTTAGAAGATTAGAGTTACCATGAGGTTAAAGGAAATAAAGTTATTTATGCTAACATTTAATCAAGAATATGAATGTAGCAGAATAGGGTTATGATAGGAGATAGAAAATCTAATTGAAGGCCTGACTGAACCTGCAGAAGTAGCCCAAACAAAAACACTCTTGTAAGAACTCTCAACATGGGTTAATCTTTCTCATTTCTTCTAGACCATCAATTTCATCCATTTGCTGTAATGAACTTCCTTTCTATGGTTCAGTTCCTATAAGGCTATCTCTGATCACCTCCAGATGTTCTCTACTACCCAGTGTCTTCACAGTTACTTCCTGCATCTATCCTTTTCCTTAAACCCTGGTCCAGAAGCAGATATTGTACTGAATATCAGACAGAGACATCTGAAGTTGATAAAGGGGGTCTCATCAGCAAATAATTTATTTCTCAAGATAAGGATAAAGATGTCAAATCATAAAAGTTTCATCATGGAATGGAAGATTGTACGCTTCTTCCTCAATGGCTAATAAAATATTAAGCAACAAATAAAAAATAATTGTCACTTTTGAAAAAAATTATCCTTTTTAAAATTAAAGAGTATTAATGAATTTGTATTAATGAATTAGAAGCTTATTCTTTAAATGGCACCTCATTTCATTATTTCTGAATACCGGTCTAATTTTTTAACAAAATTTTTAAATGCACACATGAAAAGCTTTTTTTTTCCTTAATCACATATTTTAACAAATGAATGACTTTATCAAGTGTTAGCTTAACAAAATTTTTGTTTGACATAAAAATTGAGTGGGGAAAGGTATATGCCAAAACATTAAGAGAGTTTTGTAACTAAACTACAAAATAGGCATTATTAAAATAGCAATCTTCTGCTACAATTAAGAAATTCAGATTTTTCTGTCATAAAACAGTACTATTTTTTTTCCAATTAGCAACAGAAATAATACTTGGTTTAAGGGAACAAAACATCAACTTAAGAATATAATATAGTATAACATCATCATTCAATTTTTTTAAAGCTCACTTAGAACTGCAATTTTATTAAGCTCAACAATGATTTTGAAATATTTGTCCATATAACACCTTGAATAAGCTTCTTCTGCCTTAGTTTATTAGGGTAGAATTAAAATTAACAGAATTTTTGTTGCATGAATATTTCACAGCAAAGATGATACTCAATACCTGCTTAAGTTTTGTTGTCATGGGGACCATCTAGGAGAAACCATTTGAAAACTAGAATTTCAAAACCATTAAAACACTGCCTTAAGTCTGGCTTCACTTATACTTTGGAAATCAAACCTGTAGTGACCATTTTTATTTTTTAAAAATGTATAACCCATCTGCTAAAAAAAAAAAAAAAGAAAGAAAGAAAAGAAAACTATTAACTTCACTCTTTGAAAAGACTTGAATTTCCTTTCCATGAAAAATTCTGACTCTAGAGCGTACCAACCTGGGGGATTCTGCTGCCTAGCAGGTAACCATGGAGACAGAAGCACACACTGTGAGCCTACACTGAACCTAGCATGATAAGACCATAACTGAGACATTTGGCGTATGTTTTCACAGCTGCTGTCTCCTTGCGTTATTTCTGTTGGTGTTTTAAGGGAAACTCAGCTAACTTCATCTTTTCCTTTAAGCTTACCTAAAGCTCACTATCAAAATATCAAAAAAAATTCCCAGCAAATGGTAGTAAAGAAAAATTTAGAGAGAAGGGAAGGGGCCTTAGTCCCATTTTGTTGGAAGCAGGTGTGTGCCATTCTACAGCTCAAGTTTTATTGGCCTACAAGATAAACTAGTCCACAGAAAAGTGACAGCCAGACTGGTATTGATGAGAGACATGGAGATAGTATTTTCTCAAGAAATCAGATATCACAAAGTCCTCCACAATTTGGCCCCAAGCCACTTAATTTTAAGCCAATGTCCAACTACAGAATTCCATGAATTCTGCATTCCAGCCAAATCTGTCTGCTTGTCATTCTGTAAATAAGCTAAATATCTTATTTTCTCTTACAACACCCACCATCTGAATGCCTTTTAAGCCATAATACTACAAGGAATAAATCATCTATAAAACCAGGTTCAATTGCCACCTGGCAAAAATGATTTATGAATTTACATTAACTACTCACATTGCTTGACATTTATTTTATGCCTACCAAAGTATTCAAGTGGCTACATCACCTCTTCAGGTGATGTATATTGATCATTTAAGGTGTGGGCAATGGCTCTTGATCTAATAGCTAGTTTTCTGGTAACCCGAATGACAATGATGATAATGGAATGGTAGAAAGTAATGGAATATCAACTTCAATCAATCAATATTTAAGAATATTAAAGTAGAAATCTTTAAGCAGATCAAGCTAAAGCTGTTGACACACTGTTGGAACAAAGAATTTTGTCTGAGAACAGTGGCTCACTCCTGTAATTCCAGCACTTTGGGAGGCCAAAGTGGGCAGATCACCTGAGGTCAGGAATTTGAGACCAGCCTGGCCAACATGGTGAAACCCCATTTCTACTAAAAATACAAAAATTAGCTAGGCATGGTGGTGGGCACCTGTAATCCCAGCTAGTTGGGAGGGTAAGGCAGGAGAACTGCTTGAACCCAAGAGGCAGAGGTTGCAGTGAGCCAAGATTGTGCCACTGCACTCCAGCCTGGGTAACAGTGAGACTCCATCTCAATAAAATATATATATTAAATTAAATATATACATATATATTATTTTTTAAAGCATACACACAACCTCATGGAAGAAGTGACTAACTCTTGAGAGTACCACTGAGATATAATAATCCATTCATGTGGACCGTTGTTAATGTCAAGAAATCCTTAAACTACGCCGTAAGAGCTGAAGAGTATAATTCTCTGAAAAAGAAAATGAGTAGAAATATTTTCCCTTTAAAGTTTTCTTCAGACAGCCTTCTGACAAAACATACACAAGTAAAATGCAACATGACACTTGGGTGTGAAGTAATAATTGCACTTAGGAAAAAAAACAACAGTTTTCAAAGTGATTACCTACTTTTGCAATTTTGGACATCAACTTAGAAACTAAGTCATAATAAAATTGAACATCCAAACTTTAATGGCCAAATTTATAACAGAAAAAGTTATCATTGTGTCAAGTCCAATAGTATACCTTTCGTTTCTTGATATTCCAACTGCCTACGAGGCATCTCCACCAAGTACCTTAAATGCAACAAGTACAAGGCTTAAATGATTATCCATTCCTACACATACAAAACAAAACCAAACTGCTTCGGTATCCAGGTTTCCTATTGCTAGTTCAAAGTACCAGCAACCATGGTCACTCAAACTAAAGCCTCTAAGTTAGTCTTTACTCGCCTCGTCTCCTAGGCTCAAACCCTACATCTAACAATTTCAACAGAACTACAATATCATGAAAAGTAAAAGGCATGGGTTTAAATATAAAGGAATTCTTACTAGGCACATAATCCTTGGAAAAGATATTCAATCTTATTCTCAGTTTTCCAGTTTGTAATGTAAGGATGGATGTAAGACCTCTCTCAACATGAGTCTTATAAGAAATTTTTTTAAAATAAAAAAGTAAGCTTCAACTAAATATAGTTTTTGACATATATTTCTGTTATTCTATATTGCTCTCTTGGGAATTTGCCAAATATATTGCCAAATTAAAGGTTATGAGAAATAACATAAACAGAGCAAAAATGATCTCACTCTGTTTAATCTACTGTTTCCCAAACTTATTTGACTATAGTATCACTACTTGAGAAATTTATCAATATTTCTTCCCCCAAAAGAATCAGTCACAAAATACTAACTTATTTCATGGGGCTGTTACAAGATTAAAGCTCACATTAATCATATATAATCCCATAAAAATTAATATAAATTCCTTCTCCTTCTGCAAATCAATTATATTGCCTATCTAGCTCCTAACCTCCTTGAGTTGCCATTTCCATTATGACAGTTCATCTCTCATTTGGATTATGGTCAACACCTTCCAACAACTCATCTGGCTTCTTCAGGTGACTCTCCACCCAGAAATCTAAAATACAAATATAAGCACTGCCTTCTATGCAAATAACAAATTCCTTAGGACACATGCCCGTCTCAATTTGGTTCTCCCAGTCTCTTGACCACGCCCCTCCCCATTTGAAACCACTCTTGCACGGTTCCAGGGACAGCATTCACATTGTAATCTCTTAGGGTCCCAGCAGCTAATTTCCAACCGTTAATGAAATACAAGAGATTTCAGAGCTCTGCCTTTTCAAGTGTCACCCCTTTGGTCTGTTGGACCCACACCACTCACGTGTCACTCCTTTGGTCTGCCAAAGCCACCCCACACCCATCCCTTTCTCCATCTGGCGAACAATTCATCCTTCAAAGCAACTTAAATGTCACTTCTTCTAGGAGGTCTTCCAGAATGAGTTAGTCACTCCTCCTGTGGACTTCCATGGCACTTTGTTCTAAACTCTAAGGAGCTATGAAAACTTGGAAATAAAAGTTAAGAGATTTAAACAGTGATTTAGAAATTCTTAATTTCTAAAGGGTTTTCACCCAAATCCTAGCCACTCCTTAATAACTCTTGACTAAATATACACACACACACATATATATATATACACACACACACACACATACACACATACACAGAAATAAGATCAAGGGAAATATGGAAACAAAAGCCCCAACGCAATCAAATAAACTTTATAAATCATTTTGATATATCCAAATGAATCAGAGCCGATCTCATTTTGAAATACCTGATGGTGTCTTGACAACTTTTAAATGTCAAAGGAGTTTTAGGGAACAGCCCAAAACCTTAAGACCCTCATAAGTTTCCAAAATATAATTTCTAAATTATAATAGTCTTTATACGTGTGCAAACCTTTTAGAATTCAATGGGGAAATAAACCTTCTTTCAAAAATTAACTTTGAATTTGGGAAATAAAAACACAAGTTATTTCCAGGCACTGGTCACAGTAATAGCTACCATTCCATGAGAGCCTAGTGCCAGGACTACTCCAGGCACTTCCTGCAGGTCCCCGCATTTAAATTCCGCAGCCATCCTATAAAGTAGGAGTCATTATTCTTGTTTTACATATAAAGAAGCTGACCAAAAAGATTAAGTAAACCCAGCTATACATCATCAAAATTGACTCAAATACAGACAATCTGACTCATAAGCTCATGTATATATTCTATAAGCTAAAGTCTATTACCAAAAAGCTAAACAGATTAGGTAACTTCACTATAGAATAAAGACTTGTTCCAACTGTCAAATTCAAAGGGGCAACCTTCTTTGACCAGTGGAGTTATGAGCCGTTCCCCTAAGATTTATATACTAATTTCCCAAAGTGATAACTGACATTACTAAAATCATTTTTATTTCCTAATAAAGGGGAAAACTACAAATTTTCCTGAGGAAGAGATATGTGTACAGATAGCTATATATAGATTTTGGTTTTTAACTTGACAAAACAGTAAACCCAAAAGTGTTCAGTTAAAATGTATCTATAATGGTAGCTCAAGAACAAATGAGGAGAAAAATCTTATATTTCCATGTAAGAATTGTTGGGAAGAAATTATATCTGGAAGGAAAGTAAAAAAAAAAAAAAAGTAAACCAAAGTTTTATAAAATCAGTTCTATTTTCTTTATTTGTTCAATCAAATCAACATTTCTCATCCTGGCTGAACTTGACAAATAATTTAGATTCACCTAGCACTACTCAGCTCACCTCTCTGTCCAGCAGGCAATCACAAAGAGTACTGTTCTTTAATAAGTCTTCTGGTAATACAAGGATTTGATAATATACAATATTCTTGAATTTAACTACTTTGTAAATACATATGTATTTTTATACACAGACTTTCTTCAATAAGAATGGAGATAATTTTAAAATTTGTTTACTTGTTTACATTTTCTAAAAATGTATTAATAAATCACGGAGATATCCAGTGGAAAGATGGCATTACAGCATTTCTTAAATCGCTTCGAAATGTCATAAGTACTCCAGAAAGACCAGTCTTTTCAACTCTGTTGATTCACCTGAGATATTTGGTACTTGATTTTTCACAAGAATAAGAAGTGCAAGAAAAACCAGCACACTACATTAAATGCAGTAGTAATTAAAGCAAGCATCAAATTTAATCACAAAATTCTACATAATATGTTGTTTTTTTGAGAGAAATATTATTTGATAAAACAATACAAATTTTACTGCTTATTTTAGTGAGTCAACAGTTACTTGTTGGGTGCCCCTTATTGCCATTATACTACAATACACCAGTCATTGGGGATGCAGTAGGATACACCAGCTCATGTAGCACACACTGTCACAGGGAATGAAGGCAGAAGTGTGATGGATGGTAGAAAGGAGGAAAAATACAGGATGCTTTGGAACTGTAAAACAAGGTGTTCAGTCTGGTGAGAGCTTGCCTCTAGAAGAAACTCACACGATCTGAAGGGTGAACAGGAGTTAAGCAGACCAACTGGGTGGAAATGGCAAACAAGAAGTTTCCAGGTGAAAGAAATAATAGGAGGCTCAGTGGCCACTGGGTGAAGTCAAGTGCACCTGGAGAAGAGAGCATGGGTGAGCCGACCAGATCCCCACTTTAGGACCAAAGCACTTATCTGGGATTGCTGCTGCCTGATGCCTGCAACTGTCAGCCTCCTTTGGGAACTTCCTCTGCTGAAGAAAACTGCCCTGTTTGGTCACCCCTCCTTCCAGAAGCATTTGGTGACTATTCAACTCAGGGGTATGAAAGCTGGTCTCTCACCCCAACTAGGGATGGTTCTCATAGTCCTCCAGCTCTGAGGCTTCCCTAGGTGAGAGGAACAAGGAGGGCGGGCTGCATGGGGACTAATTTGCAGCTGGTTATCTCCCTCTGCCTGAATCTCTCTTTTCATCACTTCCCTTGCACAGGTGTTGATCTCAAGAGTACTTCCCAACAAGTGTCTTGAACCTTACGCTCCCTCTCACAGTCTGTTTTCCCACCCTGGCATCTGATGCAAGTTGGGATAAGAAGCTAAAAAGTGAACAGGGAAGTTTATTCAGGGCCCTATCTGGAATGCAGCCTAAGGGTTTAAAATAAAGGCGTGACAAGATCACAAATAACATCATTGCAGGTAAGCCCTCAAAAAGGACAGGAGAATACCAGGAGGGAAACAAACATCAGGAAAAAAAAAAATAACCCACTGTGGAATTTCTCCCTAAGTCTTGAGGCCTGGTGACCTGAAGCTTTTTATGGGAAGAGAAATACCTTGAAATTCTGATCTAATAGGACTATCTCAGTTTGTATACTGGTGATCTCTCAACTCTCACTGTCATACAAGGTCATTGTAATGCACAAAGGTCTTAAGTTGGTAATACTGGAGGCCTAAGATGGTATGCATCTAAACATTTTATATGGCACCACATGAATTGTCACAGAAGCTATTTTTTGGTGGTAGCGCTATATCAACAAGAAAAAAAAGTAAATAAAAAAGAAAAAATATATTTCATGCTAATCAGACTTAGTAATATAAAAGTCATACCAGAAAAATGAACTGAAAATTTTCCCCTGTTGCCATCATTTGCTATTTTTATAGATAACTTCTTTGGGGAATCTATTTCTTGGTTTACAAGTTATATAAAATGTGTTAGCAAATAAACCACAGTTCTGCCAAAAGTGATTTATTCAATATAACTTGTATAAATCCATTTTAAATGGTAGTGTTAGCTCTAGCTGTATCTTGTCAAGTAGAAGCAACTTTAAATTTATCTACATTTGTTTAATACAGCCACCTTCTTAAACACCAAAACAAAATGAAACAACTGCAGTACAGCAGATGGAAAGAATGGAAGCCAAATCGTCAGAGTACTGTGGTCCAAGTGGGTGGAAGGTGGTAACTAGGGAGATGGGACAAGGTGGACAGAGTGGAGTTACTGTGGAAACAACTGAGGGGCACTGTTCTGGCCTCTCTTAAGAAAGAATTTGCTAGAACTTCCCATACTATATTGAATAGGAGGGGTGAGAGAGGGCATCCTTGTCTAGTGCCAGATTTCAAAGAAGAGAGCCCACATAGCCAAGTCAATTCTAAGCAAAAAAAAACAAAGCAGGAGGCATCACACTACTGGACTTCAAACTATACTACAAGGCTACAGTAATCAAAACAGCATGGTACTGGTACCAAAACAGAGATATAGACCAATGGAACAGAACTGAGGCCTCGGAGGCAACACCACACATCTACAACCATCTGATCTTTGACAAACCTGACAAAAACAAGCAGTGGGGAAAGGAGTTCCTGTTTAATAAATAGTGTTGGGAAAACTGGCTAGCCATGTGCAGAAAGCAGAAACTGGACCCCTCCCTGACACCTTACACTAAAATTAACTCCAGATGGATTAAAGACTTAAATATAAGACCTAACACCATAAAAACCGTAGAAGAAAACCTAGGCAAAACCATTCAGGACATAGGCATAGGCAAGGACTTCATGACCAAAACACCAAAAGCATTGGCAACAAAAGCCAAAATAGACAAATGGGACCTAATCAAACTCCACAGCTTCTGCAGAGCAAAAGAAACAATCATTAGAGTGAATCGGCAACCCACAGAATGGGAAAAAATTTCTGCAATCTACCCATGTGACAAAGGGCTGATATCCAGGATCTACAAAGAACTAAAACAGATTTACAAGAAAAAACAAACATGCCCATTCAAAAGTGGGCAAAGGACATGAACAGATACTTTAAAAAAGAAGACATACATGAGGCCAACACACATATGAAAAAATGTTCATCATCACTGGTCATTAGAGAAATGCAAATCAAAACTACATTGAGATACCATCTCACGCCAGTTAAAATGGTGATCATTAAAAAATCCGGAGACAACAGATGCTGGGGAGGATGTGGAGAAATAGGAACACTTTTACACTGTTGGTGGGAGTGTAAATTAGTTCAACCATTGTGGAAGACAGTGTGGCGATTCCTCAAGGACCTAAACACAGAAATTCCATTTGACCCAGCAATCCCATTACTGGGTATATATCCAAAGGATTATAAATCGTTTTACTATAAGGACACATGCACACAAATGTTCACTGCAGCACTGTTTACAATAGCAAAGACCTGGAACCAACCCAAATGCCCATCAATGATAGACTGGACAGGGAAAATGTGGCACATATACACCATGGAATACTATGCAGCCATCAAAAACGATGAGTTCATGTCCTTTGTAGGGACATGGATGAATCTGGAAACCATCACTCTCTGCAAAGACACAAGAACAGAAATGCAAATACCGCATGTTCTCACTCATAGGTGGGTGTTGAACAATGAGAACACATGGACACATGGAGGGGAGCATCACACACTGGGGTCTATACGGGGGAAATAGGGTAGGGACAGTGGGGGGTGGGGAGTTGGGGAGAGATAGCATGGGGAGAAATGCCAGATATAGGTGATGGGGAGGAAGGCAGCACATCACACTGCCATGTGTGTACCTATGCAACAATCTTGCATATTCCTCACTTGTACCCCAAAACCTAAAATGCAATAAAAATAAGAAAGAAAGAAAGAAAGAAAGAGAGAGAGACAAAGAAAGAAAGAAAAGAAAAGAAAAAAAAAGAAAGAACTTGCTGAGCAGCTGCAAGAGGGTAGCTCTCCCACTGGACTGGCTCCAGCTGCAGCACCTTCAGGATCTGCCCTGGCTTCCTGTTCAAGTCACACTCTTCCCTAACACAATGGAGTATTAGGATCTTATCATTTCTTCCCCAAATGGAGGGTGAGCATCCCCTCTCTGTGAATTTGCCTCACAGGCAATTTTTGCTTGGGAGAGCACTTGCTAGGCCAGCAGAAGCGCTGTCACATCTGCATCAGTCTGAGGCTCTCCTGACCCCATCTTGCTCCATTCTATCCCCTGCCCCAAGACACATGTCTCCTTCCACAGGTGTCAGGTCTGAACTGTGGGGTTGCAGTGAGCTCTCCCAGGCACCCCTGCTGCTCTTCCCAGGCACTCCTGCAACTGGTAGTGATGCTTTGTAGGTAATCAGTGATACTTTTGTGCCTGATAAAATGTGGAAAGAGAAAGAGAAATAAGGCTGAAGGGAATCTCCTGGGATTCTGGTTGGAGCATCTGAGATGGGAACACTGAAGCGGGGACAAATTTAGGAGGAGATCCCAAGTTCATTTGGGGTCAAACTAAAAATCAGGTACCTATGGAAAGTTCATTTTAATCCAGTTACTTTGTGATATAAAGAACGTAGTTTGGGAAATTGATTAGAATTCTGTGAATTTCTTTCACAATCAACAATACTCACTGAGGATCTTAAATATTTCACACTTCACTGTGAAACTCAGAGAGGCAACTGATGTTGCACATGGGCTTCAGACTCACATTATGGAATAATCAGTTGAAGAGCATCCCAAAAGTGCCTCAAGTTTCAGTTCCCAATCATAAATGGGGACGACAACTTCTACCTGGCAAGGTGGCTGTGACTGAGCCCAGGGACTACTATAGGGAAGGCACTTAAAAGCGTTTATTTTGTACTCTTTTTTCTATCTCAGTTAACACATTTGTTAAGCACAAGTAATGTTAAATCCCCTCATCAGACGGTTACAAATGCATATATAAGCGTTTAATTAAAGATATCCTGAAAGGCATTGTATAACATTTGGCTGGCATCAAAACGCTTTAACGCATACAGCATGTTCCAGTGTAAGGCGTCCTGTACTTAACGATGGCTAGGAGAGAGGGGGAATATTTCCAGCAGCACAGGGTGCAAGAAGAAAAACAGCCCGAGTATGGTGCCCAAACAGAAGACTACGTGTTCCAAATAGTACCTGTTGCAGTCACCAAAACAGAATAGGGCTATGAAAAGAGCATAGTCTATCACATCACAGATAACACATGTGTGGAAGAAACTGTTTTTGCAATTTTTTTTTTTTTAAAGTATAAAATGGGAACAGAAAGCAATTTGCTTCGGGTTAAGGGTAGATGTACTACATCCTTGTACTATTTTTCACTGTCTACCTGTGTCAGAAGGGCCATTGTGATTTATTTCTTGGAGAACTATAAATAGAATTTGCATGGCAACTAGTGAGAGCATGAAAATTCATTCCATAAGATGTGCTTGATGGACAGTTACAGAAATCAAATCTGCTTGCAATGTGAAAATGCACAAGGCTGACTCTTTCTGCTGCTCTTGTACTATATACTACAGAGTACCCAGCCTTCCTAAAATATGTATTTAATATTTAGACCAAAAAACCCCACAAGTTCTTGATATGCCAGAAGGCCAAGTAATGCCTGAAGCCACTGCAGACAGCTTGGCAGCAAATTCCCTTGAAAAAGCAGCTTCTCCTATGAAAAATAAATCATTTGCCTCTTTACTGAGAATTTTTAAATTCACTTTTTTCAGCTAATATAAAGTTACCACCAATTTCCTGAAAACCCAAACACAATTTTGAAACCCCAAAATTATGTTGACAAAGAAATATTTCCAGTTCATTTCCCCGTCAAGCTAAATGAAGAAAAATGCTCAGGATTCCCCGTCATGACGGTTCCTCTTCGCCCGGTTCACATATGCAGTAAGCAGAGGCAAAGTATTTATCGAGCCCATATGGACACTTGGAAATGTTAACAATTTTGTTTAAAGCAAAAATAAATTCAACTATGTCAGCATTTCAGGAATTTACAGACAAAGACCACAGTTAAAACATGCCAAAAATCTCATTCTAACCAGAAAGCTTTTTCAAACTTTTCCAGAATGAACATTTTTGTCATAATGATCACAGGCTCTCAAGAGCTTAATTGAATACTGGCATCTGGGTAGAAAGAGTGACCTGAAATTCTTGACAAGTCAGCAAGTCACAAGAGAGGGATGCTCACCCTCCACTGGGTACAGATAATCAGAGGCAGGCTGGCAGATGAATAATTGAACACTGTCCCAGCTTTGTGTTAAAGTCTTCCTCATTTTTGCCCAGATCCCTGTGCAGGTTAGTGGCAATAGTCACAGACCTTTCCCGCAGATGGAAGTGTACATTACATACCTAGGGCAAACATCAATACAAATCCCTTAAGAGGTGACCACTACCTGTCTTCCCATTTAACAGATGAGAAATCTGAGATGTTTACAGTGAGGTATAATAACTTGCCTATAATTTCAAAGCACAAGTAGTTACTGGCTGACCCAGGAGGACAACATACATAGTTCTGAATCAAGACACCATGCTCCTAACTACTATCCTATACTAGAGTGAAAGAGGCTCATATCAGAAAGAAAAACACTTCCAAGATAATCAAGGCCAAAAGTGATGTATTTGTGACGCTAGGCCAACTGGCCCTGATCAACAGCGGCAGCCAATTAGCCATGTGATTAATTTTTAGAGGCATCTCAGAACTTGGGGAAGCAAGTGACCAAGAGAGTAGCTCCAATAGCTGCATCAAAAGCAAACCACAGAAACAGGATTGGGCAGACGGCATTGGTGAAGGAGAGTATCTGAGGGGCCGTAGCTATCCCACGTGAGACTTGGTTCCTACCATTGCAAGCTGTATTACAAAAATTTCCACGGAAACGTATTGTGGACATTGTACCTGTGATTATTCCTCTAGTTGTAAGCATGTGTTCTCTGAACATAAAGCTAAGTATACCCAAGTAAGGCAACAGGGAATAGTAAAGGAGGAATACTTTTTTTTTTTTTGAGACGGAGTCTTGCTATGTCACCCAGGCTGGAGTGCAGTGGTGCAATCTCAGCTCACTGCTACCTCTGCCTCTGCGATTCTCCTGTCTCAGCCTCTCAAGTAGCCAGCAGGGACTACAGGTGCGTGCCACCATGCCCGGCTAATTTTTTGTATTTTTAGTAGAGATGAGGTTTCACCGTGTTAGCTGGGATGGTCTCGATCTCCTGACCTCATGATCTGCCTACCTAAGCCTCCCAAAGTACTGGGATTACAGGTGTGAGCCACCACACCTGGCCAAAATACTTTTTTTGTTGTTGTTGTTACATATTAGAATCACAAGAAATTGCACTGGCAGTGAAAGGAGGTGTTAAAGCTCACATATTCACAAACGCTTCCCTTCATTCACTCACTCACAAAAAGTTTTGAATACCTCCCATGTACTAGGCATTGCCTCAAGGGCTAGTGATTGTCTCACAAAGTTCTATTTTTAGAGAGTCATAGAAATTAGAATTACAGGTGTTTACAAAATGATGTTTTATTAGTTATAATCATGCTTACTCTCCCTATACACTAACAGTGTTAAATATTACAAGCATACCTCATTTTACTGTGCTTTGCTTTATTATGTTTTATAGATACTGTATTTTTTTGTTTGGGGCTTTTTTAAAAACAAATTTAAAGTTTGTGAAAATTGTGCATCAAGCAAGTCTATCAGTGCCATTTTTCCAACAGCATGTGCTCACTTTGGGTTTCTGTGTCATGTTTTGGTAATTCCTACAATATTTCAAACTTTTCCATTATTATTATATTTGTTATGGTGATCTGTGATCAGGGGATGTCACTATTATAAATTGTTTTGGGGCATCACAAACCTAACCATATAAGACAGCAACGTTTTTGTGTGTGAGACAAGGTCTCACACTATTGCACAGGCTGGTGTGCAGTGGTGCAAATACAGCTCACTGCAGCCTCGACCTCCTGGGCTCAAGCAACCCTCCCACCTCAGCCTCCCAAGTAGCTGGAACTACAGGTGTGCATCAATACACCCAGCTAATTTTTGTGTATTTTGTAGAGACAGGGTTTCACCACATTGCCCAGGCTAGTCTCAACCTCCTGGACTCAAAGAATCCTCCTGCCTCAGCCTCCCAGAGTGCTGGAATTACAGGTGTGAGCCAATGCATCTGGCTGAGAAGTCAAATTTAACTGACAAATGTTGCATGTGTTCTGACTACTCCACTGACCAGCATACATTTCTCTCTCTCTCTCTCTCTCTCTCTCTTTCTTTTTCTCTCCCCTACTTCCTATTCTCTAAGAAAGAACAATACTAAAATCAGGCCAATTAATAACCCTATAATGGCTTCTAAATGTTCAAGGAGAAGGAAGAATCACACATCTCTCACATTAAACAAAAAACTAGAAATGATTAAGTTTAGTGAGGACGGCACATTGAAAGACACAACAGGCCAAAAGCTAAGCCTCTTAAACCAAACAGTTGGCCAAGTTGTGAAAGCAAATGAAAAGTTCTTCTCCAGTGAACACACAAATGATAAGAAAGAGAAATAGCCTTGATATGGTTTGGATCTGTGTCCCCCAAAATCTCATTTTGAATTGTAATCTCCAATGTTGGGGGTGAGGCCTGGTGGGAGGTGACTGGATCATGGGGGTGGATCCTTCATGAATGGTTTAACACCATCCCTCTTGGTACTGTCATAACGACAATGAATGAGTTTTTGCGAGATCAGGTTGTTTAAAAGTGTGTAGCACCTCTCCTCTCTCTCTTTCTCCTGCTCCTCCCATATAAGATACCTCTCATGTAAGACATGTCCTGCTCCTCCCATGTAAGACACCTGCTCTTACTTTGCCTTTTGCCATGAGTACATTCCTGAGGCCCCCCCAGAGGCAGATGCTACCAAGCTTCCTATACAACCTGTCAACCATGAGACAATTAAGCCTCTTTTCTTTAAAAATTGCTCAGTTTCAGGTATTTTTTTTTATTATAAGAGTGCAAGAATAGAGTAATACAGATAATTGGTACCAGGAGTGAGGTATTACTACAAAGATACTTGAAAATGTGAAAGCAATATTGGAACTGGGAAATATGAAGAGGTTCAAAGAGTATGGAGGGCTCAGAAGAAGACAGGAAGATGAGGGGAAGTTTGGTTGTAACCAAAATGCTGGTAGTGACATGGAAAATGAAGTCCAGGCTGAGGAGGTCTCAGATAGAGATGAGGAACTTATTGAGAACTCCAGTAGTCACTTTTGTTATGCTTTAGCAAAGAGACTGCATGCATTGTTCCCTTGCTCTAGGGATCTCTGGAACTTTGAACTTAAGAGAGATGATTTAGAGTATCTGGTAGAAAAAATTTCTAAGCAGCAAAACATTCAAGATATAACCTGGCTGCTTCTAATAACCTATGCTCATATGCATGAGCAAAGAGATTATCTGAAAGTGGTGCTTATATTTAAAAGGGAATCACAGCATTAAAGTTTGGAAAAATTTGTAGCCTGGTCATGTGTTAGAAAAGAAAAGCCCTTTTCAAAGGAGGAATTCAAGCAGGCTACAGGAATTTTCATAATCTTCCATCACAGCCAGGGAGGCCTAGGAGGACAGAATGGTTTCCTGAACCAGGCCAAGGGCCCCACCACCCTGCACAGCCCCGGGACAATGCTCCCAGTATCCTAGCTGCTCCAGCTGCAGTCCTGACTCAAAGGAACCCAGGTACCACTCAGGAATCTGCTTCACAAGGTGCAGGATAAACATATTGGTGGCTTCCACATTATGCTAAGCTTGTAGGTACACAGAATGAAAGACTGAGGCTTGGGAGCCTCTGCCTAGATTTCAGAGGATATATGAAAAAGCCTGGATGTCCAGGCAGAAGCCTCTACAAGTACAGAGCCCTTACTGAGAACCTCTAAGAGGGCAGCATGAAAGAGAAATGTTGAATTGGAGCTCCCACACAGAGTCCCCACTGGGGCACTGCCTAGTGGAGCTGTTAGAGGAAGGCCACTATTCTCCAAACCCTAGAACTGTAAACCACTGGCAACTTGCACCCTGTACTGCAAAAGCCACAGGCACTCAAGACCAGCCCATGACAGCAGCCACAGAAGCTAAACCCCACAAGGCCACAGGAATAGAGCTGCCCAAGGCCTTGGGACCCCACCCCTCATGCCAGTGTGCCCTGGATGTGGGACATAAAGTCAAAGGAGATTATTTTGGAGCTTTAAGATTTAATGACTGTCCTGTTGGGTTTCTGACTTGCATAGGTCCTGTAGCGCCGCCCCCCCCCAACCTCTTTTGGCTGTTTCCCCTCTTTTAGAACTGGAGTATTTTACCTAATGCCTATACCTTCATTGTATCTTGGAAGTAATGAACTTGTTTTTGATTTCACTGGCTCATGGGCAGAAGGGACTTGCCTAGTCTCAAATGAGACCTGGGACTTTGGACTTCTGAGTTTATGCTGTAATGAGTTAAGACTTTGGAGGACAGTTGGGAAGGCATGACTATATTTTGCAATGCGAGGACATAAGATCTGGGGGGCCAGGGAAGGAAAGATATGGTTTAAATCTGTGTCCTGACAAAACCTCATGTTGAATTGTAATCATCTCCAATGCTGGAGGTGGGGCCTGATGGGAGGCAATTGGATCACTAGGTGGATCCTTCATGAATGGTTTCACAGCATCCTCCTTGGTATTGTCATCATGATAGTGATGAGTTCTTGTGCAATGTGGTTGTTTAAAAGTGAGTAGCATCTCTACTTCTTTTGCTCTCTTCATCCTGCTCCTGTCAGGTAAGATGCCTGCTTCCACTTGGCCTTCCACCATGAATAAAAGCTCCAAGGCCTCCCCAGAAGGAGATGCCACCATACTTCCTGTACAAGTTGTGGAATCACAAGCCAATTAAATCTCTTTTCTTTTTTTTTTTTTGAGACAGAGTTTCTCTCTTGTTACCCAGGCTGGAGTGCAATGACGCGATCTCGGCTTACTGCAACCTCCGCCTCCTGGGTTCAGGCAATTCTCTTGCCTCAGCTTCCTGAGTAGCTGGGATTACAGGCACACACCACCATGCCCAGCTAATTTTTTGTATTTTTTAGTAGAGACAGGGTTTCACCATGTTGACCAGGATGGTCTCAATTTCTTGACCTCGTGATCCACCCGCCTCGGCCTCCCAAAGTGCTGGGATTACAGGCGTGAGCCACTGCGCCCAGCCCTAAACTTCTTTTCTTTATAAATTAATCAGTCTCAGGTATTTCTTTATAGCAGTGTGAGAAGAAACTAATACAAGCCTTATTGGTGAGATGAAGAAAGTTTTAGTGGTCTGAATAGAAAAATCAAACAAGCTACAACATTGTCTTATGCCAAAGCCTAATTCAGAGCAAAGCCCTAACTCTTCAGTTTTCTAAAGGTTGAGAGAGGTAAGGAAGCTAAAGAAGAAAAGTTGAAGGGTAAGAGACACAGGATGATAAAGTTTAAGAAAAGATGCTATCTTCACAACTTTAAAATGCAAGGTGAAGCAGCAAGAGCTGAGGTAGAAGCTGTAGCAAGTTATCCAGAAGATCTAGCTAAGAAAACTGATGAACGTGACTACACTAAACAATGGATTTTCAATGTAGACAAAACAGCCTTCTGTTGAAAAAAAAGATGTCATCTAGAACTTTCATAGCTAGAAAAGAGAAGTCAATGTCTGGCTTCAAAGCTTTCAAAGACAGACTGATGCTCTTGATAGGGGTTAATGCAGTTGGTGACTACAAGTTGAAGTCAGGGCTCATTTACCATTCCCCAAATCCTAGGATCCTCAAGAATTATGCTAAATCTACTCTGCCTGTTATCTATAAATGTAACAAAATCTGGACGACAGTATATGTGTTTGCAGTAAGATTTGCTGAATATTTTAGGCCCACTGTTGAGACTTACTACTCAGAAAAAAAAATTCTTTTAAATATTGAAATTAAAAAATATTACTGTTCATTGACAGATGAGGTCTGATGAAGATGTACAAAAAGATTAATGTTTACATGCCTGCTAATACAATATTCATTCTGTAGCCCATGGATCAAGGAGTAATTATGACTGTCAAGTATTATTATTATTTAAGAAATACATTTGGTAAGGCTATAGCTGACAAAGTTATTCATCTGATGGATCTGGGCAAAGTAAATTGAAAACCTCTGGAAAGGATTTATTATTCTAGATATCATTAAGGAAATTAGGGATTCACAGGAGAAGGTCAAAACAGAAGTTATAACGGGAGTTTGGAAGAAGTTGATTCCCACTCTCACAGATGACTTTGAGGGGGTTCAAGACTTCCATAAAGAGAGTAAGTGCAGATGTGGTGAAAACAGCAAGAGAATTGTAATTAGAAGTAAAGCCTAAAGATACAAATGAATTTCTGCAATCTTGGGATAAAACCTGAGTGGATGAGACATTGCTTCTAATGGATAAGCAAAGAACATGGGTTGTCTTCTGATAAAGATGCCATGAAGATTGCTGTAATGAACACCAAAAATGTAGAATACTATATAAACTTATCTGGTAAATCAGTGGTGGAGTTTCAGAGGATTGACTCCAACTGTGAAAGAAGTTCTACTCTGGATAAAATGCTATTAGACAGCATCACATGCTACAGAGAAATCTTTCATAAAAAGAAGAGTCCACCGATGGGGCAAACTTCATTGTTGACTTTTATAAGAAATTGCCACAGCCATCCCAACCTTCAGCAACCATCATTCTGATCAGTCAGTAGCCTCAACACTGAGGTAAGACCCTCCACCAGCCTAAAAGATTATGACTTGCTGAAAGCTCAGATAATCACTAGCATTGTTCAGCAAAAACATTTTTTAAATTAAGGTATGTACATTGATCTTTTAAGACATAATGCTATTGTGCACTTAATCAACTACCAGGTAGTATAAACATAACTTTTTTTTTTTTTTTTTTTTTTGAGACGGAATTTCGCTCTTGTTACCCAGGCTGGAGTGCAATGGCGCGATCTCAGCTCGCTGCAACCTCTGTCTCCTGGGTTCAGGCAATTCTCCTGCCTCAGCCTCCTGAGTAGCTGGGATTACAGGCACGCGCCACCATGCCCAGCTAATTTTTTGTATTAGTAGAGACGGGGTTTCACCATGTTGACCAGGATGGTCCCGATCTCTTGACCTTGTGATCCACCCACCTCAGCCTCCCAAAGTGCTGGGATTACAGGCTTGAGCCACCGCGCCCGGCCAACATAACTTTTATATGCACTGGTTAACTAAAAATGTGTGTGACTCACTTTATTGCAATATTTGCTTTGTTGAAGTAGTCTGGAACCAAACCCGTAATGTTTCCAAGGTATGCCTAGGCTTGTTAACTGATATTATTAACTGATATTATTCAGGTTTGCTGCTAAATTAATATAAATCCAGTTTCTAAAGATTATATTTTCAATACAAAAAGAGATCTACTTTTTAGTACAACTTTGCCATGAATCCTTTTGTAACTCTTAAGTATGAACACCCCTCTTTATTTTGAGACAAGGTCTTGCTCTGTCACCCAGGCTGAAGACTAGTGGCATGATCTTGGCTTACTGTAGCCTCAGCCTCCCAGGCTTAAGCGATCCGCCTGCCTCAGCTTCCCAAGTAGCTGGGACTACAGGTGCACACCACACCATCCGCTAATTTATATATTTTTAGTAGAAATGGGGTTGCACCATGGTACACAGGCTAGTCGCAAACTCCTGGGCTCAAGTGATCTGCCCATCACAGCCACCCAAAGTGCTGGGATTACAGGCGTGAGCCACCTCACCCAGCCAGAAAACCATTTTTTAAGTTAACAATCTGGTTAGAGACTTTGGATACTTATGTACTAAACTTTCTCAAAGAGAATTAAATGAATAAAGTATAACCAAAAACTGAGAATTGTAATCATATATATATATAATATGTTTTTACTGTCCCACAGAAAATTCTATTTTCTGTCAGTACAGTTTTCTTTATTAAAAAAAAAAGAACACTAAATTCCATCATTCTTTATAGGCCAATGTTAACGTTAATGAGACAAAGTTACAAAGTTCTGTAAAATAAGCATCTATGCTTACTTTTTAATCAATTGCTTACATTTCTAAAGCAATTTCATGTTTCCTCAATCTCCCACCTGTTTATACACCCCTCCTCCTCCTGGACCCAAAAGTCTGCCAAATTCCAGAGGAAAAAGTTTCATTTTGCATTAACAACAGTCTATACATCTGAATTTCACTGGGGTAAACTTGTGTCTTTGTATGTAGATTAAAAGATATTTCCATCAACTGTATATTCAATCTTAAGAAGCGACTGCAGAAAATTCCACAGTAACAGATACATTTTTAAGATGATCACACACAAAAAAGGGTAGAGACCAATTCCAGTCACTCCCAAAGAAAACGCAACCAGCTGATTTCTTTTCAGTATGTAAGTAATAGACACAGGATGGATGGGGGCCAAACAGCTGTCTCCTATTTGTGCATGACATGTAATAGCAACATTATCTGTTGAAATCAGAAAGACTTAATGATTAAAGTGCTCAAAAATATACATGTGATACTTGAGTATACAACAGCAGTACCAGGGTTCTATTCTAGAAGCTCTAAGCACTGTGAAGATGATAGGCTGCCCAGATGGATGAACTGTAGGTGCAAATCTCAGCTAGAGCACCTACAAGTTAATATAAACATATGAAGTTTCTTTAACTTACCAAAGCCTATTAGCCTATTCTTGCCTTTAAGATGTGATGCTCATCTCATTGAATTGCTACTCAGAGAATGGGATGAATATAAGATATGTAAAATTCAACAGCTGACTAGGTGAGTGTTCAATAGATTATAGTAGTTTTCACTGTCATTATTATTGAAACTGGTTAAATGATTAAATTCATTGCGGGTAGTCTTATCTGAATGAAAATGCACATGCTTATCTGGTCTCATTTTTATTTTTAATTTTTCCATTCAAGGTTGCAAACAATTTTAAATGACAAGGGAAGAGTTAGTCAGTTGATTGAATTTTCAGTCTAATTAAAATTCTATTGCAAAAGAAATAGATTCTAATCCCTTGTGGATATAAGAAAGATAGAAGAGACATTATTTAATAGCTAGCTACATTTTCTAAGTGCAACGGCCTCAACTATCAACATTGAAGTTGGCCTCCACCTTCCCCAGTTGTAAAGGAAACTTTATAAAGTATGCAACAATTCCCCCACAAAACAGTTAAAACACATTAATCAGAAGAAGGCAATTTTTTAAGAACTGCTTTATCATAAAAAAAACTATTGCCTTTTCTCTGAAAACATGATTCTGGAAAACCAACGGCCTATGGGATGTCTCCCTCAGACACTGCTGGTAATAACACTAGCATTCCAAGTTGTTTAACATGGCCTGAGGTGGCCAGGAAGGCATCTTGGATGAGATAAGGATCTACAGGCTCACCATCTGAAAAATTCGAGAAGACTAGCAAGTAAACCATCTGGGTTTGTTTGCAAAATAAGCAAACCCATAGACAAAAAAAAATGCTATGTAATCACAAAAATATATATTTCTGCCTTCTGATATGATATGTTTACTCCAGTGGTGAAATAGATTTCCACATTGCTCCTCTCCCCTCTTAAAAGACTGGTGAAGGAGAGGATAACTTCACAAACAAGGATGGAGACTAGATGATCTGTACTTGAAAGAAGCACAACGAGGACCATAGTCAAGACAGAGGTAGAGAGATAATTTGATATTTTAAAATGTTTGCTGAATTACATCTGGGCAGAGTCTGCAGTTGGGGATTGCAGTAGGGCGGTGATGGCAAGGAAGTGGAAGTCACAGATGGAAGAATCAGACTAAGCAAAACCTCATTGCATCCCTACACATTTAAGTTTCCCACAAATGTACATGTCTTATGTGGTTGATATTTGCAAGAGGGTGCTCCAAAAGGAAAGGTTATGTTACTTGCCAGTAATGCATAATAACATGCACAGAACAGGAAAGTAAGCCACACTTTAAACAAGGCAAAAGTGCCTAGAAATGCCTACATAAAAGTCTCCTAAAGCCCACCCCCACAAAATTGCCATAGGAGATTCCAGATTCCCACTCCAAACGGGGAGGGAAGGTTTATCAGTTTACACCTGCATTGGACAGGTGTCCACCATCAAATGAGACACAGGGCTGTCAAGGGCAGGAATAGACAGCTAGGACAGGCAGTGAGATCCTCAGGATCTCTACCTGCTTTCATCTCTTGAACTTCCTTCTCACCCAGACTCCACCATGTTGAGTAAGTGGAGGTGCAAGGAAATAGAGACCTTAAGGTGCAGTGCCTGCTTCACCAGGACAGGGGCAACCAGGGCTCTGGGCAGATGTGTTCTGGAGACTGCCAGTCTGTAAGCCAAAGCGTCCACATCTTGAAGTCACCAACTGAACCAGCAACTGGTTCAGGGACTGCTGACAGGGCAAGTAGGGCTCAACATAACCACTGGGGCAGAACCCAAAGCCAAGAACAGAGTGAAATGGCTGGAAGAATGAAGAACATTCCTTATGACTCCAAGGAATCCTGTGCATAGTCCACAGATGGCACAGGTTACAACTTTTAATGTTCTGGAGCTGAAAGATGACCTCGTTGTTCATTGGAGTGGGTTGGGGAAAGCAGCTAGGAAGAGAGTCCGATACATTCTAACCAGCACTTAAGTATTTGTATATGTGCAAAATTACACACACACACACACAGTTCTTTCATCCAACCATCCAACCGAATTTTTCTGAGAATAACTTGACTTCCCCCTTTGTAAAGAGCCATGAGATTATATAATAACTAGAGATTATGCAACTAGGAAGTTATGAAGTTCTTAGATTATGTAACATCTAAGAATTATGGATACATTTATTTTCTTTCGACCTATGATGTAATTCTCATTGGAGAACATGCATAAGTTATGAGGTGTTTGCACATGTAACATTTCAAAACTGGCTAGCAAAAGCACTAATCGGCTGTTATACAAGGCATTCTTCCATACATGAAATTCAATTACTTTGAATTGAACATTAGCTTGGCTGCTCAGTCTTAAAGTCACATAGAATCTCACAAACTGGTCATGTTGACACTAACTGTTTCCATCTTACTTGGTTTTAACTCATTAACAAGTTTCTTTTTGCTTGTTTAAAGAATCTAATTTAATTTTGCTAGGCACTCCTAAAGATGCACTCCTAAATAATTGCCAAATTGTGAGACTAATTATACATTAGCAACCCATAAGTCCAGCTGTAAATTGGACTTCATTGCAATCCAGACCACTCAACCTCTTAGATTTTTAAGTTGTCACTCCTGTGGCTACAACCTCCTGTCAACACAATCTTGAATGCCTTCAACCCCACATCCAATAAGCTAGAGAACACATAGTAAGCTCTCTAGCTTATTATGACTCCAACCCCTGCCCTCTCTAGCTTTGCTGCTGGCTTGAATTCTCCCTGTGCCATCACAACTCCCAGCTGAACATTTTACCTTTTTATCAAACACTCTAAAATCCCCAGTCCTAAGGCTTTCTGCCATACCCATCTCACCAAAGATAACCCTTCTCTGTTTTCTCCACTTTTGAATGACCTAAGAACTAGAGAAAGGAATACAACTGTCCTAAGAAACTTAACGACAAGTTCATACCATGCAGCCTCAGCTGGATATTCAGTTCATCTTGGCAAGTTGTAAATTTTTTTTCAATTGCATTTTCCATAAGCAGCTGTTCTGAACACTCTCCAGTTCCTTCAAGTCTCCAATCCATCCCCTTATTCTCCCAGGAGATGACTTTAGTTCCAAATAGACTGAGGAAAGTAGAAAGAATTTACACTGAATTTTCTCCAGTTTACCTCAAATATATTAGAATTTTTTTCTCTCCTCCTTCTTCCCAAACTCAGGAAAATATGTTCAAACTAGTTTTAATAAGTACTTATTGAGGACCTGCTACAAGCTTAGCATTTTACCGGGCATGTGTCTGGCACAATCAACAGCCTTCATCATTAAGTCTGTGACCATACCTAGCAGAACCAATAAGAACTAGAAACCAGAAATTTAAATCAGTTATTTCAATAAAATGAGCAAAGTGTCAGTGGAAGAACTCACAAAAAAACTAGTTAACCGCACCCTTAACACGTTACTTAAACTCTACCCCTGCAAGGGGTGGTTCCAGGTTAACCACCACCCTCTAATTTCCTCTGTTGTCAATCCACACTTTCACAGCCTGGAAGCTCACTCAAATCAGCTTCCTTTATTCTTAAAGGAAACTTAAAAACAAAACTATACAATAAACTAGCACAACCCACTGATGCACCAAGAGACTACCTTACCTATTACTGTCTTCTTTCACAGGTAGGTACCCTTAAGTATTAGTTGCTGCTTCTTCCTTTTCTGATCATTGTCTTCTAGATTGTTATTTGTAAAACTGCTCCCTCAGAGGTCACTAATGTGATCATGACTTCTGTGAGGTTTTCTAACCACAGAGGTGAATATTTTCTGATTAAAAAATACATGTTCCTAAGAATTCAAATGTTTTATTATTTTATTACTTAATTCATGTGATTGATGAGAATACTGCAAAGTAATTATATGGATTCTCCAAAATTTATTAAACAGTAAACAAACTATCTATTTTCCCCACTTATTCAGTAGAATTAAGAATCTCTAAATAATAGATGACAGGAGAAAAAAAAAATCAATAAACACTATTCCTTCTCCTCTAGAATAAGTTTCAAAATAGATCACAGGGCTAAGGAAAGCCAGGGCTTCATTTCCTAAGAGAATGTAATGGATAGGACCACACCAGTGCAGGCATTTTTTTCAGTGACGCATCTGTTCCAAATGCTGAAGAACTCAGGTATGACTGCTCACGGAAACCGGATGGATTCACTGCTTCCTTTACTTATGAGCAATTTTCTTGCCATTATGCTATTAAACTCCATCAAGTGCTGAGTGTTCAAAGATCTGGATGCAAACATGATCATGAAGAATCATAGGAAAAGAATGAAATTCTAAAGCTTGTTAGTGTCAAGTAAATATTTCAGAATCCCCATGGAGCATACTTAACAACTATATTGTTAGTAACGGAAATATTTTTCCTAACTTGGCTCAAGTCATTAACCATGACTTTCAGGAGAGTACAAGCTGACAGAAACAATCATATGGCTGGGTCCTTTTCCTTGTGATCAATCATCAATGCTCCTTAACCTGGAAAGAGCCACATCATAGCTGCCAATAGCCTGAGAATCAAACCACCTGGATGACATCCAGGTGAAGGAGCTCAGGGCTCCTGCCCGGCTCACATTCTCAAAATTCTTTTTCCTGACATGCTGAAATCATGGATTTCTAGACTCTCTCTTTATTCTTGCTTCTCCCCATAGCGTATATTTTTCTTTTTGTTGACAACAATCTAATTTGCCTGGAAACTGCTTCAAGTGCCTATGTTCCACTTGGGATCACTGTAATACTTTTGCAGATGGTTTGGAGCACTTTTTTTTTTCTCAAAACAAGCCATGAACTCTAAAGCATTTTGCCATATTTCTGCACTGCTATATAAAATACACTTGAGATGACTGGAGTCATTTTTTCACTAGACAGCAGTCATTAATTAACCTGGGAAAGAATCCCAATTCCATTTTTCCATGGCATAATGATTATTCCAATTATCCAAGATACCCGTCTTAGTTTGGGTTCCCCCAAAAGTCACCTTGAGATAAGATCTTGGGTTAATCTGGGATAGTGAACTGGGGAGGCAATCCCCGAGAACATAAGTTCAGAAGTGAGGAAAGCATGACAGAGGAGAGAGAAAAACCATGAAAGGGGGTGGCATGGAGCATTCCTGCTGGGGCTCAATGCCCCCAGGATGTTCTGAAAAAACATAAGTAATGTGCTTCAGAATTGTCCCACAAGGTGAAGGGTAAACTGGGCATGTTTTTTCTGACTCCAGCCCTTCACTGGGTAAAGATTGTGCTTCTAAGGCTGCTCTGCAGCAAGAGTAAGTTTCCACAGGGCTGACAAAGTGCTCCAGTAGAGAAGCACAGATCAAGCCCTAGAGAAGGAAAGCTGTCAGTATCCACAGGAGATGTCCAGTATGAGTGAACTCAAAGGTGGGACAAGACCATATCAAAAGCATCTGCCTATAGCAGCCCACAACCCAATTCCTTGATCTTATCAAGTTACCATGTCCTGCTGATTCCATCTTTCAAAAAAGACTCTCTGATACTCCTATCTTCAAATACAATCTACTATACTCATCTTTCAATATTTTAACCCTTTCCTACTAATTATCTCCTGTGTCCACCCCCAATCCCAGGATTTTTCCTGTCTGTAGGATAGAAGAGTTCTCACGAGGTCACTGATTGTCACTGATCTGCTCTAGCTGTTCACCCTTATTGGCCACCAAGTCTTTGAATACTTCCCCTTTCAAAAAATAGCCTCCTCTCTTCCCGTAACACATAACGATTCTCCCCAGCTCTCGGCCTGTCCCACACAGAATGCCCCAGCCCTTTGAGACCCACACTAGAAATTATCAATACTTAAGAAATATTTTCCTTAGCTGTGGCTTGTACTCTTCTCCTCCTCCTCTGAATTACTCCAGTCTTGATGGCAAACAATGCCATTTTAAAGGTTTATTTAAAGCAATAGGCTCAGAATCCCCAAGCAAACTCTTAAGTATCCAAAGGGCCAAGACTGAGATCAATGTTTCTTTCTTAAATTCCTCTAATACTCATTCTTGTGTCCACTAATCAAATACCACCAGGAACACACCTGTAGTAAATGAACTGCGCTTTCATTCACTTACTACAGCAAGAAAGAGTACACCAAAGTAATTGGAGAATTTTAAGAAACTGGTGGATACTTAGTATACAACTTGAGTTTGTTTTGGGTGATTCCAAGAAAGGTTTAAGAAAATGGAGGCCAGATTTGGATTGGGAGCTGTTGGGCGGTGGGGGCAATTCATTGATTATCTTGGCAAATTTAATCTAGAAGGCAATGAGTTGGAGTCATCATTGGTAAAGGAGCAATCACTCACATCAGTCATAAGAGAGGGAGGTTTAATTACTTCTGTGGTTGGAGAGGGTCCTTTTCTCAGTCTTGTTTCAGACATACTCAAGAAGTAGGCTTGTCTGATTATTTACATTCTGCAAGAGGTATTTATGTTCAGTTGGGAACATTGTGGTCTGTCAGCTGCCAGGACCATTTTTCACTTTCTCAAAAGATACCAGAACAACTTAAATAACTGTTGAATAAATTTCAAATTTATCCTAAATCTAATGATAATGTAAACTTTGACTCACAATTTATCACTTCAACTTTCTGGCAGGCACTGCACACATGGAACAGAATAAGACATATTGATCTTTGACACAGGTCCATGAGCTCAAAGTCCAAAGAAAAGGCAAATGTCTAGGCTGATGCAATACAAGCATGAAAAGTGCCCAAATATAAGTATGAAAAAGGTGCTGAGCTGGTGCAAGAAACAGGGTGTTTAACTCCATCTGGAGGCGTGGGTGAAGCTTTCCAGGAAGACATGCCACCTGAGATGGATGTGTGAGGATGAGTAGGAGTTGGCCAGTTGGAAAAAGGCGGGTGGAGGATGCCCTTCCAAAGTAGACACAACTCAGTTAAAGGTGTAAAGCAGCATAATGAGTTGAGGAACAAAATATAAATCAATGTTGCTAGAGAAACTATTCAAAGAACTCAAAAATATTTCCAGGATATTTTTGAATATAAGGGGCTATTTTGGCACCTCTGAAATAGCACAGCACAGAAGGTGAATTTTGTTCTCAGTTAATTAAACTGAGTGTTAAAGAGAAAGTAAATCATATCAAAAACTAAATACTTTTACATACGGTTCCCCCTCAAGAAATGGAGATGAAGTGGAAATGGAATATGAACCAATTCAAAATAACATATTGAAGTTTATATGTACTTCTCTTGAATATAATGAATTAGAAAAAAATTCAGAAACTTTAAGCTAAAATTGGAAATCAAATCCCAACACCTGGAAATAAAACCAACAACTTATTGTATCATCTTTCTGTTACACCAAGAAAACTCAGAAATTCAATGACTATTATATAATAGAGTAACTAATTCTCTTATCAGGGCAAACACACACACACACACACACACACACACACACACACACACACACACTTCCATTGAGGACCTAGTCTTTAGATAATTTATTTTGGAAATCCAATGGCCATAATGTTAATACTTACTTTTCTATAATTCTTCAAAAATTAACACATTATTAGTATTTAAGGTAACTTCATTTCTTTCTAGTTTGAAATAGAAATGATTCATCAAGTACTTGTAAACAAGTATTGATGGTGAGAAAGGAACAGATTGGGCAACACAATTAAATAGTGAAAAAAAAAATCTAAAAGTCTAATTTCACTGGAAAAAAAAGATGAACAAGTGCTACAATCTGAATGTTTATATCCCCACAAAATTCATATGTTGAAACTACCCCCAATCTGAACAGTATTAAGAGGTGGGGACTTTGGAAGGTGATTAGTCATAAGTAATCCACCCTCCTAAATAGCATTAGTACCCTTATAAAAAGTGATGTGAGGGAGGTTTTTTTGTCCCTTCTGCCATGTGAAGACATAGAAGGTGCCAACTATGAGGAACAGGCCCTCTCCAAACGCCAAATCTGCCAACACCTTGATCTTGGACTTCCCAGTCTCCATAACTGGAAACAATAAATTTCTACTGTTTACAAATTACCAGGGCTAAGGTATTTTGGTATAGCAGCCAAAATGAACTAAGACAACAACTCACTAACATAGGGAAAAAATATGAATAAACCAACAAAAGGAAAGGGCAAACAATTCACAGTGTGATATAAATAAGTGTTCCACAAACAGATTTAAAAACACTCAACTTTTCTATCAAGAAAGTACATATGACAACATGATTTTTTTTCACTATTTAGACTGGCCTAGGACAGGAAAGCACAGTATTGGCAAAGAGGAGTTGTTTCTCTTTCCAGAATCCAGCCCCTGCCTAGGAAAAGTTCAACAGCCATTTGAAAAGACAAGGTGACAATCCTAAAAAATATTAAATATTAAAGTTACTAATATCCTATGGCCTAAAAACTCTACTTGTAAGAATTTATGCAACATAAAAAAGGTGTAAAAGTAGGCAAATAAATTTGAGATTTATCATAGACAAAAGAGAAAACAACCCAATGTCATCAAAACAAATCTGTTGAAATGTATATTACAGCCATAGTTCACATATACATACAATGGTATTTCACACAGCTACAAAAATAATGGTATTATTGTTTACATGCTTATATGGAAGAAGTCCTCTGGTTTTTTTTTTTTTTTTTTAAGAAGAAAAATCCAGTGGTAGAAATGTGTGTGTAGAATAAGCCCATTTCAATAAATTAGTTAATACATAACTATTTGCATAGATCACAGAGCCAAAAACATGCATATGCTGTGTTCTCATTTTATTTTTATTTCAGGCAGAATTTATTTTGCTTTAAGAGTAATTTCTGGCAACAAGATATAAAGGGAATGTAACTCCTCATTCCTGAAATCTCTCCAATATCTTTTGATAAAAATGTCAGTACCAAGGTTGAATAAAAATGTAACAATAAACCACAAGTCATACTTTAATGGCATAAAAAGGACTTTGGGAGAAATGAAGATGTCACTATCTTTTTTTTTTTTTTTTTAGCTAGAAATGCGACATGGTGGCTTCAATATTGTTTGCAACTGCAAAGTACCTTCATGAAAATAATTTAATTGCTCCTGACAGGCCTCATAGTTGTCACTGAATTCCATCCAGCCATGCCATGGCTGACATCACAGAGGAAAACCAGTAAAAGGTCACACATGTGGTTTGGGAAACCATCAAAATATGGTGCCCATCTCTTGGCTAATAGGAATTTACAGTACCATTGTGTTTTCAAAAACGATCGGAAACCTTAGGAATTGTCAGTTATCACAACTACACATTCCAGCAAAGAATGGAAGACACAGGTAACATGAACCAGGAGGGCAGAAGGTCTGTCCCCCAGCACTGAAGCAGGCACAAAGGCATAACACGAAACACTCATGGAGAATAAACAAAACAGCTGAAATTGCACAATTAAACTATAAAATTCAACATTGATTGCAAAACGCCTTTTAAAATGCGTAGACCTATGACCCTACTCTGTTTTATCCCTTTTACCAAAATTCGGTCAGTTCATCTGTTTTACTACAAATGTATTTTCTTCCTTCTGTAGTCACACTAAACTACATTCTGATGTGAATGCTACAGAAAGGAGGCCAGGTAACTGATGCACTAGGCTGCATGAAATGTGCTAATGGGAATCCAGGGCTGTGAAGACACTATGGATTCTAATGGGAATCCAATGCTACGCTATCCTGATATTAAGCCCACTCCTCTAGTTCAGCATTTCTCAACTTGAGCTACTGACATTTTGTGCCAGATAATTTTGTGTTGAGGGGGCTGTCTTCTGCAGGGTAGGGTATTTAGCAGCATCCCTGTACTCTACCCTCTAGATGACAGTAGCACTCTCTCCCTGCGTAACAATGAAAAATGTCTCCAGATACGGCCACATGATTCCTGTGGAATAAAATCATCTCAGGTGAACCACCACCATTCCAGAAGAAAGCTTATAAATCCCAGTAAAATCCTTAATGGATCTAGAAAAAGGATAAAGGAAAGAAAGATACCATGAAGAACAAGATTAATAAAAAGAAATCTAGGTTGAACATTTTTAAAAGACAAGATATCCAGCAAGCTTCTGAAAGTTAGGTAAGGAGTTACCCAAAATTGCCTTTCCTTTTGAAGAAGATACTTAAGAACCAAAAGCAGTTTGACTTTTCTTAAATAAATGTGTTAGTAAATCTTTACTTTTTTGTGTGACCAAACACTCACCATTAACACTTACATGCTTGCTTCTTACAGAATGAACGAGATTACTGTGTCTTGAATTTTGAAGCCAAGGTTTATATCCAAACTGCGTCACTTACAATTCAGTGACCTTCAACAAATTATATCATCTTTGGCATTAGTTATTAATATATATAATGTGGACAATAACTCCTTCATGTGGGTTATTGTATGGATTAAAAGAAATTACAACAGGCATCTATTATAATGTCTATTACAAAACAGGTAAATAATGAATATTTTCTCCTTTCCTCCTCCTACAGTTTAACAGGCAAGAAAAGAACTGCAGATAGAAGGGATCCTGGGATGTCACCATGGGCAGGGGGACATAAAAGCATCTGTTCTGGAAACAGGAAGATTAAGGAAGAAGGAGCCCAAGAAAGTAGACAGCAGCAGTCAAAGAATCAGGCAATCAAAGAAAAATCAAGACTCGGTCCAGGTGTCACCTGGTGTTGAATAACTGGGTGTGTTTTACTGTTTAATTTAGCCATTTTTCTTACTTTCCTTTTTATAAATTTTATAAAACTTTTGTTAAAGAGATTTCATATTGCTTTATACATTAAGGAGTTATTCTTGATCACATAACATTATCTTTGCATACAGTATATTTTAAAATGGTAATAAAAATGTTGTGTCCAGTATCTATGACTAGTTTTTTAAATATAGACTTTATTTTTCAGGGCAGTTTCTGGCTCACAGCAAAATCAAGTGGAAAGTACAGAAAATTCCCATACGCTGCTTCCTATACACCAGCACAGCCTCCCCAACTGTCAATATCACACCAACTTCAAAACCTGTTTATGGGCCTTGACAAATGTATAATGGCATATATCAACCATTATACATCACACAGAATAATTTCACTGTCCTAAGAATCCTCTGTGCTCTGCCTATTTATCCCACTAAGAAAAAATGAGAGTTCTGATTGCTCCACGTCTTCATCAGCATTTGGTGTTCTCAGTGTTTTAAATTTCAACCATTCTCACAGGTAGATAGTGATAACTTACTGTTCTAATTTGCACCTCTCTAATGATACATGATGTTGAGGATCTTTTCACATGCTTATTTGCCATCTGTATATCTTCTTTGGTGAGGTGTCTGTTAAGATCTTTGGCCTACTTTAAAAATCAGGTTGTTTTCTTATTGTTAGGTTTTAAAAGTTGTTTGTATATTTTGAGTAACAGTTCCTCATCAGACGTGTCTTTTACAAATATTTTCTCCCAGCCTCTGGCTTGTCTTTTCTTTCTGTTGATGTTTTCACTTTTTTACTTACTTTCTCACCTCTCTATTCCACTGAAAATGTGTTTTCTAAGCTAAGGGAAAATATCTCTTCAAAAAAAAAAACCAACCCAGATATATTTTCTTATTTAGGCTTGAGAAGATAACTGAAAAGCTGAGACCATTTTCCTCTCTGGCCCTGGTACAGAAGAGAGAGAAAAAGGATTGGAAAGAACAGCTAGTTTTCAGCAGTTACAAGAGAAGCAAACAAGCCAATACCTGGGGCCTTCAGAAGAGAAGAAAGGGGAACTAGCTGGAGATCAAGAAATTAGCCCAGGCTCAGATCCTCAGTCTTGCTAATAGGTCACCGAACATGAGCTATCTCACCTGTAAAATGGTGTGTGAACTGTGTGTAAGAACATAGGTGTTCAAAAAGGATCTCAAATGTGCATGTTTGGCACTATCTAAAAATACGGTTATTCATGTAGAATGAGATACACTGAAAAACTGAATATTTAAAAATATACAGTCTTTTTATAAACTTTGTATTGTTTAAGTATACTGGGATCTTCAAGAACTGAAATGGCTCAGGTCTCTGTTCTCCACTGAGTGGCCCTATTTAGACCACGCTCTCTCTAGCCACAGCAACTATTAGTACATTGCATATAACTTATTCAACTCTTTGGGTGAATTTCTACTTTTGGCCCTCAATTAACATTCACCAAGTGATTATATTAATAATATATAAAAAAGCATTAAGTACAAAATATTCTAGCTAGTCACAGAGGCCCACGCCTGGAATTCCAACACTTTGGGAGGCTGAGGCAGGAGGATCACTTGAGCCCAGGTGTTTGAGACCAGCCTGGGTAACACAGCCACACCCCATCTCCACAAAAATTTAAACATTAGCCAGGTGTGGTGGCTTGCACCTGTAGTTCCAGCTACTTGGGAGGCTGAGGCGAAAGGATCACTTGAGCCATGGAGGCCAAGGCTGCAGTGAGCTATGATCATGCGGCTGCACTCTAGCCTGGGCAAAAGAGCAAGTCCCTGTCTCAAAAACAAGAATAACAACAACAACAACAACAACAAACAACAAATTTTTCTATCCAGTAGAAATACAAGGGTCCTCAGGTATGTCACAAACAGTACTTTCAAAGATTTAAGCCACACATACACAAAACACACACACACACATATACACAGAAAACCAACACAACAAGCAGTTTATAACATACTCCGGGCTTATTTTCCTTTCAAATTCATTTTTTCAAAGTTGTTTAACTTAATGACATATAGAAAAGTCTCTGCCTAAGGAAATAACACACAGCATGAAATATCAAGTTAAAATTCAGAGGCAAGCACTTTTCAAAAATGTGCACACCTTTGAGTGGTTTCATCTTTTTAAACTGTAAAATCTAATTTCCCCTGAAAAAAGATGTGATATCTGTAAGACATGCTAACGTTAGCCTACTTTCAAATCCCTGTAATCTCCAACGACTGAGACATTATGAAACTGGACTGAGTATAATCAGCTAATCCTGGCAATCGTCTCTGAAGAGAGATTATTATACATTATAGAACTTCCTGGAATAGGGAAAAGTACCATGAAAGGAATTTTCTCACCCAGGTATGGGTGTCAAAGTGCATTTGAATACACTGACTTGGAGTTCTGAAAGCAAATAGACCTACATTTACGTTTGAGGTCTGGCTACTTACCAACTGTAAAACCAAGGGCAAGTTAATCTACCTTCACCAAGTTTAGTTTCTTCATCTGTAAAATGAGAATACTTCCACCTCACTCATAGAGTTGCTCTGATAATTTGAAAAGATTTAAGATTATGTACATAAAATATTTAGCATAGTGCCTGACTACAGCAGGTTTCAACAAATGGTAGGACTCACTATTACTATTGCTAATTATGTAAATAAATGCTAATTAAAATAACCACAACCAAAACAACTATAGTCTGGAGGCCTACCAGGAGGCTGTGCCTTGTTAAGTCTCATTTAATAGCCTACTGAGAATGGCACCAGAGTTTCACTTATTCAGGTGTCCTGAGAATGACAATGATCAGGTCATTGTCCCTAAATTTCCTTCCACTTCCTTCATTAGTGGAGGGAGTCATCATTAGGACTATTCAAAACCACTAAAGAAGGTTTAGTCACAATCATGCCCCGCATTTTTCTACATAAGGGGTCTATGGGGAAGATCAGTAGTAGATAATTTGCACAACAGTGACTTTCACTCTTGTGGGAAGGCGATAATTCTACATCTTTTTCCTACATGACACACCTTAGGGATATACTTTCCCATCCGTATTAGCGGTTCCACTGTTTCCATGATTGAGTTGAAGGCTAAATATACATATACTTACTGAGTGCCAACTATGTACTGGTTACAGTGTTAGGAATGCAATGATTCACAAAATCCACGTACTCCTTACCATTTGGAAAGTGACCACCTAGCACCATTTTCCACAACCTATCATTATCATCCATTTTAAATCATGATCTACTAATATATTTGTGCATAGGTGTATGTTTGCACATACACATAAACAGAGACACATATGACTGAAAGTTTTACTAACCAATACCCTTACTGAAATAATCCAGGTAGAGAAAGATAAATACTGCATGTTCTCACTCATATGTGGAAGATAAAAAACTTGATCTCATAGAAGTAGAGAACAGAACAATGATTATTAGAGGCTGGGAAAAGTGTGGTGTGGGAGGATGTTACAGGGAAAGCTTGATTAACAGATACAAAGGAAATATAGCTAGATTGGAAGAATAAATCCTAGTGTTCTATAGCACTGTAGGGTGACTACAGTTGACTATAATTTACTGTATATTTTTAAATAGCTAAAAGAGAGCATTTTTAATGTTCCCAACACAAATAATAATAAATGTTGGAGGTGATTAATATGCTAAATACCCTGCTTGTGGTATAAGGGTTAAGAGAAAATTATTTAGGCAGATGGTGAGGGTAAGGAAAAAAACCTCAGTAAGGTTTTCCTTTTAATGAAAAGTAGCCCCCAAATAATTTTTTTCTAACAAAGAGCAGCCAGTAAAATTGAGCTGCAGACATAGACAAGCAAGCTGGAAGCTTGCATCAGTGAATGCTGGCATCTGTGCCAATAGGAAAAGACTAGCTGGGGGCTAGGCAAGTCCAACATAGCAGCTCTATCTTCCCCTTTCTTTGTCAACCAAAGGCACAGAAAGGAGCAGACAACATGGCGCAGGCCAAGTAGAGACCCTATTTGCATAATAAAAGATTAGGGTTGGGTGGCCAGTTTCTTCAAGTGCTGTGCAACACACCGGATCCAGCCAATCTTTGGGCCCTATGTAACCAGACTCTGTCTCCTCAAACCTGTCTAAAATCATGTGCACTCTACTGCAGACTGGAAATCCCACTCGGACACCCCTCTCTCTCTCGGAGAGGGAGCTAGTCTCCTTTCTCTTTCTTTTGCCTATTAAACCTTTGCTCTTAACCTCATTCCGTGTGTATCCGTGTCCTTGATCTCCTTGGCATGAGGCAACGAACCTCAGGTATTCACCCCAGAAAATGGCACTGCTTCACTTGGAGCACTGCATCCAGTATACGTGTACTGAAATATCACGCTGTTCTCTATAAAGATGTAAAGTATTATATCAATTAAATATTGGCCAGGAGTGGTGACTCACACCTGTAATCCAAGCACTTTGGCAGGCCATAGAGGGTGGATCACTTGAGGTCAGGAGTTTAAGACCAGCCTAGACAACACGGTGAAACCCTGTCTCTACTAAAAATACAAAAAAAACATAATAATAATGAGCTGGGCCTAATAATTAGGCAGGAGAATTGCATGCACCCAGGAGGCGGAGGCTGCAGTGAGGTGAAATTGCACCGCTTTGCTCCAGCCTGGGTGATAGAGTAAGACTGTCTCAAAAAATATAAAATAAAAATAATTTAATAACAAAAAATACCCTTAATGCTCTATTTTTTTTAACCTAGTTGGGTTATTTCACTGCCGGTTTCAACCCACTAACATAACATCAGACACACTAATAGGCTGCAACCCACCATTAGAAACACTTTGGTCCAGCATGCCATGCCCTGCCATGCCTTTTCCCTACCCTCAGCCCTTTAAGCAAAACTACATTAAAGCCCTCAACTAACTAGTTCACCATGAACACCCAATAAAAGTGTAAGCATACTCAACAAAACATTTTCTTCTGGAAAAAATAAAGTGAATTTTTCACTATTTTTCTCATGCTAACATTTCTACTAGATATCTACTTGTTCTGATGGAATATAGCCAAAAATAACCAAACCTCATGGAATTCTGAAGATTCTTTTGTTGATTCTGGGAGGAAGAGAATGGCTAAATTTGGTGCCAAAACATCAAGCAACCCAATCAATGCCTCTCATTCCTGCTAGTCCTGGGGTTTCCTAAATCATCATGCAAGGACTACTTGTAGGGATTAGTTCCTATCACTTGGTTTAACTGTGCAACAAAGCTTCATTAATGCTGACCTCAGTTAATTTGGAATTTGGCTTAAAAACTTTAAACAATTTTTTACCCACTGTATTAATCTGTTTTCATACTGCCATAAAGAAATACCTGAGACTATGTAATTTATAAAGGAGAGAGGTTTGGTTGACCCACCAGTTCTGCATGGCTGGGGAGGCCTCAGGAAACTTACAATCATGGCGGAAGGGAAAGCAGGTACATCTTACATGGTGGAAGGGGAGAGAGAGTGTACCCATCAGATCTTGTGAGAACTCACTATCATTAGAACAGTGTGGAAGGGAGCCACACCCATGATTCAATCACCTCCCACCAGGTCTCTCCCTCAACACATAAGGATTACAGGGATTACAATTTGAGATGAGATTTGGGTGGGGGCCCAGAGGCAAACCATATCACCCACATTTACCTTCGCAAGTCTAAGAAGAGACTGATGAGCAGATTAAGAGCAAAAGAAGACTGTGAGACAAATGTTTACCTTGTTTAAGAAAACAAACTTATTTAGCATCATGAAGCTCACAGCACAATATACCAGTGTGATAAATTCTCATTACAAATCATTTTTATCTGTTTCTTAAGGCAGGTCTGGCAGGACTTCTATTTGGCAAAACAATCAAATTTGTTAAGAATGCAATTTGTATTTTACTGAAGCTGCATTTATTTTAAAATAGACTATGATTCAGAATAGCATATTCAAAATTTTAATGACTGCTTGAAGTTATTCTGTTGGTAAGGCTGTATAGTATTAAATGCCTTAATCCTTAAATACTGGTTTCACAGGCACAAACCTCAAATATTTCAATGTAAAGAAGACTGCTCTAGTATTCTCACTCTAAGAGTTGGAAGCAGTTAGATTTTCATCCACTCAAAATAAACTTATGTTATACAAAAGAAATACCAAGTATTGCTTTGTTTTTCTTAATCGTGACCCTCTTTAAGACAATTCTAGAGTCACCAATTTAAATGTCCATTATACTGAACCTTAAATTCTTAGTTCTCTCCAGCTCTAATGAGGATTCAACCTGCCAATAATTTCAAATACTCTAGAGATTTTTTAAAAAAATTCTAGGTCAAGGGGATGAAAAATTACCAATTGGGTACAATGTTTGCTATCTGTGTAATGGTAACACTAAAAGCCCAGTTTCCACCGGTATACAACAAACGCATGTAAAAAACATGTACATGTACCCCTGAATCTAAAATAAAAAATGTTTATATCACAAAACATGCACTTCCCTAAAATGCCCTGTGCACATGAAAATATTTCTACCACTTTTTCCCCCACTATATTCTATCTAGAATATGGTCACAGAAGAATGAAAGGGGAGTGAAAGGAAATAAAGAAAAGTGAGATGATAAGAAAGGAAGGAGGAAAGGGAATGGGCAAAAATTAGATGGTCTTTTATGCAATATTTAACACAGGCATAGAACAATGAGGCTGTCATAACTCTAAACTAATCCATGTTAAGTGACTACAAAGATGACAGAAAAGTGAGACTAATGCATCCATAAAAATGTAGTTCTATGGATGCCAAGATGGGCATTATCCAGAAGAGACTGTAGAATAACTCTGCCTGTTTCTCAGTAGTGGTCACCCATGCCTTCAGAACATGTGGTCTTCTTAGTGACTAAATCACGGTATTTCCATGTCTGATGTTGAGATTTGTGTTTGCCAAACTCAGCTTGACCATAAGAACAACGAGTGGAACTTCTTAAATATAGTAGCTCCCAGTACTAGCCTCAGAACTACTGAGCCAACATCTCTAGAGGCAAAGAATCTGAACTCTCTAATTGATGGCAAAATCAAGCTGTCGGCTGCTTGCCTTCTTGCCAGGCAGCTTCCTACCAGCTCTTCAACCAAGTGAGCCATATGGCCACTGACACAGCTGCTCTGATAAAAGATTAATGGCTAAAAAATAACACTTAGCGCTATGGATGCTAATTTAGGAAACACAGAACTAAATTCCAGTAAGGTAAAGAAGGGGGCAAATTGTGGTAACAGTGGCCATGAAAAATGTTTATCTAGGCTCAAATATTCAGCCAATTGCATTTTAGAAACTCAAAAGTGAAATGCAACACAAACCTATGGCTGTATCGTCTCTCTAGCACGGCCTGGAGATTATGTGTATATTTCAAAGTTTCATATCACCATGGGATTTAGAATGTAATAATCATCCAAAACACAGCATGAGTCCCTAAATACATTTATATTCTTTGGTCTCTTGAATAATAATAGTCTGGAATGAAAAAGGGTTCAAGACCAACGATTCCTTCCTCTACAACACTCAGGGGCAAGGAGGAACAGCCACATCAGATGAAAAAGCAAATAATTACATTCTAACATTCCTCCTGCCATTTTCATTTCACTTTTACTAAATACAAATTACAGTCAAAAAATTACATCTCTGAATTGAACCATTTAAAAAATAATATAGGTATACACATACCAGGGATGTTAGCCAAGAACTGATTCAGCAAAGTAAATTCTGAACAGTAAATTCCTGAGAGGCAAACTTCTGATCCTCTGTCTTCATGTTCCCTTTCAGAGCATTCTGTGCATCATATAGTACTAGATACATCCATAGCACTTCATAAATAATACAAAATAAAATGATGTCTGTAGATCCAGGTCTGAAGGGATCAGTTCTTAGGTACAATTCCAAAGGTAAATTTTTACCATGTGGAAATTATACCAAACGTCCTCAAATGTACTGCTGAAATATTCTCAACTCCAAAGCAAAATATATAATCAAAATGTGCAACACTGTTGGCCATTCTGAATGGGTTAAGTATCAATGACAAGAAACCAATTTTAAAAAATCTATTCAGCTGCATATTTTCTGAAATGTCTAATGTTGTCACCATGTTTTGAACAAAAACTAATCAGTTCTGTTTCTCAGGATAATGGCATAGGGGAGAGGAAAACTACAGCACGGATACTGCAAGAAAATAAGACATTCGAAGTTATCTGGAATTGTTGTAATGTTTGTGTTTCCTTGGGGATTTTCTTTGGAGACTGATTAAACTGCATTTTTATTGGGCTAGTAATACATCTAATTTTATTCTTTAAGTAAAAATACCTGACAATAGGGAAAGAGTATCTAATCTATGTTCAAGTTCCAATTTACTCAAGTAGTAGGACAGAAATTTTTAAATGCTGCAAATAGCTAGATAATTCATAAGGGGCAGTTTCTTCTTCTGCATAATGAGTATAAAACATTCCAACATACCACAGAAATTACTGAAGATTAATTGAGAATATAATCTAAAGCACTTGGAAAATACATGTTTATACAAAGATACAGAATAGCACTTGCAAATTCACCATGTCTTCTTATGACTGTTTAGCACATAAGTTCCCACTTCCTTGCCACCCATGATCACAATGAAAAAGATAACAGGTTGGGTGCGGTGGCTTACAGTTGTAATCCCAACACTTTAGAAGATCAAGGCAGGTGGATTGCTTGAAATCAGGAGTTTAAGATCAGCCTGAGCAACATAGTGAAACTCTATCTCTATAAAAAATGCAAACATTAGTGGGTGGTGTGCACCTGTAGTCCCAGCTACTTGGAAGTCTGTGGTGAGAAGATGGCTTGAACCTGTGAGGGTAAGGCTGCAGTGAACCACAGATCGTGCCACTGCACTCCAGCCTGGGTGACAGAGTGAGACCCTGTCTCAAAAAAAAAAAAAAAAAAGTAACAAGATAGAAGTCTCTACAGGAATTCCAGTCAATTGAAGTCCAGCTAACAACAACACTAAATAACTAAAATAATTTTTATTCCATGTGATGAGTAACTCTAACAAAATGCAATTAAAAGAAGGCAAACTGGACTGAAGTAAGAAAGGAAATTGAGAAATCCTGCAATGTTATCATTTAGCAGTAAATCACAGGGAGAAAGGCAGCAAATACAAAACTAAACAGTGACAAAAACAAAGCCAGGCCACGAAAGGCAATACTGATTGCAACTATTTTTGTAGTGTTTGATGGTATTTGTCATTACGTTCTGACAACTACATACATCTGCACTCTTCTAATGAGATATACACAACAAAGTTTGTTGCTACTAAGGTCATAATTTAAACACTATCCATAAAAATATATACTGGCAGGTCACATTTGAAAATACTATGTAATCCAGGGAGAAAACTAAGGAGGCCTGTATTTTCATTTCCGAACATCTATGCATTGGGTGGTGTCCCACAGGATAAAACCAGGCAGGGGAACAGCCTAAAAGAAAAATCTAGTGGGTTCTTTGCTGTCTGATAGATGAAGAAAAGCAGTACCTGAGACATGAAAACTAAGGTTCATGTCACACTGGAAGGGAAAAAAGCAGCTATTAAATCTGTGTGGTTCATAAAAAAGAACTCTGAAATGAAAACAACAGAAATTTATGTGTTAAAAACATGTGGCGATCATTAAAAAATCTGGAGACAACAGATGCTGGAGAGGATGTGGAGAAACAGGAACACTTTTACACTATTGGTGGGAGTGTAAATTAGTTCAACCACTGTGGAAGGCAGTGTGGCAATTCCTCAAGGACCTAGAAAGAGAAATTCCATCTGACCCAGCAATCCCATTACTGGGTACATATCCAAAGGACTATAAATCATTCTATTATAAAGACACATGCACACGTATATTCATTGTGGCACTGTTTACAATAGCAAAGACTTGGAATCAGCCCAAATGCCCAATGATGATAGACTGGACAGGGAAAATGTAGCACATTTACACCATGGAACACTATGCAGCCACAAAAAATGATAAGTTTGGATGAATCTGGAAACCATCATTCTCAGCAAACTGACAGAAGAAGAGAAAATCAAACACCGCATGTTCTCACTCATAGGCGGGTGTTGAACAATGAGAACACATGGACACAGAGAGGGGAGCATCACACACTGGGGTCTGTTGGGGGGGACTAGGGGAGGGACAGTGGGGGGTGGGGAGTTGGGAAGGGATAACATGGGGAGAAATGCCACATATAGGTGACGGGGATGGAGGCAGCAAACCACATTGCCATGTATATACCTATGCAACAATCCTGCATGTTCTTCACATGTACCCCAGAACCTAAAGTGCAATAAAATATATATATATGTATATATATATATATGTATATTTATTTAAAAAAAAAAAACCATGTGGAGAGTTACCCTGATTCATGAATATCAATTGAATGGGTATTCTTGAAATCACAGGTTGCTGTAACTTTCTTTTTTCTTTGAGACGGAGTTTCGCTCTTGTTACCCAGGCTGGAGTGCAATGGCGCAATCTCGGCTCACCGCAACCTCCGCCTCCTGGGTTCAGGCAATTCTCCTGCCTCAGCCTCCCGAGTAGCTGGGATTACAGGCACGCGCCACCATGCCCAGCTAATTTTTGTATTTTTAGTAGAGATGGGGTTTCACCATGTTGACCAGGATGGTCTCGATCTCTTGACCTTGTGATCCACCCGCCTCAGCCTCCCAAAGTGCTGGAATTACAGGCGTGAGCCACCACGCCCAGCCCTGCTGTATCTTTCATAATTATACTTCTATCATACTAATAGTTAATAGTTTTCTGTTGGATTAAAACCTATACATTATTTTCAATTATGAAAATCCTCCTGAAAGACTACTACTTAACAAATATTTTGGAACAAAAGTGTTAAGAATAAAAATTATTTTTCTCCCCAGAAAATCTGCAGTAATTCCATAATCTAAGTTATCAAAACCACTTATTTCTCACTCTCTCACAATTTACCTTTCTTGGATTTGGCTCCGATCTTCAGTTTTGATGGCCAAGCAATCTGTGTGTTTGTTTCCTCCATGATCTGTAACAAAAATTGAGGGAAATATTGATTCAATTGAAAACTAGTAATTACAGATAAGATTTTTCACACAAAAAGCTTATTTTCAAGTTCCTAGCTTCATGTTGATACAAAATGAGCTCATCTGTAAACAATGCAAAGAAAAAAAAAAACCTTGGGGGGAAAAAGAGATGTTTTTATAAGCCTTTAATCTATTAGAAATATTCAAATATATTTTGTTACTCCCAGTGTTCCTCTCCACGATGCTCCAGAATTTTAACATAAAGACAAGACCAAAAAGTACATGAACAAGTAATTAACCCAACTTGATGCCAGAACCGTCAGAGATGCTTGTGCTGAATAAAATTCCCCAAGACAATTGCCAAGGGATTGCAACACACCAAACATGATTCTTGTAATACAAAACTGCATGAGTTAGAACATACTAAATGAAGATTGTTTTCCCTGGAGGAAAAAGTAACCTTCTTTGGACACATTTGTGTTTCATTAAAACTGATGAAAACCCTCTAAACATGACGTCACATCGTAAGGCTGAATTCCTCATCATCCTTCGCCTGGTTCAGAATGGCATTTTTGCCAAAGGTCCTTCCCACTTTCACATGCAGCTAACATTGGCTAGGAGGTCTCATGACCTAAATGGGTGGCAGCACCAGAACAAGTGAGCAAAGCAACGACTGCCCAGCAAAGGAAATGGACAGTAAATAAGAAAAGAACAGGTATTTAAAATGTGCGTCCTTTGTTCCTAATTTTACATGAATTACATAAGATTAACGTTTGCTCTTGTAACACGAACACAGAATCAACCTAAATAATAGAGCAAACTACTAAACAATATGCAAATAACAGCAACTATCATTCATTAATTTAATCTCTTGAATTAGGCTAGGATAATATTTATCTTTAATATGGATTAAAGTTCATTAAATAAATTAATGGTGAAAACAACCCAAACACATCCAGAGTGCAATGAATAATAAGTATCTTTTTCTCCTCAATATTGGCTATGTACTAGGCACAAGGATAAATGGTTCACATGCACCATACTTCAGTGAACCCCCTTTATCATAATATAAAAGGGCTTTCAGCAGATGTTTCAGACTGAAAGCCCACAGATGCATTTTTCCATTCATTGTAACTTTTTTTTAAAGTTTGAGCCAACATTTTAAAATCTGGGAATGTCACATAAAAATTCAGATTTCTGGTTCTCTGGAAAACTTGGCAAATTTAGCACAGAGAGCTCACATTCCCACATGGCAATGCTTGGCTGGCACTGAGGAACAGCTGCCCCCCTTGAGTCAGGGCCATCAGGCTCTGAGCTGCTCCCAGTCCCTACTGTGTCTCTGACTCTGAGGTCAAAGGCCACTTGCCACAGTCACCATGGCATTGTACTGCTCACTTGCCATTTATCATGGTGTTTGCTGTCTTTCTCAGAGCAATATTTCTCTACACCTATGTCTCTATTAAAAACTGAACAAAAGTAAGGCCAAACTATCTTCACTAAGTCAAGGTACTGGTCTGGCCCTGAAGGCAGATGAGCTCGTTACCTCAACCCTACAGCACCTGGCCCCAGCTGCTGCTTCTCTCATTCATGCCTGTCTCTGCTAATGTGTTTAGTTGTTTGCACCATTAACTTGGTTAGTTAAGCCTAAATCAGTAGTAAAAAATAAAAAATAAAATGTTAACTTTCTTAACTCCCTCTGCATCAGCCATGTTGCCACCCCTAAAACATGCCCAGCAGGCTCCCCTTCCGAGCCCTTGCATTCACTGTTATCTCTTCCCCAGAATTTCCTGTCCCAGCTCCTCATGCTCAGACTTCAGCTGCTACCTTGTCTAACTCGCCATCCTTTTCTACTCTCACACCAATCCATCCACAATTATTCTTCCCACCTCATTGTGTTTATTTCCCTCCTAACCCTTATTGTAAGTGGAAATCCTCTTATTTTCTGTACTTACTTATTTACAGCCTGTCTCTGCAAAACAGAAACTAAATTATCTTCCCTGTACACAGCAGGCCCTGGATTTAACTAGTTTCATAATTTTCCTCTAAGTTACTTAAGACTCTCAAAGAGATAAGACAGAAAAATAAGGCTGCATGCAGTGGCTCATGCCTAGAATCCCAGCACTTTGGGAGACTGAGGCAGGAGGATTGCTTGAGGCCAGGAGTTCGAAACCAGCCTGAACAATATAGTGAGACACATCTCTACAAAAAATACAAAAATTAGCTGGGTGTGGTGGCACACGCTTGTAGTCCTGGCTACTCAGGAGGCTGCAGCAGAAGGATCATCTGAACCCAGGAGTTCAAGGATGCAGTGAGCTATGATCATGCCACCACATTCCAGCCTGGGCCACAGGGAGAAACACATTGTTTCTTTTTTCTGGGGTAGGGGAGGAAGAGGTGATTTGGCTGGGAGCAAGGTGGCATAGTTGCCTAATAGCCAAGCTCGTCTAACAAAGGAAACCTCTGCCTTGAAACACACTGTTTCAAAGAAAAAAAAACAGAAAGATAGAAAAATAAGATCTTACTATAATGCTATTGGTGGGGAGGAGGCAGTAAGAAAGCAATCTATATGCCTTTCTTTTTCTGAAGTAAATAATGTAAGTACTTAATCCAGTAAATAATGTCAGGGGCCATATTATACTGTGGGGCCATATTATGATACTCAGGGGCCATATTAGATAGGTTTCCCTTTTAAAATGTGAGTAGAAGACCTAAGTTTCTGAAATCTTAAATCATTAGAAGAACTGACCTGAAATCACTCTGCATGTACACTTCTTTTATTAAGCACTAACAGTGCTCCATGATAGGAAATAATATGCCAGAGAAAATATCCTGAGAGCAGTAGGTAACAGCCATCAAGTTGGGAAGACAGCTTTATACACACTCCCTCTAACCCACACTACAGCTCCCTGTCTACACTGTGCAGAGAAGCAGGTTCACAAAGACCACTCTCAAATTACTCACATCAACACTGTGTTTAAGGGGAGGTGGGGTAATCCCAAGTCTTGAATCCCTAATTCTAAAACCAGAGTTCTGTATACTATACTACATGGCCTCTAAGGTTCTATGAGCCATAGTAAATGCCAAACTTCTTAGAGAAAACAAATTGCCAGTAATTAGAACTTGGCATCTGGAGCTGACGTCTCCTATATGACTAGAAAAATGTGACTCTCTGGAACACCATTTGTAGCCAGCCAATGCCAACTCCTCGGATCATTCATGAGGTTACTGGCCCACACAGAGCTCTGGCCAGATGCCTTTGCAGATATCCTTTATTTGTACATCATTGTGTGTAATCTAGCCATTAAGAGCAGGGATGCCAGACACAAATACCAGTTCTGCTGCTTTCTAGGGGTGCTATGTTGAGCAAATTACTTAACTTCTATCAGTCTCAGTTTCCTCCTCTGTAAAATTCATTATTGTGTCTATTTTGAAAGTCACTGTGAGAACTTAATGAGAAAACCCCAAGCACAGAGCATGGCACATAGTGAGTGCTTGATAATATTAGCCCTTGTATTAATGATATTGATAACTTTTGGTCAGACAGGCACTGTCCTAGATACTAGGGATACAACAGCAAACAAAATGATTCCTACCTTGCGGGAACTCAGAATCTTACAAGGGAGAAGATAAGAAAACCGCCATCATGGTACTGTGTGCCATGTTTCAGAATGGGGCAGCGCAATATGAGCATGTACAGAGGGGGTCCTAACCCAGTCACAGGTGGTCAAGGAAGGCTACCTCAAGACAATGCTTACTAATGCTGTGACCTGAAGGAGGAGAAAAAGTTGGCTCACCGGAGAAAAGGTAAGAAAGTGTCCCAGAAGAGGAGAAGGGCATGTGTAAAGGTCTCAAAAAAGAAGAGAGGGCTGGTACCTGCAAGACCCTGAGGGTGATTCACTGCAGCCAAAGGGCTTCAAGGCTCACCCCACACATCTAGGACAAGTAATATATCTCTTGTTATCCCCACTGTCCTATGGCTGTGCACACCAATGCCTTTGAAACAGACTTGAATTCATGACACAAAGTGAAGCCACCAAGTACCGTGCTTGGCTGACACTCCCTACAAATAAATTCTGGCCACTGCAGTGATTACACATAGGAAACACTGACTTCGCTTTTGGGAAGTCAAAATTTTCCTTAGGAAGTTATCAATGAAGCTTTTAAAACCATCATCTAAAATGTCTCCAAGTGTATTCTTACAGCTTTGATATGGCACACTATTAATCTGAGTTAGCCTCAGCCAGTGGTGGGAGTAGTGGAATGTGAAGCATTCCATGATGGGGTTTGGGGGAAGAAGCAGAGGTCTCTAAAGGGGGTGTGGGTGGAGGTCGGTCTAGGAATCCCAGTACTGGAGCTAGATTACTGCATCCAGGAGCTGATAAACACGTCTCTGCAGGGGGTGTGGATGGAGGTTGGTCCAGGAACCTCAGTACTGGAGATAGGTTACTGGATTTTGGGAGCTGACAAGCACATCTCCTGCAAGTGGTGTGGGGTGGAAGAAAGGGTGCAAAGGCAGGAAGTAGGGCAGTAAGCAAGTCCGAGGTTCTGTATCCATAAGTTATGCAAAAATATGTCCTAAATGTTCATCAAAGCAGGTAAATAAGGGAACTGGAAAAGGTAAGTCTAGGAAGATGTGGTTGAAATCAAAGAAGCCACAAAACCATTGAGAAGAAAATGACTATCTTCTGTTTCAGTGGAAATAAAAAATTCCAATGTTGAGTTCCAACTAGTTGGTTTTTGGTTTTTTAAAAATCTCTTTATTGTCCCTATTTGCACCTTCACAAAACCAAAACTCAAGGAACAAACTACTGATTTTGAATCATTTTCTGTAAATATTAAAGTAACATTTTCAAAAACATCATGAACATATAGAGATAATTTTGTGGATGCTACAATAGACAGAGACACTGACACATTTTCAAGAGGATATTGTACATTTCTCACAACCCAATTAATTCCTGAAAAATCTGACAAGAAAATCACTTCCAAGAAACATGTGATATGCTTAAGTCAACATGTTGTCCAAAATGTTTAGTTTGCTTTCAAGGAATAATTCAATTAAGCAGATCATTCTGGTCATCCTCACTACACCAAAGTAAGATGCTGATGCTTCCCAGTTGTGTGAAATGTTACCTGAAAGTTGGGAAACATGTTTAAAATAATTGGTACTTCCTTATGGAAACAAAACTATAAATATCATGGTGTCAGTTAAACTAAGGAATGCCAAGTTATGCAAAGCCACAAAATCTCTGAGAAGAAAATGATGATCTTTTGTCTCCGGGAAGAAAAAAAAAGCCCTAGAGTGAATTCCAGCGAGTTGTTAAAAATCTTACTATTGTCCCTGTTTCCACCACCACAAAACCAAAAGAAAGCTCAAAGAACAAACCATCTGATTTTGAATCATTTTCTATGAACATGAAAACTCAGCTTAAGTATTTTAAAATTCTTGTTCTAACTCATAATTCTGGATGCTGTATGATTTTGCTATTTCAGGTAAGTCAGTTTCAACTTATAGACATCCTCATTTACAAAAAAAAAAAAATCTCTTCTCAATTCTACCAATCTCTGCTAAGTTTCTTTAGCTGTTCTCATATAATAGCAATCCTATAAGTCATAAGAGGAGACTTTGGCGGAGTCCATCTAAAAATGTAACTATCTGAATATATAATTGTTTTAAATTTCCGTTGGATTTACTGTGCTCATTTCTTATAGGTGATTAATAATTGAAGTGTAACTTCATTCCTATGGTAATATCAGATTTGATGAATAGCAAATATTTATAGTAACAAAAGCTTGCCCAAAGAATATCAATTTTAAAATATATGAAGCAATTAAGGTTGTTGATGTAAGAAAAAATGTGTATTTTTATATTTCATCTGCAAATGTTTTTTCATCATGAAAAATCTGATGAAGACAGCATACTACAGATATGTAACAACTCTAGAAGCTAAATAGTTATCTTAACTTCCTACTTTATATTTAAATTTTATAAATAGGAAGTAATGTTCCCTGATCCAAGACGTAAGTACTTCTTTTCCATATTAAAAATGTACCTAATAAATATAAAATTGTATGTTCCTGTTTTGGTTTCAGTTTCTATGGGGCTTTGAGGGGCAGAGGTAGGAAGGGAAGGTAATATTTACAAAAGCTAGAATTACAAACTTTTTATAATTAGAAGAAAGTCTGTAAGCTATTGAAAAAAACTTCAGAGATTTACACTGAATCATTTAAGTAATTTCACTTTCTTGAAATAAACTGCTAGAGTTAAAATAAAATAAACAAGCAAAATCTAATCATATTCTACAAGTAGTTTCATCCATGAGAAAAATAATTTCCATTCATATTCTTCAATGCTCAAATCATAATAGATTTCTCTCATCTCCAACAAATTCCAGATTAGTATGCCATGTGGAAAGAGAACATATCTACCAATGTTCACTAAACTATATGTTTTGCAGGTTTGCAGCAATTACAGGATAATATCTTACAGATGAAGGAAACCTTTGCCAAACTAGCAATATTCCACTAATATGCTTATTTCACCAAATTCTTCACTCCAGATGTAAAGTTAAAAATCCACAGGTAAGTAATCAGCATCTCAGTTCACCCTAAGACAAGTCTATTTATACTAACTTTACTAAAAATATTTACTCTTGGGCCAGAAAAAGAACACTAAAAACTCTAAGTCGACATTTATTCTCTAAACTATTCAAACTTCATCATTCAAAATGGCTACCAGCTGGGAGCCAACTGCAGCCTGTTTCTCTAAAAGACCAACTCATTTGAGTTCTATTTTCCTTATATTAATAGAGAAATAAGGTCTGTCCCCCATGGAGGAGGCTGTTTAAAGTTATTTCATGAACTAATAATGGACTGGTAGTCAATTTGCTGCATTTCACCATGAAGGGAGCTAAGTGAGAAAAAAGCCAACTAAGCAGAGATGGGAAAGCAGTGAACTTCTCACTTGAGGGGGCGTCTAAAAGCTGAGGATGTTTATTTTGCTGAGACATTAGAGGGTTCTGCTAGATTTCATTGTAGTCCAAGAAAGGCCTCCTAATGATTCTGTTATTCATCATTATCAGAACAATTCCTCATGTGCACCTAGTATTTACATACATTTTCCATTTATTCCTCACAATAATTTGTACAGAGACAGAAACTTACTGTATAGCTGTGAAAATTAGGATTCAAAGAGGTTAAGTGGTGGCAAAGTCCAGCCAGAATCTAGGTCATGTGACTTCTTGTCAGGGAGGCTCTTTCTGCCTTACGTGGCTTATGACGGAAGCAGAAGGCACCACATACTTAAGGGGAGGTCACTCTGAAAGCTGCACCTCTCAGAACTCAGCCATGAATGCTGAAGTAACTGAGCAGCAGCAGAGAGGTTATTCTCAAATACTCCCTGCCTTATTAATGAGGAAATAACTCAGAGATATCCCCTAAATGGTTCCCAAACTAGGCTAGTGTCCCCACCCCCAGCCTAAACACATATGGAAAATATGGGAAGCATTTTGGTTGTTACAGTGATTAGGAGGTTTTAATGGAATGGCATCAAATGGCCAGGGCTGTAGTTGCTAAAGTCCAAACAGAGGACAGGACAAATCACTCCAAATGTCAATACAGATAGTCCACGCTTTACAAAGTTCCGATATGCATGAACTTCAGTTGCCACAGCTTGGTTGAAAAAACACCAGTCCCTCAAGAACGCATGTTTACATATCCACTACCGTGATATACAAACTGTGAGTTGTTGCATCAAATAGAAATTTCAATGCCAGCTCATCAGTCCATAAAACAATACATAAATAATAGGTCTCATCTAGATAAGGGACCAATCACATTCTCTTTTGAAGATTGTTGGCAACTGCTCATGACCCATCTGTTATCGGTTCTGCACAGACAGCAAAGCAAGTAGTCAAGATGACTCCTTGTCTTCCAGTCATAAAACTACATGGCATTTTACAAAAATGGGTAAATCAAAAGGGGAAACTGACCAACAAAGGTGAAAGTATAGCAAGGAAACAAACAGTGACAATGCTGGAAATGAAATCTGAATCAGAAGTCAATGAGAACAGGAGAAGGAGCTGATTGTGGGAATGCTGACATTGCCAATTATTTGAGAGAGTCCAGATGCTCAGCCAGAGGAACACAGTAGACACATTTATTGATATGAGCAAGGAAGGGGCTGTGACAAAAAAGATGGAGGAAGTGATGCCGATGAAAAACTTCACATTAAAGAAATTCTAGAAGAGATTTCACAACTTTGAAAGCACATAGGATGAAACACTGGAAGCTGATCCACACTCCTGAGTATGACAATTCCCCAAGGCTTACAAAAGATACTCTCTCCTTATTGTAAATTATACAACAAAAAGAAAGTTAGCGCTGTTCAAACTATTCTTGACAAGTTTTTGCAAAGAAATAATACATGTTAATTCTCAATGTTTCCAACATTTAAATCGCATACTGAATATTAGTTTTACTTTTAATTTTCCTATACATTTATGACTGACAATAAAAGAGACAATATTTTGGCAAAAAATTTTAAAGGTTACAGATCACTAAATTTTCCTATTGATTGATGAGACTGTCTTGTACAGTTTCAACTTGCATAGTCATTTTGATGTCTCTATAGATCATGCCAAGTGAAGACAACCTTTCATGCTTCACTAAAAATTAGCTTCAAACTGGTCCACACTACAGGTAGGCTTAGCTAATTTATCTCAAAAGTTTAGAGAACTCCTACATATCAATGAAAACCTAGTTCAAATGTGCCTTCCACTAAGAAAACTCCTCCAAAACTATCTAAATCAGAGGTCACCTATGTCTGTCTATCTCTCTCGTTCTCATACTCACTTTGTTATGGCAGCATTATAGTGCTTATTTCTTAGTTTATTTTAATAATATCGCTAACAAGTTGGACTCCTGGTGGCCAACTTGTTAAACCCTTAGAATCTAGCACATAGGATCTCATTAAGTATCATTAGAGTAAATTTAATGATACAGTGATGAAGGAGATAACATGAAGAGAACAGAAGAGGTAACAATTATGTAAGGCTTTCCAATTAAATGGCACATGGTCTATCATAGAGTATAGATGTGAAGTCAGGGCTCTATCTTCAATGTCTCTTTAAACTCTTTCAACAAATGGTATTTCTGCTTACCAGAATAAGTGAAACTAAGTGAATACAAAATGAATATTCATTATATGAAAGTAAGTCCTAATTTGCTGACAGGATTAATTCTCCCAAAAAATATGTGCATGATAATGAGAAAGAAACCCTCCAAGCAAAATGCAGGCAGTGGTGGGGTGAGTGCAGTGAGTCAGTGGCAAACTGGGCCAAGTGTGAGCTGTGGAAAATGGGATGCCTCAGTTCTGTTGTTCCCATTTCAACCTTCTGCTGATACAGGCTCAGAGTGGCCACATCCACCCATTTTAAAAGAGCAGCCAGAAATCTAGAGTTTTGTGTTAAATTTCCTGATTTCTAAATGTTGGCACCTATTTCCATTATGCAAAAACCACTTTGTGAGCCACCTCTGCTCCAAACCAAAGAGAATTTTCATGGGATGTGGCTGGGTTATTTATGACAGCCTATAATGTTAGTGAAGAATAGGTCTTGGGGGTCCCCTGGGACATAAAGGTATGTGATTCTAAAAGCTACTTCATTCTCCAAAGAATAACTGAATAACTCCTCAGAAATTTTTTTTTTTTTTTTGAGACGGAGTTTTGCTCTTGTTACCCAGGCTGGAGTGCAATGGCGCAATCTCGGCTCACCGCAACCTCTGTCTCCTGGGTTCAGGCAATTCTCCTGCCTCAGCCTCCTGAGTAGCTGAGATTACAGGCACACGCCACCATGCCCAGCTAATTTTTTGTATTTTTTAGTAGAGACGGGGTTTCACCATGTTGACCAGGATGGTCTCGATCTCTTGACCTCGTGATCCACCTGCCTCGGCCTCCCAAAGTGCTGGGATTACAGGCGTGAGCCACCGCGCCCGGCCCACTCCTCAGAAATATTAACCAGATCTTTTATCAGATCTCATGGGCAGCTATAAAGAGATTTATGAAACTTGAACTATCAAAGTATAACTTGTATGTAACTTGAGTACAACACTGTATGACTGAGACAACATAAATAATTCCTGGAGATCTACTGTACAGCACAATGCCTGGAGATAACCACACTGTACTGTATATTTAATTTGCTAAGTGGGTAGATTAATACATGAAGTATTTTTGTGAGAAAAAACAAATTAATAAAGAGGACAGGAGGAAACTTTTGGAGAGGGCAGATAGCTTGTGGTGATGGTCTCATGGATATATACTTATTTCCAAACTCAGCAAGTTGTATACATTAAATATGTACAGCTTCTTATGTCAATTATCCTCAATAAAGTCTTTTTTAAAAATAAAACTAAACAAACAACTTGGAAGAGAAACTGAAAAATCAAGCTACCAAACCTTGAATGCAATTTTCTATTCTCTAATTTTTCATAAGCCTAGTTACTCCAGTTACTATAGATTCATATACCTTTTTTAGGGAATATATTCTACTACCCAACTCAGTTCATCTTCTTAAAGCAAATGACCCTACTTAGCTTAGTAAGTCCTGATGGCATCTATGCTGATAAGTAATAAGAGATCAGCACAATAACTGAGATCTATAATGGCAATACTGAGACATCAAAAAGAGATAAACTTTTATGTAGGCTCTACTGGGTAAGCAGGCAGGGAGGTAAGAACTAGGTTTGAGAAAGGTGCTTCCAGATAAAGAGTAAATACTGAAAGGAGGTATGTACTGCCATAACAATTCCAAATGCCAGTGGATGAACACAACAAAAGTTCATTTCTTTCCCATGTTAAATAGCCTACATGGGTCAACAAGAGGCTCAGCTCCATAAAGTCACTCAGGGACTCAAGCTAATGGAGGTCCTTCCAATTTATAGCTGCCCATCTGGAATCCATGGTCCCTTTAGTCTCCCCATGGGAGAAAAACAGGAATAATGCTGCACAGATTTTTTTTTTTTTTTTTTTTTTGAGACAGAGTCTTGCTCTGTCACCCAGACGGAGTGCAGTGGCATCATCTTGGCTCACTGCAACATCTGCCTCCCAGGTTGAAGTGATTCTCCTGCCTCCGCCTCCTGAGTAGGTGGGACTACAAGTGCCTGCCACTGCACCTGGCTAATTTTTGTACTTTTAGTAGAGATGAGGTTTCACCATATTGGTCAGGCTGGTCTCGAACTCCTGACCTTGTGATCCGCCCACCTCAGTCTCCCAAAGTGCTAGGATTACAGGCATAAGTCACCGCGCCTGGCCAGAATCCTGCATAGATCTTTTACTGCCATGTCCTGTAAGAAAAATACATCTCCTTGACAGCCCACTATCCATCACGAGACACATGCCTGTGGCAACTCAAAGGGTGATGGGAAATGCAGAAAGCTATTAGAATATTTGGTGGGCATGACTACCTTTGCCAGAAAGGTGTAGGGGTGTGGGGAGGGAATAAGGAAGCGGGTGTATGTATGAATGTATTTTATTAATATTCCATTGCACAGTAGCCCAAAGTTTACCTAACTCCCACCTTTTAATGCTGTATCATATTCCTTAATGAAGAAAAAGTAAAAATCATGTTTATGGTGAAACATATACTCTACGTAAAAAGGTCAGAATAATTTTGATTACTTCTTATCCCACACAGGTCCTTTCCCTGAATTATATCAAATTTATAATGCATCAAGTTGAAATACTGGTCCAGAGCACTTCATGAGCTCTAAAACTGAAAAGTGTCACATGCTTCAACCACCCAAACCTTATCCATCTAAACAATTTTGATGAAGTCAGATCAAATGGTAAAAGGGAGAATTAGCTGGGAAATGAGGAAAGTATCAGTACTCACCTTACACCACCAGGGATTGTTCCACTAACTCTTGTCCTCAGCACCTTGTGAATCAGTGGACTGAATGTCTGCTCTGCTTTGATTTTTAAAAACTGGCCAAATCTATACTATAACCTTTCAAACTAACAAATTTACAGAAGGGGTTTGAAAATACTGAAGAATTCAAGAACACTATCTCTTACTTTTTTCCTTTAAAATACATATTGATCCTTTCAGAATCCAGACTCACAAATGCAACCTCTGAAGCAAGTCTCTGCTATTCCACTGGCTCCCTGGACATGTTTAAACTGCACTCAAACTTCTGTGCACAAGTGGACATTTAAACTGTCTATGCAGAATCCTGGAATCAACCTGATTATCTCAAGAGGGATGCCACTCCCATTCCCACAGGTTGATTTAAGAATAGGCATGTGATCCAGTCTGGGCCACAGACAAGGGAGAAGAAGTCTGATGGAAGCTTTTGAAAATGAAGCTTTCTGGCTTTATAGGAGAATTACTGAATAAGTTCTTTCTTTCCTTTATTAGATGTAAACAAAGGCACAGGTAACCCCTGGTGCTATAGGCTCCACCCATAACACATGAGGAGTACCAACCATCAATGTGAAAGGTAGACAGAGTCAGAAAACATCTGGACCCTGGATCCTAGATCCTCGATGACATCGCAGAAAAGTTCTTGATCATTGACATCAAGAAGGTGTTTTTCTTTCTTCACACAAGTCTTTTTTTAAAATTACAATTTAAGTTCTGGGAAACATATGTAGAATGTGCAGGTTTGTTACACAGATATACATATGCCAAGGTGGTTTGCTGCACCCATCAACCCGTCCTCTACAGGTATTTCCCATAATGTTATCCCTCCCCTTGCTCCCCACCCTGCCAACAGGCCTTGGTGTGTGAGGTTCCCTTCCCTGTGCCCATATGTTCTCATTGTTCAACTCCCACTTACCAGTGAGAACATGCGGCATTTGGTTTTCTCTTCCTGTGTTACTGTGCTAAGAATGATGGTTTCCAGCTTCATCCATGCCCCTGCAAAGGACGTGAACTCATTCTTATTTATGGCTGCACGGTATTTTTTGAGATGAAGTCTCACTCCGTTGCCCAAGCTGGAGTGCAGTGGTGCAATCTCAGCTCACTGTAACCTCCACCTCCCGAGTTCAAGTGACTCTCCTGCCTCAGCCTCCCTAGTAGCTGGGAGTACAGGTACCTGCAACCCATGCCTGGCTAATTTTTATATTTTTAGTAGAGATAGGATTTCGCTATGTTGGCCAGGATGGTCTTGAACTCCTGACCTGTTGATCCACCCACCTCAGTGTCCCAAAGTGCTGGGATTACAGGTGTGAGCCACCACGCCTGGCCCATATCTTCTTTATCCAGTCTGTCACAGATGAGCATTTAGGTTGTTTCCAAATCTTTGCTATTGTGAATAGTGATGCAATAAACATGCGAGTACATGTGTCTTTACAGTAGAGTAATTTATACTCCTTTGGTTATATACCCAGTAATGGGATTGCTAGGTCAAATGGTATTTTAGTTCTAGATCCTTGAGGAATTGCCACACTGTCTTCCACTATGACTGAACTAATTTACACTCCCACCAACAGTGAAAAGCATTTGAATTTTTCCATATTCTCTCCAGCATCTGTTGTTTCCTGACTTTTTAATGATTGCCAGTCTAACTGGCGTGAGATGTTATTTCATTCTGGTTTTGATTTCCATTTCTCTAATGACCAGTGATGATGAGCATTTTTTCATATGTTTGTTGCCCATATTAATGTCTTCTTTTGAAAAGTATCTATTCATATCCTTAGCCCACTTTTTGATGGGATTGTTTTTTTCTTGCAAATTTGCTTGAGTTCCTTGTAGAGTCTGGATATTAGCCCTTTGTCAGAATGATAGAATGCAAACATTTTCTCCCATTATGCGGGCTGCCTGTTCACTCTGACGACAGTTTCTTTTGCTGTGCAAAAGCTCTTTAGTTAGATCTCATTTGTCAATTTTGGCTTTTGTTGTCATTGTTCTTGGTGTTTTAGTCATGAAGTCTTGGCCTTGCCTATGCCTGAATGCTATTGCCTAGGTTTTCTTCTAGGGTTTTTATGGTTTTAGCTCTTATGTTTAAATCTTTAATCCATCTTGAGTTAACTTTTGTATATGGTGTAAGGAAGGGGAATAGTTTCTTTATATATATACACACACACATATATATATATATATGCACTTTAGGTTCTGGGGTACATGTGCATTGTTACATAGGTACATACATGGCAATGTGGTTTGCTGCCTCCATCCCCGTCACCTACATCTGGCATTTTTCCCCATGTTATCCCTTCCCAACCTTCCTACCCACAGCTGTCCATCCCCTATTCCCTGCCAACAGACCCCAGTGTGTGATACTCCCATATCTGTGTCCATGTGTTCTTATTGTTCAACACCCGCCTATGAGTGAGAACATGAGGTGTCTGATTTTCTGTTCTTGTGTCAGTTTGCTGAGAATGATGGTTTCCAGATTCATCCATGTCCCTACAAAGGACACGAACTCATTGTTTTTTCTGGCTGCATATTATTCCATGGTGTCTATGTGCCACATTTCCTTTGTCCAGTCCATCATTGATGGGCATTTGCATTGGTTCCAGGTCTTTGCTATTGTAAACAGTGCCACAATGAACATATGTGTGCATGTGTCTTTATAACAGAACGATTTATAATCCTTTGGATATGTACCCAGTAATGGGATTGCTGGGTCAAATGGAATTTCTATTTCTAGGTCCTTGAAGAATCGTCACACTGTTTTCCACAATGGTTGAATTAATTTACACTCCCACCAACAGTGTAAAAGTGTTCCTATTTCTCCATATCCTCTCCAGCATCTGTTGTCTCCAGATTTTTTAATGATCGCCATTCTAACTGGTGTGAGATGGTGTCTCAATATGGTTTTCATTTGCATTTCTCTAATGACCAGTGATGATAAGCTTTTTTTTCCTATGTTTATTGGCTGCATAAATCTCTTCTTTTGAAAAGTGTCTGTTCATGTCTTTTGCCCACTTTTGAATGGGTTTGTTTGTTTTTTTCTTGTAAATCTGTTTTAGTTTTTTGTAGAATCTGGATATTAGACCTTTGTCAGAAGGACAGATTGCAAAAATTTTTTCCCATTCTGTTGGTTGCCAGTTCACTCTAATGATTGTTTCTTTTGCTGTACAGAAGCTCTGGAGTATAATTAGGTCCCATTTGTGTATTTTGGCTTTTGTTGCCAATGCTTTTGGTGTTTCAGTCATGAAGTCCTTGCCTATGCCTATGTCCTGAATGGTTCTGCCCAGGTTTTCTTCTATAGTTTTTAAGGTGCTAGGTCTTATGTTTAAGTCTTTAATCCATCTGGAGTTAATGTTAGTGTAAGGTGTCAGGAAGGGGTCCAGTTTCTGCTTTCTGCACATGGCTACCCACTTTTCCCAACACCATTTATTAAACAAGGAATCCCTTCCCCATTGCTTTTGTCAGGTTTGTCAAAGATGAGATGGTTGTAGATGTGTGGCGTTACCTCTGAGGCCTCCGTTCTGTTCCACTGGTCTATATCGCTGTTTTGGTACCAGTACCATGTTGTTTTGATTACTGTAGCCTTGTAGTATAGTTTGAAGTCAGGTAAAGTGATGCCTCCAGCTTTGTTCCTTTTGCTTAGAATTGTCTTGGCTATGTGGGCTCTCTTTTGGTTCCAAATGAAGTTTAAGGTGGCTTTTTCCAGTTCTGTGATGAGGGTCATAGGTAGCTTGATGGGGATAGTGTTGAATCTATAAATTACTTTGGGCAGTATGGCTATTTTCACAATATTGATTCTTCCTAACCATGAGCATGGAATGTTTCTCCATCTGTTTGTGTCCTCTCTTATTTCCTTGAGCAGTGGTTTGTAGTTCTCCTTGAAGAGGTCCTATACATCCTTTTAAGTTGTATTCCTAGATCTATTGTTCTCTTTGTAGCAATTGTGAATGGCAGTTCATTCTTGATTTGGCTCTCTTTAAGTCTGTTATTGGTGTACAGGAATTCTTGTGATTTCTGCACATAGATTTTATATCCTGAGACTTTGCTGAAGTTGCTTATCAGTTTCAGGAGATTTTCGGCTGAGACGATGAGGTCTTCTAAATATACAATCATGTCATCTGCAAATAGAGACAATTTGACTTCCTCCTTTCCTAACTGAATACTTTTCATTTCTTTTTCTTGCCTGATTGCTCTGGCTAGAACTTCCAATAGTATATTGAATAGGAGTGGTGAGAGAGGACATCCTCGTCTAGTGCCAGATTTCAAAGGGAATGCTTCCAGTTTTTGTCCATTCAGTATGATATTGGCTGTGGGTTTGTCATAAATAGCTTTTATTGTTTTGAGATACGTTCCATTGATACCTAGTTTATTGAGAGTTTTTAGCATAAAGAGCTGTTGAATTTTGTTGAAGGTATTCTCTGCATCTATTGAGATAATCATGTAGTTTTTGTCTTTGGTTCTGTATGTGGTGGATTACGTTTAGAGACTTGCGTATGTTGAACCAGACTTGCATCCCCAGGATGAAGCCTACCTGATCGTGATGGATAAGCTTTTTGATGTGCTGTTGCAATCGGTTTGCCAGTACTTCAATGAAGATTTTTGCATCTATCTTCATCATGGATACTCGCCTAAAGTTTTTTTGTTGTTGTTGAGTCTCTGCTGGATTTTGGTATCAGGATGATGTTGGTCTCATAAAATGATTTGAGAAGGATTCCCTTTTTTTGGATTGCTTGGATCAGTCTTAGAAGGAGTGGTATCAGCTCCTCTTTGTATGTGTGGTAGAATTCGGCTGTGAACCCATCTGGACCTGGGCTTTTTTTGGTTGGTAAGCTATTAATTGCTACCTCAACTTCAGACCTTGTTATTGGTCTATTCAGGGTTTCAACTTCTTCCTGGTTTAGGCTTGGGAGGGTGCCAGTGTCCAGGAATTTATCCATTTCTTCCAGGTTTACTGGTTTATACGCATAGAGTTGTTTGTAGTAATCTCTCATGGTAGTTTGTATGTCTGCAGAATCAGTGGTGATATCCCCTTTATTGTTTTTTTATTGCATCTACTTGATTCTTCTCTCTTTTCTATTAATTTGGCTAGTGGTCTATTTTGTTGATCTTTTCAAAAAACCAGCTCCTGGATTTATTGATTTTTTGGAAGGTTTTTTATGTCTCTATCTCCTTCAGTTCTGCTCTGATCTTGGTTACTTCTTGTCTTCTGCCAGCTTTTGAGTTTTTTTGATCTTACTCCTCTAGCTCTTTCAATTTTGATGATAGGTTGTCTATGTTAGATCTTTCCTTGCTTCTCATGTGTGCATTTATTGCTATAAATTTCCCTCTAGACACTACTTTAAAGGTGTCCCAGAGATTCTGGTATATTGTGTATTCGTTCTCATTGGTTTCAAAGAACATCTTTATTTCTGCCTTCATTTCATTGTTTATCCAGTCAACGTTCAGGAACCAGTTGTTCAGTTTCCATGAAGTTGTGCAGTTCTGAGTTAGTTTCTGAATCCTGAGTTCTAATTTGATTGGACTGTGGTCTGAGAGACTGTTTGTTATGATTTCCGTTCTTTTGCATTTGCTGAGGAGTGATTTACTTCCATGTATGTGGTCAATTTTAGAGTAGGTGTGATGTGGTGCTGAGAAGAATGTATATTCTGTGGATTTGGGGTGGAGAGTTCTGTAGATGTATATTAGGCTTGCTTGGCTCAGATCTGAGTTCAAGTTCTGAGTATCTTTGTAATTTTCTGTCTTGTTAATCCATCTAATATTGACAGTGGAGTGTAAAAGTCTCCCACTATTATTGTGTGGGAGTCTAAGTCTCTTTGTAAATCATTAAGAACTTGCTTTATGTATCTGGGTGCTCCTGTATTGGGTGCGCATATATTTAGGATCGTTAGCTCTTCTTGTTGCATTGATCCTTTTAACATTATGTAATGCCCTTCTTTGTCTCTTTTGATCTTTGTTGCTTTAAAGTCTATTTTATTAGAGACTAGGATTGCAACTCATGCTTTTCTTTTGCTCTCCATTTGCTTGGTAAATCTTCCTCCATCCCTTTATTTTGATCCTATGTGTGTCCTTGCCTGTAAGATGGGTTTCCTGGATACAGCACATCAATGAGTTTTGATTTTTTTTTTTTTTTTTTTTGAGACGGAGTTTCGCTCTTGATACCCAGGCTGGAGTGCAATGGCGCGATCTCGGCTCACTGCAACCTCCGCCTCCTGGGTTCAGGCAATTCTCCTGCCTCAGCCTCCTGAGTAGCTGGGATTACAGGCACACGCCACCGTGCCCAGCTAATTTTTTGTATTAGTAGAGACGGGGTTTCACCATGTTGACCAGGATGGTCTCGATCTCTTGACCTCGTGATCCACCCGCCTCGGCCTCCCAAAGTGCTGGGATTACAGGCTTGAGCCACCGCGCCCGGCGAGTTTTGATTTTTTATCCAATTTGCCAGCCTGTGTCTTTTAATTGGGGCATTAGCCCATTTACATTTAAGATTAATATTATTATGTGTGAATTTAATCCTGCCATTTTGATGCTAGCTGGTTGATTTGGCCATTAGTTGATGCTGTTTCTTTATTGTGCTGATGCTCTTTACCATTTGGTACATTTTTGGAGTGGCTTGTACTGGTTGTTCCTTTCTATGTTTAGTGCTTCTTTCAGGAGCTCTTGTAAGGCAGGCCTGGTGGTGACAAAATCTCTCAGCAATTGCTTATTCCTAAAGGATTTTATTTCTCCTTCGCTTATGAAGCTTAGTTTGGCTGGATATGAAATTTGAGGTTGAAAGTTCTTTTCTTTAAGGATGTTGAAAATATTGGCCCTCACTCTCTTCTGGCTTACTGTAGGGTTTCTGCTGAAAGATTCACTGTGAGTCTGATGGGCTTCCCCTTGTGGGTAACCCAACCTTTCTCTCTGGCTGCCCTTAGCATTTTTTTCCTTCATTTCAACCCTGGTGAATCTGACGATTATGTGCTTTGGGGCTGCTCTTCTTGAGGAATATCTTTGTGGTGTTCTCTGTATTTCATGGACTTGAATAGTGGCCTGCCTTGCTAGTTTGGGGAAGTTCTCCTGGATAATATCCTGAAGAGTGTTTTCCAGCTTGGATTCATTCTCTCTGTCACATTCAGGTATACCTATCAAACGTAGATTAGGTCTTTTCACATAATCCCGTATTTGTTGGAGGCTTTGTTCATTTCTTTTCACTCTTTTTTCTCTAATCTTGGCTTCTTGTTTTATTTCATTGCGTTGATCTTCAATCGCTGATATCCTTTCTTCTGCTTGGTCAATTCAGCTATTGAAACTTGTGTATGCTTCGCGAAGTTTTCGTGTTGTTTTTCAGCTCCATCAGGTCATTTGTGTTCTTCTCTAAGCTGTTTATTCCCATTAGCATTTCGTCAAACCTTTTTTCAAGGTTCTTAGTTTCTTTGCATTGGGTTAGAATATGTTCTTTTAGCTCAGACAAGTTTGTTATCACCCCCCTACTGAAGCCTGTTTCTGTCAATTCATCAGACTCATTCTCCATTCCACTTTGTTCCCTTGCTGGCGAGGAGTTGTCATCACTTAGAGGAAGAGAGGCGTTCTGGTTTTGGATGTTTTCCTCCTTTTTGCACTGATTTCTTCCTATCTTTGTGGATTTATCTACCTGTGGTCTTTGTAGTTGGTGACTTTCGGATGGGTTCTCTGAGTGGATGTCCTTTTGGTTGATGATGAAGTTACTTCTTTCTGTTTTTTAGTTTTCCTTCTAACAGTAAGGCCCCTCTGCCGTATGACTGCTGGTGGTCCACTCCAGACCCTGCTTGCCTGGTTATCACCTGTGGCGACTGCAGAACAGTAAGGGTTGCTGCCAGTTTCTTCTTCTGTTATTTTCATCCCAGAAGGGTACCTGCCAGATGTCAGCCTGAGCTCTCCTTTATGAGGTGTCTCTCTGGATATATGGGGATCGGGGAGCTGCTTGGGGAGACAGTCTGTCCCTTATAGGAGCTAAAGTGCTGAGCTGTGAGCTCCGTTGTTCTGTTCAGAGCTGCTGGGCAGATACGTTTAAGTCTGCTGCAGTGGAACTCGTTAACCATCCTTTTTCCCAGGTGCTCTGTCCTGGGAAGGTGAGGCTTTATTTATAAGTTCCTGATGTGCTGCTGCCTTTTTTCAGAGATGCCCTGCCCAGCAAGGAAGTAGTCTAGTCTCAGTTTGCCTGCAGAGGCATTGCCGAGCTGCCATGCGCTCTGCACAGCTGCTGTGTGAACTTCCTTGCATTTTAGTTTATTAGAGGTATAGTTAGAACTGACTTGGTAATGGTAGTCTGCCTCGGTAATGGCAGACTGCCTCTGTAATGGGGGACTGCCTCGGTAATGGTGAACTGCCTCAGTAATGGCAGACTGCCTCAGTAATGGCGGACTGCCTCGGCAGTGGTGGACTGCCTCGGTAATGGCGGATGCCCTTCTCCCCACAGAGCTGGACCATCCCGGATCCAGCTTCGCTTGCTGTGAAATTCTCAATCCAGAGCATTTCAGAATGCTGGTCTTTATAGGGGTGGGACCCGCTGAGCCAGATCTCCTGGCTCCCTGTTTAAGCCCCCTTTTTTTCAGTTGAATGGGCAGCTCTGTCTCCCAGACGTTCCAGGCGCCCGTTGAAACAGCCACCCAGATTTGTGTGAGTTTTTGTGTGAAGACCCACAGCACCAGCTGATACAGCCATGCTGGAAACTGGTGGCGCTTTTCAGCCCAGGAATCTCCTGGTCTGTGGACAGTAATAACTCATTTGGAAATGCAGTGATCACTCATCCTCTGCATTGTTCTTGCTGGGAACTGCACTCCAGAGCTGTTCCTATTTGGCCACCTTGGATCCTCTCAAGAGTTTCAATTTTCTGCATGTGGCTATCCAGTTTTCCCAACACCATTTATTAAATAGAGAATCCTTTCCCCATTGCTTTTGTCAGGTTTGTCAAAGATCACATGGTTGTAGACATGTGGCATTATTTCTGAGGCCTCTATTCTGATCCATGGGTCTATATATCTGTGTTGATAGCAGTATCATGCTGTTTTGGTTACTGTAGCCTTGTAGTATAGTTTGAAGTGAGGAAGCAAGATGCCTCCAGCTTTCTTTATGCTTACATTTGTCTTGGCTGTACTGGCTCTTTTTTGGTTTCCTAAGTAACTTTTTCTAATTCTGTGAATAAAGTCAATGCTAGCTTAATGGGAATAGCATTGAATCTATTACTTTGGGCAGTATGGACATTTTCACAATACTGATTCTTCATATCCATGAGCATGGAGTGTTTTTCCATTTGTGTCCTCTCTTATTTCCTTGAGCAGTGGTTTACTGTTCTCCTTGAAGAGGTCCTTCACATCCCTTTTATGTTGTATTACTAGGTATTTCATTCTCTTTGTAGCAATTGTGAGTAGGAGTTCACTCATGATTTGGCTATTTGTCTGTTATTGGTATATAGGAATGCTCGTGATTTTTATACATTGATTTTGTATCCTGAGACTTTGCTGAAATTGCTTATCAGCTTAAGGAGATTTGGGACTGAGAAGATGGGATTTTGTAAATATACAATCATGTCATCTGCAAACAGCGATGGTTTGACTTCCTCTCTTCCTATTTCAATACCCCTTATTTCTTTCTCTTGCCTGACTGCCCTGGCCATAACTTCCAATAGTATGTCAAATAGGAGTGGTGAGGGAATGTATCCTTATCTTGTGCCACTTTTCAAATAAAATGCTTCCCACTTTTGCCCATTCCATATGTTACTGGCTGTGGGTTTGTCATAAATAGCTCTTATTTTGAGATACGTTCCATCAATACCTAGTTTATTGAGTGTTTGTAGCATGAAGGGGTGTTGAATTTTATCAAAGGTCTTTTCTGCATTTATTGAGATAATCATGTGTTTTTTGTCACTGGTTCTGTTTATGTGATGGATTGCATTTATTGGTTTGCATGAACCAGCCCTGCATCCCAGGGATGAAGCCAACTTGATCATGGTGAATAAGCTGTTTAATGTGCTGCTGAATCCAGTATTTTATTGAGGACTTTCACATCGATGTTCATCAGGGATATTGGCCTGAAATTTTCTTTTTTTGTTGTTGTTGTGTCTCTGCCAAGTTTTGGTATCAGGATGATACTGGCTTTATAAAATGAGTTAAGGAGGAGTCTCAATTTTCTATTGTTTGGAATAGTTTCAGAAGGAAGGGTACAAGCTCCTCATTGTACCTCTGGTAGAATTTTGCTATGAATCTGGTCCTGGGCTTTTTTTGGTTGGTAGGCTATTAATTACTGCCTCAATTTCAGAACTTGTTATTGGTCTATTCAGGGATTTGACTTCTTTCTGGTTTAGTCTTTGGAGAGTGTATATGTTCAGGAATTTATCCATTTCTTCTAGATTTTCTAGTTTATTTGGGTAGAGGTTGTTATAGCATTCTCTGGTGGTAGTTTGTATTTCTGCGGGATCAATGGTGATCTCCCCTTTATCACTTTTAATTGTGTCTGTTTGATTTTTCTCTCTTTCCTTCTTTATTAGTCTAGCTAGCAGTCTATCTGTGGTGTTAATTTTCTCAAAAAAACCAGCTCCTGATTCATTGATTTTTTTGAAGTGTTCTTTGTGTCTCAACCTCCTTCAGTTCTGCTCTGATCTTAGTTATTTCTTGTCCTCTGCCAGCTTTTGAATTTGTTTGCTCTTGCTTCTCTAGATCTTTAGTTGTGATGTTAAGGTGTCAATTTTAGATCTTTTCCATTTTTCCTGTGGGCATTTATGCTATAAATTTCCCTCTAAACACTGCTTTAGCTGTGTCTCAGAGATTCTGGTACGTTGTATCTTTGTTCTCATTGGTTTCAAAGAACATCTTGATTTCAGCCTTAATTTTGTTATTTACCCAGCAGTTACTCAGGATCAGGTTGGTAGCAGTTTCTATGTAGTTGTGCAGTTTTGAGTGAGTTTTTTAATCCTGAGTTCTAATTTTATTGCACTGTAGTCTGAGGGACTGTTAATGATTTCTGTTCTTTTGCATTTGCTAAGGAGTATTTTACTTCCAATTAGGTCAATTTTAGAATAAATGCTATGTGGTGCTGAGAAAAATGTATATTCTGTTGATTTGGGGTGGAGAGTTCTGTAGATGTCTATTAGGTCCTCTTGGTGCAGAGCTGAGTTCAAGCCCTGAATATCCTTGTTAATTTTCTGTCTCGTTAATCTGTCTAATATTGACAGTAGAGTGTTAAAATCTCCCACTATTATTCTGTGGGAGTCTAAGTCTCTTTGTAAATCATTAAGAACTTGCTTTATGAATCTGGGTGCTCCTGTATTAGGCGCATATATATTTAGGATAGTTAGCTCTTTGTGTTGTATCAATCCCTTTACCATTATGTAATGCTCTTTTCTTTTTTGATCTTTATTGGTTTAAAGTCTGTTTTATCAGAGCCTAGGATAGCAACTCCTACTTTCTTTTGCTTTCCATATGCTTGGTAAATCTTCCTCCATCCCTTTATTTTGAGCCTATGTGTGTCTTTGCATGTGAGATGGGTCTCCTGAATACATCACACCAATGGGTCTTGACTCTTTATCCAATTTGTCAGTCTGTGTCTTTTAATTGGGGCATTTAGCCCATTTACATTTAAGGTTAACATTATTATGTATAAATCTGATCCTGTCATTATGATGTTTGCTGGTTATTTTGCCCAGTAGTTGATGTAGTTTCTTAACAGTGTCAATCGTCTTTACATTTTGATTTGTTTTTGCAGTGGCTGGTACCAGTTTTTCCTTTCCATGTCTGGCATTTGCCAGATGCAAGCTGGAGCTCTTCTGTATGAGGTTTCTGTCAACTCCTGCTGGGAGGTGTCTCCCTGTCAGGAGGCACGAGGGTCAGGGACCCACTTGAGGAGGCAGTCTTTCCTTTAATATAGCTCGAGCACTGTGCTGGGAGATCCACTGCTCTCTTCAGAGCTGGCAGGCAGAAATGTGTAAGTCTGCTGAAGCTATGTCCACAGGTGCCCCTTCCCCCAGGTACTTTGCCCCAGGGAGATGGGAGTTTTATCTATAAGCCCCTGACTGGGACTGCTGCTTTCTTTCAGAGACGCCCTGCCCAGAGAGGAGGAATCTACAGAGGCCGTCTGGCTATAGAGGCTTTGTGTAAGCCTCAGTAATGGCAGATGGCTTTCCCCCAACCAAGCTCAAGCATCCCAGGTTGACTTCAGACTGCTGCGCTAGCAACAAGAATTTCAAGCCAGTGGATATTAGTTTGATGGGCTCTGTGTGGGTGGGATCTGCTGAGCAAGACCACTCAGCTCCCTGGCTTCAGCCCCCTTTCAAGGACAGTAAATAGTTCTGTCTCACTCAAGTTCCAGGTGGCACTGGGATATGAAAAAAAAAAAAAAAAATCCCTGCAGCTACCTCAGTGTCTGCCCAAACAACTGACCAGTTTTGTGCTTGAAACCCAGGGCCCTGGTCGTGTAGGCACCCGAGGGAATCTCCTGGTCTGCAGGTTGCAAAGACAGTGGGAAAAGTGAAGTATCTGGGCTGGATAGCACCATCCCTCACTCATGGTTTCCCTTGGCTAGGGGAGGGAGTTCTCTGACCCCTTATGCTTTCTGGGTATGGCAACGCCTCACCCTGCTTCTGCTTGTCCTCCATGGGCTACACCCACTGTCTAACCAGTCCCAGTGAGATGAGCCAGGTATCTTAGTTGGAAATGCAGAAATCATCCACCTTCTGCACTGGTCCTGCTGGGAGCTGCAGACCAGACCTGCTCCTATTCAGCCATCTTGCCTGGGAATCCCCCATGTCTTTTTAAATTCTAAAATGTTTAATTATCAAGTAAAGATGGGATATATTCAAGGTATATAAAATCATGTTTGGTATATGTTTACATTCTGTACTAATTACCATAATCTAATTAATTAACACAACCATCACCACTCATGCTGTACACCAGAACTGGGTTCCTCTTATAATTGAAAGTTTGTACCCTTTGACCCAAATCTCCGTGTTTCCTCTAGCCCACTTGGCAGCCACAGTTCTACCCTCTTCTGTAAGTCTGATTATTTTATATTCCACAAACAAGTCACATCACATGATATCTGCCTTTCTATGTCTGGTTTATTTCACTTAGCATAATGTCCTTGAGGTTTATCCCAGTTGTTGTAAATTGCAGGATTTCCTTCTCCTTTATGGCTAAATATTGTTTTATTGCATATACATACCATTATTTCTTTATCCATTCATATTCCAGAGCTTCTTGATCAACTAGTCCAAAACCCAGTGTACTTCTGCACTTTTCAGTAATATGAGCCAATACACAGTCGTGTTATTGATGCCAGTCTGTTATTTGAGGCTAAATGCATCCTATTGGATACTCCTTTCAAATCAGCTCTTCCTTTTGACTTCCATGCTTTTCTCAGACATTTGTGTTCAAACCCTTGTTCTCTCCTAGCTTTTCCTCCAACTGTCTTCACCCCACACCACAACCATATCTAATAAGTTGCACAGACCTAGTGATTCCCTCTCCAAAACCATGTCCATAATCCAAGACAATCTTCTATCCAGATAATTACCACTCATGAGCACTTACACAGAGGATTTCATGCTTGGTTGTGGTACATACAGCCTTTTCTCACACAAGTCGTTACTTTGATATTTCCCTCCCTTAATTACAATGTCTCCCAGAGGTAAATTATTGTCTTTTAGGAGGCAAAAACTCTTCAGCCTAACATTGAAGATTATCCATAACCAGGCCACAACCAGCCTCTTAAGTTTTACTTCTCTCATGGTCCCCACTTAGTCCCCACTAGTCACTACCTATCCTGACCTAATCCTCCTTTTTCTTTTGCTTTATTAGAACTGTCCTTTTGTCCCACTGTCTCCTGCTGTTGAATTTCTACCTGTTGTTCAACAGCAACTAAAAAAGCAACATCAAGATTCCCTTAATCAGATGTAATCTCTCCTTCCTCTGAGCTACTATATCATCTCCAGTGCTAGGTACAATATATTACTACTCCATTTGAACTGGTCCTTTGAGGGACCCTCGAGTAGAGTCCCTCTGCTTTTGTATAGTCATGCATCTAATCAAAAGTGCCTGACTCAGATGTCTAGAGAAACCAGGGAAAGAACAGGGAGGAATGAATGGACAGAAGTGCATGGTTTTAATGTAAATATATATTCCACAAAAGAAAAAAACAGACATAGGAAAATCATTCATTTGCCCAAAGAAATACATTGTCTCATTTTCTTGGCATTCACTAACCCACCCTCACTAATATTTCCCCTTGAGCTGCAGACATGTATAAAAATTATTTCACTCCAGCATGAAAAAAAATCCAATAGTAGAATGACAAGGATAAATGGTAACTGACACTTGATCTCAGGTTCAGGGAAATAATTGAGAGTGATCGGGGTGCAGCAAATAGAAGAGGGACTGTCCTGCCTGAGGTTGCAAACACCAGCTCCAGCTATCACGTGAAAAAGATGGCCCAGAGTAGCCAGACATCCAGATTTTCCAAGAGAAGCTACAAAACCAGATTGGTATGTAAATTGCCTTAATTCTAAAATCTTGGTAGCTAAATGATTTATTTCAAAATCATTATTCAGACAGACACAATATGGCCTACACTAAACATAACCTGTATGCCAAATACAACAAGCAAGCTATTAGCTTAAGTGTTTACCTGTTTTGACAGATTAAAAGAAAAATAGGGCCAGGAGTGGTGGCTCATGCCTGTAATCCCAGCACTTTGGGAGGCCAAGGTGGGTGGATGAACTGAGATCAAGAGTTGAAGACCAGCCTGGCCAACATGGTGAAACCTCGCCTCTACTAAAAATACAAAAAAATTAACTAGGTGTTGTCACACACACCTGTAGTCCTAGCTACTTGGGGAGGCTGAGGCTTGATTCTCCAGGTTCAAGGAGAATCGCTTGAACCTGGGAGGCGGAGGTTGTAGTGAGCCAAGATTGCGCAACTGCACTCCAGCCTGTGTGACATGGTGAGACTCCATCTCAAAAACAAACTAAAATAAAAACAAACAAACAAAACAAGAATGTGGTAATACTCAAAGTGAGTAGACAGTACTACTACCAGAAATCATGAAAGCTTGTGCTCCATGACATTTTATAATTAGCTGGATTTTGATCTTAGGAAAAAAGACAGACAGTTTTTTTTTTTTTTTTTTTTTTTTTTGAGGCGGAGTTTCGCTCGTTACCCAGGCTGGAGTGCAATGGCGCGATCACGGCTCACCGCAACCTCCGCCTCCTGGGTTCAGGCAATTCTCCTGCCTCAGCCTCCTGAGTAGCTGGGATTACAGGCACGCGCCACCATGCCCAGCTAATTTTTTGTATTAGTAGAGACGGGGTTTCACCATGTTGACCAGGACGGTCTCGATCTCTTGACCTCGTGATCCACCCGTCTCGGCCTCCCAAAGTGCTGGGATTACAGGCTTGAGCCACCGCACCCGGCCGACAGTTTTATAGTCCAGCACCTGACTTAGAGGCTAAGGCATTTGGTGGGGAGGTGCAGGGCTAAGGGCCGTTAGAAAACTGAGTCCAATTAAGCCTAAGGCAAGCGTTACATGTAAATCTCCTTGCATACGGTAGGAATTCCATAATATTTCCTGAATAAATACTGCAAATAATTCCTTCCTGGAGGATATCAGAAAAATTAAGTGATACCCTACCGAATTTGGTACAGAATGGTAGAAAATATCTACTGCACTCTATATGTATGTTTCTGCAAAAGCAATCTTAAATCTTCCTGATATAGGAAAAAAATGTGGAGCCTATAAAAAGTTATTAGTAATATTCAAAGAATTTATACATTTCAAAAATGAATTTAATTGATAATGAAAATTTCCAAAGAAGCTACTCTGGAGGCTTAAGTGCACTAATGATGTCACAAGGGAGAGCTGGAAAGACAAACACACAGATGTCCTAAGATTTCATTCATCTGCAACAGTGCAGAATTATAGCTGGCAATATTTCAGACCTCTTCATGTGAATCTTACAGTAAAAGTTTCAAAATGGCTTTTCCCTGGTGAATCTTTAGCTTCTTAACATTTAAAGATAATCCAATTAAAAACCACTAAACTTTCCAAACTCTGGTTTCAAGAAATTCAAATTCCCTCAATACAACCTCAGTTTCCAGCACCTAGTCACAAAGAATAAAATGGCATACGGTTTTCAGGTATTATGAAATGTAACTAGTTAGAGGGTTTTATTTTTATCACTGTGCATTCATCTATAAAACAAAGTGAGTGTGAGATTATATTTCCCACTAGGTGAAAGGATGGTGACTAAGACAGCCTTGATCCCTGCTCTTGTGAGGCTTATAGTAAAGACAGGGAAACAAACTGCCACACAGCACTTGCCAATATATAATTACAAAGTCAAGTGTCATGAAAAATTTACAAGGTGCAATGATATCATCTGACATACAGACCCCAAGTAGTCTAAAAATCAGAAAAGGCTACCCTGAAAAGGTGAGTTGCAATCTGAAGCATGATTCCATCAAATGGGGTAAAACAAAACATGCCAGGGAAATTAGCATTCACTCAATTCACAAACATCTACTGCATACCAAATATGTGCCCATCCTTACATTAAGCATTAGGTATATAATAGTGAACAGAATTTAAACAGTAAATCTACTGAGAGACTTACTCCAATAAGTCTGAATGAGAGAGAAGAAAGTAGAATGGTGGTTGCTAGGGCCTGGGAGGAGGGAGAAAGGAGTGATTATTGTTAAATGAGTATGGAATTTCAGTTTTGGATAATAAAAAAGTTTTGGAGATGGATGGTAATGATGGCTGCACAACAATGTGAATATACTCAACGCCACTGAAATGTACACTTTAAAATGGTTAAAATGGTAAATTTCATGTTATGTATATGCTACTACAATAAAAACTAACCCTTAAGAAATTCCAACATTTAGAAACTGCACAGAACAGGAGATGCCAGAAAAATGACAGGGAACAAGCTTCCAGAATGGTGGCAGACAATAACAAAGTCATAGAGGACAAATGAAAAACTCAAGGCTGATCCCTTTACAGGGCAGTTTCTCAAGAAAAGGAAAAGAATTGAATGCTGTTGAGAAATAAAATACGATGAGAACTTTAAAGTATCTCTTAGATTTTAAAACACTGAGATCATGGGTAACCTTGATAGTTATTTATGTGGAAGAGTGAGTGCAGAAGTTGGAGTAGATTAGAAAAAAAGGCAATTTGGGAAGTATAATAGAACACTATGAGTAGATAACTCTTTCAAGTAGTGTTGATTTTAACAAGAAGCAGAGAAACAGGACAATGGCTAGGGGGAATGTGAAATCAAGGGAAGAATGGCAGTAGTTATGCAGCCCACCCTAATTTCCAATTTATCCCAATTGGAATCCCATTTTTGGCTGGACACATGGACACTTTAAAAAGTACCCTGCCTTCCTTGAAGAGAGACAACACCCAAGGCACATAACTAAGTTCTGTCCAGGGAAATTCTGGCAGATTCTAAGAAATCTCATCATTCAACTTGTCAATGTCTTTTGGCTTCCTCCATCTTGCTGACTAGACTGTGGTGTCCACAGTTCCAACTTGGATTATGAAGATAAGGGCCACACCCTCTGGGTAGGAACTGTAAAGGTGGAAGAACGTTGGGTTACTGAGGTCTCTGGAAAGCACAACCACCACACCAGACCTGGACCACCTTGCTACAGAGTTTTTTCATGACAAATACCCTTCCAACTTATTTAAACAACAGTTATTTTGTTTTGCTTTGGTTTTCTGTTTCTACAGACAATTCTAATCTCAACTAACACAGGAAGGTTTTCTTGGAGACACTAGAATATGACTGTGTAGAAATGGAAATGATCAAACCAAAGAGACAGACACAAGGTAGAGGGTAACAATGCCTAGCATGGGAAGCACGAGCGACATGTAAAACTGTGGTTAGAAAGACGAGAACGAGGAAGACGAGAGAGAAGGTAAACCATACAGAGCCATGTTTTGTTTGCTCTGGAATATCATAAAAATGGAAACATACAGTGCCTGCTTTGTGGTGCAAGGCTTCTTTCACTCAGCATAATGGTTTTTCAGGTTTCATCTATATTGTTGCATGTGTCAGTAGTTCCTTCCTTTTTATTAATGAGCACAATTACATTGTATAAAACCCACCACAGTTTGTTTACATTCCCTTGTTTATGAACACCTGGCTGCTTTCAGTTTCGGGCTTTTATAAATAAAACTGCCAGAAACAAGTCTTTTACTTGCTGGGTATTTCCAATTGATGATCTCATAGGAACTTAAAAATCAGAATGTTCAAAATTGAGCTCATCCAAATGTAAATCTTTTCCACAAGTCTCTATTTCAGTAAATGGCACTGCCATTCCCTCTACTGTCCAAGTGACAGTCTTTGGTGCTAATGCTCACCATTGCCTGTCCCTGACTCCTCACACGTGATAAGACCCAAAGTCCTGACAGTATCTCTTCTTCACAGTTACTCACTTTGCCCTAGTGCCATAGGAGTATTTTTGTTGCCATGGCAGGTGGGGACAGGATAGTCAGTGGAGTTTTTGGAAGGGGTAGAATGATAATGCGATGGTAATGGTCTATATTGTCATGGGAGTTTGAGTGAAATTAGATATACACATTTGTAGAAACACATTCAATACTGCATTTACTTTATGAAAGTTTAACAACAAGCCAGGCCAGTGGCTCACACCTGTAATCCCAGCACTTTGGGAGGCTGAGGTGGGCAGATCACGAGGTCAGGGGTTCGAAATCAGCCTGACCAACTTGGGGAAACCCCATCTCTACATAAAAACACAAATATTAGCCAGGCATGGTGACACGCACCTATAATCCCAGCTACTTGGGAGGCAGAGGTTGCGGTGAGCCGAAAGCACACCATTGCACTCCGGCCTGGGCAACAGAGCAAGACTCTGTCTCAAAAAAAAAAAAAAAAAAAAAAAACAACCCAAAAAAAAACTATGAAAGAAATACTGATACGAGTAATTGGTATGCATGCTGATGGGGTAAAAAGTGTGGGGATATTTCTGCACATTAGTTTGAAATGCTTCAAAAAATAATACGGATTGGTGAATAGACAGAAGATTAGATATGTGATAAAGCAATTTTTCTTTAACTTAGATACAGAATTTACTGACGAGACCAAGTACACATGGTGGATACCGGCAACGTGAGCTCACCACAGTAGCAACCGGAGGTGGTTACAAAATTATTATAATAGGACATAGACTGGAAAAGTAGACATTGGAGAATACTCCAAAAGATGAGAGGGTTGGAGGGGAGTGAGGGTTAAAGCAAATATTTTTAAAATAATTTTAGAATTTAGGTAGTGGATATCCAGTATTCCACGCAAAATTATCTCGACTTTTTTGTATTTTCCTATTAGAATGTTAAAAAATTTTTAACCAAGCTGCATTTCTTTAAAAGCATGATCTAAAACTTTACAGCAACATAAACAAAGCACACCCCTCTTCCTTTCCTTCACATCTTCACTTTTATTATGAATCCATGAATGTTTACTATTAATGAATTTTTGAGCAATGCAATAACAAGAATTTTAATGCCATTTGAAATCATTATCAAAAGCCCAAAACATTTACTTTGCATCAAAAAAGTTAAATAGATATATTTAACACCATGCTAATTCAGAAAAAAATATGAGTAAAGTTTTAGCTTATATAGAGAAAATAACAGTTATTTTGAATTATGTAACATTTTAAGGGATTCTGTTTTGTTATTTTTATACTCTGGAAGCTATATGAGACCTATTTTTTAGTAAATAACTATCACTGGCATCCCAAATACCACATTAGGTTACTCATCAATGTATTTTTGCATGTTTCCCTAGGAATACTGTTTCTAGCCTTAATTTCTACTATCAAACACAATATTTTTTACATAAAAACAACCCAGGTCTTTCTTTGCAAAAATTAGCAACTATAATTTATTAAAAGCTTACTTAAACTTTACTAAAAATTCATCTTCAAAATATAAGGTCAAATTGTTCTTTTAATTAAAACTCATAAATTGAATTTTCAAAACCAACTACAAGTTAAAATGCTCCAAATAGACTCTCATCATTTACTCAACCAATATGTAGAGTCTATTAAATGGCAAGCACTCCTGGACATATATCAGGTTGAGCATCCAAAATCCAAAATCTTTCAAAATCCAAAACTTTTTGAGTGTTGACACAAAGCTCAAAGGAAATGCTCACTGGAGCATTTTGGATTGAGATGCTTAACTGAGTATATTTTAAAAAAAAATTTTCACTTAGTAGCACAAGTATTTTAATTGTCTATTCATATACACTACTTAAGAAACTATTGTATTGCTCATTTTCAGAAGATAAGGTTTCATTCTTAACATATAGTCTGGGAAATATTCTTAGACAATAGTTTTTCTTACTATACAAACTACAGTAAAAACATGGGCTTTAACTGCTCAAAAACTTTTAACAATCCTTTTTGATTTCAAAATAAAGACTTATTAATCCTTCAAATAAACATCCCTCAAACTGGCACTATTTCTTGTTAGAGTCCCACTGTTAAAGACCAGAGCAGGACAGGGTGGTGAGGAGAAAAAGCTAAGTGAGCTCAAGGCTAGTACCAAATCCTGAGTTTCTAAGTTTTTCTTTAATCTGATCAGGAAAAATACTGAACTAAGATACACCGTTAGTACAAAATAATCTTCTTTGGCAAGTTCCTGGGTTCTGGTTTACTGTGTAACTGGCCCAAAATTAAGTAATGATCATCAACAAATGAGTAAACAAACACCAGAACTCCTTGTCATGAATAAAACACTTTCCCCAAATAATTTCTAGTTACATGCTATATCCATTTAAATTGATGCGATCTTTGGAATGTGTGTTCTATAAAAGGGCAAATGAAGTAAGAGTGAAGCTCAAATGTGATTACTGGGATACAGGTTGTTGTGCAAAAGTAAAATTTTGAGATGTTTTTCAGTCAGGGTCAAACCTAAAGGTGAGATTCAGAGCACTGTGAATTCATCTGGGGGAAAAAATTGAGTGAAAACTGTAAGTTTTAAGATGTATTGATTTTTTCCCTTTATTTTATAAAGCCATTCAGTGAGGCTCTAAAGCTCACACAAGATGAATTTGTAAAAGAAATGAAGAGGAAACATTTTTAAAACTGCTTTTTGTATAAATTGGTACACCTGGCCCAAGGCAATAATGTACCAACTGAAACCAGAGCATCTAAAGATGACGTAAAACTTCCTTTTCTTTCCAAACTCAAATGACTCTGGGACTCTTCCCAAAGAACTTTTGCTTCCAGTTTGCATACTATACATTTTCTTAAAAACTGAACGACCATGAAATAGTTGATTCTGTGTAAACTGTTTACTGCCAATTTTTTAATTTATTATGTTTTTAAAAAAATTTACAGTAAGCCAAGATGAGACAAAGGAAAAAGAACTTTTACTGAGCATCTGGTATCCATGAACACTTCATAAATATGTGTATTACCTCTACTTCATCCACTTAACCTTATTAAGCAGGCATGCTCACCATTTAACATTTGAAAAGGAAGTTTAGAGAGAGTTAAGATCACCTAGCTATGAGTAGGAGCATCCTCCAGTCCTGGCTTCTCCAAGGAGTAGCTATTAGTTCTTATAGATATGTCATCTCTCTGACACTCTATTTCCTCATAGACAAAATAAAAAGGCTCAAATGAACACTGTAATTACTTTAAAAGGTAAATTTGATCTCTGAGAGACTGGTAATGGATGTTCAGGCTTACTTCCTCCCCTCTACCCTATTGTCCTTGTCTTTATCCAAATTCACTGTTCTTTACTAATTCCACAGAATGGTTTAAGAAAAAAATGAGCTGACAAAAAAAAAAAAAAAAAAAAGAGTACTTAAAAGTGTGTTTTGGTATTGGTAACACATCAGACTTTGAAAGGAAAATAAAATCTTGAACTGAGAATAAGTTAAAACTACTTCCTAAAATCAGATTATAAGAGTATCCAGAGACTTCTACTTTTGCTATTTTTTTTTTCATGATTCCAATAAACAAATGAGACCTGACTTCATAAAATTCCCTCAAATACCTCATACCTTCACTTTAAAAAATCATTAGTATGTTCTCACAGCATTTGGTAAAGAAATATCGCTATGAGAAATTATATATCTAGATTAAACTTATATGTCATTCTTTAAAAATTAGCTTTCAGAAGGATTAAAAGGCCAAGAAGAATAAGCAAGTAGTTTCTTCTGTATCCTATTTATATAATCCACAGAGGTACAAACACATAGCAGTTAGTTTGAAAATAAAATCCTAGTTTGATAAGCAATAACTCTTGCCTTCCTTAAAACTGTCAGTGGCACTAAATTGAAATGTTTTCCATCTGGTTGACCAAATTGTGAGCCTCTTTTATCTAGGTCATTATTGAAAAGTCAGAATAGGCCGGGAAAGTCAGAATAATTCCAGCACTTTGGGAGGCCGAGACAGGTGGATCATGAGGTCAGAGGTTTGAGAGCAGCCTAACCAACATGGTGAAACCTCATCTCTACTAAAAATACAAAAATTAGCCAGGCATGGTGGTGCATGCCTAAAATCCCAGCTACTCAGGAGGCTGAGGCAGGAGAATCGCCTGAAGCCAGGAGGTGGAGGTTGCAGTGAGCCAAGATCGCATCACTAAACTCCAGCCTGGGTGACAGAGCAAGACTCTCTCTCAAAAAAAAGAAAGAAAAGAAAAAAAAAGAAAGGTCAGAATAATCTATCATGTCTAATATATTTGTCAAAGGAATTTAAATATTAAGTAGACAATAGGAGCAAATAGCTGAAATTTTTTACTACCATATTTAAAGTTCTTTGCAGAGAAGAACTCAAGGGAAAAACAAGTATATACCAAATAATTCAAGTAAGAGAAAAAGAGTGCAAATCAGCAACTGAATGCCTACTATGCATGGTGGGAGGGGTCATGCAATGTAGGAGGTTTTATGTTGATTCCTTTTCTGTCTTTAGTCCCATAAAAGGCAGGCCTCACTATTCCATTTAACAGATGAAGAAAGAGATTCAAACACTAAGTAACTTGCCCAAGCGCACACAGCTAATAAATGTAATAAATGCTGATTTTGTATTTCCAGCATATACACACTTGAATGAAAAATCCAAGTACTTTTATACTACATCACACCTCTTCCCACCTTCTATGTGCTTGAGTAGGGATTCAAAAATTAAGTCACATTCAGCAACCTATTAGAATTAAAATGATGGCTAAAGGAAAATAACATAATTATGATATTGTTAAAGCAAACTAAATATGGCCTGAGAAGGACTCCATACTTCTGTATTTGAGTCCTTGTAGATGAACTATAACCTATCTTAATAGTGAGACAAAATTGAAAACCTACCTTAGTAATAAGCACATGTAAACAATAGCTGAGTGTTGGCCAAGCCCAGCAGCCTACTTCTACTACTTATAGACTACTGAATGTTCAACCAAGGCAAATGCCAAGCTGCAACCAATCTCACTCTTTCTGTACCTCACTTCTGAAAGTAAAAGTATGTCACTTTACCTTTTTGTCTATAAATGTGTTCTGACCACGAGGCACCCCTGGAGTCTCTGTGAATCGGCTATGATTCTGGGGGCTGCCTGATTTGCAAATCATCCATTACTCAATTAAACTCCTTTAAATTCAATTTGGCTGAAGTTTTTCTTTTATCAATATAATATATCAGCTCAGCTGGAAGTATGAGAACATAACAAACTTGTACCTTTAGTAACAGAGTAAACTGGATATTCAGATGAAACCGACTATACCTGTTAAAACAGAAAATAGGGCCGGGTGCCGTGGCTCAAGCCTGTAATCCCAGCACTTTGGGAGGCTGAAGCGGGTGGATCACAAGGCCAAGAGATCGAGACCATCCTGGTCAACATGGTGAAACTCCATCTCTACTAAAAATACAAAAAATTAGCTGGGCATGGTGGCACGTGCCTGTAATCCCAGCTACTCAGGAGGCTGAGGCAGGAGATTGCCTGAACCCAGGAGGCAGAGGTTGCGGTAAGCTGAGATCGCGCCATTGCACTCCAGCCTGGGTAACAAGAGCGAAACGCCGTCTCAAAAAAAAAAGAAAAAAAAACAGAAAATATCTCAAAATGCTGAGTAAAATATAAAACCATATTTTTGCAAGGTTATAAAATTCATTAGAGACCAGAAATGATAACAAAGAAATAAAGGAGTAAGTGAGGGCTAGAGTCAGCATTTGCCAGCAAAATGTCCACTAATACCTAGTGTTCTATAGTCTGGATTTTTAAAAATGTTTAAAGAATAGAAAATAAATTTCAGATCAAAACACATAAAGTCTCAGAAGATGAAATAAAATAAAACTTTCCCTTAGTGACTGACAGTATAGATGAGTGCCTGATTTTGCCTTGGTGAAGCAAGAGGAATGAAAAACTTCTCTTCTAAGAATTCCTCAACACAAGTCTGTATTTATGCACTATTGGTGATAGAATTCATGAACAAAGCAAAACAGATTCATTTAGTTAAGGCTATACTCCCAGGCAGACAAAGACATATAGGCTTCAACAAGCACAATCAAACCACCAAATATATGAGAGGAAAAGTCATGATTAGTGAGAGTCAACAGAAAAAGACCACTAAAATAATCGAGGCACTATATAATATGATATAGAATATTTATGCCTAAAGACATAAGAGAAGTTATCAAAAGCATGTTAAGGGAACAATATACTATTAAAATTGATATTGCAGATTTCAAAAATGGTTGTTTTTGAGAGAGGTGGGAACACTGAGAATGTCCCTTTCCTGAGGCTTTGGCACACAAGACCTGCCTAAAACTGAGGCTGGGGAGTGACAGAATACCAACCTACCCTCTTACCCTTCCATGAACCTTGTACCAAGTAATAAGAAGCAGTCGTTTGCTACTGGGGAAGTGGCAATAACACAGATCCCTATGGCACAGCTGTACAGAGCTGGCAGAAAGCCAAAGGTAGATCAGGAATACAGAAAACTGTACCACACTCTGGGGCTCATACTAAGCTCAATGTAGCAGCAGCAGTCCATCCACCACTGGAGAAATCTGAAGTCTGTTTGCACTAAAGGTAACTATGGCAATAGCAAAATTAAGACCCAACTCAACTGCTGACAGTATTGACTACTGACACATTCCCCTATATTAATGAACCGAAGAAACAAAAAAAAGTAATCACTGTGGGTAATAATTTTATTTACAACAGACTATTGGTCTTTAACACACAATACCAATATTCAATAAAAAATTACAAGACACAAAAGTAGAGAGAAAAAAAAAACACACAAGCTTATCATCAACAGATAGCATAGTCAAATGAAATAGACCTCAAGATGGCCCAGACTTGTAAATATTAAATAGAACCTTTAAAATAATATAAGGATCTAATAAGAAAATATAATCAATGTGTGTATAGAAAGGGAAATTTTACCAGAGACATGAAACCTATAAAAGAATCCAATGAAAAATTCCTGAAATACAAAACAAAGCCACAGACTGAGGTAAAAACTATTTCCAAAACCTATATCTTATAAAGAACCTATATCCAGAACTCTTAATGCTCAATAAACAATCCAATAAAAAATACAGCAAACTCTCAAACATACACTTCACAAAAGAAACTATGATTAAGCACATTAAAAAATACTTCAACATTGGTCCTCAGAGAAATGCAAATAAGTCCACAATCAGAAACCACTAAGTATCCACCAGAATGACTAACATTCAAGAGAGAGATAATAACAGATCCTGACAAGGATGTGAAACAACTGAAACTCTCGTATATTGCTGGTGGGAATTTGAAATGACACAGCTACCTTAGAAAACAATTTGTCACTTTCTTAGAAAGTTAAACACACACTTATATGAGCCAACAATTCTACTCCCAAGGCATTCACCCAAAAGAAATGAAAATATATGTTTACACAAAATGTGCATTTTACAGCACCTTCATTTGTAACAGCCTTAAATTATAAATGACTCAAATTCCCATCAACTAGTAAGTGAATGTTTTTCATGTGGTACAGCCATATAATAAACTACTATTCAGAACCAAAACAATGAACTGTTGATACACCCAAAAACCTAGATGAATCTCAAAAGATTTATTTTAAGTAAAAGAAGACAAAAGACTAAACACCATATGATTCTATTTAAACCAATGATCTCCAACCTTTTTGGCATCGGGGACTGGTTTCATGGAAGACAATTTTTCCACTGAATGTGGGGGCAGAGAGATGGTTTCAGGATAAAACTGTTCCACCTGAGATCATGGGGGATTACATTCTTATAAGGAGCACATAACCAAGATCCCTTGGTTCACAACAGGGTTCATACCTGTATGAGAATCTAATGCCACCACTGATCTGACAGGAGGGAAGCTCAGGTGGTAATGCTCACTTGGCCACCACTCACCTCCTGCTGTGACCCAAGTCCTAACAGGCCATGGACCAATACCAGTGTGCAGCCCAGGGGTTGGGGACCCCTGATTTAAATGACATTCTGGAAAAGAAAAACATATCAGAGGTTATCCAGAGCTAGAAGTTGGGAGGAAGGAAATGTCTGTTAAATAAAACTTAAAAACTGGGCCGGATGGCTCACACCTGTAACCTCGGCACTTTGGGAGGACTAGGTGGGCAGATCACTTGAGGCCAGGAATTGCAGACCAGAATGGGCAACATGATGAAACCCTGTCTGTAATAAAATACAAAAAATTAGCTGGGCGTGGTGGTGTACACCTATAATCCCAGCTACTTGGAAGGCTAAGGCACAAGAACTGCTTGAACTCAAGAGGTGGAGGTTGCAGGAAACCATGATTGTGCCCCTGCACTCCAGTCTGGGTGAAAGAGCAAGACTCTGTCTTAAAAAAAAAAAACTGGATGTGGATGTTCAAAGCCAACTACAAATAAAAATGACATCTTTCATTTATTTATTCAGCAAAACATTACTGAGTGCCTACAATGTGGCAGGTACTATTCTAGACATTGGATAAAACAGAATTTTAATTTAGTTGCAAGAGTTCTCTTTTTCAGAAAAATGATGACAACAAATGCAATAAATTCACTTAATACCAGTTTTCCACATGTAACTGAATGTTCAGAACTCTCAATATTTTCCCTTCTTACCAGATTGTTTGTTATAAAATATCCTATATTTTCTCATGATAGGTTGTTATACATTAGGATGAACTACATGAAACTGCAATGTAATCAACAAAATTGTTCTTTCCTATGTTTCAAAAAACACGGACTCAGAAGCAAGAAAGGTGTAAAAGTAATCTGGGGTCATGTCATGCCTTCTCATTGTAATACGAGATAATCAGTGACAGAATTTCTAGACAAAAGTCTGATATTTTGAATGTTTTTTACCTTTCAAGAGCTTTTGCAACAGTCAGAAGTGTGTTATTCATCTTGTAAATACAGATGCTTGTTATGGAGACTTAGCTGACCTCTGGTTTCATATTCCCAATGCAAGAACTAAAGAACAACACAATCGTTCTCATTTTAATTAAGTTTTTAATTTAACCTCCTTCTTTATCATTGGTGGAAAACATATGAAAACCCTTGTTTAAAAGGTTTATTTCATTCAGTCATTTAAAAATGGAATATCCTTTCAATTCCTGCAGACAATTTTAGAAAAGAAATTATAAATTGTGTGCTTTAACATTACTCTAATTTTTTTATAGGCCATTGGGATTTTTATACTCTTCTAGTAGAAGATGTCAGAGATATGTGTGATTGGTATTTTGGCCTGGAGGGACTACTAATTCTATAGCCACTTAAGTTTTCTTCAAGTACACTAGAGGCAGGTGCTACTCAATACACAGGCACACAACTAAGACAACGGAACTGTGCAACTACATGTGCCCCTCAAAGGACCTCACTGCAGAGAAAACATGATGAAATGTCAATTTAGAACATAAGAGATGGAACATTTTACTCATGATTCCTAACAATTTTTAAATTCCAAAATGTGACAGTTCTCAAGGTTAAAAAGTATAGTTTTATATATTTTTCCAATTTTTTTCTCAAACTACACTCGAATTTTTCTTATTTTGCTTTCTTCATTTCATCTTTTAAAATTTTATCAAATTTCAATGCCTCATATGTTAAAAGCCAAATTATATCAGATCTGAAGTATAAATTCAATAATACTTAATCCAATTTTTAAGTAAAAATTTACTTATAGCACTGTCATCCTCCCATGACTTCAGCTATTTTCCACTATGCAAGAGATGACCTAAATTAAACTTCTGCCACATAACCTTTGCAGAATGAACTTGTGCCAACAAATGAGCACAACCCAAACACAGCATACGTAGGTAACTCTATACCTTGATTCTAATTGTTTAAACCTAAACATTGTCGATAATAGCAACCAACTTAACAATCTTCATAAATGAAAAACAGATGAAAGGTCTTAGATCATCATGAATCACATAGCCATGGAATTTAGCTTCATATCACTCCTAGGATTCTTTTGACTATAATCAGGTTTGGTGCTTTGATTTTTATAATCTAGGCCAGTGACCCTCTACCTCTTCCGGTTTTCCTTAAGGAGGTGGGGTTAGGCTAGGGGATACCTGACATCTTTAAAATGCCATTTCTAAACTCCAGACAGAAACGACATGGGACTAACTGAATACCAGTCTTCTGAATTTAGCAAAGAAGCTGAAACAAGGATTGGCATAAGAGAACTTCAAAGACAAAAAAAAAAAAAAAAAATCCAATCTCAATGTGTAAGCCCTTTTAAAAATTACAAATTTGAAAATACAAATCTCCCACTCAAAAAACCTGACAGTACCAGGTTGCTACCAATGCAATAGATCAGCCCATTTTGGAAACCACTGCCCTAAAACCACAGGAGAAATGAAAACATTCAAATAAAATCCAGCCATCAACACCCCACTACAGCTTCACAATTAATGAGAACTTAACCTCTATTCCAATTATGGGAGAAATTGATAAATTATAAAAAGAGAAGCTGATAAAAATATACTTTTCTTAAATCTCAACTACTCCATGTAGAAAGCATCTAGGCTTTGAAATATTTAAAGAGACATAATGTGTGTAAATGTTAAATACAGTGGTTTTCAACCTTGGCAGCACATGAAGTCGCCTGGGGGAACTTTCTCTTTCCCTTGTCTCCTCTCTCCACCTGAGGAGGTGAGATGAGAAGGGGTGGAGTTGACAGGCAGAGGCATCAGTCCAGTGAGACTGGCAGCCGAGGAAGGGAGGTAATGGGAGGTTACAAAGGTGTCAGAAGGAGTCCTGAGTAGTTGGAATATTGGATACATTGAGCAGAATTAACTAATTAACTAGGCATAAAATTAATACACTAAGGATACTGGCAACTAGCTTTCTCATCTTCTGAAAAGAGACGGGCTAAAAGTACACTAAAATATTTGGTTAGAATTTGAACTATCAGAATGAACTTCTTTTTTTTTTTTTTTTTAATGGGTTAAGGAACAAGCTTTTTTCAGGAAATGTATAAAACAAGGGTCAGGAAGAAAAGAAGATACACAGTCCTGAAATCTCTCATTATTCCTGAGGACAGATGATCCAGAGCCAGGATATGCTGCTGGAGAAACGATTTTAGGGCAAGAAATGTGTCCCTATTACTATACTCTCCTTATTTGATAAACATGGGAAAGTGGCCTTGTTAATTGCCTGTGGTGTTGGGGGAGAAGACAAATATTCTACTTGGGCACCAAGTACTCCGGGTTTGGGTGCTGCTGCTTATAAGGGCTGTCTGGGAAAACTAGCTGCTCAACCCCTAAAGATTTGGGGGCCTGTGGCTCATTGCAGCACCTTCTGCTGGAGCAAAGGGCCCCTAGACACACAGGCAGCTGACGATGGGGGGCTCTTCTTGCTGGGAGAAGGGGTAAGCCCCAGTGCTAGCTAGCTCATTGTTTAGACAATTCAGAGAGAACTCTCAGAGTCCTTTTTAGACAATCCTACTTATTAAGAACCAAACAGAACTACCTACAGATAATATATGTCAGCACAGTAGAATAATAGTAACAGTATTAGTACTGTTACTTTGTTGCTATGATAATAATATATTTTTACTTTCTTCTCAAGTGCTTCTGTTTCTTAGATTTTTCACCTCTGAAATTTTTACCAATAACTACTATTTTCTGGGCTTCTACTTTTATCAGTCACTTGACATAAAATTTTCCCAGAAATTCTGATAGTCCTTTTTAACTTTTAGGTTCATCAGTACATGTGCAGATTTGTTATACAGGTAAACTGCATGTCATCGGGGTTCCGTGTACCAATAAGTTCACCACCCAGGTAATAAGCATAGAACCCAATAAGGTAGGGTTTGTTTTTTTGAGATGGAGTTTCATTCTTGTTGCCCAGACTGGAGTGCAATGGCAAAATCTCTGCTCACTGCAACCTCCGCCCCCTGGGTTCAAGCAATTCTCCTGCCTCAGCTTCCCAAGTAGCTGGAATTACAGGCATGCACCACCATGCCCAGCTAATTTTGTATTTTTAGTAGAGACAGGGTTTCTCCATGTTGGTCAGACTGGTCTCAAACTCCTAACCTCTGGCGATCCACTCCCCTCAGCCTCCCAAAGTGCTGGGATTACAGGTGTGAGCCAACGCACCCGGCCTAAGGTGGTTTTTAGATCCTCACCCTCCTCCCTCCCTCTACCCTCAATCAGGCTGCAGTGTCTGTTGTTTCCTTCTTTGAATCCATGTGTACTCAATGTTTAGCCCCCACTTATAAGTGAGAACACATGGTGTTTGGTTTTCTGTTCCTATATTAGTTCACTTAGGATAATGACCTACAGCTCCATCCATGTTGCTGCAAAGAACACAATCTTATTCTTTTTTATGGGTGTGTATTATTCCATAGTGTATATGTACCACATTTTCTTTACTACCATTGATGGACATTTAAGTTGATTCCATGTCTCTGTTATTGTGCACAGTGCTACAATGAACACACATATGCATCTTTATGGCAGAATGATTTCTATTCCTTCAGGTATATACCCAATAACAGGATTGCTGAGTCAAATGGTATTCTGTTTTAAGTTCTTTGAGAAATCACCAAACTGCTTTCCATAATGGCTGAACTAATTTACATTCCCACCAGCAGTGTATAAGTATTCCCTTTTCTCAACAACCTCACCAGCATCAGTTATTTTTTGACTTTTTAATAATAGCCCAGAATGAACTCCTTTTTTAAAAAAAAGTTATATAGACATGGATATAGAATTAGTCATAGATGTACATATGAGTATATACACACACACATTCATATACATATAGATACATGTCCTAGTTTGATCTGCTGGGAGGGTACAGAACCAATTATACTCAGTACCAATGAACTCACTGAGGCCCTGATCATGATTTCTTATTACCATCCTCCACTGAAAACAAGGATCAGGGCCGGAACACAGAAAATACAAGAAAAAACCTGGAACATAGGCTTGTGCCAGAAAGCAGAAAAATGTTCCAGGAATGATGGGAGCATGTCAAAAGGACACAGAAGCCAATGTGAAAAGGCTCCTACTGGCCAAATTTGGAACAATTTGGGCATCAAATAAATACAGATATTATTTATCCATTATCCAATATTTATCCACTGAATAAAATGGAAGTCCATAAACCCATTAAATGAACAAGCAAATTGATAAACAGGGAATAAAAGAGCACTCTTTCTTACACAATGCTCAGTAACAAATGCAGATGGCATAATAAAATTAATCACCACTTGACAACTATCATAGTGGTAGTCTACATTAAAAAAGTAGAGGCTGGGTGTGGTGGCTCACACCTGTAATCCCAGCACTTTGGGAGGCCAAGACTGGTGGATCCCTTGAGATCAGGAGTTCGAGAGCAGCCTGGCCAAGATGGTAAAACTCTGTCTCTACTAAAAATACAAAAAATCAGCTGGATGTGGAAGTGCATGCCTGTAATCCCATCTACTCAGGAGGCTGAGGCAGGAGAATCACTTGAACCCAGAAGGCAGAGGCTGCAGTGAGCAGAGTTCGCAGCAATGCACTCCAGCCTGGGCAACAGAGTAAAAAAAAAAAAAAAAAAAAAAAGCAGAGAGCTGTTAATGAAAGGTAAGGCTCGTAGGTAGAGACGTGATGAACAGAAATTGGAATATGAGAACATCTCTGCACTAGGTGCTAATTAATTACAAAGGGGATAATGGTGGTGGTGTAGTGGAAAAACTCATCATTCCGCAACTTGGCCAGGTAATCACAGTTAACATCACCAGTGGAAGGACAGATTGACACAATTTTTCCTAAGGTGACACACTGAGAAAAGTACAGAATCCTTTCTGCTAAGAACACATGGCCTGAGCCCGGTCATGGAAAAACCATGGATGGTTCCAGTCCAGAGATATCCTACAGAAAGAAAAGCCTGTGAAGACCATGAGAAAAAAGGAAAAACACTGTGAAATAGGTTGCATGCTGAAGAGCACTCATGGGATATGCCAACTAAATTCAACACATGTTTCTGTATACATTCCTGGACCAGAAAAAGAAAGGAAGACATGGTTGGGCCACTTGGCAAAATTTGAATGGGATGTATAGATGTTAGGGTGATTTTGTATCAATGTTGATTTCCAATTGGTAACAATTTTCCCTTACTTTTCCATCTTCCTCTACTTCATTTACCCTCCCAGGAGAAAGATGCTGATATCCAACAAACTGAGGCAGTAAAGGGGATAAGGTGGACGTCTAACAGCCAAGGAAGATGGATGGGGATGGGGGTATATGAAGATAAAGGTAGAGGGGAAAGGAGGCTACATAGTGGTAATTAAGAGAGTGTCTTTTTAGGTACACACTGTAGTATTTGGAGGAGTGATAGAATATGTCAGAAAAAGACTACAGGGATTGATGGTGGGGGGTGGGTGTCAGGTCTCCGTATGCAAGGCTGGAGCCTGAAAGGCTGAAGTCCTGCTTGCCCCAGCTGATCGTCTCCCACCCAATGCCTGTGTTTGCCATTGTGCCTGATCACCCAGCGGAGCTTCCTGGACAAGTCCCTCACCCAACCCTGCCATCTCAACTGTTCCTATGATAATGTAAATACCTCTCACCCATCCTGCCATCTCACCCCCACCCGCCATTGTAACTGAACTTGTGGTCATGTATACTCCTTGCCCCTACCCCCCACCACTGTAACTGATCTTACTCTGCAACACCCCCACCCCCCAAAAAACTACCCCAACCTATAAAGCCAATCAATTCCCACCCTACCCCCTTCGCCTGTCCTTTCTTGGATTCAGCCCGCTTGCACCCAAGCGAGAAATAAAACGGCTTTGTTGCCCACACAAAGCCTGCTTGGGAGATCTCTTTATTCAATGCATTTAATATTTGGTACTATTGGATGCGCATAACAGTGGGTAGAAAATTTAGCAAAATATATTGTGGGACCTTGTGATCATGTAAAGTAAGAAAAAGAAAAAAAAGAAGTGAGAAAAAAAAGAAAATTTAGCAAAATTACCATTGAGAATCTGGGTGATGGGAGTGCAGTAGTTCTTTGCATTTTTTAGGTCCAAAACTATATTAAAATAAAAATTAATAAAGAATTATCTGGGGGTCTTAATAAAAATCCTAATACTCAGGATTTTCAGACCAACCAAATCTCTAGGGGGCAAGGATCAGGCACCAGTATTTAATGCTACTAAGATAATCCAAAATTGAGAACCACCAACTTAGTACTCTGATACGCAGTATTTGCTTAATAAATGGTTGATACTGCTGCAAAAACTACTACATTTAGCATAACCTTATATGTCTATATGCATAACACAATTCTGTGTACTGACCTATCTAAAGCAGCAAAGATACAACACAGTGATGATGAGGTTGACACTGTTGGCAGAGAAAGCACTGAAAAGATTACAAATAAACAATGATGGGAAAGAAAGTCTGTAAGCTCTCATATGTTTATTAGTCTCACAAAACAATTACTGAATTTGATCTCAGATAAGGACACAAATTATTTACAAACAGTACTTACTTATGAAATCCTCAGAAGTTACAAATAAATTTTCAATTTAAATAGAAAATAAAAATGAAGGTAATTGACAGCTATTTGTCTTGTGCCAAATGGGTTTTGAAGTGGCTCTTTAAAACTTACGTTTTAGTTATTTATTTACTAAAAAAATAAAATTCATATAAAACAAGCTGTACCTATTAAATTTGCCTCTATGTTTACAGATATTCCCTTCTTTGTGAACAATCTTATGTCTCTTTCTAATTTTTCCTCCATTTTTGCAAATGGTTAAAAATTCACTCCTATAACAATAGTTGTACAACTGAAGACATACCAACCAGGGTTGAATTCTTTATGCTATATCCACACATGTAATAATATGTAATATGCAACAGAAGAAAAAAATGTGAGTGGTCTTTATATATTAAATTGGAATAAGTTAACAAAAATAAAGAAAACTCAAAAGTGGAAATTTAAGTACATGCTGGGCAAAGAAAGGAGACTGAAGCTCTTTTAACATTATATATACCCCTTTATACATTTTGAATCCTGAATCTTGTAAGTACATTAACTAAGCAAGAATTTAAATTAACATGTAAACAAAACGCTTTCACTTTCAGGACATCTTCCTACCCTAAGGTGACTTGGGTGGCTCCAGACCACTCCTACTACTCTCCATAATCACAGTGTACCTGCAGGTGGTGCCAATTCAATCAAGAGAATGTTCATTCACGATATTGAGCTCCTACTGAGATACACAAAAACTACTAGTGCACGTTCCTCAGGAACGTACAAAAATGCAAAAACAGCAATCCCTACCTTTATCTGACTACAGCACATCTATTATAGTGCAGTATAGTGATGCACGCAGACAAAAACTCCAATGAGTGATAGATGGTGCATTACAACATGGAACATTTCAATAGACAGTGATCATTTCCAGCTCCCCATGATGAAGAAAGACTTCATGAAAAAAATGGCATTTGAGTTGGCCTTTCAAGAATAATGCATAGAAGGAGAGCATTCAGGTAGACGGAATGGAGCACATGAGAAGCTAGCAGCTAATCTTGACAACAGCACCTGGTTAAGAGAGGAACTGAGACAGATGGGGCTGGAGTGAGGCTACTGCAGAAGGTAGAAGTGCGTCAGGAATGAAGCAAATCCCAGACTGGGTCACTGTCAATATCCTAATAGATGTTCAATCAATGTGCAACCTTCTAAGTCATGGAGACACTGTCAAGATTATGAATTGTTATGCTTAGATAAAATTAACCATCTATGATTTACTGTAGGTTGGAAGTTGCGCTGGTAGAGTATGGAGATTAAAATTAAATTTTTAATACTTTCAGCTGGCTGTAAAAACATTAAGTAATTGAGTTGTATTCTCAGATCAAGGAATGTAAGGAATAAAATTTTAGAACTGAACTTATTAGAGCTTCTATGATTTAAAGGATATTTCTTACTGAAGTCAATCTGGGACAAAGAAAGAGCAATGATACTTCTCAAAGGATGTGCACTGCCCTGGTTCAAAAAAGACCTGTGGATTGAACGGATGGCAAATGAAGACGAGGCTTCAACAGTTTTCCACATTGAACTATTTCGAGTTCAAGCTCCACATATTTTGAAGAAATGCTGAACCACATTTTCATGGAAATAAAGCCACTCTTCACAAGTGGGGTGCACAGTTTGATGCTTATGAAAGGGACTTTAAATTTCTGTCACTGCCTTTGGTGTCCACAGTCTTGGTGTGAGTGTGATTTATCAAGCATCTGTCCCATCAGCAGGGCTCAGTTTCAAAAAGAACTGAAAACAAACCAGACTCACCAAGATGATGCAGTATCTCTGGAATTTTGGAGACAACCCCATGAATCCCAAAACTATTTCTGGCTGCTTGGCCAAAATCAGGGCAGTGTTTGCTTCTGCCCATTTCGGTGAAAAAGCATTCTCTTTTGTGAAATATGGCAGCTACCATCAGCATCATAAACCATGAACATCGATTTAACCTGGCTAAATATACTTCGCATTTTAGAGGAACAACTTTTAAATACTACACTCTTATTTACTTTATAAAAAAAACAATCAATGATTAGCTCTAAGGTAATAACTATGTACTAATTTATTTTCTGCATGTCTCTTATATTAGTGATCAAATCCCTCATCTTCATGGCCAAAATGTTCCAGCATACATAACATGGTATCAGGGAAACCTCTGCTCAGCCTCCATGTGCACAGGTTTCTAGCTGTGAAGGCTTCTACTAACAGCAAGACTGATTCAAAGAAAGGAGGAAAAGAACATTTACTGAACTCTAATTATGTGCTAGGTGCAGTGCTTACCTTCTTCTAGTACATGTGTAAGATATGTTTAAGAGTTCTAAAATAAGTAAAAACAAGCCACATTCCACTAGACAGTAACAATATTAAACACTCTCCTCCCCCAAAATCATGAAACAAAAATGTTTAACAAGATGGCATATTTACTGAATACTAATGATGGATATTTTAAAACTTACCAAGAAGATGACTATGAGCAGGTAATCTTTCTGCTAACTACTGTTATCACACATGCATGCAAGTGTGTGCACATGCAATTTCTTCAGTTTGCTTTATTATAAATTCCTATCATATGTTCAGATTTATGAGCAAAAAACCAGGGTACTACGTCTAGAGCCCCAGACACTGTGTCAAGAGACAACAATGAAAGTCTGTGAATTCACATGCTAATTTGGCTACCACTAAGGACCTTAAAACTCAGGGTTCCCAAATTTTTACTTACCCAAGCAATAACAGTAAATTATCTTTTTGAGGTTCTATTTCAGCTGCATTTGAAAAAAAAATCACAAAACCTTAGAGATGATAGAATGCTTATGCTCATCTAGTTTCTTCAAGTATAGATGAGATGACCAATTAGAAAAAATGGCCTCTCTAGGTAACATAGCTAATAGGTCTCTTGCTTCTCAGTATCAACTCCTCCAAATCCCATTTTTGTCTTCTGAACTGTTAAATATGAACTTTAAATATGCTTTCTATCTCAATTCATTACTGAATTTGAAATGGCCCTCTGGGTGGTTCTGTAAATTTTAATACCAACACGGTCTATTGAGCAATTAACATGACCTTTCAACTATCTTAATTAATCCTGTTATTTCAAGAAAAGAAAGCACTTTGACTTAATCATGTCTACTCTGCCAAGCCTACAAGATCTCAAGATTTCCAGAAAAGTTATGACCTCAGTCATCCACTATAAATTTGGGGAAATAACTTATTTTCAAACAGAACCACTATTTTATGTAGCAGATTTAAAAAGATAAAGCTTTAAATACATATGCTGTATTTACTTGGCAACAGCACTCTGGATGTATGTATTTCACAAGAGGACTGGAGGTGTCTAAAAAAGCACAAAAGAAATAAAAGCATAAAATAAGTAACTGAAATCTCATAAGGAAAATCAGGATAGGGAAATAATAAAAGAAAGGTTAGGACTGGAACACTGAATTTCATTCTATTGGGCTTGAACAGTCACTATTTCAGGCTGCAAATTTTACTCCCATGTCCCTCAAGCAAAGAGAGAAACCACATCTGAACAGGATTCACATTGTCCATAGCTAAAAAACCACTTTTTCAGGATGGAAGAACAGACGATGCTGGTGGGAATATCTGCAAGCAATTTCCCTGGCGGTTTTTCGTAGAGTCCAGTCTGTGATGCAGTGGGTGATGTCCTCCACAATACTGGCGTGTGCTGGGTCTTTTCTGCTCACAGTCTCTCAACACAGGCAGATGGCCTCATGCCAAATAAAGGCAAGATAGACAACCCCTCTCACTGTGCAGAGGAAGTACTTGCAAAGAAGGCCAAAATCTCTCCCTTAGAAAAGACTCTGGCTTTACTCCAACTTCCAGACAAATGGGCAATTAAGGTCACAAAGCTTAGAGCCTGGTAGCAATCATTTTAGCCTGGAAAGTGCTCAGGGCAGGCATTCCTCATCGTCTAAAAAACTAATTTGTAAGCTTGGAGTGGGGTGAGGAGGGAGCCCAGTAATCTTTTGGTCTTTAGAAAGCATGATTCAACAAACTCTAACAAGTGTTACCATTAACATTTGTATGTCTTGTAAATTTTCAAAGACTGATTGCAGTTGGTTTCATCTTCTCTATCCGAGATATCTTTTTGTTTTGACTTATTTATTTATTTTTAACAAGGGGAGTTCCAGGTTAACTTTAAAAGCTTATAAAAAGGATACGAGGAGCCTGAATTTTATTGAAAAGAAATTATAAGCCAAGGAGGAATGAATGAATATGAGTGTGCTGTACATAATAAATGCAGTAATAAACAAGTCTGACTTAGCAAAATAAGCTATTTCAGTAAAGCCTACTCTAGACTAGTAATGCAAAATAGCTTGAGGTCTGGAATTAGAACCCTGACAGCCCATTTGTGCCTTGAATAAGGAGAGTATAGCCAGTGTTCCATGGCTGATAGGCACAGCCCCTGGAAGACAGGGTCATCCTGACTGGACTGCAAACCCCTCATATAGTCCAAACAGTTGAGGGTTGATATAACCAGCACATTGAAAGAATCATTATTTGTGGGGACAGGAACATAAACTTCGCCATCACTGTTTTTAACTGTGTCCTCTGGAATCTCTCTTTCTCATGTATTATCATTAAGGTAAGATTCCAAAATGTTCTGGTCCTGAGTCTAATGAAATGCAACACTCTACTCTCATAACCAGTTAATTCAAAGTTAACCTACTCCCCATGACCAGTTAGAGTTAACAGCTCAGGAAACTCAGGTGGCATGGGAGGTGGGTTGAGTAGAGGAGGAAGACAGGAAGAAAGAGACAGAGAGAGAGGAGGAAATGTTCATTGGGAAGAGCACTGTTCTTTCCTCCTTTCAAACTTCCTTGGGGCTGTAGACCATCTCTTCAGTAGGTAGTGACTAGCATTGTCAATGTAACAGAAAAGAAGAGAAAACAGTAAGGTCATATTACATGTAAGTGTTGTTTCATGAAATTCTTTTCATTATTTATGTAGCTATGTAGTGGGTCAAGTAGTGGGTCAATATATTTCTTTTTTTTTTTGCCTGGCAATAAATATTTTAATTTTTGCTTCATTTTTATGATGACAAATAATTTTCAAGTTTATTTCCTTGTTTGTTTAAATACAAAGCTAAACCACAAACAGGTACAATCAAGATATTGTATCTCACATTTACACTCCTGTCAGATCCTCGTCAATTCGCTGACCACTGACCAGGCTAGCGGGGGGCGGGTGGGAGGGAAGACTTTCTTAGGTAGCACCGTCGTGAGACCCGGGGGGGGGCTGGGGGGAATCAAAGATGAGGACAGGCTCTCATACCTGTCTCCATTCACATTTACCTGGGACCAGGGTGGGCAGGAGATACCAGGTCACGGCTCCTGAGCCCTGGCCTCCTGGACTGAAGGAACAGTGAGTGAGAATCAGTTCTGTGAAGGGAGGGAGGAGGCAGCCACTTATTCCTCCTACCCTCACAGTCAAGGTGAAAACCTTAGCCCTATCCTTGATTCCTGGGGGCTGCCGGGCCCTATGCGCTCCCCTGCACACCTGGGTGCCTTTCTGAAGCTGGCAGCAGTGGCTGGGGTCAGGGGTCCTGGGCTCCTAGGCTCACACCTCAGCTCATAGCTGCAGCCTTACAGGAGGGCCGCCAGGTGTCTGTCAAACACAAGGCTTCGACAGCAGGTCTGGAACTTTCAACCCCAGTAGGATGCAGGGAAATGGGGGTGATGTTAGGTAAGTAATTTCTGGTCCCACTACAAAACTTTATTTTTGATTAGAGTACCATTCTCAATCTCTTCTACAAAAAAAACCACACAAAAAAAGCAGCCACTTCTCTCACTTCAAGACCTATATACATTTAAGTTGTTTTCTGTTTCTTTTTATCTTTTTTCTTTTTGATTTTTTTTTAATTTTTATTATTTTTTTAAAAATAAATTCAGTGTTCACATTTCTATAAAGAATTAACCCAGTTTCAGGAAACCCTGCCCCGGCAGGGCAGGTAAGCAACACTCTCCCTGCCCACATCTAATTTGATTTCGCACCCTGATGCTTCAAGGTGCCCAGAAAAGCGGCAGCTTATGGAAGAGGAAATCTATGCCCAGCCTGTGCTCAGGGCCTGGGGCTCAGGAAGCTTTCGAGAAGGCAGAGGGGAAGACTAACTTACTGTGAAACCTTTTAAAAAATATTCATACACTTCAGTATTTCTTACACTTATAGTCAAAAAAATCTTGGAAAGTGGTTTCTCTCAATATTGGGTGGTAGGGCAGTATAAGTACAATATGACAGTGATAGCATGGTCTTCAAAGCCAGACCCCCCGGATCCAAATCCTAGGTAATAAACCTTTCTGTGCCTTAAGTTCCTGAATATGAAAAAGAAGAACAGTAGAACCTATGTAACCCCATGTTGCTGGGAGGATTAGATGAGCCAATATGTTGAAAGCTTACAAAATAGTACCGATAGAGATTATCTATTCAGAGAAAAAAGAAATAGAAAGAAAGCAAATGTCTCCTTACTTACCTGGATGCAGCAGCAACTCTCTCTCCACTGCTTCCCAGTGCCTCTCTAATATTAACTGGCTGCTGATGGCCTCTGCAGGTGCAGCTCTCTTGTGGGAATCAAATACTTTTTTTAAAAGATACCCATGAGGGTTCCCATGGCATACTTTGCTAACATGAGAAAATCAGTACCTCCCATGTCTCCTTACCCTCTGATACTGACAGAATATCTGATGGTCTCTGGCTGCTTGGCTCTACTAACCTAGCAGGCAGACTTCGTGGGTGGGTTACCAGAGACAGAGCACAAGCCCAGCTTCCTTCAATGGTTCCTACCTGACTCATGCTACACTGGGAGAGTTTCTCCCCAATTATCTTTTCAAGTCTCTTTTCACAGGCATTGGGGCACATTGAAAAGTCTGGCCCTTAAGCAGTTGTGCAACCAGGGAATGAAACACTGGCCTCCTCCTCCTGTAGACATGTCCAATATTAAGAGAGATTTCCTTGGAAAGTAGTTCTTTCTTCCAAGAGATCATCTTCTTGCCTTTATGGGGCCTATCACCCTTCCCACAGCCTTATATCACTGATAACTTTCCAGTTCTTTCTTCTCTCTTTAATCTTGTTACTCAGGAAAAGGTGTTCAGGGTAGTAGGGTGATTTGTAACTGTGGCTGCTGTTATTAGAGAAGTTTCTGCCACCTCTCAATAAATGTGAAGGAGAAGTGTATGCCTTCAAGAGTTGGCAGATCTTTCAAAGCACTCTCAGAATGCCAGGGCCATGTGGCTCTCCATTCTGAGTCTTAGTTGCCAATTATGGGGTAACAAGTAAGGTCCTTCCCAAATCATGTGATGCTAATATGCACAGTGCAACTATCAAGAAAATGAAAAGCAGAAAATAAAGAGAAAAGCAGAGTGCTCAGGGGTTATCATGATTAAGAAAAGAGACAGGAGTAGCAAGTAGCATTATGGTCAAAGAATGGAGAGGATTTCCAACAATGTAGAGGCATTCTGTACTTTATTGTTCTGATGCCTAAATATATGAGATCCTCTGTGTGCATCTCTATAAGAGAAAAAGAGAGAGAGAGAAAGAGAGAGAGACTAAACATACCATTGTTCCCTCCATATCATAACCTCTGAAAGCAATAGATGTATTTATGGGAATACACTTAAAGTCAGAGTGCAGTGGCCAACACAAGAGTATTTTACATGCCAGAGAATATAACTCTGTGTATGGTAAATGTCCTTTTTGGCTTGGATTCAAAAGCCTCTCTAGCAAAGGACAGAGAGAAATCACATTTAACATAGGTAAGCACAAGAAAACATTGAAGGATCAGTACAAGGATGAAGCACTGACTTGTGTACAATGTGTTACATATGAGAAGACAGTTCAAAGAGGGTAGTTGTTAAAATATTTTTACATAGCTAGAGGACTGTTCCAAGACGGCCAAATAGGAACAGCTCTGGAGTGCAGTTCCCAGAGAGAATAATGCAGAAGGTGAGTGCTCACCACATTTCCAAAAGAGTTTTACTGCCCACAGACTAGGATATTCCCAAGCTGAAAAGGTCCATGAGTTTCCAGCATGACTGTTTCAGCCAGAGCTGTGGGTCTCCACACAAAAACTCACACAAATCTGGGTGGCTGTTTCAACTGGCACCTAGAATGCCTGGGAGACAGAGCTGCCCACTCAACTGAAAAAAAGGGGGCTGAAACAGGGAGTCAGGAGATCTGGCTCAGCGGGTCCCACCCTCACAAAGACCAGCAATCTGAAATGCTCTGGATTGAGTTTCCCAGCAAGCGCAGCTGGACCCCGGACAGTCCAGCTTGGTGGGGTGAAGGGCATCAGCCAGGCAATCCACCATTACCGAGGCAGTCTGCCATTACCGAGGCAGTTCTAACTGTACCTCTGTAAACAAAACCGCAAGAAAGTTCACACAGCAGCTGGGCAGAGCCCATGGCAGCTCAGCAATACCTCTACTGGCAACCTGAGACTAGACTACCTCCTTGCTGGGCAGGACATCTCTGAAAAAACACAGTAGCACATCGGGAACTTATAAATAAAGCCCCACCTTCCCAGGACAGAGCACCTGGGGAAAACAGTGCTTATGAGTTCCATTGCAGCAGACTTAAACATACCTGCCCAGCAGCTCTGAACATAACAATGGAGCTCACAACTCAGCACTTTAGCTCCTATAAGTGACAAACAATCTCCCCAAGCAGCACCCTGACCCCCATATATCCAGAGAGACACCTTACAAAGGAGAGCTCAGGCTGACATCTGGCAGGTACCCTTCTAGGACGAAAATAACAGAAGAAGAAACCAGCAGAAACCCTTACTGTTATGTAGCTGCCGCAGGCGATCACCAGGCAAGCAGGGTCTAGAGTGGACCTCCAATAGTTCTACAGAAAAGGAGCCTGACTGTCAGAAAGAAAACTAAAAACAAAAAGACATAACTTCAACATCAACAAAAAGGACATCCACTCAGAGACCCCTTCCGAAAGTCACCAACTACAAAGACCACAGGTAGATAAATCCACAAAGATGGGAAGAAACCAGCACAAAAAGGATGAAAACACCCAAAACCGGAATGCCTCTCCTCCTCCAAGGGATCACAACTCCTCATCAGCAAGGGAACAAAGCTGGATGGAGAATGAGTCTGATAGATTGATAGAAACAGGCTTCAGAAGATGGGTAATAACAAACTTCTCTGAGCTAAAAGAACATGTTCTAACCCAATGCAAAGAAACTAAGAACCTTGAAAAAAAGGTTAGACGAAATGCTAATGAGAATAAACAGCTTAGAGAAGAATACAAATGATTTCAATGGAGCTGAAAAACACAACATGAGAACTTTGCAAAACATACACAAGTTTCAGTCGCTGAATCGACCAAGCAGAAGAAAGGTTATCAGAGATCAAATATCAACTCAATGAAATAAAATGAGAAGGCAAGATTAGAGAAAAAAGTGAAAAGAAATGAACAAAGCCTCCAAGAAATATGGGTTTATGTGAAAAGACCTAATCTACATTTGATAGGTGTACCTGAATGTGACAGGGAGAATGAATCCAAGTTGGAAAACACTCTTCAGGATATTATCCAGGAGAACTTCCCCAACGCAGCAAGGCAGGCCAATATTCAAGTCCATGAAATACAGAGAACACCACAAAGATATTCCTCAAGAAGAGCAACCCCAAGGCACATAATCGTCAGATTCACCAGGGTTGAAATGAGGGAGAAAATGCTAAGGGCAGCCAGAGAGAAAGGTCAGGTTACCCACAAAGGGAAACCCATCAGACAGCAGGTCTCTCAGCAGAAACCCTACAAGCCAGAAGAGAGTGGGGGCCAATATTCAACAACCTTAAAGAAAAGAACTTTCAACCCAGAATTTCATATCCAGCCAAACTAAGCTTCATAAGTAAAGGAGAAATAAAATCCTTTATGAATAAGCAATTGCTGAGAGATTTCATCACCACCAGGCCTGCTTTACAAGAGCTCCTGAAAGAAGCACTAAACATAGAAAGGAACGACCAATACCAGTCACTCAAAAAATGTACCAAATGGTAAAGAGCATCAACACAATGAAGAAACTGTGTCAATTAATGGGTAAAACAACCAGGTAGCATCAAAATGGCAGGATCAAATTCACACATAACAATATTAACCCTAAATGTAAATGGGCTAAATGCCCCAATCAAAAGACACAGACTGGCAAATTGGATAAAAAGTCAAAACCCAGTGGTGTGCTGTATTCAGGAAACCCATCTCATGGACAAGGACAAACACAGACTCAAAATAAAGGGATGGAGGAAGATCTACCAAGCAAATGGAGAGCAAGAAAAAGGAGGAGTTGCAATCCTCATCTCTGATATAATAGATTTTAAACCAACAAAGATCAAAAGAGACAAAGAAAGGCATTACATAATGGAAAAAGGATCAATGCAACAAAAAGAGCTAATGATCCTAAATATATATGCACCCAATACAGGAGCACCCAGACATAAAACAAGCTCTTAAAGACCTACAAAGAGACTCAGACTCCCACGTAATAATGGTGGGAAGTTTAACATTCCATTGTCAATATTAGACAGATGAACAAGACAGAAAATTAACAAGGATATCCAGGACTTGAACTCAGACCTGGACCAAGCAAACATAATAGATATTTACAAAACTCTCCACCCTAAATCCACAGAATATACATTCTCAGCACCACATCACACCTACTCTAAAATTGACCACATAATTGGAAGTAAATCACTCCTCAGCAAATGCAAAAGAACGGAAATTATAACAAACAGTCTCTCAAACCACAGTGCAATCAAATTAGAACTCAGGATTAAGAAAATAACTCAGGACCGCACAACTTCATGGAAACTGAACAACCGGCTATTGAATGTTGACTGGATAAACAATGAAATGAAGGCAGAAATAAAGATGTTCTTTGAAACCAACTAGAACGAAGACACAACATACCAGAATCTCTGGGTCACATTAAAGCAGTGTCTGGAGGGAAATTTATGGCCAAAAAATGCCCATATGAGAAGCAAGGAAAGATCTAAAATCGACACCTTATAATAAAAATTGAAAGAGCTAGAGGAGCAAGATAAAGAAACTCAAAAGCTAGCAGAAGACAAGAAATAACCAAGATCAGAGCAGAACTGAAGGGGATAGAGACACAAAAAACCTTCCAAAAAAAAAAAAAATCAATAAATCCAGGAGATGGTTTTTTGAAAAGATCGACAAAATAGACAAACCACTAGCCAAATTAATAAAAAAGAAAAGAGAAGAATCAAATAGATGCAATAAAAAATGATAAAGGAGGTATCACCACCGATTCCACAGAAATACAAACTACCATCAGAGATTACTACAAACAACTCCATGCACATAAACCAGTAAACCTGGAAGAAATGTATAAATTCCTGGACACTTGCACCCTCCCAAGCCTAAACCAGGAAGAAGTTGAAACCCTGAATAGACAAATAACAAGGTCTGAAGTTGAGGCAGCAATTAATAGCCTACCAACCAAAAAAAGTCCAGGTCCAGATGGGTTCACAGCTGAATTCTACCAGACATACAAAGAGAGCTGGTGCTATTCCTTCTGACACTATTCCAAACAATACAAAAAGAGGGAATCCTTCCCAAATCATGAGTTTGTGACCTTTGCAGGGACATGGATGAATCTGGGAACCATCATTCTCAGCAAACTAACACAAGAACAGAAAATCAAACACCGCATGTTCTCACTCATAGGTGAGTGTTGAACAATGAGAACACATGGACACAGGGAGGGGAGCATCATACACTGGGGTTTGTTGCGGGGGGGTACTAGGGGAGGGACAGTGGGGGGTAGGGAGGTTGGGAAGGGATAACATGGGGAGAAGTGCCAGATACAGGTGACAGGGGGGTGGAGGCAGCAAACCACATTGCCATGTATGTACCTATGCAACAATCCTACACTATATATGTACCCTAGAACCTAAAGTACAATAAAAAATATTTTTAAAATATATATTTGTATATATAAGAGCATCTACAGCTGCAAAGCACTACACCTTCCTAAAGCAGATGACTTCAGACATGTTCTACTGAAGGAGAGGGTCTTGGTCAAAAGAATGGACACTGCCCTTAGTTATGCCTAAAGAGGAGACACACTGGCTAAGATCACACCATTGCACTCCAGCCTGGGCAACAAGAGTGAAACTGCGTCTCAAAAACAAAAAAAAAAAGAAAGAAAAAGAAAAAAAGGAAGCTGGAGAAAACTTTAGGTAGTTTCATGTTTGCAGAGCCATGCTTCCTTTATATGATTATACACACACATAATTTTTTTTTTTCTGAGAGAGCTCTCTTAAAATCACTTAAGCACACATTCTTGCAATGGTGTAGGGTAGCTCTTTAAACCCCATCAACAAGATTAAAAAGTAGCTATGAGCAGCCAAAGAGGGTTCTGGGACCTGGAAAAGTCTTACGTTTCAATGTGCTGACAAGTCAAAAGACATAGGTTATCGTGAAGACGATGGTGTTCGGGAGAGTGGAAAAATCACCTTGAGCAAAAAAAATCACTCAGTCTTTGATATTGTAACCACTGTGATTCATTTCCCTGGATTCCAGATAACTAGCATTTTATGGTATTAAAATGCTTCCTAAACTCATGAATTATCTTTAAGTTCTTCCAAATTTGTGAAATAAGCTAAAGGCCAAGGATTTTTGGTTCTCCAAAGCAAAGTTATTTTGACATTCATGCTCTTTCCTAAAATAATACACTTTCAATGTTTTATGAACTAAATTTCTTACAGTAGAAATCTGGCATATTCTCTTTTCAATAGTTATTATAGGCAATTAGTGAATGTTTAATAATACTTTTCTTACTAAATAAAACGCGACTGTATTTTTTGATATAAGACTAATAGAAAGGATTTTTAAATCTGTACTTATGAACAAGAAAAGTTGATGATTAGAAAAAAACAGAACACAGACTAGTTTACAGAGTAAATGACAATTAAATAAAATGATATAGACAGGTATATCTATCATAGGAATATGATTAGAAAGATACTTCTAAAATGTTTAACATTATCTTTGGAAAGAGAATTTGGCTGTTCTTTACTTCCTGCTATGGATTTTTCTGTAATTTTTTCTTTCTGTAAGTATATACAACTTTTACTTAAGAAAAAAAAAAGGAAGGAAAGAGAGAAAGAAGGAAAAAAAGGCTATTTTTCCAAATAGAATATTAACCTATAAAAATAAATATCTTCCATTGTATTTAAAACTCCCTAAAACAGATTGTAGCATTTAATTTTAAAAATGTATCAGAAACAGGCAAGAAAAAAAGAGCATATATCTCCCAATTACAGCATTATCTATTTGTTACATTTTTCATGAGTGGCCTAAAATAAAATTGTTTCTCCCATCATTTTGGCTGAGTTTCCTAAGAAGTTCTATACAGGAGCACAGAGGTATCATGCTAGTCTCAACCAAAATGTTCCAGACACATGAGACTAAATATTAAGGGTTAATAGTAATAAGAAGGTTATATATGCAGAAGGAAATCCAAAGCCTCATTTTTAGGTAATGAATATCCAAATACAATGCAGACAGCCTGCAAGACCCTAAAACCTTTTCTAAAGAATATGTGACAGTTATCACTTACAAGAAAACATGGTACAACTATTACTATATTGTTGAGACTTTTAGCCCAACCAAATGGGTCATTTACTACTATTACAGGTCAGGATAAACATATTTCACAATCTTATCCCAGCTGTGCATGCTTACTCTATGTGGAAGGAAAATTATATTTATTAGCACGTTGCCCCAATATGATCAACGGATTTAAAAGATGTTGTCTTTTAAACTTTTAGCCTTCAAAATTAGTCTGCATTTCCCATCTATTAGTAAATGGCATAATACTGTTCTTAGGAAAAGTTGGCCTGGACAAGCAGTGATAAACAAAAACGCACGCACAAATAAAAAATAAGTAAATGGACAGATCTACGGTTAAACAGTTTTTTAGGAAAAAAAAAAAAAAGCTTTGCAAATCTAATCACTATTCCAGAAAAACAAGTGTTTCTTCAGTTTCTCTGGCATTGCTCCAAATTCATCCAGTAAAGTTATTTAAGTAAAGGACTGACCATAACTGTGTATGTAAGGGTTTTGCTCATTTGCCAGAGGAAAGAGAAAGATAAAATAAGCATAAACTCAGCAGAAAAATTCAGTGATCAGAAAGGAAAACACCAAATAAAAAGGCAACTGCTTCTGGCAAGATGGAGTTGTTTTCTTTATATAGTTTCTATTCAACTTCAAGGCAGTTCGAATGATCTTCCCACAATCTTGGACAGTGTGACTTCGCTTACAGTTAGTCAACTGGCCTCCTGGGGGAGAAAATTTAACTTCACAACTGCCTCAGAATGCCAATGGGACTGCTGGCAAAAGTATTCTGTATCTCAAGTTCAAATAGTAATAGGGTTTACTACATTTTGAGCCAGGATCACAAAATTTAAATTGAGAAACCAGCCAGGTTAGATGCTTGGGAAATGTCCTTTGTGTTTGTTGAAGTCTGCCTAGCAACTACTGGCAATTTTTGAAAGCACGTTCATCCTGGAAAAATAAATACCTGCCAAAATGCCAATCTGGTTCTAATTGCATACCTTTTCCCTCTTGAAAACATATCAAGAGCTTCGCTACTTTGACCTAGGGTACAACAAAGTGTAAGAAAGAGAGTGTGTATTGGTGGGGCATGGGGTTCTTTCTGTCCATATAAAGCAAAGTTTTTTGTTTAGACACAGACTAAACCTTTTAGAATGTGGACATAATGCTATTTGATGACCTTTTATTGTTATTAAGAACCGATATTTAAAAGTACCCCGGCCTCTGACTTAAAATATATATAATCATACTTTTGAACATAAACTTTAAAAATCAAAATGAAAGACATAATCTATACATGCTTTTAACTTAAATTTTTAATCAAAAAGACATAGAAATACTATCGGATTTCAAATATCTTAACATGAAAGGCTATTTCTTTTTCTTTTTATAAGCTTGCCCTTCCTGACAACATTAGCCAAATTAAATTCAATTCTATTTTCAAAGCTTAAGAACATTTAAAAAGTTAAAGCAAGAAAGTACTTACCCTTATCTAGTTTTTTTGATCACTCTAATGTGGCCCTGGATGTACAATTCCATGGAGCCTAAAGGGAGTCAGCTGTAGAATTGCCACAAGGCACGTATGGGATACACATGACCTAAATAAAAACCAGAGACTTCCTAGGCACAGGCGGGTGGGGTTCTGTTTCTGTGCTGCACAGACTAATAGCAGGAAAGGATGGACTGTTTGAGGGAATTGACTCAAAAGAGTCACACACAACTTCTGGGTCACAGGTAGAAGAATCATGGCCAGGCACACAGGGAGTAGTAGCCATGCAAACCTAGCCAAGTCAGTCAAATTCTTTGAGCCGATTTTCTTTCCCTAAAGTAAGAATAAAATCACAGGGTTTCTTTGAGAATTAAGAGATCTCTTCCATACCAAGTGCCCTAGTACAATGGCTAAAACATTACAGATATTTGCTAAAGAGTAGCTACGTGTTACAAGTGGTGCTACTGTTAGAATTATTAGTAATAATAATAATATACTAAAGGCTGGATAACCACCTTATCTAACTCAGCTGGGAGAAATAATATTCACAGAGGACTATCTGACAGGTATATATCTCATTGTAGATATTCTAAATTCCTAACTTTTTTAGAACTGATTTAAGTCATATTAGCACACAACAGAAAGCAACTACATTATTTCCTATACTGACACATAACAAGAAACAACCTATTTCAGCAGGGTGGGTGCTGTTGAGGACAGATGCTACCAGACACACACTGCAGTGTCTCATTTAGGTAATTAATAGAAGCTTTTCCAAGGTTCCTGTAGCTATAAAGCGTGTGATCTTCCAGAGCCACTAATTTATTTTTAATCTCATGGACCTTGTGATTCTTCTAACTGGTCAGGTTTCCTTTTCTGTTGTGTTCATAGAGGAAGCTCAGATCCTGATGGTGTGTGTTGTATACAAACCCTATTGTTCCTCCTCTCAAATTCTCTTCCAACACTTACTTTCCCTTCACAACAATTTCCTCTTATACTCATTTTTCAGTCTATATTACTAAATGTAAATTGTTAACCTACTTCAAACCCCTTTTGGAACAAGGGATAAAATAACGTACTGTAAGTCTTGACCACTCTACTGTTCAGAATTCACTCTAAAAATACGAGAATTCTGTCATTCAACCTAGCCCAGTCAAGCTCAAGTTTAGACATAATTGAAAGACTTCTCTGATGGACAGGTGGTGATTGACAGCTAGGGAGGAACTTTCTTCAGGGAATACCTGGGAAGTCTGACAAAATTTGACGCAAAGGAAGAAGATAGCAAAGAGCTCTGTAATCAGAACAAGGCCTTCAAATCACTGAATGTAGCCAAATGCTCTTGGACACACACAGCTGTCGCATAAGCAAGAATATTATCCCTCCCTCAAATGCTCCTGTCCCAATCTGAGAGTGACAACATCACAAAGCCTTCACAGGACTAGCCAGCCACAGGGATTTCAATACCCCAGTATTTAAGCTGAAGGTTTCCTTTAAGTCATGATTAGCTGAAAAAGCCAGGAAATACAAAATATTATTCACTGGCATTCAAGAGAAGAGACATCTGGTTTACAAGCCCCTTTGGTAAATAACACCTTGCAGGCATTAAGTTTACAAGAATAATAAAGACAGGGCCGGGTGCAGTGGCTCATGCCTGTAATCCTAGCACTTTGGAAGGCCAAGACAGGAGGATTGCTTGAGCCCAGGGGTTTGAGACTCGCCTGGGCAACAAAGTAAGACCCCATCTCTACAAAAATAGTAAAAAATTAGCCGACAGTGGTTGCACACATGTAGTCCCAGCTACTCAGGAGGCTGAGTGGGAAGGATTGCCTAAGTCCAGGAGGTTGAGACTGCAGTGAACTGTGATCACATCGCTGCATGCCAACCTGGGTGGCAGAGCAAGATCCTGCCTCAACAATAATAACAATAATAATGAATGGTGCATATTGTCAGGAGCATGTGTTTTTGGTGATTGGTGCAACAAAACGATGGGTTGTACAGTCAACCACCCTTTCCTGGGAGACCACTGGCTGCATGGAACAGAAAGGATAACTGCACAGCTGGACGTGAGGGCATGGTTTTACAAATGCTCTCAAGTCACCAGGAACTCATTACAGGAATAGTTCCATGACATTCCAGGAATAATGCCAACCTAGAACTCATCACTCTGACCTCTTCCTTTAACCAAACAGAGTCACTCTTCCACATCCTGGAACACAACATGCAGAGATTTAATAAACATTTCAGGGAAGACAAGCTAAGATCTACATATGACAGTACTCAGCACATGAAAATACCCCCAGCATCTTTCAGAATGTAAGAATAAGAATGTAGAGTAGTTGCTGTTCATTTTCACCCACCCCGAAACTGTAGAACCTAACTCACCCCTCACAAAACTCAGAGATTTCCCTGGGCTACTTTCCAAGTATTCAGCACCTACCAACTAATTAATAATTCTAAATGCCAGCTTTAGAATAACTACTTGCTATTCACTTAAATGTGCAAAGCTGGCCTCAAAGATCCCTGGCTATTCCAGTTTTACTATAAACTTGCAGCAATGCTAGTACAACTTCAAATTGTGTCTTTCCTGCAAAATGTTTTGTATCTATGTGTCAATGTTAAATTATTTTATCTGAAAATATGTGGCCATTTAGACATCAAAATAGCAATGTTAGGCACATTCACACTGTTGTGATTCGCATTCCAACACAATGTGAATCACAATGTGAGTTCATAACACAATGCGAATCCCAACAGTGTGAATATACCTAGCACCACGAGCCTGTATACTTAAAAATGGTTACATTGGTAAAGTTTATGTGTATTTTACCACAATTTCTTGAAAAAAAGAATCCCTTAAAAGAGGTTTTCTCTATATAACCACATTGTTTACCCCACTACAAAGTATAGAAGCTATTCTCCACTACAAAGTATAGAAGCTATTAAGTTTCCTAAAATACAAATGATAACTTCGCTGTATTATTAGAACTTAAAATTACAAATCATTAATCTCTCTAAGACAAGTCAATACTTGAATAGTCCAGGGTATGAAGGTACCTCCATACCAATTCTACTGAGCCATTTTCATTGCTTGAAATGTATTCAGTAACAGTGTTTGTTCCAGGAAAGCAATAAAAAAAAAAAAACCAGAAAAAAGCAAAAAAAAAAAAAGAAAGAGAAAAATCAACCTAGATGGCGCCAAATCATCTCCTAACCCCAGGAAGACAAACATCTGCCTCTGAATCTGCAACAAGTCCTAGAAAAATTCCGACATGAAGCAAGGGCACGACAGCAAAACCACAGTGCAAGTGTTGCCCTGATTTAAAAGGCAAACAAAACCCTGAGCCTGTCCAACACAGAGCAGATAATGAGTAACAGCCATCACATGACAGAGCTTCCCAAAATCATTTCCTGGAGATCTCGCTGTTTAGAGTAGGGTAAATCTTCTTTTCCCCCCCACCCCCTGTGGTTGCTCTATAAAAAGAAATTATTTACCAACTGCCTTGACATCATAGGTAATGGAATAATACATCAAATGAGATGCTTCATTTTTCCTGCTGAGACTCAGCTCTAAGGAATTTATTATTGTTTTGGAAGAATTGTAGAAGAATTCCAGTAAGGACAATTGAAAGAAAATACAATTATATCCTTAATGGACAAGAATTTTTAAATGTGTTGTTCTAAGTGGAATACCAAAGAACTGCTTTTGAAAGTTGAAACAGATACTTAAGAAAGCTTTTTCTTAAGTATACAAAGCAAGTGATTAAAATTTAGCTGTCCCTCAACAATGTTTTGTTTAAAAATTGAAGAGCTTTTCACTTGATGTGTTCACCCACATAATAGGTCCCTTCCAAGTTGTTTCTTTCATAGATATATTATAATCAATAATTATTCTACCTACTCATTTCCCTACACTTCGTCTGCATTCTTGAGTGAAATGTCTGTTTGCTCCATAATGGCAGAACCCATGTCGTAACTGCTCACCACACTATTTCCAAAGGCTGTATTCCAACTAAGAACCTGGCATACACTAGTGGGCTCAGAAAAATTTTTAGTGAGTAAATGCATTGTTAATTGAGTATCCTATAGCTGCAATAATCATCTTAGGGTTTAACAAATGTCTATAAGCTGAATATGTAAATATTTTTGGTCTCAGGGATTTAAGAGGTCACAAACAAAGGGGAGAAGGGCAGTTCGTAATTTCTTTAAAACCTAACTTGACTTACAACATCTTAAGATTTTGCATGTAAAAAAAAATCCACAATGCAGCTTTCTTCAATATGGATAAAGATTAGTTGTTACAATTAATGAGAGCTCTACCTATTTACAGGTAAACATTTTTGTACGAACACTCTACCATAATTTTGGTTTCTTCCTATACAACCAACACCTTTTTATATCCAAATAGTAAATAAAATGTTCAAGGAATGTTGTCATTAAACACAGGCAGAACATGTAATGTAAACCCAGAACAAAACTACAGTATGAATTCAATTATTTTTCCAATCCAATCTTTTCTAAGACCCTTATATTGCTTAACTTACTGATCAGTGCTCCCACCAGAAAAAATAAATAAATAAATAAAAAGTAATGTTATCTTATACTTACTGAAAAATTACCATTTCTGTGCAATATTTGGTTAACAAGATCTTAGTCATGAGGTTCAGGGAAAATCATGAATTCCTTGTTGCACTGGATGCTGTTTCTCATTACCACACTGCATTTGAGAAGATTACTCTGGATTAATTTCAATGGCAGCCAGTCTGGGCAACATGGCAAAACCCTGTCTCTACAAAAAATACAAAAATTAGCCAGGCATGGTGGCGCATACCTGTAGTCCAGCTACTCAGGAGGCTGAGGCAGAAGGATCACTTGAGCCTGGGAGGTTGAGGCTTCACTGAGCTAAGATGTACCCCAGCCTGGGAGACGAAGAATGAGACCCTGTCTTTATAAAAATAAAAATAAAAATTCACCCAGGCATGGTGGCTCACGCCTATAATCCCAGCACTTTGGGAGGCCAAGGCGGGTAGATCACCTGAGGTCAGGAGTTCAAAATCAGGCTGGCCAACATGGCAAAATCATGAATGAAAAAAAAAAATTAGCTGGGTTAGCTGGGTGTGGTGGCAGGCACCTGTAACCCCAGCTATTTAGGAGGCTAGGGCAGGAGAATTGCTTGAGCCTGGGAAGTGAAGGCTGCAGTGAGATCACACCACTGCACTCTAGCCTGGGCAATGGAGCAAACTGTGTGTCCAAAAAAAAAAAAAAAGAAAAAATTAGAAATGGCAGGCTCACTACGAATGATCTTCCTATTTCCCTACTTCACTGGGGAGTTTAGGAAAATAAAAGCTTTGGTGAATGTAAAAGTGCTACATAAATCTTACACTGAAAACAAATATGCTTTATGAGCTGCTTTCTGAACATTATTCTGATTTATTGAGAACACTTAAGGTATAGATATGGATCTTCTGCACACTAAAAAAATTATTTGAGTTAGGAGAAATACTTCAGAGATCTATTACACAACATGGTGACTATGGTTAACAACAATGTATTATATACTTGAAAATCGCTAAGTAGATGTTGAGTGTTCTTTCCACAAAAAAAGTATATGAGGTAATGCATACGTTAATTAGCTTGATTCAGGTATTCCACAATGTGCATATATACAACGAAACATGCTGTACACCATAAATATACACAATTTTTATTTGTCAACTGCAAGAAAAATATGAAAGCAAACAAGAAAACAAGCAAGCAAGCAAGAAACACAGAGAGGGAGGGAGGGAAGGAGGGAGACAGAGAAAGAAAGGAAGGAAGGAAAAGAAAAGAAAGAAAAAAAGGAACGAAAGAAAAAGAAATTAAAGGAAAGAAATAAAATAGAATTTCAAAGCTTTACAGACCATATATTTTATAGTTCTACCCCTCCTTTGAGAAATAACAGAACCAGAGGCCTTGAAGGGATACCCAGTGCTGGGACTATCTCTGCCTGCTTTCTCCTCATTGGTGCTGTTTTCACACAAGCGGTGATTCTATCCTCTATCGGTACCAGTAGCCTCTGGGCATCCTTTCTCATTACTCACTGCCACAAAACCCAGAGAAGGCTGATGAGACACACGCAGCTCTTGGGAATAAGAGGACTTTCAAGTCTGTGAACTCTGGGTGACCCATGTGTAGACCAGTGTCTACATCTCGGAAGCACTGAAACCAAAAAGAGGGGATAGCATTTGGGGGAAGGAGCCTGAGACAGGAAGAGAGCAAAGAAGGCAAGAGTCAAATAAATGAAGCTTTCTTCGTTTAACTGCAGCTTGAGTTATTCCAATTGAGAATCACATTCTGAAAAGAATACACTTACCCCCACATTTCCTATTTGACATTTTTAAGCCATTTTTTCAAATGGCCTTTTTTTTCTACTCCATAATTACTTATCATAAAGTACAGATGTTATTTTCTACAACGTTAGAGAGACGAATAAGACAACTCCTGGCTTACAGACAATTCTACATGAACTCCCAATTTCTGGAATGCAAGTTAATTCCTAATAAGTCACTATTTCCAGCCCGGCTCTGTTACTCTAAACCTTACCACCCAGACTTAAAAGTCACTATGTTAGTTAAGATTACCTTCATTTTTTTCTCCAAAACAGCCCTCCTGCTAGATGTTACTATATCTGTCCTTTTCGTTTAGAAACCTTCAAGTCCACTTCATCCTACTACATGCTACATCCAAGATTCCTCCCTCTAATTTCCCGATATCAGTCCCTTTATCTTCCTGTTCGCATACCTCTCCAAAATTCCAGGCCTTCTGTACCTTAGTGGTCCTGTTTAAGTGATTCCCCTGGCTACCACAGTACTTAGTTACTGCATCCTCTCTGGTCCACCATGCCTATACCAATTTGTAAGTAATGCCATCAGTACCTCTACTGATCCCCAACAAACTACCTCTACTCACTGCCAATTACTGATAGAATCTACCGTTATCGTGTCCTTACAGAGCTCTAATACAGTGCCCTGCATTCAATATTCAATAAAAGCTTTCATAACAATAAAGATGAAAGGCTCCCACTATTCATACCAGTAGACGGGAAAGTTAATGGGTAGCCATGGAAGGACTTTCATCCCCTCATAGCAAAGGTTTGCAAAGCCACAAGCTGAAAGCAAAGCGTGCGTGAGGAGGGAAGACAATGAACATCAGAACCTGCGGCAAATTCTTGTGGCTGAGACACGAAACGTTCCTGAGCCACAGAGAGAACTGGCAGCTCCTGAAACGAGAAGTTTCTTGGATTTTCTTTTTATCCCATTCTGCCAAGCAAAACAAGTATTTCTGCATCTGAAATGAAAGTTCAGTTTGCCCTGATAATTCTTTATTGATAGCAAATCTCATCCAACCATAGCCTATCAGTTTCTGACAATTTTCCATTTCACAACAAAGGAAAAACAATATTTCTAATAGCAACCAACTATCCTATTACATGAGAACTTACCACCATCTCAAAAAAGAAAGAAAAAAAATCTTCACTAGAGAAGGAAATGTTTTTTATTCTAAAATGCAAAATACATAAACATATTTGAATAAAAAGAAACCAACAAGTGGAATTTTTTCCCATATAAGAACCAATAAAGTAATATCCCCAAATAAAAGTTATGATCATAGCTTTAAACTGCGACAAATTGCCAAAAATATTATAGAACTCTGTGTGGTTTTTTTCAAGCAACTTCAGTGGGGAGGCTGTGTGGCTGATGTAGGATGAGGCTCCTTCCATGTCTACAGTTGCTTGAATCTAAAGAATCAAAGCATCTCTCACATTTGTTCAATGCTTTACTGTCTATAAAGCACTTCTGAGTGCATATTTCAACCAATTTTAACATCAGTTCTATGATGTTAAAATTCTATCCATTTTCTAAGTAGAAGAACTGAAGTTCCGCTGTCAAGTGACTTACCCAAGATTTCACAGCTGGTGTCTGTGCTGCGACTCAAAGCCAGAACTCATGGCTCTAGTTCAGTATTCTTTATAGTCTTAACATCTCCTGTTTCACTTATTGATTCAAAATGACAGCTTAGCATGAACTGAGGGAGGGAACAAAGGGAAGTGGAGGAGACAATGATGTGTATGGAAGAATGCATATCATCATCAACTCTGGAACACCCAAATTTTAAAAACCCATTTCACAGGCCCTATCTCAGACAACAGCTCCTTAAGAACATCTGTAGGATCTTTTTGTGTGTTGAGAAAGAGGCGAGAAGGCAGGAGGATGGGACAAGACAGCACTACCTCTTACTGCTTTGATCTAAGTAACAATATTTAATTTACTGTGTTTTCCCATTAAGAAAGAGAAATATGAAATTTAATTTCTCTTGAAAGAGCACACAGATTTTTAAAAGTTATCAATTGTCAGTGTAAAAATAGTGTTGAATTGGGCTTTCTCCCTAGATTCAACAAATGGCTAGTCATATGACTCAGATAAATCACTTAAGTTTGCTATGTCTTCTCTTCATTTGTATGCTTGCTGAACTAGGAAATCTCTAAGGTCCCATACAGTCCCACAATATCACAATTCTACAGAGTTACTTCACCCCACCATACACACAGAACAATATGTTAGGTCCCAAAACACTTGAGTCTCTCAATTCAAGATTCCAAAACTAGTTGGACTATTAGTGTATCAACTCATAAGAAGAGAACAAAGCAAGAAAATTAACTTTTGAAGAAAATCCAAAGTGACACAGATATAAAGATGTGGGTACTGCCAGCATAGGCTGGGCTAGTTCAGAATCCCAAATGATGGACTTTTAACTATACAACTACTGGAGAGGACCAGAGACAAAGAGGAGAAAAAGGCTAATTGGGGAGATATTTTTATCTGTAACTGTTAGAGTCAAGAATGATGAGGGCATGGGGATACCAGTGGTTGACATGAGAAGGGCTTGAGTGAAGGGGCAATGGGAAACAAAGTTATATCAGTAGGAAGGGACCAGACTATAATGAACAATTGACATCAAAGCTGGATATTTAATTTTACCTAGAAGGCAATGGTGAGTTGTCAAAGAAAATCTGAGCATAGACATAAAAAGGTAACAGTTGTCTTTTAGGAAAGCATTGTACACCTTAGAATAATTTATACTCTAACCCTTCTGATAAGGCTCACTGAGGAAGTTTTCAAGACAGCCTCTGTTGCATAGCTACATCACATCCATTCCTAACACAGATCTCAATGAATGAAAAAAAAAGATTTCCAAATGATTCACTGATGGTTTAATTTTGTAGACTGGAGTTTCTAGCAAGAAGAAGAAATCATTTCATCAGACAATTTTGGGAAGGGCCATATAATATATATTTCTGTAACAAATGCATAAAATGCAAATAATCAGCACATTAAAGTCTGCAATCAGTTTTATAGGAAAGAATTAGTTTTTAACTGTAATTGGCTGTATTTCTCAAAATTATCTTACCACAGAACTTTTTTCATATGATATTTATTAAGGACAGTGCAGAATTAGTATTTCACAGTTTACCCTCTAAGAAAATGAAACTGAACAGAAAGTTAAATCCATCAATAATTGATACTCATACACAAAATACATATACAGTTGACCCTTGAACAACAGGGATTTAAACTACGACAGATCTGCCACAGATTTTTTTTTTTCTGCCTCTCCCACTCCTGAGACATCCTCTTTTTCCACCTTCTCAACCTGCTTAACATGAAGATGATGAGGATGAAAACCTTTATGATGATCCACTTCCACTTAATAAATATTTTATCTTCCTTATAATTTTCCTTTCTCTATATTATTGTAAGAATACATTATATAATAGACATAACATACAAAATGCATGTTATTTGACTATGTTATTAGTAAGGCTTCTGGTCAACAGTAGGCTATCAGTAGTTCAGCTTTTGAAGAGTCAAAAATTATATGCAAATTTTTGACCACATTGTGGGGCAGGGGTTGGCAACCCTGGCCCCTGTGTTGTTCAAGAGTAAAATGTGATTCCTTTCCTTTCATCAGCATTAGACACTGACAAGAATTTACAACTTCTCTTTGTACTTACTTGTACTCCACAGATCAGTAGTTCCCAACCTTGGCTACAGAGTAATGTCACCTGAGGAGCTTTTGCAAAAAATACTAATGCTCAGGCCTTACTTTCAGAACAATTAAATCAGAATTTCTAGTTAAAACATCAATAGTTTTAAAAAGTTCCTTGGACAAACCCGCCCCTGGGGTTAAGATTGGTGCTCCAGATTAAGAGTTTACTATCACTAAAATGACTGATGGTAGAACTGGAGAAATGGGAACAGGAACATGAAATCCAGTTAATAATTCACCTAGAAAATCTGCCCTTAAAGGTTATTACATTTATTCTGCATATGATACTGGATCTCAAATATCCTTGGAGTTCTTTCTCCTCTGTACTTGTTCATCAGTATACTTATGGTTAAATGCTAATACCAGTGTGTGCTAAACTGATAGTGAATGATTTCAGGGAATTTTTTATACAAATGAAACCCAATTTTCTATTACTTGCCAAATTTGAATCATTTGTCTCTTTTTCTCAGAAGTTTTCATTTGATTTCCATAAAACACAGCCAAAATAAACCACGAAGCCTAAACTTTCAACTGGAAAATACATTTTTTTAAAAATACATATCATAGAAGGTTCAGAACTTAATTAAATGATGCCATTTATTTTACAGCTGTCATTCTGAACTTGACAATTTTATCATTCAGAATGTAATGAAGGCATCACAATAGCTGAAAACTCATGTTTCAAGGCATAGTTAAAAGTTAATCTCTCTGGGAATGCATTTATTATTTAGGAAGGGAATAGAAAGAAGTAATAATTTGTCCCTAAACCTGGTACTAATGAAGTCAGATGTTACAAAGCAACTATACTACAAAATGTTTGGTCATCCTGGCTATCATTTTCAATTCTCATCATCTTTGAGTACACGGTTGTATTAGTTTGCTCTCATGCTGCTAATAAAGATATATAAGAGACTGGGTAATTTATCAAGGAAAGAGGTTTAATGACTCACAGTTCCACCTGGCTGGGGAGGTCTCACAATCATGGCAGAAAGCAAATGGCGAGCAAAGTCACATTTTACATGGAAGCAGGCAAGAGAGTTTGTGCAGAGGAATTTCCATTTATAAAACCATCAGATCTTCTGAGACTTATTCACTACCACAAGAACAGCATGGGAGAAATGTCCCCAATGATTCAATTATCTCCTCCTGGCCCCACCCTTGACACATGGGGATTATTACAATCCAAGGCAAGATTTAGGTGGGAATACAGCCAAATTATATCAACAATGAATAGAAACAATATGATCTACTAACTTTTAGATTTCAAATCCTTCCACCTATCCTCTAAACCTTTCACTTAAATAATTTGTAAATAACTAGCTCAGATGAAGTGATATCTATCTATCTATCTATATAAAACTTTTAACTAATCTGTTTTCTAGGCTATATTAGAAAAAAACAATCTCCTCTGTCCCTTATTCTGCCTTTGCAAAGGCAATCAGTTGGTTCTTTCTGCTGGAGATGCCTTTCCATTTTGTCTCCATTAGGACATTCGGGTCATGAAGTTACAGGTCTGGAAGGCATCTTAACCTAAACTCTGCCCTCGGCTCTGAAACTGTGCCACAAAGCCTTTCCTCACTTCATCCAACATACTAGCTATATTCCTTTTACCTAGTCCTCAAAACTCACCTCAAACACGTTAAGGAAATCTACCTTCCTTGATTCCTCAGAATAGAAGAGAAAAAAATCACTCCCTCCATATCCTCCATTGTAAAGCTCTTGCCACACTGGATGGCCTTCTGTGCCACTTCTCCTCTGGAGTATGCCCCTCTTGAGGACAGGAACCATGGAACCACCTTTCCCCCTCTGTAGTACTGTACATGGTACAGTGTCTGGCTCAGAGGGTGGGCAATAATGTCTCATGAATGGCATCCTCAGCAGCTCTGTGAAGCCTGTACACAATCATGCACCCTAACACCATTGTATAAGCATCTTTTCCCTTTAGAATAAAAGCTCTCTGAAAGTTAAAATTACGTCTTCTTTAGTATTCCCATGGAATTCAGAAGAAAGCAAGACAACTTTTGGACTCCCATATTATGAGGTAGCCCATCATATTAACATACGAAAAGGACAACGAGTGATATTCAAGTGAGAAGACACACATACCCATGTTCCAATTACATACTGAAAACTACTACTTCCTAGACTTTGGCAATACCTTCCCCTCTCAACATACTGACTGAAGCCAAGAAAAGCTTATGCTCTCCAGCCTACCAACCTAGGAATAAATACATCAGGAAGCTTCCCAAACAGCACCTCCTACTGATTTACACATGAACCACTGTTTTACAAATGCCAATAGGAAAACATAACAGGAAGAAGTTCTATTTGAGAAAACAACTCCAAACTAATTGAGTTTAAAGTGTTCTTATTCACTGGAGATTAAGGTTTCCTGGTAACTCCAGAATAAACATGCACATGGAAATTGAAGCTGGTTATTCTTCTGTTTTGTTTTCTTCTTTCATAATATTAGTGATGAGCTCAAGAAAGAAAACCAAGCAGGAAACACAGAGGCCTCTATATTTTGTTTATTGTCAGAACTCCGGCTAAATTCCCTCCTCCTACTTATCAGTACTTCACCCATTAAGAAGCAGAAAATTTGAATAACTAGATGATAATCCAGGGTGACAAAGGTAACAAAAGTAGCAAATGCTAAGGAAAAAAAGCCATATGTACACATTTCTTGATGATTTTGATTTCACAAAAAAAAAATGAAGAAAGATAATGAAATGTATTTTTCCACCACTTAAAATGCCAACTCCTTTTAGGAAGAAATTTACATCCAATGAATTTAAAAAAATAAAAATAAAACACCAAAGAGCCAGTATGAAAGAAGCCACAACTGTTAAACATACAAAATGAGAGAGAACATTAGGATATTTAATACATTAATTCAAGAATCATGTTACTTAGAGAGGCATAGAGTAACAAAGCATTCTCCGTAACTATCAATAAGAAAAACAGAAAATATTTATATGCCATGATAGCCTTTCTGCATGTTGGCTGGCTAAAAACTTCCCACAAAGTGTAAGAGTGATGAAAACAATATTAATGCCAATGGCAAACAGGAGAAGGAAATTCTGATATGCAGGATAAAAGCTCAATAACATAAAAGGATAGAACTCACTTTTTTCACCTAACATATTAACATCAATGACCCTGTTATTTCTTGAGTAACACTGGCAACTAACTAGCAGAAAGAAACATACCTTGAATAAGAATATTATTCTTGCCTAGTATATATGTAATATACAAAGAGATATGTTACTCTCTGTATATTATGTTTTACTACACTGGTATGGTATACCAGTGTATAGTATGGTCTAATGTTTTACTGTAGTATTGCTGCTGTATACATATTGTAAATGACAGATATGACAGAATTACATTTTATATAAAGAACACTGCTCCTTTAAAGATATAACTTAATTTGGGGCACTCATTCAGGAGCTAAACTACTCTACACACACCAAATTTTGTTAACATGTGAGTGCATAAACCCTTTGAAGAAAGGAGTATTATGCAATTATCCCAGTTAACTGAATGCCTTTTATGCACCACAGTCGAATTCACGATTTAGACCTTGTAGAGTTTCCAAACTACATCAGAAGGGGAGAAGATGCTAAGGACACCTATAGATCAGAACTTGAAAGCTAGGTGTGGTGGCACATGCCTATAGTCCCAGCTACTCAGGAGGCTAAGGTGGGAGGATGGCTGGAGCACAGGGTTCTAGGCTGCAGTGAGCTACAATCAGGCCACTCACTCCAGCCTGGGCAACAAAGCAAGACCCCATCTCTTTAAACAACACAAACCAAAACAACAGAAAGAGAACCTGAGATTCACCCCAAACTATGCCAGCTCCAAGTAAGAGCATCACTCACTCTGACACATCTGCTTCCCCCTCGTCTTCTGTTTCATGCTTCCCTCTGTGGATGGGTCTTCACCGCTTACTCACAGCTTCTCCTCCTCCTAACCCCAGCTTTCCCATGGTGAACTGCACCACTCCGGGCCTCTCCCTCACTCCATGCTACCTCATGACCCTCCCCATTCTGTTCTCATTCCCACTCCAGATCTTAGCTTCCTAACTCAATACAAAGGAGTCTGGCTCAGCTGAGTTCATAGAGCATGCCACACAGGTCATGTCCACTGCATAGAGAAGGTTTATTGCTGCATGTGGTGCCCACATCCCAGCCCAAGCAGCTCTGGCTGGAAAAGCAGGGAAGCAGAGCCAAGTGCAAAACAAGGCCTTCTCCTCTCCTTTTTCATGCGGAAAGGTAGGAGCTATAATCACATAAACGACAAAGCCCAGAAATTTTAAAAAGTACTATTTAGGAACAAAAGCAAGTTGAAAGAATTGAATTGGCCACATGACAAATTTTAAAGCAATATACTTTGTCCAGATAAAATGCAAAAACACCAAATACATCAAGCCAAAGATCATTGTTCAGGAACCAGAAAGAGTCCTAAACTCAAATGAAGAACCGATTCATGAGATGACAACAAATTATTATTGTAAATCTCCCAGATGAAATTTATAAAGTACCAAAGATACAACTTCAAAATAATAAACCTTAATGTGATTCTGAATCTATTTAAACAAAATACAAACTACTATAAAGTCCATACTTTTTTTAGTGTATTAATTTATCTCCAGCCTTTTGATTGTCCCTCTAATATGCCACAATGACCCTAATTTAGAGCCCTACTTAGCAAAACTTGCAGTTTTAGGCAGAACTTCTCTCATTATAGAAGCGCAGTCCATTAATGATGGCATGATAATTGCTGATTTAAATAAAAACATGTATCTTGTATTAACAGTAGTCAAGCATAAAGTCAGAATATCACTTCCTAAGTCCTGGCTGCCATCAACAACCTGTATAAACTTTAAAAGAAAAAATCAATCTAAGACCATTTAGACCACAATATCCTTCACTAGAAGAAAAAGACAACACCACATCCAGCTTTAAACTGTATTGATTCTTCTGTGAAGTCATTTTAAATCAGTAAAGCTTAAAGTTCTTTACAAAACGTTACTTTAGCCAGACTAAAAGGCACTATACCCAGCCCATCAACTAATAGCCTGTCACCCTGTGGCTGAGTCCTTTCCCCCAGGTAACCCAAGGAATCCAGAGTAGAGAAAAAAGCCTATAGAAGTTCTCATATCAATTCAATGTCCAAACCAGGTGAAATCTCTCAGAGTGAGGCTTTCCACACTTTCACAGTCTAGCCACCACATCTGCTACAAGGTCACCAAGCTACGTGTCTGGTCAAGAACTCAGAGTGAGAGACACAGCATATGAGTTACATCTATGGAGGCCTTTGCCAGCCAGTCAACAGTCTAGAAATACCCTCATTTTATGTTATGTATCTAGCAATGACATTAGAGCCAAGCTTTTCTCTTCAGTTGGGTGAAGAATGACAAGGAATGTCAACTCAGTGCCTAAAGATTATATAATATTTAGGTACTTCTGGATCACATTAATATTCTAAATATTATGGCCTCACTATAATTGCACTGGTCAGGCTCTGTCCAAAACACTATACCCAGATATTGCCACATTTAAAATGGGACACTGATCTTGCTACAGAAAGTGAATAGAATGGTAAGGGGTCTGAAAACTAAGTCATATGATAAATAAGAAACTAAGTATCTTTAGTCTGAAGAAAAGAAGGCACAGAGATATAAAAAACATCTTAAAAAATTTTTATACCTCTGAATGTCAAAACAAGGACAAATGGATGAAAGAAAGGGGGAACATTTTTCTAAAAATTAGCACTACCTAGAAATGATCTACCTTGATGATCTGAGACTTGTTCTGTCTTTATTACTGTTATATAAAAAGACACAGAAGTAACCTCAGTATGATGAGAAGTCTGACTTCTTAAATGTTTTTCAGCAAAAAATACTACATGCTCTTAAATAGCAATAATTTTTTAATCCATTAACAACTTCAACCTATCTTAGTTATTGTTATGTTTTCCTTTATAACATGGTACTTGTTTTTAATTCTGATTATAAATGTAATGGACATCCATTATAGGAAAGTACAGAAAGAAAAACCAACCATAATCTCACCACTGAGACAGTCACAGTTAACATTTTAGCATAATTTCTGCTCAGTCATTTTTTTAGGCATAAACGTATATAACAAAATTTGAGTCGAGCTATTGCTTTTTGTCCTAATTTTTGCACTTATATAGTACAAAATTTGAGTCAAGTTATATGCCTTTTGTCCTAATTTTTATACTTATACAGTAACCAATTTCACAAGTCATTACAAATTTACAAAAAATTATGATTTTTAATGCTTACATAGTAATCCAATGTCTGATATACCATATTTCAAACATTACATGGCTGAGTACTTAGGTTATTTTTAATTTTATTTTATTTATTACAATATTGTGACAATGTATATCTTTATATATGGATGTTCAGACATTTCTCTGATAATGTTCTACGTAATATATTAAGACTAAATTTGTCCTATGCCCCTGCTAAGATATAAAAACAAGTTGAATCGCAAGATAATGAAAAGAAAATTAAATAGACACACAACACAAAGGCAAGGCTCCTAAAATTGGACCTAATCAATTTACTCCTTCCTCACAAATAGCTAATGCCACCCTCTTCAAAAGTTGTTTCTGACCCACACAAAAATGTTTATATTTGCATATTATCAGTTAGGGTAATTTTTAACTGTATAACATCAAAATAGTTCTGAAATCTTAATATCAATCATAAATAAGGAAGTTTTCATCTCAAGGTCTTTCAATTAAAGGAAATGCCGGCAAGTATAGGAATTAATATGGGCATTTAATACATAAAGGGAGGGCACTTTACAAAATAACATACAAACCTTTTTAAACTAATGCCAATAAATCTCTTAACTAGCCCTTTCAATGGTTACTTGCACTACAAATCTGTAATCTAGAGTCCAGTCTTGTGATCCTTCTTAAAAGACCTATTTTCATGAATTCAATTTCATTTTCCACATGATCCAATGCATTGAGTTTGGTTTCAAGAAATCACTGTAATCAATAATGACTAAACTTTCCTCAGATGTTGATTTAAGATTAAACAAATTGCAGTAGTAATAAAATTACATTCACTATCATTAAACATACATTTTTAAACAATCTCAATGACGTTCCTTGCTCCATGGTTTTAGAAAGAGGAATAATACAGGAACTGTGGTTTTCATAAAGAGGTTGTGTGAAATGACTGATGAAATAAAAGAAAAGAATACACCATTACAATGCGACTCTAAGCAGATGACTCTACAACATGCTAAGAGAATACAGATTCAAAACCCCGTCTTCCTGTGTTCAAATGAACACAAGAACAGAACTTAAAAGACTAGAGGAATAAATGATCACTTGATCTTTTTCTTAATCTCTTCTTACTAACCCTGACTTACTAGATTCTTAATAGAAGATGAGGAGTAAATCATAAGGTTTAAAAATAGGATCCATTCTCATCTTTAATAACTTTCTAGACAATGACTAAACAACCTTTATGGGATGGAAAGTTATTCTTTTCTAAGTCTTAAAAGCAGCCAGTTAACCCTATCTAGACAGTAAAGAAAACATAATCACGGATTTTCTCACTGGAACATTCTCAGGGCAATAGTATTGCGATCAGTAATAAGAACTCAGTGAACGTTAGCTTTAAGCCCTAAGTTTTCTTTAGCAACAATACACTGGTAATCATCTTTACTCAAGCTTGGGACCAACAATGTAATGCTGCACCAAAACATCAGATACTCTTCACTGCATATCCTTTTATAAATCTGAATTGTGAGTCATGTATGTGTATTACCTATTGAAATAAATACTAAAATTAAAGCTTTAAAATATCCAGATCTTATTTAAATCAAATTTGATTTGTGTTTAAGCATAAAGACTCGGTATTAGCAAAAGCACATTCATGGGCCAGAGTTAATCTTTTAAATAATTAAACAAAAACATATCCATTACTAGAGGAAATAACCCACTAGAAATATAAAAATAATGGCCACTGGAGAAAGCAGAAGTAACTTTATCACCTCTGCTGCCCCTCAATAAGAGGACTCAAGTAGTCCCCATCTAAGACCATCTAATGCACCCATTTTTAGGTACAGAAAGAACCAAATATTTACCTCAGGAATGTTCCCCAGGAGACAAAACTTGCGATTTTTTAGTGTCAAAACACCAAAAGTAATATTTGTCTAAAAACAATGAGTTTGAAAGGTTTTAAAAATATATCACATAAGCCACCAAACAATATCTCATTTTTTTAGTCTGTTAGCCCTTGTGACAAGCTATGGTTTATAAGGTCATTTTCCAAATAAATAGCCAATATATTCAAAGAGTAGAAAATAGTCCTACATTAAAATATATGATGTGTACTCTGGAGAAAAATACTGTATATGACCCAATGCAACGAAAAACTTGGCTTTCATCAATTATAATGCTGACTGGATTTTGTCTTCTTCAACCATTGGGATTAGAGAGTCCTAAAGCAGTTTGCTTTGATGAGTCACATATGTAATACAATCACTGACCCTATCTCCACCTAAAATACTGTAACCCATTTTCCCCTCCAAGATCTGACCATAGTCATTTCACAAGAGAAAGAAAAAAAGAACTGATTAAAAGGAAATAGAACAGACAGTGAGTAAGCCATGAACAACTGCCCAAAGAACTGTAAAAAACCTGGAAGATTGTTTCCATGTGTTTCCATTAGATAGAGTTGCCATTAGGAGTGAACGGAGAATACTGATAAAGTTATATCCATTCCCGCCTTTTTTAAGTGTAGTCAGAGCCAAAGAATAAAAAGTACAATTACGGGAGAACTTTGCACAGTTTTAACACAGAAAAACATCTGGAATGGATCCAATGCAAATACCTACTTTAATCTGTAGTCCCATAACCAGAGAATATAAAAATGACTTTATATACATTTTTAATATACATAGAAAAAAGACCAAGGGTGTACAAATAATTATCTTTCAAAGGCAAGATTACAAGTCAGGCACAGTAGCTTATGCCTGTAATCTCAGCACTTTGGGAGGCCGAGGTGGGTAGATTACTTGAGGTCAGGAGTTCAAGACCAGACTAGTCAACATGGTAAATCTACTAAAAATACAAAAATTAGCTGGGCGTGGTGGCGCATGCCTGTAATCCCAGCTACTCAGGAGGTGGAGGCAGGAGAATCACTTGAACCTTGGAGGCAGGGGTTACAGTAAGCCGAGATGGTGCCACTGCACTCCAGGCTGGGCAACAGAGCAAGACTATGTCTCAAAAAAAAAAGGCAAGATTACAGATTCCTTTTTCCTCTTTGTGCATGACAAATATATACTCATTGTAGACAATTTAAAAATGACTTATGATTTTAAAAAATAGATTTAGTATAAATGACTAGGTAGTTAAAAATCTAAAGATCAGAGTATCAAAATGTGACAAATAACATCTACAGTCTTAGTAAATTTTTCTACAGAATCATTTTCCCCATTAAAAGGTATTATAGGTTGAACTGTCCTCCAAAAAGTCGTATGTTGAAGTACTAATGCCTGGGACCTCAGAATGTGACGTTTGGAAATAGGGTCACTGCAGATGTATAATAGTAAGTTAAGATGAAGCCACACCAGAGTAGGTGGGCTGCTAATCCAACATAATTGGTGTCTTTATAGAAAGGAAAAATTTGGACACAGAGACAAGCACAGAGGGAGAATGCCGTATGAAGAGGAAGGCAGAGATCCCGGTGATGCTTCTGCAAGCCATGGAACACCAAAGATCACCAGCAAACCATCAGAAGCTAAAGAAAGGCATGGAAAAGATTCTCCCTCACAGCCCTCAGAAGGAACCAACCCTGATGACACCTTGATCTTGGGTTTCTAGCCTCCAGAACTGTGAGATAATAATTTATCACAGTTAAGTCACCCAGTTTGTATGTCAGCCCTAACAAACAGATACAAAAAGTTTCAAAGTACACCACACAAAGACATTACACTTTGACCACAGACGTTTTTTCCCCTAACAATCTCATTTTTGATGAATACTGCCTGCAAAATCAACTTTTTTTTATCAAATGTCCCAGCCCCTCCTTCCCCTCTATTGTTGCTATTGGTAAGATTACATAACTAAGTCTTCTCCCATACAGTGTGAGAGGAAGTGACAGACAGATGCCACATTCAGGCCTGGGCCTTACAACCATGGCATCTCCGTCTATTCAACACTCTATCTCCCTCACCAGCTCACACCTGGACATGGTGGTGACCCAGCTCCAACAAGGGAGATGAAGGCCATGCCTTAGGGACAACCCAGCTATGTCTTAGAAGGAGCCTGGCTCACTGACTGACAGAATGGGACCCAGCTACCAGCACAGCGGGAAGACTCTCCTTGGAACAGTATGTGAGAGTACAACAAACGACTGTGCTCTTTGAGATACTATATTGTTAGGGTTTTAGGGTTGTTGTTTTTTTGCCATAACATCTTAGCCTTTTACCTTTTATCCTTAAGTGTTTGGGAAATAAATCATTTCAAACCCACTTTGTAAAACAGGGTATAGAAAACTGGGTAGATCTCTGAAAAAAAAAATAACTTTGACTCAACGGGAGAAGTATATAAGCTTAACAACTACTATTATAGCTTCAAATTTGAGATAATATGTTTGACAGTCTTACTGTCTGTTAAACTGAAATGTAAGCTCTTTCTGGAAACATACCAATTCTTATTTTGGAAGATATTTTTAAATTAATTTTATTATTTTCTAATTTAAAAACTTTAATAAGAGTACAAAATTTAGTCATATTAGTAGGATTTTGCATATATTTTTACGGTACAAAAAAACATAAAGTTACATATGAAAGTTCCACACTCCTCAAATCTCTATATAGGGAGAGGCACTATGAAGCTAGGTAGGTATCCTTCCAGGCTTAGAAAAGTTGAGGAGCTGAACTTTAAATTGAGCTAAAGAGAGGTTTCAATTTTTGTTTGTCATACCTCAAAGTAAAAACTAAGAAACATTCCAATAATAAGCCCAGATCCTTCATATTTACATTACTTTAGAGAGAGGAAAGTATTTCTTCAAAGATGCTAGTGAGCAGTAATGTGGACTAGTCCTTAAATGTTTCCCCAAATGTCATTATGTAAAACTAGAATATGTGTGACAGCATGCAAGTTCCTGAAGAACAATTCAGTATTTCTCCATTACTTCATTCTACTGTAGATAAACCAGAATGTCTACTTCTGCCTAGTCAAAACAGTGAAAAATGACTCTTCTGGAATTTGGGCTGTCTGTCTTCTAAATTACAAGTTTTTTTGCTGGATGAGTATACAAATCCTATACGAACACTTGTCTATGGGAAAGACACTTCCTGTAGAACTAAAGAAAAAAATGAGAGGATAAAATGTACTTCCATCTAGTTATTCAGAGACCTCATTAATCGGTGACCAAGAATAGAATCTGTGACTCTAACTCATAGTTTGTGGGATGCACACATGTTCCTGGATTCAAACATGTGTTTCCATTTAAACTGCTGGAATGTATATATGTCTTTGCAAAGAGTGAGAAATATTAGCAGATCTGGGAATGAAAGTCCTTTATGATCATATACACCATATTTCGACACAGCTTTTAAAATGTCTGAAATCACAAAGATGAAGCATGTGCTTTTTACATCTATCTGTGAGTTAAAGAACAATAATGAAGAAGAATCCTTCCACAGATAGCATCTATATTTACCACCATAGCCAACCCATGGGAAATCTATGATTTCTGCTATTTGTTTTCTTTACATTTTATTTGTTTCTTTGAGACAGGGTCTTACTCTGTCACCCGTGCTGCAGTGCAGTGGTGCGATCATGGCTCACCACAGTCTCAACTTCCTGGGCTCAGTTGATCCTCCCACCTCAGCCTCCAGAGGAGCTGGAACTACAGGCGCACGCCATTACACCCAGCTAATTTGGGGTTGTTTGTTTTTCAAGTAGAGGTGGGATTTCTCCGTGTTGCCCAGGCTGGTCTTTTTTTTTTTTTTTTTTTTTGAGACAGAGTCTTGCTCTGTCGCCCAGGCTGGAGTGCGGTGGCGCGATCTCAGCTCACTACGACCTGTCCCTCCCAGGTTCAAGGGATTTTCATGCCTCAGCCTCCCAAGTAACTGAGATTACGGGCATCTGGCACCACGCCTGGCTAATTTTTGTATTTTTAGTAGAGACAGGTTTCTGGTGAGGCTGGTCTCAAACTCCTGACCTCAAGTGATCCACCTGCCTTGGTCTCCCAAAGGGCTGGGATTACATGCGCTACCACCATGCCCGGCCCCAGGATGTTCTTGGATTCCTGGGCTCAAGTAATCCGCTAGCCTCAGCCTCCGAAAGTGATAGGATTATAGGCATGAGCCACTGCACCCAGGCTTTTTGTCTTCTGTTGTCTTACCCTTGTTGCTAAGCCTGCCCCAGCTAATACCAGGGCATTCTGAAATGCTCAGGTATTGAGTATAAGTTGGAGATTAACCAATGTTAGATAACGCCAAGTCAGGGGGCATAGTACCTAAACTGCAACAGCCTGAGCCTACAAAGCAAGGGTGGAAAACTGGTAGTCTAGCACATTCTATTTGGCCAATAGAGCATTTTAAAATGAGTTTTAATTTAAAAACATTTAGAAAAGACCCCCCATCCTATTCATCAGATAGGATAGTACACCTCACCCTGCACAATAAACCCCTCCTATGTCACAAGCCAACCAAATGAAGTATGAATGCCACATGAATGGATCCACGTCTGAGCCCTCTTACATTTTATTTGCCTTCAAGCAAACATTTCATTAGATTTTCCTGGGAAGGCGCCTTCCTGGAATGGTTAAGTCCCACACAGCATCCCCTCTTTTCCAGCTCCTGTATGGAAACCTGTTCTCCTCCACATGAAGAGGAGTGTTCGGGGGCTTCTAGGATAGCTGTTGAGATAAGTATATTTCCTCTTATTTATCACCATGGCAAGAGTAAAAGGCAACTTACCTTTTGAAAAAAGTCTTCCCCACTTCTGCCTTTCCCTTCAGCAGCAGCTGTAAATAAAAATGTATACATTTAAAATACTTTCTTTTTTCAATATATGCATTCAAAAAACTTTCAAACATCAGATATGAGAATGCAAAAGCAAACAAGATGCCAGCCTTGCTCTCCCACAGCTCAGTGCCTCACTGGGATGCAAAACTGGTAAAGAACAGCACTCCAATCTATCAATTACACATATCTAGATTATTCGACACTCTTTTGCTTTGTCTGAAAGACTCATGAACCCCTACACACTTAGATGATGAAAGTGATCTAGTCCTTTCATAGTTAAAGAACTATATGAATAAACACAACTATCACAGTAATCAACTGTAGGATTCCAAACACTTCCTATCTGTGATCAATCCCAGGCACAAGAGGCTGCCTTGTCAGCAAGTGGCTCAAGTATACGGCCTACTTCGGAGCTGTTTCCATTTTATGCTTTATAATGACAATATAATCTACTTGAATTTCAGTTGGCATCATATACTTTTAATTCACTCCTTTAGTTGTATATATAAAGAGAGAAAAAAAAAACATGAGAACAGTAAGAGTGAAGGTCACAGCCAACAATGAAATTGCATGTAACATTAATTAAAAGATCATTGTATTTGAACATCATTTTTATAGATAAATGGTAGCCTATAAATACAGGACAAACCCATTTCTCAGTCTGTGTTCTAGGTCTTGTGATTCTATGAACATTTTTGATTCATTTGTTTGAGGGGTGGGGAATTTGACTAAAAGGAGAGCATCAATGGAGAGTCAATAGCATCTTGCTTGCAACAGACTCTGACTGCATCTTTCTAAGCCAAACAGGACTCTGATTCAGGTGCAGGGTGGAATGGTTAATGGGAAAAGTCCGGTCAGGACAAAGAAAGGTACTGAAGCAAGAACTACTGGAAATTAAAGTCTGCAAGACCACAGTAAACCAAACACCTGCTAGGCAATATCTCAACATGGCCATGTTTGTGCATAGAAGTGCATGCGTGTGTGTGCGTGTGTCCAGAGCACTTGTTAAAATGACTAAAGACCCAAGAAATATGGCAAAGCAATCACTTAAGAATCACATTTGTCACTTAGCATGTTTTGACAAGCACCTACCATAACTTTGACATTGTTAAGTGAAAGATTCAAAACTTGAGAATTCTCTCTGCCCTCAAAGAAATAAAAGTATTTAAATTCTTTTTTCACCAACTTAAATTTTACAGTTAAATATAAGATACCTTCTCTATTTTTGTAGAAATGTGTATTTTTTACCAACACATTTTTATTCAAACAACAGATTGCAGAGTACATGTTTCTGGAAATCCCAAGGACAATCTGAAAAAAAAAAAAACACATAAAAAAACAAGAGCTAAAAAGGATTTTTAAAAATGTATTCTAAAGTGTGGTAGGGCTGAATAATGACTCCTGGCAAAGGTGTTCATGTACTAATCCCTGGAATCTTATGTGGCAAAAGAGACTTTGTAGATGTGATTAAGTAAAAAGATAGGAAGATTATCTTGAATTAGCCAGATGGGCCCAATGTAATTATTTCCTTAATGAAAGAGTCAGGGGGCTCAGAGTACAAGAAAATGATATGACAATGGAAGCACAAGGAGAGACGATACATGACAACAAAGGACAGATCAGAGAGGATAAAGATTTGAAGACAGAGGAACAGGCCATGAGCCAAGGACTGTAGAGGGCCTCTAAGAGCTGGAAAAGTCAACAAAATTGATCTTCCCCTATGGCCTCTGTAGAAACTACAACCCTGCTAACACCTTGCTTTCAGCCCAGTGAAACCCATTTCAGACTTTAGACCCAAAAAGTAAGATTTCTGTTGTTTTAAGCCACTACAATGTGGTAACTTGTTATAGCAGCAAAAGCAAACTAACCTCTGATGCTAGTATCTTTTTTTTTTTTTTTTTTTTTTTTTTGAGACGGAGTCTCGCTCTTGTTACCCAGGCTGGAGTGCAATGGCGCGATCTCGGCTCACCGCAACCTCCGCCTCCTGGGTTCAGGCAATTCTCCTGCCTCAGCCTCCTGAGTAGCTGGGATTACAGGCACGCACCACCGTGCCCAGCTAATTTTTTTGTATTAGTAGAGACGGGGTTTCACCATGTTGACCAGGATGGTCTCGATCTCTCGACCTCGTGATCCACCCGCCTCGGCCTCCCAAAGTGTTGGGATTACAGGCTTGAGCCACCGCGCCCGGCCGCTAGTATCTTTTTAACTTCTTTTTGCATGAATTCCACACCATTAATAGCATGAACTGCACCCAGACACTGTGCCACGCCAAGTCTCAGGTTCCAGCCCAAGCTGAAGACCAAGGCGAGCAGGTGGATGAGTGGAGAGCAGCTGAAAGAACACTTGAGGAATCACAGGGAGTCGTGACATGGCTTTATGCTCTCTCGGCGCAAGTGAGCCTGGGAACAAACCATGGGTGCAAACCTGGGCACAGTTTTTATACCGTGCAGGTAATTATACCTCTTACAGACAATAGTGGCTCTCGGCCAAGCACGCGCTCACATGGGTGATCACCTAATGCACCTCACGTGATGTGGTTATATAATGAGTGGAATTGTGCACCTGCGCTCCAAACTCCAGACTCATGCTGAACTAGATGTCTGCCTTGGCCTATTCTTGACCACAGCACATCCGTTTTCCTCACATTCCACCCCCTAGGCCGAGGGAGACACAGACCTTGGATGCACAGGCCCAACACACAGACCTCATACATAGGCTCTGGGAACATAGGCCAGGCCCCAGACACACAGGCTTTACACGTAGGCTCTGGGCACACAGGCCCCAGACACTCAGGTCCAACACATAGGTCTTACATTCCACCCCCTAGGCAGAGGGAGTTTTTCTAGTGGGGAGACATGCCCATAGGGTGGAACCCTAGACCCAGAGTCCACAGCAGTAATACAGGAAGCAACAACTCCAGGTTATCGTGGGCAACCATCCCATGATGACATTACCCCAATGTTGCTTTATATATTAAGCCAGGTTTTTATTTCCCTTCCTTTAGGAGCACTGGGGCAGGGAACAACAGGTTACCGTTGGTCCGCATACCTGGTCGGAGGAGGTCATCCTTCCTCCCATAGGTTTCGCCACGTGGCTTAGCCCTATATGGGCCGGTGGTGAACTAGCCACTTCTGTAACTTTTGGATAGTTAAACACAAAGTTAAGCCTCAATAAACTGCCAAGCTATCACAGCAGATTACCACAGGTGTCACCACCTTGGTTACAACATTCACACTGTTCTGTTTTCAGCCCACTGGCTACTTTGTCCACACCTGCTATCAAACCATATGGTGTCAGTACTCGGCTGGACTATGACAGCAGTCCAGGCAATAGCAGCACTCCAGCTAGACCCATTAGTATATCATACCCCATCAGGAATGCAGCAGTGCCTCAGGCCCCATGGCCTTATCTTGCATTAGGACTACAGGATCTAAGCAGACCTCCTGCAGCTCTGCTGCTAAGAGCCTTGTACTCAGTGTACTCTGCTGCTCTAAGTAGGTGTCACACTTTGCTGAAGTGAATGTCTGTGCCATCCCGGTCCAGGGGCGGGGGGGTCATTATCCATGAATGCACCAATCCTGCAATCAGATAAGTCATCTACACCATGACTGTAGCCCATCCTGCTATGCTCTCATGAGCCTTAAGGGCAGCAAATGCAATTACTAACTGCTTCTCTATCAATGAATACTGGAGCTCAGCTCCTTTGCTATTTGGAACCAAAAGCCTACTGGCATTCTCAAGCACTCCATGTGCTGCTATAGGCCCCAGCCAAAACTATCTGTGGTCACAGGAACATCCAGCTCAAACAGTTGCCTCTGGTCAACTACCCGTAGGGCTTGTGCCTGCTGAATAGCCCACTTAGCTGCCAGGAAGGTGGTTTCAGCCACACCATCTTAAATCTAAGCAAGGGGAGTGTTGCCACTTCTAAATCTACAAGAGAATCAGAAGTTAACATAATATCATTAACAAAACCATGACAGTTGGTGGGGATATACATATAGCCCTGTGGCAACACTGTGAAGATCCACTGTTGCCCTCCCATGAAGGCAAACTGTTCCTGGCTCTCTGGAAAAGAATCCATTGGCCAAGTCCACTACATAGTGGTACTGTCGCAGTTTTGTCAAGCGGTCCACAAGCCCATTGATAGACAGCATGGCTGCCAAGCCATGTAAAATATCCACCCCTAAAATGTGTATGTGATGGTGTCTACCAGTGCCAGCACTCGCTGTATGTTGGTGGGGGAACAGTGGACTGTCAACTCCACATGTGGTCTCCAGTCCCCCCAAGTCGGGCACATTGGCGAGTTCCTTCATCATACAGAAAAGGCTTTACACCCCCACCTGGCTGTAGCACATTTAGTCTTTGAGCTGAAGTGCCCGGGTGGGACCAGGCTGTGCAGCAATGTCCATCTCCCCTTGGGCATTTTCTGGAATTGCACAAAGTTAAGAGTACTTCATTGGGTTGCTTATCAATTTTCTCTCGGTCAACCCTGGCCAAAATTAAATCAATCCACATCTGTGGGCATGTCACTTGCTGGGGCCCCCTTTTCTCCTTTTCTCCCATAGGGGGCCCCCTGCAGGTGGAGCATCTTCCCCTTCTTTACAGTGTAGACCCCTCGGTCCCATCAATAGCCTCCTGGGTATCCGACACAGGGTGTCTCTGACCATGATGCATTCACAGCAGCCTCTAATTCCTTTGCTGAGCTCTATAGCTGGGCTTCCAGGCACGCCACCTGCACCTGAAGGTCTCCATTTATGGCAGCTCCTAAATATTTTTCTGAGCTGTGTAGCCAGGCCTGAAGGCACCCAGACTGCACCTAGGGAGCCCTTACCTCTGCTGCATCCCTCAGAGACTGAGTGTGTACTTCTCATAGAGCAGTCAAAAATGCCTATCCAATTCTGCTTGCTCCTTCTCACTGCTCTGCACTTCCGGCTGCTTCAGCACCTTCTCCATGCTTGTGGGGGACCCATCTACCACCGCCCAGGTTTCCACCAGAACCCACTGAGCAGTACAGCTGTCACTGGGCACCACAACCCATGTTGCAGTCACATGGCCAACCTGGAATCAGCGAAGACCAAAGGCTCATGTTTCTCAGTATCCTGCCGGCTATGCCAAGTGTCATGCCAAGTGTCAGTTTCCAGTCCAAGCTAAGGACGGAGGAGTGAGTGGATGAGCGGCAGGCAACTGAAAGAACACTCAAAGAATGGTAGGGAGTTTCAACATGGCTTTATTCTCTCTTGGCACGAGCAAGCCGACTGGGGCACAAGTCGTATATAGTGTTGGCAGGGTAATTATACATTTTACAGACAATAGTGGCTCTGAGCAAAGCAGGAGTTCATGTGAGTGACTACCTAACATGCCTCACGTGGTGTGGTTACATAATGAGCAGAGTTGTGCGCCTGCGCTCCAAACTCGCCAAGTCATGCTGCACCGGATGTCTGCCTTGGCCTATTGACTGCAGCACATCCATTTTCCTTACACACTGACATAGGTCATTTGAATCACACATTTATACAGACAGATTCTCCGTAGTTTATTCTGCAAATGATTTTTCATTTACTAACTTGAAGATATACTAATATTAAAGCTCAATAAAAACATAAAAAGTAAAGTTGAACAAACTTCTAAGCAAACTGACAAGTGTGACTGGCCCTAGCTAAAAGAGACACCCAGGCAAGATAAAAGGTCACTGCCCAAACCTAACGACAAGTGTCTTGGGAGGCACTTAACTCAGCCAACTCTTGGGCTGTCTTTGTCTAAGGCTAAAAATAGTTTAAAAAGAGCCACCCTCAATGATACCCACTGTCACACGGCAATGAAAGTAGCAGAGAAGGAAACAAGAGATTTGAAAATATCTAGTGGCACTGAGGAAACTCTTCTGTGAAAAGAAATTTTTAGAATCAAAGATACTTTCAAAGGCCTATCAAGCAAAGTAGATATCACCCCTTTTACCACAGGAAATTCCTTCACGGGTTAGAATTCAGCTGTTGAAATTTCATGATACAACTACATTTATTACAGAAACTTCCTTGAGGAGACTTATTTTGCTCAAGGCAAACTCATTACATCACACCTTGTCATGCCCCTTCACTCCAAGTCCATCAAAACACTAAACAGCCTTCACAATATGGCCCTTCAACCTCCAGATGAATAAAAAGGGGAAAATTTCCTAAGTTAGACCTAAACTATTATTAATTATTATCACTAAAATTTAACCAGAAACCTGCACCTTTATCAAGTTTATGATTTGAGGGAAAACAGCAGGCAGAGCGCCAGAAATGGCATATTACATTCACTGGGACCAAAAATCTTTGGACATTTTTTATTCCAAGTGTTTGTGTACAAGAAATTCTAAATCTGACCCTGATTTTACCTCAATGCTGATGTGTCTATTTCCCAAGCCCATCAATGCCTTGGTAAAAGACTCTGATGAGTTCTTGGTTAGATCATGGTCTCAGGTGCCAATGGTGTTGAGTCCCAGTCATTAGTACTTCCTAGGGAGAAGCATCCTTATTTCATTCCCAGGTTGCCATGTTTCCTGAAGGACTTTTACTGACCCCAAGCAGACAAAGCTATCAAAGGCCATGAGAGCCAATTAAGAGAGTGACATTTCACTAAAAGTCTTCTCTTCCCCCAAACACGAATTCATCTGAGCCCAAATTTGAGAGTCTAATTCTCCTACTTTAAATTCATAATTATCAAAATATAAACTCTTTACAAGAAGTGAGAGATTAGAGGGAAGGGTATCACTGAAGAACATTTCTTTCTCAATATAAAATTAGGCATTTAAAATGCTGCTTTAAAAAATAAAGATAACTAAAATAAAATGCTCATTTTACAGACCCAGAAAAGCTGACACTTTCATTCCACAAATAATTAGAACTTAGGTTCCATGCTAATGAATCAAAATAGGCAAGGTCCTCCCCTCATTCAAATTACAACCCTGACCTGTACAATATTCAAAGCAACCTAACTGGTGAGATTAAGCCAAAGTTAAAATTCAGTTCTCCTAGCAACTTTCCCAGAGAGTTTTTCACAGTCACAACTCTACCCAAATTAAACTTATTATAAATTTAACTTAGCTATTCTCATTCTAGACAATGCACTGAAAAGATAATCATTTCACTCCTAACCCAACACTGGAGCTGGACAGCTACTGTTAGACCTGAAGAACAAAGGGCACTTACAGGGAGACCATTAGAGAGCCGGATTTGAAGAAAAAAAAAAAAAGATACGATAATATCTTGATTTAAATCATTTCATTATATTTGGAGGGCAAAATGGTACCTGTGAAATGAGCCAAATCATACTTTATGTCATGATATTCCTTGACCTTTGAAGTTTGATTACACTCAGTGGTAAAATACTTCTATTGAGTCTTTGTAATCTTAGTCACTGATACTCCCTCATCTTTTTTATTCAACAGTAACATGAGCACATATATAATGATTTAGCAGGTTTTTCTTAAACTGTCTTTACAATATAACTTCTGCCTGATGTTCCAAAGTTTATTCGCTTGACTGTAAAAACCCTAGATTATTCCTGCCAATGAAAGCAATTGTCTTTATTTTCATGACACAGAACTCCGAGAATAAATTACTTAAATCTACTGAAATGTGGCTGACTGAATGTGCAGGTAAAGCATTTCATATTTTAAGCTGAACAATTCATTTTTTATGTTTATTATAATTTCTCCAATGCTTTGCCATATTTTATTTCATAGTTTTGCTTCACAAGAAATACAGGATGGCAAAAGCCACAGCCAATAAAAACAGCAAAAGTTGAAACAGGTGTAAACTATTACAATGCCCCCAAACTACAGAGCAAGTCCAGTTAATGACTGAATTAAAGGGGAGAGGGAGAGTTTGACTTAAATTCTTCCTGGGGCACATGGAAACTTCTGTTTAAATATCCTTTTCATTTTGAAATGCTTTCCTGTTATAAGATCTGATGCTTTATGGAGCCAACTCTAAACACACAAGGACTATGTTCTTCATATTTATAATATAGTATGAAATATCTTTAAACATTACCTTGATAAACAATGAGGTTTCTTCCCCTTTGGAATATGAGCAAGAAAAAAACCAAGTCCAAACTATAAAAATAATTGAGATACAATTCTTCAAATCTGTAAAGAATCAGGGCATTCCTCTCCATTGTTTTTCTTTTGAATACAACCCCACATTTGCAACTAAGAGGGATGCTGTGCCTTTAGGTCACCTGACAGATAATTATTCAGGTAGCCTGATTCTCATGCAAAAATGTCTTACTCAAAATTTAAAACATTCCCTGATTGTATCAATTCAATCCATATTCTAAAAGAGCTGCGCCATATATTTTATTCTGTATATTAACTGCTTCCAGAAAACTGTATGTTAACTGTTTCTCTGACAATTAACCCATTCCAGTAAAAAAAAGAATCAGCAAAAAAGATATTTAAGATGCAGTTTCTATACACTCTCAGAGAAACTTTTTATGTTCATGAACTATATCTTGTACTTTGGACTGGCATGCAAAGCTCTAAGAACCAACTGAGAGAAGAGTAGTCATTAAGTTTATTTTTAAAGTTTCTTCCACTTCTGAATTAAAATCATAGTCATCATTAAAATAACCAACTGAAGAACACTTCCAACTTTAAATTTCAACAGTGAAAAGTGTCATCTGAATGCTGAATATCAGAAGTGTGAGAATTTTCAGACTCTATCTTTCCCCTAACTCTACCTAATTACCAGACTTCACTGTGAACAACTCAAATTCACCTGCCCATAAGAAAAATTAAACAGGCCTGTTGAGAAAAAAATTAAAAGTAGACAAAACTAAATACAATGTTTCTCTTAACAGTGGCTGGATTAAGGATGGTTTTCTTCTTCACTTTTCACATTTTTACTTAAATATTGTCTTATTTTTGCTGTTAAATTCCCACGGTCAAAAATGCAATCTTAAGTTGGTTTTCAAAAGTATAAAACAGAATGTACAGGCCGGGCACAGTGGCTCACGCCTGCAATCCCAGCACTTTGGGAGGCCAAGGTGGGCAGATATCTGAGGTCAGGAGTTTGAGATCAGCCTGGGCAACATGGTAAAACCCCATCTCTACTAAAAATACAAAAAAATTAACCAAGAGTGGTGGTGCATGCCTGTAATCCCAGCTGCTTGGGAGGCTGAGATAGGAGAATCTCTTGAAGCTGGGAGGCAGAGGTTATAGTGAGCTGAGATCATGCCACTGTACTCCAGCCTGGGCGACAGTGCGAGATTCTATCTCAAGAAAAAAAAAAAACAGAATGTATAGAATGACTTAAATTCTATATAAAAGTCCTCACGTGTACATATCAGACACAAATATAAACAAACATGTATTTAGATATATGGATACATAGTGAATATGTTAGAAAAAAGACTGAAAGGATAAACACCAAAATATTAATAACAGTTGTTATTTGAGTGGTAGAATTCTTGGGTCTGTTTATCACTTGTTCTTTGTATTTTTCAGCATACCTTTAAATAGCTTGAATTGCTTTTTAATTAGGAAAAATTCAGGTAAAAATTATTTTTAAATCTTCCTTCCTATTTGAGAATGAACCAAGGTTTCACCATTACTGGTTTGTCACAGCATCATTTTCAGCCCACAGTGTATAAAGCAATCACTGGCAAAAGTATGAAAATCAAATGTGGATTTAAGTTGCCTAAGGAGACAGAATGACTAATGCAATATCAGAGATAGATAATGGACAATCAGTAACATCATACAATGTACAGATATTAGGCTTTAATCAATTTACTACTTTCTAGATCAAAACACTGACTTTGTGCAGCGCTCAGTGGAGAAGTTTTAACAATTTAGGCCTATAGCGGAAACTTTGCAGCTGAAAACAGTAAACAATCTAATATTTGGAAAACCTCTGTGAGGTATATCCAAACACTATAGCAGCCAAAGAAGACCGAAATAGACACCCTCCAAAATGTGTGAACCACAAAAAGAAAAATGTATATGCATACATTTCCAATTCTAGGCTGTTTAAAACAAAGCCCAGTTTCACTGAACGGTCACATCAAATGAAACATGAAATAAAACAGAAATTTACCCCATTATAAAAGGGCTCTATGGCTCAGAATTTTTAAAAAAAAGAGAGGGATGGATTTCCATGGCAATTTGGAACAAGAGGATAGGCCAATAATTGAACTACACCAATAATCCAAGACATCCCTTGAGACTATTTTTAGAAATTTCATTTCCCACAAAATATTTTAACAGAATAAGAATTAGATTATGAGGGAGGTTAGGAGGAGGATTCCTAATCCGTCTAACAACGGGGACCACTGCTACTTCATAAGACTCTGTAGACCACACACACTTCTCAAAATGTGGATTGCAGGGGATTTTTTTCACATGTCAAATCTTTTTCCTGCCAATATTCTAATGCTGAGAACAATCTAAGATAGTGCTGTCCCTGTCACACTCAGGGCACAACAAAAAGCAAGCCAAGGCCAACGTTCTCTCAACTAGGGGATTTTAGTTTCAGAAAGCATCTGTTGCTGTCAAATGTAGGGAAATACATATTCCCAAAAATTGGAGAACATCTGCCTTATTCACTGCTTTAAGCAACTTTTAATTTGAACTCCTTTAGTAACTCTCGCTAAGGGTTTATTCGAACTTCAAATTTATTGGTCTAACAATGAAGACTTCCTGGTGGACTGATGACCCTAACATATGTCAATGGAATTTCAGTCCAACTGATTAACAGAAACATTGGCCATGTCAAATGCCTCGCTTTCAGACACTATTTCTTCTTATATAAGCAAATCCTGAAGCATCATTTAGTCTGGCCTGAGGTCATAACACTATTTGAAGACTTTCGGTATTTACATAATATCAACGTTTTTTAGAAAAACAACTCTAACCCTTTACCAAAATGTAAACAACATTCACAATTTAATGGAATTAGGAATACCTAATACACCACAGTGAGCTTATGCTCATCTTCCTATAAAGCTACACCATCCAATACGACTGCCACTGGCCACATGTGCCTCATGAACACTGAAAATGTGGCTAGTCTGAATTCACATGTGCTGTGGTGTAAAACGCAAACAGGATTTTGAAAATGTAGTAAAAAAAAGAATGTAAAAATCTCAATAATGTTTTGATTATATGTTGAAATGATGTTACTTTTATATAATAGGTTAAATAAACAAATATTATAAGACTAATCTTACCTGTTTTGTTTCACTTTTCTTAATGTGGCAATAAAACATAAAATTACATTTGTGGTTCACATGATATTTCCATTGTAAAGCAACGCTATAGGGAATAATAACTAACTTTGCTGTTACCCAAAGAGGATTGAAAAGCTTCAAGCAGAGCACACAGCCACAGGCTATGAGGAACTGAAAACAAAGAATACTTCCAAATAGTTAAGAGTCAGCAGCTTGAAATCAAAGTTCTATCTGTCTTAACCTGCTGGGAACATTTTGTGGGGGGAAGGAAAAGGTTGGCCAGTACTTTTAGGAATGGGGGGAAGGTTAAAAGAATTAGAGCAGTTTGAATAAAATATGTAACATTAATAATCATTTACTTAATATCCAGCTTTGGCCCAACCCAAAGCTGTGAAACTATTTAAGAGTTTATGTGGCTGGTTATTTAATGGAATGAAGTTTATATTTCTTTTGTATTTGTAATAACATGGCAATGGGGCAAGCCAACTTGTTTTAAATCAAAACCAAATGTGTTCCAGGCATGTTTAAAGTTCAGGTTATATGCAGAAATCCATGACAGGGCAGTCTGTTTTGCTATTTCTCCACCAAAACTGAAGGTTGAGGGAGGGCAAAGAAAAGACATGCCTGCTTTCATCGGGGCTGCTCTTATTCATCTTTATGCTAAAAATCATGTATTGATTTATTTACACAAAATTTATTTAGCACCAAGGCACAGAGAGAACAGATAAAAGTCATGGAATCAGAAAATTCTGGGTTCAAATCTAGGTTTGCTATTTACTAGTGGCGTAACTCTGGGCAAATTCTTTAGTCTCCCTCAAGCTGTTTTACCCCTGAAATATGCAAGGTAGCACCCTGTAAGCATTTAGTAAATGGAAGCCTTCCACTTTGACCTCTAAAGACTTACAGTTGTGTAATAAAAATGACAAGACTCTAAAGCATTACAGAAGAGTCACAGATAATTAAGTATAGGAATTCAAAGAATAACTAAGGTAGAGACTTTTGAAGTGATTATTTAATGTAGAATTTAGACATGAGGACATAAGGAAAGGGAATTCTGGGCAGAGAGAATGCTGTGAATACTCATGAATGTCTGATTCCAAAACTTCATTTTCTTTTTTAAATGCCTCAGAGCACTTGAAATAGCACCTGTGCCTAGAAGAAGCCAGATGGTACAGGCCAGGGGAGGAAAGGGAGCTCTCCAGTGATGGTGAAAAGGAATCCCTCAAGCTGGCAGATACTTTCTTCACCAGGGGAAGTCCCACTCCTTAGAGAGGTGCTCCGAAATAGGTGGTTTTGGGGCAGCAGAGGCAGGACGGGTGGGGGGTAGTTTTATGGTTGCCATAGAATGGGGAAGGAAGAAAGAACAGTGATACAGACATTTGGTGTCCAGGTCCCAGAACACCCACAAAGGGTTGTATAATACCAGGAGTATAACACCAATGATACCCTAGATTGTTTCTTTTAGGAAATGTCCTTTCTTCAGTAAATGATCTTCTAAATAGCACATATCTACGCCACTGCTTCAGTGTCCCTGACTTAGATTACTCAAGTGCCATACACTACCATGAAAACCAGGAAGGACAGCTATTTCCTCAGGGTTCATGATTGCTCCTGGGTTCTCCACATGTCCAGTTCTAGGGCATCATATTCCAATTCAGGTCCATAGATGATGCAATGCTCTACCTGTTAGGGACTGTACTATCATAAGACAGCCATGTAGCAGTTATTTACCATGAAATGTATCAGCATTCGAGGTCATTCTCTTGCTGGTGAGGACCACCAGTCAACAAATCACACCAAAGCAGAAAGAGTTTTACTGCCTCACTCCAAAATATAAGCAAAAGCAAAACAAAGTAACAGAAGGAAGGAATTGAGAAGGAGATGAGGAAATAATAAAGAGAAGAAAGTGAAGGAGGCAAATGGGAAGAGGGAAGTGGGAAGGAGAATGGGGAGGAGGAGAAGGGGAAGGAGGACAAGAAGGACAAAAGAGGGAGAGCAAGGGAAAGAGAAAGGAGAAGACGGAGGATAAAGGAGGAGGAGAAGATGAGGAAAGATAGGCTGGGAAACGGGGAAAGAGAATGGAAGGTGGGATAATTTTTTTAACTTACAATTGATATTAGAAAGACAAGAAAAAGTAATGTACCCACCCCAAAAGAAAAAACAGTGGTGTGACACTTTTAAAATAGAAACATTTAGAGAACAAAAATAATATAATCCTATCCAAGATTTGGAACATTTTTTAAAATTCTCCCAGAAAGAACATGACATACATAAAATAAAGGAGGAAATAACTTTTTAAGAAATCCAAGACCAACTAACCGAATTTCCAGAAAAAGAGAACACAGAATGTAAAACATATTTTTTAATCAAAGAAATACACTAGAAAATTTCTGGAACCAAAAAACATAAGGTTCCTTATTAGTAGAGCTAATTCGATTTGTAGCTGAATGAAAGAAAACAATATTCAAAGCATATCCTTCTGACATTTCACATTTGGAATAAAAATATCTTAAAACCTTCCAGAGAGACAAAAACAAGTCACAAGTCATACGCACTTAGGATAGTGTCAGAATTCTCATTCAAGCCATGAGTTGCTATATGACAATAGAGTAAAGCTCGAAATTCTAGGGAAAAATTATTTTCAACCAAAATTCTTTACCTGGCTAAACTCACAATTAAGTAGAAGAATATGGTGAAATTTTCAAGCATGCAAAGTTGCAAGGGGAAAAAAATTACCTCCGAACTACTTGGATTCCATAAATTAATAAAGGTTATATGTATCAAATTGAAGAAATCAGCCAAGAAACTGACACTTTCCCTTATATAGGAAACTGGGGATTAAATATAGAAAATAGTGGGGAGAAATTCCCAGGATGGAAGAAACTTCCATGATGACAGCTGTGAAGCCAACCCAGAAGGCAAACAGTAAAGGATGAAGCAGGCCAACAGACTTTCAAAAGGAAAACTGTAGGAGAAAAAAACCCTAACTAATTATCTGAAATCTTAACCATGTGAAAAATTGTTCTGAGAGGATTACACAGTATAGAAATAATTTGTGATAGGTATAAAAAATATAAAACTCAAGGGGAAAAAAACACAGAAACTCCAGGAAAAACAAAATTCTGACAAAAAAAAACGAAAGAAATATTTGTATATTCCTTGGCTTGTCAGGAAACAACATAGATGATAGAGAGTCAGCTCTCCATATTCCCTGGGTTTCACATCTGTGAATTCAACCAATTGTGGATCAAAAATATTCAACAGAAAATTGTGTCTGTACTAAACATATATAGCCTTTTTTTGTCATTATTCTCTAAACAATACAGTATAACAACTATTTTCATATCATTTATATTGTACTAGGTATTGTAAGTAATATAGAGATTAAAGTATACAGAGGATATGCATAGGTTATATCCAAATATCTCATTTTATATCAGGGCCTTGAGCATCACAGGTTTTGCTATCCATAAGAGGTCCTGGAACCAATCCTCCACAGATACGAAAGGACAAATATAATATATACTGAATACTGGTTAAACTAAAACTTGTCATTAAACTTTATTGGTAAAAGAGAGGAGGAGAAAAGTAGAGAATTAAATCCTTTCTACCATACAAGAATACAACAGACAGTGGCTAAAGGTAATGAATTAGGAGAATGCAATAAACAGATTTAGAAAATAGAGAATCAGTAAGAAACAGTTCAAGGAATAAAAAGTAGCTACATCTAGGGAATACAGAATGTTTTGTGGGGAAGGGTATTGTCTTTTCATGATAAGACTTTTTATACTATTTCATTTTTAAACCATGTGTATATAGTATTTGATGATTTTTAATATTCTAGGGCTATTTTAGCTTAGTACTCACACCACAAAGAGAATACAAAGGGCAACTGTGATAATCTGGCCTAGATCATTTGCTCTGGTCTAAATGTTTTGCCTTTAAAATCTTATTAAATCCTAATCCCCACAGTGATGATATTAGGAGGTGGGGCCCTTGGGAGGTCATTAGGTCATGAGGGTGGCACCCTCATAGTGGGATTAGCACCCTTATGAGAGAGAACATAGACAGGTCCCTCCTGCTTTCCACCATGTGAGGACACAAATAGAAGGCATCATCTACTAACCAGAAAGTTGGGCCTCAAAGGACACCAAATCTGCCAGCACCTTGCTCATGAACTTCCCAGTCTCCAGAACTGTGAGAAATAAATTTCTGTTTATAAGCTATCCAGTATATGGTATTCTGCTACAGCAGCCCAAACAGACTAAGACACCATTCTAAATATGTTTTCTAAATACATAAAAGCAAGAATGAACTAATATTCACTCACGATTTATAAAGATGGAAATTATGCTTTTGCTTAATTTTTTTTTGTTTGTGACCCAAAAGTACTTATATTTACATTTCATTTTTAAAGATTATAGTTAAATTTGAGTAGTCTAAATATCAGACTATAAGACAACAACAACAATGTTAGTTTATCCCCGTGGCCCTTAAGACAGCAGTAGCAAGACTCAGGAGTTCCACTGCCTCACCTCTCCCCAGTGGGACTGTGTACACCATACTAGGAATATCAGTGGATAATGAAGTGAACCACCCACATGGCAACAATCTGGAGGGCCCTATTGCTTTGAAGTCGTCTTGGCAGTGCAGAATTAGTCAGAAAGCAGAAGCAAAGAAAGTCCAAATGGATGGAAAGACAGTGAGTAGACGATTCCCACAGCATTCAAAAAAGAAGAGGGACCCCCTTGCACATAACAGATATATAGATCTGAACTTACTTGAAGACCATTATGGAAAACTCCACAGGCCTAACTAATACTGGCAATACTTAATATTACTTCTTACGTAGTTACTTATTAAGTACTAAATTAACTATTAAGTATTAAATTACTCATTAAGCAATTACTTAAGTACCAAATGAGTAACTAGTTCCCACTTTTCTATTGACTTCCTTTATGATTTTAGAAATTGTACCAACAGAAGGTTATTGGCCTCCCAATCCTAATAACTATTATGGAAGATTAGACTTTTCACAGCAAGTAGAATTCCACCTCTGTCAATGTACATTCTGTATAATTTTACCCTCCCCACAAAATTAACCTGTGAACTACCAAATGGATAATTAATCTGTATGATCCTTCCATCTTTTAACTTGCTAATGCATTCAACTATATCACAAAATGTATATTTTTTCAATGGACATACTAAGTCAAGTGTATCAACTATTATGCTCTCCAGTGGACTGACAGCATACCAACTTACTTGAAGATACACCGGGGGAGTGGAGTGCTCATGAGAAAAATCAAGTTCTTAGGCCCCACCTACAGATTCTACTGAATTTTAATCTTCGTGGGATCCCAGGAATCTGCATTTTTGTAAGCATGCCAGGTAAATTTTACACACAGGTAAATCTAAGCATTGTGATGCCTAAGCATTGGAATCACATGGTGAAATCAATGCTTTTCATTTCCAAACTCTAAGTCAAGTTGGCCTTCTATAACCCTAACTAGTTGTCCATTGCCATGTAGCCTATATTTACCTTAACCCCAGGATTACAGAGACATGTGAGGAAACAATTCTGTTTTAATTACTCTGAGGCAGGTAAGGGGTTCAAATTTGCCCTCAATGTTTAGCACAATTCATTCCAACCTAAAAGAGCTGCTTTTCAAGATGAACTGAAGGATGATAGAAGCAGTCACTGCCATATATTTTAACATTAAAATATTCTAAACTTGATCTATTAGATGCCTGTTGAGCCAAGACTGTCTCATGCCACATCTCCTTAAAAGATGCCTGAAGTGCTAAAATAAATCAGCAGGTGTCCAGTGGAACTGGAGGATTTTTTTCACTCAAGAAGACCAAGTCTATGATCCAGGGGTTTATGGAAGATGTACAGACATGCAAACAAAGGCAGCAACGGTCATCATTCAGACGGGATCTGGTCTATGATCCCAATGGGTCCTGTTTTAACCTTCTGTAAAATACAGCTTTACATAATCAAGTTACTACAAATCAAAGCATTCTCATTTAGAAGGTCTATGGAAACATTTAGGGGAGTTAGGGGAGTTCTTATTTCTTAAACTCAGCAATTTGCTGCCGATAAATCACACACCTACTTTTATGAAATTAAGCAGATCCCCTTCTCTCAAAACCCTTCATTTGAAAAAAGATAGATGCTTTGAGGCCTAAGCCATCAGTCTCCATCTCTGAAAAGAATCATTTGTTTTTGTTAAAGCTGGTCTAAATCTAACATCTGATTATAATTTATTCCATTTAAAGTCCGTGGTTTGTTAACATGAATTCGTTTTTCATCAGTAGGCAGCAAACCACCTTTAAATGTGGTTTTCATTTCAAACAATGCTTGAAGAGTAATTTTTAGGTAATAGTCTTTGGCATAGGATAAAAGTTATAACATAATGTTACCTCGATTTCCTTTCAAAAAATATGGTGTATATTTATGATACAAACAGAGTGGTCATATTCTAAGCCATAGCTTTATTCTTATTCCCAGAATTGTATTTGGTTAAGGAGTCAAATTCTATCTCAATTAAAATGAATCTGCTATAACTGCATAGTGGTCCTCTACCTACTTATTATCTTGAACAGTTCTATCTTCTCAGCTGCTTTTTGTACCTTGTTTACTTTGGAAAGCTTAAACTCATTTTTCTTCTCTAATTCAAGAAACTTAAATGTTTCAGGCCTCGTTTATTCACCAATCTCAAAATATTCAAGTCTTTCTAAAAAGGTAACAAAAGCTTATTCTCTTTAACAGCTGGCAATTCTCTATCAAGTTCTGGATCTTCATGGCTGACACACCTATCCTGAAATACAAAGTAAACATTCTCTAGAATATCTTTCTAATGTTGCTAAATCAGCTTAGATTAATTCCAGAAAGATTTGAAAATAAATTTTTGATCTTCAATGGGTCATATACAATCCTTGAATCCATCCTTTTTTAAATGGGGTATTTTCTCAGGGAACTTATAGATATCTCAGTTGAAGACTATATAATCTATGTAATTATAACCCTGAAATTCAGTAATATCATAAACAAAAATAATGATGTAGTATTTGTACCATGGCAAAAGTGTAAATTCACACAACCACTTTGAAGAATAATTTGGTTTATATGAAGAATAACTATAATTTTCATGTACTTGACCCAGTAATTCTATTTCTAGGAGTCTAAATCTTAAAAATATAATCCAAGTAAGAAGAGAAAGAAGAAAAACTGCTGCCACAGATATGTTATCTTAGTAATACATATAATAATGAAAAACAAATATGGGAATTCAGAAAATTTAGATATTGGCACTTTTTCAAAAATTTTAAGGTCATTTGAAAAGATGATGATTTGGATTTGCAAAAGTCTTTGAAGCAATAAGGAAAAATGATTATAATAAACTGCAATAAAAAAAGAAAACAGCCTGGGTGACAGAGTGAGACTCTGTTTCAAAAAAAAATTGTGGGTCACAAAATTACATGTGAAACATTATTATAATTATTATTCTTTAAATAAACACACAAAAATTAGGAACATTCATCACAAGGTCAAAATGTGTATGCCAGGGAATAATATGATTATATTAAATTTCCTTTATTTTCCAAATTTTATTGGGTTATATATTATTTTTAAAATAACCACCCAGAAAATATGTATACACTTAAATACCCAAGTAAAAACTAGTGAAGAGTTTTTAATCTTAAGTCTAATCCTATTTTAAATTATCCATTTGTGGGAAAAAAAGGATTCTAGTTGACCCTTAAACAACATAGGGATTGGGTCAGCAACCACCTCAGGAAGTAGAAAATCCATTTATAACTTTACACTCCCCCAAAACTTAGCTACTAGTAGCCTACTATTGATGGAAGCCTTACAGATAGCATAAACAGCTGATTAAAACATACTTTGTATGTTACATGTGTTATATATTGCATTCTTACAATACAGTAAGCTAGAGAAAATAAAATATTATTAAGAAATCATAAGGAAATCATATTTACTATTCATTAAGTAGAAGTGGATCATCATAAACTTCTTCACACTCATTGCCTTCCTATTGAGTAGCCTGAGGAGGACAAAGAAGAAGAGGACTTGGTCTTGAGGTCTCAGGGGTGGCAGAGGTGGAGAAAATCCAAGTGTAAGTGGACCCATACAGTTCAAACCCATGGTATTCAAGAGTCAACTATCCTGTATGAATTTGTATTCACTCATATATCTAACTAAATTCAGTAAAGTTTTATTTCCTAATGATATTTTAACAAAGTCAAAATGAATGTACAAAACAGCACATTTTGACCAAATTCTTCAACCGTCTATCTAAGCCAGAATGCTTACCTTCTAGTAGGTCCTGTACAGCTTCTCCCCACAGCTCTGTCTTACAGAAAGCCTGAATCTCTCCCTTCCCTGGCCCTGGCTCACAACACGTAAAATGCAGTCCGCTTAACTGTACCTACGCAGTGGCTATAAACAGAAAGCTACAGCTGTGAGGCTTCCAATTAAGCACCTTTTATAAGGATAATCACAAGCCAACAAAAATGATTTTGAGAAATGGGGTGCTATGTGACATGCCTGTTGTAACAGCAAGGGCTGGGAGCTGACGTCTCAAAAGAGTGCTGCTGTACGAACTGTGAGAAGTTCCCTGACACACATGAGCAGAAGCAATGAGTACCAACGAGAGGAGCAAAAGGTTCCCAAGAGCAATTAGGAAACAAGAACCTGAGCTTCACTGGGATGTATTTGGAAGCAATTCTTGACAATCTTTGACCAAAGAACTTTCAAAAAGTAATGAATCACAAAAGACAGAAAAACACAGATGTTCCCTCTGACACACATATCCTCTTCAGTTAGATTTTATGAATGACAATCAAAATCATGTTCATTAGAGCAGGAGTGCTATTTGGGGGGCAATCAAATCCCGTAAGAAAAAAGTCTCTCTCTTATATCACCCTCCCACTCTTGAAAAGGAAGGAAACTAGTCTCAGAAATTTTTAATGGGGATGTTCCTTGAACAGGTAACCCACACTGATCTGGTAATGTTCCCAGCCCCTTTCTAGGTGGGAATAAGGGGAGGGAAAGAGGACAGGTAAGTAAAAGAAAGTTCGGAATTTTTAAAAAATTATTTGAAGGGTTTATAGAGGAAAACAAAAACAATGTCATAGCAGACTATTCTCTAAAGACATTAACTCAGGTCTAGCTGTCCCCAGTTGTCTCCACCACCACCTCTGCCTCTCTAACAAGAAGAAAAAACGGGCAATGACAAAAAGAGGGCAAAGAACATTATCCTGATTTTAACTAAAAGTAACGTTCAGCCGTACAGGGAATACTGCTTGTTATTTCTCATCACATAACAAAAAATGGTCTTCAAATAAGGGTAATTAATATAATAAGTGAGACAGATATTTTTCCTCTAATAAACTTTGTTGTGGAAATTTTCGTTACAAGAAAGATAAGTTGAAAACATTATAAAATCACATTTAAATTACAAAAGGTATGAAGAGAATACAAAGATGAGTCACATTCTGGAAAGTATATTCTATATTATTCTATATAATCTAGAAAAACAATAAAGAGCACCAGTCGAGAAACACTGCTAAGCACAACTTTACATGTGGTTAGCAAACATTAAACTTGATTGCACAGGCTAGGAACAGAAATAGGTTCAAGAAGAATTCAGAGCAATTCATTCATTCAACCATCCATAGAGGCAGGACGTGCATTAAGAAAAGTTGAGTGCTTGCAGGGTAAAAGAGCACATACCTAAACTCTTGAAAAGACAATGGCCTTCCTAAAATCATAATATTGAGAGCACATGGCAAAACAAAGCTCTCTCACTGCATCTCCTAAATCTCCCCATCAGTTAAGCTTAATTTTCCACTGTGATCTGGATGCCTGTATCTCCCCCCAAATTTCTGTTGAAAACCTAACTCATGGAAGATCCAAGATGGCCAGTTAGGAGCAGCTCAGGATTGCAGCTCCCAGTGAAAGTGCAGAGGGTGAGTGGACGCCGCATTTCCAGACGGATTTTTATTGCCCACAGATTAGGAGATTCCCAGGCGGAGGAGCCCCATGGGTCGCCAGCACAGCTGTTTTGGCCGGCGCGGCTGTTTTGCTGGTGCCCCGGCGCAGCAGTTCCCAATGCAGAGTAAATGGGACTTGGTCCCCTATTAGCCGGCAAGGGGAGCTCCGGGAAGGCAGAGTTGCCCATTCATCTGATTAAAAAAAGTAGGGGACTGAAACAGGGAGCCAGGCCAGGAGATTCCTGGGCAAAAAAGCGCCACAAATCTCAGCACCGCAGTTTCAGCTGGCGCAATGGGTCACCGCACAGGAAATCACACAGATCCCAGCACCTTTTCAACAGGCGACTGGAACACCTGGGAGAAAGTTGACCATTCAACTAAAAAAAAAAAAGGCTCTGAGGCAGGGAGCCAGGTGATGAGGCTCGGCTGGTCACACCCCCCCTCAAAAAAAAAAAAAAAAAAAAAACAGCAATTGGAAACGCTCTGAGTTGAGAGTTTCACAGCAAGAACAGCTGAACCCCGGAGGTTCAGCTGTGGGGGAGGGGCGTCTGCCATTACCAAGGTGCTCCACCACTACGGAGGCAGTCCGCCATTGCTGAGGCAGCCTGCCGTTGCCGAGGCAACCCGCCATTACAGAGAGAGTCCGTCATTACAGAGGAGGGCCACCATTGCCAAGGCAGTTCTAACTACACCCATATAAACAGGACTGCAGGGAAGTTCACACTGCAGCTGGGCGGAGCCCACAGCAGCTCAGCGAAGCCTCTACAGGCAGACAGTGACTACACTGCCTCCTTGCTGGGCAGGGCAGCCCTGAAAAAAAAAGGCAGCAGCACAGTGGAAATTCATAAATAAAGCCCTAACTCCCTGGGACAGAACACCTAGGAAAAAAAAGGGGGTTATGAGTTCTGCTGCAGCAGACATAAACGTTCCTGCCCAGCAGCTCTGAATGAACAACAGAGCTCACAGCTCAACACTCGAGCTCCTATAAAGCACAGACTGTCTCCTCAAGCAGCTCCCTGACCCCCGTATATCCAAAGAATCGCCTCATAAAGGAGACCTCAGACTAACATTTGGTGGGTATCCTTCTGGGACAAAGATAGCAGAAGAAGAAACTGGTAGCAACCCTTACTGTTCTGCAGCTGCTGCAGGTGATCCCCAGGCAAGCAGGGCCTGGAGTGGACCTCAGCAGTCCTACAGCAGAGGGGCCAGACTGTTAGAAGGAAAACGACGAAACAGAAATAACTTCATCATCAACAAACAGGACGTCCACTAAGAGACCCAATCAGAAAGTCAGCAACTACAAAGAAAACAGGTGGAAAAATCCACAAAGATGGGAAGAAACCAGCACAAAAAGAATGAAAACACCCAAAACCAGAACACCTCTCCTCCTACAAGGGATCAAAACTCCTCACCAGCAAGGAAACAAGACTGAATGGAGAGTGAGTGTGATGAAATGACAGAATCAGCCTTCAGAAAGTGGGTAATAAGAAACTTCCGTGAGTTAAAAGAACATGTTTCTAACCCCATGCAAAGAAACAAAGAACCTTGAAAAAGATTTAATGAAATGCTAATGAGAATGGACAACTTAGAGAGGAATGTAAGTGAATTGATGGGAGCTGAAAAACACAACACAAAAACTTCGCGAAGCATGCACAAGTTTCAACAGCCAAATTGACCAAGCAGAAGAAAGGATATCAGAGGTTGAAGATCAACTCAATAAAACAAAACGGAAGGTAAGATTAGAGAAAACAGGGTAAAAAGGAATGAACAAAGTCAACAAGAAATATGGGACTATGTGAAAAGACCTAATCTACGTTTGATAGGTATACCTGAATGTGAAGAAGAGAATGAATCCGAGCTGGAAAATACTCTTCAGGATATTATCCAGGAAAACTTCCCCAACCTAGCAAGAAAGGCCAATATTCAAGTCCAGGAAATACAGAGAACACCACAAAGATATTCCTCAAGAAGAGCAACCCCAAGGCACATAATCGTCAGATTCACCAGGGTTGAAATGAAGGAGAAAATGCTAAGGGCAGCCACAGAAAAAGGTCAGGTTACCCACAAAGGGAAGCCCATCAGACTCACAGCAGATCTCTCAGCAGAAACCCTACAAGCCAGAAGAGAGTGGGGCCAATATTCAACAACCTTAAAGAAAAGAACTTTCAACCCAGAATTTCATATCCAGCCAAACTAAGTTTCATAAGTGAAGGAAAAATAAAATCCTTTATGAACAAGCAAGTACTCAGAGATTTCATCACCACCAGGCCTGCTTTACAAGAGCCCCTGAAAGAGGCACTACACATAGAAAAAAACAACCAGTACCAGCCACTCCAAAAACATACCAAATGGTAAAGAGCATCAACACAATGAAGAACGTGCATCAACTAACGGGCAAAACAGCCAGCTAGCATCAAAATGGCAGTATCAAATTCACACATAAAAATATTAACCCTAAATGTAAATGGACTAAATGCCCCAATCAAAAGACACAGATTGGCAAATTGGATAAAAAGCCAAAACCCATCAGTGTGCTGTATCCAGAAAAACCATCTCACATGCAAAGATACACAAAGGCTCAAAATAAAGGGATGGTGGAAGATTTACCAAGCAAATGGAGAGCAAAAAAAAAAAGCAGGAGTTGCAATTCTCATCTTTGATAAAATAGACTTTAAAGCAACAAAGATCAAAAGAGACAAAGAAGGACATTACATAATGGTAAAAGGATCAATGCAACAAGAAGAGCTAACGATCCTAAATATATATGCACCCAATACAGGAGGACCCAGATACATAGGGCAAGTTCTTAATGACTTACAAAGAGACTTAGACTCCCACACAATAATAGTGGGAGATTTTAACACCCCATTGTCAATATTAGACAGATCGACGAGACAGAAAATTAACAAGGATATCCAGGACTTGAACTCAGACCTGGACCAAGCAAACCTAATAGACATTTACAGAACTCTCCAGCCCAAATCCACAGAAAATACATTCTTCTCAGCGCTACATCACACCTACTCTAAAATTGACGACATAATTGGAAGTAAATCACTCCTCAGCAAATGCAAAAGAACGGAAACCATAACAAACAGTCTCTCAGACCACAGTGCAATCAAGTTAGAACTCAGAATTCAGAAACCAACCCAGAACTGCACAGCTTCATGGAAACTGAACAACTGGTTCTTGAATGTTGACTGGATAAACAATGAAATGAAGGCAGAAATAAAGATGTTCTTCGAAACCAATGAGAACAAAGACACAACATACCAGAATCTCTGGAACACATTTAAAGCAGTCTCTAGAGGAAAATATATAGCAATAAGTGCCCACATAAAAAGCAAAGAGAGATCTAAAATTGACACCCTATTGTCAAAATTGAAAGAGCTAGTGGAGCAAGATCAAAAAAACTCAAAACCTAGCAGAAGACAAGAAATAACTAAGATCAGAGCAGAACTGAAGGAGATAGAGACACAAAAAATCCTTCAAAAATCAATAAATCCAGGAGTTGGTTTTTTGAAAAGATCAACAAAATAGACAGACCACTAGCCAAATTAATAAAAAAGAAAAGAGAGAATAACCAAATAGATGCAATAAAAAACAATAAAGGGGATATCGCCACAGATTCCACAGAAATTCAAACCATCATCAGAGATTATTACAAACAACTCTATGCACATAAACTAGAAAACCTGGAAGAAATGGATAAATTCCTGGACACTTGCCTCCTCCCAAGCCTAAACCAGGAAGAAGTCGAAACTCTGAATAGACCAATAACAAGGTCTGAAGTCGAGGCAGCAATTAAGAGCCTATCACCCAAGAAAAGCCCAGGTCCAGATGGGTTCACAGCCAAATTCTACCAGACATACAAAGAGGAATGGTACCATTCCTTCTGAAACTATTCCAAATAATCCAAAAAGAGGGAATCCTCCCCAAATCATTTTATGAGACCAAAATCATCCTGATACCAAAACCCGGCAGAGACTCAACAAGGAAAGAAAACTACAGGCCAATATCCATGATGAACATAGATGCAAAAATCTTCAATAAAATACTGGCAAGTCGATTGCAACAGCACATCAAAAACCTTATCCACCCTGATCAAGTAGGATTAATCCCGGGGATGCAAGGCTGGTTCAACATATACAAGTCTATAAACGTAATTCACCACATAAACAGAACCAAAGACAAAAACCACATGATTATCTCAATTGATGCAGAGAAGGCCTTTGACAAAATTCAACAGCCCTTTATGCTAAAAACCCTCAATAAACTAGGTATTGACAGAATGTATCTCAAAATAATAAAAGCTATTTACGACAAACCAACAGCCAATATCATACTGAATGGGCAAAAACTGGAAGCATTCCCTTTGAAATCTGGCACTAGACAAGGATGCCCTCTCTCACCACTCCTATTCAATACAGTACTGGAAGTTCTAGCCAGAGCAATCAGGCAAGAAAAAGAAATAAAGGGTACTCAAATAGGAAAGGAGGAAGTCAAATTGTCTCTATTTGCAGACGACATGATTGTATATCTAGAAGACCCCATCGTCTCAGCCCAAAATCTCCTGAAACTGATAAGCAACTTCAGCAAAGTCTCAGGATACAAAATCAATGTGCAAAAATCACAAGCATTCCTATACACCAAGAACAGACTTAAAGAGAGCCAAATCAAGAATGAACTGCCATTCACAATTGCTACAAAGAGAATAAAATACCTAGGAATACAACTAACAAGGAACGTAAAGGACCTCTTCAAGGAGAACTACAAACCACTGCTCAACAACATAAGGGAGGACACAAACAGATGGAGAAACATTCCATGTTCACGGTTAGGAAGAATTAATATCGTGAAAATGGCCATACTGCCCAAAGTAATTTACAGTTCAATGCTATCCCCATCAAGCTACCAACGACCTTCTTCACAGAACTGGAAAAAACCAGCTTAAACTTCATATGGAACTAAAAGAGAGCCCGCATAGCCAAGTCAATTCTAAGCAAAAAGAACAGAGGGAGGCATCACACTACCGGACATCAAACTCTACTACAAGTCTACAGTAATCAAAACAGCATGGTACTGGTACCAAAACAGAGATATATACCAATGGAACAGAACAGAGGCCTTGGAGGCAACACAACATATCTACAACCATCCAATCTTTGACAAACCTGACAAAAACAAGCAATGGGGAAAGGATTCCCTGTTTAATAAATGGTGTTGGGAAAACTGGCTAGCCATATGCAGAAAGCAGAAACTGGACCCCTTCCTGACACCTTACACTAAAATTAACTCCAGATGGATTAAAGACTTAAACATAAGACCTAACACCATAAAAACTCTAGAAGAAAATCTAGGCAAAACCATCCAGGACATAGGCGTAGGTAAGGACTTCATGACCAAAACACCAAAAGCATTGGCAACAAAAGCCAAAATAGACAAATGGGACCTAATCAAACTCCACAGCTTCTGCACGGCAAAAGAAACAGTCATTAGGGTGAATCAGCAACCAACAGAATGGGAAAAAATTTTTGCAGTTTACCCATCTGACAAAGGGCTGATATCCAGAATTTACAAAGAACTAAAACAGATTTACAAGAAAAAATCAAGCCCATTCAAAAGTGGGCGAAGGATATGAACAGATACTTTACAAAAGAAGACATACATGAGGCCAAGAAACATATGAAAAAATGTTCATCATCACTGGTCATTAGAGAAATGCAAATCAAAACTACATTGAGATACCATCTCACACCGGTTAGAATGGCGATCATTAAAAAATCTGGAGACAACAGATGCTGGAGAGGATGTGGAGAAATAGGAACACTTTTACACTGTTGGTGGGAGTGTAAATTAGTTCAACCATTGCGGAAGACAGTGTGGCGATTCCTCAAGAACCTAGAAATAAAAATACCATTTGACCTAGCAATCCCATTACTGGGTATATATCCAAAGGATTATAAATCGTTCTACTATAAGGACACATGCACACAAATGTTCATTGCAGCACAGTTTACAATAGCAAAGACCTGGAACCAACCCAAATGCCCATCGATGACAGACTGGACAGGGAAAACGTGGCACATATACACCATGGAATATTATGCAGCCATCAAAAATGATGAGTTCGTGTCCTTTGTAGGGACATGGATGAACCTGGAAACCATCATTCTCAGCAAACTGACACAAGAACACAAAATCAAACACCGCATGTTATCACTCATAGGCGGGTGTTGAATAATGAGAGCACATGGACACAGGAAGGGGAGCACTCCACACTGGGGTCTGTTGTGGGGAAATAGGTGAGGGACAGCGGTGGGTGGGGAGTTGGGGAGGGATAGCATGGGGAGTAATGCCAGATATAGGTGAAGGGGAGGAAGGCAGCAAATCACACTGCCACGTATGCACCTATGCAACAATCTTGTATGTTCTTCATATGTACCCCAAAACCTAAAGTGCAATTTAAAAAAAAAAAGAAAACCTAACTCACAAGGTAATGATACTTATTAAGAGGCAGGGCCTTCAGGAGGTGGTTAGGTCATGTGAGGAAGCTCTCAAGAGTGGGATTAGTGTTCTTATTGAAGAAAACCTAGAGAGGTCCTTTGTCCCTTACATCACATGAGGTTACAGAGAAGGCACATCTATGAAAGCCAGACACTTGGTCTTTGACTTCCCAGCCTCCCGAAGTGGGACTTTCTGTTCATTATAAACCACCCAGTTGACAGCATTTTGTTATAGCAGCCGGAATGGACTAAGACATTTCCCATAGTTTTTACTGTGCAAATGACAAGTAACATGAATCTGCTTTTCTGTCTTGACCAAATAAAGTGTCCCCCATTCTCTACCCAAGTCACACCTGTAGAGAAGAATGTCAAGCTGGACTGAATCCTTCCTAGCACTGCTTATCTTCTTATGACTCAACAGCATCTAAATCAACGTTAGCAAATGTGTATGTGGCACCTTCAGAGTATGTGATGCTAAGCAGATGTGCAGAAAAAAAAATGCTGAGCCAGGTGTAACTAAAGAAGGTCTATTTTCCAAAACTGGGAAATGTCTATTTAGGGCTTAGAGGGAAGGGAGTGGTGAACTAGCAGGAAAGATCACTGAACTAGAAAAGGCAAGACCTGAGAGCACCTGTGGCCAAAGATCAGTTTCATAAAAGCATCCCCTACATTTTTAAAGTAAAGTATTTTCCACTGTTTCCTGAGGACTGGCACGTGGTTATATTATACACTTCTGCATAATCTTATTTTATTCATGTGGATCATTTGACAGGCAGCTGCCTTTTAAAATACATAACCTAGAATACCTATAAAACTACAACAATGGGAAAGGATCTTAAATGCTGAGGTAAGTGAAGCCACTTTCACTAGAGAAACTTGGGACTCTATTAGGCTGTGGATTTGCAGTGAAAGAAAAATTTTTTTAAGTCTGGTAGAATTTCCAACCTTCTCTCTTTTAAATCAAAGGGAAATACATTCACTTCCCAAAGCATCTATCGTTACAAGAAATCCAAGTACTGTAACTATCATAGCCTTCTTCAATACACACTTTAAATTTCTTGGCACTAACTGGAACTGAAAGCACCAAAATTCTCTAATTAAGAAGAAATTTTAAGAGATACTCTAAAATGGGGAGTGATTTGTTTTTAATAGACTTCCTTATAATGAGTCATTTCATAGATAGAGAACTCTAGGATGGGAGCCAAGAACCAGAAGACACAACTCCTTAGCATAAGCAGGCGGTTTACATCCAATCTGGTCAGGGATGTCACGATTCCTGCTTCCAGCCAACACCAGACTGTGCGTAGCTAGGCAAGGGATCGGCACTTAGTCCTTCGTCAGCAAAAGTGCTGGTTTTGGCAACTATGTATAAAAGACAAATTTCTCCTTCATAAAAACAGCCCCATCAAACTCCCCTAAGTCCATTAAAATCAAGACTTCTGCTCCATGCTCAATAAATTTAGCAGAGATAGAATAATAACATACCATTCATAACCTCACTGGACTGCTGACACTTATTGTTAATCCCATATGAATAAATGAAATTTTAGATTTCCTGGAAATAAATACACATGAGTGAGGATGGGAACAAAAGCTGTATAACTTAAGCCAGGCACAGGGGTGTGTATCTATAGTCCCAGCTACTCAGGAGGCTGAGGCGGGAAGATCGCCTGAGGCCAGGAGTTCAAGGCTGCAGTGCACTATTACCATGCCTATGAATAACCACTGCACTCCAACCTGGGCAACATAATGAGACCCCATCACTAAAGAAAAAAGAAAAAAATAAACAAATAAATAATAATTTAAAATTTTTTTAATGGCTGGGCACAGTGGCTCATGCTCGTAATCCCAGTGCTTTGGTAGGCCGAGGCATAAAGATCACTTGAGACCAGGAGTTCAAGACTGGCCTGGACAACATAGCAAGACCTTGTCTCTACCAAAAAATTAAAGAACAAAATCAGCTGGGCATGGTGGCATGCCACTCTAGTCCCTGCTACTTGGGAGGCTGAGGAAGGGAAACAGCTTGACCCCAGGCATTCAAAGTTGCAGTGAGCCATGACTGCAGCTTGAGTGACAGAGTGAGATTCTGTCTCAAAAAATAAAAGCTAAAAAAAAAAGCTGTATAACTTAATAACTAAGAATTAATTATTAGCTGTGTGTGCCAGCTGTACAATTTTGACCAAAATTATTTAACTTCCCTGCACTTTAGTTTCCTCTTATGTGAAACAGTGGTAAAGCATTTCTACCCACATGTTTTAGACTCGATTACCCCAGAAGCTGACCCTGTGACAACTACCTGAGTGAAAGTCATTTATGAAGAAGATGATCCCAGGAGGCACCAGGAGGTGAGAAAGTGAAATGCAAAAGAGCAAAGAGTGAATCCTACATGGATGAGCATATGAGTGGGTTCTCTCTGTGGGCCAAGGGATGAATTCTGCAGGGGAACTCTCAAAGACTGCAGAGATGGCATTCACCCGCCAATCACTGTCACCAGTGTCACTGGTAGAGGGCAGCGTCTACTGTGAGAGAGCTTCCTTGGCTGCTAGCACCCTTGGACAGTAGTCACAGGGGTGACCAATTCATCCTTGTTTTAGCACTGAAAGCTCAGGCTCTCAGGAGAACCCTGAGAACCAGGCAAAGGGAGACAGCTGATCTCTCTAACTGGTGCTTGCAGTAGCCATCCTGACACAGGATGGTGAGTGGCAAGAGGTGCGGTCAAGTCTGCTATGCCATCCAATGCCATGAAAACCAAATGCGCTCCTTCTCACAGTGTGCTTAGCCTGGGGCCTGGCACTCAATGTTGGATGTTAGCTAATTTTATATACTCAAAGTAACATAGGCATGCGTTCTTACTACCCTGAAGCCACATGGTGCCTGTGACATTATGTGCACAGTGCCCTCTGGAGCTGGGTCCACTAAAGAACAGTCTTCAGGCTGCCTGCCAGACCCCTGCCTGTTTAAATGGCTCCAGAATGCCACAAACAAGAGCCTCCAGTACAAGAAATGCCTTTCTTCTGTCTCCATTACTAACATGCAGTAGAGAGCTAAGCTGGAATTCAAAGTAGACCAAAAGAATGAAAGTATGAAAAACAGAAGCAGCTCTAACACAATTTCAACCTCCACATCACTGACATTCTCCCTTCCTGTAAAACAAAGTGACTGATGCATACGAGGACCCCAAATACTCGGGTTAACAAGATATACCTGTGCACCCACCGGCACCTCTGCTCCCACCAGCTGTGTCATCTGCTTACCAAGGGCCAACTGTGTTTGTCCCCAAATGTGTTTGTCAAATAAATAATCTCAAAATACATATTTCTAATCAGCCTCTCATATTCAGAAAAGGCCTTGTCCCTGGAACTGAAAGGGGCAGGGGTCATGAACGAATACATATTAATATTTGAAGGAAAAAAGATACTTAGAGCATACATTTATTTTTTATGATTCTTCAATTTAAATAAGTTTATGTTGGTGTCAATCACAATGGAAAAGCATTTCTGTACATCAACCACTTTGTGTATCACTTCTCTAAGTATATACAGGATGGCTAATGTGTCTGTTCAAAGAAATCTTCTTAATCTCAATGGGATCCTCTTCAATGGTGGCAGATGAAACACCAAATCCTAGAAGTCCCTTCCTGACCATTAATCATGAAATGGAATGAACTTCCTCCCACAATACACAGAAAATGCAAACAACCCTGTCAATTACTACTAACCTTAAACACATCCCTAGGTTACTCAAAATCCATAAGCTTAATGGGTAGCCAACTCAGAGTCAGAATAAATGGAGTTTTTTAGCCAGCCAAACTCTATTATATTACTCTGCCACTTTATTCTACAATAGAACATTTCCATAAGCCATAACTTTGAATTGTAACTACATCAACAATGTTTACAACATAGAGGGCTAAAGTTGGCCAGTTAAAGTTCATAACCCCCAAGCCAATAAAGAATATTACCTTTTCCTTCCTTACCACCTCCACCTACAAGCTTTAAGCAAAACCATAAACTAGCAGAATGAATTCCTCAAAAATACTTTTTCTAGATTGTTAAATCATTTTTGAGCTTTATTATACTAAAGATTTTATGAAAAGTCCTACACTGGAAAATAACTATAAGCGTATGTACTGACTTGAAATTCTGAATATTAAAAATAGCTTTCTTTTCCCTAAAGCGTCTGGGCAGTAGGCTTTCCAAATGGACAGATGTAATGTAAATTTGCTATAGTGCTGGAGAAAATTCAATTCTGCTTAATAGGACAAGAAACTATACTCAATAAGACAGGAAAATACATGGGGTAGATGAAGCTTATAAAATGTGTTAAACATAGATAAGTAATGAAACCTGTTAGATAAAGCAAGTGGAACACGTATGCATGAACACAGAAAAAGATGGAAGGACCAAAAAGCTTCTAAAATTCATGAGGCACTAAATATGCATGAGGCACCTGAGGTACTAAATATTCATGGTGCATAAATTATACATAAGACATATGTGGCACTCAATATTCATGAGGCTTTAATTAGGCCACCCATGGTAACGACCATTCTTATCCCCAGCACAGGACACACAAAACCCATAGTTGTCAGCAGGCTACCACTGTGTCTCTCCCATAGAGGACAAGTGGGCAAACGAGGCCAGAGAAGAACCTGGCTGCAAGTTCATAATACTGGTTGATGCCTGATTCCCGAAATCACCCTCAGTTCAATGAGCTCATTGATTTACACCCACTCACAGACACAAAAACCATACATATTTCCAGATGATATCCATATGCTTATGGGTATGTAACTGCATGCTTTGTGTCTATATATACATGTATTTTTTGCATGTATATGTATGTAGTCTGTAGCATATGTCTTTGTATATAGCGTATGTGGTTGTGTATATACTACTATCTGTATATGTGAACATAGGAACTCTGTAGGAACTCTCCTTTTATTTTGAGAGAAAGAGTATCTCTCTCTGTTGCCAAGGCTGGAGCACAGCAACACAGTCTGAGCTCACTGCAACCTCCAGCCCCCAGGTTCATGATTCTCATGCCTCAGCCACCAGAGTAGCTGGGATTACAGAAAGAACTCTGCATGAATCTTATTTACTTTGTATTCCACTGCTAACAGCAGTGCCTGACATGAAGAAAGCACTCAGCAAATATTTAGAGACTTAATTGCTAGTCAGTAAGAGATTACCAAGAATATGCAATTTCTAGAGCTTGACGTCATATAAAACAGGGATTAGGTCTTAATCATTTCATTTCTTTGACTCACCAATCCCTCAATCTTTGACAATATCTGAAATGTAGCAGACATATAATACACACTGAATAGATGGATGGATGGATGAATAAATGGGTTAAGAAACAAAATAATCAAAGAAGGAAGTAACATTTTTTAGTGATTCTACTTAGAATGGGTTTAGTCCTCATGAAGGTAACTACAAATGCCTACATTTTTTTCTACTACTAGCATATATAAACTATCATTTTCCAGTATAGAAAATATTAAATAATAAGGTGAGAGTGTCTCTTAAATGATAAAGTTTAACTGGAGGAAAACACTTAAAATGAGTAGTAGCTACTCATTTGGCTACTAAAATACTGTGTATTTTACATGTAGCATACCAGCCCCTACCTTTCAGAACAAAAGTGCTACTTCTGCTAATATATAACCACAATCTGTCTTAGCCACTTTATGAAAGTACATCATCATCTGTCACACATAGGGAGAATAATACCTACACTACAATACATGGAGTTGTTACAATTAAATGAACTGAATAATAATTAAGAAATTATGCCAAATTCACACGAGTCCCTATCTGAGATAATCCATTTTCTCCTGATACTCCACTAAAAACCATCAAGTTCACCACAGTGCTTTCTTATTAAAGAAAAAGGAAAGTATAAGGTTTTTCTGGAAGAGGAGGGAGAACGCACTATGAGATCCACTGGTCCCCTGTGAGCTGTATGGCACATGTATGCCAAAGACTGCAATCATGGAAAAAGAAAAATAGGAAGGGAAACTGGAAAGAAAATAGTTCTTAATTTATCAAAATATGAGCACTGATCCTTTTTACCCTAATTTGTATTACTGTATTCAGAAAATAATGTAAATCACCTCAAGTATAAAGTTACTGTGAGTTGAGGCTCGTACATCACTGAATCTTCTAATGATAGCACCCGTCCTTAGGAACTATTCAAAGGTAACTAGCACCAACCAACTGAATCATACCTAATTTTTTTAATGACTTGATGATGGCCACACAAAGAATTGTGTCATAGTTGGACAGGAACAGACCACACAGACTACCTAAGCCTTGCTTGCCAAAGTAAAAACTTTTCAAAATAAAAGGGAAAAAAATAGCAATACAGAAATGCTACCTGAATACATTACTCTAGTTTACTCTAATCGTAACACTACAAATAAATTACTGATCTGGTTCCAAAGCATTAAGTCAACTGCATTCTACTTTTCATACTCTACCTGCACAACTTCTCATTATCACTTGCCAGGTATAATTGTAAATTAGAAACCCAAAGTGAAGGAAATTAATCACTAAACAGCTGAGGCTACACAATGACTAATTTTATTTCTTCTAAAGTTTTATTAATGAAGTAAAACAAAAATACACAGTCATTAATATTGGTTATAATCATTTATCATCTAACTTGTTAGTCTTTGTAAAACTCTCTGCACTCATGTATTCAAAAAATGCTTTATATCCGTTTTGTCAGTGATTGTGTTAAGAAAAAAAAAGGCGGGGCGGGGGGGCGCACTGCAATAGACTAATGAACTCATCCCAATTTAGCCAGGAGATTCCTAGTTTCAGCACCAAAAGTCCCATGTCTTTGAAAAACCCTTCAGTCTTGGACAAACTGGAACAGCTAGTCATACTCCACAGAGAAACAAATGAAGGGAAAAGACAGATATATATTATTGCACTCATAAACCTTTGTTTAATGAGGAAAAGGAAAATTATCTGACAATCACAAAAACAAATTATGTAATCGCATCCCAGCCATGATCCTCGCATCCTAAAATTACAGCCAAGGCCCAGAGCTAAGCACACCACAACACATGTTCACAGAGTAGCTGGAGGAGCACACAAGATACTGCTGAAGTCACCTCCTCCCAGAGTTTAGTAAGAGACACCGAACTGCCCCTAATCCTACCAACCATCACTTCTCCCACACCTCAGTCAGTAGAAAAAGGGGGCTCAGAACACAGTTATGGTTACCTTTGGAGGACAAGAGAATTCATGGGAGAGGTCACTTCTTCCCTTCCCCAATTTGAAGACAGAAGGTGTGAAATGAAGAGAATCAAGACTTAAATGCTGAAATGATAAAGGAAAGCTATACAATTTGGTTGAGATATCATTAATATGCTACATTCTACCTCACAAAAAAAGGCAATTTCAATACAGGACAGGTGAGAAAAAATACTGGAAAACTGTGTACGTGTGTGTGTGTGTTTGCACACTTCATGTTTACATTCAGAGTACAGATACTCAACTACTCAACAAAACAGTTACAATTATAAACCATAACAACAGCTAGGAAGAAAAAAAAAAAGTGACCAGGTGCAGTGACTCAAGCCTATAATTCCAGAGCTTTGGGAGGCCAAGGCAGGAGGATGGCTTAAGGCCCTCTTTGAGAACAGTCTGGGAAACATAGGGAGACCCCCATCTCTATAAAAATTAAAATAAAAAAAATTAGCTGGATACAGTGGCACATGCCTATAGTCCTACCTACCAAGGGAGGCTGAGGTGGGAGAACTGCTTGAAACCAGGAGTTCAAGGCTGCAGTGAGCTATGATCACCCGACTGCACTCCAGCCTGGGTGACGGGGAGATCTGTTTCAAAAAAAAAAAAAGTACAAAGAAGTCTGAAAGCCTTCAACTGGGGTTTTTGATACAGACCCAGAGTATAAACAAGCTTTCTCAGAAGAAATTTATTGATTAAAATATGAAGAAAGAATCTGAGTTAACAAGTAAAGATGCCACGAGGTTGGTGAGACAGGAGAACTTGGTGGCAGACAGTAGAGTCCTAGTGGCACAGTGGAAACTGGAAGGAAAACTACAGAGTATGATGAGATGAGGAATGAGGGGTAGAATCTTGAGGCCCCATCAGGGAATTTTTTATCCTACGGCTTTCAGGAAGAGAAATGACACTAATATATTTGCATCTTTAAAAGATCACTCTGGCTAAATTACAGAGAACATCTGGAAGATCAGTTAGGAAGTTCCTACAAGGGTTTAAGTGAGAGATACAGGTATCTTGGTGTAGGTGTGTGTATTAGTCCATTCTTGCATTGCTATAAAGAAATACCTGAGACTGGGTAAAGAAAAGAGGTTTAACTGGCTCATGGTTCCACAGGCTGTACAGGAAGCATGATGGCTTCTGCTCGGCATCTGGGGAAGGTTCTGGAAACTTACATTTATGGTAGAAAACAAAGGAGAAGCAGGCATGTGTTACATGGAGAGAGGAATGAGGTGCCACACACTTTTAAACAACCAGATCTCATGAGAGCAACACTTAAGGGATGATTCTACCATTTATGAGAACTCTGCCCTCCATGATCCATCAACTCCCATCAGGCCCCTCCTCCAACACTGGGGATTACAATTTGACATGAGATTTGGGCAGGGACACAGATCCAAGCAATATCAGTGTGGCAGAGGCAGATGTCATTCTTTGATTTGAAATCTGTCTTGGGCACAGCAAAAGAAATAATAGGCAGAGTAAACAGACACCCCACAGAGTGGGAGAAATTATTTACAAACTATGCATCCAACAAAAGACTAATATCCAGAATCTACCAAGAATTCAAACAAATCAGCAACAAAAAAGTGAATAATCCCATCAAAAAGTGGGCAAGGGACATGAATAGACAATTCTCCAAAGAAGATATAAATGGCCAACATATGTGAAAAATGCTCAACATCACTAATTATCAGGAAAATGCATACCAAAACCAAAATCTGATACCATCTTACTCCTGCAAGAATGGCCATAATTAAAAAATCAAAAAATAATAGATGTCGGTGTGGATGTGGTAAAAAGGGGACAATTTTACACTGTGGGTGGGAATGTAAACTAGTACAAGCACTGTGGAAAACAGTGTGGAGATTCCTTAAAGATCTATAAGTAGATCAGGCCAGGCATGGTAGCTCACGCCCATAATCCCAGCACTTTGGGAGGCTGAGGCAGGCAGATCACCTGAAGTTGGGAGTTCAAGACCAGCTTGATCAACATGGAGAAAGCCAGTCTCTACTAAAAATACAAAATCAGCTGGGCACGGTGGCGCATGCCTGTAACCCCAGCTACTCAAGAGGCTGGGGCACGAGAATTGCTTGACTCAGGAGGTGGAGGTTGTAGTGAGCCAAGATCATGCCATTGCATTCCAGCATGGGCAAGAAAAGCGAAACTCCATCTCAAAAAAAAAAAAAAAAAAAGATCTGTAAGTAGAGCTACCATTTGATCCAGCAACCTTACTACTGGGTATCTACCCAGAGGAAAAGAAATCGTTATATAATATGAAAAAGACACTTGCACACATGTTTATAACGGCACTATTTGCAATTACAAAAACATGGAACCAGCTCAAACGCCCATCAATCAATGAATGGATAAAGAAAATGTGATATGTGTGTGTACGTACACACACAAACACACACACACAGAATACTACTCAGCTATAAAAAAGAAAGAAAGAATGCCATTAGCCGCAACCTAGATGGAATTGGAGACCATGGTTCTAAGTAAAGTAACTCAGGAATGGAAAACCAAATGTCCTATGTTCTCACTTATAAGTGGGAGCTAAGCTATAAGGATGCAAAGGCGTACGAATCATATAATGGACTTTCGGGACTCAAGAGAAAGGGTGGGAAGGGGTTGAGGGATAAAAGACTGCACACTGCTCAAGTGATGGGTGCACCAAGATCTCAGAAATCACCACTGAAAAACCTATCCATGTAACCAAACACCGCCTGTTCCCCCAAAACCTACTGAAATAAAAATAAATTTAAAGAAATCTATCTTGGCAGCAGAATCCACAAAAGTTCATGAAAGATTACATCTAAAAAGTGAGGAAGACAAAGATAGACTCAACAATAACTCTGAGACATCTATTTCTTCATCTGATAGAGGAACTATTTATTAAGACACAGAACTCTAGAGGAAGACTAAGTTTAGGGTGTTGCAATGGATTCTGTTTTGGGTATGTGGAGTTTGAGCCATGTGGTAGGCAGAATAATGGCCTCTCCATCCAGTTCTTTATTTGAAGTCATCACTGGGGCCGTTTCCTGGAGCCTATGAATATGTTAGGTTACATGTTGAGGGAGAATAAAGGTTGCAGATGGAAGTAAGATTGCTAAGCAGCTGGCCTAAAAATAAGATTATCCTATGCTCTCCGAGTAGGCTCAATGCAATCACAAGAGTTCTTTAAAAGATGGAAGAGGAGGGCAGAAGAATCAGAGGCTCAAAGGTGCTTTACTGCTGGCTTTAAAAATGAAGGAAGGAGCCACAAGCCAAGGGATGCAGGTGGCCTCTAAAAGCTGGAGAAAGACAAGGAAATGAACCTCCCCTAGGGCTTCTAGAAGGAACGCAGCTCTGTCAACTCTATTTTGGACTTCTGACCTCTATAACTCTAGGTTTAAGCCACTAAGTTTGTGGTAATTTATTACAGCAACAATAGAAAATACAAGTGGCCCTTGAGACATCTAAGTGGATGGTAACTGAAGCTAGTAAGAATTCATAACATCACTGATACAGAGAATATAAAGTGGAAAGAAAAGGACCTGAGAGATTGGTGATCAAATCTAATATCTTGACAGTTAAAGGTGTTCATTTATGTTCAACCTTCCTCAAATGAAATGCTTAAACTACATTAAAATATAATTTTTCATTTATTAGATTAACACAAAGGTCAAAAAGACCATATCATGCTAGTAGGAATGTAGAAAACTAGGCAGTATCACTCATTATTGCTGTAAATATAAAGTGGAGAGTTTACAGAGAGCAATTTTGTAATATCATTTTAAATTCAATATACACATACCCTAGTAACCACTAAAAACTACAGAAATGTCCACTAACAGAGCACTGGCTAAATAACATTAATACATCCAGCTGGACATTAGAAAGATGAGTACTAAGGAGCAATCTTTAAAAATTGAAAGCTAAGGATCTAGGGAAAGAGTACAGAGAATGCTACAATTATGCTTTAAAAACAAGACAGGTTATATACACATATGCATGTATGTGCACAGATGACCTTGGGGTGGTGGGACAGAGAACAAAAGAACCTGATAAAAATCCATTATCTCAAAGTGGGGAAGGAAAGATAGGAAGGAATTTGATGATTAAAGGAATGAAGAAAGATGACACTTTTAAGTATTTATCTCCTGAAACTTGCCATGTACATATTTTATCCATTGAAAACAAACAGATGTGTTTTTTTCAATCTTCCCAAATTGGAGGGAGGGGGTCCCCCCAGTACTTTTCTCTTTCTTATTTATAATACAGTATAATAAATAACCAACACCTATCAATTGATGTCAACACCTGAATATTTCTAACATTTCACCTCAGTCTATTTGCTCCTCTCCACCAATATAGAACAAAATCCCTACTTTTTATGTTTGTTGTGCCTTAATTTTTTTTTTCTTTTCTTTTTACGGATCATAAAACAGAGGCACATGAAAAATCAAAATCCCCTCTAAAACATTTGAAGTATTCTTCATATATTCTCTCAAAGGTCATATTAATCTATACCTAGGGATCAAAACACTACAACATTTAAAAATAATATTAATCATGTATATATATGAATAAACTGACCACTGAATAACATATCATAATAAACTGACAGATATCTTAAATATAAATATTACTATTACTACTTAATAATTTTTGTGGCTGTTAAGTATTAAAATTTAGCAAAGTACTACTATTCAAAATAGTCCAGTTAACACTTTTAAAAAGAGGTCTCAACATATAATACCTTCAAGATTAGGAGGTACAATTATCTGAGACTTTACTCTATCCTTATAAAAGCAGGGCTACAAAGACATTCTTACCTCCTTTGCTTTATGAGTATGGAAAACTGAAACACCAAGAAATAAAGCCATCATTCAATTTTTAAAAGGAAAATAACATTCTTAGACACATCTAGCAACTTTTCACACACAAGTAACTTCAAAACCTGAATACCAACCCCTCTTCTGTGATTAAAACCTTTTCTAAATAAAATACAATAGTTGTCACATAATTTTTTCTGTTCTTATTCCCAACATTAAGACATCCTAAGGAGACTTTAAAATTTATTAAACATAAAATTCCTCTGATACGATTTGAGCTTTAAAAACCTCTATCTCCTTTATACACTGAGTTTGCTTGCAGTCCACTGGAAACTGAGGTTTTCAAACTGAATAAAAATATTGCTTTACACTGGGAAGGGAAAGCTGGTGGCAGGGAGAGCCAAAAAATCCATAGCATAATGTGCAGGGAAATGGAAGTTATTAAGCAACAAGAATGAAGTTTCAGTTAACAGCTTCTAACAAGCTCTAGACATCTGTGGAACACTGTGCCAACAGTCAACAATAATGTATTATATACAGGTGGAATATGCCTTATCCAAAATGCTTGAGACAAGAACTGTTTCAGATTCTGGATTTTTCCAGATTTTTGGAATATCTGCATTATATATTCACCAGTTAAGCATCTCAAATCCAAAAATTTTAAATCTGAAATGCTCCAATAAACATTTCCTTTGAGCATCATGTCAGCAATTGGAAAGTTCTGAATTTTAGAGAACTTTAAATTTGGGATTTTTGAATTTGGGATGCTCAACCTGTACGTAAAATTTGCTAGGAGAGGCCAGGCACAGTGGCTCACACCTGTAATCCCAGCAATTTGAGAAGCTGAGGCGGGTGGGTCACTTGAGGACAGGAGTTTGAGTTCAGCCTAGCCAACATAGTGAAACCTCATCTCTACTAAAAATACAAAAATTAGCCAGGTGTGATGGTGGGCACCTGTAATTCCAGCTACTTGGGAAGCTGAGGCACAAGAATCGCTTCAACCCAGGAGGCAGAGGTTACAGTGAGCTGAGATCACGCCACTGAATTCCAGGCTGGGAGACAGAGCAAGATTCTGTCTGGAAAAAAAAAATTGCTAAGAGGAGAGCTTTCTTGTTAAGTGTCTTAATCACAATTAAAAAAAAATTCAGGGTAAAATATAATACAGTTAATTCTCATATAGCCATGAAACTAAACTGGAATGATTGAGAGTAAGCTACAGTATATACATTCTATTATGGAAAATATGAATATTCCAAAAAAGCTGTTCTCTTCTACTTTGGAAGACTTCTAGTGCTTTCCTTGCCCTGTAAACTTACCTTTCTAATCATAATCCCTTTATGATAATTAGCCTCCATCCTCTCTGAGAACAGATTAACTCAGCCAACTGAGGAGTAGGGGAAGTATTTCACAGGCTCAGCAGAAGGAGAGGAAAAAAAAAAAGAAAAACTCCCATTACTTCAAAAATGAGGAAGAATTAGGGATGAATACTTCCCACCTGGTAGTTATAGGCCAGCAGTGATGAGATGACATCCAGGGAGAGCCCTGAATTTCTCTGCCTGGGGATGGAGTGTAAAACCCCGGTAGGCCAGGCTCTGGGATCCAACCATCCACACGTGGGTTGTTAATGCTGTAGTGTTCACCATGAATAATGCCTGCATGCACACAGCCACTCCTTTAGTGAAGACAACTCCAGTCTTACTGTGGGTGAGACACATCAGCACCAGCAGGAAAAAATACTTATTTTTAATTTTACTTATGTAAGCAGCATAACCCAAAAATAAAGTCGAAGTGTCTCCTCTCCAGCGTGGAGTGGACTATTGCCCTTGTGGACACCCACTGAGCTTCACTTTCAAGCCAGTTCTAAGGAAGGTCGCAAGGAAGCCAGAGGCACAACTGAACCAAGGTGGCAGAGCTGCAGCTGTGAGCTCAACAGGGACAAGGCCTTAGGTCCCAGTAGGGCTCCAGTGGGGCTGACCACCAGTGTCTTATATGAAGGGGACCTTTAGATTCCTCATCAATTCTCAACAGGGCTCAAGTTTGAAACATTATGAGCCAGAACTTTCATGAGAAATCAACTCATAAGAAATCTAGACATCATGAGGATTTGTTTCATAATAGCCACTTCCTGGACATTCACTATCTTAAAGGCACTGCCAAGGTATGCCTTCCCCCTTTATGTGAGGGCACAGAGGGCTAGCTTTCAGGGAGAAGCAGCAAAGGAAGATAATTCTGCACACTTGCAAGTGAAGGGAGGTTGAACTCCCACACACAGGTGGGAGAGGGGGCATGGCTCTCTCTGACGAGGGGCAAGGGAATAGGGTAACCAGATCCTGTGCCTCTCTGGCAATTATGCCAGAGGCTGTTTACCCTCACCTCTTTCGAATCTCAATTTACCATACATTTGGGAAGAAGTGATATCTACAGGAGTTGCTCTCAAACACTACAAGGTTTTCGGCCATCAGGAGTCAATCATATCCACTGTGCTTACTAAGGCAGGAATGCAGTTATTGTTTTAGGAACATTTTCAACAGTCAGAGTCAAAAAAGAAAATAAAGTTTCCTCATGACTCTTTATTAAGAAGAAAAGTAGATTACCCAGAACAATACATCTCCCTAAGTTTTCTATCAATTAGGGTGATGTATTGAAATACAGTGTGGGCCCTATATTGGAAAAGACAAAGGTAGATCACACAATGTACTGGTAGAAAAAGAAAAAGGAACAAGTAGAAGAGATTATTTGACTCAAGTCTCAGGAACAAAAAATAACAACTTGAAAACACTTTCAAATGAAGAGGAAGAAAATGATCAAAAGTCAAGATATTAAAGCTGAAATGTTACTGAAAACAACACACAGGAAATGAAGGATAAATAGAAAAGTTGTATCACAAATCAACAGCCCTTTTCATAAGGGAAACTGTTAATTGTCTTTACCCCCACCCACCTTTTCACACCCTTTACAGGGTAATAAGTATTTTTTGCCTTATGACTAAATTTTAAAACTTTTGTCATCACTTAGGTAGAAAAGTCAATGACAGCTATAATATAATGAAATCTCCTTTCAGCCATCCATTAAGGAATAACAATTAAAAATTTCAGTAAGAAACATTCTACTTGTACACAGAAAGAGAGGGCTAAATGCGATTTTTTAAAGCAAAAACACGGCTTCCTCTAGCTGAAACAGTTACCAACCCAGAAATATTTTTTACACTTAGAATAAAATATTTCAAATAATCACTGAGAATGATTCCTCCTGTGCTTCCACCATTGTTATTACAAAGGGTTTAGGATTTTAAGAGCATATTTTAAATTAAATGACCATGGTTTCAAATTCAGGTATGTATATTTTAAAAACTCAAAGCAGCTTCAGAAAGATTGCAGAGAACTAGCAGAGATCCAGAAAGTATTGCAATATAGCCAAAAACCTTTGGATAAATAACATCTGGCATTAGTGGTTTGCTATACTTGAGTTTCTCAACTTCCTCTCTGAAGAAACTTAAGTCCCTTTTGGCCTCTCTCTGACTTCCTCAAAAATGTTTCTGGAAACAGATACTTCACTGTCTTCCATATTGTTTATCTGGAGAAGTACTGCAGGAATGGTTAGGTAGCTACAGAGGCTAGTGTACATGGCATATTACTGCTCCTTCATGGGCTCTCCTCAGTCTCGACTCCCCGTCTTTTAAATTTGTAGCAAATCTGGAAAAAGCAAGAGGCTTTGGCATCAGAAGGATGTTGGTTCCCATCCCAGTCTCACTACTTACTAGTTGGTGCCCTTAAACAAATACTTTACCCCTGTGAGCCTTACTGTTCTCTTGCCCCGCCTCTTGGGTCTATTGTGAGGGTTAAGTGCCTGTGTGTGAAAAGAAACCACCCTTGTCTAGCACATGGTAGGCACCCACTAAATGATAAGTGCTCAGGGAAACCCAACAAGGACTGTGAAGATCACAGGTCCAGCTGACAGCTGGACACTGTGGAAACTAACCTCATCTGATCAAAGCTGCTTTCTCTATCTCTGAGAGCCCCCCTTGCCTCTGGCCTGCCTGCCTGTTGCTGTTTTCCCTCATTTTCTCAGCTGCTACCCCTTCTGACCAGCTATTGCTCTGTTCCTCCCCTCATCCACAAGTCTTCCTTAAAACAACTATGTAAGAATCCCATATAGAAAAAATAAGCAATCACTCATCCTTTCCCTTAACTCAAGACATCTGGGATAACTTTCTTTCTCTCATTATTTTGTCCCCCTCAAGCAAGTGAGCCAGAGGTGACACCTTATTAAATGAGGAAAGTAAGATTCAACAACGTCATCTGAATTTACTTTTGAGTGGGTTTTTTTTAATAACAGTTCTGATCCTTTTAAACAGTGTATTTTGCATATACATACCTCCCTCACTTTCGTAACAATGTATAACATCATTTAAGTATTTTGGGAGGGGAGGCAGAGAAGAATAAATAATAATTTCTAGTTTAAACTGAAGTTGAGGATGGGAGGCATGAAGTAAGACACCTAAAATTCCAGATTTGAATTATGCAAGAATGCACAGTGGCAATATGAGCATCAGCGCTATTCAGCGTGTGATCCATTGCTTGTACATGAACCATGTGTTCCCAGAGAGCGAGCAGATAATACAGAATGATACAGAAATTAAAAGTGTGTAGAAATTCTTATAGTAACTTGAAAGGGTAGTTGTATGTATGTGGAATGAAATAAAAATTCAGGATTTTATTTAGTTATGTCTGCTGCTTTTCTAGTAATTATCATTTTACTCACTATTCTCTTGTATTAAATATTACAGGATGAGTACACTGTACAAAAAGTATCAGTCCACTGAAATTTTGAAATTTTAAAACTCAGATTCTATACAACAGACTTGGTCCTGAAAGATTTGGAAGGCAAATTTGCTTTGACCTCCATGAAGGGCACAAGTCTGTGGACTGTGTAAACATAGTTAATTAGGGGCTAGGTGACACTCTGCCAAATCCACTCGGCTCTTCAAAGATGTGACATTTAATCCACATAAAGAGAGAAAATAAAATGACTGTCCTCAAATAACCTATTTGAAGTGTACACCAAAAAAATTATAAAATAGTATCACTTATTCTTATCATAAATGCTCAAACATTAAAATATTACAGATTAAAACTTGATATGAAAATGTTTGAAAAAATCATCCAAAGCTATAACCCTCTGCAAACTTCTCTTATTGTGAACTAAATAAATAAATAAGACAAATAAATAAGCAAATAAATAAGCATAAATAAGACAAATGCTTCCCTCCCCCTGAATTCTAAGTAGATGGTAAATACAATTTATGGTAATACATTGAAAAAGAACAAAAACAAAGCCATCAAAAGACTCTCATTTAAAACTGGTTGCAGCATGGAACAGTGGCACACCTATAGATTCAGCTACCTAGGAGGCTAAAGCAGGAAAATCGCTTCTGTTTTCTCAGGAGTCCAAGGCCAGCCTGAGCAGCATAGTGAGATCCTATCTCTTATTTAAAAAAAAAGTCAACTACTTCATAAATCTCCAAGGCAATAAGACTGAAACCTTTAAATACTAAATAAATAAAAATAAAAACTGGCTGCACTAGTAGCTGTGGAACTTTCGTAACACTCAAGGGCAAGTCCTCTAGAATCCCAGTTTGCCTCGACTATAAAATGGAGACAGTAATGACTTGTCAGGACTGGCAATTAGGACCAAATAACACAATGAGCGATAAAACACTAAAACCAAGGAGTAGACTTCCGCAAAGTGTCATCCAGGGACCCTGGGGATCTTTGATACTCTTTAAAAGATCGGCAAGGTCATGTTCTCACTCCTAAGTGGGAGGTGAACAATGAGAACACATGGACACAGAGAGGGGAACATCACACACTGGGCCTGTCAGAGGGTGGGGGACAAGGGGAGGGAGACCATTAAGAAAAATACCTAACGCATGCAGGGCTTAAAACCTAGATGATGAGTTGATAGGTGCGGCAAACCACCATGGCACATGTATACCTATGCAACAAACCTGCACATTCTGCACATGTATCCCAGAACCTAAAGTAAAATTGAAAATTAAAAAAAAGGTTTGCAAGGTCAAAATCAGTTTCAAAATTATACTAAGTCATTTTTTGGCTTGTTCACTCTTGTTTTCTCACAAATGTATACTTGAGTTTTTCAGAGGCTACCTGAAGAATGAGAGGAACAGACTGAATGCAGAAGACATGAGAATATAGCTGTCTTCTTGTATACCAGACTCCCAAGAAGTCTGCAAAAACATAAAACAATGTCATTCATCTCACTGAATTTTGTCTTAGAAAATAGGGAATTTCTCATGAAATGTTTTTTAACATGCAGTTTTATATTATTTTTAAAAATATTAATGAATCTATTTAAATTATCTCAATTTAACCGAAAATATAGTCAACATCAATAACTATAAATCCAACATATAAAATCTTTTAGGCTCCTCAACAATTTTTTTTTAATGTAAAAGGGGCTTGAAACCAAAATGTTTGAAAACTGTTACTGAAGGTGAAAGAGTAGTATACATTTTAATACTTATGCATATGTATAAAACTAAGTTTGTATTTGCGAACATATGGTACCTTAACATATCAATACATATATATTTTATAGGAAGGAAAAGTTTATCACACTGCATTCGGTATTTTTATCTCACTTTCCTGCTGTATCTGACCAGAAAAAAAGGAAACTAATACAGCCTGTTCTCTGGTAGCCACGTGTCCAGGGTTTTCCAGGATAGTCTTAACATCAAATGTGTTTCCAATTTTTCCCATCAACCACAAAAATGTTCCTTATATTTCAACATTTTTGTGTCCAAACCCATCTCCCAACCTGATTCTCACACAGAGGAAGAATCACAAAACATCCTTCTGTTGTGCTGTCTGTAATTATCTTTAAATATTTCAGTGCAGCGCATGTAACAAATGCCCGTAGGATGTTTCTGACCCTCGTCCTAGGAGTGGTAGGCTACTCCAGCTCAGAACATGCCCCAGAGGTGCTTTGTGAGTGTGTGAAAGCCTTCCCAGGGAGGTTCACACTCCAGAGTCAGTGTACTCCAAATTTTGTTATAAACAACAAAGGATTTGTGAATTAACGAAATGGATGCTAAAAACTATTTCTCATGGGTAAACGTGAATTTTGTCAGATGTAGAGTGGTTAGAAATACTATAGGGTACTCCTGCCCTTAATTAAATGGATCTACAAACCAATAATGTCCAATGCTTCAACCTCTTAGCATCAGTACCCTAAGCTTAGGACTTTGATGACGAAGAATAACCAAGAGTCAATTATGCTGTTTGAAGAACTTCCCTTTCTGCTTCAAATAAACATCTCATGCACAGAACTATCACAGTACCTTAAGGACAGACAGCAGGCACCTCACTAAGATTACAGAATAGTCATACGACTGGACCCTGCTCATTAATAAGGGTTTTCTTCTGAGGCAGAATTCACTGCAAGATTTGCTTTGGTAATTACACATCGTCTGATAATAAAGCCTTTGAAGAAAAAAACAACGCTTACCTTGCCATCTATTATACTACCCACACCTATCCAAAAGAAACAAAGAATTATAATCCATCAAATTGGTTTAGGAGCATTAGCAAAACCTCTTTCAGACCATCTGGGCCTCAGAAATACCTATTCCTTCTTATCCAGCACTGTCATCTAACCACTAAGAACTGCCTAGAAAGGGCTCAAAAGCTGCAGGAATTCTGCCTTGCAAAATCAATTATCTCCAGTAATGACAAAGGCCAGATTGGTGTTTGTGTTGGATGAAAACTGGATGAAATTCAGAATCTTACTACCTCTTCTTGTAAGAAAAGTATTTAAGGGAACAAACATTAGTCAATCACTTACACATGCTATAAACTGGATCCAATGCCATAAAAGTTGGCAGTGCATAATCACTAAGATAGTCCTATTTACAACTGAAGAAAGCAGACAGGGAAGAGAAAGCAGACACAGAATGGAAGAAAGCCAAGCAAGAAGAATATACAGCTTCCAAAATTCAGACCACATCAAGGTGCTGTGTCATGGTTTTCTTTGAGGTAAAAAGTTAGAAAACACAGGATCCAAAGTAAAATATGAATTATCTGCTTTGGCTTTCTTAAGCACCAAGATAACCAAAATAAACCAAATACCGATACGAGAGAATATTACATAATAACCATGCTATCAAAGAATACCTAATGACAATGGAAAACGTTCACCATATTTCATTCTCTCAAACTTCATGTTGAGGGATCAAAGGCGTCATATTGTTTTCCTCTAGCTATCTGGTTTTCTCACATTTCCCATCTCTCACATATAATCCCTGTTGCTATTTTATACTTCTAGCATTGTTCTCTACATATTCAAATATAGATATGTGCTACATAACTACAGGTAGACATAGATATAGATGACAGAGATAAACATTTAAGACTTGCGCTTTTCAATTTCATGCATATTTTATTTGAAGAATTATAACAACAAATAAAGTTTGCTCATATCAACACTGTTTTCACATTACATTAAAAATGAAATCCCCTTGGAAATGATATATTTTTAATCTCCAGACAGTCTCCTTAAATCTGGCTTCCAACAAGATCATCTATAAAAATAGTGTACTACTTGTCCATATAGTTTGATTAGACAAGTCTTTAATTAAGGCAATATCTTTTGGGACATAGGCAGGGGCAAAGATTTCATGATGAAGACACGTCGCAACAAAAGCAAAAATTGACAAATGGGAATCTAATTAAACTAAAGAGCCTCTGCACAGCAAAAGAATCTATCAACAGAGTGAACAAGCAATCTACAAAACAGGAAAAAAATTCTGCAATCCATGCATCTGACAAAGATCTAATATCCAGCATCTATAAGGAACTTAGATAAATTTACAAGAAAAAAAAATCCCATTTAAAAGTGGGCAAAGGACATAAACAGACACTTCTTAAAAGAAAACATACATGCAGTCAACAAACATGAAAAACAGCTCAACATCACTGATCATTAGAGAAATGCAAATTAAGACTAAAGTGAGATTACCATCTCACACCAGTGAGAACTGCTATTATTAAAAAGTCAAAAAGCAACAGATGCTGGCAAGATTGTGGAGAAAAAGGAACACTTTTACACTGTTGGTGGTAGTACAAATTAGTTCAATCATTGTGGAAGACAAGCAATTCCTCAAAGACCTAGGGGCGGAAATACCATTCAACCCAGCTATCCCATTCCTTTATACCCAAAGGAATTTGTAAGTCGTTCCGTTATAAAGACACATGCACACATGTTCATTGCAACATTATTCACAATAGCAAAGACATAGAATCAACCTAAATGTCCATCAATGATAGACTGAATAAAGAAAATGAGGCATATATACATGATGAAATACTATACAGCCATAAAAAGGAATGACATCATGTCTTTTGCAGGGACACGGATGGAGCTGGAGGCCATTATCCTTAGCAAACAAACACAGGAACAGAAAACCAATTACCACATGTTCTCAGTTATAAATAGGAGCTAAATGATGAGAACACATGGACACATGGGCAGAACAATATACACTGGGGCCTGTCGGAGGGCAGGGATGGGAGGAGGGAGAGAATCAAGAAGAATAACTAGTGGATGCTGGGATTAATACCTGGGTAATGGGATAATCTGGGCAGCAAACCACCATGGCACACATTTACCTATGTAACAAACCTGTGCATCCTGCACACATATCCCTGAACTTACAATAAGAATTGAAAATAAAAATAATAAAAATAAAAATAAATAAAACTAGATTATCTAACTGCAACAAAAAAGTAATTAAGCATCTTCCATGAGCTGGGTACTTTGATAGGCCCAGGGGAAACAAAGTTTCCTTCCAATAAAATTATGCAAATCTCTGAATTCTAAGTACACCATTCAGAACTGGGCAGCATGCCTTTCTAAAATCTTGCAGTCTATGGAACAAAAATAAGAAAACTGGGAAGCCAGATTCTCGAATCAAATTGTTTGATCTGGAGATGCAACCAAGTCTAGAATGCACTGGATACACAGCAATGACAGATGGAGGCAAAAAAATGAGGAACTGGTGAAGTGGATACCTTTGCTGGGTACTAAAAATGACCAGAATCAAGCAAACATTTCTACCCAAAAAGAGCAAAGCAAGCTCGGCAGCATTTTATTTTTACAAACCCCAAACAGAAATGATTTCAAAACATTTCACTAACACAGGTGATTAAAACCCTATTTTAGGCTTCCCATAAAGTAAGATCTGCTGGAAGAGTCCAGCCAAAACTACACTTGCTACCCATTTGTTTCTGTTTAGACTGTTTCAATGCTAAATTAGCAGTTGGCTTAGTGATTCCGGGTTATACGGGTTCAGGTTTCAGAAATACACAGTTCTGGTTTAAGTTAAATTTCCTATTTGCACATAACTTCCCTGACCTTTAAGTTTCCAAGCTGTATTTGTGCAAATTAGGCACAAATTCTAAGCTCTGCTGACTTAAATATATTATGACTAGAAAGTTAAGGGAAAGATAAACATACAAAGCCAAAGTAAGAAGCAGTTCTAAAGTTGAAAAGAAGCCTACAAAGATGGGATCAATTGAAGTAAGTAACTCTGCATCTGTTCTGAATAGTTTCACTTCATCCTCTTTCAACACCAGAATCCAGTCATCTTGGCTGTTCCTGCCATTGCCTTGAGCCTATCACGCTCAAAGAGTTCATCATGAGGATTGGCCAACTTGGAGAATATTTCAATATGCCAGGGCCAAACCTAAGAGGGCAGCAAGTCAGGAAAAGCACATGCTGGCGTCACATAACAGAACGCGTTTCAAAGTTACAGGGCAAAATACGAGATAACCTTAGCCAAAGATAATTTATCTAAACCTGACATCAGAACTGGACACTACATCTTTTTTTTTTTTTTTTTTTTTTTTTTTTTTTTTTTTTTTTTTGAGACGGACTTTCACTCTTGTTACCCAGGCTGGAGTGCAATGGCGCGATCTTGGCTCACCGCAACCTCTGCCTCCTGGGTTCAGGCAATTCTCCTGCCTCAGCCTCCTGAGTAGCTGGGATTACAGGCACGCACCACCATGCCCAGCTAATTTTTTGTATTTTTAGTAGAGATGGGGTTTCACCATGTTGACCAGGATGGTCTCGATCTCTTGACCTCGTGATCCACCTGCCTCAGCCTCCCAAAGTGCTGGGATTACAGGCGTGAGCCACCGCGCCCGGCCCCTACATCTATTGTTTTTAAATAAATTTTCCAATGAAGGCTCTTCATCAGAACCAATAAATACATTGACTTTCATGTTCTTTCACTAGGCAGTCATGTTTGCTTATGTACTACTTACCCTAATTGATTAAAAATCATCTTAAGTTTTTATAGTTTCCAAAGTTTTATTTGAGAGACACTCATAAAAATATTTTCCCCCAAAACATTTCTGAAGTCAGGAAACAACAGATGCTAGAGAGGATGTGGAGAAATAGAAACACTTTTACACTGTTGGTGGGATATAAATTAGTTCAACCATTGTGGAAGACAGTGTAGCAATTCCTCAAAGATCTAGAACCAGAAATACCATTTGACCCAGCAATCCCATTACTGGGGTATAAACCCAAAGGATTATAAATCATTCTACTATAAAGATACATGCACACGTATGTTTATTGTAGCACTGTTCATAATAGCAAAGACTTGGAACCAACCCAAATGTCCATCAATGATAGACTAGATAAAGAAAATGTGGCACATATACACCATGAAATAGTATACAGCCATGAAAAAGGATGAGTTCATGTCCTTTGAAGGGACATGGACGAAGCTGGAAACCATCATTCTTAGCAAACTAACACAGGAACAGAAAACCAAACACCGCATGTGCTCACTTATAAGTGAGTATTGAACAATGAGAACCCATGAACATCACACACAGGGGCCTGTTGGGGGCTGGGGAGGCTGGGGAGGAACAGCATTAGGAGAAATACCTAATGTAGATGATAGGTTGATGGGTGCAGCAAACCACCATGCCACGTGTATACCTATGTAACAAAACTGCATGTTCTGCACGTATATCCCAGAACTTAAAGTATAATTTTTAAAAAAGACATTCCATTTCAATTGCATGTTTAAATATTATGGCATGTACACATATACCTTGTGATGAGGTGAACTCTAACAAGAAGAAAAATGTAACACTGTATAAAGAGTTTTGAGACTGATGAACTTCCAGGAAACTGTGTAGAGGAACAGAGTCCTACCATCTCCAAATGAATATTATTAGATGTATAAACTGTATTCTATATGTAACTTACTTAACTTGAAGTGCTGTTTTCTCCCTTTCAATGTAACTTTTAAACATACACAAACAGCATTTCTACTGTACCTTCATCAAACCTGTCCAGGTTCATTTCCTTACCTTTGTTATTTGGAGAAGGGAAAAATTAGAAGGGCCAAACCGAATATTCTTAGGGCTAACCGTAAAAAGTGGAATGTCTTGATTTGTCTTTTTACAAAAATCTTTCCTTAGGAACACAAAAGGTAAAGTAGGGAAAGCTTGAGAAGTAGCTGCTTCCAAACAAACTCGATGGCAAGCCAAGAGGCCAGTGGCTTTGCGGCCAAATTCCCCTTCCTTAGAGAGGCCTTGGTAATTTCATGTAGTTCTTACAAAAGGTGTTCAGATGTGATTCTTGCTTTACTTCTTCTAATAATCCACTGAGTTGAGAGAAGGCGAAGGGGAGAAGGGAGTGGAGCACAGGAGTAGGAAAAATTGTTAAGACGTCCAATACAAACACTGAACACAAAAACCAATCCTTACCTAAAAACCCTGGCTGGATGTTTGGGGTTGAAAAGCCTCCTTGGAGTGGATGTGGTGTGCTGATGTAGGCGTTCTGGGCACTAGTTTCTCTTGTATTCTGTTTTTGCTGGCCAACAATCCCTCATCCTTTCCTTTCATTCTTGCCAGAAGGATTTCTCAGTTTAATCTTTGAGGTGAAGAGATAACCCACTGGAACATTAAAATAAGTGCTACATAATACAGAATTAGCTTTAGAAGCCCTTGGAGCAAATGTGACCCAGGTTTAGAGTGTGGTGCTCTCAAGGAGAACTCCTGTCTGAAAGGAGCAAACCAAACGTTGCTTACTCAAAGGCATTCCCAAGCCAGCCCCCTCCTATCAAATCCTAGGGCTCTACTCAGCATCTGTCAGTCAGGATGAAAGTAACAAGGATGTCACCAGGGTTCCTGAGGAGAACGAGAAAAAGGAGAGAATAACTTAATTCCAAGCGGTGCGCTCAAGACCCCTATATCTCCTCATCTAGTCCTTAGAAAAGCTCTCCTGGAGACTGACACAGTTAGCACCATTGACTGTACAGATGAGGAAATCAAGGTAAACCACCTAAAGTCAGATGGCCAGGGAGTTGTTGGAAGTAGAATGCCACTGACTGCAAAATTACCACTCCAGGAGAGAAGATTTTAACTGTTTTTTTTCTTTCTAATGCCTTTCCCATTCTTCCTTGAGTGTTTTGATCACATATACCTCCCAGTCTTCTCCAAATATACCATGCCCTTTCCAACACTGAAGCCTCTGCACTTACAGGTCCCTTTGTAAGTAAGTCCCTTAAGACACTTACTTTAGAATCAGATGATGTCATTTCCTTCCCTGGGTATCCACACTTCCAAGCACAAACGATCAGGGGGTCTCTAGATACTAGGAACTTCATAAATGCTATATTATAAGTAATCTATTAACTATACGTATTTAAAGTTTTGACTTTAAACTGACAGTGGCGGTCTTAGGTCTTAATTGGCTATGCAGTTATGGACACAACATTCAGTAGAGGCTCAAAAAAGCATGCTGAAATATTAAAGTCAAATAAGCCAATTGGGGGTTGGAAATATATATTTTTTCTGGGCAATGTGCTATATATATATATATACACACACACACACACACACACATACACATACATATCCCCTAAAAGATGACAAATCACTGTCTTTTCTTTCTCTTCATAACTTCCCTAAAGGGAGAAAAAAATAGTCCCAATAATTTTTGAGAGCTTATCGGAAAGGCTGATTAATAAGATGTGCACTAAAACCTCAGCTCTGGGGAATAGACCACCATAAAAAAAACTAAAGTTTATATCCTTACGTAAAACAACAACAAAATGTAAGTTAACCATTAAGCACAGACAGCTTTCTATGCCATTTTAAAACACTTTTTCCCCATCTTTCCTAAATCACAAGAGACATGGTCTAACCCATCACCATGCACATGAATTACAATGCTTCAGGCATCCAAAGATGTTCACAGCTGCCGCTGCCTCTCTACCTTCTATTGCCAGACTACAATCAGTTTTTACTTTTTACACCTTTTTATTATTTTCCCATCAGGTTTCAACTGTGCTCTATACTGATAATGTCAGAGAGTAGGTGGCCTAAATATCCCTTCTCCAAGCCTCTAAAGTGCCACTTCTAGTTAGCCGTGGACTTAAACACCAGGTAAGCAAGCTTGCTGAAATTGTGAATAACAGAAGAATACACACAGGTTCCAAGTGAGGGCCTCTCTCACAAATATATCCTAAGATAAAGGATACAAACAGGAAAAATTGTTCAACATTGCTAATAAACAGGGAAACGCAAATCAAAACCATGATGTGATACTATCTTACTCCTGCAAAAATGGCCACAGTCAAAAAATTATAAAAATAATAGATGCTGGCAGGCATATGGTGAAAAGAGAATACTTTTACACTGCTGGTGGGAATTTAAATTAGCACAACCACTATGGAAAACAGTGTGGAGATTCCTTAAAGATCTAAAAGTAGAACTACCATTTGATCCAGCAATCCTACTATTGGGTAAGTACCCAGAGGAAAAAAAGTCATTATACTAAAAAGATACTTGCACAGTCATGTTTATAGCAGCACAATTCACAATTGCAAAACTATGGAACCAGTCCAAATGTCCACCAATCAATGAGTGGATAAAGAAATTGCGGTATACATATGTGTGTGTGCACGTGTGTATGTGTGTGTGTATATTAATATATATACATATACACACCATGTGGTGTGTGTCTGTATATGTGTGTATACAAATATATACACACACACACCATGTGGTGTATGTATATGTGTGTATACACATATACAGACACACACCATTGAGTATTACTCAGCCATAAAAAGGAATGAAAAACTGGCATTTGCAGCAACCTGGATAAAACTGGAGATCACTTTTCTAAGTGAAGTAACTCAGGAATGGAAAATCAAACATCGTGTGAGGAAGCAAAGGCATAAGAATGAAACAATGGACTTTGGAGACTGCGGGGAAAAGGTGGAATGGGGGTGAGGGATAAGAAACTACAAATTGGGTACAGTGTACACTGTTTGGGTGATGGGTGCACCAAAATTTCCAAAATCACCACTAAAGAACTTATTCATGTAACCAAACACCACCTGTTCCCCAAAAACCTATGGAAATAAAGGATTTTTAAAAAATATATCGACCTTTAAAAAGAATATATATATGTATTTGCCCTGGATACTGACTGGGCCAGTCTTACCCTGCAACCGGTCTTCTTCCTCTTCCTTTACAGATCAAAGAAGCTAGCAAAGACTTCTCAGAGACTCTGAGAACACTAATCAGTTTTACAGCTTGAAGCAAAGAGAGATCTACTTAATATGACAAAGAGTTTCCAGTTAAGTATTTTGGCTTTCCATTGTATTTAGTACTGTCTGCCCATGGCATACATCAGGGGGCAAGGGGATACAGTAATATCCAGCTGCTATGAAGGATGAGGGATGGTCTGCTCTCTGACTCAGAGGATTATTGCCCTCTTTGCTAAACCCCCAAGGGATAGGATACACAGAGGCAGAGAATTTTGGCAGATTTGACTGACCAGCTCCCCTGAGGACAGGATGAAAAGAGGCTCTGCTCAGCATCTGTTCAACATTCCAAAAACTCCTGCAATCCTTGACTGCAAGTCTTTAGAGATGAGGGTCTAGGCCTGGCTTATTCACACTGTGTTCCTAGGCTCACGGACTTAACAGGATCTTTGTGGAAGAGGCTAGTACTGAGCATCTCCACCCAGCCACTGATAATGACATCTTCTCTGCTTATGACTACATGAACTTTTAAAATCAGAAACAAAGGGGTTGCTGTGTTTTATAGATTTTCAGATAAGTCATTATAAATCTCCTAAATATATATAAATACATGATTTTTGAGGTCCCAATTAAAAAAGTAAAACTCTGGGGGGGGGCAGTTATTAATTAAAACACATCATGAAGTTAGCAACAAGTACCACAAAAAGGCAATCCTAAGTGCTATGGTTTGAATATTTGTATTGTCTCAAAATTCATTTTTGAAACCTACTCTCAAGGTGATTGTATTAGGAGGTGGACCTTTGAGAAGTGATTAAAGTATAAGGAAAGAACCCTCATAAATGTGATCAGTGTCCGTATAAAAGAGAACCCAGAGAAATGCCTTGCCTTTTCCATTAAATGAGGATGCAGCTATAAGGCATTATCTATGAGGAGCAGGCCCTCACTAGACATCTATACTGTTAGCACCTTGATCTTGGACTTTCCAGCCCCAAGAATTATGAGAAATAAATTTCTGTTATTTATAAACTGCCCAGTCTAGGAAATTTTTGTTAAAGCAGTGCCCATGGACTAAGACATTAAGAATGTTGCTTAGAGATAAGATTAAGATCTCATAAGCAAGAGACACACTCTCCCAGCCAAGATAGAGAAAAATGGGACCTGACTTACCCTCACATTTGAAAACAACTCAAAAATAAAAAACATATTAAGAGTGGATTTACATTGAACAAGCAACAATGCACGCTGATTCCTGGGAGGAAACAAATAAAATAATCATAAGAGTGAACCGGCTTATTGCCAGGAGAGTTTCCAGACTGTGACGCAGAGTATGAAGCAAGGTAGAGCCTAGTAGTTTCTCTAAGTAGAGGAGCTGGGCCTGAAAATCAAAGAGACCAAGATGCCTAGAGTTTGCAGGGCAGAATAGCAAAGAGGTGAAAGCTGCAAGGAAAAAGAACTCTGGAGATGTTCAGGCTTACTCCATGAGTGTTCAGCTGAGTACTGATCAACCCATGCATATAAGTAAACTAGTAGAGAACCAACTGAAAGGATTATAGGAAATAATCCTAACTCTCACATAGTTTTAGAACAGCTCCTTCTGTTCACAATGGTCAGAGTAGAAAGCCTTACAATTAACAGGATATCAGGCAGAATACTTAGAAGAATTTTGCCTTAGTAGGAGGTAAAATTAGCTTTGAAGTAAATGCTGCTCTGGTCCTACCTGAGAAAGCAAAAAGACAGACAGAAAAGGATCAAACCCTTTCCAAGTGATTTAACTGCATTCCATAACAAGCTCAAGAATACAAAAATATCAGGACCAAAAAAGGTAATACCACAATGTCTGGCATCTAATTGAAAACTACTAGGCATGTAAAGAAACAGGAAAATACAGGCTACAAGAAGAAAAATCAATTAACTAAAACCAACACAGAATTGTCAGATGTTAGAATTAACAGAGAAGAACATTAAAAATTGGTCATTGTGGATTTGAAAAGCTAGAGAAAAATTTGAAAAATGTTAAGATATTCAAAAGATGCCAACTAAGCTTCTAAAGATGAAAACTCTTTGTCTGAGGTAAGAAAGCATTGAAAGTATTAATAGCAAATTGGTCTTTGTGAGGAAAAAAACAGTGGGTTTACAGTCATAGCAACAGAAAATATCCAAAGTTAAACAGTGATTTTTTTCAATTCTGGAAAAAATTAATAGAACATCAATAAGCTATGGAACATCAAGTAGTTGAATGTATGTATAATTGGACTTCCCAATGACGGAGAAACAGAAAGGATATTTAAATAAACAATTCAAATTTTTCCAAATCTAATGAAAACAATAAAGCTATAAATCCAAGAAGCTCAATGAACCCTAGCCCAAACAACATGAAAAGAAGTCATATATCATTAAATTGCTTAAAACCAGTGTTAAAACAATCTTTAAAACAGCTAGAGAAAAAAAATACACATTATTTACAAGGCAACAAAGACAATGTTGATAGTCAATTTCTCATCACAAACAATGCAAACCAGAAGAAAGTAGAACATATTAAAAGCAATTAAAAAAAAAACTGTCAAACTAGAATTATTTATTCAATGAAAACATCTTTCAAAAATAAAGGCAAAATGAGAATCTTAAATAATAAGAAATCTTAAAGGAAATCCTTCAGACACAAAAAAATAAATATTGAGGATAATCTTGCATCTCAAGATTCTTAATCATATCTGCAAAGTACCTTTTACAATGCAAGGTAACATTCACAAATTCCTGGAATGAGAATGTAGACATCTTTTAGAGGCCATTATTCTGCTAACCACATACCTGATATGAAGAAACTACTCAAAAAGACGTTATACTAAAAAAAACCAATGCAAGAAAAACACATGAGAATTTTTTTTTTAATGGAAGCCTCACATGACTGAGAAGAAACAGACAAAAGGAAAAAACTGATACTCTTTTGGACTCTGATGCCTTGACCATTATCTTTTGAACTGCATATTTACTAATTTAAGGTTGTTTTTTTCTCAATCACTCCAAGCATACTACTTGATTCCACAGCAAACATTTATGTAGTTTATAAATTACATAATATTTATGTAATTTATAATATTGTAAGTGATGTTAAAAAAAAACTCAAAAGCAATGTGAAGAGTTATTTGAAAAAAAAATAATAATAACCCAAGGTATCTGCTTGCCTGCATCAACTGTTCTATCAATCAAATTGCCTTTCACTTTTAAGGGCAAAATCTGGCATTAGAGGGATTTAAATTATGGTAAATTAACTCCATAAAAATATTTTGTAAGTGACATTTCTTGGTCAAGGTTCTTTTCTCCTTCACACTCTTAGCCAAGCTGCAAACTTTGATGCTAAGGGGATTTATGGCCCATCAAGAAATTCAATAACTTTTAACATACATTTTTTCCTGCTTCAGTGCAAGACCAAATTGAACTATTATGTTTATTTTAGAGCTAGTAATGCAATTTCAGAATATCTGAGAAGCTGCAAGTGAGTAGAATTTATCTTCCTCTACTTGTATGCATACACCCATACCAACAAAAATCAGACATATCCAAGGTTTCCCATTAAACAGTAAGAGCATTTTAAACACAACTTAGGAGGTATAACTTTCACAATCACCCTAAGTTAATAATTTGTCATAAAATTAACAATCCGCCAACACTCTAAAAATAGAAATTCCACAATCTTACAAATAGGCTTCTCATTCTATAATTAATGGATTAACCAAATAACCATAATTGAGAAAATTAAAAAAAAATTTAAAAACAAACAATTCAACATTACTTCCCATTCAAATACTATCTAATTAGGAATGACAGTTCTGGTCCTTAGTGTAGAATATCATGCTTAGAGAACCAATACCATGCACAGAACTGATTCTCTTTAGTGATAACACAGTGGTGAAATATTTCACTTCATTCTCCACTAACCAAAGTTAAAGGCTTTGAAGTCACTATATTTGTTCACCGAAATCATCCATTTCCATTTAATAATTAAAACCCTGTTTCCCTGAAGTCAAGCCTGTTTGGCCATCATTTGAGTTCCAGAGATGCCAGGCCAACACTTAGTTTTGCATTAGAGACCTCAGTAACCCATATTTTTCAAGTACTCACTGAAACTTCCTTTGCAAAGAACTGCTAAAAATTATTTTGAGAAAAGATGAGAATGTTGATCTGCTCACTGAAAATTAACTGACTTCACATAGAGAACCTCATTACCTAGACCTTAGTTTCCCTTTTTTTGATATTAATAATCAGAAAAGAAATTTTGCCTACTTATATTGATGGTTTTAAGACTCCCACCAGTACTACCAATTACTCTACTTCCAACAAGTCACAATATATAGGACCACAAGTTGCAGCATTTAGTATTGCTGCTTATGTTCTAGGGTCAGCCACCTTTAAAAAAAAAAAAAAAGCCAACAGCCTCCATTCTCCTCATTCTTTTCAGCTGTAAAATCAAAACCTGACATCTGAGGTTACTGCAACAGGAATAAAGATGTACATTACATCAAATTTCAGAAGTATATGTAAAGGTAATTCAAGCAACAGTATGAAAAAATCTAAAAAATGCATTTTCCCCCAAATAATTATCCTAAATCTAAACCATTTAAGCTAAAATAATGGTTTTACTCTCCCAACTATGCGAGTTACTTATTATTTATTCTTTTACTTTTTAAAGACAGACTAAGGTATTTATCACAAAACCTGAACATTACAAATTTAAAATAATAAGTTCAGAATTTACACATTTAGTTATGTTCTTGATCAGTCACAGAGCCAAAAAGAAACAATCAGAATTAAGCTTATGAGAAAATTAAATAGTAAAATATTAATATATCAAATAGAAAAGGAGATATATATAACAGAATTTATTATACCAAAATTAAATGTAAATCTAACAAGATTAGAGAGGCAAAAAATTCAAATGTAATTCATGTAAGACTTTAAAAATCAGATTATTAAACCAACACTGATATCACATTGTTTAAATTAGGTCTTTCATATTTGCCTTATCAGATGTGTATACTTCACAGGTCAAAAACACAAAGTAATTCTTATCATACAAATGCTGTTCTAGTAAACACATAAGCATTTTCTCTGATTTTTTCACTTTATACTTTCTTTCAAAGCCACTGCTACTGACTTACATCACAGGAGGAACAACAAAAAGAGTAGCAACTTCAGAAACTGAACCATAAAATAAAAATGCTGTTTGCCTAAGGTATTTATATTCACTAATATGTTTAATTAGAGAATCTAAATATTGTAGGCTCTTTATAAAAAGTACATAACTACAGCATTGACTAAAGTTCAATTTTAAAAGCCTAAAATTCTCCCATTTTTGTCTTACAAGACAGAAAAAGAAGACTCGATTTAAAGTTAAAAGACTCGATTTAAAGTTAAAGTTAAAAGTTCTGCTCAGGGTTCCACAATAAAACAGATAAGCTAACTTAAGCTCATCACTTAAAATTGTCCTCTCTGATCCTCAGCTTTCCTTAACTACAGAATCAGTACGACCACTAAAGATCTTCCTAACTCCTTAAGAATTTAATATGGGATAAACAAGTATGAATTCAATCAATTCCTGCCTTCCACTTATCATCCAATAAGGAATCTGTCCATTTTAAATGACCTTGAATAAATGTCGTTCATTTTTGGTATCATTTAAAATAAACATAATAAAAACATTATTTTAAATAAAATTATTGTTCCATAGGATCCAAATAGTATAAATTGAAATATAAGTTATTCAATGTTTTTAATTCTATAAGTCACCATTCCCCGCAAATACTCTAGGTAACCAAGAAGTTAAGACTCCTAATACGTGAAGAGTGAACTCTTTCCCAGAGACCCAGTAGACTGAATTTTTTTAAAAATGTTTGTACTGTATTGACAAAACTTCAAAAAGCTACCCTTGAAAATGACAAAAAAGTGTTAGCACACAAAATGAGCATTAAAATCTGCTCTATGTTCATTAAATAAAAAGTTTTAAAAGAAGGGGGGGAGTCTAGGACCCCCCCAAAAAAAACTTGTCATTATATACTTTGTAAACATTTTCAAATTAATTTCTAAAATTAACTTGCATGGTGCTCCTTGCACTAAACATCTGTATTACTTTCATTTTGCTGCTGTAACAAAATAACACAAACTTAGCAGCTTAAAACAACACAAATTTATTATCTTACAGTGTTAGATAAAAGTCCAAAATGGATCTCACTGGGTTAAAATCCAGGTGTTGATGGGCTGTATTCCTCTCAGAAACCCTAGAGGATAACCTGTCTCTCTTGACTTTTTGAGCTTCTAGAGGCTACCAGCATTCCTTGCAGCCTCCTTCCATATTGACATCCAATCATGCCAATCAAGGTGTTCTCACATTGAATTCCTCTGACTCTAACTCTTTTGCCTCCCTCTTTCACTTATTGCATTTGATTGCATTAGGCCCACCTGGATAACCCAGGCTAACCTCATTAAGGTCAGCTGATTGGTAACCTTAAAGCCATCTGCAACCTAATTCCCCTTGCCATGGTAACATATTCACAAGTTCCAGGGATTTGAATGTGGACATCTTTGGGCGGTCTGTCTTCTGTCTACCACTACATCTGTCATACATTTATCAAGAGAGTCTTCTAACAGGTTATAGAGATGAATAAGCCCCATGGGTGTCAATTTAACAGGAAAGACAAAAGAATAAAACTACAATTCAGTAGAAAAAAATATATAGACACTTAGCAACAAAGGCAGATGAGTAAGAATTTTTTTAAATAACTAAAATATTATACAACTGTCTTAAAGCACAGGCCTACATGGAGTGTTCCACACACTTTAATATCATTGTGAGAAAAGCCCTGTTTAAAACATGTCACAAGGAATGAGGTCAATATCAATCAGCATTTTAGAGACTGTTGAGATCTGAAGATAATCTCATCACCAATCTAGTGTTCAACTAAGACCTAGAGAAATTATAACTTTCCTAAGATCACTTGGCTAAACAGTTGCAGAAATAGGAATTTAACTCAATTTCCTTATTTGGTCAAAATACTATATGAGATAGCACAAACAAATAAGTCTGCTACAAAGTGTTTAAGAAATAAGAAAATATAATTACAGTTTGAAAATATCAAATACAGATTTGTCCAATTATAAAAGTCCCAAGGTCACAGAAAGACAAATTATGCATGATCTCACTTACATGTGAAATCTAAATAAGTCAAACTCACAGAAACAAATAGTAGAATGATGGTTACCAGGGGCTAGGTGGGAAGAAGTGTGGAATCAGGAAGATGTTGGTCAAAGGATACAAAATTTCACACAGACCAGAAAAGTAAATTCAAGAGATCTCCTATACACATTGTGACTACGGTTATTAACAATGTTGCATATAATTGAAAAACACTGAGAGAAGAGTAGACTTTAATGTGTTCACCACACACACAGAAATTAAGTATGTGAGATAATGGACATGTTAATTAGCTCACTTGAGCCATTCCACATGTACCTATATCAAAACATCATGTTGTATATACCATAAATATATTAAATTTTTATTAGTCCATTTAAAAATAAAGAATAAAAGTTCTGCAGTTTAAAAAGTTATTAAGTTCAGCCATTTAGCAAATTCACCTTTGTATAATACCCTATTGTTCAAAGATGTTATACTTATGAGACGTTATGTTCCATTAATCTAGTTTACATTATATCATTGAGATCTTACCAGATGCCAGGCAAGCCCTAAGTGAAAGGGATACAGTAGTGAACAACAAAATTTAAAAGCCCTGCTTTTATGAACTTGTATGAAATAGTGAAGGATCAGGAGAATAGATTAAAAAGCAAACAAGTATATCATATGTCACAAAGAGGTTATAATTTACTAGTACAAAGAGGTGAAGGAAGATGAGAGACATGCATTCTCAATGGCATTTAAAAGCAAACAGGATGTGAAATGTTAAAAGTTGATAAGATGAAGGAGATAAAATGTCTAATATATTAAAAACACTCAAACACACCAGCATTGTCATAAAATTCAATGAGAATCTCTTTCTCAAACCCCAAATAAAAATTAATACCAATCAAAATCAACTCCATCCAAGCTGTAGAATTGGCAAAAAGAATAGATGCATTCATCAATGGAACAGGACACAGACCCCAGAAATCAACCCATTTAATGTAGGCAACCAATTTATGAAAAAGGCACAAAGGCAATTCAATTTAAAAAGCATAGTCTTTTCAACAAATGATGCTGGAATAATTGGATATTCATATGCCAAAAAGAAAATTAAATGAACCTAGACTTGGACCTTACATTTTATAAAAATTAATGCAAAATGAATCATAATCCTAGGTGTAAAATGCAAAACAATAAAATCTCTAGATGAAGACATAGGAGAAAATCTACATCATCTTGGGTTTAGTAACAAGTTTTTGGATACAACACCAAAAACACTATTTATGAAAGAAGATAAATTGGCTTAATAAAATGTAAAACACTACTCTGTGAAAGACACTATTAAGAGAATGAAAAGACAAGCCAAAGATTGGGAGAAAATATTTACAAAACACATCTAATAAAGAAGTTGTATATAAAATATACAGCGGGGCATGGAGACTCATGTCCGCAGCCCTAGCACTTTAGGAGACTGAGGTGGGAGGATTGTTAGAGGTCAGAAGTTTGAGACGAGCCTGGTCAACATAGCAAAACCTCATCTCTACAAAAAAAATTTCTTCTAATAAAAAATTAGTAGAGTGTGGTGGTATGTACCTATAGTCCCAGCTACTCGGGAGGCTGAGGTGGAGGATTACTTGAGCCCAAGATTTTGAGGCTGCCATGAGCCATGATCATGCCACTGCACCCCAGTCAAGGTGCCAGAGCAAGACCCTGTCTCCAAACTAAATAAATAGATGAAATACACAAAGAATTCTTAAAACTAGGCTGGGCACAGTGGCTCACATCTATAATCTCAGCACTTTGGGAAACCGAGACAGATGGTTCATCTGAGGTCAGAAGTTCAAGACCAGCCTGGCCAACATGGTGAAACCCTGTCTCTACTAAAAATACAAAAAGTTAGCTAGGTATGGTGGTACACATTTGTAATCCCAGCTACTTGGAAGCCTGAGGCAGGAGAATTGCTTGAACCCAGGAGGTGGATGGAGGTTGCAATGAGCCGAGATAGCGCCATTGCACTCCAGCCTGGACAACAGAGTGAGACTCCATCTCAAAAAAAAAAAAAAAAAAAAATAGCAAACAAGCGAAGAATTCTTAAAACTCAATAACAATAACAAAAACAGGGGGCAGGGGTGAAGATCTGAACAGACTCTTTACCAAAGAAGATATACATATGACAAGATATTAAAGGATGCTCAACATCATTATGTCATTAGGGTAATACAAATTAAAATGATGAAATACTATTAGACATCTATTAAAACGGCTAAAATTTAAAAAACTGACAATACCAAATGTTGAATAGGATGCAGAGAAACAGGAGCTCTCATTCATTCCCAGAGTGAATGCAAAAGCTGTATACCATTCCAAATTTTGGAATACAGTTTGGCAGTGCCTTAAAAAGCTAAACAGTCTCTATAATATAATACAGCAATTGTGCTCCTAGGTACTCAATTCATTTGAAATTTTATGTCAACATAAACACCTGCATGAGAATGTTTATAGAAGTCTTATTTGTACTGGTCAAGAGCTGGAAGCAATCTCAACAGGTGAGTGTATAAACACACTGTTTTCATCCATATAATGGAATACTATTCACAGGGAAAAAAAAAAAAAACTGGCTGAGGGTGGTGGTTCACACCTGTAGTCCCAGCACTTTGGAAGGCCGAGATGGGCAGACTGCTTGAGCCAAGAATTTGAGACCAGCCTGAGCAACACGGCAAAACTCTGTCTTCACAAAAAATATAAAAGTTAGTTAGGTGTGGTGGCACGTGCCTGTGGTCGCAGCTATTCAGGAGGCTGAGGTGGGAAAATCACCTGAGCCCAGGAAGTTGAGAGTGCAGTGAGCCATGATCGCACTATTGCACTCCAGCCTGGATGACAGAGGGAGATCCTGTCTCTAACTCACAGACACACAAGACACACAGACACACACACACACACACACACGTAAACTAAAACAAAAACAAGGGCCTATGTGACAGAGCATGACCCTGTCCCTTCTCCTCCCCAGAAAAACAACATAGATAACTTTTAAATGCATACTACCAGTAGAACAAGCCAGTCTAAAAAGGCTATATACTATATGACATTTGTATGACATTCTGGGAAAGGCAAAATTACAGTATTATACACAATATACTTCCTTGCTCTGTCAGCTGAAAGAGCCTCGAAGCAACACATCCCAGTAGCAATGAGCATTAGCACATCTTGGTTTCTAGTAATAGCCTCCAATAAAAGAAACCAGGGGTCCTCGGAAAAAAACATTGATTCTAGCACTGGAGCAGGAATATACAAGATGTGCATGAACACCTTGTAGTGCCAGAAATTAAGAAAGTACTCAAAAACAAAAACAATGCAACAGTGGGGGTATATCAAAGGGACACAGTAGCCAACTGAAAGAGTTTTCATGGCCAAAGCTGGAACTGCCTGAGCAATGAAATAAAGAAGTATTACATTATAATCCAAATCATAAAATATTCATACTGACATACATACATATACGCATGCATGCATACACAGAGAAGGAGACCAATCTCTCATGTAGAAGAATTCCAAATAGTTTACGTAAACACTCTCACAGAGGTGCAGATGACTCCCTACTCACATGCAGGCTGCACACAGTGTCTTCAGTAACATTACAATGAAGAAATCTGATGAACACAACCTCAACCAAGTGATCAAGATTCACATTAACCGTAAAAGATGATACTGACACAATAGTGTGCACCCTTAATATCAAAAGAATGGTACTTTACCTCTTTAGACTCCCTCCCCAAAAATACCTTCCCAATTAAAGGATGTTTTATGGAATACCTGACCAGTGCTCCTCAAAACAGTCAAAATCATCAAAAACAAGGGAAGTCTAAGAAACTGTCACACCCAAGAGGAGCCTAAGGAGACATGACAATTAATGTAATGTGATATTCTGGATAGAGTCCTGGAACAGAAAAAGAACAGTAGGTAAACACTAAGGAATTTGAATAAAGTTTGAACTTTAGGTCATAACAATGCATCATGACTGGTCATTAATTAACATAGGATGTTAATAATAAGGGGAAACTGAATTTGGGGTATAGGGGAACTCTCTGTACTACATTCATAACTTTAAAGCTGCTCTAAAATAAAAAGGTTGCTTAAAAATAACTACTGGAATGAATGACAAATTCTTACCAGTGAAGAAAATAAGAAATCTCCATTATGTCTCTAGGTACCAATTTAAGCACATCTGAAAGTCTGATTCATTCCTTAAATATTAAAAATAAAAGCTGCTACATTTAAAAGGCAGGAGGCCAATATGTTATCTTTTTTCAAATTTTTAAAATTTTTTTGAAAAAGTGCAAATATCCTCTGGATTGCAAAACTGATAGTTCAATATTGATTTTTTTTCTTAAGTATTTGAAAGTACTGGTAACAGGGTAACAAAATAAATTATTTTTTTTTAAAAAAAGAAGTTTTACTTAATTAGGTAAAACTGTGGTCAACTGTGAGTGTCATTTGGACCTGGGTTTTTCCTGCAACTATAAGAGCCATTCAGTATGGAGGGTCCCAGAGCTGAGTCTTACAGGACGTCACCAACAATGTCTCAGTAGAGGTGACCTATAAGTACCACCTCCTACCTGGAGGAACAAGCTGGCTTCATATATCCTACCCCAGAGGCTAAAAACAAGTGGTATTTTATTGGACCCATATATATTTTTTGTATCTGAACTTGTCACAATAAAAACTGGGAGACTGCTTGTAAAAATTCAAGTTTCTACCTCTTGGTTTGAAAAACACAAAGATTTGGCCACATCAGGCCTGCATTTTCACAGGACAACAACCAGATGTATTAGAACAGAGGTGGCCCCTTTAAATCAGGCATAGCTGTCTGTCTAGTTTGCATCAATCCCCACCACTCCCCATGTCCAATATCCCAGGCCACTTTACTTATTACTTAGAGCTCTGCGACCTTCCATCCTGTTACTCCTGGAATTTGAAAAACAACAACACAGGAGATGGATCAACAGTATCTGTAAGCTAATACAAATAACAGCATGTTTATGACATAACCTAGAAGTATTCTGAATTATACAGGTAATAATGAACACCCACATTAAAAATGCCAAAAGAGCATTCATTGCTTAATTTGGGTTCAGGAAAGAAGTCAATGGAATGGAGATGTTATAATAAAACAAGATATAAATACCTATATTCTGCTAAATCCTATCTCCAGGCAAAGATTAATCTCTCCCAACCTCCAGAGCAACAACAAAAATATTTAACATTGTAAAACAGTGTTCTCCTCTATCACTGACTCCAATTTGCCCCAGTTAGGAGTTTGGGTTGCTCAGGTATGTTCTTGCATTGGTCGGAGGCCGTAAACACAGACGTCCCTGGCATACCATGAAATGTAGAGGGATAGGGCCCAAGGACACTGCACCTTCCACTCTCCCAAGTACTGAACTCAAGCATCCCTTCTACTGATGACAAAATGAGCACAATAAAAAGGCACTTTACACATTGGGGCAATGGAAAAAAACAGTTATTTAAAGACATCTGTTTCTAATGTGGAGAAATTTTAATTCCCATGTGCGCACCTTTGAGAATTTTTTATTTTGGTGCTGGATGAGGGTAAATTTGCTTATTTCTGATTCTGCCTTTCCAATCCATTAGGCCTCTGGTAAACTCTAGTACTACTACTACAAATTGCACAAACTCACAGATACCTGAATAAAAGTCTGATTATTATTTACGCAAAGTAGGGTCCACTTTCCAAATCTAACTGCTTCATCATCACAGTCAATCTTAAATTTCTTAATATATGAAATTGGGAAACTAATTTCTTTTTTTCCCTTCTTTTTATTTTTAGGGAAACCAATTTCTTAAAAGCACTTAAGAGATATTACGAAAAGGTAAAACATGTAAAGACTAATCATGTATCCTACCTATGAGTATATCCTGATTTCTAGCATAATACACAAATACCTTGTATTAGTTTGCTAGTGATGCTGTAACAAAGTACCAACAACTAGGTGGCTTAAACAACAGCAATGTATTGTCTCACGATTCTGGAAGCAGCAAATACAAAAGCAACGTGTTGACAGGGTTGGTTCCTTTTGAGGGGTATGAGAGAAAGATCAGTTCCATGTCTCTCTCATTGGCTTGTAGATGGCTGTCTTTTCTCTGTGTCTCTTCACACTGTCTTCCCTCTATGCATGTCTCTGTATCCAAAGTTCCCCTTTTTAATAAGGATACCAGTCATACTAGATTAGGACCTGACCTAATGATCTCGCTTTAACTTGATTACCTCTGCAAAAATCCTATCCAATGAGATCACATTCTAAGCTCCTAAGGGTGAGAATGTCAACATCTGATTTCGGGGAAAGGGAAGACACAATTCAAGCTGTAATAACATATTAATGGATAGAAACATATGCATGTATGCATGTATATTAATTCAGTATAACTATATTCTCTTGATCATTGATAAGGATGGTTCTAGTTGCATATATGTATGTATGTGTTTATTCCTGTTGGTGTGTTTTTGTAACACTCACAGTGTAAAATTGTTTTTCTATTTCTTTTCTTTCTATATATATAAAACACAGATCTCACTTATATATCCATACTTTACCGCTAAACAGAGGTGTTTCAAGCCAAGTAGCCTGAAATAAACACTCAAAATAGGACATATTTTCCAAGGGAGGTAAAGATTATAGTGTAACCAAAAGGAATGTTCAAGCCAGCAATAATTTAATTTAGTAGCTGAGCCAAACCATGACAGTCTACTTCAAAAATATGGAAACTTGAGAATGTGATATTGTTACAATTCTTAACTATGGCATGCAAGAACATTTCTTTTAAACTTCAAGTCACACAAATCCATTTTGTATATTTATTTTTTAAAGGAAATGTCTATTCAGCACATTTGGGATTTGGGAGCTTGAAAATAACTAAATCCTTTTTCCTGTTAGGTGCATGTTAACACCAAATGTAAATGCTATTATGAGGTTCCAATTACCACAGGACTCTGCCTTTATGCAGACTTAGTTTTATGAAAGTCTCAGAAGGAAATACTCATGGTTCAGCTTCCAATGGATGAAGGCATTTGTCCTGTGAGACACAGAAAGTGCTCCCTTTTTTAAACTGTTAACAAAAGATAAAGAACCAGTTATGACTCTTCAAGTGTCTTTGCTCTCACTCTTCCTTTTTTAAAACATTCGAGCAGTTTTTAGAAGATCATGCCTGTTTACAAAGGCTTACCTAAGGCAAATCTGTCCTATCAGGTAAAATAGCAGATGAATGCAGACAGGTTTATTTCTTTAAAAAAAAATATATGGTTTAAAAACAAAAAAGCATAGGCCAGGTATAGTGGTTAACACCTGTAATCCCAGTGCTTTGAGAGGCCGAGACAGGAGGATTGCTTGAGGTTAGAAGTTCAACACTAGGCTGGGCAACATGGCGAGACACTGTCTCTACAAAACATTAAAAAAACTAGCTGAGCCTAGTAGCACATAACCATAGAACTAGCTATTCGGGAGGCTTAGGCAGGAGTACTGCTTGAACCCAGGAGTTCAAGGTTGCAGTGAACTATGATTGCACCACTGCATTCTAGCCTAGGTGACAGAGAGTGATATCCTGTCTAAAAATGGGGGATGGGAGTAACAAAATTTACCACTTTAACCACTTTTAAGTGTACAGTAGTGTTGACTACATGCACATTGTTGTGCAAAAGAAACCTAGAACTTCCTTATCTTGCAAAAACAAAACTCTATAACCACTGAACAACTCTTTCTCCATTCCCCCATCCCTTGGCAACTACCATTCTACTTTCTGTTTCTAAGAGTATGGCTATTATAGATACCTCATGTAAGTGGGATCATGTACCATGTGTCTTTCTGTTACTGGTTTATTTCAGTTAGCATGATGACCTCCCGGTTTATCTATGTTGTAGCATATGACAGGATTTCCTTCTTTTTTAAATCTTGAGCAATATTCCATTGCATGTATATATCACATTTTCTTTATCCATATCTCTACTGATAAACATTTAGGTTGCTTCTACCTTAGCTACTGGAAATAATGCTGCAATGCAAATGGGTGTGCAAATACTTCCATGAGATCCTGTTTTCAATTCCTTTGTATATACACCCAGAAGTGAGAATGCTGAATTATATGGTAATTTTGGTTTCAATTTTTTGAAGAGCCTCTATATCATTTTCCCTAGTGGCATCACTTTATATTCCCACCAACAGTGTGCAAGGGTTGCAATCTCTCCAGATCCTAACCAATACTTGTTATTTTTAGTCTTTTTTAAAAAATAATGGCCATGCTAATGGATGCAAGGTGATATCTCTTTTGGTTTTGAGTTACATTTCCTTAACGATTACTTGTTGATCTTTCCATGCTGATGTTTATCTTTTCATGTTTGTTGGCTAATTAATTGTATATCTTCTTTGGAAAAATATATATTCAAGTCCTTTGCCCATTTTTAAATTTTGATGTTTGTTATTGAGTTACAGAAGTTCTTCACATATTTTGGATGTGTACCCATTATCAGATATATGGTTTGCAATTATTTTCTCCCATTCCATAGGTTGCCTTTTCACTCTCTTGATTTTCCTTTACCGAACAAAAGGTTTTAGGTCTGACATCCTATTTGTCTATTTTTGCTTCTGGTGCCTGTGCTTTTTGTGTTAAATCCACGAAATCATTGCCAAATCCAATGTCATGAAGCTTTTCTCCTGTTTTCTTCTAGAAGTTTAATAATTTCAGGTATTACATTTAGGTCTTTAATCCACTTATTTCTTTTAATCTGGTGTAAGGTAAGGGTCCAACTGCATTCTTCTGCATACCGATATCCAGTTTTCCCAACATCATTTGTTGAAGAGATTGTCCTTTCCCTACCAGTAGCCCTGACACCTTTGTCAAAAATCATTTGATGAGGATTTATTTCTGGATTCTCTATTCTGTTCCACTAGTCTGTATATGTGGCTTTTTTTTTTTTTTCTTTTTTGACAGGGTCTTGCTCTGTCACCCAAGCTGGAGTACAGTAGCATGATCATGGCTCTCTGCAGCCTCAACTTCCTGGACTCAAGCGCTTCTCCCACCTTAGCCTCCAGATTAGCTAGAACCAAAGGCATACATCACCACACCTAGATAACTATTGTTATTTTTTTGGTAGAGACCGGTATTTGCCATGTTGCCCAGGCTGGTCTCAAACTCCCAATCTCAAGTGATCTACCCACCCCCACCTTCTAAAGTGCTGGGATTACAGGTGTGAGCCACCACACTGGGCTTATGTCTCTCTTTATGCCATACCATATTATTTTGATTGCTATGGATTTGTAATACGTTTTGAAGTCAGGACATAGGAGGTTTCAAGCTTTGTTCTTCTTTCTCAAGATTGTTTTGGCTCTTCTGGGTTCTTGGAGATTCCATATGAATTTTAGAATGGTTTTATTCTATTTCTGCAAAAAAATAACATTGCTATTTCAATAGGGCTTATATTGAATCTGTAGACTGCTTTGCTAACAGAGATACTTTAAGAAAGTATTAAGTATTCCAAACCATGAACACAGAAGGTCTTTCCATTTAGTTGTGTTTTCTGCAATTTTTTCTGTAATGTTTTACAGTTTTCAGTGTAGAAGTGTTTCACCTCATTGGTAAAGTTTATTCCTAAGTATTTTATTCTTTTTGATGCTACTGTAAATGTAATTGTTTCCTCAATCACCTTTTCAGATTGGTCATTGTTAGAGTATAGAAATATAACTTTTGTGTGTTGATTTTGTGTCCTGCAACTTTGCTAAATTTGTTTATCAGTTCTAGCAGTTTTATGTGTGTGTTGTGTTTGGAATCATTAGGGTTTTCTATGTATAAGATCATGTCACCTGTGAAGAGATCATCATATGTATTCCTTTCCTATTTGGATGTTTTTTGGTTTTCTTACCTGATTGATCTGGCTAAAAATTTTAGCACAATGTTCAGTAGAAGTGGTGAGAAAAGCAATCCTTTCCTTGTGTGTCATCTTAAAGAGAAAGCATTCAGTTTTTCACCACTGAGTATGATGTTGGTTGTGGGCTTTTCACATATGGCCCTTTATTATGTTGAGGTAATTTCCTTCTACTCCTTGTTCTTTGAGTGTTGTTGTCATGAAAGGGTGTGCGACTTTCTCAAATGCTTTTTCTGCATCAATTGAGATGCTCACGTGTTACATTTCCTTCATTCTGTTAACATATCTGCACTACCTTGATTTTTATATGTTCGACTACACTTGCATTTCAGGAATAAATCCCACTTGGTCATAATGTACAGCTCTTTTAATGTGGTGTTGAATTCAGTTTGCTAAAATTTTGTTGAGGATTTTTGCATATCCTGGTTTTGGTATCAGGGTAATGTCGACCTCATAGAATGAGTCTGCAAGCGTTCCCTCCTCTACAGTTTTCTGGAAGAGTCTGAGAAGGATTGGTATTAATTCTTATTTAATTGTTTAGAAACATTCTCCAGTGAAGCCATTTGGTCCTGGGCTTTTCTTTGTTGGGAGGCTTTTGATTGCTGATTCAATCTCCTTACTACCATATGTCCACTCAGATATTTTATTTCTTCATAATTTAGTCTTGATAGATTGTACATTTCTAGAAATTAATGCATTTCTTCAAGGTTATATAATTTGTTGGTATATAATTATTCCTAGTACTTTATTATACTTTACATATCTATGGCATCAGTTGTAATGTCTCCTCTTTCATTTCTGATTTTTGTCATTTGAGTCTTTGTTTTCTTCTTAGTCTAGCTAAGTAAGGAACTGTTGATTTTGTTGATCTTTTTAGGGAATCAACTCTTAGTTCATTACCTTTTTATAAATTGCTTTTCTATTATCTATTTCATTTATTTGTGCTCTAATTTTTATTCCTCCTTTTCTTCCGCTAACTTTGGATTTAGCTTGTTCTTCCTTTTCTAGTCCCCTTAAGTATAAAGTTAGGTTGTTGGCTGGAGATTTTCTTAACATGAATGTTTACTGCTATAAACTTCTCTCTTATTACTGCTTTTGCTGCACCCTCTAGGTTGTGCTATGTTATGTTTTCATATTCATTTTCAATATATTTTCTAATTTCCCTTGTGATTTCATCTTTGATCCACTGATTATTCAAGAGTGTTGTTTAATTTCCACATATTTGTAAATTTTCTAGTTTTTCTTGTGCTACTGATTTCTAGTTTTATTACACTATGGTCTAAAAAGATACTTGGTATGATTTCAATCTTAAGACTAGTTTTGTGGCCTAACGTGATATATTCTGGAGAATGCTCCTAGTATACTTGAAAAGACTGTCTATTCTGCTGTTTTGACGTGCAGTGTTCTATATATATGTACTAAGTACAATTGGTCTATGGCATTATTCAAGTGCTCTGCTTCTCTGCTAATATTGTGTCTGGTTATTGAAAGCAGGGCACTGAAATATTCTATTATTACTATGTTACTATTTCTCCCTTCAATTTTGTCAATGTTTGCCTTATATTTCAGTGTTCTGCTGTAAGGTACATGTATATTTATAACTGTCATATCTCCCTGGTGAAATGGCCCTTTAATCATTATATAATTTACTTTAAAATTTTTTATTTCAATAGCTTTAGGGGTATGAGTGATTTTTTGGTTACATGGATGAATTGTACCATGACGAAGTCTAGCATTTTAGTGCACCTGTCACCCGAGTACTAGATATTAGGTATCTAATAGGTACTTTTTCATTTCTCACCTCTCTCCCCCTTGTCCTCCTTCTGAGTCTCCAATGTACATTATACCCCTCTGTATACCCTTGCATACCCATAAGCTTAGCAACCACCTGTAAGTAAGAACATGTTGGATTTGGATCTTGATTCCAGAGCTGCTTCACTTAGAATAGTAGCCTGCACGTTCCATCCAAGTTGATTCAAAAGACATTATTTCATTATTTTTATGGGTGAGTAGTATTCCACAATATATATATATATGTGCCACATTTTCTTTATCTACTCTTTGGTTGATGGGCATTTAGGTTGATTCCAAATCATTAAAATTGTGAACTATGCTGTGATAAATATATGTCTCTTTATATATTAATTTCCTTTCCATTGAGTAGATACTCAGTAGTGGAATTCATGGATCAAATCTCCATACTGTATTCTATAGAAGTTATACTAATTAACATTCCCACCAGCAGTGTATAAGCATTCCTTTTTCACCCTGTTCATGCCAACATCTATTGTTTTTTGACTTTTTAATAATGGTCATTCTGGCTGGAGTAAGGTGGTATATTGTTGTGTTTTAACTAACATTTCCCTGATGATTAGTGATGCTGAGCATTTATGCATATTTGTTGGCCATTTATATATTATCCCTTGAGAAATATCTATTCATGTCCTTTGACAACTCTTTAATGGGATTATTTGCTTTTTCTTAGTGATTTGTTTGGGTTCCTCATAGGTTCTGAATATTAGTTCTTTGTTGGATGCAAAATTTGCAAACTTTCTATTCCATTCTACAGATTGTCTATTTAATGATTATTTCTTTTGCTGTGCAGAAGCTTTTTAGTTTAATTAAGTCCCCTTATTTATATTTGGTTTCATTGCATTTGCTTTTGATGTCTTAGTCATAAATTCTTTGCTTAGGCCAATGTCCAGAAGAATTTTTCCTAGGTTTTCTTCTAGAATAGAATTTTCATGGTTTCAGGTCTTAGATTTAAGTCTTTATCTTAATTTTTGTAGATGGTGAGAGATAGGGATCTAGTTACATTCTTCTACATGTGGCTATTCAATTTTCCCAGCACCATTTAACGGGGTGTCCTTTCCCCAATTTATGTTTTTGTATGCTTTGCTAAAGATCAGTGGTTGTAAGTATTTGGCTTTATTTCTGAGTTCTCTATTTTGTTCCATGGTCTATGTACCTACTTTTTTACCAGTACCATAGTGTTTTGATAACTATAGCCCTGTAGTATATTCTGAAGTCAGGTAATGTGATGCCGCCTTTAGATTCATTCTTTTTTCTACTTTTTTTGCTTAGGATTGCTTTGGCCATTTGAGCTCTATTTTGGTTCCATGTGAGTTTTATGATTTTTTTTCTAACTGTCTGAAAAAACAATGTTGGTATTTTGATAGGAATTACATTGAATTTGTAGATTGCTTTGGGTAGTAAGGTCATTTTCACAATACTGATTCTTCCAATCCATGAGCATGAGGTACATTTCCATTTGTTTGGGCCACCTATGATTTATTTAGCAGTATTTTGTAGTTCTTGTACAGATGTTTCACTTCCTTGGTTACATATATTTCTAAGTATTTTTTATAACTATTGTAAAAGAAATTGATTTCTTGATTTGAGACTCAGCTTGATTCTTGTTGATGCATATAGCACTGCTACTGATTTGTGTACATTGATTTTTTAACCTGAGACTTTACTAGATTGATTTAAGAGATCTAGGATTCTTTTGGAGGAGTCAGGTTTTATAGGTATATGATCACATCATCAGAAAACAGAGATAAGTTTGACTTCCTCTTTTCCAGTTTGGATGCCCTTTATTTCTCTTGCCAAATTGCTCTGGGTAGGATTTCCAGTACTATGTTGAATAAAAGTGGTGAAAGTGAGCATCCTTGTCTTGTTCCCATTCTTAAGGGAAGTCTTTCAAGTTTTCCTCTTTCAGTATGATGTTAGCTGTGGGGTTTGTCATAGAGGGATTTTTACCATTTTGAGGTATGTTCCATCTATACCTAGTTTGTCAAGAATTCTTATCATAAAGGGATACTGGATCTTATCAAATGCTTTTTCTGCATCTATTGAGAAAAGAAAAGTGGGACTGAAACCCACTTCATCATGGTGAATTTTTTTTTGTTGTTGTGCTATTTTGTTCCATTTCTAGTATTTTGCTGAGGATTCTTGCATCTATATTCATCAGGAATATTGAGCTGTTTTCTTCTTTTTGTAGGTTTTTTTCTTGGCTTTGGTATCAGGATGATACTGCCTGGGTAGAATGAGGTAAGGAGGATTCCCTCCTTCTCAATTTTGTGGAACAATTTCAGTAGAACTGGTTCCAATTCTTCTTTGAATGTCTAGTAGAATTAGGCTTGAATCCATCTGGCCCTGGACTTTTTTTGTTGGCATTTTTTTTTTTTTTAACTGATTCAATCTCACTGCTTATTATTGGTCTGCTCAGGATTTCTATTTCTTCCTGACTCAAGCTAGGATGCTGTATATTTCCAGGAATTTATCCATTTCCACTAGATTTTCTAGTTTGTGTGCATAGAGGTGATCATCAGAATCTCAGATGATCTTTTATATTTCTAAGGTGTCAGTTGTAATGTTTCCATTTTCACTTCTAATTCAGCTTATTTGAATCTTTTCTCTTTTTTTCATGGTTAATCTAGCTAGTGGTCTATCAGTTTTGTTTATCTTTCCAAATGAGCAGCTTTTTGTTTCATTGATTTTTGTATTGTTTTTTTCAATTTCATTTCGTTCTGCCCTGATCTTTGTTATTTTTCTTCTACTAGCTTTGGGTTTGGTTTGTTCTTCTTTTTCTAATTCCTTGAGGCATGATGTTAGCTCGTGAATCTGTAATCTTTCAGATATTTTGATGTAGGTATTTAGTGCTGTAAACTCCTCTTAACACTGCTTTTGCTGTATCATAGAGGTTCTGATAACTTGTGTCATTGTTATTTATATCAGAAAATTTTCAATTTTCATCTTGATTTCATTAAACCCAAAATCATTCAGAAACAGATTAATTTCCAGGTATTTATGCAGTTTTGAGGATTACTCTTGAAATTGGTTTTATTCTGCTGTGGTCTGAGAAGACAGCTGATGTGATTTCAATTTTTAAAAAATTTATTGAGACTTGTTTTGTGGCTTACATGTGATCTATTTTGGAGACTGTTCCATGTGCTGATGAGAAGAATGTATATTCTGCAGTTCTTGGGTAGTTCTTGAGTAGAATGTTCTGTTGATGAGAAGAATGTATATTCTGCAGTTCTTGGGTAGTTCTTGAGTACAATGTTCTGTAAATATCTGTTAGGTCCGTTTGTTCTAGAATCCAGTATTTCTTTGTTGACTTTCTGCCTAAATGCTCTGTCTAATGCTGCCAGTGAAGTGAAAGTTCTTTTGTTTTTTTGAGACCGTCTCACTCTGTCGCCCAGGCTGGAGTGCAACGGTGTGATCTTGGCTCACTGAAACCTCCGCCTCCCAGGTTCAAGTAATTCTCCTGCCTCAGCCTCCGGAGTAGCTGGGACTACAGGCGCACGCCACCACACTGACTAGTATTTTTAGTAGAGATAGGGTTTCACCATATTGGCTAGGCTGGTGTCAAACTCCTGACCTTGTGATCTACCCACCTCAGCCTCCTAAAGCTCTGGGATTACAGGAGTGAGCCACCACACTCAATCAAAAGTTCTTTACTATTACTGTGTTTCTGTCTATCTCTGTTCTTAGGTCTAGTAGTAGTTGCTTTATGAATCTGGGAGCTCTGGAGTTAGGTGCATATATGTTTAGAATTGTTTTATCTTCTTGATGAATGGATCCTTTTATCATTGCATAATGACCTTGTCTTTTTTTACTATTATTGCTTTAAAGTCTGTTTTATCTGATATAAGAATAGTTACTCCTGCTTGCTTTTGGTTTCAGTTTGCAAGAAATATCTTTTCCACCCCTTTCCCTTGGGTCTATAAGAATCCTTATGTGTTAGGTGTGTCTCCTGAAGACAGCAGATATTTGGTTTGTGACTATTTTATTCATTCTGCCAATCTGTAGCTTTATGGAGCACTTAGACCATCTCCATTCAATATTAATATCAAGATGTGAGGTACTATTCCAGTCATAATGTTGACTGTACTTTCTTTTCTTCATTGTTATTCTTTTATAAGCCCTGTGAATTTTATGTTTTCAGGAGTTTCTATCCTGGTGTGCATTAACCTTTTCTTTCAAGATTTAGAACTTCTTTTAGCAGTTCTTTTAACATTGGTCTAGTATTGACAAGTTTCCTCAGCATTTGCTTTTCTGACAAAGACTTTATTTCCCCTTCATTTATGACACTCAGTTTTGCTGAATACAAAATTCTTGGCTAACAGTTATTCTGTCTAAGGAGACTAAAGAATGACCCTCATCTCTTCTGGTTTGTAAGGTTTCTGCTGAGGAGTCTGCTGTTACCCTGACAGGTTTTCCTTTATAGGTTACCTAATGCTTTTGTTTCACTGTTCTTAGAATTATTTCCTTCAGTTTGACTTTATATAACCTGATGACTATGTTCTTTGGTGATGTCCTTTTTGCAATGAGTCTTCCAGGACTTCTTTGAGCTTGTTGTATTTGGATGTCTAAATTTTTGGCCAAGGCCAAGGAAGTTTTCCTTGATTATTCCCTCAAATAGGTTTTCCAAACTTTTCGTTTTCTCTTTCAGGAAAACTTATAATTCTTTGTCTGGCTGTTTTACACAATCCCATACTTCTTGGAGACTTTGTTCATTTCTTTTAAATCTTTTTTATTTTTATCTGATTGGGTTAATTTGAAAGCCATGTCTTCAAGCTCTGAAATTATTTCTTCTAATTAATCTAGTGTATTATAAACACTTTCCACAACATTTTATAGTACCCTAAGTGTGTCTTTCATTTCTGGAAGTTCTGACTGGTTTTCCTTTAAAATATCTATCTCTCCAAAAAGATTTTTTCATTAATATCCTAATTTTTTTAAATTTGTGTTGGTTTTAACCTTTCTCCTATATCTTCTTGAGTAAGTTAATAATCAACCTTCTGAATTTTTATCTGGTATTTCAAAGATTTCATTTCAGTTTGGATCCACTGTTGGAGAGTTACTGTGTTTTTTGGGAGGTGTTACAGAACCCTGCTTTTTCATATTGCCAGAATTATTTTTCTGGTTCCTTTTCATTTGGGTAGACTATTTCTTATTTTTGAACCTTATTTTTCATTTAACAGGGGTTTTTCTTTCTTTTATTCCCCTTGAGGGTATGACTTTAATGTTTATAATTGTTGTCACCTAGCTTTAGCTCTGGGTACTTTCAGTGGTGAAGACTCTGTATGAGTTCCTTGGTTATAGAGAAACTTTGTGTGATGTTTTTCTCAGGTGCTTATTGTAGCAATGATATCTTGGGTATGTGAGCAGCTTCACTGTTTCCTGTGGGGATTTTCAGTCTGGTTCACAGTATAGGCTGCTTCCCACTGCTTCTTTCAAAGGGTCTGTAGTTCCTATCAGTTTTTCTGTTAAGTTCCTATGTTGCTTCTAGAAAAAAAAAAGTTCAAAGCATTAATTTCTACACACTATTTTGTCTTTCCTCATGGGAGAGGCATGCTCACAATATCACCAATCTGCTATCTTGTGTAAAGGGAGACTTAATGTCTGTCTTTACCTAGTGACAATTTTCTATTTAAAGTCTATTTTTGTCTGATATAAACACGGCCACTTCTGATCTCTTTGGGTTACCATTTACATGGAATATCTTGTATGTCTTTATATCTAAAGTGTCTTGTAGACAGCATATAGTTGGATCTTGTTCTTTTTTAATCCATTCAGCCACTCTATGTCTTTTGACTGGGGAATTTAATCCATTTACATTTAAAGTAATTACTGATAAGAACTTACTATTATCATTTAATTGTGTTCTGTATGGCTAGTAGTGATTTTTGTCCCCCTTTGCCTCTCTTGCTGCCTTCCTTTCCATTTCATTGATTCTTCTATAGTGACACGCTTTTCTTTCTCATTTTCTCTAGTGCATCTTCTATAGGTATTTCACCAGAGAGCTTTATATTTCCAAATACTTTCATGTTGCTGTCTAATATCCTTTTGTTTCAACCTAAAAAACTCCCTTTAATAATTCTTATAAGGTAGGCAAATGGTAATTAATTCCTCACCTTTTGTTTATCCAGAAAGGTCTTTATTTATTCTTCATTTTTAAAAGTCTTGCCATATATACTATTATTGGTTGCCAGGTTTTTTTCTTTTGTACTTTGTATAGATGAGGGGACTTAAAAACTTTCATGGAAATTGAATTAAAAGATATAAAAATAAAAAAATGAGCTTTATTTCTCACCATAAGCTCCATCAAGTTCCAGTACTCTTGTAGGTGATTATATCAACCATTTAGTACATCCCTAAAGAAGTGGGGGTCCTAGGAACTTATCCATGTCAATGCAGTCCTTTTACATTAAGTGAAGAAAAATGGATACCCTTTAAAGATTTTTTAAATTAGGAGACAAAAAGAAGTCAAAAGGAATAAATCACAATTGTAAGATAGATGCCTAATGATTCCCCATGGAAATGCTTTAGACTTTGTCCCTGTTTGATGAGAGTAATGAGCAGAAGCACTGTCATGGTGGAGAACAACTTGCTGATGAAGCTTTCCCGGGCATTTTTCTTCAAAAGCTTTGGCTTTCTCAAAACACTCTCATAATAAACAGATGTTATTTTCCTTTGACCCTCCAGAAAGTCAACAAGCAAAATACCTTGAATATCTCAAAAAACTGTTGCATGATTTTTGCTCTTGACCAGTCTGCTTTTACTTTAGTTAGACCATGTGTCCCTCTTGGTAGCCATTGCTTTGATAGTGCTTTGTCTTCAGGATTATACTGGTAAAGCCATGTTTCATCTGCTGTTACAATTCTTTCAAGAAATGCTTCAGGATCTTGATGTCAATTGTTCAAAATTTTCATTGAGAGCTCTTATGTGGAACTAATCTTAGCACAAAAGTTTTGGCACCCACGGAAAGTTTGCTCAACTTTGATTTTTTAGTCAGAACTGTGTAAGCTAAACCAACTGAGATGCCTATGGTGTTTGCCTATTGCTTCTGCTGTTAATTGTTGGTCCTCTTCAGTTAAGGCATGAACAAGATGAACTTTTTACTCATAAATTGACGTGGATGGTCTGCTGCCATGGGCCTCATCTTCATCATCATCTTGTCCCTTCTTAAAATGAGTTATCTATTTGTAAGCAGCTGATTTCTTTGGCATAGTGTCCCCATAAACTTTTTATAAAGCATTAATAATTTCACCACTTTTCTACCATGCCTCACCTTAAATTTGATATTTGTTCTTGCCTCCATAATAGAGGAATACATGTTGCTCTGGATAGGGACTCTTTCAAATTGATGTGTAATCCAAGTTAGCAGTTTATTTTAGTGCCAAAAAAAAAGTTTGAAATCCATGCATAGTTTTTTTCAAAATACATTATTGTCTATGAACTTTTTTGAAAATTCCTCATATCATCTTATTCCACTCTGTCCTGTGATGCTTCCACTGAGAAATCTACAATATTCTTATGTAAAGTCTCTGTATATACAACATTGCTTTTCTCCTGCTAAGATCTTTGTTTTTGGAAAGTTTGGTTATAATGTGTCTTAGTGTGAATTTCTTTAGTTTCATCATGACTGTAGTCCTTTGAGCATCTTAAATTTGGATATTTCCTTTTTCACATTTGGACAATTTTGGCCAGTGTAGTTTGAAATATATTCTGTCCCTCATTTTCTCTATATTCCTCTCTGAAATTCCTATAATGCATATATTATTCCACTTGATGGTGTCCGATAAGTCCCTTAGGCTTTCTTCATTTTTCCTTTTTCCTTTTGTTCCTCTGACTCAATAATTTCAAATGGCCTGTCTTTGAGTTTGCTGATTCTTTCTCCTGCTTCATAAAGTCTGCTTTTGTTCCCCTATGATAATTTTCTTCAAATCAGTTACTGTATTCTTCAGCTTCAGAATTCCTGTTTGGTTATTTAAAATTCTTGTTTGAATCTTTATAGTTTCTCTCTCTTAATTGATACTCTCATTTTATTCACAGTTTCATTGTGTATCTATGTTTTCTTGTAGTGCACCAAACTAATTAAAAATGTCCCTTTTAAATTATTTGTCAGGCAATTCATAGATCTCCATTTCTTTTGGGTCAGTTTACAAAGACTTATTTTGTTCATCTTACTGGGCCATATGTCCCCATTTCTTTGTGTGCCTTATATTTTCTCGTCATTTTTATATTTGAATAGATAGTCACCTCTTCCAGTCTTTACAGACCAATTTTGGATGGAAAAAGACCTTCACCAATCTGCCCAGCTAGAGATTCTGGGGTCTCTCAAACCTTTTACAGAGATGAATTTTTTCTGAGCTTCTGTGTGTAATTTCACAATCAGAATAGGTTTGCTGGTTTCTTTTTCAGGAGTATGTAGTCTCTTGCACCCTCTGGTGTCTTTCTGCAGTACTACGGGAAATTTGGTGGTGCCACCAACCGCTGGGCTCTCTTGTTCTTAGCAGCCCCCAAACATCCAAAGTATGCCTATTTCTCATTCGCACTCCAAGTCAAGCAAGGCAGAAACCAGTCACTTGAGTAGTCTCAAAAAGCCAGAAAAATGAACATAATTCCATTTTATCCTTTTTCTCCCAAGGGAGAAGCCAGTCACTTTTCTTCAGCATTAGCTGTGGTGGCTTAGGGAAAGGGCTGCGTCAAATGAAATCAAACTGCTTATCTTACCTGTTTCAAAACTGTAGTTCTTGGTTTTAAACTTGCCTGGAGTTCTATGACTTCATAACTGATTTCTGGCCTTCTCATAAAGGCTTTATTGGATCATATATTATTGAGTCAGTGTTTCTATAGGGGTAGAAGGCTGATGCTTCCTATTCCTCCATCTTGCTGACTGCAAACAGGCTTATTTTTGTAATCTCATAAAGCATTCTCTCCATCAAGAATTTACAGTAAGAATATTTCATACCTATTCAAATTCTGCCTCTTCCTTTCTGAATTTTTTTGCATTTAAAGTATATAAAGACATTGTACTGTACATACAATCTTATATACCATCTCATCTTCATCTCTGATTCCAGTGAGGCTACAGTAAACAGTTCTGCATAGGTATCAACCAACTTTGGGGTAATAATGTCTCATCTCAAGCTTACACCAAACATACTACTTCCCTAGGAGCTTGTTGGATGCTTATGGGTGTCAGTAAGTCTTAAATGTATTAACCCAGAATCACAGGAAAGGCAGGCCTTAGAAGGCAACCCTTGACTCTCCTCAAACAGACAGAAACTGACAGACAAATGCCTCTCCTTTTAATTCCTTAGGTGGACAGTTTAGGGATATAGTTTCTGGGTCTCACCAGAAGTAGCAGTCATCCTCAGAAGTAATGAACTAGATAGTGCATCATTGTATTGGCTTTGCCTTTTCTATTTGACTCTTCAATTCCCTCATTTCACTTCTTGGTCTTGTTGGATGAAGGTAGGTGACCCAGACTAAGATGCACATTAATTAGGGCCTTAATCTATGTGATCTCCTTTTGTTTTCTGTTAACAAATACAGGTAGGTTTCCTCTCTTCCACTAGATTATAGTCCTTTTAAAGGTAAAGGGCCTCGTTTAATTCTATAGTCCCATAATATGCACTCACGATTTTTGTCTAGTACATGCAACAATTTCTCGTCGTAGATGGTCACACTATTCCCAAATGATTTAAAATGAAAAAAAATTTTCACAAGTTTGAAAAAACCTGAAAGCTAATCATTCATGCAAAACTTTTAAAATTCAAATCCATTTTTATAATGTTTTTGTTGCTAAAGCCCAGTTGTTCTGACTTGGTCAAATACGTTTTACTTAGATAATGCATCCCAGATAACCATTTACTGATGATAAATATATTTTTGAAGGTAATCTTTCTGATTAGGTGATAATATAACTGCCAACAATGTTTTAGCAAATTATAGATCCCTGGAAAAAAAAACCTCTATAAATCTATGATAATCTCAGGTTTCCTTTTCCCATATAAAATGTTTTAATTTAAAAAATTCACCCCACCCCCAGATTAAAATAAAAATTTCTTTACATGATTTCTCCTGCAACACTCAAGTCAAACACACATTTCTCTGGCTTTAAGTTAAATCATTATATGAAATAATTTAAAAGATAAAATCTTACCAAAACATTGCCTTTGCTTTAAGTAATGCTTTAAACAACAACAGAAAGCTCATAATATGATAAAGGGACCAACTCAGAACATAGATAATATAAGATTTAGTGGTCCTCTGTACAGAATATGAAAAAATACTGTGTTAGTTCTCAATAATCAATAAGCAATTAAAACAATTCTGAAAATACTTTAAATCTGGACAGATACAGATGTCTTTATTTTTTATTGAAGTTTTACTCTAATGTACAACATTACATTTTCCTATTTTCCTGCCCTGGAGCTCTAGTGGTTTAGATGCTAGATATCAATCCTGGCACATAAAGCTTGATAACTGGACATATTAGCAGAGGAGAAGGAAAATGTGACAAAAAGATCCTACTTGAAGAAGCATAAAATCTGTTGTTCATCTAGTACAGTATGTCAACACCAAGTCTCAACTATGGTTTACACTGTAGTCTCTGCTCAATTACTGTAGACAACCTTACAGAAGTTAGGGTGTTGCAAATTTGACTGCCAAGATACTAGAAACAGAGCTCGCGGTTAGCTCTCTGATGAGTACTTGCTTCTCCAAAGCCAAGACACTTCAACTATCCTCTTTCTACCACATTTCCCATTAGCTGTAAATGCTCATGTGTGTTATAGATCAAGATGAATTCCTACCAAAGCTACTCAAGTATGGAGAACTAACTCAGTTTCCAATACCATGTTCAAAGTACCATTGGGTTTCTATTGTTTACTGTGCAAAAGACACGGAATACTGGAGCTGAAAGAGATTTTAAGAGGCATCTAATGCAAAACTCTGAGAGGTTGTCCAAGGTGGCCAGGTCAGTGGCAAGACTGGGTCATGAACTCAAGGCACCTGACTCCTAATCAACCATTCTGTGGAGATAAGTGGTTTACTTCCCTCTAACTCAATGATAATCTTAGTGCAGTGAACAAGCTAACATAAAAGGCTACTCTTATTTTTGAGAATGGATTATCTCTTATCTGAGAAGCTTTGAAATCACATTGAAACAACTATCTAGAGATGTACTATTCTAAGAACAAGATAATTCAGTGTCTGTAACTGAAATTATATTAACCTTGACAGATTTCAATTTATAAAACTAATCCAGATTAGATACAAATTAAACATTAACCTTACTTGAATTAAGTTTTGCATATCCTCATTCAAAAGTCCACACTAATGTACTATCACTAAAAGTAAAACATTCGACATACTTCCTAGACTGAAGGTGAAGAAAGATCACCTTGCATGTGGAGAACTGCTCTGACTTACTTATGTCAGGCAAAACTGTTTGGCATTTCTTAAGGCCAAGCACGTGACTTTGCTTTAAAGTTCTATTCTATGAGGTCAATGCCAGGTCCACTAGCCCAAAATGAGACAAACTTTTAAATCCAGATCCATCATGGGTCATTTATTCCATAAACACAATCCAGATATTTTCACAGCTCTGGGCCAGATGCCACAGAGGAACAGAAGATGAATTTGAAAAATACAAACTATTTACAAGCCACCAATTGTGTGCCAGGCTTATAAACATTATCATAATCCTAGATGAGACATATTATTATTGTTTTATAAAGGGAGAAACTAAGAAAACATAACCAAAGCTAGTAGAAGGCAGAGCTTTGGAACATCTGCATGCATTCTCACTGAGAATTCTAACCCACCCCTGAGCCTGACATCAAACTCCTCTGCATTTCAGCAGGGCACTCAAGAAGCAGTGCAACCTATTCTGTAGGGTAGTTTGTCATCCTAAACTCAGCTGTGATACATCTCTACAATATACAAAAGTCTAGACTTTACAACAACCTTAAGAAGAAAACTAGTGTCTAGATCTAGTTGGAATTCCAATAAGAAAGCAGGGCTCCAAATTTAAAGTGTTCACAGTTTTTGTTTTCCTGTAAAATACAGATCCCAATGGGCATCTGTATCTCATGAATTGTTGCTGAGAGGCTGAGATGACCACACAGGCATAAAACACCAACGACAATGCCCCACACAAAGTATAAGAGATCAATACAAATTGGCTGCTGCTTTTGCAATTACCATCATTCTTCAGTACTCAGATTCCTCAAATTTCTTCCTCAGAATACAGTCACAAAGAAAAAAAGCTATGTAATCATGTTCATTATACAGTAGTTCATGGCTATAAAAATTTTTTTCAACCAAATGTGCTATATTATTCAACTATAGAATTTTAATCCTGAAAACTGTTTAGAAATACAGAAAACATTTAATAGATTAAAATGCTGAATGCAAAACAGTAGTTAATACTATATCAGTAACTACATAAACTCTAATTCAAGGCTGAAAAATTAAAATGGTTCTTAGGATGGTGAGATTGCTGATGATTATTTTTTCTTTTTAAAAGCTTCCTTCATATTGCTTTTTGAATTTGTACAATAAAAAGTTCATTTTTAAATTATTTCATAATATATTATGTAGGTGTCTACTATGCCTAACTTAATGGAAGTCTGTAGGAAAACTGAATGCATTCTGAGCCTACTGCAATATGACAATATTGCCCTCCACAATAATATACGGATTGGTGCTCCTCCCCCAAGTCCCTTAAAACAAGCTACTATAAACAACATGCCAGTTATAAATTACGTTCCTAGACTAAAATGCTTCAAGACAGTTTAATAATGTGGAAAAAGTACTAGCTTCAAAGGTAAAGGAAATCAAAGAAAGAAAAGAACCTGAATCTTCTTAACTTCAGTGAGTTCACCATCTTCTAACCACCTTGGAATGTTTCTCAAAGTGTTATACTGGGATCATCTCCATTAGACTCAAACAAGATTCTTTTCAAAATGCCTATCCTGCCAACACCACTCTCAAACCTACAAAGTTGGAATCTGAGAGGGAAGCCACAGTCTTCCCCCGACCCCGACGCCAAAAAAAAAAAACACATTCTCCAGGTGACTTTCATGCACACAATTTTTAAAAAATATTGATCCACAGACATGCTAAGCAGGTAAGATAAAAAATCACTTAAATTTTTCAGTGAAAAAGGCAAAATGGAGCTTTAACTCTATATTGGTAATTCAATTCTTTTTAGTAACAGACTGTGGGAACCACAGGTACAAGGAGCAGATGCCCTGCAGATTTGTGGTCTCTTCTGCCTAACCTGCCTCACAGAAAATAATTTTTCAAAATTGACCAGGAACCTTAAAATTTCCGTGTCTGGCCGGGCGCGGTGGCTCACACTTGTAATCCCAGCACTTTGGGAGGCTGAGGCAGGTGGATCACGAGGTCAAAAGATCGAGACCATCCCAGTCAACATGGTGAAACCCCGTCTCTACTAAAAATACAAAAAATTAGCTGGGCAGGGTGGCACGTGCCTGTAATCCCAGCTACTCAGGAGGCTGAGGCAGGAGAATTGCCTGAACCCAGGAGGTGGAGGTTGCGGTGAGCCGAGATCGCACCATTGCACTCCAGCCTGGGTAACAAGAGTGAAACCCCGTCTCAAAAAAAAAAAAAAAAAAAAAAATTTCCTTGTCCTTCCCGCCCCCCGCCGCCAAATTTCATTAATAAGGTTTTTCCTATGAGAATAATCAAAAATGCATAAAAGGTTTTTAGGCAAAAGCGATTGGGATAGCAGGATAAATATTTGTCATCTGCCATATATTTACTACCTGCTCTGCACCTTGCACCTGTGGATACAGTATTTCTAACCTTCACAACCTGGAAGATAGATACTTTTTATCCCCATTTTAGAGAGGAGAAGACTAGGCTAAATGAGTTATTAAATTGTCCCAGGCCACACAACTAATAAATGATAGAATCAGGATCTGAATCCTGGGCAGTTTGAGTAGAAACATGGGGCTCATTCCATTGCCTGGCCACCTAAAAATATTCTAAATTGTTGTAGTGTTTAAACAAAGTATAATACAACAAGAGAATTATATAGACATTTAAAACCATGTTTTTCAAGAACCTTTAATGAAACAGAAAATATTTATGATATAATGCTAAGTGAAAAAGATGGGAGGTATGATGCTGGTGTAGGATTTAAGTCACAGAAGGGTAGGGATGGTAATTCTTTTGGTTTCATCTGCATCCCCAAAGCTTAACACTGCACCTGACATATGGTAGAAACTCAATATGCATGGCAAAAATAAATTATGTGTGGGCATATTTTCAAAAGACCAGGAAAAAAATTCCTAAAATATCATCAGTGGTTATTGCTGGATTCTGGACTTAGGAATGACTTTTGGTTTTTCTTTTTTACATATGTTTATACTTTCAAGTATTCTATATAAATCTGTATTACTTTTTAAATCAAGGGAAAAAAACAACAATGGCTAATTTTCAAATCCTATGTTTAATCACCTTCCTATAAAAGAGATACAGTTAAGCTCCAGATTAACTCAATATGCAGACTAGTATGTGGTTTGTCATTTCACTATAACAGGGAAACCATTTGATACCTATAACGTGTTATCTTTTTATATCCCAGCATCATAAATGGGAACGGGATTTAATACTTGTTACAAATACAACTGCATTCATCATCCAGTTATTAGTAGCCTGGTAGGTAGGAAAAGTATTTACAAATGTATAGCATCCACAGCACGTGTCTATGATGGTTTTGTGCACTTTGGAGACTTACCTAATGGTAGTACAATAAGTATTAGACACTGAATTTGGCGACTTTTGCAGCATAACAAGATTTTCTGGCCAAGATCATTCCTACACACTGCAAAACCACTATAAGTTAGCATTAAAATTGTGCCTCATCCCTCACGGTTTATTAAACATTTTATATAAAGGAATATATGTGGTCACTACTACCCAATACATTTTTTAAGTAAGAACTGTATCTTAAAATGAGCTAAGAATGAGTCAACTAGTTTATTAGCTCATCATTTTGGACAATTTCAAATGACAAAACATGAGAAATATAAGTTCCTACAGATTATCAGCACAGTCCAAAGTCTCTGATACAGGTACACTTTGGCTTCAGTCATGGCTTGCAATTTTGGGTCCCAGTGCTTCTCTGTTTTGCCTATTGGGAAGAAACTATGGGGTGAATCATTCAGCATCTATTCTGACCCCCTTCTTCTTTGCCTATTTCTACCAGTGAGGCTGGAAAAAGATGACACATTCCCAGAGTCTCTTGCAACAAAAGGGGCCAAAGAAGTACAAATGGGAGTTCCAGGAGAGAGAATTCTTTGTCACATAAAAAGGCAAAATCTCTAAGAGAAAATAATTTTTGTTTTTCTACCTTTTACCTGCATAAACTACAGACACACCTCAAGATACAGCCACAGCCGTAGTACAAAAATAAGGCAAAAAGCCACAGGCTGAAGATGGAGGAGGCAGGAGGAGGGAAGACACTGGGCTCCTGATGCCCTTGAGCAGCTCTTGAAGCCTGGACTGCTTAGCCCCAGACTTCTCAGTAGGTGAGGAAGACAAACCCCTGGCTTGTTTAAGCCACTCTATGTCAAGGTTTCCTGTTAGTCGCAGCCAAATACATTCCTGCCTGTAAAAGTCATTGGTATAACAAACCTCTCTAGCTGCGTGGTTAACTTATCAATGATCAACTTCACCGAAACCCCCCAAGTCTCCATAAAGATAACACTGACTGAGAGTGCTTGCTCCATGCCCATGAGCGTGAGGTTTTAATGCCCCTCTCAGTGTATCCTCACAGGACTCTACAAGAAGCAAAGTGAGGACCCCCTCAATCCAAGCTAGTCTGAAAGCAGCTCCAGAGCTCTTTACTGCCGAGCTATACAACCTCTGATGTGTTTTTTCACTTAATCTACAAAGCAATTTTAATTTCAACTATGCTTTCTGGCTCAAATAAATTGTCTTAACAAACTTTTTAATTTTTTGAGGAAGACTTTCACTAAAAAACAAATCAAACACCACCCCCCACCCCACACACACACACAAGGATTCACATGCAATTAGAAGAAAAAAAGACTTGGCAAGCATTTTCTTTCTAGTGTTTTGAAATCTTTATCCATCATGTGAAACTACTGCTGCATCTGAACTGATGTTTATTAAACACCATGAACCTGACACTGAGCTGAGCATTTTATATACATTCTCTCATTCAGTGTTCACAATATCCCCATAATGGTGAGCAAGTGAAACATGTTAACCCAGGCAGAGCATTTTATTCTAAAAAGCTTCTTTCTACACACCAATGAGTGACTCAAATTCAGAGCGACGTACAACTAGAAGAGAGATTAACTGATTTTGCTGCTAGTCTTTAGTAAACCATACTAGAAGTGAATGGCTCAGGACCAGTCAAAGAATGGAAAACACTCCAAGCAAGAACAGTTCACAACTAAGAAGGGTGAAAAGCCTTCTCATCCTAGCAAAATCTGGAATTCAACACTCATATCTAATGGAGTTTTACTTAGTATGTACTCACCCACCTTTACAAGTACACTGAACACATGGCGAGCTGCCAGGAAGACCAACAGTATTTAGATAGCTGTGCATGTTCATTAATCATAAGATAATTTAAGTCCAAATTAAAGTTTCCAATATTCTTGATTTTCATGATCAATATAAGAATATGCATTTTATACATTACTATTTACAGTGAATATTGTTGTTAGTAGCTTATTCAGCACTTTCTCTGTTGCCAGCACTGGGATGGCTTACACCACCTTTTTCCTCTTCATTGTCAAAACTACCTGAGGAGTTAAGAATTGTTATTAACTCTCCCATTTGAGAAATGGGGTCGCAAGTGATGAATTCTCCCAAGCTCCCTATTAAAAGGTAACACCAAGATTCAAATCCAGATTTGGCCCAGAGCCCTGTGCTCTTAATCGCTAAGATCATAAAGTTATTTGATTTGTTTTTGCTGTTTATTAGCCTTGATCAAGCATTAGCTAGAAAACTCTATTCATTTAAGCTTTACTGTTTATCTTCGCTTTCAGTAGTCCCCCATTTTCATACATTTTCAGCTTCGTATTTCTTCCCGCTCCCATGAAAAAAGACTAAATTATTATCTGTTCATCAAACCATTTTAAAAATCCACTAAAGTTTGCAGAATTAAAGAGATAACATAGTTGCTGTTCCTACTTTTAATCAATGATGTATGACAACTTCTGTTTTAATGGCTAACTCTGCTACTCAACCAAGCAGTAGCAAATGATCCCAGTTCTGCCTATCATTGTAAAAATGCAACATGGTTCTTAAAGTCTTTAGCAGCAATATCATAAAACCCCACCAGATGTCAATCTCCTTTCATGAAAATAGGCCATTCCTCCCCATCACAGGCCCCACTTTTTAACACTCACTACTTTCTCTATTGAAAGAAAGGATTCCCAAACTTTGAAAATGCCTGTGCTTCTGAATTTTATGTGGGAATTTTTTTTTAAATAATACTTTGAGGTGCTGTGTTATATATGGGAATTTTTAATCTTACAGTACACATATATGTTTTTACAAAGAAAAATACTTTTTAAAAGAAACATATTAATATAGGAATCCTGTGTTTGCCTCAGTACTCCAGCAAGACTGTATCTCAGATTCTCTTGACTCAATTATTTCCTACTTTCTCCCAGACTTTCTGCTATGACACTCTCCTCCCTTTCCTCCCTGGTAACTCACATTGAGCTAATGTGAGTTATGATATGTAACTCATAACTTTGAGTTAATTTAACTCAAATTTAATTGACTTAAATATCAACACTTATTTCACATGAAACATGAAATTTACATTTGAAGATCAGTATTAAATATATTTAAATTTATTTATTTTTATCATCTTTATCATTAAAAATGCTGTCTATGGTCTTCATTCCAAGGCTGACCACACCCAACAAAAACTTAAACTTGAAAATAAATTTCCATTTATAAAACTGTAAACTAATAAAACTGATAATCGTCATTTACAGCAAAAACATCAGATACTCTGCATGGTTGTTTTGAAGCAATTACTAGACTCCAACCCACCAGTAAAAAAAAAAAAGAAAAAATAGTGATATTTCCCTACATTTTTGGCCTAGTGGTTTTTATCTGTAACAATTCTTTGAAGTTTCAATGATTATCTAAGAATGGTATTTCATTTATTTGACTACTACCCTATTGCCCATATTTTAACTTCACTGAATTCTTGGTCCATTGCGTAGAAGAATTTCTCTACTAATAAAAATACAACTCATTAAAGATTAACTTGCCCCCAGGACAGTCTCTCTGGTAACAAATTCCAAGCATTATAATCACCAATTTGAACTCGGAATACTTAAAGGCAGAAAATCTTATTTATCCTGATTTAAACTGGAAACCTGTAGCTATTTTAAGTCAATTGTAAATAGAAAAAAATAGCAACCCAAATTCACAATCATCAAAAACTCAAATATAGACTTTACTTCCTTGGCACATTTCAAATAAAAAGTTTTCCACCCAAGAATATTTAACAATATTAGAATGCTTACTGACTTGACAGACTTACTTCTTTAGTTTCTACTTTACTTCTGCAATTATGAACTTGCAAAACTATCTTGTTCCCCCACTATGTATTGAGTATATGCTATATTTCATACATTGTGGCACGCACTGGAAATCCTTTTAATCCATGATGTAATATTTATTATTAACAGTAACAACAGATATTCATTAAGTTCTTATTGACCAAACACTGTGGGCAAATGTTAGTTTATTAGGCATTATCTCTTTCGATTCTCCCAAAACCTAAGAGAAAAGGTCCTAGTATCAGCTCCATTTTACAGATGGGCAAACTGAAGGCAGAGAGAGAGGCCCAGCAACTTTCCTGAGGTCCTATAGGGTTTTGAACCCAGGTATTAGTGATTCCAGTGCTCACAGTTGCATTTTGGTTAACAACTAACCACATATACTACAATGGTCCCATAAGATTATAATGAAGCTGAAAATTTCCTATCGCCTAGTAATGTCATAGCCATAGTAAATTAACACATTACCTTTTCAATGTTTAGATATATTTGGATACACAAATACCACTGTGCTACAACTGCCTACAGTATTAGGTAGAGTAACAAGCCTTGTAGTCTAGTAACATTATTTATAGCCTAGGAGCAACAGACTATACCATATAGCCTAGGTAGTAGGTGTAGCAAGCTATACAATCTACATTTGTGTAATTACACTCTATGATGTTTGCACAATGAAAATGCCTAAGGATACATTTCTAAGAACATATCCCAGTCGTAGTCGTTAAGCAATGCATGACTGTATATTGGTTGTTCAAGAGATGCTAACTGTTAAAACTTTCTGTGAAAGAAACTTTATCACTGCAAAGCAATTTCAAACCATCTCAGGTCGTAATATCACATTTATTAATACAAAAGTCTTCAAATTTTCAAAAAGCCTCATCAAAACTTCATTTTATTCAAAGTGAAAATGAATTAATTCGAAAAAGGAAACCTACTTCTAAAGCTCAGGTTATACGCTTGAACTTCCCAGAAGCTAACATCACTGTCCTTACTTGTTTGTGCGCAGGTGGAAACATCATTCTTTCATATCATTCCAGATTCATGTAGAAAACTGGAAGCTTGTTGAAAAGGTTAAGTATGTGCTACTATCAGTTCCTTCCAAACGATCTCACAATATATGCCTGACATAAATCTAATATTTTGTTTTATAATTATAAACTAGGCAAACAGAACCACAGAACAGATGAAATAACTAAAATGAGTTACTGAAATGCAACTGGGGCTTTAATTTCCAAATCTATCTTATAAACGGTCTTACTTGAAGAGTTTATCACAGAAGTAACTCGTCTCAAAAGTTACATAATTTGAGAAAGAAGAGGGAAGGGGAGAGATAGACAGAGACGTGACACACATTAGGGATGTTTATCAATAAAAATAAGCAACAAGGGAGAAGCCTGTAGCACATCCAAAAACCGCCTGCCAAACACTCTTGCTATTTGTTTCCACCAAGTTATTGTTTTGGAAAACATGTTGTTCTCTCTTAAAATAACCTACTTAATTGTTCTAAAAAGCCACTGCCTTTCCACAGCCGGCTAAATCGCTCCCATACTGCGATGCATTGACTTAGGTAAGTAAGTCAAAGTAAGTTATGCATAAAGCCACAAAGAAAGTTTGAAGAGCTCCAAACCCTCCCGCGATAAAAGAACACTAGCTACTGAATGAATCTTCACCAGCACCCAAAGTGAGACTAATGCCTGGTCCTCTACACATATTTTAAGAATAAGTCATTCCAACTGACTCATTTCTCTCTTCAGATGTGGGAAACGAGCCACATACAGGTAGGCTAGTAATTAACGGTTTTAAGAAAGGTCAAAATGACCTTGGACGTTTTGACGTTCACTCCAATACTCGTATTATAAATCAGAATCTGTTTTCGGTCCAGTGTAGTTCAAGATTTTCCTCCTGGGAAAGTCCCAAAGAAATTAAAGAGTTAAAAATAATTCTAAGTCGTGAAAGACAAAGTCAGACACCCACAGCACAGGAAGATTTTTTATGGACTGAGTGTAACTCAAGATGTGTTTTATAAGCCTGTCAAGAGATGAACATTGTCCTCAAACACAGCAGCACTGCCCCCACACTCTCCCCTCGCTTTGGCTGCTCACCCCCATCCTGGCCCTCCTTGACCACAGGAGTGGGGGCGGGAGCTCCTGTCTTAAGCCCTGACATCTGCAGAGCGTTTCCCAATAGCGAGACAAGGCCCCTCAGCTGGAGGAAGTGGATACTGACAAGGGGAGAGAGTGAAGCAGACGGAGAGAGACAGAACTCGAGACTGCCAGGGCATGGGGAGAGTCACGCATACTCTGTGACGCCTGAGTGATGCGGATGGCACAGCCCAGGTGTCCGGGCTGAAGTTGGCATCTCCAAAGTCCAGAACGCAACTTGGACGCGCCAGTACAAACTCGGCCTTCGGCTTTTCTGAAGCCGGTCGAGTTCGCACAGGGCCCCCAGCGCCTAGAAACCTGAGAGGCGTGGAAGGGTGGGGAGTCCCGCGAAGTTTCCATTCCCTGGGTGTCCTCGGGCTCCGCCGGGGAGCGGGCCTGGAGCTAAACCGGCCGTGGGCTGGAGTAGCGGGCGCCGGCGCGCGCGCTGGGGATGTCCGAGAAGGAGTTGGAGGCTCAGTCGGGGAGTCCGAGAACACCGGGGATGCCTACCTTGTAACATGGCCTCAAGTTTCTTCCTGTCCACGCGGAAGCGCTCCTCGCTCCACTCCGGGCTGTGCAGGGTCGCCCCGGCGACCAGGTCGTCCTCGGAGCCGGGCATGGGGGAGTCGGTGCTGCGCTCGCTGTTGGAGCCGGGATCCGACTGCGCCGCCAGGTAGCCGGGCTCTCCCTGGGCGGCCATGGTGGGCGCGCAGCGCTCGGGCTCCCGTTGCCGCCGCCGCTCTGCCTGCGCCGCCGCCTCCGCTCGCCGGCCGGGCTCAACTGGCTCCCTGCGCCGCGGCGCTAGCTCGTCCCGCTGCAGCCGCCGACGCCACCGCCAACGCCGCCGCCGCCACGGAGCCCCCGGCGCATCCCAGCCTCGGGCGCCGCCCACGCCGCCCGCCGCCCCGGGTCGCAGCCCCGGTCCGGGTCCAGTGGCTGCGCCGCCCCCCGCCAGCAACGCCCGCGCGGAATGAGCGCGCCGCGCTGCCCGCGCCTCCATCCGCAGGGCTCGGCGCCCCCTCCCCGCCCGCCGCCTCTGCAGCCGCGCGCTCATTGGCCCGGCTGGCCCACGGGGAGCCGCGGCGGGCGGGCGGCCCCTGGCGCTCACACACTCGCGCGCACACACGCACCACGTACACACTGCCACTTTCTGCACTTACACGTATAAATCCTTTCCATACATGCACTTTCATAGCTCCTCGAACACACATACTCCTGAACGCACATGGAGTGTCCACGTAATTCCTCGTCTACACACATATCACACACACTACCACTTGGCTGCACTTACACAAATCTTTTCCCTCTACACACAAACACACTCCAAGTTCAAGCACAGCAGAGTCCTGAACGCACAGTAAGTGCATACACAATTCTGCTGTTTACATACGTATGCTACACCCTGAAAGTCACAGCCCCAGTTGGTTCCACAAGTTTGAACGTGAGGAAGAGGAAAGAGAAGGCTTGGAGAAGCAATCATGCCCGTCTTTCGCAGACATCGCCATGGACGTGGCTCATATGTAGTTCATAACTCCAGGAAAGGTTCAAACCCAGACACCTCCTCTCCTCCCAGCAAAGTGGCCCGCTGCATGGGAGGTGGACAAGAGGCTTACTCTTTATTCTGAGAAGGGGAATTTTTTTCTGGAATGGAGTGAGGAAGGAAGCCTTTTCTCTGTGATTCTCAAGGAATGGACTCAGCAGATTTAAGAAAGAAAAGAAAGGAGCTCGGAGATTACAGTGTTGGTTAGCTGGATCCAGCTGGCATGTGGGCAGGGCTGTCTTGTTAGGGACTGAGGGCTTTTTTCTATTTTCAAGGTCAGTCTCTGACAGATGACGGCCAGTAACCTCTGAGCCTCACTGCCCAGGGCCAGCCCACCCACGGCCTCTGTCAAGCTTGGATATGAAGCGCGGGGGAAGAGGAGACTCGCTCGTACTGGGTGTGCCCTTGGAACTATGTTTTCCCAGTTCACATAGATTCATACCCTCTTGTTTTGTGACCCAAAGCACAAAGACTTGCAGGGAGGAACGATGGGGATAGCAGTTTGTCACTGTGCCACAGAGAGAGGCTTCCTGGCTCACATGTAGGAAGAGCTATTTCACTGGCACAGGCCCATGGACAGTCATGGAATATGTTGAAGGTAAATCAAAATTCTTTCAGGTTCAGCTGCCTAGTTAAAAAGAATTGACCCTATGATGGGTACAAATGAGGAAACTGAAACCGTGGAAAATAAAGTAACTTGACTAAGGTCGTTGGGCAGAAGATAATACAGCCAGGAATCGGACCCAGATCTGTGGGTCTTATACGAAGTCATTAACTGAAACAAAGAATACCGAAAGAAAGTCACAATGGAGGAAAGCTTATGAAGTTGAATTGGGCATTTGAGTTTGAGGTGATGTTGAGACCTCCAAGAAGAGATGTCGTGTTAGCAATTGAATAGGTCTGGAATTCAGTAAGGGAATCTTGGCTAGAGATAAAGATGTGTTATTTGTTTATAGGTAATAATTCTAGCCATCTACATGGGTCAGACTTTCTAGGGAAAGAGAAGAGAGTTAGAAGAAAAGGGAACCAAGGAATGTGACTTTTAAAAATTCTGACACTTAGTGGTCAAGTAGAGGACAGTGTAATGTGAAAGGAGATAGAAGCAACAGTGAGAGAAGAATGAAAAAACAAAAAAAAATAAAGCTGTGTCATGTAAACTTGGGAAAAAGACTATTACAAAAAGAAAAGTGTGATCATCTTTGTGGAAGTCAATATTTTTTTTTTATGAGGTTGCTGGGAACTGATTTAGATTCTCTAGATCTTTTGTCTCCAGTGAATATTGTACTTATTCCTATTAAAGCAATTATCTTTACATTTATTATCTCTATCATTTATCATCATCCTCACCCTCATCTTTATCATCATCATCATTCTACGTCTGATGTCCAGGTTCCTGAGGTCAGGAAACATGGCTTTTCATTACTATGCCTGTAGCACCCAGCAGTTGCCTACTATATGTTGACAAGCTTTTAATTGTGCACCTGGAAACATTAGAAATGAATGTGTGATATGTTATAGTTTGGATGATTAGATAACCATATGCTAACTTAGTTGAGGAAGAACAGAAATAGAAGAGTTAAAACTCCAATGTTATAATTAAAGGCAGCTGATAGGTAAGAACATTTTCTCCTCAGTTTGCAGCTGAGGAAACAGACCTGGAGAAATGAGACAAATTGATTAGAGTACCATATTACTTGTAATAAACTTTGAATAATCAACATTGAATCTGCAAAGTTATTGGTCTAATTCCTTGACTTCACAGATCAAGAAACCGAGACCCAAAGACCTAAATAAAAAATAAAATTTTGCAAATATAAGCTTAAAATTTATGAAAAAGCTGATAGCACAGCATCATCCACAGAAACAATTCATTTCATCTGAACTTTTTTTTTGTCATTTTAACTTTTAACTGAAAGTTTTTGGACAGAAATCTACATGATACAATGCAGTATGTTTTGGATATCTCTTTACTCTTAAGTTAATACTCTAAAATTATATAAATAAATTTTCCCTGCAATGTCAAGTCAAAACAGCAGTGAAGCGTAAGATATTCTATTTTAGTGACCTGGAGTTTGTCCTAGGAGAAGTCTTATTTGAAATAATCATAAATCAAATTAATAAAGGAAGGTGAAACTACCATGTGTAATTCAAGCATTTCTTTAGACTAATAGTAATGACTAACATTTACTGAGCATTTATAATTTGCTGGACATTGTGAGTTGTCTCATTTGATTGTCACCACCATCATTTGAGGTTGGTACAACTCTTGTGTCCATTTTAGAGAAGAGGAGAGCTAAGGCCTTGAGATAATAACTTGCCTGAAAACCCGCAGTATGGTGCGGTTCTAACTCAAACACAAAGACATCTGAAAGAGACAACATTCTTAAACCGGGGACCATCTGATTGCATGTAGGTAGTGTAAAATGTTAGAGGTAGAAGGAACCTAAGGCTCGTGGACTCAGGTAGTTTTCACATTTAAAAAAAAAAAAAAATAGAAACTGTCTTTCAAATTAACTCTAATGCAAAGAGCCCTTACACAAAACAGTGGCTCTGGTTGAAGGATAGGGGATTCTCCCTAGCTCATCTTCTCCTTCCCATAATCTCAAAGTTCCAAAGGGGGTTAAACTGCTAATCTCATTCCAATCTCTCTCTCTCTCTCTCTCTCTCTCTCACAGACACACACACACACACACACACACACACTTATCCCTGGATACAAAAGAAGCATACAGTCAGTGACTTGTTCAAATTACACAGTTCAAAGCATCAAGTCATGTTCAGGTTTGTGTTGCTTTCCCATTAAGAGGGGAAGGGTTTTGTGTTTTCCAGAGGGCAAGGGCAAGAATATTTAGATAAGAGAGGGGGTTCTAGAATTATCTTACTATTTCAATAAAATAAGCTTCTGATTAAAAATATTGTGAAAAGTAAAACATTTTCATTGAGGTCTTCAGCACTTCAATGCTGAAAAGTAATAATAGAGAAAAACTTGGGTCATCAAAAAGAGAATAAAATGGATCAATATGGAAGAAGAAAGTCAGAAAGCAGGCAGAAGAATAGAAGGAAATGAACACTCCCCAGTCACTTATTTGAATTCTAACATTGCCTAATATAGAACTCTGCTAAAAAGGCGGGGGGTAAAAACACAGCAATTTTACAATGTTGAAATTGCCACCCACAAAGATATTTAAGTCCCACCTCACAGCTTCTTCAGTTGTCCAGATCTCAAGGTACATGTTAATTGTGCTTTTGATCTACAGCACCAGTCTTTTCCCTGTCTTTTACTTCTGGACTAACACTCACATGTAAATTTATTCTCATGACCCCCTGGGACTGAGGAAGATGGAATGTTTTTGAAAAGGACAACAGAGTAAGCATGTGCAAAGTTGTACCTTCCTGCATTATTTATTTATTTATTTATTTGGTGTACTGACAGTCTGTTGGCAATGTGATTTTTAGGTCTAGCCAGAAACAAAGACTACAAAGCCATAAAAGCATTCAACCCACAAGGATTTGAGAACTGGCTCTGTTTCTAACACCACACTCACTTACAAGGTAAATTCCACCAATGCCACTTGTGTGCTAAATCTCACATCAAATGAGAAAAAGGTTCCAGAAATTAGGGCCAAGTGAGCCTTCCTGGGCAACTTGTATGGGAAGAATGGGTCATAGCAGGAAGAGAGTGGGTCATCAAAGGAAGGACCTGGACCAAAATCCACAGAAATCCCAGTGGGCAAAATATGGCGTGCACTCCAACACACCCCTAACCTCCTCTTATGGCTGACATTACTAGCTGATCACAGCTCTCTCCCACTTCAGCTCAGGAAATGCAATTCAATAAGCAGTCCAAACAGCCAAGACAATCATTTGGAGTTGGCTCTCAATATGAAACTTCATTGCCCTGTTGGATCCAGTGCTGTGGTTAAGAGACTGGAGATGAATAGTCATTCAATTGGACACAGGCTGTTGACCCCTCTTTCAGGGGAGGCGAGCCTCAGAGCAAAGGAAATAAATATCCTGGTCAGCCATTCCCTTCAAGATTCTTGTGTTTTTGTACAGCTAAAATGAATAGGAATCAAATTGATTCTACTCCAGGTCCAGAATGTGGTAGTGAGCTAAGGCCATATAGAGCTATCAATCGGTTCTAAACTGGACATTAGAAGACCTGAATTTTAATCTTCATCCTTTCACTAATTGTATAACTTTAGCTAAGGCTCTTAATTTTGCTGGGTCTAATTTACCATCTGTAAAAATTGGGAACAGGTTGATTTGGACTATGTGAATTTTTAAGTTCCTTCTAACCCTAAATTTTCATGACTCAAGGAAATTGCCTACTTGGAAAATAATTCCTCATTTCAGCAACAGGTTGTTTCTAGTTAGAAAAGAGTCTTTCAAAGAACAAATAGAACTGAAGAAGAACTGAAAGACTATCTAATTTAATGTGGTGGAAATAGTAGCTTATAAAAGTGCAGGCTAATCGAACTCTTCATTGCATAGAGATAAAACATACAGACCCTGGAATCAGGGTAAAGAATACAGACCCCGAATTCGAGGCAAACTGAGCCACTTTATTTATATATCTGTGTATTTGTTATCTGTTTCTGCATAAGAAATTACCTGCAGAATTCACAGTCTAAAATGACAAACATTTACTATTTGTGGGGTTTTGTGAGTCAGGAATCCAGGTACAGCTTATCTGAGTGCCACTGGCTCAAGATCTCTAACAAGACTACAATCAAGGTATTAAATGGGGCTGTGGTCTTATTCAAAGGCTCAGCTGGGAGAGGCTCCACTTTCAAGTCACTTGTATGGTTGCTGGTAGAATTCAGTTCCTTTTAGGCTCTTGTACTGACAGCCTCAGTTCCTTGCTGACTGTTGGCTGAAAGCCTCCTACAATTCCTTCTACCTGGGCCTCTCCATAGAACAATACACAACACAGCAGCTGGCTTCCATCAGAGTGAGCCGGCAAGAAAGCAAGAGAGAGTGAGTGCCCAAGCCACATTCTTTTTGTGAGTTAATCTCAGAAGTGACATGACATACACTTTCCATATATTATTCACTAGAAGTGAGTAACTAGGTTCAGCCCACACTGGAGGGGAAGGGATTACACAAGGCCGTGAACACCAGGAGGCAGGGATTATTGGTGCCCTTTTAGAATCTGCTTACTCCAAACTGGAATCAATTATTTTACTTCTCTAAACCTCACTTTAAAGTGGGTATAAAATAGCTATATTCAAAAATTCTTGTAAAGATTAACGAACATTTTATGGAACATGTAATCTATTCAGTACCTGGAATGAAAAAAGCACTCAATCACGGTTATTATTTTTAATAACTGTTTTGTGCTTAACTAGAAAAATTAAGAAATCTACTGGAGGAAAGAAGACATATTCATATACCTAAAAAGAAAAGAAAAATAATGGAAGGTGGTGGTAGGCTTGACAGTGTATTTTATGAAAAATCCCTGAATCCTGCCCCTTCTCTCAAAAAAACAGACAGAACGACTATTAGGCTGATGCAAATCTAATTGCAGTTTTTGACACTTTTAATGGCAAAAACAGCAATTACTTTTGTACCAACCTAATAGATTGCAAAACCAAAAATATATAGATAATATACATAAGAAAATTAGACAACTAGTTATTCCTACAAATTCCAGAATAGAGGCTAGTGGTGACAGTGTCCAGAGAATCCCAAATTTGCTCTCAGATACTCATTGGAAAGCACGAAAAACTAATCTGACAACAGCAGCTGAAAATAGGTGGGAGTCCCGCAGGATCCAATGGTAGCTAAGTGCCATGGATGGCAACAAAGTTGATGCTGAAACAATCTGGACTCTGTGAACACTCAAAACTAAAAAGCCAAAGCTCTCTTCTGGGTCAAATCTCTGTATTGAGGAGAAACTTCAGGCCATAGGATTGAATTAAGTAGGACAGAGAAATGGGGGCAAAAGTAGGAGAAGGCCAAGACACAAGCGGTTTCGGAAGAAGTGATTAGAAGTAAGTCTTAGAAGCAGAGCCCATCTACTTTTATCTCTTTGGTAAAGAAATCTACCTTTACTTAAAAATGAGCAACAGAAATGGATTGAGGTTGGATGACGAAAAAAGAAAGCGGGGGTGGGGAGACAAGAAGTTGAACAATGGAGGAGATATCCCTAGAGATAATGAAAACATGACAGAAAGGTATGCCCTCCAAACAGATAAAAATTGTAACTGCAACTTCCAAACAAATAAAAAGAATTTTTAAATAATAGAAGCTATAAAAGAATAAATGTCAGGATTGTACACTCTGATCTGAATGGAAGAGTATAAAGACTCAAAAGAAAGGATAAAGAACTCAAGAAAGAATTAAACAAGTTTAAATTCATAAATTAACACTAAATTGGAAGAAACAAAAGAGCAAATAAACACAGTGCATAATGTCTTAAGAGAAGTAAAAGAATGGAAAGAAGAAAAATACTTTCAATTAAAAAGAAATTAGAGATTTTTAAAAGAGATTTGAGAGAAAATAGTAGATATAGAACATGGGGGTAGCGTGCTTCTATATAATAGGAGTCTCTGACGAAGAAAATCAAAGCAATGGGACAGAGCAAACACTAGAAACTGTAACTTGACCGCACGCAGTGGCTCACACCTGTAATCCCAGCACTTTGGGAGGTCAAGGTGGACGGATCACAAGGTCAGGAGTTTGAGACCAGCCTGACTAACATGGTGAAACCCTGTCTCTACTAAAAATAAAAAAAATTAGCTGGGCGTGGTGGCGCATGCCTGTAGTCCCAGCTACTTGGGAGGCTGAGGCAAGAGAATTGCTTGAACCCAGGAGGCGAAGGTTGCGGTGAGTCGAGATCGCACCATTGCACTCCAGCCTGGGTAACAAGAGTGAAACTCCGTCTCAAAAAAAAAAAAAAAATACAAAAATTAGCTAAGTGTGGTGGTACATGCTTGTAATCCCAGCTACTGTACTGGGATTGATTCTAATATAAGTGCCTTAGCCTCAGGAGGCTAAGGCAGGAAAATCACTAGAAGCCGGGAGGTGGAGGTTGCAGTGAGCTGAGACCACGACATTGCACTCCAGCCTGCACGACAGAGCAATTCTCCATCTAAAAAAAAAAAACCATAACTTAAGAAAAATTTCTATTCAGGAGGCTGAGGTGGGATGATCACTTGAGTCCAGGAGGCCAAGACTGCAGTGAGCTATAATTGTGCCACTGCACTCCAGCCTGGGTGACAGAGTGACACCCTGTCTCACCAAAAAAAAAGAACAAAACTTTAATGAAATAAAAGATGACATAAATCTGTATACTAGGAAAATCAAGCCAGAATAGCCAACCCTAAAACATGTTCCAGCCAAAACTATTGTATTTTAAATAAAAAGAAAAAAATTATTTGGGCTACTAAGAAAAAAAAGTCACTTATAAGGAAAAATAATAAGACTGTCATTAGATTTTTCAAGAGCAAAACTTATGCCAGAAGAAAAAAGAATAATATATTTAAGTTATTCAAGAGGAAGAAAACTTAAGTTGTGCAAGAAAGAAAATAGGAAAACTCTCAGACCAAGGATGTTATATTCAGCCAAACTGTCCTCCTGGTATAACAAGGCACAGGTAAACTGTTATGAATATACTTAGGAAATATTATTTCCATCAACCTTGTTTAAAGAAGTTTCTTAAAAATCTGCTATATGTTCTCAGCATACAAAATGATTTTGTAGATGTCCAACATAAGATCTGAATATTAAATATATGTTACCAGTAGAACTGAGAGTAATAATGGTTATATATATTATAGTATATAATACTTGTAGATACAGCACAAGTGAAAAAAAAGGAAAATCAGTAGAGTGTGCAAAAGGTAGAAAAATCTAAACAGAGAGAGAAAAGAGAGCAAAAACAAAGGAAAGGAAATAACTAATAAGACCAAACATAATGATGTCTCATGCTTAAATTAGAAAAATGTTACTTCTTTAGCAAAAATCAATATCTATAATTGTTCCAAGTCTTTTGCCTTTAAATAGTTCTATATTCTGCATTATGATGAAGAAATTTCAGATACAAAAAAATTTTAGAATAAAGAAAATTTTATGGTCCCTTTCACAAAGTGTAATCTAAGGCACTTATATTAGAATCAATTGGAATACTCATTAAAAATGCAAATTTGGCCAGGCGAGGTGGCTCCTGACTATAATCCCAGCACTTTGGGAGACTGAGATGGGAGGATCACTTGAGCCCAGGAATATGACACCAGCCTGGGCAACACAGTGAGACCCTATCTCTACAAAAAAAAATTTTTTGTAATTAGCTGGGCATGATTGTGCACCCCTGTGGTCCCAAAGAAGCTGAGAGGGGAGGATCACCTTAGCCCAGGAGTTTGAGTCAAGCCTAGGCAACATAGCAAAGCCACATCTTTGAAAAAAAAAAAAAAGAAAGAAAGAAAGAAACCCCTAAAGTGGCTGGAGAGAAATTGGAGGGTGCATGGGGCAGGAGAGGGGTAGGTGCAAATGGACATAAGGTTTTCTTATTTCTTATTTCTTCCCAGGGAATATTTTACTTAAACTGAAGAAAGTAGAGTGATATGCTACTGCAGAGTAGGTTTTTTTCAAGCTACGTGCTGTGATTCTCTACTGTGGCTGAATAGAATCAATGCTACATGCAGATGCCTGAGCCAGAATCTACAGGGTAGAACTGGCCTTTTAAAAAAGTTCCTAGGTTACATAATGTGAAGTTAGCATTGTAGTGCTATAACGCAGAGCTTCCTAAGCTGGCAGTAGTGGCTGATATTAAGGATCACGTATAGGGCAATCTTACGGTTGTTTTGTATGTTTTTTTGTTATAGCCATCCTAGTGGGTTTGAAGTATCTTGTTGAGATTTTGATTTGTATTTGCATTCTGACTAATGATATTGAGCATTTTTTCATGTGTTTATTGGCTATTTGTATGTCTTAGGAGAAATGTCTAATTGAGTTTTTTGCCCTTTTTGAATATTGGTTATCTTTTTATTATAGAGTTTCAGGAGTTTCTTATATATTCTAGACATAAGTTTATCACAAAATAAATGAATTGCAAATATTTTTCTCCCATTCTGAGGGTTGTTTTTTCATCTTACTGATGGTATCAGTTGCAGCACAAAAATTTTAATTTTGGGCCAGGCACAGTAGCTCACACCTGTAATCACAGCACTTTGGGAGGCTGAGGCAGGAGGATCACTTGAGACCTGGAGTTCCAGACCAGCCTGGCCAACATGGTGAAACTCTGTTTCTACTAAAAATACAAAAATTAGCCAGATATGGTGGTGCATGCCTGTAACCCCAGCTACTGAGGAGGCTGAGGCACTAGAGTTGCTTCAACCTGGGAGGCAGAGGTTGCAGTCAGCTGAGATTGCACCACTGCACTCCAGCCAGTCTGCACGACAGAGAGAGATGCTGCCTCCATTAAAAAGAAAAACAAAGTTTTAATTTTGATTATTTCCAGTTTATCTGTTTTGTTTTGTTTTGTTGCTCGTCCTTTTAGTGCCATATCCGAGCCCACTGCAAAACCTAATATTATGAAGATTTACCTCCTGTGTTTTCTTCTTAGTACTTTATAGTTTTAGCTCTTTGATGGAGGTCTGTTATGTATTTTGAGTTAATTTTTGTGTATGGTGTGTGATAGGTGTCCAGCTTCATTCTTTTACCTGTGGATATCTGTTGTCCTAGCACCATTTGTTGAAAAGATTCTTTACCAAATTATCCTGACACTCTTGTGAAAAATCAATTAACCAATTCTATTACATTGATTTATATGTCATCTTTATGCCAGTGACACACTGTCTCGATTACTGTAGTTTGTAGTAAGTTTTATAATTGGAAATATGAGATCTCCAACTTTTTTTGAAGTTGTTTTGGCTATTTTGTATCTCTTTTATTTTCATATGAATTTTAGAATCAGCTTGTCAATGTCTGTAAAGAAAGCAGGTGGATTTTGATAGGGATGATGTTGGATCTGTAAAGTTGGTGCTTTTGTATATTAGCTTCTAATACTCTGTGTCATCAATGGCATCTTCATATTAACTTGCATATGGCAGATTATAAATTTGTTCTCTACATAATTTTGGAGCATGATTGTGGGCTAACCTACCAGTGAGAGTGGCTACTATGCAGCTAATAGTCTTCTGTATTTGTGGAAAGGCAGGAGAAACAGGGTATTCATTGTCTCATGTCAGGATGGAGAGAATTTGGTTGATTCAAGAGATATTTAAGAGGTTGAATCCACAGGACTTGATAATTGGTGGAGTGTGAGAGAGAGGCAGAAAAGATAGAAAAGATTATGTTTAAGTTTCTTTGGGCAGCCAAGATGGGGAATGTTGAAGAAGGAACTGAATTTCTTCAACTTGATCATTTCTCTGCCTAGTTCTGTAGATTTCTGGTCCCTCTAGGCTATTGTATCCACAGGGCTCAAGAGGTAGGACAAGGCCAGGATTTAGGATGCATGTACACAAAAATACGTTAAAGCTGGAAGGATTGATAGAGTTACTACATTAGGCATAGCCAAGGCTTCATTTGTATAGAGACAAACATAAGAGCTATGAATGCATCCAAAGAAATCAGAGCTTACATCCAAGGACATCAATGCTACTGGGGAGAGAAGGATGAGATGTCAGTACTGTAAGTGACAATAGACAACCTGAGATGTCAATGAAGGCAGAAGTTAGGCTGGTGTCTCCAGAAGCAGATGCTCAACTGACAGCAAGTGTAAAGGAGGACTTTGTCAGGGAGAACTGGGACTAGTTTTCAAAACCAAGAGAGTAAAATAAATATATCATCCACCTGGAGTCTGAAGTTAATCAAAACTAGTGTTTAGGAAAGAAAGTTAAAAGAAAAAAGAATCATCTGCAAAACATATAAAATGGAAATTCCTGGATCTTTCTCTCAGCAGGTCAACAAGAAGCTCAAGTGATCCTGCCACAAATGGAATATTGATCGTAATTTAAGAAACACTGATGAAACTATCAAAAAGCCCAATTTCATGATGAATCAGCAGGTTACTAAGACATATGTCCTCTGTTGAGGTCTAGGACAAATCTTAATGTATGAATGGAGTTGGGGTTATCTACCAGGAGCAGAGCTGTTACCAGAACGGGGGTCTTGATCTAGAACCCAAGAGAAGCTTGAATCTTGCACAGGAAAGAATTCAAGGCAAGTGACAAAGTGCAGTCAGAAAGGATATTTATTGAAAGCTACTTAGTTACAGAGTAGGGCATCCTCATAAACCAAGTGAAGGAATGTACTGTCTTTAAGTTTTTCTTATATAGGGGTCTTGTCTATGTAAAGACTAAACTAAGCTGTGCCTGCAGGTAGATGAACAGATAGCATGACAAAATTTAGTGCTTTATCGATTTAAAAAATCTGTCCTTGACATCTTAGTGTGTAAGTACATCAAAGCGTAAGTATAATTATCTTGAAAGCATATATTGTTATGCGTATTGGGACATCTGGACTTTCTATTGTAGGAATTTGTCCTTGAAGGTGTCTTTTAGCTGTCTCCTTAGCTGTAACCATAGTCATGACCTACTCAGGACAATTGATTATGACTAGGAAGGAATATGCCTTGCTAGTTTTAAGATGGAGTTGATTTTTAAATGGCCACTCTGGCTCTCCTAGGGTCCTGCTTCCCTAACACAGTCACACTAGATAGATCTTCGGCCAGTCATGTCCTGTCATCCTCTAAATCAGGGATTCTTGAACTGGTTGGAAGGGGGAAGGGCAGACAAGTTTGCTTCTCAGAACAATTGGCATTATTCTGATAAATATATGATTGTCATGACTGGGTAAGGTACTACTGGCATCTAGTGGGTAGACAAGGATGCTGCTAAACATACAGCATGTGCAGAGTTGTCCCCATAGCAAAGAATTGTCCAGTCCCAAAAGTCAGTCTTGCTGCTGTTGAGAGTACCTGCTCTATATCCTGAACTAACATAGGATCTTGTAATAAAGAGAAGAGTAATTGCTTGCCAGATTCAAGAGACATGGCTATTTCATTTTCTCATTTTCTTTGGGGTTACTATAATTAGCAACATCCACACCACTACGGAAGATGTTTTGGAAAGAGAAGGATTAGGGAGAAGTGTATGTAGTGAGACAGGAAAGCCCCAGGAACTCCCCTTAAGTCTTTTCCATGAATACTGATCCATGACAACAGCTGTATGCATGGTATTAGAAATCCCTGTGAAAAGTGACCAGTAAAGAGAGGTCCTATTTTTTAACAGTTTAGTTCAGAAAGCACTTGTATATTGTTTAGCTTTTTCTTTGCCCTGGGAAGTAACCAGGTAGTATTAGTTTCCTGTGACTGTTATAACAAATAACCAGAAATTTGGTGACTCCAAACAATACAAATTTATTCTTTAGCAGTTCTAAAGGTCAGGAGTCAGCTTGGCGCAGTGGCTCATGCCTATAATCCTAATCAGTTTGGGAGGCTGAAGCAGGAGGATCATTTGAGCCCAGGAAATTGATACCAACCTAGGTAACATAGCAAGACCTTGCCTTTACTAAAAAATTAGCCAGGTGTGGTGGTGGTACATGCCTGTAGTCCCAGCTACTTTGGTGGGTGAGGCAGGCAAATCACTTGAGCCCAGGAGTTTGAGGCTACTATGATCATGCCACTGCACTGCAGGCAGGACAACAGAGCAAGACTCTGTCTAAAAAATATCATTTTAATTTTTTTAAAAGAAAATTTACAGGACTCCTTTCAAACCAGTTGTATCTGAGTCTCCTGGTGGGAGATGGAAAGAGACTGTTGAGAATCCACACACGATCATTCAAAAATCACTATTCTAAATTCTTAGTCCAGCATAACATACGTCAACATCTAGCTATAATCCCTTTCTCTTAAGCCAGGTCTTGCTAGTTGGTGTCAAGTTGTAATGGAATATAATTAGTACCAGTAATATGTCTTTCATTGAAGTAATAAAGTATCAAATTACATACTTCTTTTTTATTAAAAAGGAAAATTAAAACCTTTGCTGATATTTTCCTTTTGGAAATCAACAGGAAAACTCCCAGATCCATCCTTCGATCCACGCTCACGTAAATAGTTCAAAAATTCACACTACCCAAATCCAACATATTTGTGATTGAATTTCTTCTTTAAATATCTTTCAGTTACTGCCACATTTTAACTCCAAGCTAAATTCTACCAACCTTTCAATATTCTCTGATTACAGTGGGTACTTGGTGAAAACAAATGGAATCTGGATTTAAGTCCTACATTAAAATTGCTTTTGCATAGTATAATTTGCATTTTATAAGGCCAAAGGCAAAATGACTAAAATAACATTCAACAGGAGCATGTGATTGGCTACAGTAAAGGGGAAATAGTATATTACAAAATCTCAAGGCCAGACATAAGCTTAGCCTGTCTTTGGCTGGTTTTTTTTTTTTTTTTTCAGTGCCAACAAATTGAGTACAGTAAATTGCTCAAACCAACAATATAAAAATTTGCTCTTCTTGGCAAAGATCTTCATATTTCTGAATGTTTTCTTCTTTCTTTTTGCTTTGATATGCAATAGTTTTGTTCTTACTCTTAAATTGAGGCAAAACCTATGACATTTCCACATACAATATCTGAACCTCAAAAAATGGGAGAGTGTATTAGTCCATTTTTACGCTGCTATTAAAGACATACCCAAGACTGGGGAACTTACAAAACAAAGAGGTTTAATTGGAATTACAGCTCCACATGGCTGAAGAGGCCTCACAATCATGGCAGAAGGCAAGGAGGAGCAAGTCATATCTTATGTGGATGGCAGAAGGCAAAGAAAGAGCTTGTGCAGGGCAACTCCCATTTTTAAAATCATCAGATTTTGTAAGACCTATTCACTATCACAAGAATAGCAGAGAAAGACTCAAGCTCATAATTCAATCATCTCCCACTGGGTCCCTCCCACAATACATGAGAATTATGGGAGCTACAAGATGAGATTTGGGTGGGGACACAGAGCCAAACCATAACAGAGAGAGTAGAAAGAAGAATCATCAGTGGAGGCTATATATGTATGCACACTCCCTACTTAGTAGAAATTTTCTCATTTTTAAGACTCAACAAGATGAACTTCCAAGTTACTTAAAGAGCGATAATGGCTCTAGGATCCAAGATGGCAGAATAGGAACAGCTCTGGAGTGCAGTTCCCAGCAAGAATGCAGAGGGTAAGTGATCACTGCATTTCCAAACAAGTTTTTACTGCCCACAGACCAAGAGATTCCAGGGTGGAAAAGCGCCACAAGTCTCCAATGAAACAGCTGTTTCAGCTGGCTGAGCAGGTCTCTGCACAAAAACTCACACAAATCTGGGCAGCCATTTCAACTGGTGCCCTGGAATGCCTGGGAGACAGAGTTGCCATTCAACTTAAAAAAAAGGGGGCTGAAACAGGGAGCCAGGTGATCTGGCTCAGTGGGTTCCATGCCCACAAAGACCAGCAATCTGAAATGCTCTGGATTGAGAGTTTCACAGCAAGCACAACTGGACCCGGAACAGTGCAGCTCGGTGGGGAGAAGGGCATCTGCCATTACTGAGGCAGTCTGCCGTTACCGAGGCAATCCACCATTACCAAGGCAGTCTGCCATTACAGAGATACTCCGCCATTACTAAGGCAGACTGTCATTACCAAGGCAGTTCCAAGTATATCTCTATAAACAAAACCACACGGAAGTTCACCCAGCAGCTGGGCGGAGCCCACGGCAGCTCAGCAATGCTTCTGCTGGCACAGTGTGACTAGGCTACCTCCTTGCTAGGAAGGGCATCTCTGAAAAAAGGCAGCAGCACATCAGGAACTTATAAATAAAGGCCCACCTTCCCAGGACAGAACACAAGGGAAAAAACCGTGGTTATGAGTTCCGCTGCAGTAGACTTAAACGTACCTGCCTGGCATCTCTGAACAGAACAACGAAGCTGACAGCTCAGCATTTGAGGTATAAGGGACAGACTATCTCCTCAAGCAGCTCACTGGCCCCCTTATAGCCAAAGAGACACCTCATAAAGGAGAGCTCAGACTGACATCTGACAGGCATCCTTCTGGGACAAATATAACAGAAGAAGAATCTGGCAGCAACTCTTACTGTTCTGCAGCCACTGCAGGTGATCCCGAGGCAAGCAGGGTCTGGAGTGAACCTCCAGCAGTCCTTCAGCAGAGGGGACTGACTGTTAGAAGGAAAACTAAAAAACAGAAAGAAGTAACTTCATCATCAATAAAAAGGATGTCCATTTAGACGTCCCATCCAAAAGTCACCACTACAAAACCAGAGGTAGATAAATCCACAAAGATGGAAAGAAACCAGAGCAAAAAAAATAAAAACACCCAAAACCAGAATGCCTCTCCTCCTCCAAGGGATCACAACTTCTCACCAGCAAGGGAACAAGGCTGGATTGAGAATGAATCTGATGAATTGACAGAAACAGGCTTCAGAAGGTGGGTAATAAGAAACTTCTCTGAGCTAAAAGAACATGTTCCAACCCAATGCAAAGAAACTAAGAACCTTGAAAAAAGGTTTGACAAAATGCTAAGGAGAATAAACAGCTTAGAGAGGAATATAAATGAATTGATGGAGCTGAAAAACACAACATGAGAACTCCTCGAAGCACACACAAGTTTCAATAGCCAAATTGACCAAGCAGAAGAAAGGATATCAGAGGTTGAAGATCAACTCAATTAAATAAAACAAGAAGGCAAGATTAGAGAAAAAAGAGTAAAAAGAAATGAACAAAGCCTCCAAGAAATATGGGATTATGTGAAAAGATCTAATCTCCGTTTGATAGGTGTACCTGAATGTGACAGAGAGAATGAATCCAAGCTGGAAAACACTCTTCAGGATATTATCCAGGACAATTTCCCAACCTAGCAAGGCAGGCCAATATTCAAGTCTAGGAAATACAGAGAACACCACAAATATATTCCTCAAGAAGAGCAACCCCAAGGCACATAATCATCAGATTAACCAGTGTTGAAATGAAGGAGAAAATGCTAAGGGCAGCCACAGAGAAAGGTCAGGTTACCCACAAAGGGAAGCGCATCAGACTCACAGCAGATCTCTCAGCAGAAACACTACAAGCCAGAAGAGAATGGGGGCCAATATTCAACATCCTTAAGGAAAAGAAATTTCAACATAGAATTTTATATCTAGCCAACCTGCATTTCATAAGTGAAGGAGAAATAAAATCCTTTACCAACAAGTAATTACTCAGAGATTGCATCACCACCAGGCCTGCTTTACAAGAGCTCCTGAAAGAAGCACTAAACATACAAAGAAACAACCAATACCAGCCACTCCAAAAACATACCAAATGGTAAAGAGCATCAACACAATGAAGAAACTGCATCAACTAACAGGCAAAACAACCAGCTAGCATCAAAATAGCAGGATCAAATTCACACATAACAATATTAACCCTAAATGTAAATGGGCTAAATGCCCCAATCAAAAGACATAGATGGCAAATTGGATAAAAAGTCAAAACCCATCAGTGTGCTGTATCCAGGAAACCCATCTGATATGCAAGGATACACATGGGTTCAAAATAAAGGGATGGAGGAAGATCTACCAGGCAAATGGAGAGCAAAAAAAAAGCAGGAGTAGCAATCCTAGTCTCTGATAAAACAGACTTTAAACCAACAAAGATCAAAAGAGACAAAGAAGGACATTACATAATGGTAAAAGGATCAATGCAACAAGAAGAGCTAATGATCCTAAATATATATGCACCTAATACAGGAGCACCCAGATACATAAAGCAAGTTCTTAATGACTTACAAAGAGACAGCCTTCCACACAATACTAGTGGGAGACCTTAACACTCCATTGTCAGTATTAGACAGATCAAGGAGACAGAAAATTAACAAGGATATCCAGGACTTGAACTCAGACCTGGACCAAGCAAAACTATTAGACATTTACAGAACTCTTCACCCCAAATCCACAGAATATACATTCTTCTCAGCACCACATCCCATCTAGTCTAAAATTGACCACATAAATGGAAGTAAATCACTCCTCAGAAAATGCAAAAGAACGGAAATCATAACAGTCTCTCAGACCACAGTGCAATCAAGTTAGAACTCAAAATTCAGAAACTAAATCAGAACCGCAAGGCTTCATGGAAACTGAACAACTGGCTCTTGAATATTGATTGGATAAACAATGAAATGAAGGCAGAAATAAAGATGTTCTTCGAAACCAACAAGAATGAAGACAAAACATACCAGAATCTCTGGGACACATTTAAAGCAGTGTCTAGAGGAAAATATATAGCAATAAATGCCCACATGAGAACCAAGGAAAGATCTAAAATTGACACCCTATCATCAAAATTGAAAGAGCTAGAGGAACAAGATCAAAAAACTCAAAACCTAGCAGAAGACAAGAAATACCTACGATCAGAGCAGAACTGAAGGAGATAGAGACACAAAAAAAGTTCAAAAAATCAATAAATCCAGGAGCTGGTTTTTTGAAAAGATCAACAAAATAGACAGACCACTAGCCAAATTAATAAAAAAGAAAAGAGAGAATAATCAAATAGATGCAATAAAAAAAAAATAAAGGGGATATCGCCACAGATTCCACAGAAATACAAACGACCATCAGAAATTAAATAAACAACTCTATGCACATAAACTAGGAAACCTGGAAGAAATGGGTAAATTCCTGGACACTTGCACCCTCCCAAGCCTAAACCAGGAAGAAGTCAAAACCCTGAACAGATCAATAACAAGGGCTGAAGTTGAGGCAGCAGTTAATAGCCTACCAACCAGAAAAAAGCCCAGGTCCAGATGGGTTCACAGCCAAATTCTACCAGACATACAAAGAGGAGCTGGTACCACTCCTTCTGAACCTATAACAAACAATCCAAAAAGAGGGAATCCTTCCCAAATCTTTTTATGAGACCAACATCATCCTGATACCAAAACCCGGCAGAGACTCAACAAGATAAAAAACTTTAGGCCAATATCCATGATGAACATAGATGCAAAAATCTTCAACAAAATACTAGCAAACCAATTGCAACAGCACATCAAAAAGCTTATCCATCACAATCAAGTAGGCTTCATCCCGGGGATGCAAGGCTGGTTCAACATACACAAGTCTACAAACGTAATTCACCACATAAACAGAACCAAAGACAAAAAACACATGATTATCTCAATAGATGCAGAGAAGACCTTTGACAAAATTCAACAGCCCTTTATGCTGAAAACTCTCAATAAACTAGGTATTGATGGAATATATCTCAAAATAATAAAAGCTATTTACAACAAACCCATAGCCATTATCATACTGAATGGGCAAAAACTGGAAGCATTCCCTTTGAAATCTGGCACTAGACAAGGATGCCCTCTCTCACCACTCCTATTCAATATGGTACTGGAAGTTCTAGCCAGAGCAATCAGGCAAGAAAAAGAAATAAAGGGTATTCAATTAGGAAAGGAGGAAGTCAAATTGTCTCTATTTGCAGATGACATGATTGTATATTTAGAAGACCCCATCATCTCAGCCCAAAATCTCCTGATACTGATAAGCAACTTCAGCAAAGTCTCAGGATACAAAATCAATATGCAGAAATCACAAGCATTCCTATACACCAATAACAGACTTAAAGAGAGCCACATCAAGAACGAACTGCCATTCACAATTGCTGCAAAGAGAATAAAATACCTATGAATACAACTAACAAAGGATGTAAAGGACCTCTTCAAGGAGAACTATAAACTACTGCTCAACGAAATAAGAGAGGACCCAAACAGATGGAGAAACATTCCATGCTCATGTTAGGGAGAATCAATATCGTGAAAATGGCCATACTGCCCAAAGTCATTTATAGATTCAACGCTATCCCCATCAAGCTACCAATGACCTTCTTCACAGAACTGGAAAAACCACCTTAAACTTTATATGGAACCAAAAGAGAGCCCCCATAGCCAAGTGAATTCTAAGCAAAAAGAACAAAGCCAGAGGCATCACACTACCTGACTTCAAACTCTACTACAAGGCTACAGTAATCAAAACAGCATGGTACTGGTACCAAAACAGAGATATAGACCAATGGAACAGAACAGAGGCCTCGGAGGCAATGCCACACATCAATCATCTGATCTTTGACAAACCTGACAAAAACAAGCAATGGGGAAAGGATTCCCTGTTTAATAAATGGTGTTGGGAAAACTGGCTAGCCATGTGCAGAAAGCAGAAACTGGACCCCTTCCTGACACCCTACACTAAAATTAACTCCAGATGGATTACAGGCTTAAACATAAGACCTAATACCATAAAAACCCTAGAAGAAAATCTAGGCAAAACCATTCAGGACACAGGCATAGGCAAGGACTTCATGACTAAAACACCAAAAGCATTGGCAACAAAAGCCAAAATAGACAAATATGACCTAATTAAACTCCAGAGCTTCTGCACAGCAAAAGAAACAATCATTAGAGTGAATCGGCAGCCAACAGAATGGGAAAAAATTTTTGCAATCTACCCATCTGACAAAGGGCTAATATCCAGAATCTACAAAGAACCATAACAGATTTACAAGAAAAAACAAACAAACCCATTCAAAAGTGGGCAAGGGATATAAACACTTTAAAAAAGAAGACATACATGAGGCCAACAAACATATGAAAAAATGCTCACCATCGCTGGTCATTAGAGAAATGCAAATCAAAACTACATTGAGATACCATCTCACGCCAGTTAGAATGGCGATCATTAAAAAATATGGAGACAACAGATGCTGGAGAGGATGTGGAGAAATAGGAAAACTTTTACACTGTTGGTGGGACTGTAAATTAATTCAACCATTTTAGAAGACAGCATGGTAATTCCTCAGGGACCTAGAAATAGAAATTCCATTTGACCCAGCAATCCCATTACTGGGTATATATCCAAAGGATTGTAAATCGTTCCATTATAAGGACACATGCACACGAATGTTCATTGCAGCACTGTTTACAATAGCAAAGACTTGGAACCAACCCAAATGCCCATTGATGATAGACTGGACAGGGAAAATGTGGCACATATACACCATGGAATACTATGCAGCCATCAAAAACGATGAGTTTGTGTCCTTTGTAGGGACATGGATGAACCTGGAAACCATCATTCTCAGCAAACTGACACAAGAACAGAAAATCAAACACTTCATGTTCTCACTCATAGGTGGGTGTTCAACAATGAGAGCACATGGACACAGGGAGGGGAGCATCACACACTGGGGTCTGCTGGGGGGAACTCGGGGAGAGACAGCAGGGGTTAGGGAGTTGGGGAGAGATAACATGGGGAGAAATGCCAGATATAGGTGATGAGGAGGAAGGCAGCAAACCACATTGCTATGTATATACCTATGCAACAATCTTGCATGTTCTTCACATGTACCCCAAAACCTAAAACGCAATAAAATACATATATTAAAAAAAAAAGAAATACTAGATTTACATATGAAGGGTTACTCAATCTTCAAGTTATTTTTCAAAAAGATTTTTAAAATAACTTTGGAATTCTCTAGGACAAATCAACTGAATTTACTTATTAAGTATAGATCAGTGGAGAACTCAATTACCATTTGGAAAGGAATCTTATTTTGAGCAGCAGATCTCAACAGTGGGCTTAAAACCACACTGTAAACAAATGTGCTGTTGTCCAAGCTTTGACATTCCATTTAAATAGCATACCACCAACTTATGCTTAGTTAGACAACTTGTCTTTTTGATAGGCTTCTTTTCTTGCGGTTTTGAATTAATAACTTATAACCATAGAAACAAAAATGTTCAGGTCTCTCTTAGCATCCTGTGACTACAAAACGGGAATCGCATTTATATTCAAGCAGACTGTGTGCTGGATTAAGCTCTTGTCTCTCAGCTACAAGCCACCCTTTTATATACTACTCCATGATCCTGGGACTGGGGCTTTGCAAATGCCATGTCTCTTTTGTGAGAGCACTTTCTGTTAGGTTCTATAAATAGATTCAATAGAGAGAGACAGGAAGATTAGAGGAGGAAGAAGGGGTTGCTCCTTTCCTTGTGCTTCTCGTTCTTGTCATTGCTGCCCAGCAATGTCCTTTCAACACAGTGACAAAGTCTATGTCCGGTTTCCCGCTTCTTCCATCACTGCCAGAAGCAGCCTCATCACATGCCCTCAGAGGAACCAGCAGCAGTTAGTACCACCGCCGCTGTGGAGGTTTTATTCCCTGCTTCACATGGCCCCCCAGAGCTTGTAGGTCTTAATAATCTACCTCTTTCCTTTGTTTCCCCAACATGGGAGGCATAGCTGCTCCCTGAATGTATCTATATTTATTACCATAATGTTCCTTTTTTTGGTCATAGTGCTTAATCAATTTCATTTATTAAATTCTTTCTGTTAAAATTAACAGTGTGAATTTTTTTTTTTTTTTTTTTTTTTTAGCGTGGTTTCTCTTTTCATAACTGGACCCCGGTGCCTTGTTTGATTTGTCAATGTATAAATCGTACATAGGGATAGAAGAATGCAGGTCTAGGTTCAGCAAACTATAACAGCAAATGGGGACCACATTCATAGTTGGGGGAGTTGAGGGGTTTTATCCTTAAAAAAATATATTCTGTGTGTGTGTGATAACATGCGATCTACAATCTTAACAAAATTTCCCCTAACAATACAGTATTGTCACTGATGGGTACAAAATTGTACAGCAGATCTCTAGAATTTATTCATCTTGGCTTAACTGAAACCTTATGCACATTGATTAGTAACTTCCCATTTCCTCGTCCTGCCAGCCCCTGGCAACCACCATTCCACTCTGATTCTACAAATTGGACTATTTTATATACCTCACAGAAGTAGAAACATGCAGTAATATATTTCTGTGACTTGTTTTACTTAGCTTAATGTCCCCTGGGTTCATCCATGTAGTCACATATTGTAGAATTTCCTTCATTATTATGTCTGAATCATACTTTGTTCTATCTATATACCACATTTTCTTTAAGCATTTCTCTGACAATTAATATTTAGGTTGTTTCCACATCTATTATAAATAGTTCTGCAATGAACGTGGGAGTGCTAATATCTCTTCAAGATCCCAGTTTTAATTATTTGGATGACTATCCAGAAGTGGGATTGCTGGATCATATGCTAGCTCCATTTGTACTCTTTTGAAGAATTTCCATACTGTTTTCCATAGCAGCTGTACCATCTGCATACCCACAAACAGCATACAAGGGTTTTAATTTCTCCACATCCTCACCAACGTTAGTTGTCTTTTATATATATATATAACAGCCATCCTGACTAGTGTAAAGTGATATCTTATTCTGGTTTTGATTTGAATGTCTCCAGTGATTGGTAACAGTGAGCATTTTTCCATAGAACTGTTGGCTATTTGCATGTCTTCAATGGAGAAATGTCTATTCAAGTTCTTAGTCTATTTTTTAATTGGGTAATTAGGTTTTTTGCTATTAACTTGTAGGAGTTCCTTATATTTTTTAAGATTAACTGTTTATCAGATATATGTTGTATAAATATTTTCTCACATTCCATAGTTTGCCTTTTTACCATATTGACTGTTCCCTTTAGTTGCAGAAGCATTTTAGTTGACGTAGTACCACTTGTTTATTTTTGCTTTCATTGCCTGTGTTTTTGGATATTTTGTCCTATCCGAAAAATAATTGCCAAGGCCAATGCCACAAGGCTTTCCTCATGTTCTAGGAATCTTACAGCTTCAAGTCTAATATTTAAGTCTTTAGGCATTTTAAATTGATTTTGCAAGTGGATATTCTGTTTTTCCAACACTGAAGAAACTATCTTTTCCCCATTGTGTATTCTTGGAACCCTTACTGAAGATAAGGTGACCATATATGCATAGATTTATTTCTGAGCTCTCTCTTCCATTCCATTGGTCTGTATTTATGTCTTTATGCTAGTACCATAGTGTTTTTATTACTGTAGCTTTGTAATATACTTTGAAATCAGGAGGTGCAACATGTTCAGCTTTGTTTTTCTTTCTGAAAATTGAGTTGGCCATAAGATTATTAGTGAATTTTTTTAGCACAGAACTTGCTAGCCAGAAGGCAGTGAGATGTTAATACTCAAAATAGTGAAATGAAAAAACTGTTAAGAATGCTATGCTTAGCAAAACTCTCCTTCAAAAAGGAAGGAAAAATGAAGACTTTCCTGGACAAACAAAAACAGAGGGACTTAATTACCACTAGAGCCCCTTTATGAGAAATGCTAAAAGTTTTTCAAGTTGAAATGAAAAAATGCTAAGCACGATAGCATAAGAAACTATGAAATTGGTTGATAAATACATAAACAAATACAGAATACTACATTATAATACTATAATGGTGGTGGATAAGTCACTTTTAATTTTAGTATAAAAGCTAAATGACAAAAGTATTAAAAATGACAATAAAAATGCATTAAAAGGTACATGATATGAATACATGTAACCTGTAACAGCAATAATGTTATTGTTGTAAAGTGTGTAGGGTCAAGAGAAGTTAGTTTTTTATAACTGAATTTAAGTTGTTATCAGTTTAGCATAGACTTCTGTGACTATATTTTATATAGACCCCAAGATAACCACATAAAAAACTATCTATAGAAGTTACACAACAGGAAGCAAATATAGAAAACACAAAGAAAGAAACAGAGGAAAAGACTGACGAACTACAAGACTAACAGAAAACAGCAAAATGGTGATAGTAAATCTTACCCTATTCATAATTACTTTAAAGGTAAATGAATTAATCTCCCTAATGAAGAGACATAGAGTGGCTGAATGAATTTAAAAAATAAGACCCTTCACTGGAACCAAAAAAAAAAAAAAAAAAAAGACCCAAACTACATACTATCTACAGAAAACTCACATTTATATTTAACCAAGCACATCCTCACCTGCTAAAGCAAGAGTTTAGGCCCATCTCAAAAGGCCCTTCAAAAGACAAAAATTGTATCTTCTCATATGTTAGTCTATTAGCACAATTCATTATCAGACTTCCACAATGTACTTTTCCAGCTCCCATTTATCCATATCCAGTTCTTATAAAACTGCTTTGAAGACATCTCAATTCTAACGTCTATGTCAAAACAGTAATTGGATGCCTCCAAAGCTGTCAATTTTCTGTGACTCACTGGGTCCTACCATAAAAGGAAATGGCAAAGCTTCCATGAAGTGATATGGGAAAATGTCTATACTATAGACTGGTAGGTTAGAGAAGGAGCTTTCAGAAAAATATTTATGTTGTTCTGTTATAAATACATGCTGTTTTTAAAAATCTTGATTGCAAAAATGTAAGGAAGCAAGAGGTTAGATGTATAGGTATTAAAATTAACAGTGATTATCTCTGGGTGGATTAGATTATATATTTCAAAAAATGTTGGCTTCCCTGTATTTTCTATTTTATCTTTTAAAATAGGAAATGTAAATTATCTTAAATTTAAAATTTTAAACACACATATATATATATAGAATTCCAAATGATCAAAAATTATCATTATTATGCATCTTCCCACCAAAGAAAATTACATTTTTCTCCTTCCTGAGAAGTTCAAAAAAAGAAAATGAAAGATATCAATGACACAATTCATGATGAGTCATCCAACTAGCCCCTAACACCTATTTACAAAAAGTATGAAGGTTAGCTTTAAGTTGTTTGGTAAAGCTCTGAAAGTAGCATCCCAAAGTATGCCCATTTATTCTGTCAAGCTTGCAACTACATTGTTTCATGGAATTAAATATGTAATATTGAACCTTGAACCTCAATTAAAAATATATGTATATAGAGTTTGGATCTATCCATAAAGCTCATAAAACTGAAAATAAAAGAAACTACTTTTTAAAAATCAGCTAAATTCATTTGTCTGGGAAGCTGTTTACCCAATACATGATTTCTGGTCTGGTTCACTCATTTTTCTGTTTTTGGCATCAGTGGAACCCTTTATTGTATACCACATAATTACAACCTTTCCTAGCTAGCCAACACATTATTTGTGCTACAGGAAAATAGATACCTTGGTTTTTGTGTCATAAATATAACAAGGTTTCTTGTTACATTTAAGAGATTTAACCCAAAATTTTCTCTTAGGATTGATATTGTTGCAAATCACTAAGTCTAGGGTTATAAAATTTGGGATATTATCTATCTTTAAAATTTATTTTATGTTTTCCTACTTCTACTTTGATGTTGAAATAAATGTATTTATAAGTACATTCCTTCTTAAAAACAATCTGTCACATGAAAATTAAAATTTGCAAGAGGCCCCTGTAATTCCAGCACTTTGGGAGGCCAAGGCAAGCAGATTAAGACCAGTCTGGGCAACATGGTGTAACTCCATCTCTAAAAAAAAAATTAAAAAATTATCTGGGTGTGGTGGTGCATGTCTGTGGTCCCAGCTTCATGGGAGACTGAAGTGGGAGGATAACTTGAGCCTGGGAGGCAGAGGTTGCAGTGAGCTGAGATGGCACCACTGTACTCCAGCCTGGGTGACACAGTGAGACACTGTCTCAAAAAATATTTTTCTTAATTAAAAAAATAATGCAAAAAGTAAATTTGGGGTAAGGGCTGATTATTCTAATTCAAAAAGTCTGTCTACATATTATAAACTACTTGGCAGAGACTTGGAGGAGGAAGTAGGTCTCGGTAGGTGGTGAATTAGGAAAATGGAAGAAACACCTAAACCTTAAGTGTTAAATGTCTGTAGACAAGTACAAAAGTATCAAAAGTTCTAATGTAAGTGTATGAAAAGGCAATATAATACATATTTCATTTATAAAAAATTAATCTACAGTGCAATTTTAGGAATATATAATATAGAAATCAATATTCATTGATAGTATAAATTTGCCCTTCATTTTATTAAGACATTCAACAACTTGAATGTTTACTATGTTTCAAGGCACTTTGCAAAGTTGTCACTTATGATAAGCATGGAGCTATGGCCTAGTCAGTCTTAAAATGATAAGCCAGGAATGTATTAGCATCATACACAATAAATGTATGAAGCTATTTAAAATTGCTAGTAGCATCAGGCATACCCATGTTTTACGGTTCTTAGGCAAGGCTAACAGTGGGGATGGTGAGGTATGGATGGGCCCAGTTGGGGCTGCTTGGAGCCAGCAGAGTCTACAGTTTCTACATGAGTCATCTTTTATTTAGTCATTATAAATGTCAGGAGAATATCTCCAAATATGTGATCAAGAAAGTAGCATGGAATTTTTACTATGCACATTGAATAGCTCATATGCACTAACTATCCCATATTCAAACGGTCTAGTCTATCTGCAATTTGACAGGGAAAACACACACCAGCTGCAAAGAAAAACTTGATGTATTACCTGAAATCACTAAAATAAGGAATCCAATTCCATTGAGTTTGAAAATAATGAGTTTAAAAATCAAGTGATCATTAAAATAGCAATGTTTATTTTTAAATTGAATGACATTTGTATTTATTGTAAGGTGGTTTTCAATGTAATTAATGAAAAACATTTATTGATAGCTTACAAAGTGCCATTAATGGTTCTAAGTGTCTTATTTAAACTCCTGAGTTGATGCCCAGCCCAACTTTAGAAGCAAGTTCTTCTATCATGACCCCCTTACAAATAAAATCTGAGACACGGAAAGGGGAAGCAACATAACCAAGAACTTACTAGTCCTTGATACTGGTAAGTGTCAAAGCTCAATCACTACATAATGCGGCCTCAATTATTAGTTTCAATATTCTATTTTTCCAATCCACAGATCCTTTAAAGGTTAACTATTTCCTTAAACTTGATTCAAGTTTTCTCTGGACCTTTAACAGACTTTATCTGCCAGTTTTCCAACTGATGAGTTTTTATATATAGGACTTATCTTATGTGTACCTCTCACATAGTTTGAAAAGTTTACTCTTCTAAGCAAGTATAAAAGTAGCTATTTTCAGAACTAATTTGACATGAAATTTTTTCCATCAGCTAGTTTTCTGAGCAGATCATTGGACTCTCAAAGTTGAATAAAAATAGTAGAGCTCAAATCCATTTGGGTAACCTGAAGCTAGAAGTATGCATAATAGAGAATAGTTTAGGTTTTCCTCTTCTTGCACCTCAAAAACATCTGAAAAGATTTAACCTTCTCAAAAAAAAAAAAAAAAATGCTCACCTTTGGGCTGAAACCAAGTAGAAAGAACTTCAGTTTCAAAGGAAGAATTCTTTTTAAAAAGTTCTGAGTGAATTAGACGAGGCAATTGCCTGGAATTTGGTTGCATATGAAGCTATATTTTGTGCCCACACATGCTCTGGTGTTGACTTCCTGCTCAGTCAGCACTGATAGTTATTATTCTATAAAATAAATATTTGCTTCTCAGGGCTATAAATCCTGAAACTACCTTACAATCTTTAATGGACTTCCATTAAAGATTTTAAAGCAAAGAGGAATTTAGGCTCCTTTTTCTTTTGGTGCATGATTTAAGGAGTGGTAGAAAAAAGATATTGGAATATTTACCCACCTTTCAACCAACTCCCATATCTAGTGGCACCTTAATTATATCCTCCATGGAAAGCAATTGATATCTGTTGATAATATATACCATATTTCCTCTGTCTTAAAATCTTACCAGTTTAATAATAGTTGTTGACTGTGGGGAAAGCAGGGAAGAAGAAATACTACCACACTAAATCATTAAATGAACACATTGATTGTGAAGCAGAACTAGATATCAGACACATTGAATTATAAAAAAAAAAAGTATGTCTTAGAATTAAAGAGATTTGAGTTCAGTTGAATTGAATTAAATTGAAATAAGGGCCTCCAAAGAAGAATTAGAACTGGAAGATATGAAGTCCCATTTTTTTCTCTGAAATTATATTAATATTAAAGATGATAGTCATTACTGCCACCGCTTTTTCTAAGAGAATCTACTCCCATCTATGGTCTCTTTTGCATCCCTAATCATGATTGATTGGACAACATGTAGACATTTGACATATCTGGGCCAATCAGATTTTTTCATCCTGTGAATTTGAAATTCTGGTTCAGTTTGCTGGGAAGCTGAGTATCAGAGACATTAAAATCGGGATGAGTGACAAGCTCCTGGCCAAAGTCATCACGTGTCAGTCAAAGTTATGGAAGCCAGGGATAGCCAACATGCAGAGAACACAGATGCAGGCTGTGTGGTTCTTTAAAAGGCAGTAGAACAGTCTCAGGTCCCAGTTTTTCACTTTCACTGCCTTTTCAATTCAGCTATACTTAATTTGCCTCCTTTTGGCAGTTTTAGCCCTAAAATCAACTCTTTTTGTTTTAATAACTTGAGTGGATCTTTAAAAACAATAGGTCTATTCTCCATTCTCAAGTCATTTTTTGCGTTCATGTTTAGCCACAATGTAATGTTCATGCGTAGAGATGATATCTGCTATAATATTACTAGGAAGCTCCAGGCAACCAAATGAAGTTCAATGATTTACTGAAAGTTTTACCAACTGAGCTAATGCCGGATCCTAAACCAGCTTTTCTTCCCCACCTAAGAAAGTGAAATCTGCTCTAAATCTGCATGAAAGCTGCGTTCACTTGAAAATAAGTATTGGCTGTTTCCAAGTTCCATTCCTGAACTTTGTCAGTATATATTTCTTTACAGAAATAATGTTTTTAATGGTAGTTGAATTTCAAGATTAGGCCACAAAAACCTGCTTTACTTATCAAGAATCTGAAGCCCACGTTATTTATTAAGAAAATAGTGTGATACAATACTCTAGCAATGGTAGTTATTAAACAAAATAGCGCATTGCATAAGAACTTGTTTTATGTACTGTGACTGTTTGGTTTGAGGAAGAACAGGTTTTATTGGAAGTTTTATGCTGATTTCTAGAAGCAAATCTAGGTATTTTCAAAGGCTTTTTAAGAGTTTCAGGAAGCCAACTCTTCTCCATGATGCCTAATTATCCCTCAACATTTAACTCCATTAGGAAATAAAAGTTTGAACCAATGTGCCCCAAACTGTTATCAGTGGTAGCCTCTTGCAGGTGAGATTACATGAGACTCTCTTTCTCATTTGTATATTTTTATACTGTTTAAACTTTTTAAGATAGTATGTATTACTTTTATAATCAGAATAAAAGCAATACAAACACAAAAAGCTCTATGGCTTCCTTTTCCTGGATACTGTTGTCTTGCCACAGTCTCCTGTACTTATTACTTACAATGAAAGTCATGTTTGAATTCACAAGTAGAAGGAAGAGTATGCCTTCATAAGCAGGGTTGAACAGAGGGAGAACCAAAGACGATTTGAGGCATGTGAGAGAGTTGTCTGCTGTGGAAATATCCGAGTGGCAGTTTGGCTAGGGTGTTATCACCAGGAAAAGGAAGAAGGTGATAATAGAAAAAGGCCAAGAATGGAACAGAGAAGTTTAACGGGAGTATCCTTTAAAGACAAGCAGCAGAATCAGTGTGTACAAGACTGGGATTATCACAAGAGTAGTATTCAGAACCAGGAAAAATACTATGTAGCCAACAAGATTAACCTTAAATAAAGATGACAGTAGGAAAGAAAGTGGGTAGAAAGACCCTCTTTCCCACCTCCCCACCAATTTGCCCAACCCAATGACTTCACTAAACTTCCTTCAACATAAAAAGTGGCTTTACACTCTGAAAAAATAAATGGAAGAATGCAAACACTATTGAGAGAATATCAGTTAACATAAATTCACATAAATACCAGTAATTAACTAATATTAAAATCTTTCTAAGAATAAATTTTGCTGTCAGAGTGAAATATTGTTAAGTCAATGCTTGCTAAAGGGGAAGAGGTGCTACTACAAGAAAATAATAAAAATAGCTGACGGTTTTTATACCTGTTATTTGACACTAAGAAATGAAAAGACTTTGTGTTAATTATCACATGTAATCTTCTCAACGCGCCTGTATGTGATGAGCAAACTGTATTTTGAGATTCCCAGGGTCACACAGCTAAAATGGCCCCTCTAAATTTAAAGAAGAGAGTCACTGGAGAAGAGACTGCAAGGACATTTTTAGCTGCATTCCAATTTGACCTTAGAATCGATTGTCAGGCTATCATTTAATAGAAAAAACTGTAGAGCAGGGAGGTTAGAAGGGAGAAAAAAAAAAATGAGACAAGACAATTTCTGGACCTTCAGAAGAGAAAAGTGTAATCACTCTGCCTCATCCAGGCCCACCTGAATCCAGTTCTACACTTAAATACTGTCTTAGTCTGTTTAGTGCTACTATAACAGAATCCCACAGACTATGTAATTTATGAAGAAAAGAAATCCATTTCTCATAGTTCTGGAAGCTGGGATGTCTAATATTAACGTGCCAGCACCTGGCGAGGGCCTTCTTGCTACACTATCCCATGGCAGAAGGCAAGAGGGTGAGAGAGGGCAGAATTCACTTTTATAACAAACCCATCCTCCAGATAACCCACTCCTGTGATAATGACATTAATCCATTCATGAAGGCAGAACCCTTATGTCTTAATCATTTATTAGGCCCTGCCTCCCAAAACTGTTGCCTTGGGGATTAAGTTTCTAACACACAAACGTTGGAGGAGGAGTTCAAACCATAGCAAATAACAATGTAGCTCTGACTCATTTCCGTACGTGTAGGAGGAGAACAGAGGGCAACAGGTGTTTTTTTGGTTGTTAAGAAGGCCAGGGCACCCTCTTCACTCAATAGGATAATTAAATTCACTCTCTTATTATGCCTCATAAACATTTAAAGTTGAAAGATGGAAAGAAGAAGGGAGAAAGGGAAGGAAGGAAGTGTGGAAGGAAGGAATGGAAAGAGAAGAGGAGAACAGAGGTGGGAAGGAGAGGGGAGAGGAAGGGAGGGACAGTGAGGAAAGGGAAGGAAAGGGAAGGGGAGTTGGGGAGGTAAGGTAAGGTAAGGGGAGTTGGGGAGGGAAGGGGAGTTAGGGAGGGAAGGGGAGTTGGGGTGGGAAGGAGAGTTGGGGAGGGAAGGGGAGGGAAGGGAAGGGAAGGGAAGGGAAGGGGAGTTGAGGAGGGAAGGGAAGGTCATTGATGAAATGATGAAAGTCATTTTTGAATTCACAAGTAGAAGGAAGAGTGTACTTCCAAAACGTAATATTCAAGGGTATTCATTACAGTGCATTTCATAATGTCTATCAATATGAATTTGGTGAGGTAAATGGTAGTGAATCCAAACAAAGGACTATTAGACTGCCATTATAAGGGAAGGGAACGGGAGGGGAGGGGAGGGAAGAGAAGAGGAGGGGAGGCAAAGAGAGGGGAGGGAAGGGTGGAGGGGAGGGGAGTGGTGGAGGGAAGGGAAGGGAAGGGGAGAGAAGGGGAGAGAAGGGAAGGGAAGGAAAGGGAAGGGAAGAGAAGGGGAGTGGTGGAAGGAAGGGGAGAAGTGGAGAGTAGGGAAGAGGAGTGGGGGAGGGAAGGGAAGGGAAGAAGGAAGTCCAGTCAGGAAAACTAAACTGCACTAATACTGACTGGCTGTCCCGGGCCAGGATCAGTTCCCTCATCCTCCCTTTCTGGGGTTAGTGTTATCAAGGAGCACACTTCAAAGGGCACTACTCTGTCCTCATCACTTTTGGTCCTTCTAATTCCAACGGATCCTGTTAATTGGGACTCCCAACCCTCTGTAATTTGTAAATCATTCCTGGGAAACAATGAACATATAGATATGCTCTGAATATACTCACAGGCCTACCACATCCTGAATACCTGTGATGGGGACAAGTCACCCACCACCTCAGGCCCAACTCCTCATTAGTAGAATGAAGACTTTGAGTCCAGTCATCTCTCATGTCCTTTTTCAAATTAAGAAAAAGAATAAATGAGAAGACAATAGAAACTATGAAGGTAAATAGTATAAGTAATCACTATTTACTTCCAGACATTTCCTATGACAAGACAGCATTTCCCCCTTCTCTCTCACACACACTTCAAATTGAAGACACTATAGATTTGAATATGCATCAATTCTTTATGTACCACTAGTAAATTTAAAAAATGCTACAACTAACCATGACACACCATTGATTATAAAACTCATTCGCATTCCAGTTTCAGAGATGTTAAATTGCAAAACATAGGTCCTAGAATCAATGAAATACAGTGTGTGTGCGTGTGTGTGTGTGTGTGTGTGTGAGAGAGAGAGAGAGTGTGAGTGTTGGGTTGGTGGAGAACTCTCACTTCTTACTTTCAATACTACTATTGGCTTTGTTATAACACACTATTAGTACTTATTGTATAGTGCAAAGTTCATTTTCATTTCTATTACATAGTATCCCTTACCCCATTCACCATCATTGTGACTTTTCTAGTTCCCATGTCTCTTTGAAAATAGTCCAGTCCGATATTTCCTCCTCTTAGGTTTTGTTAAATAATTGGACACTTTACAAAAGAAGACATACATGAGGCCAACAAACATATGAAAAAATGCTCATCATCGCTGATCATTAGAGAAATGCAAATCAAAACTACATTGAGATACCATCTCACGCCGGTTAGAATGGTGATCATTAAAAAATCTGGAGACAACAGATGCTGGAGAGGATGTGGAGAAATAGGAACACTCTTACACTGTTGGTGGGAGTGTAAATTCGTTCAACCATTGTGGAAGACAGTGTGGCGATTCCTCAAGGACCTAGAAATAGAAATTCCATTTGACCTAGCAATCCCATTACTGGGTATATATCCAAAGGATTATAAATCGTTCTACTATAAAGACACATGCACATGAATGTTCATAGCAGCACAGTTTACAATAGCAAAGACCTGGAACCAACCCAAATGCCCATCGATGATAGACTGGACAGAGAAAATGTGGCACATGTACACCATGGAATATTATGCAGCCACCAAGAACGATGAGTTCGCGTCCTTTGTAGGGACATGGATGAACCTGGAAGCCATCATTCTCAGCAAACTGACACAGGAACACAAAATCAAACACCGCATGTTCTCACTCATAGGCGGGTGTTGAACAATGGGAACATATGGACACAGGGAGGGGAGCACTACACACTGGTGTCTGTTGGGGGGAAATAGGGGAGGGACAGCAGGGGGTGGGAGGTTGGGGAGGGATAGCATGGGGAGAAATGCCACATATAGGTGAAGGGGAGGAAGGCAGCAAATCACACTGCCACGTGTGCACCTATGCAACAATCTTGCATGTTCTTCATATGTACCCCAAAACCTAAAATGCAATAAAAAAAAATAATAATAATTGGAATAAAATTTATGAGCTAATTTCAGTTAGAGTTTTTATGGTGGGAAATAGCTTGTGTATAACTTTTTCAGATGTCAAATTGCATCTTAATGTAGCCTCCTTACAAAGGAAACCAATGTGCATTTATTGAGGAGTAAAGAGGGAGGTATATGGAATGGAAGAGTTTTGTTCCCCTGAAATCATACTGCTTTGATCACTGTTTATTGCCTCAAATATGTAACTCTGGGTGGCCCAGCTGCCTTCTTACCACAAGGCTACTGAAAGTCTGAGGAGAAACTTCACTTTCTTTTGTCTCCGGCAGGGATGCCAAGACGAAGTCTCAAAAATATAGTACAGCTAAGTAGCTAACATGACCATCACAGATGCTCTATGGGATTTCCCTCCTCCTCTTCCCCCTCTGTCTCCTCTCCATCATCATCATCATCATCAATCACCACCACCACCATCATCATCTCTTTTTTCCCTCTTTGACTTCCCTGCTAAAAACCCTCAGATTCAAAGTAATTCCCTTTCTTTAGGGAGTGTATAGGAACCCAATACCTATAATTTGAATACTAGTCTTATTTCAAGTTGTATCTTTATTTTGAATCTTTATTTTTATTGATACATAATATTTGTATCTATTTATGGGATACATGCGACATTTTATTACATGCATAGAATGTGTGATAATCAAGTCAGGGTATTTAGAGTATCCACCACCTTGAGTATGTATCATTTCTCTGTGTTAGGAACATTTCAATTCCTCTTCTAGCTATTTTGAAATATACTGTGCATTGTTGTTAACTATAGTTGCCCTACTCTGCTAATGCACATTAGAACTCATTCCTTCTATCTAACTGTATGTTTGTAACCATTATCCAAACACTCTTCATCACCTCCCCTCCACCCCCACACCTTTTTCAGCCTCTGATATCTATCATTCTATTGTACTCTCTACCTCCATGAGATCAACTTTTTTAGCTTTACATGTGAGGGAGAGCATGTGCTATTTGCCTTTCTGTGCCTGCCGTAGTTCACTTAACATAATGACCTCCAGTTCCATCCATGTTGCTGCAAATTACATGAATTCTTTACATTTTATTTTCTTTTTGTTTGTTTGGTTTTTTGTTTTATTTTGTTTTATTTTTATTGTTTTGGAGACAGGATCTCACTCTGTTGCCTAAGCTGGAGTGCAGTGGTGCAATCATGGTTCACTAACTTCAACCTCCTTTGCTCAAGGTGTCCTCCTGCCTCAGCTTCCAAAGCTTCTGGAACACAGGTGCATGCCATTGTGACTGGCTAATTTTCTTTTTTGTGGGGGTGGTGAGGGGATAGGATCTTGCTGTGTTGCTCAGGCTGGTCTTGAACTCCCGGCCTCAAAAGATCCTCTTGCCTTGGCTACCCAAATGGCAGTGACTACAGGTGTGAGCCGCCATGCCTGGCTGATTTTATTCTTTTTTTTATGGCCAAATATATTATTTTATTGTAATAGATGTAATTTGGAAAGGCATTTGGCCTTTTCTATAAATAAGAATGGCTTCAATTAATTACCCCTTTGCAGCCTTTTCGCACTTTTCTTCATTTAGAAAGTGCTTACACTGGTGTCCAACACACTTCTAATGGGAACAAAATTTGGTAAGATGTGTCTGGTAGGCAATGTGTCAATTACATTAAAAATCTTAATATTATGCATGAGCTTTAAACCTAGAAATTTCACTTCCAATAACTTATTTTCAGAAAAAAATTTGAGATAAGTACAAAGTGTTTGAGATAAGTTTGAGATAAGTACAAAATGTTCAAGGGTATTCATTACTGTGCATTTCATAATGTCCATCAACACGAATTTGGTTAGGTAAATAGTAGTGAATCCAAACAAAGGACTATTAGATTGCTATTATATGTCATATTGTTCAAGAATATTATTGACATGAGGATGTTCATAATAAATTACTACTCCCAAAACCAGGCTGCAAAATAAAATGCCCACTATTATACCATTCTCTCATGGCATAAGGATTAAAATGTTTGGAATCAAAAACATGTTGGTTCAAACCTGGGCTCCAACACCCAGTTCTATCATTTGCTCCTCATACAAATGTAGGAATGTTATTCAGCCTCACAGAGTCCCAGTTTCTTCACTTGTAATTTAGAAATAATTATAGCCATCTCTTAGGGTTTTTGTCAAGATAAATTTAAATAATACATGCAAAGCACCTGCCTCTCCACACACACAAAAAAGTGTTCCATAAATGCTTCTCTACCTCAGGCTTGTGTGTCAGTTGGAGTTTTTTGATTACAAGCAACAGACAAATTTGGCCAACTTAAACAAAGGGGAATTTATTAAAAACAATGCACAGAAGTTGGAGAACTAGGCTTGGAAATAGGCAGAAACCAACTGAGCTTCAGGGATGGGAAAGCAGGAATGACAGGACTAGTCTTGCAGTGGGAACAATCTGGTAGGGATATTCCTGTCAAGATAAAAGGATGCCAATCTCTTCACTCACCCAATTTCATATGCTCAAAAGTCAAAGTCTCAGCAGCAAGCTTTCAAGAGACTGCCCACCTTTGGCTACAGGAGGCCCAAGCAGCTGGATTTTCCATCTCAATAAAATTATATGCAGTGGTGTGGTGAGCTAACTCCCCAAAGGAAATTGGGGCTCTGTTGTGAAGGATGGCAGAAGCTGCCGACAAAAGTTCTTATAACACAAAAGCACGAGGTAATTTTGAAATGAGAAAAAGTATACAACAAATATTTATTTAAAATATAATCACATATATGATCACAAATACATGATCATCACAAAAGCCCTACAGGAAAATCAGGACAGAAATTTTCTTGATTTTACAAAGAGAAACTGAGGCTCAGGGTTGATAAATGACTACCCAAGAACTCTACACTGAATCTGGGGCAGAACTGGGAAAGACAGTCCTGACCCCCAGTCTCAGGCTCTTCCCCAGGTACCCCCTGGGAAATTGTCAAACATCTTTCAGCTTCCCTGCTTCCCAACCCTAAACTTCAAAGGATGCAGATTGCTGTTGGTATTTCCCTTTCTTATAACTCGCTGGTCCCTCCTGCTGCTTGGAGTTCAGGCCCTGCCAGAGGGCCCTGAGCTGGAGGTTCTGCTGGAAGCATTACAGTCAGCTAGGCTGACAGTGGCTGGGAGACTTGGCAGACTTTCTCCTTCACATTTGTCTGGGGGGAGGACGTAGAGATGAGAAACCACTGGAGAAAGGATGGAGGCTGGAGGAAGGGAAGAAGGCAGGGGCCAACCTGAAGAGGAAGTGGTATAAAGAGCAGGTAGTGGGTAAACAAAGAGAAAGATTTTTTAAAAAGACCAAAAAAAACCCCAAAGAATTAGAAATATTGTTAAATCAGCCAGGAAGTGGCCAGTGACCAAGATCTCCTGCACTTGGCTTCAGAGAAAAATGTTTTAAAGCTTCACAAAACTGTCATCCCTCTCTGTGGAATAAATCACCTCTCATGATTTACCATATTTGATGTCCAAGTCACTGAGGGTTGTTTTCTGCTTTTTCTTTCTCCTTAAAGCATTGAAAGAACCCACCAGATAGCCCAAATGTATTGCAAATTCCTGGGCTCCATGAGTAAAAATGATGCCTGAATAATTCTAGACAGATTCTATTTAGGAGCCATCTAATATATGCCTAATTCATGCCTTTTTCAGTTAGAGAAACTGAGGCGCAGAATTACAATATGTCTGTGACTACTTATTTAGTCGAAAAATTTAAAAATATGATTTTATAAACCAGGAGTTGACAAACTTTTCTATAAAGAGCCGTCTAGTCCATAGTTTTGAACTTCAGGGCCATATGGTCTATTACAACTACTCAACTCTGCCATTGTAGAGCAAAAGCAGCCAGAGATAATATGCAGACAAATGGGTGTGGCTGTGTGCCCGTAAAACAAAAAGGGGCATGGGCCAGATTTGTAGTTTTCTGTGGTTTGTCAAGACCTGATCTAGACCCAGTTGTTTATTAAATACCATGTGAACATCCCAGAAGAACATAAGAGCAAATGGTAGGCATCAATTTAAATTTCCATAGGAATGATAATAGTAATAACTACTATCTATGAAGCCCTTCCTATGTGGTTTCCCTCATTTAATTGCTCTACTGGTCCTATGAAGAGGATGCTATGGTGCTTGCCATATTTTTAGATAAGGAGACCAAAATACCTACAGGTTAAATAACCTGCCAATGGGTGGCTATACAGCTAGAAGGTGGTAGTGGCAGGATTTGGACGCTTGATCCATCTGACATCAGGACTCAAGTGCTTAACAATTATACCAGTTGAGAAAATGTAACTAGTAAGAAAGAAAAATAAAAAGTTACGTGAAGTTTATCACAAAGCATTGACTCGTTCATGTTATTACAAAGGAAGCTTTTGAAGTTTTAGGTAATGCATTTGTATCAGCCACTTGAATGAAGCATGAATGTGCACTTTCCCCCGCATCCTCCCAGTTTCCTTGGAATGTTCTTTTTGTTACCTCTTTCTGGTGTCTGTTAGGCTTTCTCCAGCACACACACTAAGATTTAAGGAAGGATTTTATCTCAAGCCCACCCACCTCAGACACTGAGAAGTGAAAGGCCTTTAACACTAAGAGGAATTCAAGCCTGAAGGGGAGAAGAGGACAGCTCTTGATGATTATCCTAAATTTTTGAAGCCAAACCAGGGAGAACTTGAGGAAATGACTCACTGAACCCAGGAGAAAGAAAAACAGCCGAGAGATGGCAGGAGAAAATGAGGATAATATAGCCTTACTGTTAAAGTGAGGGTTAGAAGTCCACAGGGACCCAGAAAGGAAACACTGAAATGGTTGAGTTACATTCCTGAAACTAGCATGCAATATTGTTTTATCAGGCTTACGGCTGTTTTGACCAAGAATGAGGCAGGAACAGATTTCTTCTTAACAGAAACAGCATCTCATGTTCTTTTCTGTCCCCAAAGTGTCTCCTCTGCTAGAGCCCTAAGAGGAAACCACAGCCATCTCTGTCTCTTCTATTCTTGAGTCACAAAACTGGCTGTTCCTGACACAGATGCTGAGCTTAGTGTGACAAATAGATGTAATACATCACAGCCATTAAAATCTCCTAACATCTGTACTGAACCTGTGAAAGAACTTTGAGCCATCAACTTTCCAGCTAAAAAGAGACTTGATTAGAAAAGTCGGGAAATGTTTTCAAGCACGAATACAGTTGGCCATCACTTTTTAGGTCACTAGAAACAGAGACAAAGAGGTAAGTGACTTTTCTTGGTCTTTTTCAATCCATCTAACATATTATGACTACATTAACCTTCTTTTTTTTTTTTTTTTTTTTTTTTTTTTTTTTTTTTTTTTTTGAGACGGAGTTTCGCTCTTGATACCCAGGCTGGAGTTTAATGGCGCGATCTCGGCTCACCGCAATCTCCGCCTCCTGGGTTCAGGCAATTCTCCTGCCTCAGCCTCCTGAGTAGCTGGGATTACAGGCACGCGCCACCATGCCCAGCTAATTTTTTGTATTAGTAGAGACGGGGTTTCACCATGTTGACCAGGATGGTCTCGATCTCTTGACCTCGTGATCCACCCGCCTCGGCCTCCCAAAGTGCTGGGATTACAGGCTTGAGCCACCGCGCCCGGCCTACATTAACCTTCTTAATGCAACGTTCTGGTAATGTTACTCCTGAACTCACAAACATTCAAAGTTAACACACAGTATTTGTAAAGCTGCTGTGAAAATAGGTATTTTTATGTATTGCTGGTAGAAATATACATTGGTATAATCTCTAAGGAGAGAATTTTGGTGATGCCTACTTTATTAGTCAGAGTTCTCTAGAGGAATAGAACTAATAGGATGCATATATATATATATGTTTATATATATATTAAACTCATATATATGTGAGTTTATTATTAACTTACGTGATGACAAGGTCCCACAATAGGCTGCCTGCAAGCTTGCAGAGCAAGGAGACCCAGTCTGAGTCTGAAAACTGAAGAACTTGGAGTTCAATGTTCCAGGAATGGAAGCATCCAGCACGGGAGAAAGATGTAGGCTGGGAGGCTAGGCCAGTCTCACTTTTCACATTTTTCTGCCTGCTTTATATTCGCTGGTAACTGATCAGATGGTGCCCACCAGATTAAGGGTGGGTCTTCCTTTCCCAGTCCACTGACTCAAATGTTAATCTCCTTTCACAACACCCTCACAGACACACCCAGGATCAATTGTTCATATCCTTCAATCCAATCAAGTTGGCACTCAATATTAACTATCACACCTACAAAAATTACAAATGCATATACTTTTTGACCTAGGAATTTTTTCTATAGCCGTACTTGCATTTGTATGAAATAAAGCATATTTAAGATTTTCTGTTGCCATGTTATTAGTACTAATACCAGAGTATACATGCTACTGCTCCTGGGTAGAATGTAGTAGGTCAAAGCAGGTCAAAGGTCTTGCTGCAGCAACTAATAACAAACAGATGCATTGAAAGAAACATGTTAAAGTCATGAAAGAGCTATAGAGGACCACATGATGTATGAGTACAGAAAAAGGCTGTAATCCCAGCACATGGGGAGGCCAAGATGTATGGATCACTAGAGGCCAGGAGCTAAAGACCAGTCATGGCCAAACTGCATCTCTACTAAAAATACAAAGATTAGCCACCTGTTTCCCCAGTCACTCAGGTAGCTAAGGCATGAAAATCGCTTGGACACTGCCGGCAGAGGTTACAGTGAGCCAAGATCGTACCACTGCACTCCAGCCTGGGCAACAGAGCAAGGCTCTGTCTCAAAAAGACTGAAAAAGGAAAAATTTTCTTAGATCTGAGAAGAAATAGACACTCTAGGCTCTCAATCAAAAGCTTGGAAAGACTATATCTGAAGAGCAGGGATAAACCAGGGGTGGACAGAATCTTCTAAAATTGTAAATGCAGCCCTACTTCAACTCAGACTTCAATTGAATTGAGGTAATCAGCTCCTGGTCCTAACAAACAAACAAACAAACAAACAAACAAAAAGATACCTCTCTGGTGGAAGACATCATCAGAAGTCTACAGTTATTTTATACACAATGCCCAGTATGCAATCAAAAGGTACCGTACATTAAAACAATCAGGATAGATAACAATAATAAAAAATATGTAAGCCCACAGAGAACTCAAATAATGAAGTTATAAGAAAATACAATAAAATAACCATGGTTTGTTTAAAAAAATGTTTAAAAAGGCTTGTTAAAAAACTGAAAATTATATTTTAACAGATAGTTGGCCTCTACAAAATTTTTAAATGGATATTTTAGAAGTGAAAAGTATAATGTCTGGATTTAAGAACTAATTAGGTGGGTTTAAAAGCAAACTGGACATAGATGATAGGATTTGTGAATTTGAAGACAGATCAATAGAAACTATTCAAATGGAACCACAGAGGAAAACCAAACTGGAAAGAAAGAGTCTGTCAAGATGTGGCACATACTCACACAGTTTAATATAGTATAAGAGTCTCAAAGGAGAGAAAGGAGAGAGAATGGAGCAGAAGCAATATTTGAAAACATACAACTGTGAAATTTCTAATAATAGTGGAAGATACAAACCCACGAATTCCAGAAGCTCAAGAGTCCCTAAGCGGAATAAGTACAACACCAACAATAACAACAACAAACCCACCATACCTGGACACATTGTACAAATTGTTGAAAAAGAATGACAAGTTCTAAAACAACCAGAGAAGGAAAAAAGCCCATGTCTTCAGGAGAACGACAATAAGACTGACAACTAACTTAAAAAAAAACAAAAACAAACAAAAAAACTATGTGTGACAGCCACGGAATTGTACCCCTCAAATCTCCCTTTAAGAGATTGTGCTGTGGGGAGCTCATCTTATTGACAGCTGCTGAACTGTTGGATCCACTATAACTTTCACGTCAAATCCAGTCAATAAATTAGCACGATGGAGATATGAAAATCAGGCTATAATGGTAGATGCAGAATTTCTTTAACAGGGAATTTTGGCTCAGGAGATCTCTGTTGACCTGGCCATGAATTTATCAGACTCGTCAATAGGCTGAGGTTCTTCTGGCCTAATCCTTCCTCACCTGTCTTCCTTCACAGGTGCTGTATGTGTCTTGGTGTCTGAAGGTTCTCCCTGCCTACTCCTGTCCTTCTTCTTTTACCCTTTACAGGCATTTCCCCCTAATAAATTTCTTATATTTTAAATCCCATCTTGGTGTCTGCTTCTCATGGAACCCAAAATGACACACTGTGGAAATCAGGAAACAGTGTCATGATATTTTTAAAATGAAAAAACAAAAAGGCAAATAAGACCTCTCAACCTAGAATTATATACCAGTAAGAATATTTCCTTCAAATTAAAATAGAATTTGTTGCTACCAGCACAGCATTGAAGTAAGTAATAAAGGGAGTTCTACCAGCAGAAGGGAAATTTTCTGAGCTAGAAACACAAAAATTGAAAGGAAATGAAAACACTGAAAATGATATAAATCTGTGAATAAATGTAAAAGAATACTAAATATTTAAAGCAACAAGTCACAGTGGCTCATGCCTGTAATCCCAGAACTTTGGGAGGCTGACAAGGGAGGTTTGTTTGAGCCCAGGGCTTGATTCCAGCCTAAGCAACATGGTGAATCCCTGTCTCTATGAAAAATACTAAAAAATTAGCCAGGTGTGGTGGTGTGTACCTGTAGTCCCAGCTACTTGAGAGGCTGAGGTGGGAGGATTGATTGAGCACAGGAGGTCAAGGCTGCAATAAGCTGTAATCGAGCCACTGCACTCCAGCCTGGGCAACACAGCAAGACTCTGTCTCAAAAATACAAATAAATGAATAAAGCAACAACAACAGCATCTTTTGGAACTAAAAACATATAGTGTAAAATATGTGACAACATTAGAACAAAAGGTAGGAAAAAGGAACAAATGATGTCAAGTTATAAGTTTCTTACATTCTTTAGGAAGTACACTGTTAAGGTAGACTAACTGGTTCAGGATGCATGTTGAAATCTCCAGGGCAATAGTTCTCAACTGGAGCAATTTCACTTAAGAGGCATAGGAAGAAAGGAAGAAAGAAAGAAAAAAGAGAGAGAAAGAAAGAAAAAGAAAAGGAAAAAGAAAGAAAGGAGGGAGGGAGGGAGGGGGAAAATAAGCAAGAAAGCAAGAAAAGAAAGAGAGGAAGGAAAGAAGGAAGGAAGGAAGAAAAGGGAAAGGGAAAGAAAGAGGAAGGTAGGGAAGAAGAAAGGAAAGAGGGACACATGTTTGGCAATATCTGAAGACATTTTTGGTTGTCACAATTATGGGTTGGGGGAGACGTCAAAGTTATTCTGCATTGAAACACTAACTAAAAGACGGATATTGTCAGAGTGGATTGAAGAACATGACCAAACTATATGCTGTCTCCAAGAAACTTACTTCAAGCATAATGCTATAGGTAGGTTAAAAATAAAGGATGGAAAAAGATATTCTAAGTAAATCTTCATCAAAAGAAAGCTAGAGTGACTGTATTAATATCAGAGAAAGATAAATGAAGAGCAAAATAATTTACCAAGGATAAAGAGGGACATTATATAATGATAAAAGGGTCATTTCACTAAGAAGATATAACAAGTCCTAAATATGTGTGTTCCTTACAATAGAACTTCAAGATGCATGAAACCAAAAGTAGAAACAGACAAATCCCTCATCATAATTAAAGGCTTCAACTCTCCTCTCTCAGGAATTGATAGAACTAATAAAAAATCAGCAAGGATATTAACAAACCATAAAACACTATCAACTGACTGGATCTAATTGAAATTTTTAGAACATTCCAGGACCAATAGCAGAATATACATTTTTTTCAAGTGCACATGGAATATTCACCAAGATAGACAGTATCCTGAGTTCTAAAATAAAGTTTAACACATTTAAAAGAATTGATATTATACAAGGTATGTTCTGTGACTATGCTAGAATTAAACTAGAAATCAATAATAGAAAGATATCAGGAAATCTCTGAATACTTGACAACACACTTCTAAATAATCCATGCATTAAAGAAGTCTCAAGAGAAATTGGAAAATATTTTGAACAAAATGAAAGGAAAACATATGAAAATTTGTCAGATGATGAAGTAGTGCTTAGAGGGAAATTTATAGCATCACATGCTAACAGAAAGAACCTTGAGAAATTCAAAAAAGGAGAGCAAAATAAACCCAATGCAAGCAGAAAGGAGAACAAAACATAAATCAATAAAATTGAAAACAGAAAGAGAGAAAGTAAATACAACCAAAATCCTGTTCTGTTAAAAATTAATAAAATTAACATTGTATCAAAATTGACAAAGAAAGAAGACATACACTACTGATATTAGGAGTTAAAGAGAAAATATCACCTAGACCCCTACCGACATTTAAAAAAATAAAGAAATTATATGAGCAACTCCACACACAAAAATTTGACAACTTAAAAAGAAAAAAATGGACAAATGCCTTGAAAACCAAAAATGCCAAAATTCACCCATGACAAAATAGATCATCTGATTAATAGAATAATAAAAAAATTAAATAAATTGAATTTATAGTTTAAAAGCTTCCGGAAATAATTGATCCGGCATTTCTGTTTGTCTACATTGGTAAGATTTCAGGTTATCTTAGCTCATATATTACCAGCAGTGAAACTCTAAGTTGTTTTGTTTTGTTTTTTAAGCCAACTTGAGTTGAGTTTTCTGTTATGGAAGAAAGAGAAAATAGTGTTATCTCCGGAAGCACATAAGAATTTCTAATATTAACCAATCTGTACCCTTCAGAGGACATTTTGATGTTTCAGAATTCTAAAACATCATAGGTTTCTGGAGCTCAAAATAATATTATAGTTGTTGAGTGTCCAAATACAATACTGAAGTGACTGAGAGAAGTAATTGTAGGAAGACTGGCAGCAGTAGTAGCCCCAGTAGTAGCAGAGTAATAGTACTTGTGGCTAAGAGAGATTAAGTACTTCTCTGTGGCACTCTTCAAAGAACTGAGTATATGAAATATCATTGTACAGTTTTATACATGAGTAAATGGAAATACAGACATTAAGACAAATAATAAAAACACAGATAAGGTATCAAGTAGAATTTTCTGGAGGACAGTTTTCCTCCCAGCCTATGGCCTGGTTGTGTTCCTCTTGCTCTGGAGAAGAATGGATTTAAAAGAACTGTCATTTTTCCCCACCCATAGGAAAATAACTGAAAGAGCACACATTTAGTCTCTCAGGGAGTACTCCCAAGCATGAGAAAAACCAAGTTATGGCAGAATCAAAATCCTGCTAATTCTAAAAGTGAACTTTGTTCTCCAGCCTAGACCTGCCCTTTTTATAAATCAGCCCATAAATTCACCATTTGTATATGCTTACACACACACACACACACACACACACACACACACTGCTAGCAGTGAATGGATGCAGAGTGTCTAGGGGAGAGAGTTCCCAGTTTAACAGAAGGGCTGCATCAATGAGATGGTCAGTTTTTGAGCTGATACAACAATGCTCTTCAAGAAGAACATGCACATTCACCTTATTATATGGAAAAAGTAACATAAAATTATAACATAAAACATATATTGAACTTATTGAAAACACTTATTGAAACAGGACCTTGAAAGTACTGCTATGCAGTGTTTCACTGTAGGCTCACAAACTTTTGCTTATTTCAAGAATCTACTGCCATTAATCTCCTCAAAATTGATAGAAAAAAAGTATATACAAGTGAACTGAAAAACAAACAGATGAGCACCACATATTTCTACACTTTCTCCATTCTAGTGAGGCAATGGTCCAAGAAACCACATTCCTGCCCTTACAAATCAACTGCCAACATGAATGTGATTCTTCAGCTATGAGAAAATGTCTTCTTAAGGGTACAGGTTGGTTAATATTGGAAATTCTGTGTACTTTGGGAGATAACAGTATTTGCTCCGATAAAGACTAGTACTTTTTTCTTCCTTTTTATCTGGACATGTCAAGAATCAGTCATTCCATTTTGCATTTTTCCTTTTTCTTCCTCTCACCCTTGCCCCCTTTGGGATTAATGCCAGTAACATGTTTTCCTGATAGAGTGGTGAATACAATCCAGTATTGACATTCCCTGTGTTAAACAAAATTTTGAGACTTGAAAAATTTCACATTTAGGAATAATAAATAAAAGTTTCAACGTGGAGCAGCTACAAAGCAAGAGTCTACTAAACGTACCAATGCAAGTGTACAGCTTAATGACTTTTAAGTCTCTTCGTGTAAATAAATTCCCTAGTGTTAGTGTTTATACTTCAAATGAAAAGAAGAAGGGTGGTTAGAAAGAAAGAGCCAGTGAGAGGGAAAAATGGAAGGAAGGAAGAGAGGGAGGGAGGGAGGGAGGGAGGCAAGTGAAGGAGGAAGGGAGAAATCCAAGTGGGGATTCAAGGCACTTGAGGGAGTAAGCCAACTTTGAATGGCAAAAAAGAAACTACAGCTAACTCTGGAATTTCCAGCTACCTATTGGTTACTGTTTGGAGAGAATTATTGACAGATGGACGTTTACTCTCAGCATAAAAACTCCTATTTTATAAGTTTCATATGCTTTATGCTTTATGCTTGGGATACAGATGGTTATCAGTAAATTTCTAGTAAATAAATGAGTGAGTAAATGTACAAATTTCTTTTTTTATGTTCATAAAACTGAAGCCTACAGATGTTTAGTGAGTTGCCCAAAGTCATATAGAAATTCTTAGGAGCTTAAAGTATTCTGGATAGAAAATTTAAGAAAGATCAGACCTAAGAGAACTAGATTCTGTTTCTGGGTTTGTCATTTCACTTCTCAAGACCTCTACCTTGCTGAAGGCAGAGGCTCATCTATGTTGTTTTCTTTTGTACCTTCAATTCTTAACACAGTGCTTGGCACATACTAGATGGTCAATAAATATTTAAATACTTACCATTTTCTCATCTCTAACATTTAGTTCCCCTGTATGAAAACTGAGGAGGTTGGCCACAAGGCTTTCTGAGTGCGTCTTGCAATTCTACCCCTCTGTGGGTAGAATTCTTTCTAACTTCCACTGCTGGCAGTCATTTCTTATACCCCACTTTCTAACTTCCACTGCTCCAGTTGCATGGGAAGACAAATACAGGTGGGTGAGGTTCCAACATCCTTTCTCCAGTGTTATATCATCATCCCTCTGAGCTCTTATTTCCACAAGAAAAACCACAAAAACACAATCTTAATGGAAAACAGTGAATCAATCAATTACTTCATTGTCTATTTTGTAAAATTAGTTCCAGAATCACCACAGACCTCCCAATCTCCCAACCTCAGCAGCCAAAGATTCCCCAAACTTTCACATTAGGTGTTCCAGCCACACTTCCCTAGAGGGATACTCAAGCCCCTGTGACATTCCTTCTCCTTGTCTTCTGTGGGAGCAGAAGGGAACTCAATAGCAATAAGCAGCCTGGGAAAAAAAGAGCAGCCACACTGCTCCATTTATTATAGAATGGTGTCTTGTGAGAAACTTAACTCTCCCATACTCCTAATGTAAGCCCTTCTCCCTCCTTTCGTGACAATTTCCTAGACAGAAAAATAGTGGCAAACCCTGTACCACAAGCAGGACAATCTGTGCAACTGTCATCATAGCCTTCCTATGGTTCAAAGAGGGGAAAAAACTCACTCACCCAGAAGACATGTTTCTCCTCTTTTGACAACTCCCTTCCTGAGGAGGAACCACCCTGGCAGTGGCTATTCCTCTGTGACTGTGGAGTAATGTGGAGTATTCTGAGGAGGGCCCTGGTCAGGAGTTCAAGAATCCAACTTACCTCTGACAGATTATGTGACTTTGGGAAACTCACTCTCCTCTAAGCTTCAGATTCCTCCATTTTTAAAATGTATTTTCCCTTTTAAATGATTATAAGATTCCTTTTTAAAAACACTTGTCTTATTTCATAAATAATACACAATCACTGTTGACATTTTTAAAAATATGGATACATTAAAAGAAAAAATAACAATCATTCACAATCTTACCACCCAGTGATTGTCACTGTTAGCATTTTTGTGTATTCCTTTTGGTGAGATTGCTTGGGATTTTTGCATCGCCAAATATAAATCTCCCAATGAGAGTTGCTTCTTCAAAGTCTTTCCAAGCCTTGCACTTGTACCAACAATGCTATCCATAAATTAGGAAGTTGGCAACTGCCCTTCAGTAACTCACTCTCTAAAGACTGTGACTCTGTCTTTGGAACATCCTCGGTAATAATAAGCCATCTGAGGGTGGTAGTGATTATTGGAAGTGTCATTTGAAGACAAATTTACATGATTAGAAGAATGATCAAGCTGGGTACCTCCATTTGTTTTTCTTTATTTTAAAGGCATTCCTATAAAGTTTAAAGGCTTTTTCATGTTTCTCTGCTGTTTTCAAATTTTTTGATGCTTAAGTTTACAGAAGGAGAAGAATAAATTTCATTATTTTGGAGCAACATTTGTCAGAGTGCGTTCTATAGCAAAGCAGATACTGGAAATGCCCTCCAGAAAGAGAGTTCTGTGATAAAAGGAATTTGGAATAAGCTACGTACTCCATCTAGTTCTTTAAAGATTCACAAAGAATGCTGAATATATCAAAAGCTCTGAGATTTCTCTGCAAATTAAGCCATTTAACTTTAATTAACTGTGACTTCTAAACTTATTTCAGTTTAAGACACTTACTTGAGAGTGACACATCAGTTTGCCCATCAATCAGTCAGGGCAGCCAGGATATTTTAGAGGACAAGCATGTAGTCTGACTCTATTCCTATGGGTATAAAGATTAACCTCTCTGAAATTCCAGCTCCTCTACTGTAAAATAAGAATTTAAATTTTACCTATATCACAGGGCCACTCTAAAGACTAAATGAAATAAAACATATAAAGCACTTACCAGTGACTGGAACATATCAAGTGCCCAAATAAATGGGAGTTCTTGTTATTTAGTAGTTGGAGTAGATGACACGATGAGAAGAGGATAAGGATGGATAGATTTTATGGATGACAAAAGGGGTAATAAGGGCATTGATCCTTCTTCACTGAGATAACAAGTTGTTTTTATCTTCCTGAAGGTGATAAGGCCCATGTTTATTCCTCTTATTTCCTTTCTCTTTGTAATAACATCCTATGCCTGGACACAGGACATCCATTTTTGGCACCAAGGCAATCTACATTCCAGATAAACCCTCTCAGAACACAACATACACAATTTTGTATAGAGACATGAGAAAGATGGCGGACAGGAGATAGAGCTAATGTGCAGCTTCCACTTGGATGGACAGGACAGCACGGGAAGACTCACACTGGGGATTTTTGCTCCAAGAACCACTGCAGGAAAATGTACCAGGAAAATCAAAAGAATTCACAGATCCTATGAAAGAAATGTCATGCCGCTGCAAATTTTACAAGACAGGCAAAAAACTGAGAGTTCCCAAAGTGTGAGGGGGGAAATTCTGCCTCCAAACATACATCTCCACTGGAACCTGAGCTGAAATGGATTTAGGGAGCCATGCTGTATTAGTATGTTCTCATGCTACTAATAAAGACATACCTGAGAGTGGGTAATTTACAAAGGAAAGGAAGTTTAACAGACTTACAGTTCCACATGGCTGGGAAGGCCTCACCATCATGGTAGAAGGCAAAGGAGGAGCAAAGTCACATCTGCCTTATACATGGTGGCAGGCAAGAGAGTATATGCAGGGGAACTCCCCTTTATAAAGCCATCAGATCTCATGAGACTTATTAAGTATCATAAGAACAGCACAGGAAAGACCTGCCCCATGATTTAATTACCTGTCACTGGGACTTTCCCACAACACATAGGAATTATGGGAGCTACAATTCAAGATGCGATTTGAGTGGGAACACAGCCAAACCATATTACATGTGAAATATTAAAGTGGAAGTAGCAGTGGGAAGAGGCTTGTAGGCACTCCCAGTCTGCAGCTCAAGTCCAGGGAAGCCATCCCTGACTATGTCTCACCGGGACCCTTGGGAAGGCAGCCTGCAGAATTAGGCAGAAGCCACAAGGTGAAAGAATCTCCCAACAGAAATTTGTAGTAATTTTGACTGGGCATGAATTTTCTTGAGCAGAATCTGGGGTGGGGACAAATGGGAATTGCTGCAGATATGAGTGCAGGAGCTGCTGCTGACATTGTGGGCAGAGAGGGAGAGGCAAGGCCTGAAAGCCACTCTTGCTTTCTCAGTGGGGAAGCTTATAGCCTGGGGAGGGTATGAGTTCCACATGCAAGCTACCTGGATCTGCACTCAGTGATGTTAGCAGGGTACTGTGGGAGTAAGACTGGCCTCACTAACTACATGGGAGCTGGGTGAGACCTTTCACTACCAGCTATCTCCCACTTCTGTGGCAAATTATAAGACACAACAGAGGCAGCCATAAGCCTCTCTGGATAATTCCAGAACTATCCCTCAACCCCCCACAGTGGCCATGGCAAGTCCCACCCAAGGAGAGTCTGAGCCCAGACTCATTTAACCCTCCCCACACCTGATGGTATTTCTCTACCTTCCCTGGTAGATGAAGACAAAAGACATAAACTCTTAGGAGCTTTACGGCCCCGCCCATTGCTTGAGAAACCAGAATACTTCCTCTGGCCAATTTAGGGCAAACTCAAATCCCATTGCTAATACCACAGCTGGTGCTCTTTTGAAACCAACATCTCCTGGTTGAAGGTCAACCAACTCAGGCCATTACAGCAACTCATGACAGAATAACCTTGCTCCCAGGAAGGAGAAAACTACAGCTAAAACAATTGGCTGAAACATCCTGGCTAACCAGATATCCTGAGTGTATCCACATGAAAACTTTACTGCTAGCAAAATCAGCATTTGAGAAAGCCAGCACACTAAACATATCTACAATCAAGGACTCTCACAGAGTCTCTTTCATTCTTCTGCTACCTCCACCAGATCAGGTGCTAGTATCCATGGCTGAGAGACCTGAAGATGGATCACATTATAGGACTCTTTGCAGACATTCCCCAGCACAAGCCCAGAACCTGGTAGCCCTGCTGGCTGGCTAGACCCAGAAGAGCAATAACAATCACTGCATTCTGGCTCTTAGGAAGCCTCATACCTAGGGAAAGGGGAGGAGCACCACAACAAGAGATTACCCTGTGAGATTAAAAAATATAAAAAGCAGGCCTTGACTTGCAGAACTTTCCACTGAAATAGTCTACCAAAATGAGAAGGAACCCCAAAAGTAATTCTGGTAATACGACAAAATAAGGCTCTACAACACCCCCAAAAGACTACACTAGCACCCCAGCAATGGATCCAACCAAGAAGAAATATCTGAATTACCAGATAAATAATTCAGAAGATTGATTATTAAGCTACTCAAGGAAGTATCAGAGAAAGACGAAAACCAACTTAAATAAATTTTTAAAAGAATACAGGATGTGGATAAAGATTTTTCCAGAGAAATAGATATCATAAAGAAAAAAACAGTCACAACTTCTGGAAATTAAAGACACACTCAGAGAAATATAAAATGCACTGGAAAGTTTCAACAATAGACTAGAACAAGTAGAAGAAAGAATTTCAGAGCTCAAAGCAAGGCTTTTGAATTAACCCAGTAAGACAAAGAAAAAGAAAAATAATTTTTAAAAAATGAACAAATTTTCCAAGAAATTTGGGATTATGTTACATGGTCAAATCCAGGAATAACTGGTGTTCCTGAGAAAGAAGAGAAATACAAAAGTTTGGAAAACTTATTTGAGGGAATAATTGAGGAAAGCTTCTTTGGCCTTGCTAAAGATCTAGACATACAAATACAAGAAGCTTAAAGAACATCTGGGAAATTCATTATAAAAACATCAACACCTAGGCACATAGTCATCAGGTTATCTAAAGTCAAGATGAAGAAAAGAATCTTAAGAGCTGTGAGACAAAAACATCAGGTAACCTATAAAGGAAAATCTATCAGATTAATGCAGATTTCTCAGCAGAAACCTTGCAAGCCAGAAAGGACTGGGGTCCTACCTTTAGTCTCCTGAAACAAGATAACTGTCAGTTAAGAATTCTGTATCCAGCAAAACCAAGCTTCACAAATGAAGGAGAGATAAAGTCTTTTTCAGACAAACAAATGTAGAAAGAATTTGCCACTACGAAGCCAGAACTACAATAAATGTGATAAAAAGTTCTAAATCTTGACCCAAAACCTTGAAATACACCAAAATAAAACCACCTTAAAGCATAAATCTCACAGGGCTTATAAAGCAATAACATACAAAAAACCACAAAGTATTTAGACAACAACTAGTATGATGTATAAAACAGTAGCTCACATCTCAATACTAATGTTAAATATAAGTGGTCTAAATGGTCCATTGAAAGATACACAGGCCAGGAACAGTGGCCCACCCCTGCAATCTCAGCACTTTGGGAGGCTAAGGTGGGCAGATCACTTGAGCCCAGGAGTTCAACACCAGCCTGGCCAACATGGCAAAACACTGCCTCTACTAAAAATACAAAAATTAGCTGGGCACGGTGATATATGCCTGCAGTCTCAGCTACTTTGGAGGCTGAAGAATCACTTGAACCCAAGAGGCAGAGGTTGCAATGAGCTGAGATTGTGCCACTGCACTCCAACCTGGGCAGCAAAGCAAAACTGTCTCAAAACAAAACAAAACAAAACAAAACACCAGAATGGCAGAATGAATAAAAGTCCACCAACCAAGTATCTACTGTCTTCAAGAAACTCACCTAATATATAAGGACTCATATAAACTTAAGGTAAAGGAGTAGAAAAAATATTCCATGTAAAAGGAAACCAAAAGCAATTATGAGTAGCTCTTCTTATATCAGACAAAAGAGAAATTAAAGCAACAACAGTAAAAAAAAAGACAAAGAAGGGCATTATATAATGACAAAAATTTAGTCCAACAGGAAAATATCACAATCCTAAATATATGTGCACTAAAACTGGAGCTCCCAAATTTATAAAACAATTACTACTAGACCTAAAAAATGATATAGATAGTAACACAACAATAGTGGGGAACTTCAGTATTTCACTGACAGCAGTAGATTGGTCATCAAGACAGAAAGTCAACAAAGAAACAATGGACTTAAACTATACTCTAGAACAAATGTACTTAACAGATATTTACACAACATTATACCCAACAACTGCAGAATATACATTCGTTCCATCAGCATATAGAACATTCTCCAAGATAGATCAGTGATAGGTCACAAAACAAGTCTCAATAAATTTAAGAAAATCAAAATCATATTAAGTATCTTCTGAGACCACAGTGGAATAAAACTGGAAATTAACTCCAAAAGGAAACCTTAAAATTATAAAAATAAATGGAAATTAAATAATCTGCTCTTGAATGATCTTTGGGTCAATAAGACATCAAGATGAAAATTTAAAAATTCTCTCAACTGAATGATAATAATGACACAACTTATCAAAACCTCTGGGATACAGCAAAAACAGTACCAAGAAAAAAGTTCATAGCATTAAATGCTGACATCAAAAAGCATACAAACAGACAATCTAAAGTTACACTTTGAGGAACTAGAGAAATAAGAAGGAACCAAACCTAAACCCAGCAGAAGAAATAACAAAGAACCAAGAAGAAATAAATGAAGTTGAAACAAACAAACAAAATACAAAGATAAATGAAACAAAAATTTGGTTCTTTGAAAAGATAAACAATATTGATAGATCATTAGTGAGATTAACCAAGAAAAGAAGAGAGACGATCCAAATAAGTTCAATTAGAAATGAAATAGAGTTATTACAACTGATACCACAGAAACACAAAATATCATTCAAGGCTACTGTGAATATCTCTGTGTGTACAAACTAGAAAATCTAAAGGAGATGGATAAATTACTAGAAATATACAACCCTCCTAGATTAAATCAGGAAGAAATTGAAACTCTGAATAGACCAATAACAAGTAGCAAGATTGAAACCATAATAAAAAAAAAATTGCCAAGAGAAAAGGTCCAGTCTGGGTGTGGTGGCTCATGCCTGTAATCCCAGCACTTTGGGAGGCCAAGGCAGGCAGATCACTTGAGGCCAGGAGTTTAATACCAGCCTAGCCAAAATGATGAAACCCCATCTCTACTTAAAAATACAAAAATTACCCAGGCATTGTGGTGCACGCCTATAGTCCCAGTTACTTAAGGGGCTGAGGAACAAGAATCACTTAAACTTAGAAGGAGGAGGTTGCAGTAAGCTGAGATTGCACCACTGCACACCAGCCTGAGTGACAGAGTAAAACTCTGTCTCAAAAAAAAAAAAGAAATGAAAAAGAAAACAGTATGGAGATTCCTTAAAGAACTAAAAGTAGAACTATAGTTTGATCCAGCAATCCCACTACTAGGTATCTACCCAGACGAAAAGCAGTCATTATATGAAAAAGACACTTGCACACACATGTTTATAGCAGCACAATTCACAGTTGCAAAAACACAGAAGTGGCCTAAATGCCCATCAATCAATGAGTGGATAAAGAAAATGTGGTATGTATGAACCATGGAATACTACTCAGCCATAAAAAGAAATGAAATAATGGCATTGACAGCAACCTGAAGGGAGTTGGAGACCATTATTCTAAGTGAAGTAACTCAGAAATGGAAAACCAAATATTGTATGTTCTCACTTATAAGTGGGAGCTAAGCTATGAGAACACAAGGGCATAAGAATGATATAATGGATTTTGGGGACTCAGGGAGAAGGGCAGGAGAAGGGTGAAGGATAAATAACTTGGGTACAGTGTACACTGCTCAGGTGATAGGTGCACCAAAATCTGAGAAATCATCACTAAAGAACTCATCTGTGTAACCAAAAAAACCACCTGTTCCCCAAAAACTATTATAATAAAGTAAAAATTTTATAAAATATAAAATCAATATTTGTAAATGTGTGGCTATGCAAGTATGGAAAAAAGAAGAAATAATAAGAAAGCATAAATTCAAAGCAGAAAGCAACACAAAAGCCACTGTCTATTAGGAGTCATCTATAAGTCTCTAGTAGCAGACAGCTTGGGATTACTGGCCCATGCTTAAGTGACAAAATACAAATTCTGAAACCAGTGCAATATGGAAGGTCGAGCCATAGACCACAGAATAAATTCAGGAGATCCAAGAGACAATTAGATCAATGGATGAAGTAGGGGAAAGATTAATCACAAAGAAGTTGGTGGTAAAAAAAAACTACTACCACTACTACAGTGAGCTATCATCTCACCCTAGTTAAAATAGCTTATATCCAAAAGACAGGTAATAAATACTGACGACCATGTGGAGAAAAGGAAACCTTCTACACTGTTGGTGGGAATTAAGTTAAACCAACCACTATGAAGAACAGTTTGGAGGTTCCTCAAAAAAAAAAAAAAAAAAAAAAACTAAAACTCGAGCTACATATAATCCAGCAATCCTACTGCTGGATGTATACCCAAAAGAGGAAATCAGTATATCAAAGAGCTCTTTGCATTCCTGTTTGTTGCAGCATTGTTTATAATAGCTATGATTTGGAAGCACCCTAAGTGCCCATCAACAGATGAATAGACACAGAAAATGTGGTACATACACACAATGGAGTACTATTCAGCCATAAAGAAGAATGAGATTCAGTCATTTGCAACAACATAGATGGAACTGGACATCATTATGTTAAGTGAAATAAACCAGGCACAGAAAGATAAATATCACATTTACTTACTTACTGTTTTGATTTGTAAAATCAAATCAACTGAATTCATGAACATAGAGAATAAACAGATGGTTACCAGAGGCTGGAAAGGATAGCATGGGGTTGTGGGGGGAAATAAGGATGGTTAATGGGTACCTAAAATAGTTAGAAACAATGAATAAATGCTCAGACAAATGGGATCTAATTAAACTCCAGAGCTTCTGCACAGCAAAAGAAACAATCATTAGAGAGAACTAGCAACCAACAGGATGGGAAAAAATTTTTGCAATCTACCCATCTGACAAAGGGCTAATATCCAGAAGCTACAAAGAACTAAAACAGATTAACAAGAAAAAACAAACAAACCCATTCAAAAGTGGCAAAGGATATGAACAGACACTTTACAAAAGAAGACATATATGAGGCCAACAAACATATGAAAAAATACTCATCATCACTGGTCATTAGAGAAATGCAAATCAAAATCACATTGAGATACAATCTCACGCCAGTTAGAATGGTGATCATTAAAAAATCTGGAGAAAACAGATGCTGGAGAGGATGGGGAGAAATAGGAACACTTTTACACTGTTGGTGGGAGTGTAAATTAGTTCAACCATTGTGGAAGACAGTGTGGTGATTCCTCAAGGACCTAGAAATAGAAATTCCATTTGACCCAGCAATCCCATTACTGGGTATATATCCAAAGGATTATAAATCATTCTGTTATAAAGACACATGTACACGTATGTTCATTACAGCACTGTTTACAATAGCAAAGACCTGGAACCAACCTAAATGCCCATTGATGATAGACTGGACAAAGAAAATGTGGCACATAGACACCATGGAATATTATGCAGCCATAAAAAATGATGAGTTTGTGTCCTTTATAGGGACATGGATGAATTTGGAAACCATCATTCTCAGCAAACTGACACAAGAACAGAAAATCAAAAACAAAACAAAACAAACAAACAAAAAAGAACAGAAAATCAAACACCACATGTTCTCACTCATAGGTGGGTGTTGAACTATGAGAACACATGGACACAGGGAGGGGAGCATCACACATTGCGGTCTGTTGGGGATGATTAGGGGAGGGACAGCAGGGGGCAGGGAGTTGGGGAGGGATAACATGGGGAGAAATGCCAGATATAGGTGATGGGGATGGAGGCAGCAAACCACATTGCCACATATGTACCTATGCAATAATCCTGCATGTTCTGCATATGTACCCCAGAACCTAAAGTGCAATAAAATATATATATATATATAAAAGAAACAATGAATAAGACATTATTTGATAGCCCAATAAGATGACTATAGTCAGTAATAACTTAATTATACATTTTAAAATAAAAGAGTATAGGCCAGGCACTGTGGCTCACACCTGTAATCCCAGCACTTTGGGAGGCCAAGGCGGGCAGATCACAAGGTCAGAAGTTTGAGACCAGCCTGACCAACATGGTGAAACCCTAAATATACAAAAGTTAGCCAGGTATGGTGGTGCACGCCTGTAATCCCAGGAGGCTGAAGCAGGAGAATCACTTGAACCCAGGAGACAGAGGTTGCAGTGAGCCAAGATCAGGCTATTGCTCTCCAGCCTGGGCGACAAGTAAGACTCTGTTTCAAAAAAAGAAAAAAAGAATATAATTGGATTGTTAGTAACTCAAAGGATAAACACTTGAGGGGATGGATACCCCATTCTCTATGATGTGCTTAGTTCACATTGCATGACTGTATCAAAATATCTCATGTATTCCATAGATATACATACCTGCTATGTACCCACAAATTTTTTTTTAACTTTACTATTTAAAAAAAAAAAAAAAGAAGTGGTGATAGAAACACTTGGCTATCTCAGCCTTAGTTCTACATGGTACAGAATAAAAGAAAAAAATTCCCTGATAATTCCCAACTCATTGTGAGGCTACCCTCACACAGGTCTGGAGCTAGAACTTGTACTGCCAAAGCAGCCTAAAAAAAAAAGTAGCTGAAAAAACTAGTCTAAAAAGACTTTAAGTTGATGGTGCCATAAACAACTGATAGAAGTAAAAGCCAATTCTCCTTGGGTAATAAACTTAAAGACAGGCCTCAAAGATGTCCCAGAGTGATATGAGTACACAACTAAAAAGTCACTAAGCACACTAGAAAACAAGTCATCGCAAGGTACAAAATCAGCCTGAGACAATAGATGCTGAAATGTCAGATACCAAATATAAAATAAGTTTAAAAAACTATAAAAAGTAGTTAAAGTATCAACATTGATGAGACAAAAAGAAAAAATACAAATAAAATATCTAAAAATAAAATCGAATCATTAAAATTTGAACCTCAAAGCACAGTTTAAATATTGATTTAGACACAGCTGAAGGAAAAATCAGTGATTTGGAAAATACACCAGAAAAAATTACATAAAATGAAGCACTTCACATGAAGAGACTGACTAATACACCATAACAGTGGGAAATTTTAATGTAATTTTCTCTGTAATTGATAAACAAAGCATATGAAAAATTAGTAAGGATATGGAAGATTTGTACCGCATAATATACTAGCTTAGATTTTTGTGAACTGACTGCCTCCTGAAAGAAATGACATTATCAGCTGCCAGTCAGCCCTTAGTGTGAATTATTTTACTGGATCCTTTTCTTGTGACAGGTAGCTTAAAATGATTCTGAGCAAAGAGAATTTTAAACATATCTCCAGCGTCATTTCCTTCAAGAAACACTCCCATAAGACTATTCAGCAACTAGCTTTGGTGAGGCTTATATTTCTGTACCTTCTGGTAAATTAATATTGGTTACTTTGTGTAATTGTAGTTACTTATTTTTTTTGTTCAGCTTCCAACATAATATTAATACATGCCCATCATTAAAAATTTGAAAAATACAGATAAGCCCTCACCAAAAATTAAAGAAAGGAAAGTGACCCATAATCCTATCAGTTCTATATAGATAAGCATTGCTAACATTTTATTATAGTCTTTTCATTTTTTAACGTGTAATTTTATTCATTCACTGCTTTGCACTCATCATGTGCTTCACACTGACCTAGCATTCAGCAAAAGTAACAAGAAGTCAAAGTTCCTGTCCTCATGGCACTTACATTTTCTACATTTTTATGCAGGTAAATGTTCATACTTTGAATTTCAAAACAAATAAGAGGGAAAAACCAAATCGGATAATCAGTAATTATTCAAGTTATTTGTGTGTCTGTTATTTTACCACTGAGAAAGCAGTTCCTAAGTAAGGAACCAGATGGCATTAACCATGATATTCTTCATATCACCTGGCAGAGCAACTGCTTATAGAAGACACTTAACAAAGTTTTGTGGATCCAGAAGTTGAGAAGGTCACTGATTTCCATGGTATAAACACACATGGGCAATTTCAAGCTTCCAGTATTACATTGAGTATAGAGTTTAGAAAAGGTGCTTGTAATTGACTCTCATGAGCTGGTACAAACTGGCTCCAGCACATCATGGCTTGACTCTCATTGAACGCTTGCATCCTCTGCCTCTTAGAGTTCTGGTGATGAATGCATTGGGGAACGGGAGTTCTCTCTGGAGGGAAAGGAGAGCCCAGAGAGAGAAAGCTGGGATGCCAGAGACCAACCTCACCAACTCCTTTTTGGCTGAATCTCTTTTCCTTTTCAGAATCCTTCTGATATTTAGGTAATCAGAGAATTTCCTAGGACAAGTGAAAAACTTACTATGCACAATACTGTGGTCTTGAATGGGATACAAAAACACAAAGACATGATTCCCATTCTCCACAAGCTCACTATGTAGTGGGAAAAGAATCAGAAAGGTTGCTAAGCTAATATTTTAAAAATTGATAGAGAAAATTAACTTTCTCAAAGATATAGTTCCTTGTTGAAGTTCAAACTCATTAGAATAAGGGCTTTTGTGTCCTTATTCTAATACATTTTATGTTAGAGTAATATATTTTATATTAGAATAAGGACACAAAAGCCCTTATTCTAATGAGTTTGAACTTCAACAAGAAATTATATCTTTGAGAAAGTTAATATATATTTTATATTAGAATAAGGACACAAAAGGAAACACATAAAATCAAAACTCTTACCTGCCACTTACTAGTGTTATGATCTTAAGCAATTAATAACTCTATGTCCTTGCTTCGTAAGTTGTTATGAGAATTAAATGAGACAATGTGTGGAAATTCAGTTCATGGTGCCTGGCACGTAGTAAGATTTAATAAATACTAATAGTAGTATTACTAGCAATAGTGTTTGTAATACCATATAAACAAAGACAACAAAACATACAAGCCTGGGGCTATGTTTTAGCCAGTTCTCCAGAGAAACAAGACCATTAAGATATGTTATATACATAGAAAAAAATATATTTTAAGGAATTGGCTCACATAATTATGGAGCCTAGCAAGTCCAAAATTTTCAGGGAAGACCATTGGGCTGGAGACCCAGGAAGAGATGATGCTGCAATTCAAGTCTGAAGGCCATTTGTTGGCAGAATTTCCCACCAGAAGAAAGTCAATCTTTTGTCCTATTCAGGCCTTTAACTGATTGGTGAGACCTACCCACGTTATGTGGTAAGCAGTCCGTTTTACTCAGTCGACCAATTTAAATGTTAATCTCATCAAAAATACTCTCACAAGAATATCCAAAATAATGTTGAACATATATTTCATAATTATTAAAATATGCATAAACATGGCCCAGCCAAGTTGACACATAAAATTAACCATCATGGGCTGATTATTTCAGCGACTACTTGGCAATAAGGTTTTATTAAATTAATGGAAGATAATATTAGAGAATTATTTCTTTTTGGAAGGCATTGAGAGCCAGGCTGCGAGGTTTGCATTTTATTTTATGAATGATAAAAATCAGTAAAGATTCAGTGACATGATCTGAGCTGCATTTAAAGACAATCTGAATTACTGCCACTTGCACAGACAGGCTTGGTAGTTTCTGCTGATATTTGGATAAAGGCAATAGTGTGTGTGGCTACAGGACCTAGACAGTCAAGAATTTGCCTTCAGGGATCTCCCTTTGGCCTTATCCCCAGGGATGATTTTCCTCCAAAACAGGCAGTGTGTGTTTTCCTGAAGCTATACAAGTCTTTCTTTCCCTTTCTTACTTTGCTATTCCTTGGCCAGCAGAATCGCTCTAAAAATAAACAATCTTTAAAAGGATCCCAAACCAATGAGTATAAGAGTTATCTAAGAATCAAGGAGACATACTAAGGCTCAGCAAGATAAGCCTGCTTCTCTGGCACAGCCTGCAATTTCTTTGTCCAAGTTTGGGGGGTAACCATGTCATTAACAATAGCTTTATACATTTCTGATTAACTTATGTAAGAGGCACTGTGTTTTTCAACTTTGTTGACACATGAAGCAAATAAGCTGTTGGAGAAGTCTGTTGCAAAACTGGAAACAAAATGGATCTCAAATAGTTTACAACGGCTGGGAATCAGGGTTTGGGAGGTGGCCCAAAAATCCCTGCTTCCTGTTGAAAGCACATTCAGCTCAGTGGGATACGTTTGTCTGGTTGTGATATGTAAATGGTCTCCGTTGTGTATTTACACTTTAAATTTTCACTGATTCCTGTTATTTCAGACCACCTACACCCACACAACTATGGTTACTTAGAATCCCTAACTGGAATATATCAGGAGTAATTGCATTGGTATGCCATCTTTTGTTGATAACTGGAAACACAAGAAGTTAACAAATTCCCTTGAACTTAGCCATATGTTTGAAGAATTGTGGCCACAATAATTTTCTGCATATCAGTAGCTGGAACTCAAGAAGGACTTTGTGACTACTGCACAGGTCTAGCCCTAATGGTCTTCAGAATATTATTTCATAAACAGAAACAAGATTCTTGCCTGATGAATTATTCAGAGACCTGGGTGAGACCTCATATTGCACAAGATCTATTCAAAGGGCCTTTCTTTTATTAAACTATAGTCAGGCCGCCAGGCAAAGATAAAGGTTTCTGTTTCAAGACAAATTAAACACCCTCATGCAATTTATCATGTGTACTGACTTAAACTGGAGGACTCAATGGGATGTTAAATATTTTCCACATCTGATTATAAAAGTGACAGAGGAAACACAGATGGAGATGATTGTGCTTTGGATGAATCTGGAAAAACTAGGAGAGTTTATTATTTAGTACATCACATTTCCCTCCCCTAAATACTAGTGAAGGAGACATTCTCTAGAAAAATCTATTGATCAGAGATTAGTCAGCCACGATGAGGAGACAAATTTGATTTACAGCATATAAAAACAAAAATCTAAACAGTGAAGATAAATGCAGCAGAAGATGTTTTTTAAAAAAATACTCCCGATACTGAGTATATATCAAAGGCAAATTTATGTAAGGAAAAGTGGTATATCGGTTATTCAGATAATATGAAGTATCAACATGATCAATATCAGATGAGGTCAATAAAAGCCAGGATGGAAGAAACTTCAGCAGGGCTTTGAGTAGGTACATAATTTACTGAAAGGGAGGAACCATGGTTAGCTTGAAGAGCTTGGGACTGTGAACCAAGACAAAAACTTCCAGTTTTATTTTGCCCCTAACAAGCTGTGTGACATTGGGCAAGTCACTCATCATTTCTAAACCTCAGTTTCCTTATCTGTAAAATGAGTTGGCCAGGGTAAGTTATTTAATCTCCCTATGATGCTAAAATTTTACATTCTGCTCTTTCCCTTTTTTCTCATATTTCTGGCTCTGTATCAGAAGAAATCAATGTTTTTAAGAAAATCAATAGTATATCATAACAAGATTTTACACTGAAAGCTACTTGCAAAGAAATGGCTTTATTCATTCAGCCATTTATTTATTCTTTAATTAATTCAACAAAAACTGATTTCAAAACCCAGTATCTATTGTAAACCAGATACTGTGGTATCCCATAATAGTCTTCCCATATAAGGATAAACTGGACACATGGCCTACCTTAATGGAGTTTATAGTCTGATGGTAGAGATGGACACATAAACAGATAATTTTAATCAAAGGTAGATCTAAATAATAGAGGTAAGCACAGAAGGCTTTAGGAGGAAAGAGGAAGTGCTGTATATCCCCTATTTGGGATGGTGGAAGGCTTCATGGAGGCGGAGACACCAGAGCTACAGGATGAGTAGAGGTTAGCTAGTTTATGTAAAGAAGAAAGATGGCCAAAATATGGAAGAATGGAAGTAGAAAGTATTAAAAATCTGTTAGGAAAGAAAATAACAAAAAATAATAATAATAAAATAAAAATTTAAATTAAAAAAGAGAGAAAAAATAAAAATAAAAATCTATTAGGAGTTGCTAGAATGTAAAGCACAAAACAAGGAATGGAAGCATAAGATAGAAGTACGGACTAAATAGTGGGGATTCCCGTGTTCCTTGGAACTTCATTTTACCCCCATAGATCAATGCTTCTCAAAGAAGTCTATGACCCTTATGCACCAGAATCACTTGGGAAACTTATTTTTTTAATTATGATTTTTGGTCCTAACCTAGACATACTAATTCAGAATTTTTAGAGATACTGGAGTTTTGTGTTTTAAAACAAGTATCCTAGTATTTCAGATGCAACCTAAAGTTTGAGAATCATTTGTATTAGAAGTTTTTACATCTGTTACTTTTATGTATTCTCCACCATCATGCTATTAGTTATGGGAGTTGGGGTTCAAAGATTTTATTTTCTAGGAGAACTGATAAGAACAAGATAGATATTATGTGCTTAATAAATATTGGGCTAGATGAACAGATGACTATGCCTGGGACAGAGAATAAAACTGGGACATGGGTGCTTCAAAGCCAGAAACTGCTTCAAAGTGGGAGTTTAATCTTTATAACAAGGCAGAGTGTCAAGGCAAAAGACTGAGCTATAAGATCAGAGGTAACAAACACTAGCAGTTGAAAACACTTCCTACAACTGTTCTCTAGTCTGCAAAACGAGAGTAATAAAATCTTTCAAATGACTGCATAGAGTCTGAGATGCTACCCTACTTGCCAATTAATAGGTTAAACTGCCACAGTTTCATAAATGCCAGTAGAAGACACAAGACTCCAAGATCAGAGATAAAAGACAGTTTATGATTTATGGCAACAGCTAAAGCCAAAGTATCAGCATTTCTGTGCCAGTGTTCCAAGCCCCAATTTCAGTAGGGAGATGCATAGAGGGTTGCATTGCAAAAGAGAAACCCTGAGTTCAGGAAACCCCAAATCTTCTATAGTGGTCATTAAACATGCCTATTCTTTTCTCTGACAGGAAACACTATCTCTAGCTTCCAAGGATGTTTGTTATACATGCGGCCTCACTTACAAGGTATGCAGAAATGCAAGAGGCCCACAGAGAATTGTCTCCCCATAATGTGTAACTCACAGAGTGATATAATTATATGGAGTAAAGCATATATTTATTATTTATTTAATAGCAAAGTGTTTAGTACATAGACATAGCTCAGGAAAAGTAACTACTACTTTTACTGTTATGGTAATTGCTATTTTTGGTTTTGTTGTTGCTGTTAAACATTACTCAACCTATAGCTGGCTTATGATTTACCTACTAATCTGCAAGTTACCTTGACCAGGAAGAGAATTGATCCAAAACCTTGGAGTAGGGTGGATCATGCAAGTGGGGTAAATGGCCATGGCTAGGGGAATGGAGAGTGAAATGGGCAGTGTGGTCATTAGAGACATGTCCCTTGGGAATTTCAGTGAGGTCCAGCATAGTCAGTCCTCTGCAATCTGTGGTAACAGGGTAAGTAATAAAACAGGTAGCTGCTGTCACCAAATACCATGGTGTTGGAAATTTTAGAGGCTTCAATGTCTGCTATTTTGTTCTCTTATCTACCTAAGTTGAATCTGAAGTTTTCTAACATGACATTGCCTACCTGGAATGCCTTTCCCTCCACTCTCTACCATCTGTTTTCTGGAAGGTGGCATATAACAGAAATAACCCAGGGTGTCCTGGATTTGAATTCAAGCTGTGCAACTTTCCAAAACTCTTTTTAAAAATATAAAACAGAATAACTGACATTTAAATATTTTGTATTTCCACTACCTGGAATGAGCTGTATGCAAAGTGATGGGCTTTGACATCAAGCTTCAGTCTCTGAGATCCAGCTTCTGGCGGCCACTTCCCAGGGATGGTTGGCTTAGAATTTAGAGTATAGGTTTTACTTCTCCTTTATCTGCCTAAACCATATGGAATTTGTAGTCTTCATTTAGCATCTCTACAAGATTCTAATCCTCTCATCAAAATACCCAAATGTATTTTCTAATAGTTCAGTACCCTGCTATGTCCAAAATTTCAATCTATCCCAGAAGCACAGGCTAAGTCCTTGGTGATGGGTTTGCCTACTTACAATTTAAGGACTATTGCAGTGTGTTCTTTTCAGAAATTATTTTGGTCATTAAATCATTTCCCAATGGAAGTGGTTCTTTTCTTCCAGGTCCTCTTGATTCATCACAAGGTATTTGCTAGCTATCTCTTTACACATAGCAAGATCTGTGCCTGTGATAGAGTATGACTTTTTAGAATATTCATTAGCCTGGAGTTCAAGACTCAACTTTGTCACTTCCTAGTTCTCTGGGAGGCAGTATCTATAGGGGAAGAAATCAGGCAGCCAGCATTTGAATCCTAGCTATTCACAAACTGGATGACTTCTAGCTGGTCACATACGCTTTGTGAGCCTCATTTTTCCCATTTATAAAATAATAATGATAATGCCTACCCGGTAGGGTTTTCTGTGAGTAGTAAATATGTACATGCCTAGTACAGTGCTTATTATATTATAATGGGCATTCAACAAGGGTGACATCTACCCTTAAGGCACGAATGACCCCAATAGGGTTGAAATATTCACATTCCCATGGATCCAGCACAAAACTGAAGTGAATGAGAATAAGTAAAACAACACTGCAAGTGTGAAGGTACAAGGCAACTAAGAGTTGGCCTCAATATTGGGAAGAAAACAGGGAGTACTTATAGCAAACTGGGGAGGGTGTGTTTCATCTAACACACCCACCCACCAGCCCACTGATGCCCCAAATGAGGACAAACACATATTGGCAGATCTTCCGGTATTTCAAAAGAAGCCAGAAATCTAGATTTTTAGGTAAAGTCTCTCAATTTTTAAATACTAGCTCACTGAAAAACAAACACACCCACCAACAAACTTGGACCCCAAACAAAATATTCCTTTTGGCTTGATCCAGCCTACTGATGGGGAGGATCTGTTCAATCATATTCACTGGACATCACTTAAATCTCGAGCTTATATTGCTCCCTAGCTCTTCTATATTATTGTGTAATTTTCAGCGCTCAAGCTCTGTCTCCAATTACATCAAGCAACCTTATTCAGTCAAGCAACCTAAATAAGATATTTGAGAGCAGGAAAAGTGTCTTGCTCAGGAAATATCCACAGTTGGTAGACTCTCCTTTGGGTGATACCCTTTAAGATCTTAAAATGGGTTGCTTCCCTCCAGAAGAACGTGTTGACTTCTTTTTACCATGAAATGGGAATACAACAGCTGGCTGCCTCTGGGAGGTTGAAAATAAACAGGTTCAGAAGCTCCGAGAACAGCAAATGGGCGTTGTAGGTGGAGAAACAGTCCAAAATAAATACAGCTGTTGATGCGGAAAATTCTATTTACTTTGACTGTTTCGAGGTCTTCACTGAGGAAGGGATAGTTGCTCTTCCTGAGTCTCTCCATATACCGACAATGGGGGACCCACTCAGGAATGGTCCACAGTGCAGGACACATTCATACTAATCATTCATGATGAGCAGATCAACTGGGTATCTCAAATGAGGGAGGATGTTTGTTACGAGTGAACATGATGAGTGAAGGGCTCTGTACTGGATGGCCTGTATTAATGTCTTTCCTGGTTTGGATTGCAACTCACATTGAACATTCCTTAACAATCAGGTTTTGTTTGCCACATAGATGTAATAGGAAAGACAATAGCTTGGTTGGTAAAAAAAATCCAGGCTATTGCATCAGTTTGCTAACTAGCTGTATGACCTTGATGAATCATTGCAATATTCTATGCTTCCATTTGCTCAAACATAAAGTGAGAGATTGAGAGAGAAGATCTCTAGGGAGTCCATGAAAAGAGTGGAAAGGGTATGGGATGAAGACCAGAAAGTTTTCATTCATGCTATGACTCTGATAACTCTTTCCAGTGTGACCTTGGATGGCAAAAAACATAATCTGTAAATCTGTCTTTACCTATGCCAGGCAGGACTAAGAACAGTCCCCTTTCCCATATTCCAACTGTTAATGAGAAAATAAAATTTATGTGTAAGTGCTTTTCAAATGGATGTGTGAGTGGCTCATGCCTGTAATCCCAGCACCTTGTAAGGCTGAGGTGAGCAGATCTCCTGAAGTCAGGAGTTCGAGACCAGCCTGTCCAATACAATGAAACCCTGTCTCTACCAAAAAAAAAAAAAAAAAAAAAAAATTAGTTGGGTGTGGTGAGTGGCATGCACCTGTAATCCTAGCTATTTGGAAGCCCGAGATGGGAGAATTGCTTGAATCTGGGAGGCAGAAGTTGGAGTGAGCCTTCAGTGAGCCAAGATTGTGCCACTGAGTTCCAGCCTGGGTGACAGAGTGAGACTCTGTCTCAAAATAAATAAATTAATTAACTTTAAAAAAAATCAACTGGATATGTGAGCATAGACATCAGTATCAGACAGACTTAGTTTTGAATTCTGACTGAACCACTTCTATGTGCTATGGATAGGTGACTTAAGATCTCTAAGCATCATTTTCCTGATAGTTACAAAATGAAAGTAATATCTACTTCATAGGATTGCTGAGATGATTAAAGTAAAAAAAAAAGTACTAGAACAGGGACTGGAACAGAGTGCTATAAATAATAATTATTAACGCTAGTAAAAGACAAATGATACTGATATAAAATCTCCATCTCAAAAGCCTGATTCTAATCAGCTAAATCTTAAACTAAGCTTTTTTTTTTTTTTTTTACAATTTGATTGGAACCAAAATTATTTTTCTCCCTTTACAAGAAAAATCATCACAAAACAAAAACAGTTATCCAGTTTAAGTTGAGAATGAACTTAGTTGTTTTCTGAAGTCCACAAGAGAATAGAGCCAAAACATTCAAACATTCTGACCCACGCTTAGCGTGCCTGCTACACTGAGGTAAAATGTAACGGGAAAGTTACCTTCAGCCAGGAAATATCACCTTCTTTTATTTAGAAGGGAGCCCATGGAAATGCTTGGGTTTATAGTGGTGGAGGAAACAAAACCAAAAATCTCAGACAGATACTGTTGTTGCAGATTGTGCTCTCAGGGCAACATTCCAGACTTCTGTAGAACTCAGCTCACAGAAGTAAACTCTTTGTCTTAATGGGTCTCCAGGCCTTGCCAATATCACAGGGGACACTTGAAATCAAACTGCATCCAGATGGCAAGAAACATGTTGATACTCTCATCACAAGACAAGCGAATTAATCATTCACTCATTGATTTAAGTATTGAAAACACAGCTATTACTGGTCTAATATGCCTAGCCACAGTGCTAGATCTTGGAGCTACAAAGCAAAGTCCTTTCTCTCAGTAATGATCTGAAATTCAAAGATTCTCACACGTATCACTCTAGGGCTTCATAATGCCAGAGCTCTGGTGACTAAACATTAATATACATTAAACAATATTAAATGTTTCTACCTTTCACCATGAATGTCTTAACAGCTAAAGATATATCCCCCATAGAAGAGAAAGACTATATACATAAACATGTTCGTGGTGTTATTTATAACTGTAGCAATATAAATGTCCAATAAGTTGAATAATAGTTTGAAATGTTGGGGGTGATGAAATGATGGAATACTATGCAGACATTTAAAAGGACATAATTACAAATATCAGCATGATGAAAATTGCTCATTCATGCGAGATGATAGAAATAATTCAAAATTATGATGTATCAAAGACCTTCAAACTTGTGCATGGTTGTAGCTATAAAACATATACATTTGTTTCTAAATAAGGCCTGGAAGATAATATAAAACACTTTTAGTTATATAAAGATAGTGGAATTTTTGATTTTTTTTTCTATTTTCTAGACTTTCTATGATATTATTACATGTGTCAGCAAAGTAAGATGTTGACACCTGCTGTGATTTGAATGATGGGAGAAAATGTTTCTTATCCTTATAAATATCTCTTTCAATCTATATACAGGGGTTATCAAATTTTTCTTGTTTCTTTGTTTTGATTTTTTGAAACAAAGTCTCACTCTATTACCCTGGCTAAAGTGCAGTGGGGCAGTCACAGCTCACTGAAGACCCGACCTCCTGGGCTCAAGTGATTCCCGTGTCTTGACCTTCCAAGTACCTGGGACTACAGGCGTGTGTCACCATACCTGGCTAATTTTTTTATTTTTTGTGGAAATAGGGTTTCATTATGTTGCCCAGGCTGGTCTCAAGCTCCTGAGCTCAAGTGATCCTCTCACCTCAGCCTCCCAAAGTACTGGGATTATAGTACTTACACTATATTATAGGCATAAGCCACCATGCCTGGCCAGTTTATCAATTTTTAATTCTCTTTCCCTTTCTCATTAATGTTGCTTTAGCTCAGCTTCTCATCTCACCTGATTCCCGTAGTAGCCTACTAACTCACCTCTGTCTTTATTTTCAGACTTCCCAGTTGCTTCTCCCAACCACAAGCTTCTTTTCCTCAAATGTTCACTCCTGGTTTAAACAGCCTTCCCCTAACAAACCTGACAAGCATATGTATATTATGATGGTACCTCAAACTGTCATAATCCCTGCAGTAGGGATGCATGGACAGCACAGAAAGGAAGCTAAAGAGCTTCCTTTCCTCTATGCCACATAGCCTTTCTTTGGTATGGCTAATTCACAGGTCCTTCCATTTAGAAAGACCTGAGAGGTATACTGGATAAAACTTCAGGTTCTACACAAGAATAGTTAAGACACTCTGAAGAGTCAAAATAAGGTAAGAGGTTTGTCATGCAAGATATAAGACTGTTCAGAAGCTAAATAAATACAACAATCAGGTTATTTGCTCCTAGTAACGATTGAGTAGCTTCCATCAAACTAACTCTCCACATAAAACCACAAAATTTCTAGGAAAAATATAAAAAAAAATTCCCTGGAACAACTGGAAAGCAACAAAAAGCAGGCAGAAACTGGAGTGGGGGGCCTAAACTTAGATGAAGAAAATGGAACTGGGTGAGTTATCTATTTTTTAATTACTCTTTATTTGAGGGCAGGCATTAGTTGGTTAAAACTCAAATAGATGTCTATAATCTTAATGGCTTGAAGTATCAAATAACAGAGTTTGGGAACCACCACAGCAGCTAAAAGTGAGGGGAGAAGTCCAGGAAAGGAGATAACCAGAAAGGAGAGTTGCAAATTCTGCATATAAACTCTGTCCAAATCTCTGGCTGACCCCTAAGCTATGCATGTGTAGTGCAGACCCTCAACAGCCTGCTAAGGATAAAGGTGTTAAACAAGATTTCACCTTCAAGGTAAACTGAGTTAGAAGTTACAGTCCAGGAAATTTAATTTTCAGCAAATTCAGCACTTTTCAGAAGAATATAACAGAATTCAGAGTCTAAAATGTCATTTACAATGTCTAGGATAATCCAAAATTATAAAGAAAGAAATAAAATAATTAGAATAATGTGAAGAAACAGAATTATGTGATGCATATTCCACAGAAAATCAATCAGTGGAAACTGGCCAAATGTTGGAATTAGCAGAAAAGGATTCTATTAAAACTCTCCTCAGAAGCATAGGAAAAAAATACATTCATAATGAATTAAAAAGTAGAAAATCCTTGAGCAGAGAAAAAGTCACTGATTTTTAAATGGAAATTCTAGAACTAAAAAAACAGTCTGACATTTTTCAAAAGAAGACATATATGCATCTAACAAGCATATGAAAAAATGTTCAACATCTGTATTTTCATGCTGCTGATAAAGATATACCAAAGACTGGACAATTTACAAAAAAAAAAAAAAAAAAAAAAAAGAGGTTTAATGGACTTACAGTTCCACATGGCATCAGACAAGAGAAGAGAGCTTGAGCAGGGAAACTCATCTTTATAAAACCATCAGATCTCATGAAGCCTATTTGCTACCACAAGAACAGCAAGGGAAAGACCTGCCCCCATGATTCAATTACCTCCCATCTGTTCCTCCCACAGTATCTGGGAATTCAAAATGAGATATAGGTAGAGACACAGCCAAACCATATCAACATCATTAATCATTAGAGAAATGCAAATCAAACCACAATGAGATACCATCTCACACCAGTCAGAATGGCTATTACTAAAAAGTTTAAAAAAAAAAAAAAGAAAAAACATGCTGATAGCTGACAAGGTTGTGGAGGAAAGGGAGAATTTCTACACTGCTGGTGGTAATGTAAATTACCTCAGCCATTGTGGAAAGCAGTTGGTGATTTCTGAAAGACGTTAAAACAGGATTACCATTCAACACAGCAATCCTATTATTGGGTATATACCACAAGGAATATAAATCAGTTCACCATAAAGACATACGCATGTGTATGTTTATGACAGTACTATACACAATAGTGAAGACATGGAATCAACCTAAATGCCCATCAATGATAGACTGGATAAAGAAAATGTGGTACATATATACTGTAAAATACTATGCAGCCATAAAAAATAATGAGATCGTGTTCTTTGCAACAACATAGATGGAGCTGGAGGCCATTATCCTAAGTGAACGAACACAGGAACAGAAAACCAAATACTGCATATTCTCACTTGTAAGTGGGAGCTAAACATCAAATACACATGGACACAAGGAAACAACAAACACTGGAGCCTATTGAGGGTGGAAGGTGGGGAGGAGGGGGAAGATCAAAAAACTACCTATCAAGTACTATGCTTATTACCTGGGAGATGAAATAATCTGTACACCAACCTCCATGCCACAAAATTTATCTATATAACAAACCGGCACGTGTACCCCTGAACCTAAAATGAAAGTTAATAAAATAAAACTATGTCTGAAAGTTTTAGACAGAAGATTTTCTCAGGAATAGGTGGAATGACAAATAAAACAGAATAGAAAGTCCAGAGCAGATCCATGAATGTGTGGAAACTTGACATAGAGTGAACTGACACTGAAGATCAGTGGGTAAAGAATAGACTGTTTGAAGAAGTACATTAGATAAATGGAAATCCATTTTAAAAATGGAATGGGTCACTCCCTCATATCATATACAAAACCAACTCTAGAGAGATTAAAAGCTGAACTGTAAGAGGCAAAACTTTAAAAACTGTTAGAGAATAATATAGTGGAAAATTTTTGTGACCTTTGAGCAGGTAAAGAATTCTTAAACAAGAAATAAGAAATACTGGCTGGGCGCGGTGGCTCACGCCTGTAATCCCAGCACTTTGGGAGGCCGAGGCGGGTGGATCACAAGGTCAATAGATCAAGACCATCCTGGTCAACATGGTGAAACCCCGTCTCCACTAAAAATACAAAAAATTAGCTGGGCATGGTGGCGTGTGCCCGTAATCCTAGCTACTCAGGAGGCTGAGGCAGGAGAATTGCCTGAACCCAGGAGGCGGAGGTTGCGGTGAGCCGAGATCGCACCATTGCACTCCAGCCTGGGTAACAAGAGCGAAACTCCGTCTCAAAAAAAAAAAAAAAAGAAATAAGAAATACTAAACATAAAATTGTAAATTGATAATTTAAATTTACTTTTAAGTATTAAAGCAAAATATAATAGAATCTACATAGAATATGCTTTTTATTACAATAAAGAAGAGAAAATAAAAGTATATATACATGTATATACAATATTTGTTTATTGTCAAAAAAGAAGTGAAAAAAAGGTAACCAACAATAGATTAAAATAATTGTATAGAGTAGTTGGCATCAAAGTAGAGACTGAAGAAACAGAGATTAGAACTTCTCTCAGTGTACACACACACACACACACACACACACATACACATACACACACATACACACACACACAAACACAAACATGTATATATACATATACATTAACAAATAAAGCATATAAAATTATAAACATATTTTTGAAAGTCAAGCAAAATTGATTTTTTTTGTTTCTCTGACTATATTCTTTGACTATATAACCTTAGTATTATATAGTACAAGAATAAAAAGAATTGCAAAGAAAGTTGACTGTATTTAATAGTTTTGTTTTTAACGGGTATATGGTATTGTAGCTCAAAAACTGTTTTGTGTGTATTGTAAGATAGAGGAAGTGAACAAATATTGCTTGTGGTGTTGTTTGAGAAGCAGGGTTTTCTCTATGGAAGAAGGCGATACAAAACTGGAATGGGAGAAGATAAGAAATAATCATGTGGTAATGCATTTGAATTACAAGTATCACTAGGAACCCAGGCTTTTCTTTTATCTTTTTATCTTATTTATTTTATTTATTTATTTTTAGAAAAGCAGTTTCCTAGCACTGTCTCCTGTAAAGAGCTAGAAGCAATGAAGCCCCAGTAGCAATGAGCCCACCTAGAGCCCAGATACTGGAATCTAAATCTCATTTCCACCAAAACAAACCAGAACTCCTTGGAGAAATGGCTGAAACCAGTTCCAGGACACGGAATATACAAGCCTGAAACATCACATGGTGCCAGAAAGCAAGTGTGTGCTTAAAGACTAGTGGCAATGTGTTGTTATCAGCAAGACAGCTATTTTCCCAGTGATAAATTATATGGAGAGACAAAAGCAGAACTGTTACATGAGTAGGGAGGGGGCCCAGACATCTGATCATTCACCCTCAATCTTCTCTCCCATCCCTGTTTAATAGCAGCTCCTACGAGTCATAGTTTGAGAACCACTGGTCTATTAAAAAGAGCCTGGGTTTAAACATCTGGAAACCCGAATTCTAGACCAAATTTGGCCCCAAACTAGTGTATCGTCTTAGGTAAATATTTAGTTTCTCTAAGCCTTGTTTACTTATGTGTAAGGGAGGGCTAAAGCTACTAATTTACCTATTTCTCAGTTGTGAGGGTCAAGTAAGAGGATAATTGTAAAAATGCTTTGAAAGGTTAAAAAGGATGACTTATACCAGTGCAATTTATCACACCCCATGGGGCCTTTCGACACATTCTTGTACACCATTTGGCGGCTGTCATTCTTAGCAGCTGCCAAGCAGCGATGTTGCAATAAGGGATTTTCAATATATATCCCAGGAAGATGGAGGTTCCTTTCTAGCTTTCCTTTCATTACAAATTTACTAGTCATGCACTGTGGCAGGCATCTAACAGCACAAAGACATAAGATTATAATCCCAAGGAGCTGACTGTCTAATAAATTAGCATAAATAAAATACTTGCAATGTTGTATAAGTACAATGCTAGGAATATTCATGTTACATTTTCAACCAGGAAACAGTGCAATTAGCAGTACCAGGATTCAGGAGAGAGAAGAGTGGCAAGGAATACTACAATGGAATGAAGATGCCATTACAGTAAATTCGCAGTCAAAAAATTATTGAGTATTAACTTAGAAGTAAAGATGACAGACTGAAACATGAACTCACTTTCACTCATTCTTAAAATCCCACTAAAGCAGCAACCTGAATCTACCAATATAGCAAAAGGGTAATGTAATTTTTTTTTTCTTTGAGATGGAATCTTGCTCTGTCACCTAGGCTGGAGTGCAGTGGCGTGATCTCAGCTCACTGCAACCTCTGCCTTTCGGGTTCAAGTGATTCTCCTGCCTCAGCCTCCCTGAGTAGCTGGAATTACAGGCGCCCACCACCACACCTGGCTAATTTTTGTATTTTTAGTAGAGATAGGGTTTCACCATGTTGGCCAGGCTGGTCTCGAACTCCTGACCTCAAGTGATCCGCCCACCAGCCTTGGTCTCCCAAAGTGCTGGGCTTATAGGCGTGAGCCACTGTACTGGGCCGGGTAATGTAATATAATCAATGGGTTTATGCCAGCAAGTCAAAATTGGTTAAGTGTTGGTTTAACACTTAACATTAATCAATGTAATTTGTCATATTAAGAGGTTAAACAAAAACCATATGATCAATTCGATAGATGCAGAAAAAAAGCCATTTGATAAGATTTGAATTCTTTTGTGATTAAAAAGGAAAAGCTTAGCAAAGTAGGAATTTAGAGGATCTTTTTCTGTCTGAAAAATAATAAAAATTTAAACTTCACAAGCAAACAAATCTTAATGAGGAGACATAAAGTTTTCTCTTTGATATAAGGAACAAAAACAGGTGTTACTAGCCCACTTCTAGTTAACATTGCTTTAGGGGTCCTAGACAAAACAGTAAAACAAGGTAAAAAAAAATATGACATATAAAAATTAAATGCAAAATATAAATGGCATTATTTGCAGGTGATATGATTATGTTTATAAAAATACAAAACAATTCAGAGATAAATTATTTGAGTAAATAATTCAGTTTAGAAGGCTACTAAATAAAAAATCAATTTATAATTTGTTATTTCTATATATAAGTAACATTTAGAAAATAAAATTGAAGAGGTTATACCATTTATTGTAATATCAAACATATTACATAACTAGAATTAACCATAATTTAAGGTTTGTAAGATTTTTATGGAAAGAACTATAAAATTATAACAAGGAAAATTAAAGGAGACTTAAACAAATATAGAGATTTATTGTACATTGATTGGAAGACTCAGTATTATAAACATAGCAATTCCCCACAAATTAGTCTAGTTTCAATGTAGTTCAATTAAAATCTTGGGATTTGGGGGAGGAATATTGACAAGCCAATTCTAAAACATATAAAAATGCAAAGAGGCAAGGATAGCCAAGACACAATTATTGTTGGAAGACTGGCTCTACTGCATACTAGGGCTTACTAAAGGCTATAGAACATAAAAGAATGAGGTACTTGTACAAGGATGGGCAAATAGACCAACAGAATAAAATATGTGCACTCTAGAAACCAACCTACACACATAAAGATATTTGATTTATTACAGGGATAGTGCTGCAGAGAAGTTAGAAATAAGTGGACCTTTCAATAAATAATTATAGAAGAGTTGAGCATTATTTTGGGGAAAAATGATACTGGAACCCTAACCATATAACCAAATCAACTCCAGTTAATTCACAGCCCTAAATAGTAAAGGCAAAATATTCAACCCTTTCAGAACATAGTATGGGATATATTTTTGTAACTTCCAAGTAAGGAAATATTCTTAAACAAGACACCAAAAAGGATTAATCATTAATAAAAACATTATTAAACTTGACAGAATTAAAATTAAGTTCTGATTATGAACATACACCCCATTAAAAGAAACAATCACAGTGCAGGAGTATTAGTGTCCCCAGCATCTGGATTGTAATTGCTTCATACCATTTCTCCAGAAAGGGAATCAGAGCACCTTATAGAAATAGCCACTCCAAATCTAGAATAGGAGATGTACAGGATGAATCTGGGACATCTTGTCCCTCCTGAAAGCGAGAAAGTTATGAACGGTTACTAGAGTCATATTGAAAGAAGACCATTAAGAAAGTGCTCATATTGGCCAAAGACGGATAATTCAAGCATCAAAAAAGTAATGGCTCCAATGAATTGAAATACATCAACTAAATACAAATTCATGTGTTCATTAAGATAGTTCAAAAATAATACATTACTGAAGACTTATAGTAGTTTCTAGAGTATTAAATATGTATTATAAAATAATAAATTAAAAAAGAGAATCAAGTATTTATACTGCTTTTTCCATAAGCTATATTTCAGGTTAATGAAATAGGGGACCGGAAAAATTTCTTCATAAATAAATCACAGCTAATAAATGCAAGAAGAATAACAATCAAAAAGTCAACAGTTTGCAACCTCTAATGAAATAATTTATGTCAGCAATTTGAGTGGTCCAAAAATATTAAGTAAAAGGTTGATGGAGAACGTTTTTAATGAATAGACCATATTGACACTATCTAAACTCATTGGTTAATCTTAACATCACTAAGAGTGGGATAACCAAGTATTGTGTGCCTCTGGACATGATGGAGAGGAATTTAACAGCATGACATCTATATACTGGCAACAAAGTGTCAGAAATTGAAATCTGGAAGTGTTAACATTTATAAGGTTAATAAAGATATGAAATACTTATGATGACCTTGGTAAGGCAAAGATTTCTTAGGTATGACACCAAAAGGACAATTCATAAAAGAACAAACTGGCAAATTGGACTTCATCAAAATGGAATCCTTTTGTTCTTTGAATAACACTGTTTAATAAATGAAAGAATGAAAATGAAATAAAAGAACAAAAATTAAAAGGCAAGCCACAGACTGGGAGAAAATCTTTGCAAAGTCTATATCTGATAACAAACTTGAATGTGGAATATATAAAGAACTCTCAAAACTCTACAATAAGAGAACAAACATTCCAATTAAAAATTGGGCAAAAGGTCCGGGGCAATGGCTCACGCCTGTAATTCCTGAATTTTGGGAAGCCAAGGCAGGTGGATCACCTGAGGTCAGGAGTTCGAGGCCAGCCTGACCAACATGATGAAACCCTGTCTCTACTAAAAATACAAAAAAATTAGCTGGGCATTGTGGCAGATGCCTGCAATCCCAGCTACTCAGGAGGCTGAGGCAGGAGAATTGCTTGAATCTGGGAGGCAGAAGTTACAGTGAGCCAAGATCATGCCACCGTACTCCAGCCTCGGAACAAAAGCAAAACTCCATCTCAAAAAAAAACAAATTGGGCAAAAGATTTAATTGGACACTTCACCAGAGAAGATATACAAATGGCACATGGAAAGCTCAACAGCATTAACCATTAGAGAAATGCATATTAAAACCACAATGAGGTATAACTATATACCTACCAGAATAGTAAAAATTTAAAGGACTGACCTTACCAAGTATTGGTGAGGATGTAGAAAAACTGGAATTTGTATTCACTGCTAGAGAAAATTTAAAATGGTATGACCACTTTGGAAAAGATTTTGACAGTTTCTTAAGAAGTTAAATATATACATATCATATATCCAGCTATTTAATTCCTAGGTATTTACTAAAGAAAAATGGAAATTTATGTCCTTTCAACTACTTATACCTGAATTTTTATAGCAGCTTTATATTTAATAGCCAAAATGTAAAACAACTCAAATGTTCATCAAAAGGTCAATATATAAACAAATTATGGTGTATCCATATAATGGAAAACTGATCCACAATATTTATCCAAAACTAGTGAAACTATTGAATGACATATGGGTGAATAATAAACTACTTATACTGAATGAAAGAAGTCTGGGTGACAGTACACACTGTATGATTCCACTAACACAAAACTCTGGGAAATCCAAACTAATCTATAGAGACAAAAAGAAGATCAGTAGTTGCTCAAGGAGGAGAGTGGGGTAGGCAAGATATAGAGATCACAAAGGTCATCAGGAAGTGGTTGTCAGAATGAGAAAAAATATTCTGAAAGCTCATTTGGGTTCAGATAGAAGAGAACCATGCTTGACTCATGAAATGTAAACAGGTATAGGAGAATAAGTAGAGACAGGTCCTGCATATGTCCCTTTAACACCTTCTGCTGGGTGAAATTATTAGGTCAACTTTTTAGTTTAATGAGGAGTCATTGAAGAACATACAAGTAAATTTTTATTAATAGTAGAGTTGAAGGTGGGTGCAGTAGATAGAAAAATGATTACCCCCAAAAATGACCACATTCTAATCCCCAGAACCTGTGACTATATTAGATTTCATGGCAAGAGAGAATTAAGGTTACAGATAGAATTGAGATTATTAATCAGTTGAACTTAAAAGACAGAATCCAGGAATAGCCAGCTGGGCCCAATGTCATCACAGGGTGATTGGTGAAAGAGGAAGTGGGAATCAGGGTAAAATGTGATGGCAAAAGCAAAGCTAGGGGGACACAGTGTGAGAAGGACTCGACTGGCTATCGCTGGCTTTGGAGATGGGAAGGGGCCACAAGCTAAAGAATGTAGGCAGCCTCTAGAAGCTAGAAAAGGCAAGAAAATAGACTTCCCTTGAGTTTCCAGAAAGGAGTGCAGCTGTGCCGACATCTTTTTATCCCAATGATATAATTTCAGACTCTGACCTTCAGAACAGTAAGATAATAAATTTGTGCTGTTTTAGGCCCTACATTAATGGCAATTGTTACTGCAACGAAAGGAAACTAATACAATGAGTCAGCATACAATCTGGGGGAAAGATCAGAACAGGTGACAATACTGGGCTGAGTAAGGGCAGACCAAGGTAGGACTCCAGAGTGGTGAACTCTGGGCCTCTAGAGGACAACAGAAAGGTATTGAGCACTGGAAAATAGGCTTGATTGACCCTTGAAGGGGAAAAGGGTCCTGAAAGAAGTTAGGCAGTGACCACCTTGACTAATTTCATTGTATTCCTAAATACAAACCCTGTATTCCTCCCCTTTCCCATTTTGTTATTCACTTCTATGCAGTATTCTTTGCCACCCTTCTCTCTCCTGAATCCTAGTACTGCTAATTGCATTGTCTCCTGGTTGAAAATATAGCATGAATGTTCTCAGCATCGTACTTATACTACATTGCAAGTATTTTATTTACGTTAATTTTCCTTTACTAAACAGTGAGCTCCTTGGGATTATAATCTTATGTCTTTCTGCTGTGTTAGATGCCTGCCATAGTATATGACCAGTAAATTTTATGATGAAGGCTGGAAAGGAACCTCCATCTTCCCTGGATACCCCAGAGAAAGACATATTTTCCTTCCATAATTTGGCAGAAAGATTCCTGAGAGACAGGTAGAGACTTGCTGGGCAACCAAGGGAATTAGTAACTTTGTTGTTTTCATCAGATATTCTCATTTTCCTAGCATAAGCCTTGCCAGTATCTTACCTGAATCATAAGGTGCAAGCTTCCCAACCAGTGCCTGAGCTGCAAATCTGAAACATTTTTGAGGTTTGACTACAACCTATTCCTGTAATCCTTGAACAATCACCATTCCCACTCAAACCAATTCAAGTTTTACTTGTGTAAAAACTCTTAGCCAGAGTTCTTTAACTCTCAGTTATATGATTGATTACCTTAAACCACACTAGCAATTGGATAAGGCATCAAAAACAGAAAAATCTGCTTACACAGTCTTTGGATCTGAAAACCAAATGGAAACATTAATTTCTTAAAGCTGAAAGCAGTTACTGGATAAAACTCCTGAGGAACCTTGAACAACCTATTGAACCAAAACAACATCCTGTCCCACAAATGCTTTCAATTCATGTTGTGAAATAAAACAGACATCGTGTTTTTACCCTCAGAACATAAAACATAGCATTGGGCTTCCAGTGCTATGAAATAGATATACAATTTCAGAAAGTAGGATGAATAAGTCTCCAGTTCTGTTGAATAATAATTATGGCTTAATGTTTATTTTTTTCACATTGAACCTATTGCCAGATAATTATTTCAAAATGAATCTCTTTCCCAATCCTCTGGAAAAGAATGCTTGGTATGTTTTGATTGGTCAGTGTGCCATCATGCATTTTATGAGCTCTTTGCTTAATCTGATGTTAATGTATTCTTTCCAGGCAAGGGGGAAAGCCCATGCCCTGTGGTGATAGCAGTGGCACCTGAATTGTTCAACTCATAAGAAGGCAACCCTGTCCTCTTTTTTGGTCATATCCTCCACAATGCCTTCAATAGCACCATTCACTTCTCCATCATCACTCTCTTTGCACACCTTCATTGTCTAACCTATACAAGGTCTGTCTTCCCTGTTATATTGTAACCTCCAAGAGGGTAAGGAACATGTTGGTCATATTCCATACCCTATTTCTAGTGCCTAATACTGTGCTTGGTATATGGTAAGTACAATTTTAATATATTGTGAGTTAATGAATGAATGAACAGGCACTCCTCCCTAAGGACTAGGCAGTTTAATCCTAAGAAAACCAGGAGCTTTCAAAATAACTCTTTCTAAACAAATATAGGTGACATGGACATTTTCTTAATATACTACTCTGTAAGGAAACATTTCTTCATTTGTTCTACCACACTATAAAAACCCTCTTATCTGGCAATCTCTTCAACATGTATACATTCAATGTGTATTTAGTATTTTTCTTTTCTAACTTTTAATTGTGCTTGTATCTTATCAAACCACATTATTTGTTTTTACTTTGTATGCTCCTAGACTTCCCTCTGCCTGCTCTGATTTTTGGATGCTGCAGGTGAAGCACCTTACCTGTCCCAGCTTTACATTCGGGCATTAAATGCTGGCATTAAGCTCATACCAGCCCTTGGATAGGGTAGAGATCAGATACTGTTTGACTTTAACAGAGAAATGAGATCCTAATGAAGACACTCTCAGGCACAGATATGAACTAGCATGGAAATGGCCAAATTTGACCTTAAAGTTCTGCTCTCTTTTGGATTTCTTCTTCATATCAGATAACCATCAAAAAGTAAGTAAACTTTCAAGGGAATGATTTGTTGGATTATGGTCTCAGATTTCAAGAAACAGGGCTTCTAGGGAAAGACATCAGCATGTGTGATTTTATGAGAGGAGGGGAAGAGGTGGGTCTAAGGCAGAACACCACCTCTGCTCAAAGATGTTACTCATCTTATACCACATTTCAATTCTTCCCTCATCCTTCCTCCAGTCTTCAAAAATGTGAATTTTGGTCACTGTTGGCCTTGCCTCTTATTGCAAAGAAAGTCTCATCATTTAGTGACTGGGAAACAGCCTGTCGTATGAATTGCATTTAAAATTATTGTGCAACTGGGACCATAAACATGAATGTATAAAGGTTCACAGTCTTCCCTCTCTGTGACTGCTAGCTTGTCTCCAGGACTTCTGTGAAGCTGACCAGGAAACTGAGTAGAAAGATCTGGGAATTGGAAGATAAGATACAGACTAGGATTTTTTTTTCAATCTTATAAAGAAACAAATTTATTTATTTTTGTGTTTTGTCGGGAGAGAGGGAGGAAAGAAACCAGAACCCTAAATGCAATGCAGGGATGAGAAAGAGATTTGGTGAGTTGAGCAAGTCTTTGAAAAGAACTTCAGAGTGGTGGGAAATAGAAAGAAAGATGCAGAAATAATTGTTAGGACTTCTCCTAGATATTCTTTTGACATTCTTCAAGAGTCCCTGGTAAATATTTGAATTACTTTCTGATTAGTCTTGGTGTTCAAAATTGTGTTTATTTGATTGTCACATAAACTGGACCACATGGGTCAACATGTTTAAATTGACTTCTTTTATCCATATACAGAGATAAATCAATATTGCAGGTAGGTGGAACCCAACTAATCAGAATTTTTTCTTAGCTAATTTAACTTTTATTTTCCCTGAGAACTCTTAAGAGAAATAAATAAATGAAAGGCAATTATTTCTTACAAGAAATTCTGTTAGAACACACACATACGCAACTGTTACAGAATAGACACATGCTTCAACCTTCAATACTTTCTACAAACACAACTCTAATCAGTAACATGAACATTCCACTGAAATTTAAAATGATGTCCTGAAATACTTTTTGAGTCGCGATTTTTGTACGTACTAAAGAAAGATAGCCAAAAGTGATTTTTGGCATAAGACCCAATTCCTTCTGGCCTGAGGTACTGTAATGAAAGGTAGTTTGCTACATACCTGTCTGGCTACCTAAACCCACTTCCCGTTTGCCCCAAGAACACTGTGCTGGCAGTGAGGCACACTTTTTTTTCTAAACAGGAGAAATAGGTTAAAGACACAGCATGCAATTCTGAAGGGACCCCAGATCAGTCACTTATGGACACATTTGGAAAAGAAAATCTCACTTTGATGCACCAATCAATCATTTTTTACTCTGTTCCTTTTCTTTAAAAGATGGGACTTTGTGAGCAACACCTTAAGGAGAAGCACACTAAGATATCTCTCTACTCTGAGGAAACTCTAAAACATTGAAGGGCAAAACAACTAGATTTTTCTTTCCCTTTGGAAACTTTTTCTCAAAATGACCCATTCCTACCAGGCCTTTGGGACTCCTCAGGTATGTTTACATTTCTCTATTAAGACAAAGGGGCAGGCCCTCACACCCACACAACATTGATAGACATTAATGTTGTGGCCAGCTTTTTTTGTTTGGGGTTTTGTTTTTGTTTTATCTCCTTTAACTTCTGTTAAGAAGAAACCCTGAATTAAAGCTTCCATCAATTGGCTGTCATCCCAGGCAACACAATTGGCAAAGCCCTGGGTCCTAAGACCTCCCCAAAACAGAGATGCCTGGGGACTGGAAACAGGTACCACTGATTATTTTAGCGTAGAGTCCTTTTGTTGTCGTTTGCCACTGTTACTTACACAATTCTTTAGTCATGACTTTCAAGTCTCTCATTTGATCTTGTTTCCACTGAAGTTTTTAATCCTGATTCTTTCCTCCTCTTCCCAGGCCGTGGCTTGTGACATCTCTGCTAGGATTGATATCAACACCATGGTTGTGTTTATGTCTCCCCCTGCATGCCAGGCTCACTGATGTGGTGAGGGGAGCTCTGGGAAGCCGAGCTGAGGAAGCTGAGTCATCAGTCACCATCTCTTGACTCCCTGGTTCTGACCAAAATGACAGAGGCTCCTCTCACTAAAGTGTACTGGGAGACCACAGCAAAAAAGAGGCAAGGGACTTCTCCCATTTGACTCTAACCACTTTAAAAAATATCACATTTTCGTCATAGCAGTAGGGAGATGTTAGTGTGGAAATCTCAATGCAGCTTCCATTCCATTTTGTTTTTCAGGCCACAGCTTAAATGACCCTTCCTAAATGGGAAACCAATTTGAAAATCTACTAAAGCTTTATATAGGCATACTCTATGATCCAGCATTTTCCCTTCTGAATATACACATGCATATATACAATATATTTATATGATAGATTCATATAGAATATACATAATATATGTATAATAGAAATCCATTCATATGTTCACCAAAAGACGTGTACAAGAATGTTCATAGCAGTACTGTTTATTTATTTATTTATAGAGACAGGGTCTTGGTCTGTTGCCCAGGCTGGAGTGCAGTGGCACAGTCATAGCTCACTGCAATCTCAAACTCCTGGGCTCAAGCAATCCTCCTGCTTCAGTTTTCTGAGTAGCTAGGATACAGCTGTGCATGACCACACCTGGCTAATTTTTAAATTTTTTTGTAGAGACAGAGTCTCCCTATGTTGCCCAGGCTGGTCTCAAACTCCTGGCCTCAAGTGAACCACCTGCCTTCACCTCCCAAAGTGCTGAGATTACAGGCATGAGCCACCCTGCCCTGCCATAGCAGGACTATTTATATTAACAAAAAACCAGAAACTACCCGAGTGTCCATCAACAATATAATGATATATAAATTGTAGTATATTCACATGATAAAATACTATATAGTAATAAGAATGAAAGAAATATAACTACACACAACAATATGGATGAATACCACAAACATCGTATTGAGCAAAAGAAAGCAAATAGAAAAAAAATACTGTGTGGTTTAATTTACATAAAGTTAAAAACTAAGTAAAATTAATCTATGCTGTTAGAAGTCAGGATAGAGATTATTCCTGGGGGATAGGAGTGGAGCCTGGTGAGGGGTCTTCTGTCCTTCTAGTAACTTTCCATTTCTTATCTAGGCACTGCTTACCCTGATGCGTTCAGGTTGTGAACAACTTATGCACTTTTCACTTTTTATGTTATATTTTAATTAAAAACTTTTTTAAAAGTCATCTTCTCATATGGGCTACAAGATGGATGAACTTTGAAGACATTATCCTGAGTAATATAAGCCAGAAACAAAAGGAGAAATATTGTGTGATTTCACTTACAAGGTTCTTAGAGTAGTCAAATTCATAGAGACAGAAAGTAGAGCAGAGGGTGCCAGGGGATGGGGGATGGGATAGTGGATGATTTTTCTTTAATAGGTTCAGAGTTTCAGTTTATGACTGTGTATAAGTTCTGGAGGTAGATGGGGATGATAGTTGCACAACAGTGAGATTGTACTTAATGCCACTGAACTGTACCTTTCAAATGGTTAAACTGGTCGATTTTATGTTATGTATATTTCACTGTAATTTAAAAAGTCATATAATTGCAGACTTTCTTGATCACCTCACATAAATAGTACTTAATAGTTCTCAATAAATGTCGAATAAACCAACACATTTTCCAGGAGATCTGAGGCAAGTTATGAAACACTTCTGTAAATCTTTTATTTAGTTATTTATTCATTCATTATAAAAATCTTTATTAAGCATTTATGCATAAATTGTGGGGGAATTCAAAAGTGAAATGAGACAGCATGTTTTTTCAGAAATGAAACTAGCTCTTGCAAGTAGAAATGCATTCCCAGCCTTTGGTTAGTTCTCGGCTAGAGCTGGGTCAGAACAGCACATAGATTTCAACTCAGTGTGACAGATCAAATTGTTTAGTATTAGCTGCTTCCAGAGTTTGTCGAAAAGGATTCTGAGGCCCATCAGGGCTCAGCAGTAAAATAAATATCATTTAAAAAAGAGTTAGCTTTGTGAACTTAGACAAGCTAAAAAAAATTAATAATGTTTACATGGGCCCTTGAAAGAGGCATGATGGCATGAGTATTGTGGATTTTGCTATCCATCCTTAGGCTTGTCTCTCACCAGCAGTGTTGCAGATGTGAAGCAGAAATCAGATTAAACCTGAACTAATAGATGACTTCCAGGTCTTTTTCAACCTGAGAGTCTTTGAGAATAAAAATGAGTGCCAGTGCTTAATGGTCCTCATGGAGCTAAATAATAAGCTTCTTTAGTTTCTTTTCTATAAAATGAGAGGAATTATTACTGCTATTTTATTGCATAGGTTCACAGACATATTAAGGAGGTGGAATCCCTACGATAGAGTCTGTAAGTGAACACACAGTTGGATATCTTTTGAATTTTGATGACAGCAAAAGGAATGAATATCAGATAATAAAATTATTATTAGAACTGACATTTTTGAGAATCTATTGTGTGCTAAGTAATATGTTAAGTATCTAAGGTACCTTGTAGCATTGTGCTTTTGATTTTATTTTATTTTATTGATACAGAGTCTTGCTCTGTCACCCAGGTGGGAGTGCAGTGGCACAATCTTGGCTCACTGCAACCTCAGCCTCCTGGGTTCAAGCGATTCTCCTGATTCAGCCTCTCAAGTAGCTGGGACTACAGGCACCCACCACCATTCCCGGCTAATGTTTGTATTTTTAGTAGAGATGGAGTTTCACCATATTGGCCAGGCTGGTCTTGAGCTCCTGAACCTCCCAAAGTGATCCTCCCGCCTCAACCTCCCAAAGTGTTGGGATTACAGGCGTGAGCCACCATGCCTGGCTATAGCATCATATTTTAACAACAAACTGATACAGTAGGAATTCTTACATTTTTACAGAAAAGAACAATAACTCATAGAAAACCCTAAAAACTTGCCCTAAGTCACATTGTTAATAAATAATTGATCTGCGATTGAACTCACATCGTTTCACACATCAAGGAGACACTGTAGGGACTTGGTACTGCTTCTCAGACATTGCAATCTCATAAAAGGGCAAGGTCAGACTTGCTGTTAAAAGCAAATGTCCAAAGTACCTGTTCCTTTGTCAGATGTTGATGTTCTTGTCCTCTCTCCCAGCTCCTATCCCACAGGCAATCAGGGCGCTCACACTGTCCACCATCCTTGTCCACACACTCGCCCTGACTGAGGCCCTGAGCATTCCCAGATCCCTCACTGCCTTCCCACCCAGGGCTTTGTGCCTAGAGAGCTGCTCTTAAGCCCTTCTCTGAGGTCTTCTGAATACCCCTACTCCATCATCAATCAGAGCAGCTGTGCTTTTTTTTTTCTATACCTGTTAGGCTTCTGTTAGGTTGAACCATGGGAAACTGCTGATATTCAACCATATTACATGCAAAAATATCAATTTCATATAATTCAATATAATACATAAACTTCCTAGTAAACAGAAAGTCTGTGGCTAAATAATTTGAAAGTCATTGCCCTAGGCCTTTAATGAACTTGATGTTTTGCTTGGCCTAGTAAAATTAAACTCTATTCCTTCTCAGACATAACTTGTTAGAGAATAAATGGGTACAAGCCTTTTCCAGGGCAATTTGTCAAAACATATTTCTTAAAGCTTTCCAGTTTTGACATCCAATAAAGCAGCAAATTTACTTCCAGGGATTTATTATAAGGAAATGATTAAAGAAATGAAAAATATTTAGCCACCATGATGTTCACATCTTTGTATTAATAGCGAAAAAATGTAAAACATACCCATCCCCACACATATACAACTAAATGTTCAATATCAAGAGTTTGGTTATCTCATGGTATTTTTATATAATGCAATACTATACATTCATGAAAAATTATATATAACCAATAAAAAAAGAATTCAGTAAAACAAAAAAATGTAAATTTAATATTGAATGAAATAATCAATAGCTTTCCTATCCACAAATGTATCCAGTTGGAATGTATCATGAAAGAAAAGATCCCATTTAAAAAAACAACAGGCCAGATGCAGTAGTTCACACCTGTAATCTCAGCACTTTGGGAGGGCGAGGCAGAAGGATCACTTAAGTCCAGGAGTTCAAGACCAGCCTGGGCAACAGAGCAAGACCCTATCTCGATGAAAAAAAAAAAAAATTAGCCAATTGTAGCACACACCTGTAGTCCCAGCTGCCTGGAAGTCTGAGGCAGAAGGATTGTTTGAACCTAGGAGATCAAGGCTGCAGTGAGCTATGTTCATGCCACTGCACTCCAGCTTGGGCAACTAAGCAAGACCCTGTCTCACAGCAAAACACCAACAACCAAAAAACGATAAATACCTAGGGAAAAAAGTGGAACAAGAAACATACAAAACCTATATGAGGAAAACTTCAAAACATTTCAGAAAGACACAAAGTTAAACCTGAATTATTAGAACATATACTATATTCCTGGATAAGAAAATTCATCATCATAAAGATGTTAGTTCTCCCAAAATCAACCTATTTATTTATTTAATTATTGTTCCAACAAAAATGCTAACAAGATTTTTCATAAAGAAGACAAGATTATTCTAAAGTCACATGGATATACCAAAATCAACTCAAGATGGATTAAAGACTTAAACATAAGACCCAAACCTATAAAAATACTAGAAGAAAACCCAGGGAAAATTCTTCTAGATATAGATCTAGGCAAGAATTTATGACTAAGACTTCAAAAGTACAGGCAATAAAAACAAGCAATGGGACTTAACTAAATGAAAACACTTCTGAACAGCAAAAGAAGTAATCAACAGAATGAACAAATAACCTGCAGAATGAGAGAAACGTGAAAACTAGCTTACAGGCAACTAATATCCAGAATATACAAGGAACTCAAACAACTCGACAGAAAAATAAAACCCAAATACTATCATTAAAAAGTGGACAAAGGACATAAATAGACATTTTTTCAAAAGAAGACATACAAATGGCCAACAGGTATATGAAAAAATGTTTGACATCACTAATCATCAGAGAAATGCAAATTAAAACCACAAAGAGATATCATCTTACCCCAATCAGAAGCTATTATTAAAAAGATTTTGGGGAGGATGTGGAGAAAAGGGAATGCTTATACACTGTTGAGGGGAATGTAAATTAGTACAACCTCTACAGAAAACAGTAGGGAAGTTTCTCAAAGAACTAAAAATAGAACTACCATTTGATCCAGCAATCCCATTACTGAGTATCTAGCCAAAGGAAAAGAAATCAATATATCAAAAAGATACCTGCACTTTTCAACTACTCACAATAGCAAAGATATGGAAGCAACCTAAGTGTCCATCAACAGGTGATTGGATAAAGAAAATGTGCTATATATACATAATGGAGTACTATTCAGCCATAAAAATATGAAATCATGTATTCTGCAAGAATGTGGATGGAACAGGAGGTCATTACAATAAATAAAACAAACCAGACATAGAAATATAAATATTGTATCTCCTCACTTCTAAATGGGTGCCAGAAAAGGTATATGTATGTAGAGAGGGTAATGATAGACAATGGAGACTCAGAAGAGTGAAAGGGTGGAGGGGGTGGATAATTAGAAATCACTTAATGGGTACAAAGTCATTATTTGGGTGATGGATATCCTAAAAGCCCTGACTTCACCATTACGCATGTAATAAAATTGTACTTACATACCATAAATTTATACAATTAAAAAAATAAAGTGATACAGGAAAAAGGACAGGCAAGAACAGCCAAGAAGCAAGAAAGACAAGCGCAATGGTGGGGAGGGGAGAATAGCCATATCAGATATGAAATCATATTGTAGTTTCTATAATTAAATTAGCATAATAATAGTGCATGATTGGACAGACAGACCAATAGGACAGAATTTTAAATCTTTAAAACAGGCCCAAACACATACATACATTTAATATGTACTATAGGTGACATCTCAAATCACTAAGTTTGTGAGGTGAGGGTAGGAAGAATGAACTTTTTAATACACGATATTGGGATAAATGGACAACTATTTGAAGAAAAGATAAAACTGGATCCATACCTCATACCATGTATCAGTATAAACTCCAATTCAGATAACTACATGCCAAAAAAGTAAACCACACAAATACTAGAAGAAAATATAGGTAAATTCTTTTATAACCCAGGAATAGGAAGGCCTTTCAATTCATGACTCAAAATCTGGAAACAATAAAAACTTGATGATTGATAATATGGTTTGGCTGTGTCTCCACCCAGAGTTGTATCTCCCAGAATTCCCACATTATGGGAGGGACTCGGGGGAGGTAACTGAATCATTGGGCCTGTCTTTCCTGTGCTATTATCATGATAGTGAATAAGTCTCACAAGATCTGATGATGGGTTTATCTGGGGTTTCTGCTTTTGCTTCTTCCTTATTTTCTCTTGCCACTGCCATATAAGAAGTGCCTTTTGCCTCCTGCCATGATTCTGAGCCCAATTAAACCTCTTTTTTTGTCCCAGTCTCAGGAATGTTTTTATCAGCAGCAAGAAAATGGACTGATAAAGTAAATTGGTACCAGTAGAGTGGGGCCCTGCTGAAAAGATACCAAAAAATGTGGAAGCAATTTTGGAACTGGATAATAGGCAGAGGCTGGAACTGTTTGGAGGGTTCAAAAGAAGATAGGAAAATGTGGGCAAGTTTGGAACACCCTAGAGACTTGTTGAATGGCTTTGACCAAAATGCTGATGATATGAACAATAAGGTCCAGGCTGAGGTGGTCTCAGATGGACATGAGGAACTTATTGGAAACTGGAGCAAAGGTGACTCTTGTTATGCTTTAGCAAAGAGACTGGCAGCATTTTGCACCTCCCCTAGAGATTTGTGGAACTTTGAACTTGAGAGAGATGATTTCGGGTATCTGGCAGAAGAAATTTCTAGGCAGCAAAGCATTCAAGATGTGACTTGGGTACTGTTAAAGGCATTCAGTTTTAAAAGGGAAACAGAGCACACAAGTTTAGAAAATTTGCAGCCTGCCCATATGATAGAAAAGAAAAACCCAATTTCTGGAAAGAAATTCAAGCCAGCTGCAGAAATTTGCATAAGTAGCAAGAAGCCTAATGTTAATCCCCAAGACCATGGGGAAAGTGTCTCCAGGCCATGTCAGAGACCTTCACAGTAGCCCCTCCCATCACAGGCCCAGAGGCCCAAGAGGAAAAAGTGGTTTTGTGGGTTAGGCCCAGGGTCCCTGTGCTGTGTGCAGCCTAGGGACTTGGTGCCCTGTGTCCCAGCCACTCCAGCAGTGGTTGAAAAGGACCAACATGCAGCTTGGGCTGTGGCTTCAGAGGGTGGAAGCCCCAAGCCTTGGCAGTTTCAACATAGTGGAAACTGTTGGGTGCACAGAAGTAAAGAACTGAGGTTTGGGAACCTCTGCCTAAATTTCAGAGGATTTATGGAAATGCCTGGATGCCCAGGCAAAAGTTTGTTGCAGATGGGGCCCTCATGGAGAAACTCTGCTAGGGCAGTGGGGAAGGGAAATGTGGGGTCAGAGCCCCCACACAGAGGTCCTACTGGGCCACTGTTCTCCAGACCCCAGAATGGTAGATCTACCAACAGCTTGCACCATGCACCTGGAAAAGCCGCAGACACTCAACACCAGCCCGTGAAAGCTGCTGAGAGGGAGACTATACCCTGTAAAGCCACAGGGGGAGAGCTGCCCAAGATCATGGGAACCCACCTCTTGCAACAGCATGACCTGGAGTCAAAGGAGATCACTTTGGAGCTTTAAAATCTGACTGACCTGCTGGATTTTGGACTTGCATGGGCCCTGTAATGTCTTTGTTTTGGCCAATTTCTCCCATTTGGAATGGCTGTGTTTACCCAATATCTGTACCCCCATTGTATCTAGGAAGTAAGTAGCTTGCTTTTGATTTTACAGGTTCATAGGAGGAAGGGACTTGCTTTGTCTCAGATGAGACTTTGGACTGTGGACTTTTGGGTTAATGCTGAAATGAGTTAAGATTTTGGGTGACTGTTGAAGGCATGATTGGTTTTGAAATGTTAGGACATGAGATTTGGAGGGGCCAGGGGCAGAATGATATAGTTTGACTGTTTCCCCACCCAAATCTCAACTTGAATTGTATCTCCCAGAAATCCCACGTGTTGTGGGAGGGACCTGGGGGGGTAGGTAATTAAATCATGGGGCCAGTCTTTTCCATGTTATTTTCATGATAGTGAATTAGTCTCACAAGATCTGATGGGTTTATCGGGGGTTTCCAATTTTGCTTCTTCCTTATTTTCTCTTGGCACCATCATGTAAGAAGTGTCTTTTACCTCCAGTCATGATTCTGAGGCCTCTCAGCCATGTGGAACTGTAAGTCCAATTAAACCTCTTTTTCATCCCAGTCTTGGGTATGTCTTTATCAGCAGTGTGAAAATGGACTAATACACTTGAGAAATTTTTTAATATAAAAAATTTTTTTTTGAGACAGAGTTTTCCTCTGTCACCCAGACTGGAGTGCAGTGGTGCAATAATGGCTCACTCCAGCCTCAGACTCCTGGGCAAGCAATCCTCCCACCTAGGCCTCTTGAGTAGTTTGGACTACAGGTGCATACCACCACACTTGGCTAATTTTTTTTCTCCTTCTTTCCCTCCCTCCTTCCCTCCCTCCTTCCCTCCCTCCCTTCCTTCCTTCCTTCCTTTCTTCCTGTTCTTTTTCTCACAATGTTGCCCAGGCTGGTTATGAACTCCTGGCCTCAGGTGATTCTCCCACCTCAGCCTCTCAAAAGAGGTTATAGTTAAAAAAAAAAAAAAAAAAAAATTTGTATCACAACAATCACCTAAGTAAAGTGAAAGTACAAATGCTTAATTAGCAGAAAAATATTGGCAACTTAGAGTACAGGGGGCTTACCTACCTAATATATAAGGAGTCCTTAAAAGGTGAGGGGGGAAAAAAAGCGTAATAGAAAAATGGGCAAAATACAAAAATAGGCAGTTTATAGAAAAAGACATTAAATGATCCTTAAACATATGAACAGATGGTTAATCTTCCTTGCAACAAGAGTAAATAAAATCACAATGCAATTAACATTCCTGATCTGTCAGACTAGCAAAAAAAATCTCAGTTTGAGAATAAAGTGTTAGTGGGGCTGTAGAGAAACAGGTAGTTCTGTACACTACTGGAGAGAGTACAAAATAGTGCTTGGGTCCCTATGAAGAGTAATCTAGCAATATCTAAATAATTGTATTTACTCTTCGATCCAGCAACTCCACTGCTAATAAAGTATTTAGATGATATATCTCCACCAACATGAAACAGCATGCATCCAGGGGTTTTCACTGTGGCCTTATTCACAGTCACAAAATCTTGGAAACAATCCAAATGTGCATCAGTGGGGGATGTGGTGAATAAACCACAATAACAACCACACAATGGAATGTAAAGCAGTTTTCGAAAGAATGAGGAAGATATCTATGTACTAATATGATGTAATCTCCATGATACCTTAAAGAAAAAAAAGCCCTTCCTTTTCGTAAGTACTTCGTTGTCTTTTTAAGAGATCTTTGCCTCCTCTGATACTCCAAGGTATCAGAAACTTTTTGTTTTCCCCTGAAGCTTTATTGTCTTACCATTCACATTTAGATCAACAATCCAGCTGGATTTATTTTTTGAGTATAGTGTGAGGAAGGATTTTTTTGAGTATAATGTGAGAAAGGATTAAGAACAAGATATATTTTTTTCCGTATGGATATCCAGTTGACCAGCATCTTTTTTTTTTTTTTTTTGAGAGTGAGCCTCACTCTACTGCCCAGGCTGGAGTGCAATGGTGCGATCTTGGCTCACTGCAACCTCTGCCTCCCAGGTTCAAGTGATTCTCCTGCCTCAGCCTCCCAAGTATCTCAGATTACAGGTGCCCGCCATCATGCCCAGCTAATTTTTGTATTTTTAGTAGAGATGGAGTTTCACCATGTTGGTCAGGCTGGTCTTGAACTCCTAACCTCAGGTGATCCACCTGCCTCGGCCTCCCAAAGTGCTGAGATTATAGGCGTGAGCCACTGCCCCCAGCCCAACACCATTTTTATTTATTCATTCATTCATTCATTCATTTATTCATTTATTTTTTAGAGACAAGGTTTCACTCTGTTTCCCAGGCTGGAGTGCAGTGACATGATCATAGCTCAGTGCAACCTTACGTAGCTGGTACTACAGGTGTATGCAACCATGTCCATCTAATTTTTAAACACTTTTTGGTAGAGGTGGGGGCCTCACTTTATTCCTTGGGCTGATCTCAAACTCCTGGCCTCAAATGATGCTCACACCTTGGCCGCCCATAGTGCTGGGATTACAGGTGTGGGCCATTGCACTTGCCCAACATCATTTATTAACATGATCATCTATTACCACTCACTGCACAGCAGTGTCATTTTTGTCGTAAGTCAGGGGACTAATATGTGTAGATTTGTTTCTATCTTTGCACCAATTGCACCCTTAAGTTGTATTTTTACAAGATCAACATAAATAAAATTAATTAATTGGGTATCTCTGTTACTGCATCACAGTAGAAGATAGCTGCATGAGATTTTGATCAGATTTGGAGCGTCTGGCTATGGAACGCCTGATCCACAGTCATAGAATCCTAGACAATATAGCATCTGATCAGGGAACCCCCTGAAGGTATGGGAGAGAAGGAGGTGTGAGAGTGAGCCATAACCAGGAGACTTACTGGTCATATCACATACTGCCCCATCCAGAAGCTGCCAGCCTGTTAGAGTAATGAAATGACTTGCTGAAAAGCACAGCTGAAACACTAACTCATAGACAATACTCTGCAAAAGGCACAGGTGAAACACTAATTCATAGGTATCCAATAGGATGCAGTACAGATACCGAATCAGACATCTCCATATGGTGCTGGGTTTCCAGCAGGAACTAAGGTATAGAAGCAGAAGTTGCCCTACTTAACATCATTTGCAATGACCCACTAAAGGACTTTTCTTTCTGTCCCCAGAACTTTGGGCTCTACAGGATTAGAGGTCCTGATTCCAAAAGGGGACACACCCTTGCCAAGAGACACAGCAAGGCTTCCATTAAACTAGCAGCCTCAGCTGCCCTCTGGGCACTTTGACTCTTTATATTCAGGATCAGCAGACAAGAACAGGAGTCATTTCCCTGAAAGGTGTCATTGGCCCTGACCAGCAGAAAAAGGTGTGGCTTACACCTCTTTCTCACACAATTGAGAGGAATATGTACAGAACTCAGGTGATCTGCAGGGGTACTTCCTGTTACTCCCTTATCCAGAATGGACAAGTGCAGCCATCCTGACCTGAAAAGAGTGTGATCATCAAGGGTTCAGACCCGTGAGGAATGGGAGTTAGAGTCAAATCAGTAGGTAAGCAACGGAGGTAGTAGCTGAGGAAGCAGGGAATTTAGAATGGACATGGGGTGGGGAAAGTAGGGATACTGAATGCCAACTGGAGCTTCCAAACTCTGTCTTCTAAGTTTCCCCTTAGGAAGAGAGGCTCACTGGGACCCCAAAGAAGCTGCTCTGCAAACGTATATGCTGACATGAAGCCACACAGCACAAGGGTGGATTGTGGCAACCATGGAGGTTTACCGCTCAGAACTCCCTGAAGGAAGAACTTGCTGGCAGCCTCAGCTGTTAATGCATTCAGGATCTGCCTTCACTTTTAAGCCGAATCTGCATTCTTCCAAGGTAACCCCTGCCAGTGACTGAGCACAGCAAGGACACTAAGGCCTGGCCATTTCTGTGGGCTTCTTTAATGAGCAATCTTTGCTCTGGAGCTCCCTGTTGGGTTGTCTGAGATTTTGTCAGATCTGCATCATGGTCTGAGACTCCCACATCTGGAACCTTAACTATGAGAAAATTAGGACATGGAATTTTTGGCTTTCCAGCCTGTGTAGTACAGGAAAGCATCCAAGAAGGAGGGAGAAAGGAGGCTGAGCACTAATCTACCATGTACCTCAGCCAGCTCACTGCATCCAGGAGGAAAAAGCGGGCAGTGGGTTCTGGAAAGCCACAGGTCAAGCCATTTCCTGGTTGAAAAACAGAAATGGAAGCAGGAAAGAGGAGAGAGAAAAGCATAGTCCAGTGGAGCATGCAAGCAGGTCCGATGTGGACAAGCTTTTCTGTCTTTCTGGAATCCCTATCAAATGCTGCCCTCTGATGTTTGTGGAATAAACTACCTTTGAGAAATGCTAAAACAGCCTAATAAGAGAATGCATCTAGCTGTAGTTTTCTGGGATAGTTTTAGATGTCTGAACCTCATGGAAACCAGGAAATATCCACCAAATTGGGCACCAAAACTACTTCCAAATGATTGGGTCAACTGACATACAGATCAAGTTTTAACGAGGTGCTATTAACTTAGACCTCTAGGTATAGGTTATCTTTTCTTCCACAATCACAGTGGAGCAGTTTTAAGCATTCCTCGTGGTTCATGGAATGATCAGAAAGCACATGGTCAATTATGAATCATTTGTACAAGCTATGAATCCAAGTGAAGTCTTCCAATAAAAGTGTTTCATTTATTGCCAGTATTATTCATATCACTTCTCTTTATAATCTGTCTTTACAAGGTGCCCCCCAACCATAAATGTTGACTAGGAAAAGAGTGACATCACTGATTGTCAGAATGCTATGTGCCAGCAGGGAATAAGTTTATGTCAACAAACAAAGTTTATGTTTCTGAATATAATATTGCCCAGTACAATCAAAGAATGAAAGTCACAATGTTTAAAAGTATTACATCTCTAGCTATCAGTCGAGATACAAAACCCTTGCCAGAGTTGTAGATTAAATAGTAAATAAAAGCCAAGAATCAGAAGATGACCCTTGGACATGACAAGCATGCTCCTGCCTCAGTATGTTTACCTTTCCTGCTGCTTGGAACACACTTTCCCTCAATATCACATCCACAGGAGTGTGGTTCTCTCATCTTCCTTCCAAGCTGCTAAAGTGGTATGGTCCAGGGTCTATGTTAACAGAAGTTTAAGTCACAGTCACATCTTCCTATTCCCCCTTTCTCCCCCATGGTCATTTTGTGGTCAACTGGAACTATGGTTTGGGATCTTTGGATGGAGGAAGGTGGGTTAGAAGAGGTCTTGATGTAGGCAAATTTATCTGAGCTGTCTCTGTTAGGGTTGGAGGTCAAAAGCACCTTTATTGTGTTAGTTTGTTTCCCTTTGCTAACCTTCTTTCAGTATATGCCTTCCTTTGCTATTTATTCTTTGGTAGGATTTAAATATTCATGGGTTTCTGGCCCTAGTAATTTCTGATAGCCCCTCCATCTCACTCTGATTCCTAACGGGAGTCACACTAGAGAAGCCAAGTAAATTGCAGCACTCTTTTCTGAGAATTGTCTCCACCCCAAGACCACCATCTCTGAGAACCTCTAAATATTTGCAAACTATTTGGTAAACAGTATCAAACCATCCAAGTTTGAGGCTACAGTAGTAACTAAAATATGACAAGCTAGAGATGCTCAGCAAAAACTATACTTATACTGTGCTTGTACAGATCAAACTTCAGTTTGCAGGTGCCAGAGCTGTCCCCATTCTCACTTTTCTCTTCAATCCTCTAGTACTGGGGAAAGGTATTTGCAAACAAGGCAAGGCAGAGATCAGAGCATGTTACCCTCTGCATAGCCTGGGGGATGCACATCACACTCTCCCTCTCCACTGTTTGCTTTCCCACTGGGGAAGAGAGGGACTCATCTCCAAAATACAGGGATGAAAGGCTGCAGAAAACAACAAGCTTGGGGCTATGTGTGGGGTCAGAGCTGTGTGTGATCAGTCATTAGGGGGCCCTGATCTGCTGATCTGCTTTAAGGCTTTGGAATTTGACTTAAGGGATGTCATCCTGCTGAGTTCACAGAAGAAATTCCCAGAGGCTAGAGGTGAGGTCTAGCCACAAAAGTGAGATCATAGATGGAGAAACACTTAGAAAAAGTTTGTAGTGCTGTTGTTGTGGTAATGAGAAGAATAATAAGCTGACCACAAAGATCCTCCCAAATCTCTCATGTTGAGTAGGTTAGTCATTGTACAATAAAATAGCATAGCTTTGAGAGCTAGAAAAATATGGGATAGAGAAACAATTACAATGTTCACAAATGACAGATAAATTAAACAAATTACAGCAATCCCTACCATAGAACAATATGTAGTCATTTAAAAAGAATGTATTACACTGGAGGGCAATGTGACACAATGGGTTAAAAAAATACAGATTCATAAACCTCTAATCTAGCATTCCACTTTAAGAAATCTATCTTACAGGTGTATTCATAAAGGTGCAAAATAACATGTATAAGATTATTTGCCCTAGAAGAAAACCTAAGCAATACCATTCAGGACATAGGCATGGGCAAAGATTTCATGACAAAAACACCAAAAGCAATTGCAACAAAAGTCAAAATGGACAAATGGGATCTAATTAAACTAAGGAGCTTCTGCATAGCAAAAGAAACTATCATCAGAGTGAACAGGCAACCTACAGAATGGGAGAAAAATTTTGCAATCCATCCATCGACAAAGATCTGATATCCAGAATCTATAAGAAACTTAAATTTACAAGAAAAAAACAAACCCCATCAAAAAGTGGGTAAAGAATATGAACAGACACTTCTCAAAAGAAGACATTTATAAGGCCAACAAACATGAAAAAAAGCTCATCATCACTGGTCATTAGGAAATGCAAATCAAAACCATAATAGATACTACCTCACAGCAGTTAGAATAGTGATCATTAAAAAGTCAGGAAACAACAGATGCTGGAAAGGATGTAGAGAAATAGAAACGCTTTTATACTGTTGGTGGGAATGTAAATTAGTTCAACCATTGTGGAAGACAGTGTGGCGATTTCTCAAGGATCAAGAACCAGAAATACCATTCGACCCAGCAATCTCATTATATACCCAAAGGATTATAAATCATTCTATTATAAAGATACATGCACACATATCGTTACTGCAGCACTGTTCACAATAGCAAAGACTTGGAATCAACCCAAATGCCCATCAGTGATAGACTCGATAAAGAAAATGTGGCACATATACACCATGGAATACTATGCAGCCATAAAACAGAATGAGTTCATGTCCTTTGCAGAGACATAGATGAAGCTGGAAGCCATCATTCTCAGAAAACTGATATAGGAACAGAAAACCAAACACCACACGTTCTCACTCATAAATGGGAGTTGAACAATGAGAATATATGGGCACAGGGAGGGGAACATCACACACCAGGGCCTGCCAGGGGATGGGGGGCAAAGGGAGAGAGAGCATTAGGGCAAATACCTAATGCATGCGGGGCTTAAAACGGGTTGATGATGGGTTGATGGGTGCAGCAAATCACCATGGCACATGTATACCTATGTAACATACCTGCATGTTCTGCATATGTATCCCAGATCTTAAAGTATAATACAAATAAAAAATTTTAAAATTTAGAAAAGATTATTTGTTGTACCACTCTCTGTAATACCAACAGTTTGGAAACCCATATTTAAAAAGTTATGGTATAGCCATACAATGGAATACAATGCAGCCTTTTTTTTTTTTTTTTAAAGAAGCTCCCTATGTCCCAATATATAAAATAACAATAACCCCCACCAGACAAAGAACAAACCTATTTTTATATTACCACTGGAGGTTAATAATGTAAGAAGTCCTAGAAAGGATATTTGCTGGATGAAAGGTGAGCTGTCTAATCCCGCTTGCCATTAGCCTCGCATGCCTTCAGCCTCAGTCTATTGGATACTGAGCTGTACCTGAACTGGGCAGCCTTAGCTGAGGAAGAAGCATATATATACTCTAGTACAGTAGATTTTAAATTTTAGTGAACATGAGAATCATCTGGATTGGTTGCTGAAAATCAAGATTTAAGGAATCTATATTTAGAGATTGTGACTCAATAAATCTGGGGTTGGGCTCTGGAACTGGTGTTTTTTAACAAGCACACCAGGTGATTCTAATGTGGCAGATCCTTAGACCAATCTCTGAGAAACCATGCCATAATGACCACAGAATCAGCACCTGAGGTGAACTAAAGCCTCCTCACAGTCTGCTCCAGGATCTATGAGAGGAAAATCTAGCTGGGTGATTTGGCTTCAACATCAAGTTCACAGGGGCCCTGAAAAGTGGCTACTGCTAAATTTGCTTATGGAAGCAAGAGCCCTTTCCACAGATATTTATATTTTGGTTCTTTTGAGCATGAGGATATCAATATCATTTTCTAATCCTTATAATAAAACCACAACAGAAGTAATTTCTGGTTGCCCAGATTTATTCAGATAGAAAGATGAATTTATGAGCACAAAAAAATTTGTTGCCCAGTTTATGGCTTAAGGGTGTTTTATCTACTTCTACTTACATAATGACAGCTTGCTTCTCAGAGACCAATTTGAAATAGATATATCCTCAAATGATCATTCACATAATTTCATACAATTCTATGTATTACATATATCATTGTTCATGTGCATGTACACAGTATGTATTATAACTTCATTGTTCTGTCAATTATTTTTTCTTAGTCTTTTTCAGTATTAGTTGTCTCTTGCCATTTCTGTATTCTCTATGTTTACTTTTTAATTTTTAAATAATAACAATTATTAGTGAGTGACTAGTTCTCTGTCACCTCGGTTGGAGGGCAGTGGTATGACCACAGTTCATCGCAGCCTTGACCTCCCAGGCTCAAGAGATCCTCCCACTTCATCCTCCTGAGTAGCTGGGACTAGAGGCACATGCTGCTATACCTGGCTTTTTTTTTTTTTTTTTTTTCTAAATTTTTTGTAGACCCTGGGTCTCACTATGTTGCCCAGGCTGGTCTCGAACTCCTGGCCTCAAGCAATCCTCTCACCTCGGCCTCCTAAAGTGCTGGGATTACAGGCATGAGCCACCTTGCTCAGTCCACTTTTTTATTTTTAGATGTTATTTTTGTTATTTTTGGATTCAGATAAAATAGAAATGCACATATACATGCAACATTTATAATTTTTTCTATGTTGATATTTATCATTTTGTATCAGTTGTCATATTTTTCAAATCCACCAATATTTGTAGTTTCATTTACAATTGAAAAAGTTCTGATTACTCACTGAATTTCCAAGACTGATACTCTATTCAGGAAAGTACACTGTCACCTTTGTTACATACTGGATGAGTAAGAATTTAGGACTGTAATTTCACAAAATTTTGTTCTAAGACACAGGTTTCCTGATATTTAATGCTTACTACATACAGTATTGTTCTATATGCTCGATACATATTAACTAATTTGATCTTCAAAACAGGACCATAAGGCAGCTGCTATTACTATGCCATGTTGACTGTCAGTATTGTTTTCAAACTTAGACTTCTGACCCTAACTGAAATCCATCTTAAATTGAAGAGTAAGAAATCTCAAAATCTGAATGCTCCATGGCTTTCCTAGTGCTCTCAGAAGAGTTTATCCAACATCTCTTATTACTCCAGGTCAGTCCCAGCAACTGCATATTGTCTAGATGGCCCTGCTGGAACTGGGGCCCTTTCTTGAACTCTGGTCTTCTTGACATCTTGCCATGCCTTTGGCTTAGAAACCCTCTCTGGTGTTTGTCTCCCCTTGTCACTGCCTGGCTTAGTGAGCCATTAGTGTTACTATGACTTGTCTCTGAGTATTGCCTGTTGCCTGTATTCTCTCTGAAACCTGCACATTTCACCTCCACTTCATCCCTAATTGGGCCATTGGATTGGACCATCTAGAAACTGCTATCTACTTGATCTAGTCTGAATTCAGTAGTCCCTTTGAATGCCGATCATAAATCCACAATTGGCCAGTTTCTTCTAACCCAGTTCTGACTTCCTACTGCCATTTTGGGTGCTAAACCCAAATTCAACAAATCTACCTAAGCTATGACACTTTTTTGTCAGAGGTGAACATTCTTCTGAGTTGGAAGTGATAAGGGCACTGACAAGCTAGGTTTCAGTGATGTGACTGAAAGCATAAAGCTCTCGTGCTGTCCAAGGAAGGAGTTGAAATGTGACAGAAGCCCTGTGGCAAAAGGAAGGTTAACTGACTACCCTCGACCCCTCCTGCTACAGTTTCCTATGCTGCTTCACGTTTGGTGTACTCTTTCAGTTCATTTGAAGAACCATCTATTTAGAAGCTGTAAGAAGTGTTTTCCCCCAGGTAGTGGTACTATGTTTCCAGCTGGGCAACTCAACACATCTGTACAACCATCCTGAATTTAATTTTCACCAAATTTACTTCTCCCCCTAAGGATGGTGTTCTCATTGGAAGGAAGAGCAAGTGCTCAGCCTTACAAAACCCTGCTTCACATCCAAGACTCTGTGTTAACACTGGAGTTAGTTCATCAAATGGAAATTTTGAGTGCTCTGGAATCCTATAGTGTTTATAACTTGCTGGTTTTGTCTCAAAAACATTGAAACAGCCTCTTTGAAGGTTTTTTTGTTTTTGTTTTAGACAGGGCACCCTCATAGAAGTCCCTAGAAGGGCTGAAAATGTATAATAAGGGATCTTATTGATTCACATATATATTAACATGAAAAGTGTTTCATTTTAAGTCTACTTTCACTCATTTTTAAAATTCAGTGTTTACTGTGTACTGAGTATATGCCAGGCAGAATTCTAGGTACGGGGAGTACAACAGAGAACAAAGATTTCTGCCCTCCTGGAGTATACAATTCCTAATAACAATACATAATAAACATAATGAGGAAATTATATAGTATTTAGAAGTGTTAAGGTCTACAGAATAAAGAGCCAAGAGAGATGGGAGTGTGGACATGGAGATACATGTTGCCATGTCAAAAGATGTTTAGAGTGATTCTCTTTGAAAATATGACATTTGGGGCCGGGCACGGTGGCTCACGCCTGTAATCCCAGCACTTTGGGAGGCTGAGGCGGGTGGATCACGAGGTCAAGAGATCGAGACCATCCTGGTCAACATGGTGAAACCCCATCTCTACTAAAAATACAAAAAATTAGCTGGGCATGGTGGCACGTGCCTGTAATCCCAGCTACTTAGGAGGCTGAGGCAGGAGAATTGCCTGAACCCAGGAGGCGGAGGTTGCGGTAAGCCAAGATCGCGCCATTGCACTCCAGCCTGGGTAACAAGAGCGAAACTCCGTCTCAAAAAAAAAAAGAAAATATGACATTTGAGAAAAGACTTAAAGGAATAATAAGGGAGAGACACTTACGGATCTCTGGGGAAAGAGAATTACAGGAAGAGAGAAAAGCCAGAGTAAAGTCTCAGAAGTGGGTACATGGTCTGATGTGTGTGAAAAATAGCAGAGGTGAGGAAGAAAGTTACAGGTAGAATACTAGGAACTAAGGTTAGACTTGAGGATAGGGAGTGAATCTGTAGCAGCGCTAATAGGTTTGGTTCAAGAATGAGTGACAGACTTTTACTGCTTTGAGTAAAGATTTATTCTTCTGCATATTTCCAATGCAATTTCACTTTCTATTTAATATTTATAAAAACCTAAAACATAAAACTTTATTGAAGTGTACAATAGGCCATATTCATTCAAACCGTACAAGTCAATAAATTTTGATAAATGGTTACACTCTGAACTCACCACCACACTCAAGTTACAGAAAATCTCCATCATTCCTAAGAGTTTCCTCACAATGCTTTGCAGTGTGTCACTCCATCTACATCAGTCCCAGGGAATTAACAGTCCGCTTTTGCCACTAATGACTGGTTTGCATTTTCTAGTATTTTAATACAAATGGAATCCTACAGTATATACTCTTTTATGTCTGGCTTCTTTTAGCACATTTCTGAAATTTATTCATGCTAATGTACATATGAGTAGTTTCTGACTTTTTATTGCTGAGCATTCTATCATATAAATACACCTTATTTAGTTTATTCTTTGATAGGTAGAAATTCGGTTTTTATACCTCCCACCAAATTATAATACATTAATGTTGCTTTTATCAATGCATTCAATAACAATTACAATGATCACACTATCCAGAAATTTTAAGTACTTAAAGCCTGAAGACATAGGAAATCTTAAAAGTTAAATCCAAATTTATATAGGTATTCTTGCTCCAGAAGAGTTATGATAAGTTAATAAATAAGACATCCCTATTTCTCCTCTATTCTCTTTTTGTGCCTGTTTTTTCCCTCATCTTTTGTTTCTTGTTGTTATACCCTACAGTGATGAAAGATGAAACCAGGATTTGAGCTCAATGCTAAATTCCACGATTAATTAGCCATGTGACCTAGTAAATAATCTATAAAATGGGTATCAATGTTGTTTTGTATAGTGAGGTGAATGGTAGGCCCAAGAAGGAAATGCTTGCACCCTAATCCCTAGAGTCCATGAGTATTACTATAAAGCAAAAGATATGATTGAGTTTCTTGAGATGAAGGGTTTTTTCTGATTATCTGGGAGGACCCTAAATGAGATCACACATATCCTTGGGAAAGAAAGGCAGATTGAGTTTGGGGACACATAGAGAAGAGGAGATACAAAAACAGAGCAGAGGGAGCTGCAGCCACCACAAGCCAAAGAATGCTGACAGCACCAGAAACTGGAAGAAACAAAGAACAGATTCTTCCCTAGAGCCTCCGCAAGGATTGTGGTTCTGTTGACACTCAATTTTTGACTTCTGGCCTTTTAAAAATTACTTTTTAAATTTTTTAAGACAAGGTCCAACTCTGTTGTCCAGGCTGGAGTGCAGTGGTGCAGTCTCAGCTTACCGAAGCCTCAAACTCCTTGGCTTAAGTGATCCTCCCGCCTCAGCCTCCCAAGTAGCTGGGAATACAGGTGTGTACCACCATCATTACTAGCTAAATTTTTACTAAAGATGAGGTCTCACCATGTTGCCCTCAGGCTGGTCTCAAAACCCTGACTGAAGTGATCCTCTTGCCTCAGTCCCCCAAAGTGCTAGGATTACAGGCATGAGCCAGGATTACTTCTGGCCTTTAGAATAGTTAGAGAATAAATTTACATTGTTTGAAGTAACCAAATTTCTGGTTATTTGTTACAGCAGCCACAGGAAACTAATAATCCTGGTTACTTCCCAAGGCAAAGAAGAAGCTAAACAATGTACAAGTGCTTTACAAACTAAACTGTCACACAAGTACAAGCTCTCTTTACTGGCCACTTTCGACAGGGATTTCTAATACCATGCACACAGTTGTTGTCATAGATCAGTATTGATGGAAAAGACTTCAGGGGAGTTCCTGGGGCTTTCCTGTCTCACTGCACACCCTTCTCCCTAATCCTTCTTTCCAAAAAGTTTAGTATTTCTTTCATTAGTGGTGTGGATATTGCTAATTTTAGCAACTCCGAAGAAAAAGAGTAGTTCTAACTACCTTAGACATGTCTCTTGAATCTGGCAAGCAATTACTCTTCTCTTTATTACAAGATCCTATGTCAGTTCAGGATATGGAGCAGGTTTTCTCAACAGCAGCAAGACTGACGTTTGGGACTGGACAATTCTTTGCTGTGAAGAGAACTCTGCACATGATGTATGTTTAGCAGCATCCTTGTCCTCTACCCACTAGATGCCAGTAGTACCCTCCCCAATCATGACAATCATGTATTTCTCAGAATAATGCCAAATGTTCTTAAGCAAACTGCTCTACCCTCCCTCCCCCACAACCAGGTCAAGAAACCCTGATTTAGAAGATGACAGGATATGACTCGCCAAAGATCTATCTAGTGTGACTGAATTAGGGAAGCAGAAGCCTAGAAAAGCCAGAGTGACACATTTTAAAATCAACTCCATCTTAAACTTCCCAGTCATGACCCATGGTCCTAAGATGTTCACAGCTAAGAAAACAGCTTCGAGACACCTGTAAGAACAAACTCCTACAACACAAAGTCCAGATGTCCCAATACCCATAACAATATATGCTTCCAAGAATTATAGTAATGCTTTGATGCACTTACACACTAAGATGTCAAGGATGGATTTATTTATTTATTTATTTGAGATGGAGTCTTGCTCTGTCACCCAAGCTGGAGTGCAATGGCATGATCTCAGCTCACTGCAACTTCCGCCTCCTGGTTCAAGTGATCCTCCTGCCTCAACCTCTTGAGTAGCTGGGATTACAGGTGTGTGCCACCACACCTGGCTAATTTTTATATTTTGTAGTAGAGATGGGGTTTCACCATGTTGGGCAGGCTGGTCTTCAACTCCTGGCCTCAAATGATCCACCCATCTAGGCCCCTCAAAGTGCTGGAATTACAGGGGTGAGCCACTGCACCTGGCCAAGGATGGAGTTCTTTAAATCAATAAAGGACTAAATTTGGTCATGCTATCTGCATTATCTGCCTGTACACACACCTTAGTCTTTACATAGAGAAGACCCCTATATAAGAAAAATTTAAAGACAGTGCATTCCTCTGCTTGTTTCCTGAGGACACCCTGCTCTGTAATGGAGCTTTCAATAAACTATCTCTTCTCACTGTACTTTGCAACTCATCTTGAATTCTTTCCTGTGAAAGATCCAAGCCTCTCTTGGGGTCTGGATCAAGATCCCCTTTTTGGTAACAGCTCTATCTCAGATAGATAACCCCAATCTCCATTCATACATTAGGATTTGTCCTAGACCTCAAAAGAGAACATACGTCCTAGCAGCCTGCTGATTTCATCATGAAATTGGTCTTTTTGATAGTTTCATGAGTGTTTCTTAAATTATGATCAACATTCCCATTTGTGGCAGAATCACTTGAGCTTCTTTTTGACCTGCTGAGAGAAAGATCCAGGAATTTCCATTTTACATGTTTTGCAGATGATTCTTAAAATTTCTTCAATAAACATTAGTTTGGAAGAACTTCAGACTCCAGGTAGATGCTGTTATATTTATTCTACTCTCCTGGTTTTGGAAACTCATCCCAGTTCTCCCTGACAAAGTCCTCCTTCACACTTGCTGTCAGTTGAACATCTGATTCTGGAGACCCCGGCCTAACTTCTGCCTACACTGACGTCTCAGGTTGTCTATCTTCACTTACAGTACTGATGCCTCACCTTTCTGTCCTCAGTAGTATTGATGTCCTTGAATGCAAGCTCTGATTTCTTTGGATGCATTCAGAGCTCCTTTGTTTGTCTCTATACATATAAAAGCTTGCCTATGCCTAATGTAGTAACTCTATCAACACTTTCAGCCTTAACATATTTTTGTATTCCTTCCTGCATCCTAAATCCTGGCCTTGTCCTACCTATTGAGCCCTGTGGATACAATAGCCTAGAGGGACCAGAAATCTATAGGTCTAGGTAGAGAAATAATCAAGTTGAAGGAATTCAGTTCCTTTTTCAACATTCCCCATCTTGGCTGCCTAAAGAAACTTAAGCATAATCTTTTCTATATTTCTCTATCTTATCTCTCACACTCCACCAATTATCATCCTCTTATGGATTCAACCTCTTAAATACCTCTTGAATCAACCAAATTCTCTCCATCCTGACATGAGACAATGAATGCCCTGTTTCTCCTGCCTTTCCACAAATACAGAAGACTATTAGCTGCATGGTAGCCACTCTCACTGGTAGGTTAGCCCACAATCATGCTCCAAAATTATGTAGAGAACAAATTTATAATCTGCCATATGCAAGTTAATATGAAGATGCCATTGATGACACAGAATACTAGAAGCTAATATACAAAAGCACCAAGTTTAACTACAGACCCAACATATCCCTATCAAAACTCAGCTGGTTTCTTTACAGAAATTGACAACCTGATCCTAAAATTCTTATGAATATGAAAGAGATCCAGAACAGTTAAAACAATCTTCAAAAAAAAAAAGCAAAGTTGGAGATCTCATACTTCCTATTATAAAACTTGTAACAAATTACAGTAGTCAAGACAGTGTGGTACTGGCATAAAGGTAACATATAAATCAATATAATAGAACTGAGACTTCATATATAAACTCAAAGATCTGTGGTCAATTGATTTTTCACAAGGGTGTAAAGACAATACAACAGAGAAAGAATAATCTTTTCAACAAATGGTGCTAGGAAAACAGATATCCACAGGTGAAAGAATGAAGCTAGACACCTATCTCACATCATATACAAAAAGTAACTCAAGATGGATAGACCTACATGTAAGAGCTAAAACTATAAAACAGAAGAATATACAGAGGGTAAATCTTCACAATCTTCAATTTTGCAATGGTCTCTTATATATGACACCAAAAGCACAAACAAAATGAAACAAACCGGACCTCATCAAAGTTAAAACTTTTATGCTGCAAATGATACCATCAATAAAGTGAAAAAACAACTCCTGGAATGGGAGAAAATATTTGCAATTGATTTATTTTATAATGGCCTTAGATCTAGTATATATAAGGAACTCCTGAAACTCTGTAATAAGTGAGATAACCCATTTCAAAACGGGCAAAGAACTGGAATAGATATTTTGCCAAAGACATACAAGTAGCCAATAAGCACATAAATGGTCAACATCATTAGTCCGAATGTAAACACATCAAAATCATGAGATACTTCACACCCACTGGGATGGCTATAACATACAGTAACAAGTGCAAGATTGCCACATACATGATTCATTCACTATCAGCCACTACTGCCAGCTTAGGAAGTTAGGAAGCTCTGAGTTATAGCACTACTCCCACAAACACTACATCCACATTTTTTAACCTAAAGAACTTTTGTAAAAGGCCAGTTCCACCCTCCAGATTCTGGCCCAGGTATCTGCATGCATTAAGAGTTGATCCTCCTCAGCCACTGTTGAGAATCACAGCACCTAGCTTGAAAAAAAAACCTACCCTACATTAGCATATCATTCTTCTTTCCTCAGTTTGAGTAAAATATTCACTGGAGAGAAAAAAGCAAACCTTATGTCTACTCACACCTACCCCTTTCCTGCCCCCATGCACCCCATGATTTCTCTCCAACCAAGGGGCTTTTTTTTTTTAAGATAGAGTCCCGACATGTTGCCCAGACTTGAATCCAACTCCTGGGTCAAGTGATCCTCCCATCTCAGACTCCTGAGTAGCTGGGACTATAGCAACCAGCCACCACACCCATCTCCATGCATCTTAGGGTTAATCTTTGTTACTAGCCCTCACTACTGAGAATTGGTGAGACCTTTCCATTTCTGCTTCACTCACACTATGTGGTTTGCTCACACTGACACCAACAAACACCTGTCAATCCCTATGTCCCTCCTATCTTCCAAAAATACCTAGAAATTTCTGCTCTATTGATGGTGTTATTTCTTGTTTTCTAGTGTTGTTATTATTTGCCTACAGTACTTGGTTTTTCATTTTAGTCACCTGAATGATATTTGGAAGAAGGTGGTTTCACCATTTTCAAATCTTTTTTTCTTCACTTTATTGTCATTTAGGTTATTACAAATGGTAAGTAGAAGCTCTGCAAAAGTAAAAACTGAGTGGGAGGAAATCATTTTGGGAAAATATTCTGAACTATTTCAGTCCAATTAATATTTGATACTAGGTTTCTACAACATTAGATGTTATTTATGTCAGCATTAAGAGAAAATTCCTATACTTTAAAAAATTCTCCATTACCCCCATCTAAATATTGCCTGATAGTCACAGTATAAATTTCAGCTTGGAAAAACTACTGGCATCAATAAGTATCCACTGACACTAAAATTCCTCTTCATCTTAGTTACACAACTACTGATGACCTGTTCTAACTGGTAACTTAGGGGAAAAAAATACAGAAATGAGTAAGATGGTTGGTAACACTTTTCAATGATTAATAAATTTAGACTTGTCTCATCACTTAATCCTACCCGACATTTAATGCATGAAATTTCCAGTAAAAAAAAAGAAAAAAGAACCTCATAGATGGGCCTAATCAAATATGCACTGTCTAAAAATATGAAGGCTAGCAGTCGGTAACCTATATAATAAAAAGTCACCATGTCAAAACTATGTACTCTTTTCGTCCTCCCCACTGTATACCTGATTTGTGGGGAGGGGGAAGATGAAATGGGATAAATTTTAAATTAATACTGGCAAAAAAGAATAAAATAAGAGATTTTCTTAGACATCACATATGTAAATCAGAAACCAATATATAAATGATGTTCGGTGATTAAAAAATGTTTAGTCTATTTAAAATTGTTGTTTAGGGTCAACTTTATTTACTGGCTTCTTAACCAGTGAAACATTTTGAAATGTATTAGAGAATGGTTGTATGTTTTATGTATTTCATATCAAATAAAATCAGTGATTTAATTATCAAAAGTTATTTGTGAACGATGTGAGAGACTGACACTAGCTTTTGCTTTTTGTTTGAAAAGCCTTACAAATTTAAAGTAATAAATGTATTAATATTCTTATTCTTTCCAGAAGTTAAATTTTAAAAGGAACATTACTGCTTTAAAATTTCAAAGCACACAACATAGTCTGTGCTTGTAACATTTTCAGATTTGTCTGTGATAGCTTGATGTTATGAAGAGAAGGAGGGAGAGTAGCTGTGAATGGAGAAAAGAGGGAGAGAATATTTACTTATAGTAAATGTTAGTAAAATTAAGAGAAATAATGGGTACTGCCACTCACAATATAAAAATTTCCTGCTGTTTTAGCACAACCTGGTGGTGATAAATTTTAGGTACAGAAAACATCAGAAAAATAAAGTGTTCTAATTACTTTAAATCTACTTAAGTATGCTACTATAATTTTTTCAATTCAGAAATCGAAACATACACATTCAGAGCATTTAGAAAAAAATAACATACACCCTGCACAAAAAAAGATGTTTCCAGAAAAGGAGTTAGCCAAAAGCAATAGCATAGTTACAGAATTATAGTACGCTGAATTTGTACAAAGTATTAAGTAAAGATCAGAAAGTAAAATAAACACACAACCCTCTCTCCCCTCATCTAATTACTTTTATAAAACCTAGTATTGGTACTACAAAGAACAAAAGTATAAAAACTACTGTATGACTATTCATGACAGTATACACCTTGCTTTATTTCATTTCTTCAGCACCTTTTCTTCTACCACTCAGCTCCTATAGCAACTACTTTGTTGAATCAAATTAAGAAAAGTCTAAAAAATAATAGCCAGGTCTAATGGTTTGCACCTATAATCCTGGCTACTCAGGAGGTTGAGATGGGAGGATCTCTTGAGCCCAGGAGTTCAAGGCTGCAGTGAGCCATGATCACGCTACTGCATTCCAGCTTGGACAGAGCAAGACTATGTCTCCAAAAAAACGTAAGGTTTTATTTACAGCCAAGCATGGTGGCTCACGCCTAGAATCCTAGCACTCTGGGAGGCCAAGAAAGGAGAATTGCTGGACGACAGGAGTTTGATACCAGCCTGGGCCACACACCAAGACCCCATCTCTACAAAAAATACAAAAATTAGCCAGGCATGGTGGTGTGTGCCTATTGTAGTCCCAACTATTTAGAAGGATCACTTGAGCCCAGGAGGTCAAGGCTGCAGTGAGCCAAGATCACAGCATGCCCTCCAGCCTGAGCAACATAGTGAGACCTAAAACACACACACACAAAATAATAAGGCCTTATATGAGTGATCACTGGTTACTGATGCTCTTATTCTTTATAACAGAAAATCTGTGTCTATTGTTAAAGCTAAATAGCATTTGGTATATGGCATGTCAGTCTTCCACATGTACTGAAGTTTAAGAAAGGCTTGGATCCAGTGTGTATTCTGGATGTCAGGGGGGGAAATAAGGCTTGGAAAACAGATTATCCTGTTATTTAAAATATTAAAAATTACATTATTTTAGGAACAGAGAACCAAATCCAATTTGAAATTACCATAAAATTACCATAAAATTGTTTTGCTCTAACTCTTCACTGTTTACACCTTTCTTCCCTGTATTAAGTTGTAAGTATTTGAGAAACATACTTAACGCTGAACTTCCCAATATATTTGGGAAGGTATGAAGTGAATGTTAAGTATAAAACAGTACAGGTAGTTAATGTTAAAAGAGCTCAGAGGAAATTTCCCTGCAGAGTTCACTACAGCAATGTTTTTTATGCTGCATATGTCCTGAGATGTTTGCATAACTCATTCCTCCAATTCACTCATTACAAACACTCCTATGTGCACTCTGAGCTCATCTGGACAGAACAGAACTGAGTCAATGATTTGAGTTACAATTGTCTCCATTCTCCTAAGGATTGTACATAATTAGTACCATTCTAGATGATACAGGAAATTAGGACTGCATTTTCTCCTGAAAACCTAATAAAGAAAGCCTGTGACAGACGCTAGCACACCTCTTTCTCTTCCCCCTACTCCCAAACTGCTGGCCTCAAACCCATCATATCTATTTCACCAATGGCTGACACTGTCCTGTCTACACCCAGAGGGAGAAGCAACCACAGGGAGAAGTTATTCTAAAACATCCAACTTTATATATTTAAGTCTCATCTTTCGTCATAAACTATTATTTTTCTCTCCCATTTCTACCTTTGTCAAGCTCAGTATATAACAAGTCATCCTTTCGTGACATCAAAGTCTTCAAAGTCTTTCTGGAGATCTAGAGTCTACAATTTCTAAATATTTTGCATAACGTATAAAGTGCATATAAATTGAGTTATCCTGTACCTGTGAACTGATGATGAAAGATGAGGTCAGGCGCAGTGACTCATGCCTGGAATCCCAGCACTTCGGGAGGCTGAGGCGGGCAGATCACAAGGTCAGGAGATCGAGACCATCCTGGCTAACACGATGAAACCCCGTCTCTACTAAAAATACAAAAAATTAGCTGGGCATAGTGGGCACGCGCCTAATTGCAGCTACTTGGGAGGATGAGGCAGGAGAATCACTTGAACCAGGGAAGCAGAGGTTGCAGGGAGCCGAGATCATCGCGCCACTGCACTCCAGTCTGGGCAACAGCGAGACTCCATCTCAAAAAAAAAAAAAAAAAGATGAATTATTCTGCTCAAACAGGTGGTGTGGATTTTGAAAACCTTTGCTTGACTCTCCTGAAAGGACAAATAAATGCTAAAGATGGCTTTCAACAATAGTGAGGTTTTCGTGATATGTGCTAATTGGAAAAGGTACATTTTACTAAGCCATAGCAAGTAATTTTAAAAGACTCTCATTTCACACTATATGGATCTTTTTCATTATACTGCAATGTAATTTGAAACTAGATTATTTTCCTTGCTAACACTGAGAAACAATTTGTTGGGCTTACATAGTGATAACCTATTTTCTCTTAAAGGTGACAATGATTCTAAAACCATAATATCTGAAAACAGTTGAAAAAACTATCCCAACACCTCAATACATTGGAACAGTCGTCATATCACACTATATTATAGACCATGAGTTGGCAAATTTTTTCTGTAAATAGACACAGTAAATATCAGGCTTTGTGGACTGTAGTTTCTTTGGCAGCTACTCTGTCACTATAACAGAAAAGCAGCCATAGACAAGTAAAAAAATGATGTTGGTTTTGTTCCAATAAACTTTATGAATATTCATGTTAATAATTTTCATGTATCATAAAAGTCTTTAAAAAAATTTAAAATTATAAACATAATTCCTAGCTCACCGGCCATAAAAAGCAGGCAGCAGGCTGGATTTGGCCCACAGGCCATAGTTGGCTGTCTCTTACACAGGTTTTTATACGTTATGCAAAGTGTTTCAAATTCCAGAGACTTTGGAGACTTTTCATTTTTTAGATTTCTCATTTTAAAATATATACAAGTTTTCTTTCTGATTGATATACTCACATGAGAGAAAATAATTCAGAAAAAAATATAATTCCTTAAAAAAAAGAGAAAAGCTGTAAAACAAATGTTTCATCTTAAAATATATAATTAGAAAATGTAAAATTAAAGATGAAAATTTTGATTCTATGCAACATAAAATAATATGCATAGATCTGGTACATAATTTCTTAGTTTTCACTTTAGAAAAAAGACAGTGAGAAAAAGGTTTATAAATTTCTCAGCCCCTTTTATAAAAAGTTGCAACTGAAACTAGCAATCACTTACATGTACAACCATCAACTCTGAATATAATATGAATTATACCTAGGAACTGGAATTTACCTAGATGAGTTCAGGCTGCTTTTTGAAAAATGCACAATTATATCACAGAACACTGTGGCTTCTACAGTTTGTAACAATTATGAAAAGGAAACTCCTGCCTCCATAATATAAGGAAACAAGAATACTCTTTACATAGCCATCATCCTGTATAAAAAAACTTCATAGTCTGATTTACCTTTATCAAAGGTAAAATAGTTCACATTTGCATGGATTACTTTGATCCTCAGTAGTTCCTAAATACAAAATAAATTTTGCATAAACCTTTATCTGGGTTTTCCAAAGCAAGTGCTACACTGGCAGAGGTCCATGAGCTGAAGAAAAATTTCTAATTTTATAACAGCTTCAGGTATTGAGACCTAACTGGTTTCTTGTGCCTATCCATTGTGAACATGTCTCAATCTTCTAATTCGTCTGTGTCATCTTTTGGTGGTTGCTTCACTTTTCGTAAAAGATCCTTTCTCCCAACTTCAATCATCTGTTCTTCCCAAGACTTAATTTCATTATCATAACGAATTTTATCATCTTCAGCAAGCTGAACATATATCTGAGAAAAAAGCATAACTGTTAAAATGATTTACTTATTTACTAAAATAAAATTATTATTTAAAATAGCAATTAATTTCTGAAATGCTTCTGTATATACTTTAGAAATTACATTACCATTCTGCATGTATAAAGGGAGACTGGAGAAGAAATATTTTCATGAGATAAAAGTTAGATGAGGAAAATGTAAAGAGATAGACTGTTATCTCTTTGAAATTGTTACAAGTTCAGATTTTGAGGTGTAGGAAGGGATAGTAGGGTATGCAGCAGCAGGGTAGGACTGCCACTCAATACAGTGGACACTCGGGCTTATGAGTGCTATGGTTTCAAATACCAATTTTATTTGCAGATAAAAATTATCAAGAGATAAATGCCAAATTGGTTCTGAGAATATGAAAAAAATTTTAGAATACCTGTATTACTAATAACATAGTCTTCACATTAATCAAGACTTGCCATAATATATTCTCTCATAGATATCCTACCTAGACACTTGAGACTAACAACCACAATACTCACTTTCTTTTCAGAACTAGACAGATTTTTCCAGTTTTCAACTACAGTCTTCAGTTTTTTCTGTAAAACAATGTATGTTTAAGTTAAGGCAGTTAAGGGACTCCAGTGATTAAGGACCTTTATTATTCATTCCAACAACAAAAACTCAGATACCAAGAATTACAGGCAAAGTATCATCAGTTCTTAACATCTTTTCTCTCTAAACAAAAACTATCAAATTGTTAAAATTTATAAAAACAAATTGAATAAGGTACTTATTTTTGATTCAGAAATATTAACATTCAGGTATAATCTATATGTTGTCATAAACTAACTTCAAAGTCTATTTTTATTCCTTCCCTGTAGCTTTATGTTTTATTTAAAAATTTGTGCTTAAATGTTTAGATACAGTAATAGGAATAACACAACACAAATTCAGCAAATCTACTTATCTGAACTTAATTATATGACCTGGAAAAAGGTCATTTTACCTCCCTTAGGCTTGGCTCTTGATTTATAAAATTAAAGAGAGATAAAATTTTTTTTTGAGACAAAGTTTCACTCTGTCACCCAGGCTGGAATGTAGTAGTGTGATCACAACTCACTGCAGCCTTGACCTCCTGGGCTCAAGTGATTCTCCTGCCTCAACTTCTGGAGTAGCTGGGACCACAGGTGTGCATCACCATGCCTGGTTAATATTTTTAAAAACTTTTTTGTAAAGATGAGGTCTCACCATGTTGCCCAGGCTGGTCTTGAACTCCTGAAATCAAGCAACCCTCCCACCCTAGCTTCCCAAATTGTTGGGATTACAGGCCTGAGCCATAGTGCCCAGCCAAAGATGCTGACTTTTGCTCCCTCTAAAATCCCATTAAACAAAGAAACCCTTTTAAGGTATAAATTCACATGAATAAAGACAACAGAAGAGGGCACTATCAACACAAAATTCTAGAAGCTGAAAAGCAGATGCATTAGTGGCAACTGACTTAACTGATGAAAGAAAGCTAACCATAAAACTGGCAGTGGAGAAAACCTAAAAGCAACTTGATTTACAATACAGAATTCCCAAATATCACAGGAATTGGCAGCACGAGATAGGTATAAAACAGGTGAAGCTAAGGTTAAACGTTGAAAGACTGTTTAAAAAGAGATTAGGTCAGGTGCAGTGGCTCACACCTGTAATCCCAGCACTTTGGGAGGCTGAGGTGGGTGGATCACCTGAGCTCAGGAGTTCGAGACCAGCCTAGGGTATTAAGGGTGAGACCTCCGTCTCTGCTAAATACTCAAAAAAATTAGCTAGGCTTGGTGACTGTAGACCCAGCTACTCGAGAGGCTGAGGTGGAGGAATCGCCTGATCCTGGAAGGCAGAGGTTGCAGTGAGCCAAGATCAAGATCGTGCCACTGCACTATAGCCTGGGCAACAGGCTAGATTGCCTGTCTTAAAAAAAAAAAAAAAAAAAGGTTACATTTCTACCATGGCAAATTTTAGGACATTTATCCTCTCCAGAGAGTAAAATAGTGTCACTCTGTAAAAACCAGGTACAGTTGAGGGAAATGGTATCCTGCTAAAAGTAGAGAGATTAAGTTAAAATGTATACAGTAGCTCGGGGAAAAAAAAAAAAAGCAAAGAAGGCTAAAGGAAAACATTACAGAAAAAATAAGAAAATTAGAGGACCAGCTCAGAAGATGCATATACAAATAAAAGGAGTTCTAAAGGAGAGGACAAAAAAGTGCCAGATCACATTCAAAGAACCAATAATCAAAACAGTTTTAAATTTATCAAAAGCAGTACAATAAGGTAGTAGAAAAGGAATTTTTACATTTTGAAGGAACATGTTTTCCAAACTAGAATTCTATGCCCAGTCTAACAAATGAACGTGAGAACATTTTCAAACATGCAAAACTCAAAAACTTAATCTCCCATGCACCCTTACTGGGGAAGATGCTATACAGGAATCAGAGTAAACCAAAAAAGTTAACAACAGAAGCAAAAGCAGCACCACAAGGATAATGAGGGAGATCCCAAGATGTTAGCTGTATACTAGGATTAGAAAGCAACAGTCAAACTGGAACAAACCCCAGTTTTCAGAGTAAAACTGAAGGAAAAATAGTTCCTAAATTTACTAAAAGCTGGTGAATACTGAGGAGTTTGAGGGTGAATTACTGGTAAGAACAACAACAACAACAAAAAAACCCTAAGTGAACAAACATAGAGACATAATCAACTTCAGGGAAAATAAGTTTTGTAAGAAAGAAAAAATAATCATAGCATATGACATAGTTCAGCTGTGAACAGGGCTTACATAATCATAATCATAATATTAGGATGGTGCAAAAGTAACTGCTGTGTTTGCCATTACTTTTAATGACAAAGATCACAACTACTTCTGCACCAACCTAATATAAACATACAAGATAACTATATTGGGAGGTAGGAGAAGGCAAACATGAGAACAGTGGGATGACAGTTAAATGTCTATCTTAAACAGTAGAGGTAATGCTTAAAACATAAGATAAACGATGATTAAAGTTGAAAAAAATCAAGAATCAATAATATAAGAATGTTACTTAGGGATATGGAAACAGAATTTCTAAAATGAACAACAGATCTAATAATCCTGAAGGCAGAGTGCCAAAAACTTCATTTTATATTAACATGGGTTAAGGATCTGAACATCTACTTCTTTTACCAGGTCATATGATGCAAGAAAAAAAGCAATTGCCCATTTGGAGCTTCTAAGAACCAAAAATTAGGTAAGACTAAGCCACAGCGGGGATTGACAAGCTTCCTTTTTTCTTTGACACACTGATATGATGACATTCACATGTATAACATATCCCCATGGACATAACCAAAATTTTATTAAAAGATATAACATGGCCGGGTGCGGTGGCTCACGCCTGTAATCCCAGCACTTTGGGAGGCCGAGGTGGGTGGATCACGAGGTCAAGAGATCCAGACCATCCTGGTCAACATGGTGAAACCCCGTCTCTACTAATACAAAAAATTAGTTGGGCATGGTGGCGCGTGCCTGTAATCCCAGCTACTCAGGAGGCTGAGGCAGGAGAATTGCCTGAACCCAGGAGGCGGAGGTTGCAGTGAGCCGAGATCGCGCCATTGCACTCCAGCCTGGGTAACAAGAGCAAAACTCCGTCTCAAAAAAAAAAAAAAAAAAAAAAAAAAGATATAACATGAAGCAATAGGTTACAATCAATTCCCCATAGAAAACATTGCAGCTCTACTCTCATTCTTTGTAGTGACTGTAAAACAGTTAAGAACTGCTGGACCAGAAAAACCTCCAGAAGAACTTTAACATCCCTAAATATTTTAAAAATGTATTTAAATTTAAAAAGTTGGCTATGTATGTATGTATGTATTGGCAACTACATACCCAAACTGATTGTATGTGGTAAGAAAAAGAGGGCCTTATCAAAAGAGTTTAATGTCTGTAATTCACTACTTTTCTTCACCACCTGACACATAGCACCCTGTATTTTTCCTGTCTAAATATTTTTTAAATTAAATAAAAATGTATTTCAGCTTTACCTGCGGTGTACCATCCTTAGCTTCTTGGAAGCTTTCAGCTACATAAATGTTATAAGCTGTACGAGGTTTTTTTGGTTTTCCAAGCAGTGATAACTCCTGAATAAAAAAAAGTGGAGGGTCAGAAATAGTGTTAACCTCCATGAAACTTAATTTTACCTAAAGAAACTTTACTCACTACTACAACATTATAGAATGTCCCTTAAAGTGAATGTTATGATTCTCATATAGGGTGATTATTACATCTTGGGGTCAGAATTTTTTGACAGCAATGTTTTAAAAATTATATTAGATTTTATGAGTTATTTTCCATACAAAACCATTTCCTTTACCTATTATTCTCATGATCTCCACGAACTAAATAACTGAATATATACGTACAAAACCTTTTTAAAAGATAAAACAATCTCAGGTTCATCCTTGCAAGACACTACATCCCCTGGACCAAATCACTGCATGCTTCCACCACAACCCACGAACACTGGACTATTGTTTAATAATCTTTCATCTCATTCCATTCCCTGAATGTCTCTACCTTTAAAGCTTCACAGTTGTGTTAAATTCAATTTTACTAGTTACCAAAAGGGAAGAAACTATGGAAAAGAATACAAGTATCCCTTACTATCGGTTTAGTTCCTGAGTTCAGGGAGTGATATTGCATTATCATACTTAGTTTCTGAATTTGGATAGTAAGCAGTACCTATAATTTATAAAATTCTGTGGCTCTTAATAGCAATTTGGTTATAATCAATAACAATTCCAACTTTTATTCATAAGTATAAGCAGGAATCCTCTGATTTAGTTTTTTCTTCCTGAATCTCTCAGTCACTAAGTATTGAAACTACTATAGACTTTAAGCACTTTACAACTTAACTATTTCCCTCTTTGTTTCTAGAGCTACCACTAGGGATTTCTCTCCTAAGGGTTTCAGCTGTAACTTCCTAGTCCCCACACTTCTCACCTGATCTCTGAACTAGTTAGTATTGGGAGTCTTTAACAGGAAGAACAATTACAAAAGAGAGAATGGAAAAGGAAACTTTATAAATGCCCAACTGTCATGTCTGGTCCTCTCTAGTCTTAGCACAGGCTGGGTGCATTAAGGAGGAAGGAAGAATGAAAGAGGGAGAACGTACTTTAGTAATCACTCTTCCAAATACCATCCTTATGTGTACTCTTATTTTTCACTCTTAGTATCTCTCTGGCTCCCTTTTACTAATTAGATCAGCCACCCTAAAGCAGCAGCTTCATGGACTTGAAACTGGGCAGATCCTTAACCCTAGTGCTAGGATAGCTTAAAACATTAGGGTAAGGGAAAGATGTATTAGCATCTCACATTCAAAGCTGTAATCCAGTCTTTCAAAGAAATAGTTTTAACTCTGATGATCATTTTGTAATAGTGTAGGTACATGACTAGCAAACTGACCACTTCACAATACTGGCTCTATGAAATAAATGTATAACTTTCAAATGATGACATTTATGTGAATTAATACACTAAGCTAGGAACTACAAATTTTGAAGCATGTGAGGTTTTTAATAGTTACTCCCTTGAAGAAAAAAAAAGAATTCCATCCTAAAGGCACTTACTTGATTAGATAAACTGGCACTTTTCTGATGTGTTAATGAATTAATGCAGTCTGGTGTGTTAATGAATTAATGAATACTTGGCAATATTCCATATCAAACTCACCATAATCTATAGAACAATTCAAATTAACAGGTTATTCTAGAGAAGACTCAGAAGCAAAGATTTGGTTATAATCAATAACAATTCCAACTTTTATTCTCAGTTCCTGTAGTTTTCATTACTGTTCTACTAACTGTACACCTTAAAAGTGGATACGTCTGAAAGTAGCAAAAAGGATTTCCAAACAGACTCAATGACAAGTGGTCCTAGTGGCTATCTCACTTTTCAGAAGAGAACTATCCCACTTTTGCCTAACTGGAGAATACCTAATAACATTCTACCATATTGTATTTGCCTATTATTATTAAGAGAAAACTATCTATAGTCATAGTTATATAAATCTCAAATCTTTACTGTAACAAAAAAAGTATTTCAATGACACTTACTCTCTTTTTTAACACAAGTTTCCTTCTTAAATTTTTGTGTATCATTTCTTTTTTCAAAGACATAATCTGACATGGAGTTAGCTGTTCTTCAATTCTGTTCACCTCTTCTTTGTATACCACCCAGTCTGCCCTATAAGCATCTTCATATATCTATAAATAAAAAACCCAAATTAAGTCAACAAACCATTGCTGGCAAATTCAACATAGCACGTGATAGGGAAAGGCAACTGCATGACTTCAAATGGACAGATTTTATCACCAGGTGGAAAATGTGCTCTGGGATGAGATGTATCTGGATTAAAATATGCATTCTCCTTATACATACTAATCAAGGCGAGAGTTTAGTAATCAGCCTCCATTTTCAAACTGCTGCCACTTCTTCACCTCCACCCCATACATCTATATTCTCATTATTTATGTAGATCAGAAGATATAAAGTTTCTTTGTAGATAACAAATTATTATTTTTTTAATTTTTTCTTCCTGGAAGATATCACACTAGTCCAGATAACAGATTATTATTATTTTTTTTTAATGAGGCATTTAGCATTTATTTGTGAGGACAACTGGAACACAATAGGTTTAATTTTTGCCTTCAACTAAAAACAAAGGAGAACAGATTATTTTTTAAAGGTCTGATTCATCTGGTCCTTTAACGGACATGACAATTGCTCCTAACTGCTGAATAACTGGGTCAGCAATGTTGAAAATTTATGTGCTTACTTTTTTTTCTGACTCAGGAAGTTCCCTCCAACGCTCAGCGATTCTTCTAATTAGTTCTGTAGTTTTTACATCTATGGAATGAAATTAAATGAAAAAAGATGCCACAATTTTACATCTCAGGATTAATTTCTAAAGATTTCCAGGAAAGCACAATCTCAAGATTAATTTCTAAAGATTTCCAAGAAAGCACAATCCATACCACACATCATACAATGATTTAACTTTCCCTTATTTAATTTAAATATGGTAAGTAATTTATCCAACATTATTAAAAGTCTGTTCTCTAACTGCTAAGGAGTATATCATATATCACGAGAAACAGTCTACAGTTTGATTACTAGGTTTTGTTTTGTTTTTTTTTTTGGAAACAGGGTCTGGCTCTGTCACCCAGGCTGGAGTGCAGTAGCACAATCTCGTCTCAATGCAACCTCCTCCTACTGTGCTCAATTGATTCTCCTGCCTCAGCTTCCCAAGTATGTGGGACTACAGGTAGATGCCAACATGTCCAGCTAATTTTTGTATTTTTTATACAGATGCTGTTTCACTATGTTGCCCAGCCTGGTCTCAAACTCCTGAGCTCAAGCGATCTGCCTGCCTCAGCTTCCCAAAGTGCTGGGATTACAGGCGTGAGCCACTGCACAAGGCTGATTACTAGTTAAAGAAGATGGATGATCAATTGCTTTAAGTTTTTTACTTCCATATTTCAATCAAAAACACTTTTTCAGGTCTTTGAGGACTTATTAAATTTATAAAAGCTAACAACAAAATACAGTCTTGATTCATATAACACAGCCTCATATTTCAATAACAGAAATACCATTTGGAAACAAGCTATTTGAAATTCAACCTGTTATTCTCCACTTCCTTCTTCATCTTAACCGGAATGATGGCGTGCAATTGATTTCTGTTGTTGTTTGTTTGTTTTTGAGACAGAGTTTCACTCTTGTTGCCCAAGCTGGAGTGCAATGACGCGATCTGGCTCACCACAACCTCTGCCTCCCAGGTTCAAACGATTCTCCTGCCTCAGCCTCCTGAGTAGCTGGGATTACAGGCATGCCCCACCATGCCCAGCTAATTTTATAGCAATTGATGTTTAAAAATACCTGTTAGTACCAACTCTTACATTTAAAAGATGTGGGTACTTAAGCATGTCTCTGAAACTAGCTCCTTCGCTATAATGTGAGTTTTAAGAAAATTAATTATTATTATTATTATTTTGAGACAGGATCTCGCTGTCACCCAGACTGGAGTGCAGTGGAGCAATCATGGCTCACTGTAGCCTGAACTTCCCGGGATCCAGTGATCCTACCATGACAACCTCCCAAAGTGCTGGGATTACAGGTGTGAACCACCTCACCCAGCCTAATGTGAGCAGTTTTATTACAGTTTGTTAGATTTTCACAAGTGCCCTGTGATATCAGAAATCAAAATAAAAAATTAGCTATTATCTTTATACTATAACTTAAAATAAGAGCCTTACAGGCTTTCTAGGGAGTCAATAAACATCCTACCTGGAAATGTTTTCCTGGAACCCAAGACAATAAAGGATTTATCCTTTACAACCCACCAACCCCTTGGCAAGGTCAGGTGTGAATCAAAGAACCAGGGTGGCTCTGAACTCCTAGGATGGAAAGGTTTATCCTTTCTTATCTTGAAAGCTCTTGAAATTAACAGTAATTTGCATAGAGCTTTATACTTTATGGATGCTTCCACAGAAGCTTCAACTTTATTAACAATTCCCTGAGGCAGAAAAAGGAGGAGCTAAGCAAGACAAAATAATTCATCAGTGGTCCTCTAGACCAAAGGCAACTAGGCACCAAATTCAGTTTTATCCTCTTCCTAGGGTGCTTTCTACACTATATGTTATTTTAAAAATACCTTTTATTAGTTCTCATTTATGTTTAAAGCATTTCTATTTGGTGTAAAACAGAACTTCCTATTTTACAGACATCAAATGATAGTTCCTGCAGTCATTGAATGCTTTAGTACCGCAATTCAACATTGCTATTAAAACTGCGTAGTGGCATTTTTTATTACATGAGAAAAGGGTACACGCCCCAAAACTCCTTACCTGGGTTCTGAGCTCTAAATATGGGTAGTTGTTCTTGAGAAAATCGAATGTAAGAACTTACAGGTTTCTTTGGATAACGTGCCACGACAGATGAAAAGCATTTCGGTGAATAAACAAAACTACATATAAATAAAAAGAAAATAACCAATGTCAGATGTTTAACCGTCAATATTCACATGTATATGAACATAGATCCCAAATAAGAGATGTCATCAAGATACTATGTATCTAACATCTTCAACAAGAATGCTAGAGACTTATTAAAACCCTGTCCTAACCGGAGGAGAGCGTCTGCGGGACTTAAGTCTCAAAGCTCTTATCTCCTAGGAAGGGCAGGGACCGGAGGAAAGCGTCTACACTCCAGCTCCTGGGCCCCGCCTCCTCAATGCCTAGATGATCGCTGGAGACTCGGCGGGAATTCGCAGAGGAGACGGAACGGGTCCAAAGCTGGACAGTGGGGAGGGGTGGGAAGAGGGAGTGATGGGTAGCAGGAAACAAGATACAGGGTACTAACGGAGTAAGGCCTGGTCTCAAAGCCACCGTACCCTTAGCAAGGTCGAGGTTTGAATCAAAGAACCAAGCTGGCTCTGAACTCCTAGGAGGAGCAGAAAGTGGAGGACAGGGTCTATATTCCAGCCCCTGGACGTCCTGGGCCCTGCCGCCCCTTAGGGCCCAGGTGAGCTGGCCTACCTGAAGGGGGAGCGCAGTCGACTTCCACAGCCGGTACACAGCTCTGCTCCGGACCTTCCCAGGGCACTGAGCACGCCCCACATGCTTCGGAGAAACGCCATCGCACTAGCGGACTAGGCAGACACCGAGCCCCAATTTCGGAGAGCCTCCTGACACGACAGAACAACCCCAGCAATGACAACCCGAACCCGCGTGCGACCCTCCAGAGTTTGCTATCAGGCCCGCCATTCGCGAGGAACTATGGGAAAGTTGTTAACATCCGGTCGACAGACCGGGGGCGGGGCAGGGCAGAATTGGCGCAGGCGTCGGAGAGCGGCGCAGGCGTCCGAGAACGTCGCCGGTGGGTGGCAGAAAAGGATCCGCGGAGATGAAGGGAAACCGCAAGCAGCTAGCCTGGGGAGCGCTCAGACCTCGAGGCGGCGCTGCTGAGCCGCCTCTGGCCCCAGCCGCCCGCAGCAGTGGGTTCCCTCCCGGGCCAGAAAGGTGATGGAGGGACCGCGGCGGCCTCACCTCGGCCTGGCGTTGACCGTTGTCCGCCCGTGACGGCCACAAGGGCTGTATGTAACAGACAGTCCTGCATCCAGGACCCCAAGGTCCGGTCGGCGGGTGCTGCGCGCCCAGCCGAGCCTCTCAGTTCAACCCAGGGCTGCAGCTCGGAGTTCAGAAATAGTACCGGGAGAGCAGGGTATTCACAAACTTAAAATGCAGATTCCAAGGCCTTACCGCAGAGCTTAATTCCGTGTGGGGCCTATGAATCTGCATTTTAGCGAGTTCCCCAGAGTTTAAGTTATAATGTCCGTGGTCTTGGGACCAAATTTAAAGTAGCATGGCTTTAGACTGTTTATTCTACCACCTACTGCAGTCTTTCAGTCTGACCTCCAACCTGCTTAATTTGAGCAGTGGGAATTGGCTAGTTGTCCACAGTCTCTAGACTCAGTTCTAGTTCCATTAACGTCTTGACTTGAAAATATTTCATTCCCTCTTTAAGATTCAAAAATTCAGTTTCCCCTTCTGCAAACGAAGATATTAGCCTAAATCAGTTTCCCCTCCAAAGCTCTGAGAACATGTGACAAGTATTGCTGTACGATTTTTATTTGTGTTATAGAAATGCCTTTTTCTATATAGGCAATGGCATGAAAAAGATTAAAGACCTAACGATTTCTAAGGGCCCTTCCAGCCCTTAAATACCAGTTGTTTCCAAGCTAACCACCTCCTGAGACAGTCTTTCTTCTGTTAGCCGTAATTGTTAGAAAATTCTTACCAGTGTAATATTGAGCTGACGGTCTATTACCTTTCTGTAACTATGAAAATATTGGCTCTCTGGAAGTAGGACTAAGCCTACTTCTTTTAAGCGGACCACTTCCCTTTTCATATACTCTAAAGGTTGAAAGGGACTTTCCAGGTTATCTGTTCAAACCTCCCATTCTGGCATGGAATAAACAAGTATTTTTTCCTTACTATATACTATGTACAATTCCCTAAACATAAATAAAAGACACAGTGTTGTGCCCCAGTCCCCACCAGCCCCAAAGGTAAGGCAAAGTAGTAAGTAATTACAACATGGGGCTAAGATAGAAGTTATATTTAAGTTGATTTCTAAAATAATTTGTTTCCCTCTTTGTTCTAGAATATTTTTGTTATTTCAACTGTTTGACATAAACTTCTTTTGGATATTAAAGAAACTTTTTGTTGTTGTTTTCAAATTTCATTTTTATAACTGTTGCTATAAAGACCTTACAAATCAAATCCATAACATTTTTCATCAGATACCAGTCTTCCTTAAAACTCATTTACATTGGAGTGATAATTTTACTGCTAAAAGCAGAATTTACAATGAAACATTACCCACGTATTCAAACTGTCTTTGAACAAAAAGACATGGTTTATAATTACTTTATAAAACATGAAGACTTAATTGCAGCCTTTCCCAGGGCCCATTTGTTGTGAAGTTCATCCATTCCCATGACTCCTGTTAGTTACAGCCTCATGACTGCCATATTGAATCCAGACCTCTCCTTTGAGTTCCATATCCATATAACCACTGTCTTCTGGACATCTTCACCATCATGTCCCACAAGTACTTCAATTTCAACGTTCCCTGAACAAAATTCACTATCTTTCCCCCATCTTGAAGTCCTTCTCTTGGTAAGAGGCACAAGTTTTCCATTTTAATCATCCAATCCAACAACTTGATAAATCATTTTAGAATCTCTCCATTGACATACCACACCCCATTAACCAACTGATGATGAGAACCGCTGATTCTACCTCATTCATCCTTCTAGTATGTATTTCCTCCTTTCCAGTCCCATTGCTGTTGCCTTTGTTCAGGCCAGCAATATGCTGGTAAATAGTTCTCCAAAAAAGAAAGCCCCAATTTGTAGTGTTTGCTGAGTTCTATGGTGTAAATATTCCCACCATGGCAGATTTCATGCTACCAACTTGAAGTTTTTCTTTTCCTATTAACATGCAAACACACATATTACATAACCAGCATTGCTCCTCTCTTCCTATTGAGCTTTTAATATTTCTTAAATTATTAATATTTGAGCATAAACATTGTGGTAGTTGACGAAAAATTAAAACACATCCTTAAATTGGATTGCACTTTAATATTCTCAGAACTTTTTATATAATTTTATTTGATTGTACGATTCACAAATCAAAGAAAAAGGTAGAGAAGGTATTGTCATGATCATTATTCCTAATTTCCAGATGAGAAAAATGAAGTTCAGAAAGCCCAACTCATAATGTTCCAATAGTAAGTTGTGTAGGTAAAAACCTAGTCTTGCAATTCATTGTCCTGTGCTTTTTGTTTATATCAGATCACTCTCAGACTCAGTGAACATACCACATCATTCCAGCCTAAAGTATCTTTCTTGGATCATCTATAGTGTGTGAGCTCATATCACTTACTTGTGACATCACGTACCACTATGGTTGCTGATCTTTTTCTCTATGTATGCAAATTTTTTTCCTCAATAGATGGTAAGTTGCATTAGGAAAAGACTAAATCTTATGCCTTCTTTAATTCCTATTGTACCTAGCACAGTACATTGAGTATGATGGATGAAAAGATAGATGGATGGGTGGATGAACTAACAGATAGATAGATAGATAGATAGATAGATAGATAGATAGAATAGATGATAGAAAGACAGACACATATAGATACATAGAGAGAGATGGATAATGTGAAAAGGTTACTATCTGCACAAATTATTTACATACAAATTTAGCCCCATAGAGAACAACTACCTGCTAGAAGTGTCATTTGCTAATAGAATGAACAGTTATGTGTGGAGATGGGAACCATGTAAAATTCTAGAATACACATATGAAAGTAATGATTATGGTTTATTGATACTTGCACATTGGTAAAGCAAACGGTACCACCAATAAACAGCAGGAGCAGCCAGAAACCAGGATAATTCCCTGCTGAATAATAGAGTTAGATGCACAGATATCACTCAGATGAAGAAAAAATGTTCCTAGGAGAAAGCAGCCTTGCTTTTGCAATTAGATAAATAATTTAGCTACAATAGGAGCAATAACCTAATAGGTTTTAGCAGGATTTATGGATATGATTCTGAACATGTAAGTATAACATTTCTGGCAATAAGATCATACTATAAACACCACATTTAAAGACAATTTCCCCATCAGCAGTTACATAGCACTGTGATAAGCACTTGAAAGGGGCACAAAAACAGTAAGACATTGATCCTGCCCCACAGACCTTACTACAGAATAAAGACACAAAAAGAATAAAAGTGTAACAGTGCATTGCAGCAATATAAGAAAACATTTACACCTTGAATACCTACTAGCTTATTTTTTCTGTGAATCAAGATGAGAAAAAATTTTACACCGTGAATATCTCCTGGCTTATTTTTTCTGTGAATCAAGATTTTAATAAATTATGTATGGAAAGCTAGTTGCATAATTTTTTTCTTTCAAACCATTTTTATTGACATAGAGTCTATTTTTATACCACTGGAGTTTGCCTTTAAAATCATACAAAAAGAAGGAAGGGAAAGAAAAATAGAGAAATTATAAGAAAGACCTTTTGTATGTTAATAGTTCCCAGCTATCCAAAATTATTATCTGTGAATTATTTCTCAATTAGAACAAAGTCTGTATGCAGCCTTAATTATTAAGGGCATATCAGAATTATTTTAAGCCATTGCTGTAGCAGCATTACAAAAAATAAATGTAGCTTGTCTATTTTAAAGCTGATTCTATGAGTCAGCAGGAGGTAGGACAAGCAAAATGAACAGCTATAATTTTATGCAAATGTATAAAACCGCAATTCATATTACTGACTGTTACTGAAAGCTGACTTCATATCACTGAAAGCTGACTTAAAGATTGGAAGAAATCCAGAATGATTGTATTGAAGGAATAATGCTATTAATAAGGCGATATATCCTAATGTGTCTGCCCTCTCATTCATAGTAAAGTACCTGATCAATACAAATGGTAATAATTATAATTTATTGCTCAACTATGTGCCAAGTATTTTACATACATTATCACTAATCCTTTCATAAATCAAATAAGATGCTATGATTTCCACTATACAGCTATGAAAACTGGTATTCAGATATACAAAGAATAGGAAGAATATATTCTTCGTTAGCATCTTACTAACAAAAATTGCCACCTCTGAATCCACAGTTTGCAGCTTTGAAGTTATACATGACTCTATGTAGACACAGTACAGGCAAATCAGTCATGAAGCTGTAGTTTTCTTAAACACCTGCTCACTGGATCGCTGTGTGTGGTTGAAAAAAAAAATACATGCTCACATTCTATTATCTCTTTCCAGTCCCCATAAATATTTTTTTTATCTAACTGAATGGCTTATTAAAGTAATATCTTAAGCCAGGGCAGTGGCACACCCCTGTAGTCCCAGATACTTGGGAGGCTGAAGCAGGAGGATTACTTGAGCCCAGAATTTTGAATCTAGCTTGGGCAACATAACGTGGCCCTTTCTCTTAATAAAATACAGGGAAAATGTGGCACATATACACCATGGAATATTATGCAGCCATCAAAAACAATGAGTGCATGTCCTTTGTAGGGACATGGATGAACCTGGAAACCATCATTCTCAGCAAACTGACACAAGAACAGAAAATCAAATACCACATGTTCTCACTCATAGGTGGGTGTTGAACAATGAGAACACATGGACACAAGAAGAGGAGCATCACACACTGGGATCTGTTGGGGGGAACTAGGGGAGGGACAGCGGGGGGTGGGGAGTTGAGGAGAGAGAGCATGGGGAGAAATGCCAGATATAGGTGATGGGGAGGAAGGCAGCAAATCACACTGCCATGTGTGTACCTCTGCAACAATCTTGCATGTTCTTCACATGTACCCCAAAACCTAAAATGCAATAAAAAAAAATAAAATAAAATAAGTAATAAATACTTGATCACCCAAAAACATAGTAGGTTTGGATTTAACATACACATACACATATACATGAGTGTGCATGCATAAATAAGAGTACAGAATAGTACACACAAAATTTGGTTAAATAGTGGTTGTATCCGAGTATTGCAGGAGTGCATGGGTGGTACTCATTTTTAAATTTATATATCATCTTAGTCTTCTTATAAAACACAATAGTAATATTCATCTTTTGGTAATAATATTTTAAAAACTCAATTCCTAGGAGAGGCCAATACTGTGCTAGACACTGTGCTAAGCTCTAAAATATATACATATGGGTGGGCACAGTGGCTCATGGCGGGAGGATTCTTGAGCCTAGGAGTTCGAGACCAGCCTAGGCAACACAGTGAGACCCCCTTCTCTATGAAAAAAATAAATAAATAAATAAAACATACAAATATGATTAAGGCCTGATCATCCATTTAAATCTACCTGGGAGATTAGGGGATGGCTTTATAGACTTTGTGACATTTGAACTGTTTTTTTCAAGTGGGGAAAGGTCAAGATGCCTTCCAGAAAAGGGGAACAGTAGGAACAGTATGTGCAAATCACAGATGTTCATGAGGGCATGATGTACATAGGAAAACAAAATATATGTGAAAAGGAGTGATATGAAACAAACCTCTTTAAGGTTGAGTGGGGTTGGGTTGTAAATGACTATGTATAATTTGTTAACTTTGTTAGCAAAATATAGCCAACAACTTTTTAGGCGGGTTACAGGCACAATTAAACTTACTTTTATAAAAGTCCCTTTAGTAGGAGCAGAGAGAATGATGGGTGTGAGGAGACTATTGCCGTAATCCTGGAAAGGGGCTGAGATTCTGCACTAATATGGTGCCATGGCTCATACTCTAAAGGCCTTTCTAAGTATAATTGGCAGGATTCCATTGACTGGTTAAGTACATAGAACACAAGAATGACTTGAAGGATTCTACCTTGATAGACTATTCCAATACCAATTGTATGCCCTGCTAAGTAAATATCCCCAAGCAAATGCTTTCATTATATCATTTGGCTGGTTAAAAACTTATATACTTCTTACTTGCTATCGAACCAAGATTTCATATCCAGCAGATCTATCTTCTCCACCTAATCTTTTCTCATTCATTGCACACAGACTGCCAATGCCATTCTCACTTATTTCTACTTTATTACCTTTGTCTGGATTCTCCTGTTTTCATTAATGCCTTCCCCACTTAAATATAGCAATTAGAACTCTAAGTATCTTCCAAAGCCTAGTTCATTCATTTATTTAGTGAACAAATATTTAAGTACGTGTGTGCCAGACACCATAGATCCCAGTGAATAAAGATGCACATTGGATATCATGGTAACATAGATGAGAACTATTATTTCCCCAACAGCTAAGAAAATGAATGACAAAAAAATTAGAGATTTAAAGGCTAGGGAAAGAGGGCATTTTAAGCAGAATGAACAATTTGACCAAAATCTGAGGATGAGAAGCACTATTTTATACTGGAAGCAGGGAGAGGTTGGGATCCAATGGGACCTGCAGGCAGTTTGGTAGGAGGCAGGAATGGCAGATGAGACTAGAGATGCAAGCTAAAACCACAAGAGTCTTGAGGACTTGGTACTTTATTCTGTGGGTTCATGATTTAATCAAGGGGAAAAAACCTGAGAACCCAAAGGGTCCTGAAATACATATCAGATAAAAATGAGCTTCACTGTTTGAAGTTAAAGTGTAGGGTCCAAAGGCTAAACCATTAGCATCTCCCTTCTTTTTTCTGTAGGTCCCTCTGCAAAACCACTGCTGAGGCTGTGAGGAACTATTTAAAATTTTTAAGCTGATAACCCACAAGGTCAGATTTGGGGTTAGAGAGAATACTTTCACACTTCTGTAGATGACAGACTTGAGGGTAGGGAAAAGATAGGATGTTGTAAGAGTGCCATCAAAAAATGAAGAAGTAGAGATTTCTGCTTCAAGAATATCCCACTGAGAATCAGAAGAGCTGGATAAAATAAAAACTTATCATTGAGAAAGTATAAGAGAGCTGCAGAAGTCATGAGACTTCAGAGGTGGGCTGAGTATCTGTAGTCATTTTTCTCCTGGAGTATTCGTTAGAAGTTGAGAATTTGGGCTTTGTACAGGCAGAGGAGCACTGCTGGAGGACAGTTTTTTGTGGTTGCACAGTGCTGGAGTGACAAAACTAGAGACTTAAGGGACCTCAACATGCAACTAGATTTCCCCTCAAATAAGAGCCAAAGTTTTCTTCTTTGTTGGGCAGGAGGCTAAAGAGCTAAATTTCTGAAAAAACCTAGTGTAATTTTCTTCTCTTAGTGTTGAGAAGACAACAGCCTGAAAGAGGAAGGAGATCCCAAAGAACAGCCTAGGAGGGAAAAGACTGAAGTTGTTAACTAACACCAATGATTTACAACCTCTCTTCTCCCTGGGGTACTTGTTGATTTGGATGTGGCTAAAGGCTGAGGATTCAGACTTGATCCCTTACAGGTTACTGTTCATGACAGAAGAACCAGCAGTAGTTTGGTGGTTGCATATGGCAGATGTAACATAATTGTAGATCTGAAGGGCTTTAGAGACAGCAAGTTTCTTGTTCAAGATGTTTGCCAAAGTCTGAGTCTCCCAGGAGCAACAGGCTAAAACAGTGAATCAAAAATACTGAAAAGCAAGGTGGAATTTCCTATAGTCTCTCTGTGCTGAGAAAAAGACAGTAGAAGAGGGCTATGTACTATAAACAAAGATAAAGCAGATACAGTTTGGGTCTAATAAAACTGCACTCCAGCCTCAACTAAGCACAGGCCCTGATTGCATTAAGGTGGTTATCTTCACACTTTATTTGACTGGCAGAGCACATTCTTTGTTGGAAGAAAACATGAGTCTTCACAGTTTTTTTTTTTTGCACCATGTCTGGCATTCAATAAAAGCAGACCCACAGGTAACTCAGATAACAGAGTTAGCAAAGACTTTTAAATAACTGTGATTAAGAACTTCAAAAACTAGAGAAAAATATGGGGAAAAATTAAACAATTTAGGAACTCATCAAAAAACTGAAATATGTAAAAAAAAAAAATCAAATAGTGACTTAGAACTGAAAAACAAACCTGGAATTAACCACAATGTCTGAAATGGAGTTGATGGGTTTAAAAGCATATTGAAAACACCAGGAGATATGATTTAATGAACTGGAAAAAAGGTCAATACAAAACAAATGCACAGAAGGACAAAGTGGGGAAAAAGAAAAACATAGAAAATAGGTTTGAAAACATGTTGGATACAGTCAAAAGACCAAATATATTTTTTATACTGGGGCCCTAAATGGGAGAAATAGAATGGGGCAGAAGTAATATTTGATAAAATAATGGCTGAGATTTTCTAGAACTGATGAAAATGTATCAACCCACAGATTTGAGAAGCTCTGTGAACCTCAAGCAGGATAAAGAAAAAGAAAATTACATCTTGTAACACCATAGTAAAACTGCTGAAAACAGACAATCTTAACAGCAGTCAGAGAAAGTAGACATATTACTTTTAAAAAAGCAATAATGAGACTAATAAGGCCAGGTGAGGTGACTCACGCCTGTAATCCTGCACTTTTGGAGGCCAAGCTGGGTGGATCACGTGAGGTCAAGAGTTTGAAACCAGCCTGGCCAACATGTTGAAACCCCTTTTCTACTAAAAATACAAAAATTCGATGGGTGTGGTGGTGTGCACCTGTAATCCCAGCTACTCAGAAAGCTGAGGTAGGAGAATTGCTTGAACCCGGGAGGCGGAGGTTGCAGTGAGCCGAGGTCACACCACTAAACTCCGGCCTGGGTGACAAAGCAAGACTCCATCTCAATAAAAAAGAGACTAATAATAGTCAACCTCTCAATAAAATTGTGGAATCCAGAACACAATGGAATGACATCTTTAAACTGCTGAAAGAAAATACTAATCTAGAATTCTATTCCCAATAAAAATGCCCTGTAAAAATGAAGGCAAAATAAAAACATTTTCAGAAAAACAAAACCAAGCAGAATATTTGTCACCAGAAGATGTGCACTAAACAAAATTCTAAAGGGAGTTCTTCAGATAAAAGGTAAATGACGCCAGATGGAAACAGGAAAGCAATGAATACTGGAAAAAGTAAAATTGGAGGTAGGTATGACATTGACATACAAAACATCAGTGTCTTGTGGAATTTAACACATATGTCAAATTAAAATACATGACAATATGGCAAAAGGTAGGAAAGAGACAATTGGAATCCAGGTGGTCTAAGGTGTTCACAATTACAGGAAAAATGGTACAAATAATAATCAATATTTGTATAATTATATAATTGATATTGTATAATCAAAGATAGATCTTTTAATATAAAGTAATCACATGTACAAAGATGTCTAACAAGTTATCAGAGGGAAAGAAAATGATACTTTATGAAAACTGGTTAATCCAAAAGAAGGTAAAAAGAAAGGGAAAAAAATAAAACATGACAAACAAGAAAAAAAGGCAAAAATGGGAACATAGTTGGTATAAACCCAACTATATCAGTAATTCCATTAAATGCAAAAGAATGTAATACTCTAATTGAAATACTAAAATGGTCAGATTGGATAAAAACCAAATTAAATAAAATCCAACTATAAAATGAGTACTGGAGATACACATTTAAAAAGGGACACAGAAAGGTCAAAAATTAAAGAATAGAAAAAGACATACATTGCAAATACTAGCCAAAAGAAACCATACTAATATTAGCTAGAGTTTAAGGCAAAAGCATTAATAGAGACATTTCTTAATGTGATATCACAATTGTATGTGTGTGTAAGAGAATATCCAAGAATATGATTTCAAAATAAATAAGGCAAAAATAAAACAATTGCATAATCATAATGGGAAACTCTTTAACATATCTCTCTTAATGGCTGTGAGAACAAGCAAATAAAAATTGTAGCAATACCTTCATCAGCTTGCTCCTTTCTGCCGTGGACGCTGAAGTCTCTCTTCTCCCTAACGTCATGTCTAAGTCAAAGTCTCCTAAAGAGCCTGAACAGCTAAGGAAGCTCTTCTTTGGAGTGTTGAGCTTTGAAAAAAACCAATGAGAGAGTGAGGAGCCATTCTGAGAAATGGGGAACACTCATGGACTGTGTGGTAATGAGACATCCAAACATCAAGCTCTCCAGTGGCTTTGGGTTCCTCACATATACCACTGTGGAGGAGGTGGATGCAGCCAGGAATGCAAGTCCACATAAAGTGGATGGAAGAGCTGTGGAACCAAAGAGACCTGTCTCAAGAGAAGATTCTCAAAGACCAGGTGCCCACTTAACTGTGAAAAAATATATTTGTCGGTGGCATTAAAGAAGACACTGAAGAATATCACTTAAGAGATTATTTTGAACAGTATGGAAAAATTGAAGTGATTAAAATCATGACTGACTGAGGCAGTAGCAAGAAAAGGGGCTTTCCCTTTGTAACCTTGGATGACCATGACTCCGTGGATAAGACTGTCATTCAGAAATACCATACTGTGAATGGCCACAACTGTGAAGTTAGGAAAGCCCTGTTAGAGCAAGAGATGGCTAGTGCTTCATCCAGCCAAAGAGGTCAAAGTGGTTCTGAAAACTTTGATGGTGGTCGTGAAGGTGGTTTCAGTGGGAATGACAACTTTGGTCATGGAGGAAACTTTAGTGATCGTGGTGGCTTTGGTGGCAGCCATGGTGGTGGTGGATATGGTGGCAGTGGGGATGGCTATAATGGATTTGGTAATGACGAAAGCAATTTTGGAGGTGGTGGAAGCTACAATGATTTTGGTAATTACAACAATCAGTCTTCAAATTTTGGACCCATGAAGAGAGGAAACTTTGGAGGCAGAAGCTCTGGCCCCTATGGTGGCGGAGGCCAATACTTTGCCAAACCACAAAATCAGGTGGTTATTGTGGTTCCAGTAGCAGCAGTAGCTGTGGCAGTGGCAGAAGATTTTAATTAGGAAACAAAGCTTAACAACAGAGGATAGCCAGAGACGTGACAGGGAAGCTACAGGTCACAACAGATTTGTGAACTCAGCCAAGCACAGTGGTGATGGGACCTATCTGCTACAAAGAAGACATGGTTTAGACAAATACTCATGTGTATGGGCAAAAAACTCAAGGACTGTATTTGTGACTAATTGTATAACAGGTTATTTTAGTTTCTGTTCTGTGGAAAGTATAAAGCATTCCAACAAAGGTAAACTTTTTTTTTTTGCACCCATGATGTTGATTGCTAAATGTAATAGTCTGATCATGATGCTGAATAAATGTCTTTAAAAAAAATTATAAACACAATTAACAAACTTGATCTAATTAGCATATGTCAACACTACATCTAATAACAGAATTCATATTCTTTTCAAATGCCTATGATACATTTATCATAAATTCCAAATGCTGGGTCATTAAGCAACCTTCAACAAATTTCAAAGAATTGAAACTATTTATATTATGTTTTCTGGCCATGGAGAAGTAAAGCTAGAAATCAATAGCAAAAATTTAACTTAAAAAAAAAAAAAGCCCAATTTCCTGGAATAAAACCATACATCCTTATATATGACTCATAAGTGGAAAAAAAAAATCAAAAAAAGAAAAAATATTTTAACTGAATGAAAATATAGATATGATATTTTAAAATTTGTAGGATGCAGCTAAAGTGGTACTTAGAGGGAAACAGTTTTAAATACATATATTAGAAAAGAAGAAAGGTTTTAAAAATTATATTTCATTCTCGAAGCTAGAAAAAAATGAATCAAAATAAAAAACTAAAGAAAATTTAAAGAAATAATATAAATCAATGAAACAGGAAACAAATGTACACAAGAAATTTAAAAAAATAAAATACTGATTCTCTGAAAGATTAATAAACTTGATAGTCTTCTAGCAAGACTCATCAAGGAAAAAAAATTGTGAGGATATATGTATGACTACAGATATATATTATCTTCAAAAAGATGAGGATAACATGAATAACTTTATGCCAAATAGATCAACAATTTAGATAAAATGCACAAATTCCTTGAAAAACACAAAACTGAGAAAAAATATATCTAGTCCTATATATATTAAGAAGAAAAATTTGTTATTAAAATCTTCCCATAACCACCACCACCACAACAAAAACTCTGGACACAATGCCTTCAGAATATTCTTCAAAATATTTAAGGAAAAAATATCACAAATCTTATACAAACTCTTCCAGAGAACAAAGGAAATATTTCTTCACTATTTTTATGAGTCCAGCATAACTTGAGGTATGAAACTTGACAAAGATATTCAATAAAGGAAATTATGAGCCAATTTCTCTCATAAACATAGTTGCAAAAATCCTCAAAAAAAAATATTTGCAGATAGAATCTAGTGGTTTTAAGGAAGATAAATACCTCTCAAAGTGAGTTTTTGTCCAGAAATGTAAGGATAATTTAACATGTGAACATCAGTTAGTGTAATTCATCACACTACATTAATCAGAGAAAAGGATAAAAATCACAATCATCTTGATAAATGAAGAAAAAGCATTAAATTTAACTTGTAACAATAGTAATAAAAATGCTTTAAGCACTAGGAATAGAAAACTTCCTTGATATGAAAGAAATACCATTCTGAATATTGAAATATAAGAGCTTTCCCTTGGAAATCAAGAAAGGTTGCTTGCTATTACTATTTCTGTTCAGCATGATATTGGAGCTCAAGCTAATGCAACAAAAGGAAAAAAAAAAAGAAACATAGCATATAGACTTGAAGAAATAAAACCATCTCTACAGATAACATGATTTCTAAGTATAGAAAATTTTAGAATTCTACAAAATTATGTTTCAATCTCAATTCACTTTTTAAAAAGTGAATTTAGCAAGGTTGCAGGATACGAGATGAATATTATAAATTGCTTTTCTATATAGAATATGTAAATATGAAATGAAACAAAAAATAACTTTTATAATAAGTTTAAAAAACTTGATACCTAGGAATGAGTCCAATGAAAAATGTGCAAGACCTCTACACAGAGGATTACAAAACAATTAAAACAATTATCCTATAAAACAATTAGACAATTAGAAATTAAAGACCACCTAAGTACACTGAGTGATTCACCTACATTGGAATGACTAGTCAATAAGACATGTTAGTGACCCCAAATTGTGTCCCAAGGAAAAGTAAGGGTCTATGTCCACGTTCTTTGAATTTGAGTGAGCTTGTGACTGTTTCGTCCAATGAACTATATTCTGACCTCAAATGCTAAGTCCTTTAAACAGGCAGCTTACTCCTCATTCTCTTGGAACACTTATCTCCAACTGCTCTCTCTTTGAGCAGCCATGTTGTGCAAAGATCAAGCCAGATAGAAAGGCCATTAATAAGTGACCTAGAAGATAATACCTGTCCCAATGCCGACGTATGAGTGGAGAAACCTCCAAATGCTTTCAGCCTTAAGTCATTTGAGTCACTCTGAGATAAGACCCTAAGTACCATGCAGTAGAAAAGCCATCCCTCCTGTGACTGATCCCAATTCCTGACCCAACAGAATCCATGTGTATAAAGAAATAGTTGTTCTTTTACACTACATAGCTTGGTGGGTTGTTGTTCAGCAGTAGATAACTAGAACAAAAAAAGTCAACTTTACCAAAATTGCTCTACAGATTCAATAAATCCCAATTAAATCTCATAACAAATGGCAAATCTGACTCTAAAATATATATGGAATTACAAGGAGCCTGAATAGTCAAAACAGTACTGTAAAAGAACAGAGTTGGAGGGCACACACTTCTCCATTTCAAAAGTTACTACAAAGTTAGAGTAATCAAAACAATGTGGTACTGGGGTAAGGCATATAGATTGATGGAATGGAAATGAGAGTACAGAAACAAACCTCTATGGTCAGTTGATTTTCAACAAGGGTACTAAAGCCATTCAAGGGGAAAGAATAGTTTTCCCAGCAAATTACACAGGCTGCCTGATCTTTAGAAGGGCCTGTTTACAAGGTTTGCCCTCAGCTGACATCTAGAAACCTGGCTTCTGAAACCATCCCTGAGTGATAAGATGTGCTTGCTGTGCTAGCCTGACTAGACTTCTTAAATAAGCAATGTGATTTATGGTGAACACCTGCTTTCCTTCTAGGAGACCAGAATTTTGGAGAACAAAGGGTGCTTACGTGATTAGCCCCTAATAAAAACCCTGGACTTTGAGTTTCACATTGACTTCGTTGGGCAGAAACGCTATACCCATGCTACTACTAGAGGAAGGCTTTACTCTTGTGGCCCCTTCAGGGAAAGCACAGGGAGCCTGCACGTGATTCCTCCAGACTGCCTGGTCAGTCTTTCCCCCTTACCGCTCCCATTGTGTATCCTTGCCAGGTGGCTGTAATAAATCTTAACTGTGAGGATGACAATATGCTGAGTCCCCTGCATTCTTCTATGGACATACTGAAAGTGTGGACCATGGGACTGCCAAAACAAGTGTACCAACAGTGCTAACACAAGTGGTGTTACAACTGTTCCCACAATATGTGTTAAGAGTTTATACTGAAATATTTGATATACAATTTATAGTGATCTTATGCATTCAAGAGATCTTAACAGTTTTTCCTGCTAAGTAAATTATATGAGGAAAGTCTAGTTCAGACCTTCAGCATGTGCCAGTTTAATAAGAGCAACCTCTTCATGAGAGAAGAAAGGCACATCTCTTCCTTGATGACAGTAGGACCTAAGAGGGTGCTAACCAAGTTTTTAGAGAAATGTCTCTTAGTATACAAAATGTCCCCCAATACTAATACTTTTAGGTGAATTTTCTCTCTTCCTATTAGTTCAGTTCATTTACAATTTAAAACCATATTCTTATATTTATATATAACAGGATAATGGGAGCAGAAATGTAAATGTAACGAAATACAAATAAGTGATATAACATCTATTAGGCTGCTACCAGGACACTATCAGCTGTCTACAAATTTTCAGTTATCACTACTACTGACAAAAACTCCTAGGGAAAACATATTAATCACACAGTTTAAGAAGAGCTTACAGACACATTACTCAGTTCAAAAAGAGAGAGAGAAAAAAGAGTAGAAATGACTAGTTATTTACACATAGGAACTTTATGAGTGAAATTAGATGAGTCTCTACCTGCTGCCCTATTTGTGTAACACAATCATCAGAATGATAAAAGAGAAGCATTATAAGATATAAGATCTTTCATAAATAACCTGCTTTATATTTTACAGCTATTAAATTAAGCCTCTGCTTTAAAGAAAAAAAATTGTGGAAGTCTTACTTTACAGCTGAAATGATAAAATTAATTTTTAAAAAATCAGATTTATTGTTTTATTGTATTAACAATCACTTAAAAGATTGAAACAAAGATAAACAGTATTTCAACAATCTGAATACAATGAAGCTGTTTTTATGGCCATGGCTAAAGCACTGATCACATTTTTCATAGCTAGTCCTAAGAAGATCAGAGTAAGAGGACTGATGATTCTACCGCAGAACTCAAATTCTAAAGCATAAGCAACTGGACTGGGCTTTTGTGTAGTTCAAACTAACTACCAATAAACAGGCATGATATAGTTTCATAATCAAGAACCTCTTTTAATTTGGGAGGGAAATTAATTTCCTTAATCTCTCCATTTAAAAAATACAGAACTGTGGGAGAGCAGGATCCTGACAAATGTCAATGACTAAATCATCAAAGATAGATCACTGTGATAAATAAGAAAAATGTAAAACTGCAATATATTTTTATCATTTAATAAAGTAACTTTTGAACATTAACTCTTAAGAGTTGCCCTTGATATGTAGTTCATTTATAAAGTAATTTTTAATTTCTCCTAGAGTTTAGAGGGGTAAAACAGGGAGATAATGGAAAAATGAATAATTAAATATGGTTGGCAGAGGCATATATGTAAAGCTTGTACTTCAGGAATCATGTTTTTGAGATAGTTGGAGGATGGTGGTGAGGCTGCCCTTACAACCCATATCACTGGTGTGGATAACTGCTGTATACGGCAGTTACAAGTGTTCAGAATCCAATTTGAACATGGTTTTCAGCTATGCAACTTCAAGAGGTGGGATCCTAAATCCCCAAAAGACTACCAATTTCTCTCACTCCAAGGAAGTCCTTAAGTTAATGCTTAATCTATGAAAAGGCCCTGGCTTTTCATCTATAGTTTAAAAAAGTAACTGATGTTCTCCCTGTTAGAATTAAGCAATAATATGCCCAAAATGGTGATCTGACTGATCATGATGCCACTGTGGAACTCAAGGTTTTTAGTTAATTATGAGAACTTCTGCTTACTCCTTGAGTCTAGTACAATCCAGATGTAAGCAAAGGCAAACGAGTTAGACAAGTTTCAAAAACTTTAATAAAGAAAAAAAGACACTTCCAAAAATAAATGCCACACAAATGAAAGTTGTTTTCTTTTTTTAAGGGAAGATACTCAAGAAACAAAACCCTTTACTATCAAAATATACTAAATACTTAAATCTAATGATGTTGAGTGTTCAAATTCAGGGCAAATGTAGCTTATAATAATATAGCTAGGTAGAATTTTTCATGATATGGCTGTTTTAAGACATCACTTTATAGAGTTACTTTTTAAGCCTATATTTTCTTAAACATCCATTTCACAATTCATTTATTTTACATTCATTTATAAAAACACATATTTTCTAACAATAGGTTATTTTGTGCTTTAATAATAATGAACCATGACAAAATACTCAAGTGATTTAAATGTTTTGCTAATGACTACACCCATCATAGACTCTTACACACTTCTACAGCTACTGGAATAATCAGAAGGGCTGCAACTCTTCTTAAAAATGACACTCGCTCAAGGTTGATAAGCATGCTAAACATTAAAGAGATGTATTTTCCCCCACATTAAAACATTAAAACTTTCTAGTTTTCTTTAAAATCTATAAAGATAACCTGCTTATTTAAATCACTTTTGGATGGCCACTTATAAAAGCAGAAGGAGGCATAATTTTAGAACTTCCTTTGTAACTTCTATAGTAAAAAAAAAAAAAAATGCTTTTCAAATTGTGATGGCATTAAAATTCCATTTCAGAAATTCTAGATTTAAAAATTTTAAGAAATACGTCAATTACATAGGGGTGGGGTATTTTAATGAATTAATCTAGTGATTTGTACAGGTCTATAAAGACCTTTCTTCAGGATAGGTGATACTGCCTCATACTCATTTCAGTACTTTTAACAAATAATCCATTTAGATATAATCCCAGACAAACCCCAAATTATTCTAAATTCTCTTCCACAGCAAGGGATCAACATATATCATCTTATAGACTGACAATTTAGTAAAGAGATACTAATCTAAAACAATAAAATTTATATAACTAATGGTGACTAATGCCAAACATAATAGATCTGATTTTCACAATTTGGAAGTAATTTTCATGCAAAATTTTAGAGTTTTGATCCTTAATTATATTTTTATATTTTTAAGTAATCAAGACAAATAGTAGAAAAAGCATTTTATTTATATGGAAAAAGCTACAGTAAGATCTGTAAAAGGTGTCAATATAATATTGCCTATACAGGAAAAAATTCAAATGTGAATAGCAACAAATAAAAGTTACACATCTTCCTACTTAGCAGTGCAATTAATTCACATTGCAATAAAGTTAAGTCAAGTATAACAAAATCAAAACAAGTGTTTCTCCATAATCAGTATGCTGATTATTACAGTGTAAAGATTATTTCAGATTTAAGAAATCTGCAATCAATCTACAGAATATCCTAAGACAAGGGAGACACAGTTAATTCACTTAATTATCAGCCGCTGGGGTTTTTCAATACTGTTCACAGGGAAAAAGTAATGAGTTGACATACATGTAAATAGAATATATTTAGTCTATACAGTAAAAAAATACAAATTATAAAGTGAGCTAACAAAGAATGAAATCTGAATACAGATTTATAAAACTGACATCTTAGACAACACATACAGTATTTCTCATGTAAAAACATCTAGTTTCAGCAAAAAATAATTTGGTTGCTTTTCAGCTGCATTGTAGATCTTGTAAGCTGAAGATGCAGATGTCCAAGTATTTTAAAAACCATAATAAATGTCTTTCTCAATGCATACAAAATGATAAATGCTCTCATCACAGTCTTAAGGGTATTTTTGGAAGTTTGTTTTGTCTTGCTTCAGAAACACATTTAAAATGGGTAAAAATCAAATGGTTTCATGGTACAATGAAACAGTAAACAGTGCTCAATTTACTGCTAATGTTGAAAAAAATCTAGATTTTACAGTACTCTGGTATATATGAAAATGTTTTTGATTTTACATTGCATATTTCTGAGTCCATTCTCTTGCATGTCTGTTGTATCTGTAGATATAAAAAATGAATATAATAAAAACATATAAAATTAATATTTTAGAAGCATCTGTCTATATAAAACTATATATTCTATCTTTTTATATTTAATTGCAATAATCACAATATATCAATTATTGGGTCAGTGGGACTTAGGTCCATGCAGAAATAAAACAGGAAAAACAATTTTTCAACTAATGTATTTCTCTGCAATCTGTATGAAAATGTATCCAAATATACAAAAAACAAAATGCAGAAACCAACTTCTAACAGAAATTTACAAAGCCAACCCCGAAGAAGCATTATCTACAAATTGCAAATAAATCTACAGTACTGGCAAGATGAAGCAGCTTGAGAATTAGGTCAGTGGGCATAGAATTAGGATGGGCATAGAGAGAACTCATCTTCCTGGGAGAAGATAGGCAATACAATATTTAATACTTTCCAATGATTAAATGCTTTCATTTTTAATTTACCACCTAGAATATATATATTTATTTTTCAAATACAGACTATATACTATTGAACAGGAAGTGGGAAGAAACAGGATTTATTGTAAAAGGACAAACTGAGTTCTAAAAGAAAGGTTTACTCCACTGGAAAAAGATCAAACAATATATGCATAACAAGCTGTACTTAAAATACATTGATAATATTCATGTTTTAGCATACTATATAGGAATGTATCCATACAGAAACTAAGATAAGTAAACACTTACTTTTCTTTGTCTGATTTATAGATTTGTGCAATATCTGGTACTAAGGGGTCATCTGGATTAGGATCACAAAGTAGAGAACATATGGACAATAAAACTAGATTTAAAAAAGAACATCATATTAGACAATAATCCTTCTAGTTCATATAAATTACACATGTGAAAATAATTTTAGTGAATACAGATACTAAATTTATTAGAAAAACAAAAAACAAACATATGAAATTACATTTTATTCTATTTTGGTTGATAGCAAATTCATCTTTAATTTTTAAAGTTATAAAATTACCCTAGGATGGATAAAATATAAAATTATTTTAGCTTTTGAAGTTTTAAATTCTATTTGAGTTTCCATTTATTTAAAAAAGTGACCCTCCAAAGTAGCTATTAACAACCTTTAAACTTGAGAGTTCTCTATACAACAATCAAATTACACTTAACAGTCCATATACCATTTGGATACTGTGCTCAGACACTCTTTTACTTTGGCTTAGAGCTATAGTCTGTCTACAAAGAAGAAAAATTTGTAAAAATTTTTTCAGTGAATCTTTACTTCATGTACTTTATTCATGTTGTATGCATTTAAAAATAATGTGAACAGCTATCTTCATATAACTTGCATATTTTAAAATAGAAATGAAAATTGAAAAAGTAGTTGTTACTCCAGTATATCAAAATCCCAATGCGAATAGCTACACTAAAAAAAAAAAAGACAATCTAAGATCTAAGTATCTGAAATAAGAGGGAACAAGGACTGTGGTTCCTCATTTGTCTGCTTCAATTGCATGCCACCACTTCTGAGGAGTTTCAGGGAACCTCTGGACCAACCTCCCATTTCCACTTGCCCCCACCTCACTGTGTTTCCCTTCTATTTTCCTACTCTTTCAAGTCCAAAGGTGGATTTATAGAGCAGAGTTGACTCTTACATGACAGGCAAATGGCAGGTATTATGAACTAAAGAAAAAATTAGTATTTTATGCATCTTTCTTATCTTCTATCTGCCCAATGAAACTTCAAGCCTTGTATATTAAACCAACAGGGTAGATTTTCCAGGCTAATTTACAGCCCCAGAATGCTTCCAGACTAACCTCATGATAAAAAGCAAAAGAAGTCATTTAAAATATGGAAAAGCTCCAGGCATGGTGGCATACACCTATGATGCCAGCTACTTGGGAGGCTGAGGCAGAAGAATCTTTGACCTTAGGAGTTCGAGACCATCCTGGGCAACATAGCAACCCCATCTCAAAAATAAAAAAAATTTAAAAAATAAGCTGGGCAAGGTGACTCACACCTATAATCCCAGCACTTTGGGAGACCAAGGCAGGAGGATTACTTGAGGCCAGGAGTCTGAGACCAGCCTGGTCAACACAGCAAGACTCTGTCTATATTTAATTAAAATAAAAAATTTAAGATAAAAAAATTAAAAATTAAAAAAATAAAAATATATAGAAAAGTAAAAAAAATACAAAAAAATGAACAAGGTACCATCTATCTTATAAAAAATAAGCAAGAAGGAAGTTCCTCCTCTGTCAACAACTAGTGCCAGGAGCAATTTGCCTGAAAATTACTATCATGCAAACAAACCATGTCTATCCTTTAAGGTAAGGAAAAGGGTAACAGTTAACATTCATGTAAGTGCCCATTATGTGCTAGGAACATAGCAACCCTATATGGTAATACTATAAGACTCCCCATTTTACTTATAAGGAAACTGAGGCTGTTTCATTTCTCAAAGGATGGTTTCTGGAATCTAACACTACTGATTCTTTATAAAAAGCTACCAATGTCAGAAGATAAGTACTCAGCATCTGGCAGTCTGCCATTTCTTTTCTATGTATAAGGACTTAGCTGTTTATGCCAAATGAGATTCATTTTGTGACATCATTCCAGGAAAAAGCATATGAACTTGAATTACCCTTCAACACAGAATCTTTCATATATCTAATGCATGACAGTCACACTGTGTGAAAGATTCTTAAAAGAATATGAGAATCTATATGAATATTGTAGATGAGCATCTTAGGTCAGAAAAACTACCATTCATAAATAATTGAACTGAAAGAGCTATTATTTATCTAATACTTGAAAAAGCTATGGCTGTGGACTCTGCTTCCTATAAACCTTATTACTTTTTTTTTTTTTGAGACGGAGTTTCGCTCTTGTTACCCAGGCTGGAGTGCAATGACACGATCTCGGCTCACTGCAACCTCCGCCTCCTGGGTTCAGGCAATTCTCCTGCCTCAGCCTCCTGAGTAGCTGGGATTACAGGCACGCGCCACCATGCCCAGCTAATTTTTTGTATTTTTAGTAGAGACGGGGTTTCACCATGTTGACCAGGATGGTCTTGATCTCTTGACCTCGTGATCCACCTGCCTCGGCCTCCCAAAGTGCTGGGATTACAGGCGTGAGCCACCGCGCCCAGCCCAAACCTTATTACTTTTAAAAACATGTCGTATATTCAAGCAGCAATTATTAAAAATAAAAAATGAGAACAGATTGCTTCCATAAATCCCTTCAAGAGAAACATTTTCTTCAATTTTATAAAAACAGAAAACTTGATGGTTACTTCAGTGCAGCTGCTTCTAACTTAACAATATTTTCCAACTATTAGGTTCTCTTCTTTTAGAGAAACAAGACATAAATTAAGAGTGCTAGTACAGTAAGTAGTATTGGCTAATGAAATAAAATGGCTTCAGATGGCCTATGTATACATCCGATAAAGTTGAGAATCAGCACAGATCATGTGTCAGTCACTATAATGATGCTATTGATTATTCAAAGTTTAGACTAACATGCTGTATGTACTGCATTATCCTACGGTGTAAAATGTCTTGCATTTTGAATCATTTATCAATCAAATCTGGTATTTTTTTCGTCAATGAAGTAAAACAGCTGTAAAGCTTTATTATTGTCAACACTTCCATTTAATAAATGGGACAACTAGTCCCCAAATCTTCCTTTTACTATCTCTTATTATCTCTCTCTTTTTTTGTAGAGACAGGGTCTTGCTATGTTGCTCAGGCTTGTCTCGACCTCTTGGGCTCAAGCAATTCTCCCACCTCAGTCTTCCAAAGTGTTAGAATAACAGTCAGGAGTCACAGCGCCTGGGTAGTCTCTCTTTTTAAAAAGACAACATCCAAGCTAAAAGTATTAAAATGTCAATAGGTTTATTCCCAGTATTAAAATGTCAATAGGTTTACTCCCAAATTTCTAGCTCTACTATTTTAAGTTTTTTCTCATTTCATCATTTAGATTTCTCCATCCACACTCCCTGCAACCAAAGCTAACTACCAAAAGCCAGAGTAACATAAGAGCAAAGAGAGCAAAACAAAATCAAAACAGAAGAAAGCACAGTTGATGTTTTCTTAAAACTTTACTCCATAGGTAATTCTGCTGTATTTTCACTGTTTCACTGTTATGAACTGTTTTAAATCTGATCAATGAAATTACCTTTTGATACAGTCAGAGCTGGTGACCATTGTGACCTCAGAATATCGAGACAAATACTTCCATTACTGTTTATGTTTGGATGGTAAATTTTTGTTGTGAAAGCAATCTAAACATAAAACAAAACAACAAAATGTGACCTGTGCATCAACTATGAATAAAACAGAACCAATCTGCTCTAGGATAAAATATCCTCAACTTTATATAACCTTAGAGGAGAAAAGTCTTCAGCACAAATAAAAGAATCATCTACTTTGTGTTACACACAGTTCTAGCTAGTGAGAATGTGAATACAAATAAGTCAGCTTCCTTCCTTCCCCCTCCAAGGAACTGAAAAGTATTTTGGAGAGTGTAATAAATAACTCTGTAGTAGCTGCTATGACTGGTTGAGTAGCATCTAAAGTAATTAACCATGGCTTTCATCATACGTAGAAGTAATCCTGTTCTTAATTTGATTATTGGTGATACCTGGAAGTGATAGTTGGATCTAAAAACAGGGTGCTGATACTATTTCAGGGCAAAGTTGAGGGGTCTCAGTTAAGAAATCCATCAAGAATCCTAATCTTCCACAAGAGTTGTCATATCATTTTATAAATACAATGTTAATCTGTTGTTTTTAACTAGTTAAAATAATTATTTCCTGAGTGACAGAATCTGCTCATATTTCCCCTCTCTGGTATCCCCGTCATTTATTTCCTCTTTAGAGCATATCTAAACTTAATATGAACATGTTTTTCTGTCTCCTACCATATTAAATGAAGGGACTGTTTCATATTTACTTTTGGATTCCCCAATGTAGAAGAACATGGTAGGTACTCAGTAAATGTTTATTGAACACTTAAAAAAAAAAGAGAAAGAAGGATCAAGGATTATCTTAGGAAAGACAATCTCATGAATAAAAAATCTGACTCTTAATCATAAAAATGTCCCAAACTACACATATACAATAAGAAGGGAAAGAAAAGCAAGGAATCTAATTTATGGCATCACAGATACTGATTTTTGTTTATAAACTCAATACAATTTCATATATGAAAACAGATTTTAGATTCAGTGGTTTTTACAAAACAGTTTGAAAATGCTAACCTCCCACAGTCTTTAATATCATGAAACGAGCACTAGATAAAAAGTAAAATCCCTTACATGAGAGTCACATCAATCATAAAAATAAAAATACCTTTGGTGGTTTAAAAGGATAATCTGTTGGAAAATGTACAGTAAGAAAGAAGACTCCACCTTGATATGCGCTATCAGGCTGAAATTACAAAAGATTTGCATCAGCATTTGATTACTATATTTATAACAAAATTATTTCCCCCAAATATTATCAGTTTGAAAAAAATGCCATCATATTTAAAATAATTTCATTAAATATTACCAGTTTGAAAAAAAATGCAACCATTTTGCCATAAGTTCAAATCTTTACCTTGAGAACAGGTTTCTCTTTGCAGGCATGAAGGAGGATTTTCCAACAATTATGCTGACATCATAAAGTTTAAAACAAAATTAAAATAGGACACACACAGTAGTGTGACTTGTCCAAACAAATCTGGTTATGAGTACAAATTTTTAAAGATCAGTATACATACAAGACTGCTGTGAGAGAAGATCATTTTCTGCAGCCATAATGAGTTTTTTTTTTCAAAAGGGTTGGGGCTAGTAAAACTTAAGTTCTCATGGTCACTTAAGAGCCAAGAACAGAGATGAACTGAAGAGGCTGTCATGGAAAGAAAATGCTAAGGACCCTGTTACACAATTTATCTGCCAAATCTTCAATTAATAATTATTTATAAAATAATGTAGAGAATCCAAAAATGTCCAAAACAAAATTACATATTCATACTACTATCAAATTGGCAATCAACTTTACCGGAGAAATTTAAATTTGACCATGTTTCTTTATGGCTATTAGAAAATATAACATTACAAGCAAAACTATAAATAAAAAAGAAAAATGATAGAAAATATACCTAAAATTCTATTTTAATTCTTTCATATTTAATTAAATATATGATGTTATATTAGCATTTTGGTAACAACAGCAAAACAGGACTGTCATTACTTCCTCAAGTTTCAATATATATACTAGAGGATTATACTGTGTAATAATTCTTACTATATATATTGTTTAATTCTAGTTTACCAACAATTGTAAGAAATACAGAAAATGAAGGTAAATTGCAATGACAGATATGGTCTGCTGAGATATTCAAATGATAATACAGAGTACTGTAAATATTTATATTACTAAAGGAAGGGTGTTATGAAGAATACAATCATAACCATTTGTTACATGTGATTCACCTAAAGAATATTTGTGAAAGGCCATAACTCAAAAGGTAAGGATGGGCCTTTAAATGAGAGTATTTTTGAAGGTTCTTAGTAGCTAATTAAAAACAAACAGAAATAACTAGACTTATTGAAAGTCATTACATAAATAAATATGTTGTATTTTACCTTTTAAAAAAAACAAACTTAAAACTATTTAGTAATTTGAGACAACTGCCCAGAGTCCTGCTTTGAAATTCAGTAGTTTCAGTGTTTTTTAAAGTTAAACACAAGGCCGTATAATTAAAAACTCTATAACTCACTAGATAAAGCTCTTTCGGGGAGGGAGGAGAGAATAATGCTCATGGAAACATGTTACTAATGTACTCTCACCCAGAAAGTAGATTTGAGCTGTCAGTGCTCATTCTTATGCAATCAGATTTTTGCTCATAGAAAGAAAAAGCCTGTTTCAAGTCTTGTAACTGCCTCTCAAGTATTGAAAATAATTTTAACAAAGGTAATAAGTATTGAGAGTAGCCAACTATAAAACAGTAGACAATTTTGTGTTTAGGACAATCCAATAAAAGTAAAAGCAGCAAATTTATAAGGTGGCAAAGATAAACCCATTGTAATATTTTATTGATTCTCTTTCACAAAAAAAGAACGGTGATGAAACGTACAGCAAATTGACGCTGTTTCTTGTAGGAATTCCATTACTGGCTTCATTAGACTAATTTCTAACCTACCAAAACTGTGGATGTGAGAATGATTATGCTTAATCACAACTGACTCTCTGTGACAAAAGAAAAAGGTAAACACAGAGCTTGGTTGCAAGCTGTGGCAATCCACTATGTCCAATGATCTGGGATTCAGCAAAGGAAAACATAATAGGGATCTCAGCAAATATTTGCCACCAATGCTCTAGAGAATCACTGTAAATCCTTAATAATATTTTGCTTGCTAGGTGATTCAGAGTACAAGAATATTCAACCTTCATCACAAACATCTGATCAAAGGTGAAATGGCAAGAATGAAGTATGGCTGAGGGGGTTAATTTCATATATATGAATCATACTTACGGGCCCCATAATAGTGGCTTGCCAGTGGAACACTGAAACAAACAAAGGAGTTTTGGAGTCATTAACAAATGTTCAAACCTACATTTTTAATGGTAGCAAAATCCCAGAAATAGAGCAAAGCTTACAGTCATCTCCCACAGGTCCTGCTGAACAGTGAGCAGGTGGATCACGCTGTAGATCACTTAATTCCTGAAGGAAAGCAAAAACATGTAAGGTTAATTCATTCTTTTCCAAATGAAACAAAGGTAATAATCCATTAAGATGCAAACTATTAGCTTAGCTTTAAAAACATTTAAAGCATTTCTATTCAAAATACAAAAACATAAAATGTACTCTGTTATTGACTGGTAGAAGGAAGAAGGTATTCAATTCCTCCATGAGTCAGCTCCAAATCTTGGAAAGATTAAATGGAATAAAATACTGTTTTTCTTTAACATCCCTAAGACAAAAAATATTGAGTATCTACTGTATGCAAGGTAATCTATGTAAGTGCTAGGTTGATAATAGATATCAAAAAACAGGTCCTAATTTAACAGGTTACAATCTAATGAGGGAGAATAAAGGCTCAGAAAGAATAAAGGAAAGCCTTTTTTTATTTTTTAGACAGGATCTCACTTTGTCACCAAGGATGGAGTGCAGTGGCACAAGAGCTCACTGCAGCCTCAATCTCCTGGGCCCAAGGGATCCTCCTACCTTGGCCCCCCAGCCCTAGCCCAAGTAGCTGGTACTATAGGAATGCTATAGTAGCCAGCACACTCAGCTAATTTCATTTGTAGAGATGGGGTCTTGCCATGGTGACCAGGTTGGTCTCCAACTCCTGGGCTCAAGTGATCCACCTCCCTTGCCCTCCCAAGTGTGGAATTACAGGCATGAGCCACTGCACTTAGCTCATTTATGGACCACTTGAAATGGGAAAGAAACAAGCAGCAGTCAGGCCATGTTTTAAAACTGAGAACGTTGATTCATATGCTCTTTCCTGCCCTCAAGGGACCAAAGATCACAGAAAGGACTCAGCTTTAGAGTTTATCCCCCCAGGTTGAAATTCCAGTTCTTCTTATTTTTTTTAATTTTAATTTTGATTTTTCTTCTTTTTCGGACTTTTTATTTTTTGCTCTAACAGATGGAATAATTCCAGTTCTAACAGATCTCACTCTATGGCCTTGGGGAAGTTACTTCACTTCTTTACCCACAGTTTGAAAGAAACTGATTATCTCAAATAGAAAGGTACACATTCAATATAAAAGACTATAACTGAAGAATGTAATTTAGTTTGGAAGATCAATAATCATCTCTGAGGAAGTAACACTTAGGCTGAAATCTAAGTGATGAGTAGGAGTTACTTTTGCAGGAAAAGAGTGACACTGGGAGGCAGAGTGGCATAGGATGAGGCTGGAAAAATAGGCAGAAGCCAGGCAGGAAACAGAAAACCATACAGACCACATTAAGGATGTGGGGTTTTATAACAAATGCATTGGGTAGGGGGTGAAGGAGGTCTTAAGAAGTGGCATGCTCTGATTTAATGGATGGTTGTGACTGGATTAGAAATGGGAAAGAGGAGGAGCTACAAGATTAGTTACTACATAGGCAAGAAAAATGGGGGCTCAGATGGGAGAAGTAGCAACAAGATAGAAGTGGTACATCTAAGACACTCTGAAGGGCCTACCTATCAAAGGATTTTATGAATTACATGTGCAGAGTAGGGAGAGAAGTCATGTATATGTACGATGAAGATTAGGGGCAGCTAACATTTATTCAATGTCTTAGTCATTTTAATAGTCCTCAGAGATAGGTGTTATTATGTTTCCCATTTGACAAGTGAAGAGTTAAGGTGACATACCTCACTGCATGCTTGAGTAACTACTATAGGGTGGAACTGGGATTCAAACAAATGGGGATGCCATTCACTGAGATGGATAATATTATAAGACAAATTGATTTGGAGAAGTAGATATGTTGAATCTGTAATCCCTGTGCTATGAAGAAAAAATGTGATCTACAGGGGTGGACCTTAAGAAAGGCTAGAAATTGGAAAATTATTGCATGTATCTGATATTTAAAACCATGAGAATGACATAAACATTTGTATGGGAACACATATAAATAAATACTGTACTTAATAAAATCTGTCATCAACTGTAAATCACATCCTTAAGTACCAATAATTAAGGAAAAATGCTGCCAATTTATTTCAAAACACCATCAATTATAAGATGCATCCACACTTTAGAAATGTTAAAATGTGAAAGATGTGTCCCTTAGAATCACTGCAATAGGGTAATTATGGCAATGAGTTCAGTGCTCTAATAGAGACAAACAAGGAGGGCATGGCAGAGAAAGGCCTTCCTAAGAAAGTGATACATGAGCTAAGTAACTGAGCCAAGTACAGACTCAGGTCTCCTTCCAAGCCCAATATTCTTTTCCAGTATACTTTGGTACTTTAGTTTTTGTTTTGCTGCTTTTTTTTTTTTAATAGTTGGTGCAGTGTTTTTTTTCCTAATAAGAATTAACTAACAGGGTTAGCTACTTCTTCAGTCCATGTTACAGTTAAGCAATAAGGGGCTGGGCAGGCTGACTCATGCCTGTAATTCTAGCTACTTGGGAGGCTAAGGCAGGAGGATCGCTTGAACCCAGGAGTTCGAGGCTGCAGCGAACTATGATCGGGCCTCTGCACTCCAGACTGGGTGACAGAGAAGACCATATTAAAAAAAAAAAAAAGCAATAAGGAGATGGATTTCAGACTTTGACTTAAATATGCCAGTTAAAAGCAGCAAGGCTTTGAAGTTCAAGTCTGGATGCCACCACTTACTTGCCACATGATCTTGGGAAAAATCTTTTTTTTCTCTCCAAAGCTCAGTTTTCAAGTGGCACTACCTCCATCCATAGTTTCTATGACAACCAAGTGAAATGATACATGTCAAGTGTACAGCACAGTCTCTGGCACATAGTAAGCATTCAAATAAAGGGAACTGACAGCCTTCCAATTCTCTAGGAGCAGAATACAATTATTAAAATAGTTTAAAAGACTGAGGGAGGAATAGTTCCCAAGTCACAGCCCCATTTTAGAAGGCTGTGCCTTATAACGGTTTTCTAATTTGGGCAAGATTGCTTCTGTAATTATTCATCATGTTGAATTTTCTAAACATTAGTGTAAATGGGATTTCTTTGCCCTCATTTTAACTAGAAGACTAGTTAATCAGAAAATGACAGTCTGTAGATTTAAAAAACTGTTAATGACTTGCATGTATATATTTTACAGAGATAATGTATATGTGAATAAATCATATATAGGCACAAATACATATTTTGTTTGTTAACAAGAAAAGTCAAAAACCTTACTTTAGTTGGAACAGCCTTGAACCATATTCAAATTTCACGTCAGGCTGTTCTTCAAAACCTTTAAAATATTATATTATATATAAAAACAAAGGTTAACTTGTTCTTGTTATTATTATTATTATTGATGTCCTGATTCTACCTCCTCTGTTAGAAGTTATGGCTAAGGAAGAGAGAGAAAATCTAACACACACCTGAAAAGGCAGAGTTCTTAAGCTGTTACTTTATTATAGCTCATCCACATAGGAAAGAGGCAGCTGATAGAATATCAAACATCCTTAATATTCACATGGATCATTATTTGTTACAAATAATTACAGTAATGCTTTGCGGAGAGACTTACATAACCTAGACCTTTTAGGAGAGTCTAGATTCCTAATGTTCTATCCCTTTGTCAATACATGTGTCTAGAAATACGTCTTGTTATTTTTTCAGAAATATGTAACTGAAACTAGGATGCATATGTGCAGACAGAATGACCTACAAAAAACAAAAGATACATTCCCACTCTGGCCCACAAAAATACAGACCTTAAATTTGAAAAAAGAAAAATGAAGATATTTTGGAACATTCTGAGATGTGTTAATGAGGTGAAAATGTAAGACAAACAGAAACCACAACTAGACAAACGAAACCCCCACTCTTTTCGCTTAGTCTATGCAGCAGCCAGTCTACTTTTAGATGACAGACAAAATCAAGGACCACTTTTATTTGTTGAATTCTTCATTTTGATTTAGATTACTCTAAGTTTTTCTGGAATTGCCTTACTAGCTGATTTATGCTTTCTCTGCTAATAACTGCCATTCTTACGTATCTACTTTTAGCACCACTGCTACATATGGGGTATTAAAGATAATTTAATGATTTTTGTATTATACCAAAAGGATATGTTAGGATCAGTACTCTCTTCCCTTGCCCTTCTCCCCTACTCATTATGTAAGAATTAACACTGAATTAGACAACTTGTTCAAGACCATAGGAGCCTCACAAGAGGCAGGGTGTAACTCCACATTCTTCACTCTCATAGAAGTCCCTTCTGAGAACAAGGTATGACCCCAGACTCCCACTTCTTGAATACTTCTTCCTATTCCACCACTACCTAGAAACCTAAGATGCACCCTATAAATAGCCTCCCAGTAATGATTTCATAAGCCCCTCAGGCCTCCTGCCAAGAACTCTTTATGGCTATGCTTTTGTCTTAATCGCATGTTGGATTAAAAGATCTCAAAGACAAAGGATTTAAAAGCATTCAATTTTTTCATTAAGTATTTTATCTACGTATGTGTGTTACAAAAGTTAGCAGTGATTTGTAGGAAAAAATAGAGAGAAAAATGTATAGTTAAGCACCCACAAGACCGTTACCTGAACCAAACCATTGTCAATTACAATATATCCATCCACAGCTTTGTTGGGAAATAAGCATGTCACTCACTGTAGGAGGGAGGGTAAGTTGATACAGTCTTTTGGAACACAATTTGATAATAACTGCAAAAGTAGAAAATGCATATGGTTTCCGACCCAGTAATTTCACCTCATAGAAATTAATGCCCAGGTAGCTAAAGATACATATATAAGGATATTTAGTGCAGCATCTTGTGTAAATATGAAAAACTGAAATAACGTAAAGGTCCATCAGTAAAGAATGGCTTCATGAAATGATACAGCTATATTATGAAATACTGAGTAGCCATTTAAAAGAGTGAAACAGATCTATATATGTTGACACTGAAAAACGTTAAGTTAACATAATATAGTGTTTAAATGAAAAATACAAGTTACAGGACAGTATGCCAATTATAATTTCATATATATAAACTCTAGATGCAAAAATAAAAGGATGCACAACAAACTGTTAATGGTAGTTATCTCTGGAAGATACTACTGGGTTGCTGCTACTTTATGTTTTCTATATCGTTTAAATTTTTATAATACTTTTGTAACTTTTTAAAGAAAAACAAAGATTTTTATTCAGGTTTTTATGCATTTTAAAAGATAAAATATCCCACTCTGAGAGAATGGAGGTAATACATAAATACATAAATATAAAAAAAAAGATAAAATGGAATTGGGTTTTTTCCTCTACATATATTTTAAGCATCTTCTTTTTTCATTAAAAATATTTTATAAGACAATGAAAGAAAAACTGAGGAACTGTCACAGATTGGAGAATAGTTACTAGGAAGATGCAACAATTAAATCCAACGTGGGATCCCCAGTGGGATCCTGTAACAGGAAAAAGGCATTAGTGGAAAAAAAAAAGGTGAAATTTGAATTATGTGTGTAGTTGATAGCATTATACCAAGGTTGCTTTCCTTGTTTTGATAACTGCACAGTCGTTATATAAGTGTATTGGGGAAGTTGGGTTAAGGATATATATGAACTTTATTATTTTCACAACTTTTTTGTAAGACAAAATTATTTCAAAATTTTAGAAGTAAAACTTTTTATACACAATCTAAAACTTAATTCCCTACTTTCTTTCCCAAGCTTACTTCTTTTCCTGTACTCCCCATGCCTGTTAATGGGACATAAGCCAACCAGTCATGAGGCTCAAAATCTCAGCACTGTTTTGACTTTCTTTGTCTTGTCCTCGTATTTAGACAGATGTACAGTACAATATATTCTACCTCAAAACACATTACATTGCTTACCAATTATCTCAAATGTCAATTACAGTTCAATTATAACTGCTTCCACTCTAGGCATTACTCGCAATAAAAAAAATCTTCTAATAGCACAGCTCTTTTTATTTCGCTCTTCTGCTTTACTTCAGCGGCTCCCCATTGCTTAGTAAAGACCAAATTCCCCCAATGAACATCTTTTCATTATCTAGTCCCAAACCTACATTCTCAGTTGGGTTTCCTTTCACAAACTAGCCCAGTGATTCTCCAAAGAACCCCCTTGGGTCTTCTGAAAACACTTTCAGGAAGGCTATGAGATCAAAATTAATTTTGTAATAAAACTCAGATGTTATCTGTCTTTTCATTCTCAATATCTCATGAGTATACAGTAGCGTTTTCCAGAGGCTTAATGACATGTGGTATTTTAACAAATTAATGCATAAGCATATGTGAAAATCCAGCTGTCATCTGTAAGCTTGACTACAAGATTTGAAAACATAAAACAATGCCACTCTACTTTTTTGTTTGGAAAATATAGTTATTTTTCATAAAAATATTATTTATGTTAATGCAGTGAGTTTATTATTATTCTTAAATTATTTGCTAAATATTTAAAATGTTTATTTATTTATTTATTTATTTATTTATTTATTTATGAGAGACAGAGTCTTGCTCTGACTCCCAGGCTGGAGTACAGTGGTGCAATCTTTGCTCACTGCAACCTCCGTCTCCTGGGTTCAAGTGATTCTCCTGCCTCAGCTTTTCAAGTAGCTGGAACTACAGGCACGCGCCACCATGCCCAGCTAATTTTTGTATTTTTTAGTAGAGACAGGATTTCACTATATGTTGGCCAGGCTGGTCTCGAACTCCTGACCTCAGGTGATCTACCTGCCTTGGCCTCCCAAAGTGCTGGGATAACAGGCATGAGCCACCATGCCCGGTCAAATATTTAAAATGTTTTAAACTCTCATATGGTAAATAATAATACATTTAACCCACAGAAACAAAAAATTCTTTGGATTCTACAATACTTAAGAACATTAAAGGTTAATTTGTTCAGCGGCAACAGAAAAAAAAAAAAAAAGAACATTAAAGGGGTCCTGAGACCAAAAAGTTTGAGAATTGCAGGTATAACCTGACTGCTTGGATGTTTCCTAGACACAGTTTTCTGGCCCTTATAATTCTCCTTCTGCTAAAATAACCTTCCTTCCATCTCCCCACGCTCAAATTTTACCTGTTTTCCTTAATGCTATCTTTTCAAAGTCCAACTATTAGCTGTGTGACCTTGGGCAATTTACTTAACCTCTTTGAGTCTTAAGCGTGTCATATGTAATATATGGACATCTCTGCTTACCTTTAAGAACTGTATTGAGAATTAAAATTTCATACCTATGTATCAAAATACATAGGTAAAGCACCTAGCTTAATACCTTACATGTATAATAGATGCTTAATAATTGCTAACTTTCCCCCATCTGTTCCTCTTTTACTGGATTTTTTTTTTGAAATGGAGTTTTGCTCTTGTTGCCCAGGCTGGAGTGCAATGGTGCAATCTCGGTTCACTACAACCTCCATCTCCTGGGTTCAAGCGGTTCTCCTGCCCCAGACTCCCGAGTAGCTGAGATTACATGCATGCACCACCATGCCTAGCTAACTGTGTATTTTTAGTAGAGATGAAGTTTCCCCATGTTGGTCAGGCTGGTCTCGAACTCCCGACCTCAAATGATCCACCCACTTCAGCCTCCCAAAGTGCTGGGATTACAGGTGTGAGCCACCATGCCTGGCCATGGAATGCTTTTCAAAATAAGAATTTTATGCACTTTATTTATGGATCCTTCCATAATACTTAGCACAATGCCTTTCACATAAGGTGTTTGGTATTATTTGAATCAGCAATAAAATTTAATAAGTCATCGACAGAACATAAATATCTCAAATTTCAATATTTTACAAAGGCAAATGGTTAGATTTGAGAATCGAGTTAAATCATTCTTTTATGTAGATATGCAAATTGCATATGGTAAAAAGTATAACACGTGTTAGAATAGTGCAGGTCACTTGAAAACACTAGGGTGAGCTTTCAAATAACATGGTGAAATATAAAAATGAATATCAAAAGAATACTAAGATATTATAGCACTGTCACAACTATTTTCAATTTATAGAATGTATTATATATTCTAGCAACGTATCCAAAGCCACCAAAATTCCTGTTAAATTTTTGTTTCCATTTCTCTGGTTTAGAAGAGCTCAAAGCTCTAAATATTCCATTCTTATTGTTTATTTAGGATGGTATTGACCTACTTTCAGGACACAGCTTTGGGTTGCTTTCCAAGGGGAGTCAGGGGTTTGTGCTGAGCTGACCTCATCTTAAAGTAAGTCGTCTTCTAACCACTGGCAATCCTTAGTGACAGAGCTGCCCACAGACAGGGCTGCAGTCTATGGCTTGGACAGAGATTTTGTTTGTTTATTCCAGAGTTAACTTAACCAGATGGGCTAAATATAGAAATTTGTTAAGTACTTCTACATCCTTTCTAATAGGCACTATTCAGATTTTACACTTTTATCCCAACTACACCCTTTCAAGGCATTAAAGATTTAATGCAATAGTATCAGATTTTGATGCTAATAAAAATCCTCATAAATCACTGGTCAGGCACATTTGTTTATGATTAAACTGGGGCATGAAATTAAAGGAGAAGTTACTCATTTGTGAAAAAAAAATTTTTCTAAGATATAGTTTAAAAGGTAGTAAAGAGGTCCTCTAGGTTCTTAGAAGCTTAAAAGTAGCTACAGCAGTTGTACCTCCAAGGAAATACATGTAAGAGTACTTACTTATAAGCCTCAAGGGTTCCCTTCTGAATGTGTTCACTGAAGTTTAGAATACTGTAGGGAACCCTGGAAAGAAAGTTTCTCCTAGGACAGAAGGGTGATTTAGTAAGGAACTAGTGTAAAATAACTGATGTAAACTACCTTCTAAATCAAAAATAGAAACTGATATATGAAACATTAAAAAGTAAGGTTATAAGATCTGGTAAATTCTGAAAAGTCACAAGGATTGCATCAGAGTTTACTTCCTATCCAACTCTTTAAACTTGGGGCACATTTTAGTACTGTATTTATTTTTTTAAAAAAACACCTTATTTGTTAAATGGTAGATTGCTGGGGGCATAGAAAACATTAGTGATTTTTTTTTTTTTTTTTGTAAGAGATGGGGTTTCCTTATGCTGCCCAGGCTAGACTCAAACTCTCGCACTCAAGCAATCCTACCACCCTAATCTCACCAGGAAGTTGGGATTCCAGGCACTTATCACTACATCCATAACTTTTTTTTAATTTGCCAGTTATTACAAGTAGGACTCAGGGCTGATGTCATCTTGCCACACAGACCGTGTGCCACCGACAACAAGGGACACCATTCACATAGACCACAAAGTTAGTGTTGCTCCCTGGGAGTTCTGCAAAGCCTTAATACAGAAAGTTGCACATAGGAAATGAACACATTCTTTAAACCTAACTTAGCATGTCATCACTGTCTCAGGCAAACAGTACTTTTGATGTGGAAGCAAAAGTGATGGTGTTTGGCATCTGAATGGGACCAAGAGGACTTATTTTACCCTTAGCTACTGTGCTAATGTGTCAAAAATGGAGGGAAAAAAAAAAGTCAAACCCAGAATTCAAAAATTAAAATTTGAAAACAATGACATTCTAGTAGAGGGAAAGTTTTTTTTTTCAATAGCTTGTGCTGGGTCAATTAAGTATCCATATGAGGAAAAAACTAGCAACCTTGATCCCCCTACCTCAAATAATATACAGTTATGTGCCACACAACATATCAATCAACTGACTGCATATGTAGTGGTCACATAAAATTATAATGGTGCTGAAAAATTCCTATCACCTAATGACCTTGGAGCCATCCTAACATCACACTGCAATGTCTCACACGCTTTAGTATGCTGGTGTAAACAAATCTATCGTGCTACCAGTCCTATAAAAGTATAGCACATACAACTGTGTACAGTGCATAATAAATGACAGTGATAACAAACAACTATGTTACTGGTTCATGTATTTACTACATTATACTTTTAACCATTATGTCAGTGCGTACTCTTTCTACTTATAAAATAAAAAAAAGAACTGTAAAACTTCAGGAAGGTTCTTCAGTAGATATTCCAGAAGCAGGAACTATTATCAGAGGAGATGACAGCTCCATGCTGTCCCTGAAGACCCTCCAGTGGGACAGGATGTAGAGGTGTAGAGGTGGAAGACAATGATACTGAGTATCCTGACCCTGTGTAAACCTAAGCTAATGTGTATGTTTGTCTTAGTTTTTAAGAAAAAAACTTAAAAAGTAAAAAAAAAAAAAAAAAAAAAAAAAAGTGAAAAAAATTAAAATAGAAGTTTATAGAACAAGGAAATAAAAGGAAATATTTTTATACAGCTATATAATGTGTTTTGTGTTTTAAGCCAAGTGCTATTACAAAAAAGTCCAAAAGTTAAAAAAAATTAGTTTATAAACTAAAAGAGTTACAGTAAGCTAAGTTTAATTTATTAATGAAGAAAGAACAATATTTTCTTTTTTTTTTTTTGAGACAGAGTTTCGCTCTTGTTACCCAGGCTGGAGTGCAATGGTGCGATCTTGGCTCACCGCAACCTCCATCTCCTGGGTTCAAGCAATTCTCCTGCCTCTGCCTCCCGAGTAGCTGGGACTACAGGCGTGCGCCACCATGCCCAGCTAATTTTTGTATTTTTAGTAGAGACGGGGTTTCACAATGTTGATCAGGATGGTCTTGATCTCTTGACCTCGTAATCCACCCGTCTCAGCCTCCCAAAGTGCTGGGATTATAGGCGTGAGCCACCGCACCTGGCCAAAGAACAATATTTTCATATAAATTTGTATATCCTAAGTGTATGTACAGTGTTTATAAAGTCTATGGCAGTATACAGTAATGCCTAAGGCCTTCACATTCACTCACCCTCACTTACTGACTCACCCAGAACAACTTCCAGTCCTGCAAATTCCATTCATGGTAAGTGTCCTATACAGGTGTACCATTTTTTTCTCTTTTATACTATATTTTTACTGTATCTTTTTAATGCTTAGCTATATTTAGATGCACAAATATTTCCCACTGTGTTACAACTGCCTACAGTATCAGCACAGTAACACGCTACATAGGTTTCTAGTCTAGGAGCAATAGACTACTCTATATAGCCTTGGTGTATAGTAGGCTGTACCATCTAGGTTTGTGTAAGTACACTCAATGATGTTTGCACAATGACAAAATTGCCTAATGATGCATTTCTCAGAAATTATCCCTGTCATTACACAACACATGACTATACAAAAATCAATTCTAAATAGACTGAAGGTTTACGTGTGAAAGGTAAAATAATAAAGCTTTTAAAAACCCCACAAAGGCAGAGATTTCTTAAACAGGACACAAAGAGTACTTAAAAAAATGAATAATTTGGACTTGATTAAAATTAAGAACATCTGTTCATCAAAAGACACATTAAAAGTGTGAAGAGACAAGACACCAAGTGAGAGAAAATATTTGCAATATTACATATATCTGACAAAAGACTCATCCAGAATATGTAAAATATATTCTTACAGATCAATTTTTTAAAAAGCGGCTTAAACAGGCACTTTACAAAAGAAGCTACCAAATGGCCAATACATATATGTAACAGAAGAGGCTCAGCTTCATTAGTCACCAAGGATATGCAAATTTAAACCAAAATGCTATGCCACTACATATCCAACAAAATGATTTAAATGAAATAGAAGAGAGTACAAGTGTTGGCAAAGATGTGAAGCAACTGAAACTCTGGAACTCCTGGTGGAAGAGGAAAACTGATAGTAACCACTAATGGTAAACATAAAAATACTTCTACTGTTAGGTATATACCTAACAGAAAAGTGAATATATGCATGCCACAGTGCCATTATTTGTAATAGGCCCAAACCAGAACAAACCAGAAGCAACCCAATGTCCATCAACAGTAGAATGAATAACTTGAAGTATATTCATGCAAGAAGAATGAATGAACTACAGCTCCAGGCAACAATATAGATGAATCTTACAAATATTGTGAGCAAAAGCAGCCAGAGACAAAATGATACATACTGTATGATTCCCCTTAAATAACTTTCAAAAACAGGCTACAGTAATGTACGGTGATAGACGTTAGAATAGTGATTTACCTTGAGGACAGAGGTAAAGCTAAGAAGGGAGAAGAAAGGGTTTCTAGGGTCCTTGTAATACTATTTCTTGAGCTGGGTGCTGGTTTCACAGGTTTGTTCACTTTGTAAAAATTGGTCAAGCTATATACTTTATGTCTGCATAACTGAAACAAAAAGTTTACATTATAACTTGTAAAATGTATTTTGCCATAATGAATAGCATAATGATAACATAAAAAAGATGGGCAAGGATATATACAATTCACATAATGGAAAAGATGACTATCAAATAATGAGACTAGTTAGAAATCCGTATATGAAAAGAACTCATTAAAGAGGCACACTGTTTGAGTATACATATATTTTGTGTGTGTGTGTTTCAGTTTCACTTCCGGTGACTTAAAATCTAAAACTGAAATGCATTGTTGATTCTATTTCCTTCTTCCCCTTTGAGATAAAAATAAGCTTAAAACAAATCAACCCTATATCTAAACAAATCAAGCAATAAATATCAACTAGTGAAAGTATGTTCCAGAAAAAAGCAGTCTGTGCCAATGAAGCAATTTTCTATTCTAATGTGATTAACATTCAAATACAAAATCTAGCTAGGAGTATGTAAATTTTAAAATAAAATATATTAATAATCAGTAGATTAAATGATAATGTCTTAATATCATGTCTAGAACTATAAAAGCACTTATAATAAAGCCACAGAAATGTGTATTTAATGGATTTATATAGCCTTACATGGCTAAGCACCTCTATTCTAGTTCAGATTTCTATAAACAACTAGACACAAAGTACTGAAAGGTCTGAAACTGAATTTTAAATTGCCACAGATGGCATGTTTATAACACCCCCACAATATGCTAAGTGTTCTCCATAAAACCAACCTAGACACAATCCCTGCCTCTAGGGGACTTAAAATCTAAAAGTAGATGAGGCAGCCTAATTCAAACAAAGTAAACAAACAAAAGGAAACAAAGAAGGGAATGTAAGAGAAGGGGCCTGCATTAATCTCCTGGCTCCCAGAAGGGTAACAGGCCAATCTGAACAGAGAGGAATGAAAGCTAACAAGTGAGAACTGTCTTATTTATCATAAAACTTAATATGACACAATGCAGTTAATAGTCCCTAAAAAATTATGCTGACTAGACTGAAAATGCTTTGTTGTTTTCTAGCTTCAACATTCAGAAGATCTAAATCTCCATAATGGATATAATACATACCCCACTGGGTGTGTGTAAAGGACATAAAACAGTCCATGCAACGGGCTGATTTACAGCCCAAAATTTAAATTACTGAATCCAAAGCCTATGAAAGCATCATTTCAAAACTCCTGGCTCAACTAGTAATTAATTAACATGACACAACTGTCTTTACCTCAAAGTTCCTAAAACAAGACAGTGATTCTTACTGGATTGTATTTTTCATGTTGCCTCTAAAAGGATATATGAGCTATATTTGGTTTGTCTGTAAATAAACATTTCATGGGCTTACAGTTCAAGCCCTGATCTCTTTATCCAGTTGACTAGAGCTATTTCAATAGAAAAATGTCAAACGATCATCAGAAATATCTCCAAATACAGAACCTCTTTAAGCCTGTGAATTAAAGTACATCTAAACCATTTAGATTCTTCCCAGAAGACTTCAAAATGCTGACAACATCCAATTAAGTTATAGGAACCAAACACTTTAACAAACTGGCCCTGGCTGCTTTGCTGTCTCCTTGGATCAAGTTTTTTTTTCTGGCAAAAGCTGTTTATTTAAAAAATAATAATGCAGCCAAATGCCACAAAAAAGGAAGATGAAGAAAGCAATGATATCTGACTTTGCTGCATCAGTCATATACATTGAATGGGAACTATAAAGAGTGTAATTTAGAATTAAAGCTTGAGATCAGAATTACAGACATTATTTACTCAATGCCCCAGTTTTCTCTGCACCAGCCATAATGACTCAATTTCCCAAAATGCTATCTTGCCTCTACTTTCAAACATGGCTTCCTGTTCAGATGGCGGACTCTGACTCTTGATCACACTCTCTACATACAATTTGATCAGTACCAAATTGTTCAGATTCTCCTTCTGTCTAGATCCCTCCCTCTGAAAGGGTCCCAGAAGGCTGATCAAATAGTAAAGCTGAGGTCCAATGTGCAGAAGACTTTGATATGAGCCAGAGGAGAGGTAGCTTAGGAAAAGCAGCCAAGGTTTCAGCCAAGCAGACAATATTAATATCTGGAACCAGACTGGATAACAGGAGGAGGAATCTGAAGAGACTGCCTAGACCAAGAAGCCTGTGATACTTGACTCAAAAGGCCAAGTAAGTGTAGGAATAGGTGGATCACACCAACTCAAAAGGGCCAGGTGGTGCAAACACCCTGTAAATTTTTGTCACACACCCCTCTTTTCAATGTCCCCTGCTAACACTGTAGCTTATACCCTCTTTGGATCTCACTTAACAAGTGTAATATCTTAACTTACCTATTGGCCTCCTATTTCTCTACCTATACACTGCTGTCAAAAGCATCTTCTTGAATTGTGATTTCAAATCTCTTCAATGTTTTCCATCACCTTCAAGTAAGACTTATAAATCCTTAAAATGACTTACCAGACCTTCCAAGATCTGACCTCTCTAGCCTCGTATCTGCAATCACTTTTCCCCAGTGCTCTCTGCACCAGCCATAACTTTTAATTCCTCCACATGCTATCTGGCCGTTAGTTTCAAACATGGCTTCCTTTTAGGCAGAAGATACTTAATCACCTCCCCTCCCCAAAACACACTGTCTCCCTCAGTCATTCATTTTATCTATTTTTACTTTCATGTCTCATCTTAAACATCATTGCCTTCAAGAGGTTTTCCTTGAACTCTATATTCCTAGAACACTCTGTGTGTCCCTTTTCATGACATCAATCAAAATTATAATGACAACAGTAAACAATCTTGAATATGATGAGGGCAAGGATGCACTATGATTAAGAGTGTTAGTTCCAGCCGGGCGTGATGGCTCACACCTGTAATCCCAGCACTTTGGGAGGTCAAGGCAGGTGGATCACTTGAGGCCAGGTGTTCAAGACCAGCCTGGCCAACATGGTAAAACTCAGTTTCTACTAAAAATTACAAAAATTAGCAGGGCATGGTGGCGCACGCCTGTAGTCCCAGATACTGGGGAGACTGAGGCAGGAGAATCACTTGAACCCGGGAGGCAGAGGTTGCGGTAAGCAGAGATCACACCACTGCACTCCAGCCTGAGTGACAGAGTGAGACTCCCAGTCTAAAAAAAAAGTATTAGTTCCTGTTACTCAAAAACCTTCAATGGGCTCCCAATCTTCTGCATTAAGTACATATTTCTCAGCATGAGCCTTCAAGGTCATCCACAATATGAAACTTTATAGTCTACTGTTTCTAAACGATTCTCAAAAACAGCATTATCTGCTCCTTCCCAGATAAGCCAAGTACATTCTGGTGTCTTCATTTCTGTAGCTTCCTCTACAAGCCTGGCTCCCCTAAGTCTTTCAAAATGCTATCCAGTCTTCCCAACCTGTATCAAATTCTATCTTCTCCACAGTCTTTCCTGATTTTCCCAAATAAATTTGGTCTCTCCCATCTTTGATTCCCTTTCTGTTTAAATAATTGTATTTTCTGTTTGGTACTTTCCTAAATCCATCTAGTTGTCACAGGACTTTTCTTACACTTATTAATTTTAAATTTCTTAGATAATGGTGATACCTTGTTTTTCTATATAACTAGCATCTCCTTACTGCATTTAGTATATGCCTTATACCAGAAGGTATTCAATAAATGCATTAACTTGAATCTTTTGAGACAGGGTCTTGCTGTCGCCCAAGCTGAAGTACAGAGGTGCAATCACAGCTCACTGTAACCTTGAATTCCTGAGGTCAAGTGACCCTCCCACCTCAGCCTCCCAAGTAGCTGAGACTACAGGCATGTGCCACCATGCTGAGCTATTTTTTAATTTTTCTTTTAAATAAATGGGATCTCACTATGTTGCCCAGGCTGGTCTCAAACTCCTAAGCTCAATCTTTTCTTCTGCCTAGGCCTCCCAATGTGCTGGGATTATAGGCGTGAGCCACCATGCCTAGCACTGAAAATCTATTAGATAGGCCAGGCACCATGGTTCTCGCCTGTAATCCCAGCACTTTGGAAGGCTAAGGTGGGTGGATCACTTGAGGCCAGGAGTTCGAGACCAGCCTGGCCAACGTGGCAAAACCGTATCTCTATTAAAAATACAAAAATTAGGCCGGGCGCAGTGGTTTACTCCTATAATCCCAGTACTTTGGGAGGTCGAGGCAGGTGGATCATGAGGTCAAGAGATCGAGACCATCCTGGTCAACATGGTGAAACCCCGTCTCTACTAAAAATACAAAAATTATCTGGGCATGGTGGTGCGTGCCTGTAGTCCCAGCTACTCGGGAGGCTGAGGCAGGAGAATTGCTTGAACCCAGGAGGCAGAGTTTCAGTGAGCCAAGATCGTGCCATTGCACTCCAGCCTGGGTAACAAGAGCGAAACTACTTCCCAAAATAAATAAATAAATAAATAAATAAAAATAAAAATACAAAAATTAGCCAGGCATGGTGGTGCATGCCTGTAGTCCCAGCTACTTGGGAGGGTGAGGCATGAGAAATGCCTGAACCCAGGAGATGGAGGTTGCAGTGAGCCAACATCACACCACTGTAGTCCAGCCTGGGTGACAGAGCCAGACTTTGTCTCAAAAAACAAACAAACAAACAAACAAACAAAAAACAAAAAAACCCAAAAAACTATTACTTATAAGGCTGTCTAAATATGTAGATAAAACAATCTTTTAAGTACAAAAGCCACCTGTGAAATAGAGAGAAGCTAAATGGAATTAAAGAAGCTGTTGCTGCAAAAAACAACAAACAGCAAATAACATTATTTAAGTTTGCTTAAAATTATGATGGGGGATGATAGAAAGTATCAAGTTCAATCCACTAAATTTCCAGGTGAGGAATATAAAGATTATGAGTCTCTTGGCCGAGGTCACAAAGTGAAACTAGGACAAAGGTTCAGACCATCTGACTTCTACTCCAGCACTCTGCCCACCCCAATTCAATACTCACCTCAACACTGTAACAGCTACAGCACATTATTTTCAACCAATACTGAAGCAAACAATGCTCCAGTACTGTATTAAGGCAATCTGCATATTTTTAACTATCCTCCAGGGAAAAAAAAGTGTGATGAGTGAAGGAATGAGAAAGTCTTTTTTTTTCTTTTTAAATTTTACTTTAAGTTCTGGGGTACATGTGCAGATCTTGCAGGATTGTCACATAGGTATACACATGCCATGGTAGTTTGCTGCCTCCACCCTCTGTCACCTACATTAGGTATTTCTCCTGTTATCCCTCCCCAATCTCCCCACCTCCTGCTATCCCTCTCCTAGCCCCCCATCCCCCAACAGACCCCAGCGTGTTGATGTTCCCCTCCCTGAGTCCATGTGTTCTTATTGTTCAATATATACTTATGAGTGAGAACATGTGGTGTTTGATTTTCTGTTCTTGTGTCAGTTTGCTGAGAATGATGGTTTCCAGATTTATCCATGTCCCTGCAAAGGACATGAACTAATCCTTTTTTATGGCTGCATAGTATTCCATGGTGTATACGTGCCACATTTTCTTTATCTAGTCTATCTTTGATGGGCATTTGGATTGGTTCCAACTCTTTGCTATTGTAAACAGTGCTGCAATGAACATACGTCTGCATGTGTCTTTATAACAGATTGATTTATAATCCTTTGGGTATATACCCAGTAATGGGATTGCTGGGTCAAATGGTATTTCTAGTTCTAGATCTTTAAGGAATCACCACACTGTCTTCCACAATGGTTGAACTAATTTACATTCCCACCAACAGTGTAAAAGTGTTTCTATTTCGGAATGAGAAGGAATTCTTATCTTTTCTCAGGCACTTATACCATATAAAAGGTTAGAAATGAATCCTACTTCATAAGCTTTCAGGAGAGTTGTGTTCAAAGACACTGAGAGGCAAGAAAAACATGATAGGAAATTATACACGACCTAAAAAAAAAATAGAATTTTGACATAAAATATGCTACATGGAGCATTTTGAGTGCTCCATTATCAAAACTTACTATTTACTTTACAGTAACCAAAGAAAAGATGGTGCTTTCGGGAATAAAAAAGAGAAAACCTAGCTGCCTATTTGTTAAAACATGTGTAAAACATGAACATGCCTACCAATACCTACCAAATATTTGTTATTAAATATTGCTTCTTACAACTCTACACCTAATAACTGGCATAGAGTGGACACTTAAGTATTTCATAAGAAATTCACTACTCTCTGTTAGTATCACCCAGTATTATTCTTGAATATTATGGTTGTACATCAGTCACTAAAATGTTGCTACCTGTAATAGAAAACAATGAATGCAGATAGTCTGTATCAAATGGAAATGTTTCCAAGGCTAGAACAGTTTACATTATGTGTATCAATATATTTGTGTGTCTCTGTGTGTGTATATATATTCATTTGCTCTCCCTATATAATACATATGTTCGCATGTATATATGTGTTTGTATAGCATGTATTTTTGACAACATTAATTTTACTTAAGGATCTTATGTTATGGAACAGTGATTTTCTAGCTTTCCTTACAGCAATTTATAATAAGAAAAACATTTTACATTACAACCTAGTACACATACACACAGAGACACACATACATAACTAAAACAAAAGTTTCATGAACAACACCCTTACTACATACAAAGCACTAATATTTTCTATTCCATTTTGAAAAGTGGATGTTTATTATTCATTAAACTGTTTAGAAACTGGTAAAAGAGAAAAAAAGATACTGGGAAGGTGTACACCTTAGTTTGGTATCCATTTCTTAGAAATAACCTACAATCAATAGAAATACCACCAGAAAATACCAAAATGAAGTCTAGAAACTATTAAACATCGTTCATTCAAAAGTGCTGTTGAACAACTGAAAGGCTGGGTCATAAAGTAAGTCCCCAGTTGGGAGGTCGAGGTGGGTGGATCACCTGAGGTCAGGAGTTCAAGACCAACATGACCAACATGGTGAAACCCTGTCTCTACTAAAAATACAAAAAATTAACGAGGCGTGGTGGCAGGCACCTGTAATCTCAGCTACTTGTGAGGCTGAGGCAGGAGAATCGCTTGAACCCAGGAGGCAGGGGTTTTAGTGAGCCGAGATCATGCCACTGCACTCCAGCCTGGGCGACAAGAGCAAAATGCCATCTCAAAAAAAAAGTCCCCACAATTTAAAAGCAGTCAAATAATAATGGAATTTGTTCTCTGACCATAATGGAATTAGAAATCAGTAACAGAAACCTATCTGTAAAATCCCCAAACATAAGGCAGGTAAATAATATACTTCTAAATAATCCAAGGGTCAAAGAAGAGATAAAAAGGAAAATTAGAAAATATCTTTAAAGTTAAATGAAAATAAAATATAACAAAATTTGGGGGAAGCAAAACCACAAGCCAGAAATTCTTTGTTTTAAGAGAAGAGAAGAGGCCAGGCACGGTGGCTCACACACTTTAGGAGGTTGAGACAGGCCTCCTAAGCACTTTAGGAGGAATCCCAGCACTTTAGGAGGCTGAGACAGGTGGATCACAAGGTCAGGAGTTTGAGACCAGCCTGGCCAAAACTGTGAAACCCCGTCTCTACTAAAAATACAAAAACTAGCTGGGCATGGTGGCATGCACCTGTAGTCCCAGCCACTTGAAAGGCTGAGGCAGAAGAATCGCTTGAACCCAGGAGGCAGAGGTTGCAGTGAGCCAAGATCACGCTACTGCACTCCAGCCTGGGTGACAGAGCGAGATTCTGTCTCAAAAAAAAAAAAAGAAAGAAGATAAGAACAATGAGCCTAGACCATTCCTTAGGTCCACTTGGTGTTCTCTAGAGCAATCCAACCATACTACTCCCAAACTCTGCACATAAGGAGGGTGGTCACCTGGAATGAGAACAATCAGATTATTATTTGTGGAAGCTTAAGGTGAAAGAAGCAACTCCTCAGCTCACCCCCATTGGAGAAGTTTCCTAAGTCTGAAAAAAAAGACCAAGAATCTAAATAAGCACTGTGGTGTCACTAAAGGAGATGGGCCATACAAAAGGGACCATATGAATAGAAGACCATGGGAAAAACATCTGGAAAAAGGCAAGACAGGACGATGCAGAGCACGATGGTGGAATGGACAGCACCAGACTGTATGTTTCTAGATAGCAGCTTCCTCCCCATACTAAGGACAACTCCTGGAACACAGTAGCCTGTTATTATTGTCTAATGTGTGAAACTGAACTTTCACAGATTCATCTTAGAACCAAATTAAACGCAGAAAAACCTTAGCTTCTCAGAGACCATCAATACCAAGATGGGCCAGAAATAAAACCTGTCCTGCCTTCAGACACATGTGCTAAGGTGGCCTGAGGACCCACCCCTCCAATCCCCAAACTCTGCAAATATGGGTCATATTGTATATTCTAGTATCATTTATTCCAGCATTTCACAGGAGAGGAGGGAGGACAAGAATCTCATTCCTGTTGTTAATTCGATGTGATATCAGTTTATTCACTATTAGAAAGGAGGGGGCTATTACATTAGTAGACAACCATTAACTCAGTTTTATGGCTAAATATTAGGTTTATCATTTCTATTAGTAGCACTCATTAAAAGAAAATAAAGGGCCCATATGTTTTCTATGCGTATTTCAGGCAACGAAAGTGAGTAAGGACGCTATTCTGCTTTCCTGGAGGCAATCCCACATCCTGCTAGGTTTGGTTTTCATATGTGCCTGGCTTCTTAAAATAGGCATAAACAGTCTTATTTAGTTCTAGGCTATTTATTTCCACAGAGAAGAATCTCAGAACTTTTTAACTATCATAGGTTATCTCACTTTTTTACACCTTGATTGTGATAAAGAAAGAAAAATATGGTATCGGGGCAAAAGAAAGAATAAGCTTAATTACAAAAATTTAAAAGAAACATTTATATGGTGGCTTATTAGAGAAAGAACACTATCTCTCCCATCTCAAGGAAAACCATTTATCCCAAAAAGCACAAGTACTGTGCTTCTTTTTCTTTAAGTTATATCCTTCTTTCTAGAAAGAACTGGAGTCTTGGATTTAATCTCGTTAATATTAACAGTTTGCTGCTGAAAACTGCTACAGGAACTAAATGACTCTATCAATTCAAAAACAGTTATCTCAAATAAAAACTTCACAATGCAATGATACTTTTGACAGAGCATTTACTACAACCAATGTTTCTAAATCCTTTTGGAGGAGAGAAATTCAAAGTGATTAAAACAAAGATGATCAAAGTTATATTACCGATTTACAATGTTAAACAATCTCAGCATGCATTACTTTGGAGCAGAGATTTACAAAGCACAATCAACACATTTGAGCAATATGTCAGTGAAAATGATTAAATATGCTGAGGTCTTAATTATAACACCACTTTACATTTGCATAGAACATTCCAGTTTGCAAAGCACTTACATCCTGTAAACTCATTTGACTCTATGCCTTCCAGTTTAAATACAATAGACATGAGTCCATATGGATAAGAGAAGCTATATTCTGAAGTGGTTAAGAATATGGAATTACATAAGATATATTAAATTTAATTTTGCTTCCTTCTATAAAAAATGTGGCTACTAGAAAATTAAAAATTAAATGTGTGGTTCACATTGTTTTCTAGTGGACAGCATTGTTCAGTCAGTTTATTGACAGATTTTATTTGCTAGCCTAGCGGGCACAATCACTGGCATATAAAAAAATTAAGACAAGGAAATAACACCCTCTCCACTAAAGGATTTGACATTTTAAGTAGAGTGTCACAGGTTTAGCAATAATATTGCAGTCAAGCTTAAAAGCAAAATAAAAAGTAAAGTCATATAAAACTTTCTCAAGGAATGTGGCTGTTCTCTTCTATAAATAGATTACTGATATTAAATTACAGAAAGTGATTTAAGAAACAATGTTACCCTCTTTAAAAGCCACAAAACTTGCTCTGCCTGAACAAGGAAGAAAATGCCCTGCCCACAGCCACTTTCTAGAACCCAAACGTAAAGACAGAATAAAGCAATTAGGTCCTACAAGGGGGTTTCACCATCTACTCTGATGTGATTTACTCCCTCATTTTATACAGAAAAAAAAAAATTAGTCTTACCTGGCTAGGTGGCTTATCCAAAATGTCATCATTTCAAACTTTAATCAATATAAAAATATCTGTTTATAAATATCTCATTAGTTACAATTATTTAGATTTTTATACTAGGTCTTCAGATTCAAGTATATATTTTACACTTCAGCACATCTCAATCTGGATACTATATTCTCATCAGTAATACTTGATCTATATTTAGATTTCATAAAGCTCAAGGTTGAAAACTAAATTTTCATACCCAATTTGTTTCCATATGGCTAGTGGCTACATTAGACAGAAAGCTTTATAGAATATCTGATGAGTTCAGCAATCTCAGTGAATGCTCTCTCTTCGATATCCAAAAAATATCATTCTCTCCTAAGGACAGGGGTGGAAGAGAAGGATCCTTGACTCTCCCCCTTCGGAGAGGCAGTTTGGTGGTGTTCAGTAGCTACATGTAACTGCAACTATTTTTGTGTTAATTGGGCATGAGAGGGTATTAAATAAAAGACTGTAGACTAAAATATATATATGGAATTGAAGCCAACTGTTTATTTTGGAATTGTAGCATTGTCGCTTACTAGATAAGATAAGGTAATCATGAGTAAACTACTCAGTATCTCCCTGCCTTAATGTCATCATCTGTAAAATGAAATAACACTGTTTCTACCTGTTGCGTATACTAAGAATTAAGTCAATTAATATATGTCAACTACTTAGAAAGCACAAAGTAACCATTATATACACCCTGGTTTTTGAGGTCAGTAGCCTCATATGTATAGATATCCATACATATCTGGATATGTATGGAAAATATGTACTAGTCTCATTGTATGAAGCTAGTAAGCCACATAGCCAGAAATAAAAACCAGACCTTTGGCTGGGCATGGTGGTTCATGCCTATAATCCCAGCACTTTGGGAGGCTGAGGTGGGTGGAGTTCAGGAGTTTAAGACCAGCCTGGCCAACATGGTGAAACCCTGTCTCTACTAAAAATACAAAAATTAGCTGCACGTGGTAGTGCAGGCCTGTAGTCCCAGCTACTCAGGAGGCTGAGGTGGGAGGATCACTTGAGCCTGGGAGGTGGAGGTTACAGTGAACCGAGATTGTGCCACTGCCCTCTAGCCTAAGTGACAGAGTGAGACCCTGTCTGAAAAAAAAAAAAATCCCAGACCTTCTTTTTCCATTTAATGTTCCATCCAACCATCGAGGGCTGGGTTAAGTAACCTAAGGTTTTTTAGGCTGCCATAAACAGTTGAACATAAAATTCTATGAATCAAAAAAATTCAGCAGCTCAAAACATTTATAAAATTTTATTTTAATCTATGTCTATATATATGTTTTAGATTACATTGATTATTAAAAAACAAAAATAACTAATGTTCCATTTGGGGGCCAGAACTACACACTAAGGAATAGTTCTCTGGGTTGCTATATCTGTAAAATAAAACTCTATTGCCTCACTTTTCAAAAGATAGACAAAAATGGAAACAAACCTATCGCATCACAACACATTATGCAAGTATGATGTTCATTACCTCAAAATCTTTATCAAATAAAATCCATGAGGATGATAATGACTGTTTTAGAATTTCCTTTTTTTCTCCCTTTGGTTTTCAAAACATTCAATATTGGGATATTAACATCTGTAATTTAAAAAATAATCCCCTCCCCTTGGAAAAAGTGTATTAGGAATGAAAATAGTATTGATAGAAGAAACATTTAGAAAATTAATTCTAGAAAATAGATAACTAGCTGAAAAACTGTCCTCTTTTTTCAGACATGTTTTAGGTATCTTTCCTTAGACTTCATTCAAACTTTTTTATTTTAATGATTTAGGTGACTGCGATAACATCTTTCACTGTATCTAAAAACAGGGCATGGGTGTGTAAATTTATGAGCTGGAATGCAAAACTGGCACAGGATGTCTAAATCAGAGCATTAAATCATTTACTATACTCTAATATGAAAATATATTTTAAGCATTGATATCTCCATGCTCTATCTTTACATATTTTAATCCAATCATCTTTATTCTTTTCATAATGAAGAAATGTGAAATCATAAACTTTTTAACATTCTCAAATACGCCAAATCAATTAAGAGATTATTGGCCGGATGGGGTGGCTCATGCCTATTATCCCAACAATTTGGGAGACCAAGGTAAGCAGATCACCTGAGGTCAGGAGTTCAAGACCAGCCTGGGCAACACGATGAAACCCCGTCTCTACTAAAATGCAAAAAATCAGCTGGGTGTGGCGGCATGTGCCTGTAGTCCCAGCTACTTGGGAGGCTGAGGCAGGAGAATTATCTGAACCCGGGTGGTGGAGGTTGCAGTAAGCTGAGATCACGCCACTGCACTCTAGCCTGGGCGACAGAGCGAGACTTTGGGAAAAAAAAAAAAAAAAAGAGAGAGAGATTATCCTTGGACAAAACACTCTTCCACTCCAGGCCTCTGGATCTTTCCTTGAATAAGAAGGACAAGACAGAACATCAGTGGTTCTCAGTCTTCTTTCCACCGCAACCCATCTGAGGGATTAAGCATCTATCCATTTACAGAAGTGATGATAGTCTGAAAATGTCCCACAGAAGATTCTGAGACACTGCCCTAGAAGTCGTTCCCCTGCTGGTACACTCTACTACACTACTGCAGACTTATCTGAGGTTCCACACAGCTCTACGGCCTGCCACTTTAGGTAGAGGAAAATTATAATAATATTTCAATGAGCTTAAGAAGAAAGGCCAAAAGTTAGTATACATCTTCATTTGCTGGAACATGCAAGATCCAAATAAGAATTTGTATACTGATGGCAACAAAAAAGACTATGTAACTGTTCATATGGCAGGCAGCACATCCAACCTGGAATTGGCTTCTAATCAAGGAGGTAGGTAAAGGAGGAAAAGTAGGGAATCAATCAAAATAATCACCCCTAAGGTTTGAGGGAATGGTCTGAATATGTGATTAATGTCAAGATTTGTCTAAGTCAACTTGCGTGGTATCAGAAAGGGAAGCCAAAGATGAACACAAAGAGATGTGATGGTATATGACCCCCAATTTCTTCTCCAAAATATCAATTCGTCACATTTGATGTCAATTCTATGTAGATAATTTTTTTTTTACTGGACAACTCTATAAACTAATAACCGTAAATACTAAAAAGAAAAGATATGGACACATACCATATTATAAGTCAAATACACTAGTTCAGCATAGGGATTGATGAGAACTGCTAAGCATGGTAGTTACAAATAATGTCCGTATTTCTTTGAATATCTACTTACTGTGGACAAATTACACAGCACTTAAAAGCTATTGTTAGTTGGGCATGGTGACTTGTGCCTGTAATTCCAGACTCTCTGGAGGCCAGGAGTTCAAGACCAGCATGGGCAACATAGTGAGACCCCTCCAACCCCCATCTCTTAAAAAAAAAAAAAAAAAAGAAAAGAAAATTTAGAAAGCTCTTGTATGTGCAAAGTCATGTGAAAAATTCTCACAACTAGGAAAGAAGAAAATAAACTTTGAAAACTTCCTTGGAAGATGTGCATTATCTGATCCAAATGTGAATCAATATTATGTCGTCATTAGTAAGCATGCAACGTATGGTAAACATGCTGACTGAGGCTTCAAAATTAGGATATTTATATGAAAAAATGTATAATTGTACTACCTTCAAACAAGAAAACAGTATCACTTAATAAATGCTGATTGTTAACTGTTTTACAATGAGATGACCTTTAAATGGCACAAAAAAATAACAAGTCAACCACAGATTCAGAATTTGAAAATAAAAGACTAGCAGGCTCTAAAAGTTGCTGTCCTCTGTACCTAAAGATGCCACCGGTGGTGAATCAGAATACAATGTCACTGCTCTAACATATATATTGCTCTAACATATATATTGCTATATTGACTCCTGGTCAAAAAAGTGGATAAAAATTTTTGTGGGCATCAGTGTATTCTGAAACAACTATAAAACACACTGTCCATTGTTGCTTAACTTGCTGAAAAACACTCCCTATTTAGCAAACACATTCTCAATGTTCCCACTGTGAACTATAACTGTAAAACCTAAAACCTGGGTCAGTACACAGACCAACAAGAAATAAACATGAACAGAAAGAAATGCCCGAATCTCAATTCCGAAAGATGTTCAGATCTGAAATGGTTGCAATAAATACTGTGAAAAGAAGACAGTTCCATACACAGGGTTGAGATGGCTAAACAGTCGTTGGATGAAGATATACATTTCTTCCTCATTCTATACCCATGTGTCAAAGCATCAAAACAATTTAATTTGTGACAGTTTATGTTGTGTCTCGAACTTTACATCTAAGTTTATCATGAGGGGGAAAAAAACCTGTTTGGCTTGACTCACCGTGAATCACAGCCAGGAGGTCATCTTGTTGTGTATCAGCAACTATGTTTTCGCTACAGCTATGTGACCTGAAGTGGCAGCAGCAGCAGAGGCACCAAAATAGAAGGGGCAGGAGCCTTCTCCTGGCTTCTTGGCTGCAAATGGGCTTTCCAGCCCATTTGGGCAACTGAGCAAGAGCCAACCGCAGAGGAGAGAAAGAACCAACCCCGACAGCTCCGCGGAGAAAGGCTGCAGGCCCACCCCACCTTCCGTGCCCTCCCGGGGAGCCCGGAGAAGCAGGAACATAAAAGAAGACAGGCTTAAGAAACAGCCTGGAGAAAACACAGCATGACAGGGGTCAAAACTAGCCCCACGGAGGGCGAAACCCAGCCGTGACCGTCAAGCACAGATTTCGGGGCGGTCTGGAGGCGGAGGAGGCTCTCTACCCCAGGGCTCCGGGAGCGGCTCCGGCGCGAGCGCGCAGCGGGCCCCCAGCCTTCAAGCTCCTCCGGCTGCCTGGGACCTGCCCCAGCTCCCACCTCACCTGTCCGGTGCCCGCTGGTCCGGCCCGAGCCTCCGGCTCCCTGCCCGTGCCCCGGCCCACCCTCCCATCCCGTGCTCTCCCCGCACGTCCCTCGGGACCACCGGCCGGGTCAGCCGGGGCAGGGGGCCGCTGCCCGCCCCGCAGCCCCAGGCCCGGCCTCGGCACTCACTTTCTGAATCCGCTTCAGCGCCATGGGTCAGGGATGGCGGTGGGGACACCGGCCGGCGGGGGGCGACTGCGGGGCTCGGGGGCGTGGGTCGTCGCGGGTTGGGCTCTGTCGTCTCGGCTGGCTCTGCGCGGTGGGTCCCCGGCTCGCCGCTCCCAGGCTCGCTCCGGGCGCCGGTCCCTGCTCCGTGTGCGCCCGAGCGCGAGTGTGCGGGCGGGGACGCCGGCGAGACTCTTTTGTTTCCGCTTTTGCTTCTGGGAAGGAGCCTGCGCCCTCCCCGCCGCGCCCCGCCCCGCCTGGCACACTGGGAAGTGTAGTTCCAGCCCTGTCCTCGGCTGCAGGCCCGCGGGCGCTGTCAGGTCACCTACTCACCGCTGACCTCAGCGCGGCAGCTTCAGGTGAGAGCTGCCGGGGGCCAGAGTCGATCTATGCAGTCTCATTTAGAGCACGTGACTCTGGGGCTGCGCATCTGGAAAATGGGGATAACAAATGAGCTGCGAACGCACTTAAAGGCATTTCTAAATCATCAGTTGGTAATTCCTCATCCAATAGGTGCTACAGCTAATTTTGTTATTTTACCTTTAAAGATTTCACTTTTTCTTAAATATATGGATTGTCGCAATTTCTCACCTTGCACACATGCACAAACTCGTATCAGATCCCTTACTTACCTCCTTAGTTCTTACTGCCGAAGAAAAGGGTGTCTCTTCTGTCCAATGCACAGATCTTCCTTGTCTGAGTGCATTGTCTGCTCGTAGGTTTACCCCTCCTCATAAATTACCCGCTTCGAATACCGAGTTCTGAGCTCTCACTCCCCGCACTGGCTCCTTCCCTACTCACACACACACAGTCCCTACTCAACAGTCAACTCACACTCCCCACTCTCCAATTCCTGTGCACATGTGTACCCATTAAAAGTTGGCTTCTTGCGAGGCTCGGTGGCTTAAGCCTGTAATCCCAGCACTTTGAGAGGCCGAGGCGGGCAGATCACCTGAGGATGAGTTCGAGACAGGCCTGGCCAACAAGGTGAAACCCCGACTCTACTAAAAATACAAAAATTAGCTGGGCGTGGTGGAGCACACCTGTAGTCCCAGCTACTCGGGAGGCTGAGGCAGGAGAATCACTTGATCCCGGGAGTCAGAGGTTACAGTGAGCGGAGATCACACCACTGCACTCCAGCTTGGGCGACAGAGTGAGGCTCCGTCTCAAAACAAAACAAAACCCAAAAACTTGGCTTCTGCTTTGAGCACCGCAGAATCAGTTTTCACCAAGGTCACCAATTAGAAGCTTGAACTTCTAATTACCAAATTCACCTCACTCCCTGCTCTGCGTCATGTTTTTGAACCACCTGTTTGCAGCCACCTTCTTGCTTTTCAAAACATTCACTGCCTCTGGCTTCCACCGCACCATGGTAGTTGGGTCTTCTACTTGGTTGACTTTACTTTTTCTGTCACTAGCTCCTCTTCTCAAACGTTGGAGTGCTCCAGAGTTCCAAGCCTCCAGAGTTCACCATCGATATCTTTCTAGGAGATAGACCTCATGCTCTCCCCTGAACTGGGCGTGGTTTGAGGATCACGGACTGTGAAGACCAATTGCTGTCCCTCTGACTCCTGCAAGCTGGGTGATCTTGGCCAAGCCATGTAAACTCTCTAAGCCTCAGTTTCCTTATCTAACAGTAGAGATGATAATCTCTACATGTACTATCGTAAGAATTAATTGGTATTTTTATATGTAATATGCCCAACACAGTACCTTTGTTGAAAGTGCTCTATGAATATTATTTCCTGACTTATTTTTACTTATATGGTGGTAACTAGAAAATTTCTTTTCAGCTCAAACTCTCACAATAGTTGCCGTCTTAAATTTTCAAAAGCCCGCTGGACACGTCTGCCTTCCTCCCCTATGCCTAGCAGTCAGGGTCTGTAACTACAAAGTGAGGATGAGAGACAGCTTACCAAGAAACCCAAAACAATAGCCATAGCATTCCAAAGGCTGCAAAGAGCAAGGAACAAAAATCCCACTCTTTTAACTTAAGAGAAAAATGGATAATGGGGTAATGGAAGAATGAAAGAAACAACCAATAAGACTTAAAACTTAATTTGGAACCCTTCCCTGCCCTGCACCAAGAGGGTTCTGGGGCCTGGCTACTTTCTTACCTTTTCATGGAGTCCTACTTCTCCCCGCACATTGGACCACCCTCCTTTTTCCAGTTCCCCCTTTGCTTCTCTTCTACGTGGCTTGGGCTTTCCATAGTTGGTACTCCACTTTGAGATGCTCTTCCAGCAACTGCTTCAGTTGTGAAATGACCAAGCCTTTGGCACTCCTAACTTCATCTTCTCAAAAGGAAGAATCTCACTGATGCAACTCATCTTTTTACTCCAGACTATGCATTGTCAGCTGGTGAACAAACTATGAACTGGCTATTCTTGGGTCACCACAGGTGACGACCCATGGTCCAATGAACTGTGGGAAGTTTGGAAATACTATAGGGCAAAAGGGCCTTTGGAAAACTCCAGCAACATCTTTTCATCCTCCGGAAGTGTATTTGGGCTACCTGGAAACACCGTTTTTGTACTCCAGAAAGAGAAACACTAGCTCCACATTTCTCTTGCTTTTTAAAAGGCAAGTATGAGAATGTCCTTGTGAATGGGGGATAAACGGTCTGGTCTTGGGCTCCAACTGCTTTGGGGAGTTGCATTCCCTTGCTGATAGCATTTGGATATGTCATAGGTAAGGCCGTGTTCACCTGCTGTCACTGTGAGAAGCATTAGTTTCGGGTAGCTCATTGCCATGCAAACCAGGAAAACCTCCAGGTTATTCAGTGGACAGTCTTGATCATCACTCTAAAATATGTACTCAAGCTGGGCATGGTGGCTCTTGCCTGTAATCCTAGCATTTTGGGAGGCCAAGGTGGGCAGATGGCTTGAGCTCAGGAGTTCAAGATCAGCCTGGGAGACATGTCAAGACCTCATCTCTAAAAAAAGTTTTTTAAATAGCCAGGCATGGTTGTGCACACCTGTGGTCCCAGCTACTCAGGAGGTTGAGGTAGGAGGTAGAGGTTGCAGTGACTCATAATCATGCCACTGCACTTCAACCTGGATGACAGAGAGAGACCCTATCTTAAAACAACAACAAAACAACAAACAACAACAACAGAGCAAAGATAAAAATATGCACTCAAGCAAGAGCTATGGTTAGGGCAGTTTCGTTCAAAAGGCATTGAGGGCCCAGGACTCTGGCATCAATTTCTTCCTTTTCCAGGATATCCTTCACACTACTAAAAGATGCACTGATCGTATCACTATTACTTTAAAATCTCCATTGGTTTGTACCATGGAAGCTCAATGCTTTGACTTAGTGCAAAACACACAATTTCTCCCCAAACTCCTCTTTTCCATCGTTAACTCATACACCACAGTTAGTCATGTGCCTTTGCTACATGCATTCACTTGGTATAGAATGACCTCCCACCATTCACCTGACAAACTTCGATACATCCTTCAAGATATATATATATATATATATATTTTTTTTTTTTTTTTGAGATGAAGTCTCGCTCTGTCACCCAGGTTGGAGTGAAGTGTGTGATATCTGTTCACTGCAGCCTCTGTCTCCAGGTTCAAGCAATTCTCCTGCCTCAGCCTCCCGAGTAGCTGAGACTACAGGCGTTTACCACCACCCCCAGCTATTTTTTTGTATTTTAGTAGATATGAGGTTTTACTATATTGACCAGGATGGTCTTGATCGTCTGACCTTGTGATCCACCCTCGTCGGCCTCCCAAAGTGCTGGGATTACAGGCATGAGCCCAGCCTTTGTATTTCTTAATGAATTTGAAATTCAGTCTGACCCATTACTGATGTTCATTTTGATCCCTTGATTAAGGTAGTGTCTGGAGGCTTCTCCCAGAGAAGTTACACTTTTTTGTTTTGTAAATAATAAGTATTTCAGGTGGAGGTACGTTGAGACTATGTGAGCTATTCCTCATCAAATTGTCAATTTCGTTTAGTAATTTATATTTGTATGGACTCATGGTTTCCTATTTTATTCAGTGGGTTGTATTTGGGCTGTATTCTATTACTATTGCTCTTTGTTTTGATGCTTAAATCATCCCAGATCTGGCCAGTGGTTGCCCCTTCAATGTGACTTATTTATTCTTTAGACATGTCCTCTCATTCTTTAAGATTTTTCTTACTTTCTAACACAAAAACTGGCTACAAGCTCATCTTTTGTTTCCTCCCCAGCCTTGGAGTCAGCCATTTTCCTTAAAAAATTCTAGTTCCTTTTAATGGATATATTATTTAGAAAACAAAATTTGGGCATTTGGTATAGCTGTTCCCAAGTCTTCTCAGTGGACAAAGCTAGGGAATATATGCGTTAATGTGTATGCACATACAGACATTTACATTTATAGTTATTCTTATAACTAGATATATTGAAAACCAGGCATTCATAACTTTCAATCAATTCTAACATTATGAGTTACATTCTAGTTTTTTCCTTTCCATATTTTTAACTTTTTGTTCTGGCACTAAGAACATGCCCCTTACTATACTTATTTAGTCAATTTCTCTGATGTAATTAATATCCTATCACCACTGCTCCTGGCCCCTGAGCAAATTACCTCCTCTCTCCAGTTGGACTCCAATTTCTACACTGGGCTCCCATACCCCAGTTACCCGGTGGGGATACCCTTTCCATTCTATCCCTTTCTCAACTGCCTGTTCTGGGCTGCTTCACTGCATGAAAGCCCTCTTTACACACTCAGGCCCTGACACGGTGTATTGGGTTACCCTCTCCCTGCCCGTGGACCCATGGCCCTTTCCTTATCCTGCTTAGGCTCTGGCACCCATGTTGGATTGCTCCCCTGTGTGAATCCGTCCTTCACCCCTTTGGCTCTGATACCCCACACCAGCAGCATACCACCAGGATACCTCCCTCACTCCACTTGCTCTCTGACACTCTGAGCTGGGCTGTCCTTTTACATGAATTTCCTTCTCACCCAATTTGGGTTCTGTCACCTGGCACTGAGTCACACCCAGCTCAGATTCTACAACCCATATTGTTCTGCCCTGACATGTGAATACCCTTCTCCTTCAATTCCCCTCACTGGGCCACTTTCCCTCCCACATGAAAGCATCTTCATTCTGTTTAGGCTCTGACAAGTCACCAGTGCTACCCTCCTACACTCATGTCCTCAGGCACTCCCTTGGCAATGATGCCCTATGTTAGGCGATCCTCTGTGCAAACACGTTCCTAATGCCACTGGGACTCCAACATCCCAGGCTGGGATGCCTTCTGTACGGGTGTCCTCCTCATACCATGTAGGTTCCTACACCTTACACCAGGACACTTTATTTTGCAGACACCCTCTGTATTCATTTTCTGTTGTATAACAAATTACCACAATCTTAGTGACTTAAAACAACACTTACTCATTATTTAACGGTTTCCGTGGTCAGAAATCCAGGCATGGCATATGGGTTCTTTGCTTAGCATCTCACAATGCTATTACATTTTCAGGGGGTGGGAGTCTTGGCAGGTTACTATGGGTTAAATAATATCACCCAAAAATGCATGTCTACCCAGAAACTCAGAATGTGACCTTATTTGGAAATAGGGTCTTTTCAGATGTAATTAGTTAAGATGAAATTAACCTGGATTCAGGGTAAGCCCTAACTCCAATGACTTGTATCTTTACAAGAGAAAGGAGAGGAGTATTTGAACACAAAGCCACATAGACAGAGAGAAGACAGAGACACAGGGAAGGTCATGTGAAGACAGAGCCAGAGATTAGAGTTATGCTTCCATGGCCAAAAACACCAAGGATTGTTGAAAACCACCAGAAGCCAGGAGAGAGGCATGGGCCAGTTCCTCCCTCAGAGCCTCAGAAGGAACCAACCCTGCTGACACCTTGATTTCAGACTTCTGGGCTCCAGAACTGTGAAAAGATAAATTTCTGTTGTTTAAGGCACTCAGTTTGTGGTACTTTGATATAACAGCCCTAAGAAACTATTAATACTACAGGAGTATATTAGAATTCTGACTCCCAACCCTATTTATTCCACCCCCATGTGGACATCTTTCTCACCTTAGTTGTACTCTGACATCATGCTCTGGGCCTTTGTGTTCCTTGCAACTCCGGCATAGACACCAACCTTACTTGGCTCCACCTGCTGGCTTTAGTTCTAAATTATTTAGAAAGGATTGGCGAGAGATGGGGAAGAGGAAGAGGAAGATGACAAGGAAAACCTTCCCATAGCTTCTTAGCTAATCTCATAAACATTTTTAGAAAAATATATTTACTCTGGGGATTAAAATATGCATTTTAGGCTGGGTGCAGCAGCTCATGCCTGTTATCTCAGCACTTTGGGAGGCCAAGGTGGGCAGATGGCTTGAGCTCAGGAGTTCAATTCCACTCTTGGCAACATAGCAAAACCCATCTCTACTAAAAATACAAAAGTAGCTGGGTGTGGTGGTGCACGCCTGTAGTCCCAGGCATTTGGTGGTTGAGGCAGGAGAATCACTTGAACCTGAGAGGTGGAGACTATAGTGAGCCGAAATTGCACCACTGCACTTCAGCCTGGGCGACAAAATGAGACCCTGTCTCAAAAAATAAGATAAAATATGCATTTTAGATTTATCAGTTTGTAGAGGATTAATATAACCATTTCACATACAATGTAAGAACTTACTAGCTAGGCATCGTGGCACACACCTATAGTCCCAGCTAATTGAAAGGCTGGGGCGGGAGGATGGCTTGAGCCCAAGAGTTTGAGACCAGCTGTCTCTCTCTCTCTCTTTCTTTCTCTCTTTCTCTCTTTTTTTTTCTCCTCCCAAGGGTAAGTTCTAAGAGACCCTGTCTCTAAAAAAAGTAAGAACTTACAATGGCCCAACTGTTTTCTGTGTTATTGTTGTAATACATTTTATATTTAAATATATTATAAATTTCATATTATAATTTTACATTAAAGGGTCAGAAAAAATATAGTCTTTTATATTTACCGACATATTTACCATCTCGATACTTTTTACTTCTACATGCAGATGTGAATTTTCACTTGGTGTCATTTTTTTTTCTTCATTTTGAAGAACTGAAATCAACTCGTTAGCTGGACTTTATTCTCATCTGCACCTTGAGATCTTTTTCTAAGCTTGTTTAGGTTGTAGACAAAATTAAGTTTCTTGTAGTTTTATGACTGAGGTCCCCATGTTTTTGCTAGTTGTTAGCTGGATGTTACTCTCACCTTTAAAGATCCCCTGATGACCCTCTTGCAATTTGGCAGTTTATGACTTCAAGGTCGGCATCAGAATATCTCTCTCCAGTCTAAGACAGAGTCATATAACATAACAATCAAAAGAATGACTATGTCATTGCATTCATAGGTCCCACCAACACTCAAGGTAGAAGATATTAAACAGGATAGTAATAGAAAATTAATACAGACACTAATTCCCAAATTCACCCTGGCTTCTACCTCCCACCCAATTTCTTGTTAGTTTATGGAATTCTACTATAAGGACTTACTTTATCAAAGCTTGATGCTTTGATCCCATTAAACTATAATATTTCAACCAAGAAACATTAATTAACCACCTGCATAGGATTACAGGAATTCATTATAAATCCTTTCTCTGATAAAGAGGGTAATTTTTTTTTTGGTGCAGAGGGAAGCATGATGGTTGATAAAAGTTTGGCATTGTCTAAAATGGAAGATTAGATAAAACTATACTCTCGAAGAGAGAGATCCAAGATGGCTGATGATTAGCAGCTCGGGCACGTACCTCCCAGTGAAAGCGCAAAGAACGAGAGGACGCCACACTTTCAGACGAATATTAGTTGCTCACGGACCACGCGATTCCCAGTGGAGGAGTTCCACGGGTCGCCAGGGCGACTCTTGTGGCCGGCGTGGCGGTTTTGCTGGTGCCTTAGCACGCCAGTTCTTGGTGCAGAGTCCGGATATTCCCGGGCAGAAAAGCACCATCAATCTTAACACCGCTGTTTTGGCCGGCTCAGTGGATTGCTCAGATTTCGGCGCAGGGAATCAACAAGTTGGACGTCAGAGACCCAGTTAGAAAGTCGGTAATTATAAAGACGACAGACGGACAAATATATAATGAAGGGAAGAAACCAGCGTAAAAAGGTAGAGAATACTCAAAATCAGAATGCCTCTCCCTCTACAGGGGATTGCAATTCCTCATCAGCAACGGAACAAGGCTTAATAGATTATACGGGTGTTCCAATAACAGAAGCAGGTTTCCAAACGTGGGTGATAAGAAACTTCTGTGAATTAAAAGAACTTATTCTAACCCAATGCAAAGAAACTAAGAACCTTGAAAAAAGGTTTGACGAAATGTTAATGAGAATGGACAATTTAGAGAAGAATATAAGTGAATTGATGGAGCTGAAAAACACAACACGAGAACTTCGCGAAGCATGCACAAGTTTAAACAGTCGAATTGATCAAGCAGAAGGAAGGATATCAGAAGTCGAGGACCAGCTCAGTGAAATGAAATGAGAAGACAAGAATGCAGAAAAAAGGATGAAAAGGAATGAGCAAAGTCTCCAGGAAATATGGGACTATGTGAAAAGACCTAATTTACGTTTGATAGGTGTACCTGAATGTGATGAAGAGAATGAATCCAAGTTGGAAAATACTCTTCAGGATATCATTCAGGAAAATTTTCCCAACCTGGCAAGGCAGGGTAATATTCAACTCCAGGTAATACAGAGAACACCACAAAGATATTCTTCAAGAAGACCAACCCCAAGGCACATAATTGCCAGATTTATTAGGGTTGAAATGAAGGAGAAAATACTAAGGGCAGCTAGAGAGAAAGTTCAGGTTACCCATAAAGGGAAACCTATCAGACTTACAGCAGATCTCTCAGCAGAAACCCTACAAGCCAGAAAAGAGTGGGGACCAATATTTAACATCCTTAAAGAAAAGAACTTTCAACCCAGAATTTCCTATCCAGCCAAATTAAGCTTTATGTGCGAAGGAAAAATTAAATCTTTTGCGAACAAACAAGTACTTAGAGAGTTCACCACCACCAGGCCTGCTTTACAAGAGCTTCTGAAAGAAGCACTATACATATAAAGGAACAACCAATATCAGCCTTTCCAAAAATATATCAAAAAGCAAAGAACTTTAACACAATAAAAAATTCACATCAACTAATGGGCAAAACAGCCAGCTAGCATCAAATGCTGGTATTAAACTTATATATATTTTAATTGGATAAAAAGCCAAAACCCATCGGTATGCTGCATCCGGGCCCATCTTACATGAAACAATACACAAAGACTCAGAGAGAAGGAGGAAGACTTACCAATTGAACAGAGAGTAAAAATAAACTAATAAACAAAAAGCAGGAGATGCAATTCTCGCCTCTGATAAAGTAGACTTTAAAGCAACAAAGATCAAAAGAGGCGAGGAATGACATTACATAATGGCAAAAGGATCAATGCAACAAGAAGAGCTAACGATTCTATAGATCAACGAGATAGAAAATTAACAAGGATATTCAGAACTTGAACTCAGACCCGGAACAAGTAAACTTAATAAATATTTATAGTACTCTCCACTTCAAATACACAAAACATACATTACCACCTCACACCTATTCCAAAGGTGACTATATAATTGGAAGTAAATCACTCCTCAGTAATCGCATAGCATTTCATAGGTTTAAGTTAAATATTGGTTGGCTGTTTGTTTGTTATCTTCTTCCCTTATTCCTTCCTGACTACATCATTAAGTATAATTATCAGTATAAAAGAGGTTTTCAATACCCATTACTAAATTGCATTCTAGCCTGGGCAAGAAAGCAATACTCCCATTCTCTCTCCCTCTTTCTTTTCCTTCTCCCTCCTCCCCATTCTCTCTCTCTCTCTTTCTCTTCCTTTTTTCTCCTTCCTATTCTCTCTCTCTCTTTCTCAAAAAAAAAAAACAAAAAAAAAAACTATACTCTCGCAAACAATTTGATAAAAAATTGTGACTTGATACCTCTCTCTTTTGTTTGTTTTTTTTTTTGAGATAAAGTCATTCTGTCACCCAGGCTGGAGTGTAGTGGTGCAGTCATAGCTCACTGCAACCTCAAACTCCTGGGCTCAAGGTATCCTCCTGCCTCGGCCTCTTGAGTAGCTGCAACCACAGATGTATGCTGCCATGCCTGGTTAATTTTATTTTAAATAGAGTTGAGGTCTCACTGTGTTGCCCAGGCTGGTCTAGAACGCCTATGCTCAAGTGATCCTCCAGCTTCGGGCTCCCAAAGTGCTGGGATTATAGGTGTGAGCCACCATGCCTGACCTGACTTGACCTCTAATCTTTGATCTACCCAGAAATACCTTTCCATTCTCAGCCCAGCCTTTGCTTCACAGATCAGAGAGCATCTAAAAGTCATAACTTGATTTTAAATCTATTCAACAACCATAGAATATAAGCTATCTAATCTATTGATTTACTCAAACTAATTGAAGCCCTCACATTTTCTTTTTGAAGAGTTGACCTATGTGGAGAAATGATTTGATCCTGTGCAAAAGGAAGGGTCTGGAGTAAACAGAGTCACACAAAACAGGGAAAGGTGTTTTAAATCAACCTGGGTGCTCATCAATGGTGTACTGGATAAAGAAAATGGGGCATACACCATGGAATACTAGGCAGCCATAAAAAAGAATAAAATACTGTCCTTTGCAGCAACCTGGATGCAGCTGGAGGCCATTATCCTAGGAGAATTAATGCAGGAACAGAAAATGAAATGCCACATATTCTTACTTATAAGCAGGAGCTAAACATCAGATATTCATTGTATTGATCCATTTTCATGCTGCTGATAAAGACATACACAAGACTGGACAATTTACAAAGAAAGGGGTTTAATTGGACTTACAGTTCCACATGGCTGGGGAAGCCTCACAACCATGGCAGAAGGCAAACAAAGAAGAGCAAGTCACATCTTACATGGATGGTGGCAGGCAAAGAGAGAAATGAGAACCAAGGGAAAAGAGTTTCTTCTTATAAAATCATCAGATCTCAGCTGGGCACTGTGGCTCATGCCTGTAATCCCAGCACTTTGGAAGGCCAAGGCGGGAGCATCACCTGAGGTCAGGAGTTTGACACCAGCTGGGCCAACATGGTGAAATCCTGCCTCTACTAAAAATACAAAAATTAGCTGGGCAGGGTGGTGCATGCACCTGTAGTTCCAGCTACTTGGGAGGCTGAGACAGGAGAATTGCTTGGACCCCAGAGACGGAGGTTGCAGTGAGCTGAGATAGTGCCACTGCACTCCAGCCTGGGCAACAGAGTGAGACTCCATCTACAGAAAAAAAAAAAAAAAAATCAGATCTCATGAGACTTATTCACTATCACAAGAACAGAATGGGAAAAACCACTGCCATGATTCAGTTATCTCCCACCAGGTCCCTCCTACAATGGGAATTATGGTAGATATAATTCAAGATGAGATTTGGGTGGGAGCACAGCCAAGCCATATCACTCATGGACATAAAGATGACAACAATAGACACTGTGCACTACTAAAGAGGAGGGCAAGGGTTGAAAAACTGTTGGGTACTATTGTCAGTACCTGGGTGATAAAATCATTCATACCAGAAATCTCAGCATCACACAGCATACTCAGGTAACAAACTTGCACATGTATCCTCTAAATCTAAAATAAAAGTTGAAAACCAAAATAAAATAAAATAAAATAAAGAAACAACAAAGAAAAAAAAACAACAACAAAGAATATTGGGCCCCACTCCAGCCATGCTACATCAGACTTTGCAGTTTAATAAGATTCCTAGGTGATTCAGATAAACATTAGAGTTTGAGAAGCACTATACTGGAAGTCATAAGAGCAGCTCCTAAAAATGCAGATTTCCTTTAAAGCATTTAATTTAGCAGTAAGTTTTTGGTGAAGCTCTGGAGTCTAAACTTTAGAAGAAGTTTCCCGGGTAATTATGATGAAGGTGTCTGAGGACACTTTTGAGAATCTCCATCTTGGGCAAATCTTTAAATCCTTCTAAACATCAATTTCCTCACCCATAACTAATGCAATAAATATTGTATTTGTTTAAAGTGAATAGAGCTGAATCTTTTGGTGCCCTTTCAACTCAAAGGTCGATGATTTGCACAAAGAAAAGGGGGATTTTTCTCATCTTTATAGATAGAAACCTACAAAGTAAGCTTACAAGATAATTTTTGTCTTTCCTAGGGCAGTTTACCTCCCAACAAAAGAGAAATTAAAAAATCTACTTTGGCATCTTGCAATAATAGTTTACGCTTTAAGATTGCTTTAGATGGGCTGGGTATGGTGGCTCATACCTGCAATTCCAGCACTTTTGGAGGCCAAGGCAGGTAGATCACCTGAGGTCAGGAGTTCGAGACCAGCCTGGTCAACATGGTAAAACCCCTTTTCTACTAGAAATTCAAAAATTAGCCAGGCGTGTTGGCATATGCCTGTAATCCCAGCTATTTGGGAGGCTGAGGCAGGAGAATTGCTAGAACCTGGGAGGCAGAGGTTGCAGTGAGCCAAGATAGAGCCATTGCACTCCAGCCTGGGTGACAGAGTGAGACACCATCTCAAAAAAAAAAAGTTTGTTTTAAACTTTTCAAAACATTTCATGCACATTTTTGCAACATGCAAATACATGTGCAACATGTAGTAGTTCAATGTGTTCTTTACTCTCCTACCCTTTCTCCAAGGGCGTAGTTTCAGAACATAGTTTGTGGTCAATTGCATAACTAATTCAAAAATATTACTTAATGCTTACTATATGCCAGGCACTGAAGACACTTGATAAAGAAAATAGACAAGATTCCTACTCACAAGCAGTACATCAAAATCCTGTGGGATGGGGAGAAGGGTACAAGACTTGTTAAAAATGCACATGTCTAGGCATCAGGCCACACTGTCAATAAATAATCCTTATCCCCTGAATTATCTCTCTTTGGAATATTACAGTGTACTAGGTGGTAGAAGATATGCAAAAGAAAGATTATACTTTCTCCTATCTTCCATAAACTTAAAATCTTCATGGTAAGAAGACGAAAAACATAAAACAAATAAGTAGCAATACAAGATATTATTCATTCATTCATTCAGCAACAACAAATTTCAGGAAAATTTCTTTAAAGCAAAACAAATAGTGCAGAGGATAAGGGCTAAAAGTGTTCAAAAAGGCATTGCCATGAACAGCGAGTAAGGGAAACCTTTGTAGGGACAACAGAAATTGAATGCAAGACACATTTGGGTAAGCAAAAGAATAGGTGAAGAATTTCCTTTCATGAGGAAACGCACGTGGAATGGACATAAGTATGAAATGCTCCACATGGAGACCAAGGTTCCTGTTGGAGACTAGCAAGGAAATACAACTAAGTCTAATGATTGAGATCAGATAGTGAAGGACATTGACTGCTAATCTTAGAAACATGAAATTGGGCTTAAATGCAACAAGAGGTTGTGTATCAGGAGAGTATTATTGTGACAGTGATGCATTCAATAGTCTAATGGAGGGACATAGAATGAGGAGAGAATGGAGAAAGGGAAACAAGTTCAATTGCTGTTGCAGTATTTAGGACCAAGATAATAAGGACCTGTACAAGGTCGACGGCACTAGAAACCCCAAGAAGAACCTTTTGGAAACAAAAAAGCCATGGAATTTGGTTGTAATTAGATACAGAAACAGAAATATAGAAGAGTAAATTTGAACTCTAAGTTTATGAGTGGTTGACTGGGATAAAGGTGTTAACATTGATAAGCTTTTGAAGGGGAGAAAGGTAAACTGAGTTTAAGACATACACATATATGAAATGTATGTGGTATTCAAGTGGAACTTCCCTAATGGTAGGTAGAGATATGGGGCTGAGAATACGGATTTGAGAGCAATCAAGTGAGAGAATGATTTTGAAACTATAAGATACAAATTGCTTCCCGGAGAGGTAAGGGGAAGACAGAATAAAGAGAAGACACTAGAAAATGGGCTTTGGAGAGTAGCTACAGTGAAGACCTAAGAGGAAACAGATGGGTCATTGGTGGGAAAGTAGGTGGAATATCAAGAGCGTTTTGTGTAGTGGAAGCCAAGAAAAGTGAAAGCTTTAGGTAGGAAAATAGCTTCAAAAAGATGTATTTTGCAACAAGGATCTAAGGGAATAAGGAAAAGGAAAAGGATATCAGAATTAGTGAGGTACTACCTTCAAGGATAGTGTTTCAGAAGAATGGTGGGTAAAGAAGACATTGTGAAGGATAAACAGGTAAATTGAATGGAGTCAACCAGTGCTTATCACACTTTGGAAAAGTCTGCCAGTGAGGAAGGGGCATGAGATAGGAACTAAAAGAGGCCCTGTGATTTTTCCAAATATGATCTCTGTACGCTTAGAAGTACATGTGAAAGAGTTAGTGGGTCTGTTATTTATTGCTTCAAAGCAAATTACCCCAACTCATAGAAGCTTAAATCAGCAGTCAACATTTATCAACTCACAGAGTTTCTGTGGGTCAGGAATTTGGGAGCATCTTAGGTGGTTCTGGCTTGAGGTCTTTCATGAAGTTGTAGTCAAAATGTTGGCCAGGGTTGCTGTCATCTGAAGGTTTGACTAGAGATGGAGGATCCACTTCTAAGACACTTTGCTTACATGGGCAGCAGGATGGCCTTTGTTTCTGGTCATCTGGACTTTTACGTAGGGCTGTTTGTATGTCCTCACAACGTGACAGTTGGCTTCCCCCTTATTCCTTCTTCCAAGGAAAGAGCATGTTGAAAATCACAGTGTCTTAGAAGTCACACACTGTCAACTTTACCCAATGTGGAAGGAAACTGCACAAAGATGTGGGCACCAGGATGTGGGAATCACTGTGGGGCCACCTTGGAGGCTGGCCACTACAGAGGGAAAGGAAAAGTTAATACAAGTCTTAAGGGAAAGGTCTAAGCCCTTGATACTCAAAGTATGCTGCACAGAGTGCCATAATTTGTGAAACGGTCAGAATTATAGTATGTCAGGCTTTCCCTCAGAACTACCAAATCAGAATTTGCATTTGTGAAAGATCCCCAGGTGACTTAAATGCATATTACACTTTGAGAATCATTGATCCAGGGTACAGAAAGGATTCTCTTTAGAGTAGGAAATTGTAGCCTACACAGAAGGAAGGAAGAGTAGAAGTGAGTCTTGTGACAGAGGTGAAGGAGAGTAAATTAGAGTGCCTACAAATTGACTGCATGCCACATAGAGTCAGCAGTAAGGCAGCATACAACAAAATTAGACAACCTAATGAAAATAATCCTGTTTTTTGATAGGTAATTTAATGCAGCAGAAAGAGTATAACCTTGAAATAAAAACATGGATCTGTATCCTGATTTTACTGCTAATTAGCTGCATGTCTTTGGGCAAGTGTCTTAACTTCTCCAGTTCTTAATTTTTTAAAAAATAATATGATGGCAATAATACTAATTCTATAAAGTGGATTAGAAGATGAAATAAGCAAACTATATAAAGCATTGAGTTCAGAGTAAGTATTCAATAATGTTATTTTCATTCCTTTGCTCCTTTTCTTCCAGTGCTTTAAGCTCTCCATTTAGGTCCTATCTTTTAGTCTTTTAATCATAGTTGCCACCTGTAGGAATATTTCTGTTGAATTTTCTAAATTTTCCGTCTCAGTCTTCAGATTTTATTAGAGAGAACAAATTACATTTGCAAGTACATATCTGAGAAATCGTAGATATTTAGAAAATGCCTAAATCTTCTCTCATTTCATCAGAGTTGCTAGAATAAAAGGTGTTATATTGAGCATGTAGTACTGGCCGAAAATACAGGCCAATTGCACAAGATAGGAGGAAATTGTGGCTAGTGTTGACCTACCTAAGGTTGTGAATATCCCTTTCTCCACCCTTATGCCTAGTATTGGCTCTTCATCTCCATCGTCTACTTCTCCCCCACCACCAAGACTCCAGGCTCCCGAATGTTTCTCCTGGACACCCTTGGAAACCTATAGCAGGTTTCCTATTTCTTCTTCTCACATTCCGTCTCTAAATTCAGACACCTTTACTTTGAGACTCTTTAGAAGGCATTTTAATATAAGTAACAACAAGGAAACTGATAACATTAGCATACATAATGAACTACAGTGGCATGACAGATTTATCAGAATTATTTAGAACAAACATACCACAAAACTATTAAAGATTTGTTCCCATCAAGAAAGTGAAAAGGGCCAAGTGTGGTGGCTTATGCCTGTAATCCCAGCACTTTGGGAGGCCTAGGCAGGAGGGTTTCTTGAGCTCAGGAGTTCAAGACCAGCCTGGGCAACATAGCAAGACCTTGTCTCTACTAAAAATAAAAAAATTAAAAATTAGCCAGGCATGGCAGTTTGTGCCTGTAGTCTCAGCTAGCTAATCGGGAGGCTGAGGTGGAGGATTGCTTGAGCTTGGGAGAGCAAGGATGCAGTGAGCTATGACTGTGCCACGGTGCTCTAGCCTGGGTCACAGAGAGAGAGAGAGAGAGAGAGAGAGAGAGAGAGAGAGAAGGAAAGAAAGGAAGGAAGGAAGGAAGGAAAAGGAAGTAAGAGAGAGAGAAAGAAAAGGAGAGAAAGCAAGGAAGGAAGGAAGAAAGGAAAGAGACAACCCACAAACTTGTAGAAAATATTTACAAATCACACATTTGATAAGGGACTTGTGTCCAGAATATGTAAAGAATTCTTGTAACTCAGTAAAATAAAGATAAATAACCCAATTTAAAAACAGGCAATATATTCAAATAGATATTTCTTCAGAGAAGATATACAGATGGATGATAAGCACATGAAAACATGCTCTTCATTAGTCATTAAAGAAATAGAAATCAATGAGATAAAACTTCATACTCATTGGATGGCTATACTTAAAAAGATAGACAATAACAAGTGTTGGAAAGGATGTGGAGGCACTGGATCTCTCATACATTGTTGGTGAGAATGAAAAATGGTGTAGTAACTTTGGAAAAGAGTTTGGCAGTTCCTCAAAATGTTAAAAATAAAGTTTCCAATGACCCAGCAATTCTGCTTCTAGGTATCCATCCAAGAGAAATGAGAATATATATCCATGCAAAAACTTGTAGATGAATGTTCCCAGCAACATTATTCATAATAACCAAAAAGTGGAAACAACTCAAATGTCCTTTGGGTTGCTGGTGAAATGGTGAATGGAAAATGAAACAATGGTATATTTAAGCTGTTGACTATTATTCAGCAATAAAAAGAAATAAAGTACTGAAATACGCTACAACAGGGATTCCCAGCTAGTCTGCAGCCTATTCAGAACTGGGTCACACAGCAGGAGGTGAGTGGTGGGCAAGTGAGTGAATGTTCATCTGTGTTTACAGCCACTCACGATGGCTCAAATTACCACCTGAGTTCCTCCTCCTGTCAGATCAGCCCGGCATTAGATTCTCATAGGAGCAGGAACCCTGTTGTGAACTGCACATCTGAGGGATCTTGGTTTCATGCTCTTTATGAGAATCTAATGCCTGATGATCTGTCACTGTCTCCCATCACCCTCAGTGGGACCATCCAGTTGCAGGAAAACAAGCTCAAGCCTCCCACTGATTCTACATTGTGGTGAGTTGTATAGTTATTTCATTATATATCACAATGTAATAATAATAGAAATAAAGTGCACAAGAAATATAATGCACTTGAATCATCCCGAAACCACCACCCCATCATTGGTGGAAAAATTGTCTTCGACGAAACTGGTCCCTAGTGTGGAAAGGGTTGGAGTCTACTGTGCAGCAACATGGATGAAACTGAAAACCACAGTGCTGCTGGCAGGAGTGGCGCATGCCCATAGTCCCAGTTACTCCAGAGGCTCAGGCGGGAGGATTGCTGGGCAACATAGCCACCCTAACTCCAAAAACAAAAGCAAACAAAACCCAAACCATTATAGTAAGTGAAAGTAGCCAGTCACAAAAGATTACACATTGTGTGACCTCATTTATATAAAACGTCCAGAGCAGGCAAACCTATAGAGTTGAAAAGTAAATTTGTACTTGCTAAGGGCTGGGGGCAGGGAGGTTTTGGGGAGAATGAATGAATGCTCATGGGTATGAGGTTTCTTTGGGGAATGATATAAGTGTTCAAAAATTAGAGTATGATGAAGAGTGCAAAATTCCTTAAACACACTTAAAACCATTGAACTGTACACTTATTAAGCTTTAAGGTATGCAACTATATCTCAATAAAACTTTTTTTTAAAGTCAGTTCTGTCCTCATTGGGGTTTGAACTCTCAGGTCTCATCACCGTCACTCTCTTTCTTGGGGATTCTTTATGAGGACAGCCCTCTCTGTATGTAGCTTCCATCTCAAGGATGCTGCTTCTGTCTTTCCATCTCACCAAATAAGAAAGGAAACAAAATCTCAAAATTCCCCAGCCCCAGCATCTGTAAAGTAGAATTTCTCCGCCCTGGCTGTGAGTTACTTTTTAGAAACCCCGATTGGCTGGAGGCACAGGGAGCACCGGCCCAGGCAGCTCATCCAACTGCCAGGCTAGGACCGCGTCTGGGCGCCCCCGCCCAGACCTGCTCGACCCCTCCCAGCCTCAGTTCTCCGGGGCTGACTGAGGCTAGGAAGGTGCTCCATGTGACCATCACCCACAAAATGTGAAGCCTAGCTTTCCTGGCATCCCGCAGCATGGCTGCGGCTACCCCATTCTCCCACACCGGCCCAGCTTGTGGAAGAGGCCACAGGGATCCCGCAGCCTTCAGAAGCTGAGATTTAAGTCTCTGCAGGATGAGGAGCAGCCACTGTCAGCGCATGAATACAGAGTGGTTCCTGGGTCATGTTGGGGGGCTGGGGGCGGGAGGGATGGTCCAGAGAAAGAGAGTGAATTAAGGAGATGGGCAGATTTGGAGAAGTCGTTGGAAAGGATCGCCGGCCAAGTGGAAGAGGCGGATGAAGAGCTCCCTGGGTGTGCTGCTGACCATGGCCCATCTGGAGGAAGAGTCAAAGCAACAGTCGGCAATCGGGCAATTTATGAAGACGTTGAAGGAAGGAGTTGACACACGGATTCAATCAGAAATTTCAAAGAAAGTAGAGTGAAAAGAAGGGTTTGGTGAAAAGATTCAGGCATTCCTGGTGGAGGTGACATGGTGGAGCAGGACATCTACCAAGAGTCTCGGGGCTGTAGTCCATGAGCTTGGCCCTGATCGAGTGAGGCCAGTGTAGCCTGGCTCCTCTGCAGGGGATACCATGACCAGTCTGCCCTCTCTGAAAAAAGTGACCTCATTTCTCAGGTACTGCTAGGGACTGCCAGCCAATTGCCAATTTTACCTCCCCTCCACTCTGTGAAGAAGTGTTTGTCTTTGCCAACACAGGAATCGCTCTTTTTTGTTTTCTCCTTGTGCCTTTGAGGCTGTGCTGTCCAGGAGTGGTCTTCTGGGGAGAGCCACCCCATCCAATGTCCCCATCTTTTTTGACCCATGGGTGCTTTCTTTGGGGCTGGCGAGAGCACTCATTTGTCCTGGGGGCAGTTCTGATCTTACAGGCCACTGAGGTCTTCATATACAACAGGGCCTTTTTCTTTTGTGATTGGGTAGTCCCACCACCTGTAAAGCCAAAAGCATCAGGTTCTCAACCAGGAAAGCTGGGAATGGATGGCTTGGACCAGTGTTTGGCACACATGTAGGACAAGCATTTTTATTGTGCTTATTTTCTGAACAGCTGTCTGGATTGTCGGCTCACAGATTTTGGCTTTATCTGTCCCCAGAATCCCCAATTCTGTCCTGCTACAGGCCAAAAGATTTCAGGGGGACCATTCACAGGATGTATCAACCTGTGGTTGATATATGAACTTCCTTGTCCCCCACAAATCTCTGTAGGGTTTGAACCCAGTGTTGAATGAGTCTCCATTTGAAACTAGGTCGGAACCACCATTTGGGAAGGGCAAAGAGCAGATAGTCTCAACAGTGGTGGCGCTAATCATAAACTTCTCAGGAGTGACCTGTGTTTCCTTCAAGGCTATTTCTGTTATGTGTATCCTTCTAAGGCCTGCATTTTTCAAGACTGGTCCTGTCCATCTTGTAGCCCATATTTCTTCACTGACAATAAAACCCAGTTTTGAACACCAAATAGCAAGCAAAAGAGGTTTAAATATTTTTTGTGTTTGTTTGTTTCTGATTGATGAGGTATGAGAAGAAAAATTCTTCTATGGTTCTAGTTAGTCATAATTTATTTTCATAAAGTTCTGAGGGGCCCTAGGAAGCTAGATCCCTTCTTAAACAGGGAAGTCGCATCCCCCATTCTTGAGCACAGTGCCCAATGGACAGGCTGTTGATGGGCTGCTCTGAGGAGGAGGGGGATTTCAACAAAGACTCCGGAAGTTGGGACCGAGCTGTGGGAGCTGGGTCAAGGTGGTGGCGAGGGCAGAAAAGTGGATGTAGCCCATTCCTTCTCATCCCCAGCTGCAATTGGAGAAGTTTAGTATGTGTCTGTTTTTCTAAACTATCTGAGTGGACTTGGGTAAGCTTCCTCATGTAAAAATTAGTTGAATAGCACCTACCTTGTATGATCAATGAAAAATGAAGGTAATGTGTAATGCACCTAGCACAGTATGGGGAACATGGAGCTTGTTCAGAAAAATGGTAGCTATTAGTGTTCTTGGATTTCACATTACAGTTTATTTAAAAAATGACTTCCAATACTTGAAAAAAAGAGTTTGGAAATCACTGATTTCACCCATGGTCTTTGTTAAAACAAAGAAAAAAAATGTTTTGATAAATTATATGGAAATTCTGGCCTGCAATCCCAGCACTTTGGGAGGCCAAGGTGGGCAGCTCTTTTGAGGCCAGGAGATCAAGACCAGCCTAGACAACATGGTGAAACCCTGTCTCTACTAAAATATATATAAATATAAATTAGCCAGGTGTGGTGGCTCATGCCTGTAATCCCAGCTACTCAGGAGGCTGAGCCACGAGAATTGCTTGAACCCAGGAGGCAGAGGTTGCAGTGAGCCCAAATCATGCCACTGTACTCCACAACTGAGAAGAAGGAAAGGAAAAAAGAAAGAAAGATAGAGAGAGGGAGAGAGAGAGAGAGAGAGAGGGAGGAAGGGAGGGAGAGAGGGAAGGAAGGGAAGGAAGGAAGGAAGGAAGGAAAAAAGGAAGGGTGGGTTAAAGTGGTACATTTTGTTATGTGCTTTTTTTAATCACAGTTTTTTTTTAAATGTCATATTAAAAAACCAAACAAATGTTGGAGAGGATATGGAAAAACTGGAACCCTTATCCTACTGGTGGGGATACAAAGTGTAAGTACAACTTTGGAAAAACACTTTGGCAGCTTATTTAAAAGCTAAACATAACCTGGGTGTGGTGTTGTGCTCCTATAATCCCAGCTATTTGAGAGGCTGAGGCAGAGGATCACTGGAGGCCAAGAGTTTGAGACCAACCTGAGCAGCGTAGCAAGACCTTGTCTCAAAGACGAATAAAGCACACATATACAAACGTTAATCCAAAATGTAACCTTATGACTCAGCAATTTCACACTTAGGAATCTGTCAATGAGAAATAAAACATATTTCTGCACAAATACTATGTACATGAATATTCATAGCAGCTTTTACAAATAGATAAAAATTGAACGTAACCCAAATGTCAATCAACTGGTGAATAGATAAACCGAATGTGGTATATACACACAATGGGATATTATTAAGCAATAAAAAAGAACAAATTATTGACACATGCTAAAACATGGATGAACATCAAAAACATTACACCAAGTGAAAAAAAAAGCCAGATGCAAAAGACCTACATATTGTATGATTTCATTTATATGAAATGTTCAACAAAGGCAAATTTATAAATAAATAAAGCAGATCAGCGTTTGCCTAGGCTTGGGAATAAAAGTGGGGATTCACTAGAAAAAAGCACAAAAGAACTTTTTGGGGTGATATGGATGTTTCAAAACTGGATGGCGGTAATGGCTGTACTGGATAAATTTACTAAAAAATCATTGAAATGCACATTTTAAGTTGGTGGACTTATGGTATATAAACTATACCTCAATAAAATAAATATTAAAATTTAAACATGTAGAAAACACCACACCCAACACATGGGTGAGCCTTCTTGGAAGGAGATCCTCCTTCCTATTCAGGCTGCCCAGGCTGTTGTCTCTTGGAGCAGAGGTGAGCTATCTCAGCTGAACTCTGCCCAAGTTGAAGATTTGTGGGCAAAAGAAATATACACATATGCACAAATCCATGGCCTACTAATAGAAATAAAATTTCATGTTCCCACAGATTCTAACATGTCTCCCCTACTTTCTTGAAGAGAAAACATCTGTCACTGGAGAATCCCTAACAGTGAAGTGCATTTTACAGGCACTATCACCTTTAGCCTCACAAAAACCCTAGCAGGTAGTTACTAGTAGTATTAGAGTTCTCTAGAAGGACAGAACTAATAAGATATATGTATTTATAAAAGGGAGTTAATTAAGCAGAATTGATTCACACAATCACAAGGTGAAGTCCCACGATAAGCCATCTGCAAGCTAAGGAGCAAGGAAGCCAGAAGTGGCTCAGTTTGAGTTCCAAAGCCTCAAAAGTAGGGAAACCAACAGTGCAGGCTTCAGTCTGGGGTTGAAGACCAGAGAGCCCCTGGCAAAGCAGTGGTGTAAGTCCAAGAGTCTAAAAGCCGAAGAACCTGGAGTCTGACGTTCAAAGGCAGGAAGCATCCAGTACGGGAGAAAGATGAAAGCCGGAAGACTCAGGAAGACAGCTTATTCCACCTTCTTCTACTTGCTTTTTCTAGTCACACTGGCAGCAGATTGGACGTCCCTACCCACAGTGAGGGTGGATCTCCCAGTCCATTGACTCAAATGTTAATCTCCTCTGACCACACCCTCACAGACACACTCAGAAACAATACTTTGCTTCCTTCAATCCTATCAAGTTGACACTTAATATTAACCGTCATACTAGTATACAAATAATATAAAACAGCTCAGATTGTAAGGTAATCCCAATTTCATTGCTATGGTTTGAATATTTGTCCCCTCCAAAACTCATGTTGAAATTTAATCCCCAGTGAGGCATTATTGAGAAATGGGGCTTTAAGAGATGATTGGATCATGAGGGCTTTTCCTTCATGAATGGGTTAATTCATGAATGGGTTAATTCATTAATGGATTAATGAGTTATCATAGGAGTGAGACTGGTGGCTTTATAAGAAGAGGGCCTGAGCATCTTAGCAGTCTCAGGCTTCTCATCATGTGATATATTACACTGTCTTGGGAGTTTTTAGAGAGTCCCCACCAGCAAGAAGGCTTTCACTCTCAACCTGGGACTTCCCAGGCTCCATAATTGGAAGTAATAAATTCCTTGTCTTTATAAATTACTCCGTTTGAGGTTTTCTGTTAAAAGCAACAGAAAATGAAGTGAGACATTCATAAACATTGAAAAACCAAAAAAAAAAAAAAAAAAAAATCTGCTTTTCAATGAAGCAGATACTTTCTTAGCCTCATTTTACATATATAGAAACTGAGGTTTAAAGAGAAAAAATAATGTTGTGAAACTCCATAGCCTGTCAGTGACCACACTAATGGCCAGTCTATTAGCCAGGGCACTGTACTGCCTTCCACTGCACTATTATATGCTTTTTCAAAATAGATATGCTCCCTCCACATATATATACACACACACAACCATACCCACACACACCCAAATCCTATTTTGAGAATAGTTGATCTCTCAGAAGGTGGGATTTGGCATACGTTGTCTACCCTGGTAAGCCCTGGATAGTCAGGCTGAGTAACATTGCTTATTCCTTTATTTTAGGGAGAACAGATGAGAGACCCTCACCTCGGGGAGCCTGTCCACGTAGTGTGTCTGTCTCTTGGGCTTTTATTTGTCCGAGGGCTCCATCCATTGGTGTCTTAGGGTAAAGGGACATACTCTATCAGGAGATCAGGAAATTGAAAACGTGAGAAGAGATTGAAAATGAGAGGGTCAGTAGGTGCAGCAAACCACCATGGCACACGTTTACCTATGTAACAAACCTGCACGTCTTGCACATGTATGTCAGAACTTTAAATTAAATTTAAAAAACAAAGGAAATGAGAAGGTCAACACACTTTGCGAAACTTGGAAGCAAAAAGAATACAGCTTTCTGGAAAACAGAGGACAGAAAGCACATTTGACTTTCTGTCAATGTGAAAAGGCTTGACTTTGGGCGAGGTCCTTCACTTTTGCTTGCTCCAGGATAATTGTGCTGTTTTGAATAGGGAGTGAAGAGAGGGCAATTGACCCGAAATGGAAAGGAGAGCCATAGTTTCTGGGTTTTGCCAGAAACATCCCATAAAGGGTATGCTTACATAAGTGATTGCTCTGTTGTTAATTTCTGAACTCTCCCCAGCCCACCACCCTGGCAGGGAATGAGAAACAACTGAGTCACGTCTTAACGTTAACATCCCACCCACCTCAAAACAAAGCAAACTTTTGGTATCTGGATTAAAATTTCTCCTGCCTTTGCAGGAAAAGGAGGTTGAATTAGTATAAATGTAGGTGTTTTAGCTACACAGCTGCTGTAGCCTTCACACCTTAGCAAAGAAAGATCACCTTATTCAGCTGGTGTTAAAAAGTCTCAGGCAACCAGCATGTTTAAGAACATTAAGCCTCTCAGAATAATTTTCAGAGATTTCTAACACAGAATGCTGGAGAGAGGAAAGGAAGAAGAAGAGAAAGAGTGAGGGGGAGAGAGACAGAAACAGATAAGAAACTGAAAGACAGAAAATTCAGGATCAGAAGCAGGGATACTGCAAGGTCATTCCTGAATACGTCATTTAGTACTGGATTCCACAATCCCCTGAATCACTGTGGTTTAGCACTTGAGCAGTCACAATAGACACGGCATATATTTGGATCCTTGCCCTGAATTTCAAGCCTAATGGAGTAGAATTTAATAATGATTATGTTACATAGAATTATGAATACACTAATCAATCCAGTGGTGTGCCAAGGTTGTAAGGATACAAGTGCTGTTCACCCTGGGTGCAGACCATAGAGGGCTTATTGTAGAGAATTTAAAAACAATATAAATCAGTAATTACACAGAATGCCAGTGATGAGATACTCCTATCACCCCAAATATATTACTGATTTAGCTTCTAAATAATCACTGCAATTCCTCTTAAGGTTTTTTACCTCAATTCACATACCATAAAATTGACCTATATAAAGTATACAATTCAATGATTTTTAGTGTATTCACAGAGTTGTGTAGCCATCGCCATAATCTAAATTTAGAATATTTTCATCACCTGTTGAGTTTTAGTAACACTTACATAAGCTTCTAATTAGTACATTTTCATTACTAATCCTTTAATAGCTTTGCATACTACTACATGGAAGTTAATGTGGAGAATTTCCAGTTGTACTGTTGGTCTCTGGCCCATGGAATTAAACAATATGCATTTGTTTTGAAAGTAAGCTCATAACAGATGATAATTGTTTGAGGTCTCTGGGCAACCAACTCCATCACTTACATATTCCTGCATTTAAACAGTGGGTTCAAAACAAACAATGATAGATGTAAGCAATGTTTTTTGAATTTTTTTTTTATGGCATGACATTTTTAGAGGAGGTTGATCAGATATAAAAATGTTTGCAAATAGCCACAGTCAGACTTGAAAAATACACAGTGAAACACAAAGCTTTAAAATTATTCCTTGAGTATCTGTGCATAGATATTGTAGAGAAGGCTGTACAACAACAAAATGTAAGAAACTTGGATATTTGCATTTAAAAAAGGATAAAAGTTCAAATGCCAAGAGAAACAACAAAAGAGTTGATATTTATTGCTGGAAGAAATCAAAAGTCAGTGTTTGAATACCAAACCCTGGATAGCGATTTTAAAGCAATGGAAAAAAAAAAAGCCAACATTTACTATTATTTAGTCATTTTTCTCAGATTCCTGTATAAGACGAAATCCAGGAAGTGTTTACTAAATTACAGAAAAGAAATTTCTGACAAATTTTTCTGGTGAAGATAGCATTTTGATAGAATTTTTTTGGGAGACCTTTGAAAGCCCTTAGATTAATCCTAAAGACAAAGATATAAGGATATTACAATTTCCAAAATTTCTTGCTAAGTTCAATGCTTTTGACTCTGCCAAAATTATCCTTATGTTTAAATCTATGTCTGTTGCTTTATGTGAAAGAAAGTTCCAAATCAAAATTATTATGACATACTGTTTGCTCTCAAGATGGATTGGTAGGTAAATTCTGCTAGACTACTCACTGAACGTGAAGATGCAAAGGTCAAATTAGATGAAGTCATTGATAAATTTTTCTGTTAACACTTAAAAAGAGAAAATTTAATGTTATTCATTACTGCCATAGACCAATATATAGGTATTTTCCTTTGTATAAAAAAATTAACATGATTAAAAAGCATCAATGTTTTATTTTCCTTTATTTTACTAGAACGTTTAATTTTTTAAATTATTTTTACCAAAATGATTATATATATGAAGTTAGATAAAATAAAATTTCTCCATCTGCATTTCTTTCCTGGTCATTATTAATTATTTCTTTTTACATCATTACTGAAAATAATTTTGTCATATAGAATGGATGGAGGGGATGTTAATATAAAATTCTGCCCTGCGTGATATTTGACTACTGCATTGTTTATATTTGAAAATTATGTTTATGTTTGGTTTCTTTTCTTTAAAAAAAAAAAACCCGTGTTATAATAAATAAATATGCACCAATGACTTTTTTCTGAAAATTACTTTGTTAGAGCCTGAAGGAGGGGCAACATGACTCATATCTAATAGTCACATGTATCAGATGCTGGGACAGGCAGTTTCTCATGTGTTGCTTGATTCAATCATCATATCAAACCCCTAAAGTAGGTTTTATCATTTTTATTTTATAGATGAGGCTTAGAGAGCTTTAGTGCAAGCTTACATAGCAACATGTGGTTTCCAGCTACTGGATTTGAATCCACATCTATCTCCAGTGAGTAATATTGCTCTGCAGGTGTTCATGGTCTAATTGGGAATTCAGAATACATACATGAAGATAATATAACTAATATGTCAAGTACCCAGTAAAGACCTGGACCAAAACCTCTTCAGGGCAAGGAAAGAGTGCCATTACTGGGGGCTCTCACAGTTGAGATGTTTTGTGGGGGAAAGCTTGAGCAGGGCCTGAAAAAAAGTAGTTTGATTTAGAACTTTAAAAGAAAGAAGAATCAATATGAGGAAGTCTGAAGGCCTGCTCCTGGCCTCTCAGGACTCTAAGTATTGAATTTAATTGATTTAGAGAGACCTGCTTAGAGAAGAAAGTTAATGTCCTCTTGGTCTATTGATGTAAGTGAGGCAAAACCCTACTGTTTTTGTTCCCACAGGTGCAGGCTAGCTATTTCCTTATATGCTTAGCTAACAGAGACTGGATCATTTCCAGCCATTTTCAAGTTTAGGCTTGGATTTCAGAAGCTAATGCCACTGCACTCAGTGTAACAAATATTTAGATAGTGGTAGCTATGGATAAAGCTTTGCATTGATTTTCCTTGAAACTTTATGATATTTAAATTACTTATATATGTATATATACACAAATGTACACATGAATATATATTTTCACACAAATGGTGTGAAATGGTAGCTATGAATAGAGCATATACATACTCTCCTGCACCATACTTTTCTTAATATATATTGTATAGAGTTTCATATCAGTATGGAAGTATCTGCCTCATTTCTCTTAAGGGCTGCCTTTTAGTTCATTGTGACCATGTGCTGTGATATAGTTAATCTGAACCCTATTCTTTAAGCCTCAGTTTGTTTCTTTTGGTTTGCTATTACAAACAGCATGCCGTATAATAATCTTAAACCTCTATCATTTACTCATGTGTGAATAAATCTATAGGACAAATTCCTAGAAATAACATTTTGGGTCAAATGTTAAGTGACTTTTTAATTTTTAAAGATAGTGCCAATATCCCTTTCGTAGACATTGGCACTGATTTTAACTTACCTGGAACCTAACTATTTTCTGGTGGAAACAAAGGATTCATTCATTAACGCTTTGTAGTGTCTGCTGGGTTTACCGAAGCAGCCTGCAACGAAAGCACATTCAATTCATTTCATCCCATGCTGCTGGAGTCTGTGCTATGTGCAAAGCATATTTTAAAACAGTGAGCAATAACATAGACTGTGGGAGGTGACATGGTAGAGATACACTACAAATACTACAGAAAACAAAACTACCAATTCCATCAAACATCCACTTTCACATGGGTGGAAAGGACCATGAACAGAGTGCAGAGAAATCTTGAAAGAAGACATATTTTCTGTTCTTCCCTGGGCTGCTCTCAAAACCTTGAGACACTCAGGACAGATGAAGTCAGTGGTGTCTTGGCTGTCCCAGTCTTGAGACTCCAGCAACAGAGATCAAACTTGGAATAAATACCCTGAGAAAATGAACACAATTTAGGTGATCGGCCAAAAAAAAGTTTGGGTGGCTGAGGATCAAGAAAAGGAAAACAGCTTTGGAGGGGAAACAGAGAGGAAGAGGGGTTTGGATTTCTTGGTAGGCAGAGAGAAAAGCTCATAGGGAGATAACTTAGAGAGGTGATACAAGAAAAGAAGCGGGTACAGTTGGTTGAAAAAGGCTCATTGCTGTCTTTACTGTCATTATCTCTCAGGCTTTTTCCACCGAAAGACATTTAATGGGTTCTTACTGCCTAGAATTAAATTATCTCCATTTTCTTTCCACTGGAAAGACTGTTTTTCTCTTTTTGGCCTTCTCCTATGTGGTACAGGCCAAAACATTTGGTGTCTTGCCTTTCTCTTCCTTGCTTCTTCCTTCTCGGCACCAAATGGTTAGTGTAAACCTAAGCACATAGTGTGAACCAGAATTCTTATTCCTGTACCTCTTCTTCATCCCAGCAGACAGGATGTATGATGTAGAGTAAATACATCTCCTGAATGCAGCCTAAGGTTTGGTTTGTTGAAAAAAGCTCTGAGCTCAATCTATTTCAAATTTCTTCATCATGTCCTCCAAGAAGAATTCCTCTTAAATATCAAACTCAAGAATAAAATACAGATGAGATGCCAAATGGAATCAATCACTCAGTAACTTCATAAAATCATAGGTTAGAAGTTAGGAAAAGATATTAGGGGTCCTTGGTCCCATACTTTAAAAAATACACGAATCCCAGACCCCTGGCCTGTAATGATAAGAAACTCTAGTGAGTTTGGGGAAACACATCAGCTCTTGCAGTGTTTGATTATTCACACTCCTTTTTAGAGTGAGCCTAAACTTGCTTTCCTTGTAACATTTACCTATCAGTCCAATTGCCAGCTCTGGAGTCATATGAAATCAACATCATTTCTCACTCCTCTGATTGCTTATGGTACTTACTATCTATTTTATTTTTCTGGAACTTATTATCCCTTATCTTGAGATATTTAATATAGCAGTTTATCAGTAAACACCTCTGAACAATCCATAATACATGTCAGGCATTTGTCTACATTCTATGAATATTTCAATAAATAAGACAGGCCATGCCCTCAAAAGCTGAAAGAAGCACATAACCAGATAACAATAATACCAAGTGTTAAGTGCTATCTCTATTAGAAGTTTGAACAGAACACCATGGTATAACAGAGGAGGGAGTAATGGAATGTGTAGATAGGAAACAAAATTTAAAAATAACAATTTCATGGTTAAATGAATAGTTGATCTGCATTCTGAAGGATGATTATGCATTTGGCGGGTGACAACATGGGAACAAAATTTGAGGAGCTGTTGGTTTTGGGGATTTCTTTTAGGCTTACAGAGAAGCAAACTAGAGTCTGGAGGCCTAACATTCTCTGCTCCCTGTTGTCCATAGACTTTAAGATGGCCCTTGAAGATCCCGTCTTCTGGTATCATGCCCTTGTGTAATCCCTTCCCTTTTATTGTGGATGGGATCTGTGACTTGTTTCTAACCAACAGAACACTACAAAGGTAACAGCATATACCATTTCAGTTCTGCAATTACATTACTAAGGTATAATGTCCATCTTTTAGAAAAAGTTTTCATGGATATATAGTAGGTGTATATATTTATAAGGTATATGAGATATTTTGGTATAGGCATGCAATGAGTAATCATCACATCATGGAAAATTGGGTATCTATTTGCTCAACCATTTATCCTTTGTATTACAAGCAATCTAAATATACTCTTTTAGTTATTTTTAAATGTACCATTAAATTATTACTGAGTATAGTCACCCTGTTGAGCTATTGATTACTGGGTCTTATTCATTCTTTTTATTTTTTTTATACGCATTAACCATCCCCACTTCTCACCCCACCCCCTCAACCACCAGCCCCACACAATGGTCATCTTGCTGGCATTGATGAAGCAAAGGGTCATGTTGAGGAGGCCCCTGTGGCAAGGAACTGAGGGTTACCTTTGGCCAACGACCAAGGAGGAAGTGAAGACAGCCTCCACTGAGAGCAAGAAAAGGAGGCTCTCAGTTCAATAGGCCATGAGAAACTGACTTCTGCTACTAACCATCTGAGTTTGGAACAGATTGTTTCCCAATCAAACCAACCTGACCAACAGCTTGATTTCAGCCTTGTGAGACCCTGACACTAAGCCATGCCTGGATTCCTGACCTACAGAAATCAAACATTTGCTGTCATACAACAGCAAAAACATGGAATCAACTCAGGTGCCTATCAACGGTGGATTGGATAAGGAAAATGTGGAGTATACACACCATGGAATACTACACATCTGTAAAAGAAAAGAATAAAATAATGACCTTTTCAGCAACATGGATACAGCTGAAGACCATTAATGCAGGAATAGAAAACCAAATACTGCATGTTCTCACTTAAAGTGGGAGCTAAACATTGGGTACACATGAATGGTATGAATACCATAAAGACAGCAACAATAGACACTGGGAACTACTAGAGGCAGGAGGCAGGGAAGTGGGAAAGTGTTGAAAAACTACTGGATAGTTTGCTCAGTACCTGGGTGATGGGTTCATTTGTACCCCAAACCTCAGCATCACACCATATTGCCATGCAACAAACTTGCACACGTGCCCCCAATTCTAAAAAAAGAAAAAAATTATGAGCTAATAAATGTGTTATTTTAAGCCGCCAAATTTTTGATACTACTATTTTGCAGTAATAAGTAACTAATATACTTCCCATCTATCTTTTCTCTTCTGATACCTTTTTTTCTCTCTTTATCTTCATTTGTTTGAAGTATCTTCAGCTTTTATTTTATTTCTTTATTTGTTTATTCATTTATTTTGAGACAGAGCTTCCACTCTGTCACTCAGGCTGGAGTGCAATGGTACTATCTTGGCTCACTGCAACTTCTGCCTCCCAGGTTGAAGCAATTCTCCCGCCTCATCCTCCCAAGTAGCTGGGATTACAGGTGCCCGTCACCATGCCTGGCTAATTTTTGTATTTTTAATAGAGACAGGTTTTCACCATGTTGGCTAGGCTGGTCTCAAACTCTTGACCTCAAGTGATCCTCTTGCCTCATCCTCCCAAAGTGCTGAGATTACAGGTGTGAGCCACTACACCTGGCCTAAGAGCTTGGATTTTTAGAGTCAGAGGGACTTAGGTTTGAATCCTGACCCCTCTACTTAACAGTGATGTGAACTTGGGCAAGTTATTTAATGTCTTTGAACTTCACGTGCAATATAATGGCTACAAAAAATGTGCTCTCAATAGAGCAGCCTCAGGCTCAGTGGCTAATGGTTCTCAACAGCAATGCCAGCTAGTGTTAACTTCCAGCAGAGTACCTAAAAGAAAGCTAACTTTCACACTGTTGAAATTAGCCTCCTGCCAGCATAGCTCCAGTATACTGAAAGGATGCTTGTCTCCTCCTTGGCCTTGAATTGTACTGCTCTTCTGTGTTTTCACAGCCTTACTGTGTATCAGGAATCAAAAAGGAAGTGCAAGAAAAAAATTTGCTCCACTATACCTTGCACTACTATGCCTTCTAGAATTTTAAGAATAGCATACTTGCAATTTATATTTATAGCATTTCCCTCCTTCTCCCTCTCTTAGCTTCCCGTCCTTCCCAGAAAACTTTGGGCATGAGCCCATGTGAGGGTGGAGACTTGGCTCAATGAAGAATATGAGTAGAAATATTATGTGTTAGTTAAAATCATTCCTTCTCAGTGATGACTAAGTCTTTGGTACTAGATTAAGTTTGTCTGCTTCTCTTTCTCTTTTTAAATTGGGATATATTTTAAGCATTTGGAAAATGCCAAAATTGTGTCAAATATCTACTCTCATGCTGACAACCTAGATTTAATTAATGTATATATTTAAAGTATTTAATGTTACAGATAAAAGTAAAGACATTTCATCTCCTACTTCTTTCTCAAGAGGTAGTTTGTGTGATCCTTCCTGTGTATGTTATTATAACTTTATTACACATTCACAAACATATAACTACATATTATTAGCTATATATAATATTGCTTTGTGTCTTAAAATAGTACATTAATGGTATCACATTTTATCAAACTACAATCTCCTTTCATTGCTCAACAAAAATGTCTTTTAGTTTTATTCATTTTTATGCATATAGAACTTCTTTAGTAATTTTAATTTTTTAATTTTTATTTTTATCGCTTGATTTTTAATTTTAATTTCTGTGGGTACATAGTAGCTGTATATATTTATGGAGTATATGAGATTTTTTTGATACAGGCATGCAATGTGTAATAATCATATCATGTAAAATGGAGTACCCATCCCCTCAAGCATTTATCCTTTGTGTTACAAACAATCTAATATATTATTTAGTTATTTTTATATGTACATTTAAATTATTATTGGCTACAGTCACCTGGTTGTACTGTCAAATACCAGATCTTATTCATTGTTTCTCACTATATTTTTTGTACTCATTAACCATCCCTATTCCCCTTCCCCTCCACTACCCTTCCCAGCCTTTGGTACCATCCTTCTACTCTTTATCTCCACATTCAATTGTTGTGATTTTTAGATCCCACAAATAAGTGAAAACATGCAATGTTTGTCTTTATGTGCCTGACTTATTTCACTTAGCATAATGACCTCCATAGAACTTATTAAGTAATTTTAATTACTGTATATTATATAAGAATATATGACAGTTTGTCATTAGTTCATCTCAATGGACACTTAGATTGTTTCAGTTTTTATTTTTACTGATAATGTATCTCTGACGGCTTTTGCTTTTTGGATCTTACAATTGAGAAAGTTTTTCTAAGTTAAATTCTAGATGTGAAGTTGCTGGATCATAGAGCACTTGCATTTTCAGTTTCACTCAACATGGCCAAATGGTTCTCCAGACTCGTTGTGCCAGCTACACTCCCTCACTCTCTCCTAACATTTAGTATTATCAGAATTTTTTGATAATCAGTTGTATGTCAAATGGTATTCGTGTTAGGTTGTTCTTGCACTGCTGTAAAGAAACGCCTGAGACTGGGTAATTTATGAGGAAGAGGTTTAATTGGCTCATAGTTCTACAGTCTGTACAGGAAGCTTAGTGCTGGCATCTGCTTCTGGGGCAGCTTTGGGAAACTTACAATCACGGTGAAAGCAAAGAGGGAGCAGACGTCTCACATGACACAGCGAGAGCAAGAGAGAGAGGGGAAAGTGCCACACTTTTAAACAACAATATGACATGACAACTCACTTACTATTGTGAGGACAGCACTAAACCATGAGAGACAACTCCCATGATCCAGGCATCTCCCACCACGTCCCACCTCCAACATTGAGGATAATAATTCAACGTGAGATTTCAAGGGAATGCATATCCAAAGTATATCAGTATTTTCTTGTTTATTTTTAATACTACGTTCTCCTGATTACTCAAGAGGTTGAGCACCTTCTACCTGATTATTGATCATTTGGGTTTGGGGGTCCTTGTCTGTGAATCAATCGCCTTTTCTTATCTTTTGCCATTCTTAACACCTTTTCTTTCTTTATGAATTTGTAGAAATTCTTTATACATTCCAGCTACTAGATTAATTGTACTTTGTTAAGCAGAAGTTTTAAATATCTATGTAATCGATTATCTCTGTGATCTATATAATTAGGTCTTTTTCTTCAGAGTTTGAGATTTTTGTTTCTTGTTTAAGAAACCTCTCCCTATGTAAATGTCAGTATTATTATTATTATTATTTTTGCTGTATGTTTTTTTCTTTCTTGTTTGCTTTTTTTTTTTTTTTTTTTGAGACGGAGTTTCACTCTTGTTACCCAGGCTGGAGTGCAATGGCGCGATCTGGGTTCATCACAACCTCCGCCTCCTGGGTTTAGGCAATTCTCCTGCCTCAGCCTCCTGAGTAGCTGGGACTACAGGCACGCGCCACCATGCCCAGCTAATTTTTTGTATTTTTAGTAGAGACGGGATTTCACCATGTTGACCAGGATGGTCTCGATCTCTTGACCTCATGATCCACCCGCTTTGGCCTCCCAAAGTGCTGGGATTACAGGCTTGAGCCACTGCACCCGGCCCATACTACAAGGTTCTAAAGAGAAAACAGCTGTCCTCTCTTAGTTATCTAGTTTGAGGAAAATCAAATTTAATAGTTTAATTATTAGAATCAGATAAATAGTATTCACAGCAGAGCCACACACAACTTTTTATTGTCTTATATCGCATTTACTTGTCTTGGAGTTTATAATGCATCTATTAACTTTAAAATTATTTTCACCATTGTTTTTTGTTTGTTTGATTTTTGCTTCAGTTTTTCACATTAAAGGTTTACCTCACAGGTCTGGCAACCATTGTCTATTGGTTCCCATTTAGGAGTGATGATGGGAATTACTTTAGGGTTATTTATTTGTGTTACAAATGTTAATATTTTCTCTTGGCTACTCTGTCAGGCTTACAGTGGGAGTTATAAGCAAGCAATCAGTAAACGGGTTTTAAGGCTCACCATTTAATAGACAGATTTTAACTTCGCCCTTCGGTTTTTAATTCAGCCTTTCACTGTATCTACAGTGCTGGAGTCCAGTGTCCCTCCATGGCAACTTCTCCCCAGGGTAAACTTCAAATCATCTTTCAGAAAATGTGCAGAGGGACATCCACTAGCTCAGGTGAGTATGACAGGGGATTTGGTAAGAGGTGTCTATACCTCCTTAGTCAGATGTTTAAGCTATCCTGCTGTTTTCAGTGCCACCCTTCTTCCACCATTTTCAAAGTTAATGCTCAGTTCCTGACTCTCCATAGGATTTATTTTCCTTCTTCATATTTATATCTGAGATTTTTAAAAAAAGTTTTTATTGATACAGAAAAATTGAAAGGTAACATTATATATGTGTGTAATACTTGCAAATACAACCCTCTTCTCCTCCCAATTTCTTACTCATCTTTTGACTTTATTTCTTAGGTGTTTGTCATGCAGAAGTTTTTTGTTTTTTTTTAAATGAAGTCAAATGTTATGCTTCTGCATTTTTTGTTATAAAAGTCTTTACTATCTCAAGAATTAAAGAATATTGTCCTATCTTTTCTTCTAGAGCTTTATAGTCTCTCTTTGTCTTCACATTTTTGGGGAGGGACATGAATCTGAAATTTATTTTGTTGTAAGATATTATCAGGTAGTGGTAAGTATCCAACATTGTTTTTCCCCCAGCTGGCTATCTAGTTGTTTCAGCACAATACTTTGGATTACTTATCCTTTTTATGATGATTTGAAATGCTACTTTCATATTGAATTCTCATTTGAATTAAGGTCCTTTCTAAGTTTTTATTCTTTTTCACAGATTGAAAAAAATTATGCCCCATTTATCTCATCATTCCAATTATTATTGTAGTTTAAATATAAGTTTAACTATCTGGCTTGCTAATTTGAGGTTTAATAATAGGTTTTGTTATCCTTCTACAGCAATCTGGAGAACATCCCAGTAAATGCTCGGGTCAAAAGCCTTGCAGTAATCCTTTTTCTCACATACTACATTTAATCCATCAGCAAATCTGGCCCATTCTACCTTCAAAATATATCCTGAATCTGGCTAACTTTCTAGCACTCCAACCTAGCCAAAGCCACCATCATTTCTGTTCTCTGGATGATTGCAATGTCCTCCCAAATGATTTCCTTGCTTCTGTGCTTGGTATTTTTTCACTATTTAGTTTCCACACAGAAGCCCAGGTCAGAGTAAACGCCAAGTACCCACACCTTGGCTAACACAGCTCTAATGACCTCTTGGACCTCATTCCCTCCCACTCCGTCTTCATGCAGCTCCAGACCCATGGGCCTTTTAGTTATTTCTTAAGCGAATATATCAACAAACTAAGCATAATTTATTGCAGGATGCCTTTACACTTGTCATTCCCATTTCCTGGAACTTGCTTCCCTCAGCTATCCATTTAGAATGGTGGCAGAGATGGAAGACAGGGAGAAGGAAGTGTAAATATGCTATGCCATAATTTCTTAATAGGTAGTAACTAAATACTATCTAAACAAATAGGGCCGGGCACAGTGGCTCATGCCTATAATCCCAGCACTTTTGGAGGCTGAGCACAGGCGGATCACCTGAGGTCAGGAGTTTGAAACCAGCCTGGCCAACATGGTGAAACTCCATCTGTACTAAAAATACAAATATTAGCTGGGTGTGGTGATGGTGCTTGTAATCCCAGCTACTCAAGAAGCTGAGGCAGGAGAATCACTTGAACCCAGGAGGCAGAGGTTACAGTGAGTCGAGATCACCCAACTGCACTTCAGCCTGGCTGCCAGAGACTCTGTCTAAAAACAAACAAAGAAACAAACAAAAAATAGAAAAGTATGTATATTTCACAATAAAAATAAAACAAACACACAAACTTTTCCAATTGTCAGAAAAAATGTAACAACACAAAACAAGCATAGAACATATAGTGAAATATCATTAAAAATAAGCTAAAAATTTCAAAAAGCTAATAATAAGAAGTCATCAAAAAATGATAGAACTAACACTCATCTGTTATATCCATAAATGTAAATATGATAAACCTGTCTATTATAACATAGTCTGCTTGAATTATAAAGCAAAGAACATTTACATTGTGTATACACAGAGAGAGCACTAAATTAAAATTACTTTCAGAAAACTTAAAAATAAAAGAATGAACAAAGATATTCTAAGAAAATACAAATAATAGAATAGAGGTTGCAATACAAACATCTGATGAGACTAAATTCTGGAAAATAATTACAAAGATGGCATTTTATAAAGGAAGCAATCTACAAAGATTTTACAGATATCTCCAAAGTATGTTTACATTTTGACTAAAATTGTTGGAAGCTGGGAATGGGACAGGGTGGGCAGTGGTAGACAAACTGGAGGCCCATGTGTTGCTCGCTATGGCCTTGAACCATCACTTCCAAGCCCCTTCACTTTTTAGGCCATATGCAAGGACTGACTGTCTAATTATTTGTCTTTATTTTTCTTTAAAGTAACTCATTTCTTAACTGAAATAGGTTTATTCAAAATAAAAACTGGTAAATGTGAGAGTTAATACTGTATCTTTAAAAGGTAGCTGTTTTTCCATTCTGAGACTACAGTCCCATGTTGCCAGATTATTCAAAAGAAGCTGGAATCCATCTTTTGGATAAAATCTTCTGATTTTTAAACGTTAGATTAAGGGGACAAATACAACTTGTCTACGATTCTTTCGGGCATGAGTCCAACAGCTTTCGGTCTTTATGTTGGTAGGGGCTGGGGGACACACAAAGGGAATCCTTCTCCTTGTCTCTCTCTCCAGTCTCGGCCAATGGCTCCCACAACTTAATGCCTCTTTCTCTTTTCTCCCTTCATCCTCAGCCACTGATACAACCCTTATGACACACTTGAGCTGCAGACTCCTCAAGGACAAGAACTGCACTTTCCCTCCTAGGGCCTACCAGAATTTCTGGCACATAACAGGTGCCCGTTCATTCATTCAGCATATGTTAGACAGCAGGGAAATACATAACACTTTATAGCTTAAGTCAAAAGGTTTATAGTAACTGTAAAACTATTGACAAAAACTATGCAGAGTTCTGAGGGCCATAAGGAAGGGGCACCTAATCTTGACTGAAGGAGTAGGAATGGCTCTCCAGAAGGAGCGATATGCCAATTTACCCAGAAAAAGGAAAAAAAAAGACCAGTGTGGGCAACACAGTGAAACTTTGTCCCTACAGAAAGAAAGAAAAAAAGAAAAATTAGCTGGGTGTGGTGGCGCCTGCCTGTAGTCCCAGTTCCTCAGGAGGCTGAGGTGGGAGAATTGCTTGAACCCAGGAGGTTAGGGCTGCAGTGAGCTCAAGATCACACCACTCCAGCCTGAGTGACAGAGGAAGACTCTGTCTTTAAAAAAAAACAAGAAAGGAAAGAAGGAAGGAAGGAGGGAAGGAAGGAAGGAAAAAATAAAGGAAGGAAGAAAGGAAAAAGAAAGGAAGGAAGGAAGAAAGGAAAAAAGGAAGGAAGGAAGAAAAAAAGGAAGAAAAGAAGGAAAAAAGAAAGAAAGGAATGAAGGAAAGAAGATGAGGGAAAGTATTTCAAGAAAAAAGAACAGCTTGGTGAGGGATCTAAATGAGATTGGAATAGCTGATTTCTGTAGGTAGTCAGGCTTGGTCTTGAAGAACTTTGCTGAATAATCTTGATCTACACTAGCATACTATGCAACCTAGTGCCTCTTTTTCCCCAGTGGCTTCCTGCCCCCCACCTGCAACCCCCCAAACCCCTCTTAACTTCCTCTTTTTCTCTATTCTTCATGTACCAGTTCAAATGCCACTTTCTCTGGAAAGACAGTCAGTCTAACCACCCCATAGCCCCAAGAACAGAATTTGAATAGATTGAACCACTGTACTTTGCATATATTTTTATTTTAACACCAGTTATTTTGTTTTAGAGGTATTATTATTAGTTTTCCTGCTAGACTGGATTTGTTTTAAATTTTAAAAAATTCATCTTTGTATCCAAAGCATCAGAATGATACTTTGTACTTGTTCCCTGAATGAATAAATACCTGCATATGAGCATTTGGGAAATGCGAAAGGAGTAAGATTGTCACTGACATCAGAGGAGAGGTAATTTGAAATGGATGTTAAGAATAAGTAATATTTCACATAAAAAAAGAGTGAGAGAAGACATATGCAAATGGAATAGCATAAGCAAGGATACAGAGGCCAAACTGTGAAGGCAAATACTGCAGAATACTGAATAATGACAAGGGATGAATGTAAGGCAGGTATTAGGGAGTATTTAATAATAAGAAAGTTAAGTTAGGGTTATATTATAAAGGACCTTGAATATCCAGTGAGGAATTCAGATTTAATCCATTAGTTAACACAGACATTATTCAAGAATGTGGTAGATTTTCAGATTTTTAAAAATTAAATAGAGTAATCGAAAGACAGTGGGAAGACAAATGCAAACGTATCCCACTTTGGATCTTAGTTGTGGATTGTCCCAGAATCGAAACTTGGGTTTCCAGCGGTTTAATAGCCCCTCTCTCTGAGCTCAGTTTACGTCTCTGAGGTCATCATGTCTAATATGGGACTAGACATTACAGTGAATATTTAATCAGTATTATTGGCATCCTGAATATTGATTGCTGCTTTGGTAGAAGGTTAGATTGTAGTCCACTTTGAGAGACAATAGATAGAGTCCTTGAAAAATAATTGATGGAGAGTAAAAAGATTGTGCCATGAAGTAACTGGGAAGTAAGCACTGGGAAGAACTGAAATTGAGAAGAGCAATAATATTAATAATAAATAATAACATGGCTTCTTAGCGCTTGTTATGTACCAGACGTTGTGCTACGTGCTTTAGGTATATTATCTGCCTTTTCACTGACAACAGCCCTTTGAAGTAGCTTTCACCTTTCATATTACACACACAGAGTCTGGGGTTCAGAGGTTCATTTGCTGAGGGTCACACAGTTGATAAAATGGGGTAGAGCCAAGATCTGCAACCAGCTTTGTCTGATAATAGTCACCTCAAACAAAGAGGAGAAAGGTAGTAGAAAAAGAAGCAAAAGAAATGTTGTAGTATCTTTTTTTTTAATGTATAAAGGATGGAACAGAAAAAAAAGCAGGGAGAGAAATTCTGCCGTACCTTGAGTAGGGGAAAAGGCAAAAGGAACTTCTGATAGGGTTGGGACATCTGCTTACTCCTCTAAGGTCACTGGAATTAAAAAGGACTGCCAGCAATGTCTTAGGAAAAAAAAAACACTTCATCAGAAATCTCTACAAAGATTATCTGTTGCTAGGATTAGTTTCCAAGTCAGCTGGTCCTCAGGGATTATGTAGGTGAAACTTTGATGTGAAATCCCATTTTGCCTAGTTTTAGACAGACTGTGATGAAGTGTGATGTAAAGCTTATGGTTTATGTGTGAAGAAACATCTGAAGGAGTAAGATCTGAGGAACAGTTTTGAAAGGACACAGCATTAAGCAGCAAGCTAAAGATTTGTCTATGTACATTATTATTCAGGAATGAAATTGTTGGAGATCATATGATTAGGTGGAAGACATAGTGTGATAAAGCAGCATAATATTATAATCCAGGGCAGATTTTTTATATGTGGACTTGAGAATATCAAGATTTGGTGACACTGTGACAAGTAAGTCCCAAAACAAACACTCTGAAATCTGATATCCAGTTAGAGCCTGTTTTAGATATTGTGGAAGCTGAAGTCTGTGTAATGAATGGAAGTCCAGAGAGCATGTCAGTTTGGGTCAACTGATGCTTAAATGCCTCAGATAAGAGGGAAAGGGACTAATTCACACATAAAATCTATGCCAAATAGCCTGTTGTCTCTAGAGTCAGAATAGAACAAAGAGGAGGAGGACAAAATAATCAAAGGAAGTAGACATTACCCATATCCTTGCAAAAGATGTGTAGCCTGAGGGATCAAAGATACATGAATAATAAAGAGATAAACAAGTGGGAGAAATTTGTAAGCTTCAGGGAAAAAAAAATTAAGGGAAGATCTTCAAAAAAGAAGCATGGAGATAGAGGAAGTGACAGAAGAGAAAAAATGAATTAAAATGAGTTAAATTTACATTTGGGCATAACACAAGAGGTGATCCGTTGCTGCAGAAAACATATAGGACCTCACATCAACATTCTATATCTTCCTTGTTAATGGCATGACCTTTGCAAGGCACCTAACTTTTCAGGCCATCTATAAAATGAGGACGAAGAAACCCTACCAACCTCACAGATTTGCTGTGAAGATCAACTGAGATAATATATGAGAAACATTTTGTAAACTCTATAAAATCCTACGCAAAAATAATGGTATTCATTAGTAGGCAGATTCTTACAAAATCTAGTTTAAACTGATGTTGCAAGTGATTAAGTGGGGATGAAAATTTAATGGCATTTGTTCAGGAGGAAGGTTGTCATGGAATTCCATGTCACACTGAGCTCTGCTTCTATTGCTTTGGGCTGTGTTCAAACATTGAGGGTGAGCCTATTTGTTTATTTGTGTTAGTGCCATTAAACAGACAGCTATGACAGGTGTTCCTTAACAGTACTCTTCCTTGTGTATACTATTATACAGATAGTATTAAAATATTTTAATTAAAAAGATATATTAAAAAGTCCAGTTCATGCTGGACTTTTTCCATGCAGTGGTTTCCAACTATTAAAACCCAAAGAGCTCCTGCCTCTTTTCTGGACCTCTCTGGGCTTTCTGCTTATGCGATATCTTTGAATATAAATTATAATCAGGCTGAGTGTGGTGGCTCATGCCTGTAATCCCAGCACTTTGGAAGGCTGAGGTGGGCAGATCACTTGAGGTCAGGAGTTTGAGACCAGCCTGGCCAACATGGTGAAACCCTGTCTCTACTAAAAATACAAAAATTAGTCAGGCATGGTATTGCATGCCTGTAATCCCAGCTACTCAGGAGGCTGAGGCACAAGAATCACTTGAACCCAGGAGACAGAGGTTGCAGTGAGCCAAAACTGCACCACTGTACTCCAGAGAGACTCGGTCTCAAATAAACAAACAATCCCTAAAGGCATGTTTACTTCTTTTCCAATTGCATACTTTACACTTTGATTTGTATCTGTAAAGTGACTTTTTAGCTTGCGGTTGGTATTTGTAAGACATCATAAATACTTACTACAAATATATAAATACACATAGAGAGATATCTATGTAGAAAGTTGACTCTTTCATTTGAGTGAGGAATTATGAACATATGGAATCCTTACCCAGCAGGAAAAAAACTCCATAAAATTAGAAGAGTAAGGGTAGAAAAATGTATATCAAACATTTCCTATAGTTTAAGGAAGTATATCAAACATTTTCTATAGTTTAAGATGTATTTGAAGGCAATGTGACATTATAAATTTTATTTGACATTACACGTGGAGTTTTTTAGAGCTCTTGCTCTGCCAGTGTGCATTTTTCTCTCCTACTGATAAAAGAACAGTCTAAGATCCCCTTGCTTTGATCAGCTTACTGTCTGGTTTTTGATTCTTCCCTTAGGGTCTACATTTTTCCCTTTCTTAGCACACCAATAAAAACTTAGCTGGTTGAAATCAACTTGCTTCTTTGAAATGAGGTGGCACACTTGCATTCATCAACAGTACCACTGTTTTTCGTTTTTCTAATCTTGATGAAGTGTTAATGAGAAACTTCTACAAAAAGAAGACTTTGACTCACTCCCACCTGTATTACCTTGTCATAGAAAGGTGCTGTCAGGCCTCCCCCAGGTGGTGGTGGTAACAAGTGCATGGAGGTCCCTAAAACTCGGATTTCTTACTAGGCTTTCCTCCTATGGAGCAGATATTAATAGAGGAGGCTAAAGGACAAAAGAGAAACTAGAAAAAGTAGGAATGTTTGAACTACTTCTCTCAGTTCAGATTTCCAGTCTCCTCACCTTTGTGTGGTGTGTTTATTGCTTCTGTCCTTCTCCAGTTTCTTCTTCTCCGTCTTCCGACAGTATTAATCAAACAAAGGATATAACAAACAAAGTAACCTTAGTCCCCAAGCCAACTGTTATTGCTTGACTACAGTTACCACTAAGCTATAGTTTCTAATAAAGAAAATGGCTCTTTGAGTGGAAACACCCATGACTATGCAGTAGTAATGATTCATACTCCTTCTGACATGCTGTTCAACAGCTGAGCCAAAATGGACAGTAATTAATAACGGAGAACACTTACCAGGTGTTGTGCACAGTGCAAAGTGCTTCCTGTGCATTTCACCTTCGTGACAGCTCTGTGAGATAGTTTTCTTATCCATGTTTTATACGTGCTCAGAGAGGCTAAATAACCTGACCTAAAGTCCTTAGCTCTTTGTTAAGGATTCCCTCAATGTGCTCAGTAATGAGCAGGGAATACTGAGAATGGCTTTGATATAAACACCCACTTAGCCTTCTTCTTCAAAAATCATGTGGTGGTATAGCTTAATTTATTTATATTTTTAATTTTTTTTGAGATGGAGTCTTGCTCTGTTGCCCAGGCTGGAGTGCAGTGGCATCATCTAGGCTCACTGCAACCTCCGCTTCCTGGGTTCAAGTGATTCTCCTGCCTCAGCCTCACAAATAGCTGGGATTACAGGTGCCTGTTGCCACATCTGGCTAATTTTTTGTATTTTTAGTACAAAAATATTTTAAGTAGCGCTTAATTTAATTTAGTAAAATTTAGTAAAAAAAATTTTTTTAAAATAAAGTCAGTAAAAAAATTTTAAGTATAGCTTAATTTAAAACATCACTATTTGTACTGAGATCATGAAACACTTGTATCCAGGTCAAGTATTTCTTTATTAGGCAATGAGAGCACATAACCACCATTGATTTAACATTTTAGCCTCTCTGGTGAAGTGATCATGGTTGTGTAAACCAAATAGTATCTAAGACAGGTCTCAATCAATTTAGAGATTTATTTTGCCACGTTTAAGGATTGTGACCCATGATATAGCCTCAGGAGGTCCTGAGAACATGTGTCCAAGGTAGTTGGGTTACAGTTTGGTTTTATATGCTTTAGGGGGATGTAAGACATCAAATCAATATGTGGGAAGTATACATCGGTCCCGTTCAGAACATCAGGACAATTCAAAGCAGGGGGCTTCCAGGTCATAGGTGGATTCAAAAATTTCCGATTGGCAATTTTTTTCCATATAAGCACTGTGGTTTGTACTGATTGGCAATTTGTTGAAAGATCTAAGTTATTGTTTATTTACAAGCTTTGAATAAACAGAACAGAGTGTCTAGGTTAAGATAAGCAGTTGTGGAGACCAAGGTTATTATGTAGATAAAGCCTCATAGGTGGTTGCCTTTAGAGGTCATAGATGGCAAATATTTCCTATTCAGACATTTAGAAGGTGTTAGAGACTCTCAGCTAATCTCCTCAGGATCAGAAAAATATCTGGAAAGGGAAGGGGATTCTCTATGGAATGTAAATTTCCCCCAGAAGAGGCAGCTTTGCAGGGCCATTTCAAAATATGTCAAAGAAATACATTTTGGGACTAAATACTTTCATTTACTTCAGGGTCTGTTATTTGTCATGTAACGCTATACTAGAGTCAGGCTGGAATTTCATATCTTTTTTTTTTGAGATGGAGTCTTGCTCTTTTGCCCAGGCTGGAGTGCAGTGGCACGATCTCGGCTCACTGCAACCTCTGCCTCCTCGGCTCCTGTCTCAGCCTCCCAAGTAGCTGGGACTATGGGTGCACACCATCATGCCCAGCTAATTTTTGTATTTTTAGTAGAGACAGGGTTTCACCAGGTTGGCCAGGCTGGTCTTGAACTCCTGATTTCAAATGATTCACCTACTTCGGTCTCCTAAAGTGTTGGGATTACAGTCATGAGCCACTGTACCCGGCTGGAATTTCATGTCTTGTTGCTACAGAGTCTGTCAATCTTAAGATATCTATTTTAATGTTAATGCTGGTTTGTTGTATCTAAACCTCAAAAGGGAGAGGGTATAATGAGGCATATCTGAGCTCCCACTTCCCAACATGACTTACCTGATTTAGTTTTTCATGTTTGATTGGCATCACTTTGGCTGAGAGGAGGGTCCATTTAGTTGGCTGGGAGGCTTACAGCTTTATTTTTGGTTTACATTTTAATACAAGACCTTTTAAGTTTTGGCCAAGGCAATGTGAGCCAGCCTCTTCTACTGTTTAATCCTGACATTGTTCTGCTTTAACCTGATGAGTCAGGAGTGTTAACTAGACTTTACCTTGCATATTAAAAGTCAGGGGAAAAAATACCATTAATGGTATTATTCTACAGGAAGGCACACTGCAGACACAAGTGGTGGAACCAATTACATCCATCTTGGTGGAGAGGGCAAGGTGTATTGCTCTGAACTGGTCTCCCAGCCTTCAAACTTGCTGCCTCTATTTCCCTTCAAAAACATAACTGATTCTTTAGTTCTTATTACCCTGACCTGGGTGGTTCTAGATTTATGCCCCTTGTACTCATATAGTTTTTGTACTTCACTCTCCCACCTAGTAGCTCTAATTATATTAATTAATAATGGCCTTTTAATTTGTCTCTAACTTTTCCTCCTACTAAGAAGGGTGTGTGTATGTGTACTGAAGAACTCCATAAGGGCAGAAATTGTTTCTGTCTTGTTGCTTACAGTCTAGCAAACAGTAGGTGCTCAATAATGTGAAAGAAAGTAGCTCAGAGCTGTCTGAGCTATGTGAAGTATGCAGAACTGATCAGGTGAGGCAGGAATAAGAGATTTCAATCACACCCTTACCCACTGATAGGGTTAGGCTTTGTGTCCCCACCTGAATCTCATTCTGAATTATAAACCGCATAATCCCCGTAAGTCAAAGGAGGGACCATGTGGAGGTAACTGAATCATGGGGATTGTTTCCACATGCTGTTGTCATGATACTGAGTGAGTTCTCACGAGAACTGATTTTATAAGGTTTTATAAGGGGCTCTTCCCCCTTCGCTTGGCACTTCTCCTTCCGGCTGCCTTGTGATGAGGGTCTCTTGCTTCCCCTTCACCTTCTGCCATGAGTTTAAGTTTCCTGAGGCCTTGCCAGCTGTGCTGAACTGTGAGTCAATTAAGCCTCTTTCCTTTATACGTTACCCAGTCTCTGGCAGTTCTTTACAGCAATATGAAAACGGTCTAATACACTAACCCGTTCTTGCCTGGGGGCAATTGTTTAAGGGCATTTTGTTTTTCCTTTCCTGTAATTTCCACACTAGCTAATAAACTACCTGAAATGTTATTACAAGTTGCACAATGTAACTCTCACCTGTTACCTTCACCTTACTGGAATTTGTGATAGGAACAACAGTGTATAGCCAATCAATAGCTTATGTTAATGAATCAATGAACCAGTGTAAGAACTCCCCACCCCCCCCCCCACACACACACTTTTTTTCCTTTAAAAACCCACTTGTAACTGCTGCTAATAGGGGCATATATTCAGGGCAACTTGAATCTGTGTCTCCTGGGTTGCAGTCCTCAAATATGGCCCAAATAAACTTTTTGTCTATATTAATTTTGATTCAGTTTCTTTCTTTAGGCCAATGATAATTATTTGTAGAAATTATGATAAAATGGCCCTTTTTTTCTCTTATGCATTAAAATTCTAAAAATTTTCATTTTTCCAAAATTGTTTTAGGATGTTAACAGATTTGCCAATGTTCAATCATTTCTCCATATTAAAATTATGTAGGAAACAACTATGAATCATTGTACTACTTTTAGCAAGTGACATGATTTTAGAATAAAGAGGCTAAGCTAGTCTATATTATCTGTGAGATAGCATGATATTTCAATTCATAATCTCTAATGCTTGAATCTCCCTTTTACATGTTAAAAGAAATAAATAGGATGGAGAGAGAAATATTATTAGGAATTGGTTCACATGATTACAGAGGGTGACAAGATCTGCAGGGTGAGTCAGCAAGCTAGAGACACAGGAGAGCAGATGGTATAGTTTTAGCCTGAAAGTAGGCAGGCTTGAGATCCAGGAAGAGTCCATATTTCAGTTCAAAGCAGTCAGGCAGGAAGAATTTTCTCTTCCAGGAGAAGGAACAGCATTTTTGCATTATTGAGGTCTTTAAAGGATTGAATGAGGCCCACCCACATTAGGGACCATAATCTGCTTTACTGGGATCTGAATTTAAGTCTGACTTAGAATTCCATGATTGTTGCCCCCACATTGCCCCACGGGCAATCACTAGGACTTCCAGGCTGACAAACACCAGACACTTCAGTCTTTTTCACAGCAGCTTTCTTCCAGAGCACTGTCCATAGATTTGAAATAACCAAGTACCATACTTCTCCCCAGTTATGATACATCATGTGCACACTGGTTTAAAAAAAGCTGACTTGGATAGTTTTGTCAGTTGGTTGGTTTTTATACCACAAGTTTAGCCACAGAAGTGCTGATTAGGTAGACTACTTTATAGCCAATCTTGTCAGAGTAAGGTAACTATTCAGTACCTTTTCCTAACATGCATGTTCAAAAATTTAGAATACAAATATTAAAAAAAAAAGGTAATCAGGTTTGAGGGCAGAACAAGACAAAATATTGACTTTTTGGCAGTTACCTTTGTATCCTTGAAAAATCTTGCATTCAAATCTATTTATTAAAACAAGTATTTATTGAGCATCTGCTATGTACTTGTAACTGTTCTGGGTACAGAGACTACTGTAATAATCAAACTTTTAAAAACTATTTTCTTTCTCAGGGATTAAAAAAGGTGAATGCTTGAACATTATAATTATTTTCCAAACTCCAGATGCTGAAAGCCACAGAAATGTAAACTGCTCTAAGTGACCAAACTTTTTGGAGTACAAAGGTACTGCAAGATCAGGGACATACACCAAATGCACCTACTAGATGGCATTGTTAAATTATGACATGTAATTTATGGTTTAATATTTTCACTATCAGAGACTCAACACTAGGTGGCATCCAGGGTCAGGCTGAAAGTCGTAACTAGCAACGAAAAGCCAATCATATTAGCTTCTCTGCTCAATGCAGATTCCCTGTGGATTCTAAGAGAAACAGTTTTAAAAGAGAAAGGGGTGAGGTTACTCTAAGTCATAATCATAATGTTCTTTGCTGGGAGGGATATGAAAGTGAAGAGATATAGAAGGATCATGTGAAGGCTACAGGGTAGACTGCATTGGAAAGATGAAGACTGAGACATTTTCAAAGTTTAAAGTACTGGTAGTCAAGGAAGATGCATAGCATGATTGTCTAGAATAAGGAGAAGGAAACTGTTAAGAAAGTTTAGGCTCAAAAAAAGATTACTGTGCAGATATGGATAACATAAGTGGAATTCCACCTTCACAGTTGGAAGACTCTGAAATAAATTTAACAGACTTTGCTAAGTTTAACTGATGATAAAGCAATAAAAGACAATCTCTCTTATCTGTATCTCATGTCTATCTTGTATAATGAGTTAGATTAACCACTGCTTATGAAATTGTTGGCAGGCAGTATCATCAACAGAAAAATTATTTATATCTCAGTTATGAGCATGCAGGCAGGTGGGCAATGTTCACAATTATTTTAAATGAAAAAGCTGGGAATCACTGCATATTTACAAATGAAAACAATCTCACAATTAAATAAAACATTGACATGAATTGACTTCTGGTTGTCTATAAGGAATAGGCTGGAAAAACTAGAAAGAAATACACTATCCACAGAGATACAGGTATTAAAGAGAACATCCAGTTTACACACTATCTAGACGACAACATTCTAAGCTCAGCATTTTTCTATTCCATGCTTGAAGTTGAATTGTCTTTTTTGTTGTTTAGGGACATAAGGGCTAATACCATAGCAACACTTCTAACTTATAATCTTATATTTCTTCACTGATTTACTGATTAGACACCTTTTCCCCTTTAGGACGATTCCTGGCAATTTCAGTTAACACATGTAATGCCTTTATTTATGGAAACTTCTTCATTTAAGTCCATAAAAACCACTGACTTTTCTCAAGAAAGGCAGATGCTCAGTTAACAATCAATCTCCCTGTTGTGGATTAATTTAATCATTTAAAGTTATGGGTTGGGAACACATCAGGATGCATTGGCTTTACCCTTAGTTTGGATCCAGGATGGTAAACTGAATGGAAGTAAAAACTTTTTTTTTTTTTTTAATGGTACCTTTCCATGAGGTCTCAACACATTGTGCTAATGAAAAATTTCACATAACACAAACTAAATCTCAAAATAAAACTGTTACTTTAATACCTTAATAAGTCTCAGAACTTTAGGTATGATGTCGGCTTAGTAGTTCCCAGACTTTTAGATTGCATTGGAGCAGTGAAAAAAAAAAAGTAGAGACCAACATTGGGCTGCCACCTTATTATTTTGCCAAGTAAAGATACTACCATCAACATTTCATAAAAGATACTTCAATACCATAATAGCTGAAATAATCATAATAAAAAATTAAATTTGAGCTGATAGCTTTCTATTAGCATTATTTATATTTTTCCTTTGAGGAGAGCTGAAAATTTAGTCTTGGCCTAGAATCTGGGAACAACTGCCTAAAATGCCATTTAGTCCATTCACCTCACAGTTTAAAAGGCTGAAAGGTGAGTGGCTTTGCCTGAGGTCAGCTACTATTATAATCAAGGAGACAAAGCATAGCTTCTAACAACTAGTATTACACACCCTCACAGATACCCATGCACAAAATACTGTCTGTTGCTAATCAGGAGCCAAAGTCAATGCTTATCTTAAAGCAAAACCAAATCAAAAACCTCCCTAACTAATGTAAAATCAAATAATCTCACCTACTTGTAGTAGAAATACTCAGTATACATGGTTGTAGCTGTTTGGTCAAGGACATACATCATAAATTACCATAATTATATAACCTATAATTAGCCATAAATAGTGGGAGCTTCTAATTCTCCAAAAGTTTCTCAGGCTCAATTACATGGTCTACAGGAGCCTAATAAATGTCTGTTGCATGAACAGATGAACATCACTCTAAAAAATAAGATTATTCACATTAGAAACTTCTCAACCTAGCACAAACTTTTCAGAAATAACTAGAACATAAATGACATACAGAAAAACAGATGTAAGCCCCACTTGCTTTGCCGCGATGAAATGAAAAGCACTTAGAAGCATTAAGGTGCTTAGCTAGAACAGTAACTACACACAATGATTTTTGTGTAAAAAAATCTCACCTTAACCTAACCACACTCAACGTTGGTTTTTAGGTTAAATAACATGAAAAGGTTTTAATCATAAATGAATGCTAGTTCAAAAGCATGTAAAAATTTTACCACCACCTTGAAAATACATTTACCTAATTGGTCTTTCAAAATGTTCAAGATCTATGTTTCACAGTAAGGTGGTCATTTATATTTTTGCCATATACACACACTCATATAATCCTATAGTTTTGAAAACTGGTATCAGGTTCCCCCTGACATCACAAAAATGCATGACTAACAATATAATTTCAAATTCAAGATAAAGAATAGTCTGTCAAGTTAGAAGGATGTCCCTTTATCAGAAATATTGTGAGTTGATGGATTTATTTTTCTTTAAAACAATTCATCTTTAAAAGCATTATTGCTCTGCTTTGCTGACATGCATACTTATTTTAAAAAGGAGGTGGGCAAAGAAAAAAATTTCCTTTGAGAAGAGCTGAAAATATAGTCTTGGCCTAGAATCTGGGAACAATTGCCCAAAGAATCTAATAGAATCAGTTTGTAGGGTTTTAGATTTTGGGGTTTTTACTGTTGTTTCTGAGACGAAGTTCCGCTCTTGCTGCTCAGGCATGATCTTGGCTCACTGCAACCTCCACCTCCTGGGTTCCCGTGATTCTCCTAGTTCAGCCTTCCGAGTGTTAGGGATTACAGTCATGTGGCCACCACACCCAGCTAATTTTGTATTTTTTAGTAGCGACAGGGTTTCACCATATTGGCCAGGCTGCACTCGAACTCCTGACCTCATGATCCACCCACCTTGGCCTCCCAAAGTGCTGAGATTACGGGTGTGAGCCACCACGCCTGGCCAGGTTTTCAGATTTTGTGATGAATATGTAACTTAAAGACATGTCCAAGTTAGTCACATGGGCTTCTTAAAACCAGTGTACAATTTTGTTACCAACTTTTATCTACAGTAATACACAAAACTATATATGTAAAAATAGCCAGGATTACGTATTATGTAGGAATGTTGCTGTCAGGCTTGATCCCTGTCAAGGTATACGGATTTTAGCAAACAGAAACTTGTGATTGACTACTACTGAGAATTCATGTATACTAAAATAAATAATGAAAATGTTTACGTTTCATCAGTTTCAAATTATATTGCCCACATTTTCTATATATTTTGCCATGATTTTCCTTCTAACCTATGAAATTCAAAATCTAATATCTTTAAAAATATTTATGAACTATTTGTCTTAATTCTTTTATTGCTAATTATTCAGCTTTCATGTTTTGTTTTTTCTGAATCAACAATGAATGCAATGTTTCTGCTCTGAGTCTTTGAAGAGTATTACATAAACATTTGTCCTCAAATTTTTACTTTTAAGAAAAAGATCATACAATTTAAAATCCATGTGCTTGATTAGCTGGAGTGGGGAAAAAAAAAACCTTCCCACGCCTTTGATCTAATCTTGTGACTACTATTTCTGTCAGGATATGTGGTGTAGTGATCAAAAGACTTGACATTATGTGCTCCAGTTCCTTCTATGTCCTCAGTTCAAGTGCTTACCATTCCTTGGGCCAGAATTCTGGAACATTAGATTTTAAAACATGACTAATTTAAATCTAGTATCAGTTTTAACTAAATTCTCACTATTGGCTCCTTTAATGGCTCTATCTTCATTAAATATCTATGAAGATGAATACGAAGAAGTTATCACCCCTTTATTATTGACCTGGCTGACTTATAAAATTAAGCAGAATAACATTCATCAATCATTTTGACTGAAAACTGTGAAGACACGGAAGCCACATTTTCTCAGTGTCATTACCAATGTCAAGAAAATCAAGGTCAAAACAGGTCCTTCCTAGATTGTATTAAGAAATTAATGTAGCTGAATCACATCCTATATACTTTCCAGGTCAATATGAAAAGACGATAATTTTTCTTTGAAACTTACAAGTAGAATCTGCAAATACATAATTTTGAGAATAATTTAATATGTTGCCTTCAAGATACAACTATATTCTATGTAAGATACAACTCTATATGTCAATATTTTAAAGAAATGGATCCCTACAAGACCAAAATAACCCACAGGCCATGAGGGTGGTTTTTCCTTTTTTTTTTTTTTTTTTTTTTGTTTAAACAAATGTGCACCACGATGTTTCAACAAGTAAGACAAATGCCATGAATGTGAAAGCTGCAGTTTGCAATATACCACATTTAGAACCCAGGGAAGGTCAATTAGGCAGAGGTGGTAGTCATTCTAATTAAACAATCAGGTAACTTCACGACAAGTTGACTTGCAGCATCAAAAGTGTCCATTTAAGTTTCTTTTTTCTTGATGATCAGAGGTCCCACGTTGTCTCCAGTCTCTTCGTTGTGTTTTGTGTGAGATCCATCACAGAATGGGAACTAGGAAGAGAAAGAATGAATGAAACATCTAATCCCAAAATCAGTATTATGCTTGGCAGAGTGGATGGTGATGCTTAATTCATATAACATAACAAAAAGATTTTCTTGGTTATCTTATATAGGCTTTCTTTAAGAGCCTATGTAAAGTACATACACTACTTAGTAGGAGGAAGAAATCGACTTGTGCGTAATGCACACATCACTTATTGAATTTCATTGTGGTATCTGATGAGTATTGAAGACCTATTTTATGTTTATATACTAGTTACATTCCTTTCCAGTGAACTATGTCTATTGTCTATTCAATTCTAAGAGTTTAAATTCATTTATTTAAAATCAATTTGTGGCTGGGTACGGTAGCTCATGCCTACAATCCCAGCACTTTGGGAGGCTGAGATGAGTGGATCATTTAAGGTCAGGAGTTTAAGACCAGCCTGGCCAACATGGTAAAACCCCATCTCTACTAAAAATACAAAAATTAGCTAGGCATGATGGCGAGTGCCTGTAATCCCAGCTACTTGGGAGGCTGAGGCTTCAACCTGGGAGGTGGAAGTTGTAGTGAGCTGAGATTGCGCCACTGCACTCCAACCTGGGAGATGGCAAGACTCTATCTCAAAAAAAATCAATTTGCATATTATCCCTTTGTTGATTTTTGCAGCAATCTTTCCAAAATATTTTCATTTTGCTCATTTTCTCATAGTCTCAATTTCTCCACTTTCATACAAATATGCCAATATTTCCCTTTTCAACATCATTCACGGAGACATCTTTCTTCTAGAGATGTGACAAATATAAATTTCCATTCCTTTTCATGATTTCACATTTTAGATATAACTGATGTTTTGGTGTCCAGTGGGAGGGAAAAACACTAACAGTGTTTCTCAGAGTATGCTCCAAAGAAGCTGAATCCTGCAAGACACTCTGATTTGGTTTCATTCTGTGTTTAAAAAACATATCATATAGCCCATTTGAGTCACAGCACACATTATTATTTTAATTTTGCTATAAAAACCACAATTTTATGCCAGAGTTTTTTAAGGTGACTGGACTATGGACACTTAAATTTTGATTTCTATTAGAGTTTTCTGTTGAGCACACTTTGCAAATGCTGAGATGCTGTTGCTTCCCACATTGTTATACCTTTATTCATAATTTGATCGAAATAAATTCTACATATAAAAGCACCTATTTATAGTTCTATGTTATGTTGATCAGCCTACTACACTGGAATATTTGTATTTTAAACATTTCAGCGTTTTGTGGGGCTAGTTTTCCTTCATTATTCTTGTTAACTTTATGAAACTTTATTACTTTATTCCTCCAGATAAGCTTGAGAATGTTTTTTGCCAAGTCTTAATTTCTTTTGCAGTTTTTCATCCTCAGATCTCATGTATATTCTGGTTAAGATTATTGCTGTCATGTTTTAATCATTATCACACTTAGTTATTTTCATATCTGAACACTCCTGCTATGTAAATTTTTTTTTTGAGATGGCGTCTCCAGGCTGGAGTGCAGTGGCACGATTTCAGCTCACTGTAACCTCTACCTCTGGGTTTCTAGCGATTCTCCTGCCTCAGCCTCCTGAGTAGCTGGGATTACAAGCGTGCGCTACCACATCCAGCTAATTTTTGTATTTTTAGTAGAGATGGAGTTTCACCATGTTGGTCACGCTGCTCTCGAATTCCTGATCTTGTGATCTGCCCGTCTCGGCCTCCCAAAGTGCTGGGATTACAGGTGTGAGCCACTGTGCCCTGCCATAAAATCATTTTTTTAATAAGTATATCCCTCTCTATTGTAAAATGAAAAAATAAGAATTTAATAGTATTTCAGTAACTCTTCAGGTAATTAAATGTTTTACACTTAGAAGGTGTAATTATCAGTAATTTTGTTTCTTCTATATTTATATCTTTTATTTCTATTTCATGTCAAATGATGAGAGCTAGCATCTTTGCATTAATCTTGATGCATTGAATGTATCTACACTCTAGAATCTAGAGTTTCTCTGTTTAGTCTAAGGTATACTGTTGCTTTGAAGAAACCTATTTAGAAGAGTAAAGTAAGAGGAGTCTTAGCTTTACCAGAAACAAGTACCTCATTATGTTCAGTGAAGGGAATATAGCAGATAAGTGAAATGCGACAATAATGGTATTTAATCTTAAACTTTGATATCCAAAAGTCTACTTGATGTTAAAGTAATCAAAATTTAATCTATCTGTAAATAATTGAAAGAAGCACTAAATTAGCTAAAAATTACAGAAAACCTTAAGGTATCTGCACAACTTATATTTCCAGATATAAATTCTATCCTGTCATAGTGGGCAGTGTAAATGCAGTATATGTAAAGTTTACATTATTTCTTGTTTCGAGGTCAATAAGATGTGGTAAACAGTATATTCATATTAAAAACAAGTCCTTGATACAAAAACATAAAGTCAAGCTTTCAGTTTTTTCTTGGCGTGGATGAGGAAAAAGGCTATAAAAATGAAACTAAATTATCCCACAGCAAGTACAGCATTTCAAAGTGACATATGTTTAATAAACAAACACAGATGATTTTAGTGAGTATAAAAGTTTGCATTGTAAAGACTCTATTTTTATAAATAGCACACACAAAATACTTCACTGTACAGTTAAGTTCACACAGGCTGTATTTCTGAAAAATAAAATATTTCTAAATAAGAAGCTACAAATAACTTACTGAAATGGCATGTTTAACTTTTATTTTTTGGCCGGGCGCGGTGGCTCATGCCTGTAATCCCAGCACTTTGGGAGGCCAAGGCAGGTGGATCATGAGGTCAGGAGTTTGAGACCAGTCTGGCCAAGATGGTGAAACCCTGTCTCGACAAAAAATTAGCTAGGCGCGGCAGTGGGCGCCTGTAATCCCAGCTACTCGGGAGGTTAAGGCAGGAGAATCACTTGAACCCGGGAGGCAGAGGTTGCAGTGAGCTGAGATAGTGCCACTGCACTCCAGCCCGGGTCACAGAGCAAAACTCCATCTCAAAAACAAAAAAACTACAAAACAACTTTTATTTATTTATTTATTTTTAATCTTATGTTAAAAATACTAGACACTAACATTTTCTCAAATTATTTTCCTCCATATACAGAATCAATAGGAGAGAAATCTACAGAAAAATATACAAAGAAAATCTTACAAAATATTTGTTATGTATCTAAAATGAGAATACATTTTTTCTAATAACCCAAGTCTGCCTAAAAACTGAAATCAGCCTGTTTCTTCATATTATTACAAGCAAACAAATAAAAAAAATATTTCTTTAAAAAGCAATGAGTAGTTGATTCTGGTTATCTGTTAATAAATTTTCATGGGATTAAAGTATATAAAGCTTTTATGCCTTTAAAATGTAAACTAGGTGTTAAAAATAATTTTGTTCAGAGACATATTTTTTAATGGCACTTTTTGTATCACTTAGCCCCAGGAATTACTGTATTCTGTATCTTGCTTTATTTCTGACCTATGCAGGAGAAATATAATGTGTGGTGGATATAAACTTTTTTTTTTTAAGAGACAGGGTCTCCCTCTGTTGCCCAAGCTGGAGCACAGTGGCATAACTGGAGCTCACTGAAGCCTCAATCTCCCAGGCTCAAGTGATCCTTCCATCTCAGCCTCCTGAGTAGCTAGGACTATAAGTGCATGCCACCACACTCAAATAATTTCTAAATTTTTTGTGGAGACAAGGTCTCATTACATTGCTCATCACATTCTCAAAGTGTTGGAATTATGAGCCTAAGCCACTGTGCCCGGCATTATATATTTTCAAATAGAAGGTAGGAAGTTCAGAACATTTTATATCAAATACTGTACAATAATAATTTTATTAACCCTCTTTCATTAAAAATTTTGAAATGTTAAATTGTTAAGCAAAAAGTAAAATTACAAAAAAACCCCACAAAGAATATTAAATTCAGTTCGTGTAGTATTGATACTTACTTTGTTCTAAGATGTCAGTGTTTGTTTACTAACAAATCCTGGAAAAAGTCTGTAAATCAAATTGGCTGGATTTCCTTTATGTCCAGAAAACATCCTTTTATGTTTGTTAACCCAATATGAACACTACAAATCCCAAGTATCTTTAAAAGTGGGGAAGAAAGGGTTAGAAGAAGTTGGAATAAAAGTCTAGTAGAAAAAACACTGGAGATCCTTGCTCTCCACCAGGAAAGCTAGCAATGCTATATGGATCTTCATAAAAAGATAAGATTTCTTTTTAATGACCCCACATCTCAAGTTATGTCTGTTTTGAGGGTAATTCAAGATAGAAATAAATGCTCCTTTTTGACTTATCTCTTCCACCTGAAACAATTTTCTTTTAAAGACAATCTTCCTTCTCTGAACTTCATACTTTGCATTAGAGATTTGATTTTGTATCCAAAGGAAGTTGCCTGGCACCATTTTGGCTCATCATCATAAACTGCCCAGAAAAATATACCTTTTTGGTTGAGAAAGAAAACTGAAGTAATAAGATTTTTGAGACTACCCTAGAGATTATGACATTTTATACCATTCTTATGTACCTACTTAAATAAACCTAACACAGTAGCTATAATATGAAAAGGTACAAAGAGAAATTAATATTTTTACAAGACTATCTTTATGTGGATTGGCCAAAGAATGTCACCAACATACAGAATATTGTTTTTATGAAGAAATAGACTCAGTAAAACCCACTTCTAAGCCATTAATAGGATGGAGGCTTTCTCTTTCTCTCCCAGCCCTTCCCCACTGAGCCAAAAAAATCCCAGGATCAAGCCCACTATCAACAACAAAACAAAAATATCACAACTCAAATCTAACACTGTAAATGAAAGACAGTGAGTCTAAGTATGTCCAGTTGCATTTCATTTCAATTTCAGTTGAGCGCCTGATGTTAACTGGTAAGACTTTCTTCTCCTTCTTACTCTGTATTCTTATGCTGTCCTTGTTTGAACTGTCTCCTATGTGGCCATCATACAACTCAGCGAATGATGTAAACCTACCTGAAGTTGCAGGCATAGGAATCTAGCAATACTACATCCCATACCATGCCCTCTTACATCAGAGTTCTTTCATCTTCTTGTTTCGAAAGCAAGACTATCTCTTCCTTTTTAGAGCTGAGTTTCACATCTGTGCTCTTACTCTCATTTCCTTCCGCCCTTTGTCAAGATACCACTGTCTCAAATAGTATTTTTCCCTGTAGTCACTTTAATCATTTCCTCTATACTGGCTCCTTTCATTCTCACTTCAAATATGGATAGCCCTATTGTGAAATACAATTTGGCCCCATCTGTACCTGTGGGTTCCACATCCATGGATTCAACCAATTGCTGATGAAAATACTCACTAAAACAATTGTATGGGTACTGAGCATGTATAGTATAGTTTTTTCCTTGTCATTATTATCTAAACAATACATTATAACAACTGTTTACATAGCATTCACACTCTATTAGGTATTATATGTAACAGAGAGATGATGTAATAATTTAAAGTATACAGGATTATGTGCATAGCTTCTAGGCAAACACTGTCATTTTAAATCAGGGGCTTGAGCATTCTCAGATTTTGGTATCCATGGGAGGTCCTGGAACCAATCCACGGACACCGAGGGAAGACTGAACTATAAAATAAGCCAATTTCTGGGCCAGGCACAGTGGCTTACACCTGTAATTCCAGCACTCTGGGAGGCCAAGGCAGGTGCATCACCTGAGGTTAGGAGTTCAAGACTAGCCTGGCCAACATGGTAAAACTCCATCTCTACTAAAAATACAAAAATCAGCCAGGCATGGTGGTGCATGCCTGTAATTCCAGCTACTCAGGAGGTTGAAGCATGAGAATCGCTTAAATCTGGAAGGCAGAGGTTGCAGTGAGCCAAGATCATGCCACTGTAGTCCAGCCTGGGCAACAGAGTGAGAAACTGTCTCAAAAAAAAAATGTTAGACACACAACAGGTTACTAGAGACTGCACCTTAAGAATGAATTAGAATTGAAGTTTATATTGCATAAAACATTTTTTTCCATTGATAAAAATATGTTTAAATTTTGTTATAAATACAACTGGTTTGTATGAGGGAAAAACTACTGACTATAACCTAACTGTAGCCACTTAATCAAAGGTATTAATTACAAGTCTTCTGTGAACTGGCATTTAAGTGTGTGACTTGGCACCTGTGTGATAACCTTAGAACAGGAATGTGGGGTGTTTCCAAAAGTGTTTGAAGAGTAACAACATTTGTTAACTTGGATAATATTCAAAGCAAACTGTTAATTGATTCATGTAGGAATAAGTGCCCAAGATGCAGTGAAGATTCAGAACTGACAAATCCCAGACACAAAGAGGATCACTAAATGTCATAAAAGATAAGCCAGAGAAGCCAGGTGTGATGGCTCATGCCTGCAATCCCAGCACTTTGGGAGTCTAAGGCAGGTGGATCACAAGGTCAGGAGTTCGAAACCAGCCTGACCAACATGGTACAACTCAGTCTCTACTAAAAATACAAAAATTAGCTGGGCATAGAGGTGCACACCTGTAATCCCAGCTACTCAGGAGGCTTAAGCAGGAGAATCGCTTGAACCCAGGAGGCAGAGGTTGCCGTGAGCTGAGATCGTGCCACTGCACTCCAGTCTGGGCGACAGAGCAAGACTGTCTCAAAAAAAAAAAAAAAAGATAAGCCAGAGGAAAAAAGGGATGAGAAAACTAGAAATAAAATGACTGGTCTCATTTCCTCTCTTGAAGTCCACCTACAGGAAATGGCAGTCCCTGGCTGAACCATCTGGAAACTCTAAATTGTAAAATGAAAGAATAATCCTGGAATGTTTTGAATTACAAACTCTAATAAACATTTATACCACTAGTTTGTGTCCATTGGTGATTCTTCCTGAAATATTTGAGATTTTAGTTCATGAAAGCCCATATTTATTTTATTGGATTCTTTGCCCTCTGAGAAAACCCAATCAAAGCAAACTCCCTTTACTTGATCTCAAAGCCAAGCCGTAGTGTTCATTCAAGCAATTATCTTATTTTTCTTTCCATTCACTGTTTCATCTACTGAAAATCTGACACAGACTTCTGGCAATTCTTTATTATTTAATTCACACTTTAACACACTTGGACATAGCTTCTATTCTAATTACTCCATTGAAATGACACCAAAAGGGAAATTGCTTAATCTAACAGTTTAGTCTATTCATTCACGTAGTTGTCTTTGCACAGGCCAATGTTCAGTTCAAAATCTTTGAAACTGTTCCCTCTTCCACTTTGAAGCTATGATATTTTTAGTTTTATTCTAACCTCTCTGACCCATTCCATCTCCTTAAATGGCTTTTGTCCCCTTTCCAAAACGCAGAAAATTCCCCAAGATTTCATATTTAGCCTTTGATTTTTATCTATATCAAAGATCAGTTGCATTCCTACACTTGACTCATCAGTTTTGCTGATCTCTATCTCCAACCCTGATGTCTCACATTTCACATTGTCTGCTGTGCATTTCCATTCAACTGTCAACTCAAATTCACTCTCTGAAACAGAACTCCTTATTGCCATCCTGGAAAATTAGCCTTTCACCTTGAAGCTTTTATTTCTGTTAATGGCATAACAGATTTTGAGTCTCCAATATTGCAGTTTATTCAAATGCTACCAATTTTTCTCACATCAATTTAACTCCTAAGTATATGACTATGCTTTTGCAGAAGATGTGGTGTAATTTTTTTTTTAATTAAAAAAAAAAAAAAAAGAGAGAGATTGGGTCTCACCATGTTGCTCAGGGTGGTCCTGAACTCCTGGCCTGAAGTGATCCTCCTGCCTTGGCCTCTCAAAGTGTTAGGATTACAGACATGAGCCACACTGCACCCAGCCTCATGGTGTAATTTCTTCCTTTTAGCTTCCACTTATTTAGATCACTTATACTACATGTACCATACACACCTGTGACATCTGTTTTACTGTTCAATGCTTCTCATGCATGCACATAGAGTAGATATTAAATGAACTATCTAAGATCACTTACTAAAGAACTATCAAAACTCCAACTTAGAAATTCCACAATTTCTAGATGTATTACTTTATTATTTTCTAGTAACCCCACTAGTCTTTATCAACAATTCCAAATTCCAAATGAATCTGCAAGAAAGGACGCGTGAACAAAGGTGAAATGGATAAAGAAGATAGTCTGGTTATTCTACAGCCCTCCCCCAAGGAATAAATCAAAATTGAGGAGAGTCTTGAGGACCAGTGTGAGGAGTCTGTGGCTCCAGACATGGGGAGCTCCTTGACAGGGGTTTCAAACATAGAGTTATGATACTTATATAAGGGTGCTAGCTGTGGAAATGGAGATAAAAGAGCAGAGACATGAAACATTTTGGGGAAAGAGTCAGCCAAATGCACTGACTTCTGTGTAAAAGACTGGGGAGAAAAACTAAAGCTCACTGAAGGATCTAAGCATGTAAGATTAGAAGAGGGTTATGCCATTAACAGAAACAGCCTGGATGACAGAGCAAAACTCTGTCTCAACAATAACGAAAAAGGGATATCATAACAATATCTGGTGATACAAGTCTGACAGAATAATTTAGAAATATAATACTAAAAATGGTACCATATGAAGGAATTGCTTTCCTCACCTTTTTGGACCTCCAACAACGGCAGTACACAGCTTTATCTCCCAAATCCTCCATGTCAAAAGCATGTACTATCTTGGGGTTGTCTTTCTGGATGTGAAGGTTTATCATAGCTTTATTTCGATGATCTTTAACATAAAATCTTTTGTAAGCTAGATAACCAATTGCAGCTGTCCCAGCAGCAATGGTAACTGCTGCGATCCATTCAACTAGAGAAGGGAAGGAAAACAAAAAATTATCAAAACCAAAATACAAGCCAATAATATCACATGAATGTTCCAAAATCTAGTTTTTGAGTATTAAGCATCCTAAGTTTTCAATGTTAACAAAATGACCAGAACACACTGCAATAATGGTCCTTTGTTATTATGACTTTCCCTGGCCATTACTAGAGAAATTGTGTATTTTCTACTGAGTGATGACAGCTACATTAAGAAGAGGAAACTTAAAATATTATTTTAGAGCTGGAGTAAAAAACCCTAAAGCTCAATAATCATTTAAAAAGTGTTTATAAGTAGATTTTAAATAATATGTGAACTTGCAGGTATCTATTACTTAAAAAAAAGCCCGAAAACATAAAAATTCAGATCACAAATAACATGCTATGCTAACAAAATGACTCATTATAGTTTATTTAAATAGCAAGATCCCTTAGTGATTTTTAAATGATTTAATTTACCAAAACTCACTTGCAACTATTACAGAAAGCTGTAAAAGAAATGATACTCAAAGAAACAGACAAACAAAACCAAACCACCCTAATGTTAAAAACATTCAAAGGAATGTATGTAGCAGGATTCCAGGTTTCAAAGTCCTTTTTCATTCAAAAGTCCTTTTTTTAAAATTCAAAATGTTTTCTCATTAAAATAAAAATCAGAATGTACTAATTTCATATTTTGTAGGAAATATGATTAATATAATTATAGTTATATTTTTATTTAATAAATTCTAAATTTATTTTACTTTCCTAAAAATTCATTTTAAATTTAATGGCATTATTCTACTTTATTATAATAATAATAAAACTGTTGGACTAACAAGCCATCTAGTTATTCTTTTCAAGCAGCTTTTCAAGTCTTTAGAAACCCAAAGGCTTAACAACTACCCCAGCTCCAGGCAATGATGGAGAGAAGAAAGTTCTGCATAATCTGGTTAGCCTCAGCCTCGGAGGAGAGTTGTCTATTCCCAGCATGGACTGGGCTGCAGGAAGAAGTTGAACGGGTCAGGATAAACACACTGGACTCCTTCCCAGCACTTCCTGAGTCAAATCTTCAGTGTTTGAAATAAGTTCCCAGACTATCAAATAAAGCCCTAGAGAGATAAGTACAAAAAAAAAAAAAAAAAACCACACACACACACACACATTCCAAGGCCAAATAAAAACACATGACTAATTAGCTTTATAATTTACTTGCATTATTGAGTCAATTTTTTTATTTTACCATACCTAACAGTATCTTACATAAAATTGGAGCTCAATCCTCTAAAACGGAATAGAAAGGATCATTCTCAGTTTCTTCTTTCCTGGTCTTCTTTTCTAGTTTATTCAATAATTTAGACTTTATCTAAATTATTCCTGCATTTTGCTCATCTCTTAAGAGAGCATTATTTCTGCCTCTTCTGGTTTATTCTCACTTTCTAATTAATATATTCCTTGGATTCTGTTTTCAACCACGGTAGTATTTTTCTTAACAAATTAATTTATACTGCTTTCCTCCCCATAACATTTCCTTTATTCCTTTCTATAATTCCCTAATAAACAATAACATTTTATCTTTCCCAGGTCTGCATGACTGAGAAGACAAGTTAATATGTCATCTGACAGCTTCAAACCTTTGGCCTCATCAGAGGATGTTTTTTAAGTAGGTACACATTATATGTAGATTTATCTACAATTTTAGTGCTGTTTCATGGTATTACCCTGAGGTGACTCCAAGCAGTGCTGCGACTCTGCTGTGACTTCTAGCTAGATTCATGATCTTCTTTTCCAATGTTATTTACCATGGAACTTTCTTGAGAAAATATTCCCTATGCCAGGAGCTGCAGCAATCCACTTCTTAGCTAATGGAAAGCCACTTTGAATAGCTAATGTACCTATCACAAGATGGGCTAAGACACTGCCTTGCATAGTGTATGCACCATAACATTTGCTGAACTTTGTCTTTAGTACAAACTTAAAGGGGGGCAACATCCCAAAAGACTAAAATAACACAATTCCCTAAGTGCTGTCAAGTTTAATTACACCTTACTTTTAGGTGAATTATAAAGTACTTAAAAACGTATTTGTTTGGATGGCGCCTGCAAATTGCAAAAAGTGCTGAGATCTAAAGAACAACTACAATTGGCTAGTAATAATTTGTTTCACGATCTAAAAAGAGAATACTATAGGAATTTCTACATGAAACTTCATCATGATAGGTAAAAACAATCTCTCCTAGTCATTAAAACATTCTTCTTCCCTTCTTTTTTCTCATATAATTTACCAACTGCACCCATAGGTGACTTTTAAAGCTTTACCTCCCTTGGACTTTGTGATGGTGGGAGAGATGACAGAACAACTGACATGGAAAAGAGGTAACATCAAAGGCATCATGAAAGAAATGGAAACTGACTCCAGATATCCAAGTCTGGCTGTTCCATGGGGATTCAAAACACACACTTTGTGTTCCTACCACTAGCAAGGGCAACTTATGACCTGATACAAATGTCACAGTACCATGTGTTCAAGGAAAATACCTTTGTATTTGCTCCAAGGTCTTGAGAAAACAATTTCCATTTTTTTTTTCTTCCCTTCCCAAATTCTAATTCTCTAATCTCATTAGAGACAAATGCAAGAGTTCCCAGAAGTAAAAAAAATGTTGCTATTTTATCATTTCATGACTGTAGCCAGAATCAGTCTTTTCTGGCAAAAAGCTGTGGATGCCACTGGCAACTCTAAAGGAAAAGGAATAGACAAAAATGACAACAGGTCTACAAGTCAAAAATTAGGACAAAGAAAGAACTGAAGACCTGAAAAATTAAACAAATAAAAATAGCAAAATCCAAATAATCCTTTATAATCGGGTATATGCCTATCAAGAATTGTCACAATCTCAGAAGCAACAAGCAATAATCTGAGACCCAATTCTTAAAGATATTTCCATTGGCACCTTTCAGATACTGGTTCAGACTTGGAATCTAGAAAAATCCTGATAATTCTTTTTTTTTTTTTTTGAGACAGAGTTTCTATTGCCCAAGGTAGGGTGCAGTGGTGCGATCCCAGCTCCATTGCAACCTCCACCTCCCCAGGTCAAGTGATTCTCCTGCCTCAGCCTCCTGAGTAGCTGGGATAATAGGTGTGCACCACCACGCCTGTCTAATTTTTTTTATTTTTATTTTTTTTTTAGTAGAGACAGGGTTTCACCATGTTGACCAGGCTGGTCTTGGAACTCCTGGCCTCAAGTGATCCACCCACCTCCGCCTCCCAAAGTGCCAGGATTACAGGCATGAACCACTGCACCCGGCCCCTGAGCATTATTTTTGCTTCTTCTGGTTCATTCTTGCTTTTCTTTTCTTTTTTTTTGAGACAAGAGTCTCACTCTGTTGCCCAGTCTGGAGTGTAACGATACAATCTCGGCTCACTGCAACCTCTCCCTCCCGGGTTCAAGCAATTCTCCTGCCTCAGCCTCCTGAGTAGCTGGGATTACAGGGGCCTGCCATGCCACTACACCTGGCTAATTTTTGTATTTGTAGTAGAGACGGGTTTCACCATGTTGGCCAGGCTGGTCTGGAACTCCTGACCTCAGGTGATCCACCCACCTCGGCCTCCCAAAGTTCTGGGATTACAGACATGAGCCACCACACCTGGCCCACAATTTTCTTTTCTATAGACATTTCTCAAGTTAATTTCTGTAGTTAGGTCAAACCTCACCCTACCAGACCTTGTATAATCATGTTTTATATCTACACAAACACCATAAAAGACCAAAAATGCAGAGAAAGGTAACATTTCTAAATAATCCTCCCCTTTGCTTATTCTTCCATTGGCATACTATAATATAATCTTTGGCTTTCTCTCTTAAAGTTATTCAGAGAGTGAGAGAAAACATGAACTTGTTCCCAAACTCCAAAGCCTTGTTTGTAACCCAGTCTGGCTTTTTGTTTTTTTACCGTGAGGATTATTTTGCTGTAACTTAGAAATCTCTCTCGGCTTCTTTTACCTTAGCCTGTTTTCTGCTCTAAACTGCCCTCTTCAGCCCACCATCAACTGCCACAGAATCATAACGTTTCTCCTCTTCTATCAGGAGTGGGGGAGGGGAGCTGTGTTCAACCCCTTCCCTCCCTTAGATCTCTCATAGACTGGCAGGCTGTGCTTGGTAATATTTTTTTTCTTAAGGCCTGGCATATAGGTGGTATTCAATAATGTTGGTTGAGTCAAAACAAATAATGGGCCGGGTGCGGTAGCTCACGCCTATAATTCCAGCACTTTGGGAGGCTGAGGCAGGAGAATTGCTTGAACCCAGGAGGTGGAGGTTACAGTGAGCTGAGATTATGCCATTGCACTCTAGCCTGGGTGACAGAGCAAGGCTCCGTCTTGGGGGAAAAAAACCCCAGAAATAATGGATGACTAATTTAAATTTGTAATTCTTATGTGTAATTTTTCTATCTTAACATTGGACTGCTCTTATACTAAATGACTTATCTTTACCCTCTTCTTAATCTGTTGTATCAGGACGTGGAATTTACTCCCTGATGTAAAAAAAACAAAACAAAACAACTTCAGGCATATATAAGCAGCTATGTTTAAAAAAACTTTATTATGGACCATTTCAGACACACACACGGAATACTATAATGAACTCCCATTTACCTCAACTAGCTCTAACAACCATCAATTTGGCCAGTCTTGTTTCATTTATTGTTTATAACTTATAGGAGCTATCCCCTTTATTTTCAGGATGATCCTATGATCCATACATTCCTTTTCAGACAAAAACCGTTAAATCGTTACTTTAAATGACTTGGTGAATTTAGTGAACCAAAACTGTATTTTCCTATGTTGAGGTTAAATGAATTAGAAAATTAGTTTCAATAAAATACACAAGAATATGAAAGAGAATAAGAATTTATGAAATGTAACTTTGGTTACATGCACTGTAATGATCAGGGTTTGGGATAGATAACAAAGTACAAAGTGAATAGACAAATCCCTATTTTGCAAGTTGAGGGTAAAGTAAAATAAAGTGATTTCAGGGGAAGGCAGGTTAAAGAAGGCCTTTTAAATTTATTTGATTTGGCTGGCTTTCTTTTTTTAAAGATGAGGGTGAATTATGAGTGACTTCAGGCTGAAGAGAAGAAAATCTTTAGGAGGTGCTAAAGATTTACAAACAACAGGTATCACTGAGGCAAGGATTTAAGCAAAAGAAAACAACATCTGGAGGACAGGGAGAGAGAACGGCCTAAGAGTTAACACCTTCCTTGCAAATAAAAGGGAAAGCATTACGGGTGAGAGCTATCAATGAATGCTGGAGTTATAAAGGAGCAGGATGATGTTCAGAAAAGTTATCTATTTGGATACAAGAAGGAATCATAAGAGACTGGACAAGTAGGCAGTGAGGGCCTACTCAGTACTAGAAAATGTAATAAACTAATGGTCTTATCGACCATACTGGTATCAAGAGCTATCTCAATGACCAGGATCTTAAGACTATTTCAGTTCCAATCATTCATTCTCATTGCCTCTGCCTGATTTCAGTTCTGGCCTGGTCCCCGTTAAGTTTTATTTATAAACTACCTTTTATTTTTCTTCTGAAAATGAACAAGAGTTATGCATACATACATATACACACTTTATATTTAACACATTTATACAGTGCTTACCATTGTCACATATCATTCTAAGCCCTTTACAATTATGAATTCATTTGAGAAGAGACATGATATCTTCTCCCAAATTAAAAGATCTAAATTAATTTTCAATCTGTAGGAATAAATTTGGTTTAAAGATTGAGAGAAGAACCAAACTTCTGTGTGATCTAAACACTAAAAGTTAAATTCCCTAGACATTCTCTGTTCCTACCTTGCCTACCTACTACTATATTATGAGGAAGAAAGTGTTGGTGGAAGAGATTTACAAAGGCTTTGGGCCTCTCCCTACAGTATACATAAAAACTTTAATGCTTTTTGATGAAATAAAAAAGTAGTAATGGCAGGGTGTAGTGTCTCCTGTATGTAATCCCAGCACTTTGGGAAGCCAGGGGACCAAGGAGCCTCATAACAATATTGAATACCTCCAGTTGAAGCCAATAACCTGCTTCAGTGATTTCCTATTCTTTAGACAATGGAAAATGATTGGGAACGTTGCCTTTGAATTCCCCTATGGTTAGAATTAAAAAACAAAACAAAACAAAACAACAAATTGTCTTGTTTAAAAACAAATCTTGCAGACTAGCCTGCAAAGAGTGGTAAGTCCTAGGGGGTTCACCTGTTTCACATTTCAATAATATGCTACCTAAACAGAGTTTAGTGTTCATGTACACAAAATGATCCCACATTTTAAACACACATTGTGGAATCTTTTGGTCCACCTCAATCATGTTCAGTCTTCCTGTAAAATTAAAAATAGCAGCACAAGTCACATGAACATCTCATTTCACAAGTCTTAATCCTAAGAGAATATGGTTTTTTAAAAAACAAAAACAAAAATCACAACCTATTTTAAATGCACCAAGCTGCCTCTATTAAAAAAGTCTCAAGTATCTTTTAAAACAATTTTTGCAAATAATAATTTCTATATCATTAGTAACTTCGAAATGTCATGTCACCCTTACTCTGCCAGGTAAATTTTGACAGCAGAAGTGGAACTCTCCAATTTTTGGAAACTACCTCTTTATGAAAAAATTGACTCAAGTTAGTAGGAACTTTATATTACCTGACACTACAGATGCTCAATATTTTCTGAACGTATTTTTAATTAACCTCTGGGACAATCTCTACCCAAAACCTTGCGAAGTGGCGTTTCATATAGGGGCAAAGATCACACATATCGTGTGTCTGGTACACAGTATTATATTAACAATTATAACATCACCAAGAAAAGTGAAAATCCACACTAAATGACTGCTATAAAGTCTCTTAATTTTATTAAAACAGGACTTTCTGCGAAATACTGTTTCCAAACACTAGGTACTACTAGCACACGGGAAAGAAGACTCAGAAAGCTGAAGGTTCAACGAACGCGATTTTCAATCCTCTCCTGGACTACTCCCACTGAGGGCCAGATGCCAGGGGCATGATACAAAACCGGGAAAACTGAAGACCTCGGATTGGGTTTCATCCTTTAAAAAAAAAAAATCTGCAAAACTAAGATGTGATTAGTCATGCACTGCTTCAGGATCGCGGGAAATCGACGTTGTGACCCGACGCTGACTGAAACATGAGAAGGGCAAACGGGTTTGCTGTTGTTGTTTTCTCTTACCTTTCCTTCTTTTTCAGGCTCTGTGACTTAAGGATATGTATGAAAGCGTCTTAGGGGAGAACAAGAAAAGCTAGCAGCGCGGTCATTAGTTGTTAGGTTTTAGTTAGTTAGGGGAAACGTGGACCAGAGATGAGACGCCGGCGTGGTCTCAAACCATCAATCCATCCCTGACCTCGCCCCCTTTGGCTGTCTGGCCCGGAACCCGCAGCCGGGCCAAGCGCTTGCCCTTCTGCATCTCAAGGTTATAGGACCGGCGGGCGCGCAGAGCAGGGGTAAAACAACCCAGCCGAGGTGCGGGCGCCGCAACCGCTGCGCCTCACCAGCCGCAACCGCTGCGCCTCACCAGCCTCACCCGCTCCCAGGCCCCACTTCACCTCGTACGCTGGAACTGGAAGTCAGACTCATCGCGCCGTCGCTTGCAAGGCGTGCGCACTAGGATACCGAGCACAAATGGGTTCCCGCAACCGGCGAGAGTCAAGGTGCCAGCGGCGTACTAAGGGCACCGACTTCGCGCTACTACCGCGCAGGCGCCGCGACAGGCCGTAAGCACGTGTGTGTGAGCTCGACCCTGGTAGGTGCTGAGCATGCGTGGAGCTATGTCCTGGGCCTTAAGGAAGTCTGGACTACGGAGTTTGACAGCCACAGGAGCGGGGAGGAGGAAAAGACTTAGGTAGCAACTGAGTTTGCGCAACGCCGAGGGGCGGGGCCCTGAAGCGGAGGGACAGGGTCCTGGGAATAGGGAATCCAGGCCAGATTTTACGTCTCTTTCAGGTGTGTGGGCTTCTCCCGGCAGAGACAAGTATTAGTAGGATGCTTAACTTTAATCAGATACCTAGATTTGACCCCAGTTTTTCTTGCTCAGGGCTTGTGAAGACTTACCTTCAAGGCCAGGTGTAGCTTTTTTTTTTTTTTTTTTTTTTTTTTTTTGAGACGGAGTCTCGCTCTTGTTACCCAGGCTGGAGTGCAATGGCGCGATCTCGGCTCACCGCAACCTCCGCCTCCTGGGTTCAGGCAATTCTCCTGCCTCAGCCTCCTGAGTAGCTGGGATTACAGGCACGCGCCACCATGCCCAGCTAATTTTTTTGTATTAATAGAGACGGGGTTTCACAATGTTGACCAGGATGGTCTCGATCTCTCGACCTCGTGATCCACCCGCCTCGGCCTCCCAAAGTGCTGGGATTACAGGCTTGAGCCACCGCGCCCGGCCAGGTGTAGCTTTTATATAATATGCCAGTGGCGGACGTACAGGAATCAATGACTGAGTCCCATTCCAGAATCTCGCGTAGCTACCGGTGTCCATCCCTTTCTTATATTTTTGATCTAGTCAGTCATCTACTCAGGACTGCGTATCTTAAAGGTCGAGTGGGAGAGAAAAAATCTTGCTCCTCTCTTTAAAAAACGTGTTCACTTAAAGAAATTAGGATTTTTCTCTATCTTCTACGGCCTTACTGTCGGTTCCATTTTTTTTATGTTAATGACTTTACTTTGAGACATGATGGAAAAATTACAAGTACACATGGAAAAGACATGATAACTGAGTGAGAACAATCTAACCAGAAAGCTTTAATGCCTGTCAGCTAAGTTGAAGCTGAAATTCTGGGAGCATGACATGCTGCAGGGCCAAAAGAAATGGATAATTAGTATTCCTCGCCTTCTTCTTCACCCTCTCCTTCAACAAAATCCACACCAACCTCCTCATAATCCTTCTCAGTCCATTTTTATTTTATTTTTATTTTTTGGTAAGAGCGGTTTAGAGACAGCAATCCGGGGAGGGAGGCTGAGATTAACTAGAAGGGTATTTTGAAGGCGCGTCTTCTAATTAGCTGCCTGGTTTTTACTTCTGTTGTTTTTGTGCGGTGTGGGAGCTGGAGGGAGGTCACTGCAGTTAGGGGTAGCCTTTAGAGCCACCCTTGGCAATGCTAGAGCCTTCCAATTCTAATACCGGACTGCTCCGCACACTTGGAAGTCCCTGGCTTCTCTGAGTCGACCCCCCGGGACGCGGTGAAAAGCGCGTTGAATGAATGAAGCCACAACAGCACACGTGGCTTCGAAACGCCGGTAGGTAGGGGTGAGACGGACCAGGAGTGCGCTCGCCCCATCCGTGTCGCGGTCATCAGTTCCCTGACGCTCAGCGCGCCCGCCCTGCTGCTGGGGTCCCGTCGGACCGCCTCTGGGCATGCTCAGTAGCGGCGGCGGTGGCTGTGCAGGCGGCGCTGACGTTCGCGCGGCAGCCGAGGGGACTGGAGGACGGCGGGAGGGGGCGGGGGCACAGGAGGTGGGGCCGCCGTCGCCGTCAGGGCCCCAGGGAGCGCGGGGCGCCGCTGCCGCTGCCGCTGTTCCTCGGCTCGGTTCTGTCTGCTGGGCAGCGCCGGGCCGGCAGCTGGGCGGCGGAGGAGCAGGAGCCGGGAGCCGCGCTCCGCCGAGAGTTGGGCAGAGGAGCGCCCGCGCCCCGCTCGGCATCATGGGCTCCCTCCCCGGGCCTCAGCGGGCACCAGCCGCGGGAACCCCCGGGCCTCCTCGCGCCCGAGCCTGAGCGACCCCCGGGTTCTCCGGCGCCCCCTCCCTCGCCCTATTTTTTTTTTTTTTCCCCTGCTCTCGCTGCCGCTACCGCTTCGGCTCTCCGTTATGGCAACAGAGCCACCATCCCCCATCCGGCTCGAGGCTCCGGGTCCCCCAGAAATGCGGTCCCCACTGGCGATCGAGGCCACCCCTGAGGGCGTCCCGCAGCCGGCGGGCGGCAGACTCCGCTTCCTTAACGGCTGCGTGCCCCTCTCGCATCAGGTGGCCGGGCACATGTACGGGAAGGACAAAGTGGGTAAGTGGGGGTGGCACGGGGCTCGCCGCTCCCCTTCCGCCTGCGCGAGCCCCCTGCCAGCCGAGGCAGTCTGGCTCTCCCGGGCCGGCCTGGATGCCCCCCGAGTATGCACACCAAATCCCCGGCCTCTTCCGCTGTCCCCAAAAGCCTCGCCACCCGTGCTTCTAGAAGGGGCTTGGAAAGTGGGACAATTCCTAGGGTGTGGGTCGTCAGGCTTGCAGCACGGGTGGCAGGGAGAGGCGTGCCTGGTCTCACCCACCCCCCAGGGAGGTTGGATGTTGATTGGAGACGGCGTTGTTAGTGAAAATAAGGAACTTCATTTTTACTGGACGGGGAAGTAAATTCTCCCCTGAGCACAAAGTCTGTTTATTATAGGCGAGTAGCTATTGCAAAAGAAAAGGAATGAAATGCAGTTGATGCTAATCTAGTACTTCTCTGCTGGGTGCAGCTGCATAGCTAGAGGGGAAGAAAAACACTGGGCTTTTTTGCGGGGAGGTGAGAAGGGGAGAAAGCCCGTCGTGACTTATCCGTGATTTCTCCCTGCCTCTTGAGGAGGTTTTTCTGGTTGTCTCCTTGATTTCTCTGGGAGGCGTGGTTTCAGTAGTGCAGAAATTCGGATTCCTGGTAGGAAATACAGATATTGTACTAGAATAATGCGCAAAATGTTCAGCTATTCTTATTAATTTTATAAGGCTATGTCATGACCACTGTAATACATTTTCTGAGTTCACAAGTTTAAAGCCTATCTCAGTTTAGGAACTGTAATTTATCTGTCTTACTAGTAGTGGTTCCGTGGGCCATGATTACTTGGGTAGTCTGACGGATGAGTGTGTGAATATTGTGGATCTTTGACCCGGAAGAGCCACTAGAGACAATTTAGTTTATGCTGGTAAAATGATTCGGGTTTAGGCTGCTAATCCTGACATTTTTAGACTAGGTGACTAAGGCCAACCCTGGTTAAGAATGACGTGCCTAAAGTCGTGTTACAATGTGTTAAGAATTGTGAAACCAAGAGTTCTTCCTTGGAGTACTGTTTTTTTCACCATATATTGTGTTTGCTGAAACAACTCAAGGCTTTTTGAAAATGGATAAATATTAGTTTGAATATATGCTATTTCTCAAAGCGACATTTCCCACTACTTTTATTTTTACCTACTTTGTTGAAAGTGAGGAGTTAATGACAATACTGTCTTCTAGATTGTGTGCCTTTCTCTCCACTAAATTGTGAATTCCTAGAGGTTAGAGAGGGAATCTGTATTCTCATAGCCTGGTGCATGGACTGGGACTCGGTAACACTCAGGAAATTTTGAAAAGTGAAAACTGACAGTTCTTTTAGTACACCGAGGTAAAGAAACAACATCCTCAATGTGCTCAGCATAGACATTTCCTCTGTGTGTCAGTGTCTTGTAATGAGAGTTTTAGAGTGCTCATGGGGTTTCTGTTAATAGAGGAATGCCCATTGATTTATATTAATAAATCGTGATGGTAATATTCCTAATAATCTAGATGCCTGAAAAAGTAAATGTTTCCCTAAAGGTCCCTAGAGATTGACTTACATGCAAAGGAGAATAGATTTTTAAAATCCCAACATAAAAACAATCTAAATGATAACTGTCACTTAAGAGTGTAACCACTGCTTATCGCAGTATGTAACAGTGATCCCATTCAGAGAGTTATTGTGAATCGTGGCTGAAAAGTTAATTTGTCACCCAAATTGCCTAATTAAAGGAATAGTTTAGATTCTAGAGGTAGTAGTCCTTACTCTTATTATTGCATTCAATGTAAGATAAACTTTTTTTTTCAATTTCATAAGGTTCTTTTGACTAGGGACTGTCTTTGTATCACCGTAGTACAATGGCTTGAACATACCATGCTAGCAACCTAATAAATATTTGTTGAATTTAATTCTCAGATAGTTGTACAATCCTGCATGTATTGTTAAGTAAAAGGAAAGCTGAATGATAATCATCTTCCATATTTGTAAAATGGATAACAAGATGGTCACTAATTCAAAGTTCAACAGTTTATTATGTTTCTCCACTGTCGTAAGTCATGTACAGTTTAAAGTACATCATTTAGATCATGCTTTGGTCTGTCAATTGAAATAATTATCAGGATAAGCTTTGTTAAGGACATTATGTTGGTATTTGTTTTGTTTTGTTTTTAAATTTGTGTTACTATCATTAAGTAACCAGAAATGTTCAATTTAAGATTATTCTACCTGTTTCCAAAAAGTACTTGTTAGCTTTGTTAGTTTAAAAATTAAGCTCATGGAACTTTCTGAGCACAAAGGTGCCTGAGCAGAAAAAGAAATCTAGTTATATATGCTAGGTAATAAGCATATATTGGTAGTTCAGATATCAGTTATATTTTATGTTCTTCACTGAAACCATATTTCATCAAAGTACATTTAAATTTTAGTTCTAAGAATACAAACTATTTTGTTTTTTAAATTGTAAAAATTATATAGTACCCGGATCTTTTTGGAAAAAAATTCAAACAGTTTAAGTAGTGCCCTTCCCCCTACGCATTCTCCCAGGGGCAATCACTGGTAACTACTTCCTGTCTGTCCTTTCAGGCCTTTGTTTCTGGGTACATACATAAACACATTAGCACAATTCTGTTTTTTTATACAAATAAATTTATCAGCAACTTTTCTCACTCATTCTGTATTATATCATGTTTTATACCTGTATTTTTGTACTTATGATATACTTTATTTCTTTCTAAAGATTGTATTCTACAATGTGGATGTATCACAATTTATTTAACTATTCCTCTAATGGTAGATTTTTAGACTTTCACCATTTGTTTGTGGTTATAAGTAATGTATTTATTAAATATTCTTGTATATTACAGCATACCTTGCACATTCTGTACCTATTTCTGTAGGAAGTTTTCACACAAAAAAACTATCAATTTAAATTCCCAAAACTCACTAAAGTTAGCATAAAAATTTTTTTCTGCATAAAATTCTTTTAATATGTATTATTAATTTATTTTAAAAGTCCTTAAAGTTTTAAACAAATGGTGGAAATCTGATATTTATTTCTTGATCCTATGTAGGATGTAGATATGGGGTAGTCTATAGGGAAAATAAGGATTTAAACTGATAATTGTTGTGGGGGAGAAAGGCCTACAATTATCTTGACTTAGTAGTCTGTGTGTGTGTGTGTGTGTGTGTGTGTGTGTGTGTATGTGTGTGTGTGATGGAGTCTCACACTGTCACCTGGGCTGGATTGCAGTGGCGCAGTCTCGGCTCACTGCAGCCTCCTCCTCCTGGGTTCAAGTGATTCTCCAGCCTCAGCCTCCCGAGTAGCTGGGATTACAGGCTCCTGCCACACCCAGCTTATTTTTTGTATTTTTAGTAGAGACAGGGTTTCACCATGTTAGCCAGGCTGGTTTCAAACTCCTGACCTCGTGATTTGCCCGCCTCCACCTCCCAAAGTGCTGGGGTTACAGATGTGAGCCACCGCACCCGGCCAGTAGTCTATTTTTATTAGATATCCTCTGAAACTAATTGACCTAAAATAATTTCAAGTCTACAGAAAAGTTGCAAGAACAATAGAAATTAACATTTTGCCAAATTTGTTTTATTATCTCTCAATGCAAATAATTTTTCTTAACTATTTGCAAGTAGGTTGTATACATCATGCCACTTTACATGTTAATACTTCAGTGTGTCTTCCTTTTTTTTTTTTTTTTTTAAGACAGAGTCTTGTTCTTTCACCAGGCGCCAGGCTGGAGTGCAGTGGTGCGATCTCGGCTCACTGCATCCTCTGCCTCCCGGGTTCAAGCAGTTCTCCTGCCTCAGCCTCCCAAGTAGCTGGGACTACAAGGTGCACGCCACCACACTCAGCTAATTTTTGTATTTTTTTAGTAGAGACGGGGTTTCACCATGTTGGCTAGGATGTTCTCGATCTCTTGACCTCGTGATCCGCCCGCCTCAGCCTCCCAGAGTGCTGGGATTACAAGCATGAGCCACTGCGCCCGGATAGTATGTCTTCTTTAAGAACAAAGTTATTCTCTTCTGTAGCCATAGCACATTGATCAACTATGGGAAATTTAACGGGGATATAATACTTTAATCTATAGTTAGATTCTCACTTTGTCAACTGTTCCAGTACTGTAATGTCTTTTATCACATTTGTTTTTCTCAGTACAGGATCCAGTCCAGAATCATTTATTGCAATTTGTTGTTACGTCTTTTACTGTCCTTTCATTTGTATCATATCCTCAGCCTTTCCCTATCTTTTATGACGTTGTCGTTTTGAAGAGTCCAGGCCAGTTATTTTATGAAATGTTCTTTAATTTGGGTTTCTGATAGTTCCTTATGATGGGATTCAGGTGACACATTTCCAGCTGGAACATCATATAAGTGGAGACCAACAATATCTGCCCTTTAGTAGTTGATTGATTCTGGTTGTCTGATTCAAGTGTGGTCCGGCTTTTTCAGTATATAGTTTTTTGTTTGTTTGTTTGTTTGTTTGTTGAGACAGGCTCCTGCTCTGTCACCCAGGCTGGAGTGCAGTGGCATGATATAGTTCACTGCAGCCTCAAAATTCAGGGCTCAAGCAATCCTCCTGCCTTAGCCTCCCAAGTTGCCAGGAGTGTAGGTGCACACCACTAGGCCAGGCTAATTTTTTTTTTTTTTTTTTTTGAAATGGAGTCTTGCTCTGTCGCCCAGGCTGGAGTACAGTGGCACAGTCTTGGCTCACTGCAACTTTCATCTGCTGGGTTTAAGTGATTCTCCTGCTTCAGCCTCCTAAGTAGCTGGTATTACAGGAGTGTGCCACCACTCCTGGCTAATTTTTGTATTTTTAGTAGCGACGGGGTTTTGCCATGTTGGCCAGCCTGGTCTTGAGCTCCTGGCCTCAGGTGATCCACCTGCCTCTGCCTCCCAAAGTGCTGGGATTACAGGCTTGAGCCACCGCTGGGCCAGGCTAATTTTTAAATTTTTTGTAGAGATGGGGTCTGGCTTTGTTGCCCAGGCTGGTCTTCAACTACTGGCTTCAAGTGATTCTTCTGCTTCAGTCTCCCAAAGTGCTGGGATTACAGGCATATAATCCATATATTCTACAATTAATAAGCTATATTTGAAGAGACACTTCGCAGTCATGCAGCTATCTGAATTCTCAACTTCATCCCTAGATTTGGCATCTGTCGATTATCGCCTGAAGCTGTCTTTATTCTGGTAGTTACAAAATTGTGATTTTTTTTTTTTTTCCAATGCTTTCACTCCCTCTGCTTTAGCAGCTAGCATTCCAGGATATAGCTCTCCCTTTACCCCTAAGTGTTTATGTCCTTATTTATAATCAGTTTGCATCATGGATTCCTATTTGATAACATGTATCATAACCCATTGTGGAACTTATTTACTGGGCTTTAATCACATCTCAATATTTTTTAAAAAGGAACTTAATTATTTTGTTGTTCAAATTGTCCCAAATTTGACCATTGAGAGCACTTCCTTTCTGTCACAACAGGTTTTTTTAGAATTATCTCATAACTTTCCTTCTCCAGTCCTAGAATCAACCATTTTTTCTCTAAGGAGCCCTGGTTTCTTTTTAGTGGAAAATGGTGTTTAGAAACTAAGATCTGGGCTACTAGGTATTGTCATAGCTGTTGGGAGTATCATTTGCTCCAGGCCTTTTCAATGAACATGATTTTTAAAGTATGTGTAAATATTTTAGAAATTATAATTTCATATTTCAAATTTCATTTAAACCCCAGAGTTCTTCCTTTTCCTTGATTCTAAATTTGTATTTCCCTTTTTCTATAGTGAGAATCCTGGCTCCCAGTGATATTAGTATGTTTATTCTTTTGCTCAATCCTATAATTTTCAGAATTTCTGTACCCATACTACTTCAGGAAACAACCCTAGAATAAAGAATTTAGGATGAGATTTTCTTATACTGAGGGTATGTTGTTGAAAATTGTGTTCAAAAGTTACTTGGGGCTGGGGACAGTGGCTCATCATGCCTGTAATCCCAGCACTTTCGGAGGTAAAGTCAGGAGGATCATTTGAGGCCAGGAGATCGAGGCCAGCCTGGCCAATGTGGTGAAACCCTGTCTCTACAAAAAATGCAAAAATTAGGTGGATGTGTTGGTGGCGCCTGTAGTCCTAGCTACTCAGGAGGCTGAGGCACGAGAATCACTTGAACCTGGGAGTGGAGGTTGCAGTGAACTGAGATTGTGCCACAGCACTCCAGCCTGGGCTACAGAATGAGACTTTTTAAAATTTTTTTGGTTGTTATTTATTTTTCTCCTTTTTTGCAGTAGTCATATTCATTTGAAATATGGTTGGGATCATTTGTTTCTGTTTAAATTCATATCTCTGACTCCTCAAATTTTGTTTACTTAATTATATGTTTGAAAGCTTTTAACATTAACATGCTTCCAAAAAAACGAAACTTTACAGAAAAGTATAATCAGACGTGTCACTCCCTTATCACTTCACCCATCCATTCCTCAGCATCTCTTGTAGGTAATCAATTTCATTGTTTTCTGATTTATCCTTTTTGAGTTTCTTTTTGCTGAATTAAATAGATCTATGTAAGTTTTATTTCCCTTTCTTTATGATACAAAAGATAGTATGCTGTATATACTATTTTGCACATTGCTTGTAAGAGTTAAAACTGTATCCTAGAAATCCGTATGTATCAGTTCATAGAGTTCTTTCTCATTTTTTTTTTTTTTTAATAGCTCAGCTGTGCTTATTCAATCAATTTCCTGGATTTGCTTTTGGCCTTTTATTTTTGTTGGCTTGTTTATCCTACTTCACAATCTTGATTCGAGTTATTTTATAATAAGTCTTGATGTATCCCATTTACTATTTCAAGATTGTCTTGGCTTTTTCTGGTCCCTTGCATTTACATATAGATTTTAAATCAACTTGTTACTTTCCCCCAGAAGCCTGATGAGATTTTATTTGGCATTGCCTTCAATCTGTAGATTGCTTTGGTGAGAATTGATTTCTTTACAATATTGAGCCTTCTGATACTTGAACGTGGTGTATCTCTCTATTTAGTCCTTTAATTTCTCTCAGTGAGTCAGTTTTTAGTGTACAGATCTTACACAATGTTTACTAGGCTTTTCCTTAAGTATTTGATTTTACTATAAATTGTACTGCCTTAAGGGTTTTTTTGAAAAAATTTTAAATGTATTAAAAAGATGCCAGAATAGTACAGTGAACTAATGTATGCCATTCATCTGGATTTATCAGTTGTTAATATTAATTTTGCCGCATAGGCTTTATTACTTTATGATGATTGTGCAGAAACATTTCAGATTAAATTTTTGACATCAAAACCCCTTTCCTCTAAACAATTGTGTATATTGCCTAAAAATAAGACAATTTTCTTACTTAACCATAGTAAAATTACAAAATTCAGACTATTTAACATTTTTCTTTTGTCATTATTCTAGTAATACCATTTACAGCACTTTCCCTCATCCAGGATCACACATTGCCTTTCATTTTCATGATTCTTTAGTTTCTTGTTATTGGGAGCACTTCTTTCTGTATCTTTCATAACCATGAAATTTTTGAAGAGTATAGGTGTATGACATTTTAGAGTGTTCTTTAAATTAGGTTTGTCTGATTGTTCTGTCATGATTATATTCAGATTATGCATTTTTGGTGAAACTATTATATGACTATGTCATGTCCTTAAAGCATTCATATCATAAGACATAGGATGTCAGGTGCATTATTGGTGAGGTAACTTTGATCACCTGGTTAAGTGATTTCTGCCAGGTTTTGCCACAGGAACATTATCATTTTTGCTGTTAAGTAATTTGAGAGGACTATTTTGAGACTGTTATATATCCTGTTCCTCATGAAACTTAACCTTGGTTGATAATATGTGACAGACTCATATAGTACTATGATAATTGCAGAATAGTAATCTAACTATCATTCCTGTTACATTTGTTTTTGTTTTTGTTTATTTTGAGAAGGGGTCTCGCTTTATTACCCAGGCTGGAGTGCAGTGGTGCTATCATGGCTCACTGCAACCTCCACCTCCCAGGCTCAAGTGATCCTCCCACCTAAGCCTCCTGAGTAGCTGGGACTATAGGCGTGCACCACCATGCCTGGCTAATTTTTTTTTTTTTTTTGTAAAGGCAGGGTTTTACCATGTTGATTAGGCTGGTCTTGAACTCCTGAGCTCATGTGATCCACCCTCCTCAGCCTCTCAAAGTGCTGGCATTATAGGCATGAGCCATTCTGCCAGCCCTCATTCCTATTATGTTTGTTAGGTGACATTCTACATTAAGGAATAGATTTCTCTCCTCATTCATTCATTCATTGTTAAGGTGGATTTTTTTCATGCTTTAATGGATAGATATTATTCATTATTATTGCTGCTTCTTTTGATGTTAAGGTTGTCTCAGATTTGAGCAGTGGGAACTTCAAGCTGGCTCCTGTGTCTTTTTGATATTTCCTGTTTTTTTCTTTTAAAGCATTTTTTAACTTTCTGGTATAAAAAGATGTTCCACATTTCTTTTGTGTTTTCCCCGTCTTGGCCCTGAAATGAGCCATTTTTCTTCAAGAAACCCTTGTTCCTTTAACAACAGGATGAATGATATTTAGAAACTATGGTCTGGCCGCTAGGTGTGTTCATGGTTCCTTGGGTGTGATTGCTGTTTGTCCTTTCACAGACTGGACTAAGAAATGTATAATTTCATATTCTTAAACATTCTAGTTAATCCCCATACCTATAATTTAAATTTAACACCACAAGGTTCTTTTTTGCCTTCCCCCATTCTGTATTTACATCTCCCTTTTTCCTCAGTGAAAACTGTCTCCTCAAAACATCAGTATATTTATTCATTTTGAAATATTTAAACCAACTTATATTCCTGGAATGATCTAAAAGAACCACGTTTTTATTTCATTGGTTTTTCATCATTGTCCATTTCTCATTTCTTTGATTTTTGATTCCTGTCTTTCTATTTATTTGGAATTAATATGTTCTTTTTCTGACATCTTAAATTGGACACCACCTTTTTCTTCTAATGCAAGCATTTAAAACTGCCAATTTCCGTTTAAGTTCTAAGTGATACTTGAGCTGTGTTCCACAAATTTTGATAACGTTGTTTTTATTACAATTTAATTGAAAATACTTTCTAATTTCCCTTGTGAATTTTGATCCATGGATAATTAGAAGGGTATTGTTTACTTTCCAACTATTTGGTATTTTCCCAACTATGTTATTATTTCCACTGTGGTTAGAAAATACTCCCTTTATCAATATTCTCTATGATTCCAACCTTGTTAGATTTTAGACTTGTTTTATGGTCTAGCACATAGTCAATCTTGGTAAATGCTCCCTTTATATATTAAAAGAATATATATTCTGTTGGCTATAGCATTCATTTTGCAGGTGTCAATTTGGTCAACTTGTTTGTTGCTGTTCAAATTTTATGTATCATTGCTAATATTTTATTTGTTTTATCAATTATTGAGAGAGTAATTATGGGTTTGTCCTTTCATGTATTTTGAAGCACCAAATAATTTGGTACACACACATTTAAGGTTTTCGTATCATTTTAATGAACTGACCTTTTTATTGTTATGAAATGTCTCTCTTTATATATAATGGTCTGTTTCTTATAGTCTGATGTCTCTAATACTATATAGTCTGACATATAATAATACTATATCAAATGTTCTTATGAGCAATAATTGCATGATACATCTTGTCCATTTCACTTTTAACTCATTTGTTAAAAAGTGTCTAGGGGTTTGATTTTTTTTTCTGTCTGGGATTCTCTGAGCATCTTTGCTGTACGTTTTTATGTTTCTTAATACTTTTAGAACATATCAGCCATTGCCTTGTCAAATATTTCCTCAGTCCCTTTCTCACATTTTAAAAATGTTTTTTATCATATTTACTTATTTATTTATTTATTGAGATGGAGTCTTGCTCTGTTGCCCAGGCTGGAGTACAGTGGTGTGATCTTGGCTCACTGCAACCTCCGCCTCCCAAGTTCAAGTGATTCTTCTGCCTCAGCCTCCTGAGTTGCTGGGACTACAGGTGTTTGCCACCAGACCTGGCTAATTGTTGTATTTTTAGTAGAGATAGGGTTTCACCATGTTGGCCAGGCTGGTTTTGAACTTCTGACCTCAGGCAATCAATCCACCTTGGCCTCTGGAAGTGCTGGGATTACAGCCGCTGGGCCTGGCTGTTCTTTATCTTTTTAAATACCCTCTTTACATAATTGAGGTTAAACGGAATCTATGTTTCTCTTAGTATATATATACTTTCTTTTATCACAGGTTTTCTGGTCTAATAATAAAAGCAATATATGTTTTCATTTGTTTTGTTCTGTTTGTTTTTAGAGGCAGGGTCTCTTACACTCAGACTGGAGTGCAGTGATGTGATCGCAGCTCATTGCTGCCTCAACCTCCTGGGCTCAAGTGATCCTCCCATGTCAGCCTCTCAAGTAGCTGAGACCACAGGCATGTGCCAACTTGCCTGGCTAATTTTTTTTTATTTTTTGTAGAGATGGGATCTCACTATTTTGCCCAGGCTGGTCTTGAACTCCTGGGTTCCAGTTTTCCTCCTGTCTCAGCCTTCCAAAGTGTTAGGATTATAGGTGTGAGCTACCACACCTAGCTAATATGTGTTTATTATAGAAATTTCCAGGAGAAATTTATATATATATATATATATATATATATAAAGGAAATATAAATCACCTAGATGGTGATATCATCAAGGTGGCAGAATAGAAGATTCCCTAGCATCACTGCTTTTGTAAAAATACAATTAGAAACCATTCAAAGACAAGAGCACCAGTCTGAATACACCAGAACTTGAGGGACAATCAGAGAAATCTCCTGTGTCCACAGACCTGAGAGGAAATTTGACTGATGAGAGAAATCATAATTTCAGACTGTGCCATCCCCTCCCCCAAGCTGGCATAACACCACTCACAGAAAATCTCCCTAGATCCATGGTTTCTGAGGTGAGAGGAGAGAACTGGAGGTGGATGTTCGATCTTTTCACTGGTCTGGGAATCTTTATGGAAAGCCCACTCCAGTTCCATCTGACAGGAACCACTGGAAATGCCAGGAGGGCTGAACCAACTGGAGTGGATTGGAGCAAAAGTGAGTCAGTGATTGCAGTGACAGGTGTGTGTTTCTTTGTGGCTGCTTAGTGTTCCAATCAACTGAGAAACCATGCTGAAGAGACTGGCTGATGCCATAGAGCTGCAGAGGCATAGTCTATGAGAAAGCCTGAATCCCAGGTTTTCCACAAAGGCCAGGTGCTTGCGTGGAACCTTCCCTGGATGGAAACAATTAACAGCCAGGATTAAGTTACGGTGCCCACCTAAGTTTTCCCAGGTTTGAGAAACAGTGGTAGGGCAGCAATGTATTTCTGGGGCAGTGTTTAAGCTTTGGTGCTCACTGTAAGTCTTTCCTAGAGTGTGAAACAATGGCAGGACAGCACTTTCATCCTATAACCACATTTATGCTACAATGTTCACTATAAGTCTTCCTCAGACCAGAAAACAATGACAGTGCAATGAATTAGTTCTAGTGTAGTGTTTTAGTTCCAGTACCTACTGTAAGTCATCCACTGAACAGGAGGAAACAACAGCCCATGTTTAAGTTCTGATACTAAAAAGTAAAGGTCTAATACCAATAAAGAACATCTGCAAAAACTACAAGAGATAACTGTCTCTTCAAATGTGCAGGCATCAACATAAAGATACAAGGATTGTGAAAATCCAACAAAATATGATAATACTAAAAGAAACCAACTGAACTCCAATAATGAACCAGAAGAACAGAAGATCTACAAGATGTTTGAAAGAGAATTTAGAATAATTTTTTTGAAGAAGTTTAGGGAATCACAAGAAAATATGGATAGAAATCTAAATGAAATTTGGAAAACAGTCCAGGAACAAAATGAGAAGTTTGACAAAAAATAGAAATTGTGTTTTAAGAAAGACAGACCCTATAAATGAAGAGTACCATAACTGAATGGAAAAACTCATTAGAAAGTTTCAACGGCAAACTTGATCAAACAGAGGAAAGAATTATTGAGTTTGAGGGTAGAATCTATGAAGTTACCTAAACAGAGGAGCAAAAAGAAAAGAATAAAGAATGAAGAGGGCCTACAAGAATTATGAGACACCAATAAGGGAAGCAACCTCTGGTAATTGGAATTTTTAAAGGAGATGAGAGTGAAAAAGTCCTAGAAGGCAAATTTAAGGAAATGATGGCTGAAAATTTCCAAAATTTGAAGAAAGGTGACAACATCCAGGTAAAGAAAGCTCAGAGGTTACCCAATCAAATTTAACCTAGAGAGGGAATTCTCCAAGGTACATTATAATCAAATTAGTAAAAATCAAAGACAAAGAAAAAATACTCAAAACATCAAGAGAAAAGAAACATGTCTTAGTCAATGGAGCCCCAATATGGCTTTCATTGGATTCCTCAGTAGAAACCCTACAGGTCAGGAGAGACTGGAATGCTATATTTGAAGGAAGGAAGGAAGGGAGGGAGGGAGGGAAATTGTCAACCAAGAATATTGTACCCAGTAAAGCTATTTTTCTTTTTCCTTCTTCCTTTTTTTTTTCTTTGGAGATGGAGTCTTGCTCTGTCGCCCAGGCTGGAATATCTTGGCTTACGGCAGCCTCCACCTTTTGGTTCAAGCAATTCTCCTACCTCAGACTCCTGAGTAGCTGGGACTACAGGCACGTGCTGCTATACCTGGCTAATTTTTTGTGTTTTAGTAGAGACAGGGTTTCACTGTGTTGCCCAGGCTGCTCTCAAACTCCTGAGCTCAGGCAATCCACCCGCTTCAGCCTCCCAAAGTACTAGAATTATAGGCATGAACCACCGCGCCTGGCCCAGTAAAACCATTTTTCAAACACGAAGGGAAGATAAAGATTTTTCCAGACAAATAAAAGTTGAAGGAATTCATCAATACCAGACCTGTTTTATAGGAACTGTGTATTAGTCTGTTCTCACACTGCTAATAAAGACATATCTGAGACTGGGTAATTTATAAAGGAAGGAGATTTAATTGATTCACAGTTCCACATATCTGGGGAGGCCTCACAATCATGGCAGAAGGTGAATGAGGAGCAAAGTCATATCTTACATAGCAGCAGGCAAGTCAGCTTGTGCAGGAAAACTTCCATTTATAAAACTATCAAATCTCATGAGACTTATTCACTACCACAAGAATGGTATGGGGGAAACCACCTTCATGATTCAGTTATCTCCACCTGGTATTGCCCTTGTAATAATAAGGATTATTACAATTAATGGTGAGATTTGGATGGGGATACAGCCAAACCGTATCAGACTGCTAGAAGGAGTTCTTCAATCTGAAGGAAATGGATGCTAAGATGTAACAAGAAAACATCTAAAGTTAAAAAACACATGGATAAGGCTGGGTGCAGTGGCTCATGCCTGTAATTCTAGCACTTTGGTAGGCTGAGGCGGGCAGATCATCTGAGGTCAAGAGTTCAAGACCAGCCTGGCTGACATGGTGAAACCCTGTCTCTACTAGAAATACAAAAATTAGCCAGGTGTGGTGGTGGGCACCTGTAATCCCAGGTACTCAGGAGGCCGAGGCAGGAGAATTTCTTGAACCCAGAAGGGGGAGGTTGCAACAAGCCTAGATTGTACCATTGCTCTCCAGCCTGGGCGACAACAGGAGATTCCGTCTCAAAAAAAAAAAATCATGGATAAAAGTAAAACAACTATCTATTTGGTATTATGCTTATTATCTGTGTGATGAAATAGTCTGTACACCAAACTTTCATGACACACAATTTTCCCTTTAGGGAAACAAATCAAACATGTACATGGACCCATGAGCCTAAAAATAAAACTTAAAAAAAAAGTAAAACAGTCAAATTCAGAATAATACTATAATTGTGGTAAATAAAACCACATATCTTAAATATGAAGACTAAAAAACAAAACTCTTAAAAATGATAACTGCAACAATTGGTTAAGAGGCAATATGAAAAGGTATAAATTGAAATGTTGAAAGTCAAAGTACAGGGGGTGATATGGTGTTAAAGTATAGAGTTTGTTTTTGATACCTGGCAATCCACATTGAGTTGTTATCAGTTTAAAATAACCCGTTATAACTACAAGATGTTTTTTATAAGCCTTGTGGTAACCACAAACCAAAAAACCTGTAAGAGAGACACTAAAAATAAATGGCACAGAATCATAACATACTACTAGAAAAAATCCTTAACTACAAAGAAAGAGGAATAAAGTAAGAGGAATAAAGAAAGAAAAGATCTGCAAAACAACCACAAAACAACTAGCAAAATGGCAGTAGTAAACCCTTACCTATCACACTTTGAGTGTAAATATATTAAATTCTCCAATAAAAAGACATAGAGTTGCTGAATGGATAGTAAAACTAGACCCAACTATATGCTGTGTGCAGGAAACTCACTTTACCTTTAAAGACATGCACAGACTGAAAGTAAAGGATGTAAATATATTCCATACAAATGCAAATTGAAAAGGAGCTGGAGGTCGTATCAGATCAAAAAACTTTAAGTCAACAATGCTACAGAGAACAAAGGAGGCCATCTGTTACATAATGATGGATTCAGTAGTAGAGCAAGAGGATATGTAAATGTGTAGGTAGTCAACACTGGAGCACCCAAATATATTAAACATACTAATGGACCTAAAGGGAAAAATTGACTGTAATACAGTAACAGTAGGGGACTTCAACACCTCACTTGCAGCAATGGACACATGATCCAGATAGAAAAATCAACAATCTTCAGAGTTAAACTGGACTGTAAGCTAAATGGACCTAACAGACATTTATAGAATATTGAAGTAAACAGTTACAGAATACACATTATGAACAGCACATGGAGCATTCTCCAGGATAAATCATATGTTAAGTCACAAAGCAAGTCTTAACACATTTTTAACAATAAAAATAATATGTGTGTACCTATGCAACAATCTTGCATGTTCTTCACATGTATCCCAAAACCTAAAATGCAATTAAAAAAAAAAGAGAATGTCTTCTTTGGAGAAAACAGAGATACTGGCTGGTGGGAAGGGAGAGAGAATGTCTTCTTTGGAGAAAACAGAAATACTGGCTGGTGGGAAGGACAGAGTAATTTCCTACTACTGCATTTGCATATTAAAGATTGGTCCCAGAAAGCTGTAAGATTTGACGACATCTGGTTTATATTGTGCATACTGGCATTAAAATAATTGAAATTCTTGTTATCTCCTGTTCCCATGGTTCCCAGCTTTGTATTTCTCAGATTAGTAATATTTTAATAAAAATTCTAGGGACTGAAAAAAATTTAAAAAAAAATTATAGCAAGTATCTTTTCTGACCACACAGAATAAACCTAGAAACCAATAATAGAAGGAATGCTGGAAATAGTACAAATTTATGGAAGCTAAACAGCATGCTCCTGAACAATGAATGGAGTCAATTAAGAAGTTAAAATAAATTATAAAATTCCTTTGGACAAATAAAAATGGAAACACAGCATACCAACACATGGGAGGCAAGAAAAGCAGTTTTTTGAGGGAAGTTTATAGTAATAAACACCTATATCAAAATGTAGGAAGACTTCAAATAAACTAATGATGCACCTTGAGGAGCTAGAAGAGCAAGAACAAACCAAAACCAAAATTAGTAGAAGTGAAATAGGCTGAAAGTCTCTAAGGATGGTTTGACATACCATGGCAAATTAAACATGGTACATCACATTCACAGAATAAAGGACAGAAACTGTATAATTATTTCAATAGATGCTAAAAAGATTTGATAAAATTCAACATTTCTTCCTGATAAAAACTCTCACCAAACTGTGTATAGAAAGAACACACTTAAGAACAATAAAGGCCATTTGTGAAAATTCATAGCTAATATAATACTGAATTGGGAAAAAACTGAATCCCTTCCTCTGAGCTCTTAGAACAAGACAAGGATGCCCATTTTCGCCACTCTATTCAACATATGAGTGGAAGTCCTAGTCAGAGCGATTTGTCAAGAGAAGGAAATAAGACAGAAAGAAGTCAAATTATCCTTGTTTGTAGACAACATGATCTTATATTTAGAAAAATCTAAAGACTCCATCAAAATACTGTTAGAGCTGATGAAAGAATTCAACAAAGCTGCAGGGTACAAGTCAACATACAAAAATCCGCATTTCTATAGAACAGCAGTGAATAATCTGAAAAATTTAAAAAGCAATCTCATTTACAGTAGTTAACAACAACAAACTCTAGGAAAAAATTTAGCCAGAAAAGTGAAATATCTTTACAATGAAAACTAAGAATTGAAGAAGACACACAATATGAAAAGATATGTTCATGGATTGGAAGAATAATGTCATTAAAATGTCCATACTACCAAAGCAGCCTACAGAGTCAATGTAATCTCTATCCAATCACCAAAGACACTCTTCAGAGAAATAGAAAAAAGTCCTAAATTTCTGTGGAACCACAAAAAACCTCAAATACCCAAAGAAATCCTGAGCAAAAAGAATAAAGCTGGAAACATTATACTATCTGGCTTCAAAATTGACTACATAGTTATAATATCCAAAACAGTATGGTACTAACACAGAAACAGACACGTAGTCTAATGGAACATAATAGAGAACTTGGAAATAAATTCACACATTTCCAACCAACTGATTTTTGACAAAGGTGTCAAGCACATAAACTGGGGAAGGGATGGTGTCTTCAACAAGTGGGGTGAGAAAACTGGATATTCATAAGCAGAAAAATGAAACTAGACCTCTATCTCTTACCATATATTAAAAAAAAGCCAATGTATATTTGATTGAATTGGACGTAAAACACAAAACTACTAGAAGAAAATATTGGAGAAATACTTTAGGACAATGGTCTGGGCAAAGATTTTTTGGGTAAGACCTCGAAGGTACATGCAACAAAAGCAAACATAGACAAATGGGGTTACATCAGCCAAAAAGCGTATGAACTACAAAGGAAACAATCAACAGAGTGACAGCCTACAAAATGGGAGAAAATATTTGCAAACTATCCATGTGAGAACAGATTGATAAGCAGAATATATAAAGAACTCAAGCAACCTAACAGCAAAAATAATAATCCAATTAAAACTAAGGAAAGATTCTAACAGACATCTCTCAAAAGTAGACATATAAATGACCAATTGGGGTATGAAAAACTGCTCAACATCACTAATCATAAGAGAAATTTAAATCTAAAATACAGTGAGATATTATCTCATGCTAGTTAAAATGGCTATTATTAAAAAGTCAAGCTGAATGTGGTGGCTTATACCTTTAATCCCAGCCCTGGGAGGCTGGGGTGGGAGGATTGCTTGAGCCCCAGGGTTGGAGGCTGCAGTGAACTATGATTGTGCCATTGCACTCCAGCCTGTGTTACAAAGTGAGACCCTATCTCAAAAACAAACAAACAAAAAACCAATTTTTAAAGAAAAGTCAAAAAGTAGCAGATGCTACCAAGGATGTGGAGAAAGGGAACAGTAACAGTTGCTAGATATATAAATTAGTATAGCTACTTTGGGAAATGTCGGGGTCTGACCTGCAGATGCTGCCCCAGTGATGGATGAACAAATTCACTCAAACAAAAATTTCCAGTGAAAGAGTGGGTTAGGTGTGTCTATGGCCACTCACAGACACTCCTAGGACAGGTAGCAGCCATGCCCTGACCAGTTAGCCTTCCTGGCCTTTATTCAGCACACATTACATAACAAAGGCTTTGAGTCAACACCACTAGAGGGTAAAGATTAAAGGCCAGGTTATGAGGCCTAAAGCAAACACCATTTGTGGGTAATAAACTTCTGCTGACGCCCCCTGCCCCCCAGTAGAAGGCAGTTATGCACATGTGGATGATCAAAGGTTTGCTAATGGAGGTGGGGGTAAACAGACTTATCTGGGGAAGCCTCTTTACAATTATATATTTAGTCTATGTTCTAATGCCCTAGGGTAAGAACACACCACCTTTGGCCCATCCTTTCATTTGAAGCTATGTTAACCACCTGACCTTCCAAGGGGATTTTGTGACTGTTTCCTATAACTCTCTCTAATATTTTTCCCTTAATATTTTTGCCACCACCTGACTGAACTGCCACCACATTGAAATAGTATGGAAGTACCTCAAAAAACTAAAAATAAATCTGCCATGATCCAGCAATCCTAGTTGTGAATATATACCCAAAAGAAAGCAGTATGTTGGGGCCAGGCGCAGTGGCTCACGCCTGTAATCCCAGCACTTTGGGATTACAATAGTATCGAGGCGGGTGGATCACGAGGTCAAGAGATCGAGACCATCCTTGTCAACATCGTGAAACCCCATCTCTACTAAAGATACAAAAAATTAGCTGGGCGTGGTGGCACGTGCCTGTAATCCCAGCTACTTAGGAGGCTGAGGCAGGAGAATTGCCTGAACCCAGGAGGCGGAGGTTGCAGTGAGCCGAGATCGCGCCATTGCACTCCAGCCTGGGTAACAAGAGTGAAACTCTGTCTCAAAAAAAAAAAAAGAAAGCAGTATGTTGAAGAGGTATCTGTACTCTCATGTTTATTGTAGCTCTATTTACAGTAGCCAAGATACAGAATCAACCTAAGTGTCCACAACAGATGACTAGATAAAGAAAATATGGTCCACAATGGAATATTATTCAGCCATAAAAAAGAATGAAATCCTGTCATCTGCAGCAATGTGGATGGAATTGGAGCTCATTATATGAAGAGAAATAAGCCAGGCATGGAAAGACAAATAACACATGATCTCACTCAGATGTGGGAGCTATAAACATTGATCTCATGGTGGTAGAGAGTAGAATGATGGTTGCCAGAAGCTGAGACAGGTTGTTGGGGGGAATGAAGAGAAGTTGTTTAACAGGTACAAAAATACACTTAGAAGGAATAAGTTCTAGTGTTTAAATAGCACAGTAGGGTGACTGTAGTTCACAAAAATGTATTGTATATTTCAAAATAGCTAGAAGAGAAATATTTGAAATATTCCCAACACAAATAAATTAGGCGTTTGAGGTGACAGATATGCTAATTGCCCTGATTTGATCATTACACATTGTAAGCATATACCAAAATACATATATGTGCACACATATAAATATGTAGTTATGATAAAAAAAAAAGTATCTAGAAAGCACTTTCCACAGATAGAGATTTTAATGTCCATTTATTTTGAATATTTGTAATCCTGCTGAATATACAACATTTTTTATTGTGGTAAAAAAACACATGCAGACATGCAGTTTGCCATCTAAGCCATTTTTAAATGTACAGTATTCTCAATTGCATGCACATTGATGTCCAACAGATCTCTGGAACTTTTTCATCATCATCTTTTTTTTTTTTTTGAGTCAGAGTCTTGCTCTGTCACCCAGCCTGGAGTGCAGTGGCACTATCTTGGCTCACTGTAATCTCTGCCTCCTGGGTTCAAGTGATTCTCCTGGCTCAGCCTTCTGAGTAGTTGGGATTACAGGCATGCGCCACCATGCCTGGCTAATTTTTGTGTTTTTAGTGGAGACAGGATTTCACCAGAATGGCCAGGCTGGTCTCAAAGTGCTGGGATTATAGGTATGAGCCACCATAGCCTGGCTCACTTTTTCATCTTTTAAAACTCTTGTCCACTGAACAACAACTCTTTTCTCCCTCCTCCTGGCCCCTCACAATTACCATTCTATTTCTGTTTTCTAAGAATTTAACTGCTTTAAATATCTCATGTAAGTGTACTCAAGCAGTATTTATCTTTTTGTTACTGGCTTATTTCACTTAGCATAATGTCTTTTAAGTTTCATCCATGCTGTAGAATAAAACAGAAGTTTTCTATATTTTTTAAGGCAATGACATTCTATTGTATGCATATACAATGCATATGCATACATGTAAAATACAGAATAACGAATGGCATTCTATTATATGCCTTGTGTGCCTTTACCACATTTTTTTTTTACCCATCTATCTGTTGATGGACATGGAAGTTGCTTCCACATCTCAGCTATTGTGAATAATGCTCTAATCAACATGAGTGTGCCTTTCTCTGATTTTTTTCCTGGGATTCTAATGATAGTATATTAGTTCATTTTCACACTGCTATAAAGAATTACCTGAGACTGGGTAATTTATGAAGAAAAGAGGTTTAATTGACTCAGTCCCACAGACTTTACAGGAGGCATGGCTGGGGAGGCCTCAGGAAACTTCCAATTATGGTGGAAGGCAAAGGGGAAGCAAGCACCTTCTTTACATGGCAGAGTAGGAGAGAGAGAGAGAGAAGGGGGAAGTGCTACACACTTTCAACCAGATCTTCTGAGAACTCATCATCATGAGAACAGCAAGGGGGAAATCTGCCACCATGATCCAGTCACCTCCCACCAAGTCTGTCCCCCAAAACAGGGAATTACAATTCAATGTGAGATTTGGGTGGGCACACAGAACCAAACCATATCAGATAGTTACCATAGACTATTTGATATTATTCTGTAGATCTTGGATGCTCTCTTCTGGTTTCTCTTTTCTTTTTCTTTTTCCTCCCATTGTGTTTCAATTTGTATAATTTCTATTGACCTGACATCAAACTTATTGATTCTCTCCTTGGTTGTTTTGATTCTAGTGATGAGCCTATAGAAAGCTTTCTTCATCTCTGTTAACTATGTATTTCATTTCTACTACTTCCATTAAACTTTTAAAGTTTCTCTCTGATGAAAGCACTTGTCTTTTCATGCATGTTGTGTGCTTTTTCTATAAATTATGGTTAAGTTCCCTTGTCTGATAATTTTAACATACTGTCATTTCTGATATCAGTCTGTATTTTGCTGTATCTCTTGACAGTATTATTTTTCTTGCTTTTTTTTTTTTTGGTGTGAGAGAGAGTGTTACTCTGTCACCTAGGCTGGAGTGCAATGGTGCAATCTTGGCTCACTGCCATCTGCCTCCCTGGTTCAAGTGATTCTCCTGCCTCAGCCTCCTGAGTAGCTAGGACTACAGGCTCATGCCACTACGCCCAGCTAATTTTTGTATTTTTAGTAGAAACTATGTTTCACCTTGTTGGCCAGGATGGTTTCTTGACCTTGTGATCCGCCCGCCTGAGCCTCCCAAAGTGCTGGGATTACAGGCGTGAGCCACTGTGCCTGGCCTTTTCTTGCTTTTTCATGTGTTGTAATTTTTATTAAATTCTAGTGGGTATCATGTATAGGACTATAGCAACTAAAGTCAACAGTGTTTATTACTGAAATGAATATACCTCTTCTGCTTGACTGGTACTGTTGATGATTTGAGCCAATCTAATGAAGAATTAAGACAAATTTAAGTATTGTTGTTAATAGTTGCTTTCTGTTATAGACTGTTTGTGTCCTTCAAAATTCATATGTTGAAGCCCCCTCTTCCCCACAAATGTAACCATATTTGGAGATAGCACCTGTATGGAGGTAATTAAGGTTAAATGAGGTCATAAGGGTGAAGTCTTGATGCAATAGAATGTATAATTATAAGAAAAGGCACTAGAGAGTTAGCTCTCTTTTTGTCTGCCATGTGAGAACACAGTAAGAAGGTGACCCTACAAGCTAAGGGAGTCCATACTAGGAACCAAATCTCCCAGCACCTTGGTCTGGGACATCTAGCCTTCAGAAATATGGAAAAATAAATTTCTGTGATTTAAGTTGCTCAGTCTATTGCATTTTGTTATGCAAACCCTGGCTGACTAAAATACTGTCAGTGCACCATAGATTTGAAATTCTGCTAGTGTCATCTTTTGTTTAGGATGGGTCTGATTTGCCAGAGGATTTTTCTCAGTATTCTGTTTAACTCTCTACTTTAGGTCTTTTTTGTGCACGTAGGCTTCAGAGGTGGTTTTCTCTATGTTCATCACCCTCCCACAAATGTAGATTACTATTATTTTTTACTTGGTTATAGCTACCCTGGTGCAAGGCTGCAGAGGTATCCTCTGTTGTCTTGGCCCAGCTTCAACGTTAGGTAGGTTCTGTGATCTAAGCTTTGGGGAATGGGACTTGTTCAGGGATCCTGCCCCTCTTTCCTATAGAAGTCAAACTGCTTTGTGTCTTCAGCAGGTCCTTTGCATGAGTTTTCTTTCCACCCTCAGCAGTAGGAGACTTATAAAATTAAGACTGCGTATGATTTCCTGTCTTCCTTTATCCGCCCAGGGTTGGAGAATATTTTCCTTTATTTTCTCCCATCCACAATGGCTTGCCACCTGTTTCTTGGGGACGACATGATTTATTGTTCTTACCTGAACAACTTAAGACTTTTGATCCAAAGGGGAAAAGGGTCTTCTTTCTTTTAGTAGTGGTGCTTCACTTCCTCAATGCCTGTACCTCTGATGGTCACTTTTTCTGACTTTATGCCTCTCTCCAGTCTTTTTCTTGACAGCTTGGAAGAGAGGTTCCTGGAGAAAATGTTGCAAGTGTTTGCAATTTCTGAGAGTTCTATACCCTCACTTGAATCTATACTTTGTCATTAGCTATTTGTTAAGAATTTTAGCTGTATTATTCTAACCCCCTTGTAAGGTAACCCATTCCTCTCCATGGGTGAGCCAGTGCTCTCATTTGTCGTGTGTGTGTGTGTGTGTGTGTGTGTGTGTGTGGTATGTCTTCTTCAGATTTTATGTTTGTTGGTTATTATCTCAGCTCTTTGATGGTTTCATGAAAAGTTATGATTTTGTAGATTATCTCGCCTTTTCTTGCTTTTAAGTGGGAGCAATGCTTCTTCCAGCTTTCTATATCCTAGGTGGAAACTTGAAAGCCCAGAATTTTTTTAATCTGGCCCATACTCTTTTCTTCTTATGGTACCCCAACTATGTGTTTGTTAAAAGCTCTTGGTATTACCTGACAGGTTTTTAATGCTCTATAAATATCTTTCATAAAATATTTTATAAATATCTTTAGCATATTTATAATTTTTGTTTTAACATGCTTGCTAATTAGAATGACTTGGTCATCTATGTGTCATCTCCTATTTATTATGTTTTCTCTTGATTGTACTTCATGTTTTCCTGATATTTTGAGTATGTATCATAATTTTTTCCTAAATTTAGGGCATTTTATTTAAAGAACAGTGGGAAGTGATATGTACTATTTTTTTGCTTTGTTTTGATTCCTCCATGGAGTACATGCCCTTTTCTGTGTTTAGGGTAATGGACTGAGTTTAGCTGAGCTAGTGCTAGGCTGCAGTCTCAGATTCAGTGTATCTGTTATTGGCTCAGCCTTCCAAGGGGCCTCCTTTTTTTACCTTAACAGTTTTTGAGCTGGCGGTGAGGATTTGATTGCAGGTTTAGATACTCTTGATTTACTGTTGGTTTATTTGGATTCTGGAATTTATTTGCCTAGAGAATGCCAGAGATTACCATCTTCTGTCTTCTCAAACTTGAGGGGTTATGTTGCAGAGTGAGTAATATGGGAGACTTATTGGGCCAAGCAATCTCTTTTTGTGTTGGTATTATTACAGTCTCTAATCCATCCTGCTATCCCACACTGTTGTCTACAGCTTGGCTGATTTCTGCTTGCCTAACAAGATATATTTGTCTAATGGAAGATCCCCTGTATTTAGGCCAAGGTGTTTGCCCAAGGCAGGGAAGCTGTCATGGTTCTCTGCTTATTCATGAAAGTTCAAGTTTTATTTTCCTCTGTAATTCTATTCGTCAAAGCTTCTTTACTCATTTTAGCCCCACAGAAAATGTCATAACCATGAGAGTAAAGGCCTTGCTTGTACTTCATCCCAACCTTCAGGAACAGAAGTTATATTGGACTTCTTCAGTAACTTTTAGTTATGTTGTACTACTCTTTGAAGTCTTTTGATTGTTTACCATCCAGTCTTATACAGACAGATTAATATTTACCTTCCTTCTATTCTATATCTAGGTCTTTTTAAAATTAAAAATAGGGTTTTTTTTAGAGAGGGTCTCTTGCTCTGTCACCCAGGTTGAAGTGCAGTGGTGTGATCATAGCTAATTGCAGCCTCAAACTCCTGAGTTCAAGCCATCTTCCTACCTCGTTCTCCTGAGTAGCTGGGACTATAGACACATGCCACCATGCCCAGCTAATTTTCTTTTTTAATTTTTTTGTAGAAACAGGCTCTACTATGTTGCCCAGATTCATCTCAAACTCTGAGCCTCAAGTGATCTTCCAGCCACAGCCTACCAAAGTGCTGGAATTACAGGTTTGAGCCAGTATGCCTGGCCTATGTCTAAGTCTTAAGATTAAAAACAACAACAACTTGACTTCTGTATCTCTTGAGACTTTCTGTCTGCTTCTGTTGGCTGAATTCTGCATTTTTGCCATTATCAAAAATTCTAGATTGTTCTGTAGTTCATAAGCACGATGATTGAGTTTTCATGCTCATGTGTTAGATGTGGCTCACTCCAATCTTGTTACAGTGTTAGGATGGTTTCTTCCTACCTATCTGATAGGAAGAAACCTACAGTGTTTCTTCCTACCTATCTAATAGGAAGAAAAAAATTCCTAACACTTGCCAATAAGAAAAGGAAACTCAAGTGGCATATTTTATCAGAATTCTAAGTATGTTTATTTGAGTCATATTCTAACTAGCATGATTTTATAAAATTCCAATACATCAAAATTTAAGATTTTAACATATAAATTTGGAATGAATCTTCATGGGATAGGGGTGGGACCAGTGTTGGTATACATATGGTAACTTTATAAAGTCTCTTCCTTTGAGTGGGCAGATTATAAAATGGTACCCCTTCCTGCTCTAGGCTTGTTGCCTGATTTCAGCTGTCACTTTACCTATTGGCTAGATGCCCTTGTACTATCTTTTTTTTTTTTTTTTTTAACTCATGAAACCAAGAAAATCTTCACTCTGAATTTTCTCATAAGCCAAAGTTCACTGCTCTACTTACGTATGTGCAATTATAAATGACATACATTGTTATAAATGTGGAATTATACACCAACGTTGAAGGTCAGAATAAGTTTATGAAAGAAATGACCAATTCCTATCATGTTTCAATCATATTTATCTCAATAATAAAGATACCCAAAGAACTGATTATTAAGTAAGCATTAATATTGGTCCTTTGACTAAAATTGCAAATGTTATTTCCTAGACATCTTATGGGCAGTTGTAAAACATAATTAGATTGCAATAATGAATGGGTTTGACCAAGTGATTTCCTATTTGACTCAGGCAAAGCTTCTTATCTTTGGAGGAATTTCTCTAAAGAAATCAGTCTTCCCATTTCGGGCTCCTCACTTTGAAGTTTTGAGAAAAGAATAGACTATCCTGATATTTAATTTTTAAGTCATTATAATACAACATTCCAGGGTGACTAGAGTATATAGTACTTGAAGGTTGGCAGGTTATACAACAAGTGTTAATGCAGGAATTGATCTAAGAATGTAACCTTGTGGTGTCTGAGTGACATTTACAATTCACCGGGGTACTGATGTATGAAAAATTGGTTCTTTAGAATTTTTTACCAATTGAATTTCTTTATCATTAGCAGTGTTCTTAAGTTTCTTAAAATGTTTTTTCTTGTATTTTATGACATTTTTGTAAAAATAGGATCCCTCTTGACTTAAATTTCTAGCAGAAAATAAATTATAATTTATTAAAAATTTTGATTATTCCATACATCTTTGGATATTTTTCTGATTTCTATGACAAGGTTTGGTTTAGCATTTTTTTTTTTGAAGAAAAAAAAGGAAGAAAGAAAGAAAAAAAAAGAATGAAGAAGAGGAAGAAAAAGGAAGAGAAAGAGGGAGAGAGAACGGGAGTATTGCTTTATTGCCCAAGCTAGAATGCAGTCTAAAAATGGGAATTGAAAACCTCTTTTATGCCAATAATTGTGCTTAACAATGGAGACAGGAAGGAATAAGGGAAGAAAATAACAAACAAGCAGCCAACCAATATTTCATTTAAACCTATGAAATGCTATGCAATTATTGAGGAGTGATTTACTTCCAATTATATAGTCACTTTTGCAATAGGTGTGATATGGTACTGATAAGAATGTATGTTTTGTGTATTTGAAGTGGAGAGTTCTATAAATGTTTATTAAGTTTACTTGTTCCGGGTCTGAGTTCAAGTCCTGGATATCCTTGTTAATTTTCTATCTCGTTGATCAGTCTAATATTGACAATGTGATGTTATAGTCTCCCACTATTATTGTGTGGGAGGCTAAGTCTCTTTATAAGTCATTAAGAACTTGTCTTATGTATCTGGGTGCTCCTGTATTGGGTATGTGTATATATAGGATCGTTAGCTCTTCTTGTTGCATTGATCCTTTTACCATTATGTAATGTCCTTCTTTGCCTCTTTTGATCTTTGTTGCTTTAAAGTCTATTTTATCAGAGGTGAGAATTGCAACTCCTGCTTTTTATTTGTTTATTTATGCTTGCTCTCCATTTGGTTGGTAAATCTTCCTCTGTCCCTTTGTTTTGAGTCTTCGTGTATCGTTGCATGTGAGATGGGTCTGGATACAGCATGCCGATGGGTTTTGGCTTTTTATCCAGTTAATAATATATATGAGTTTAATACTGCCATTTGATGCTAGCTGGATATATTTTTGGAAAGGCTGATACTGGTTGTTCCTTTATATGTATAGTGCTTCTTTCAGAAGCTTCTGCAAAGCAGGCCTGGTGATGGTGAAATCTCTAAGTACGTGCTTGTTTGCAAAAGATTTTATTTTTCCTTCGCTTTTGAAGCTCAGTTTGGCTGGATGTGAAATTCTGGGTTGAAAGTTCTTTTCTTTAAGGATGTTTAATATTGGCCCCCACTCTTTTCTAGCTTGTAGGGTTTCTGCTGAGAGATCTGCTCTAAGTCTGATAGGCTTCCCTTTGTGGGTAACCTGACCTTTCTCTCTGGCTGCTCTTAGTATTTTCTCCTTCATTTCAACCCTAATGAATCTGACGATTATGTGCCTTGGGGTTGGTCTTCTTGAGGAATATCTTTGTGGTGCTCTCTGTATTACCTGGAGTTGAATTTTGTCCTGTCTCACTAGGTTGGGAAAGTTTTCCTGAATAATTTCCTGAAGAGTATTTTCCAACTTGGATTCATTCTCTTCGTCACATTCAGGTACACCTATCAAACGCAGATTAGGTCTTTTCACATAGTCCCATATTTCTTGGAGACTTTGCTCATTCTTTTTATCCTTTTTTCTCTAATCTTGACTAGTTGTTTTATTTTGTTAAGTTGGTCTTCGAATTCTGATATCCTTTCTTCTGTTTGATCAATTCGACTGTTAAAACTTGTGCATACTTCGTGAAGTTCTTGTGTTGTGTTTTTCAGCTCTATTAATTCACCTATATTCCTCTCCAAATTGTCTATTCTTGTTAGCATTTCGTCAAACCTTTTTTCAGAGTTCTTAGTTTCTTTGCATTGGGTTGGAACAAGTTCTTTTAATTCACAGAAGTTTCTTATCATCCACCTTCTGAAGCCTACTTCTATTAATGGAACACATTCGTTCTCCATCAGGGCTTGTTCCCTTGCTGATGAGGAACTGTGATCCCCTGTAGAGGGAGAGGCATTCTGATTTTGGGTATTCTCAGCCTTTTTACGCTGGTTTCTTCCCATCATTGTAAATTTATCCACCTGTCGTCTTTGTGATTTCCGACTTTGAAATTAGGTTTCTGAGTGGACGTCCAACTTGTTGATTCCCAGCGCTGAAATCTGAGCAATCCACTGCGCTGGCCAAAACAGTGGTGCTTGGTGCTTAAGATTGATGGTGCTTTTCTGCCCGGGAATCGGCCAAAAGGGGACCCAGTCCCACTCACTCTGCACCAAGAACTGCCGTGCTGAGGCGCCGGCAAAACCGCCACGCCGGCCACAAGAGTCATGCTGGCGACCCGTGGGGCTCCTCCGCTGGGAATCTCCTGGTCCGTGAGCAACAAAAATTCGTCTGAAAGTGTGGCATCCTCTCGTTCTCTGCACTTTCACTGGGAGCTACAATCCCGAGCTGCTAGTGGTCAGCCATCTTGGATCTCTCTCCCGGTTTAGCATTTTAAAACAAACCTGCCCTTGTACTATCTATACAATTGTATACAGTGCATTTGAATCAGGAAATACTTTAGTTGCTTTCTTATAAGAGATGAGAGATTTATAAAAAATTACCAACTAGGAAATTCATATATGGCCACTGTTAACATATATCTTCTTTTCTGGTTTTAAAAGTGGGGTCAATTTGTGCTATTGCTTTTAACTTGCTTCTTTTAACTATAAATTAGCATCTTATAGAAAGCCTATAAAGGAATTTCTATACAATGTTACACATATGTTCTACATATTATAAAGCCTGGGGGTGTCAAAAGAGGTAGTGGTTGGAGACAATAAAACTAAGATATTTGGAATTTGTGTTCTGGTGCTTTGCATATAACAAGTACTGAAACCTGTTGGTTGAATGTTAGAATTTCTGAAATAAGTAAAAGTAAACCCTTAAGTTTAAAGGAAGTAGTTTACCTGTCACTTCAGGAACAAATCTATTTTATGAAGCACACTTTACTATTATTAAAGCATTAAAAAATTTCTGATTTTTGTTCCATAGGTATACTGCAACATCCAGATGGCACAGTTTTGAAACAGTTACAACCACCTCCAAGGGGCCCAAGAGAGCTGGAATTCTATAATATGGTAAGTGAGGTAAGATTTGTTTCGTTGTATTCAAAGTGTTTTTCAGAGTTGTCTGGTGGTGACTCACAGTAAGACACATACTTGACAGCATGGTCACTGTGTGTATGTAATAGAAACAAAAGCTTCATGGAAAACAATGCTTATCTTTATTTGATTCAGTCTAGTATTTTCTATTTCAATTCTTAGATTCTTATTCTGTTTGTGGTAGATACTTTTTCTCAGGTTAAGGAAATTGAAATTACCCTCTGTGTGAGGCAACATTTTGTCAAGAAATGAATGGTATGCTCAGTTGGTTTCATAAAGGAACTATTTATAAAGGTAGGGTCAGAGCTTATGGCGACATGCAAGAGATGTTATAATGTTATACCATCCCTGGGCCTGATGTGGAGAGAATGGTTCCTGGAACCCAGGGAAGGTAACTTTATGAGAAGATATGACCTGTTAAGGAGGAAGCTAGAGAAGTAAATAACTGACATCAACTCTTCTCATACCCTCTAGTTTCTTATTTTTGTCTTCTAAGGGCAAGAAGGCAAAGGACCTCACTGATGCAGTTGATTTAAGTCAGCCTCTTGGGTGGAGAAGGGTGGAGTGGGAAAGGGATGATACATAGCATCTTTTCTGTTTTGATTTTTTCTTTTTTTGAGATAGGTCTGGCTCTGTTGCCCAGGCTCGAATACAGTGGCACGATCTCAGTTCATTGCAACCTCTGCCTCCCAGGCTCAAGTTATCCTTCCACCTTAGCCTCTTCCTCCTAAGTACTGGAACTACAGGCCTGTGTCACCAAGCCCAACTAATTTTTGTATTTTTTGTAGAGATGGGATCTCACTCTGTTGCCTAGGCTAGTCTTGAACACCTAAGCTCAAGCGACCCTCTCACTTCAGTATCTCCCCACCCCTACCCCAACCTCCCCACAGTAGCTGGAACTGCAGGCACAGGCCAGCATGCCTGGCTAATTTTTAAAAAGTTTTTTTGTAGAGATGAGGTTTCACTGTGTTGTCCAGGCCAGTCTTGAACTCCTAGGCTCAAGCAATCCTCTTGCCTCTGCCTCCCAAACTTCTGTGATTACAGACATGAGCCACGATGCCTGACCCTTCTAGTTTTAGGAAACAATTTAAAGCATGAATGAATATTGAATATTTTCCCGCTACCTTTTTGATATCTATTGAAATGATCATGTGAGTTTCCTTCTTTAATCTGTTAATGTGGTATAATACAAAAATAGATTTCTACATTATCATGTCTGTAATCCCAGCTACTTGGGAGACTGAGGCAGGAAAATCACTTGAACCCAGGAGGCAGAGGTTGCAGTGAGTCGAGATTGGGCCACTACACTCCAGCCTTTCAGATTTTTTATTTGTTAGTGTGATAGTACAATACTTTTTTTTTTTGAGATACGATCTTGCTCTGTTTCCCAGGCTGGAGTGCAGTGGCGCTATCTCTGTACTCACTACAACCTTGGCTTCCCAGGTTCAAGTGATTCTCCTCCCTCAGCCTCTTGAGTAGCTGGGATTACAGGCTCATATCACCATGCCAGCTAATTTTTGTGTTTTTGGTAGAGATGGGGTTTCGCCATGTTAGACTGGAACTCCTGACCTCAGGTAATCCACCTACCTCAGCCCCCCAAAGTGCTGGGATTACAGGTGTTAGTCACCACACCTGGCCTAGATTACCTTTTTAATACAAAATTGCCCACTTGACAAAGCTTTTCCTAGTATTTTAAAACAATTTCTGCTCTGTCAGTTGAGATTCCCTTTTCATTCCTAATATTGTTTATTTGCTGCTTCTCTGTTTTTCTCTATCAGCTTGGCTGCCAGCGTTCTTGGAGTTTAGTGATTGGGGGAGGGAAAAGGAAGCCAAGTTCAGGATTTAGAATTTTATTTATTCTCTATGTTTTAATATAGTAACTGTCCTCAGCTCTGCCTTGTCCCCGAGTTCTGAGATCCTTGGTTTAAGTCTTGAGTGAACCTCTGTGAAGCCCAAACATCTCTGCTCAGGTTAACACTTTTGTTTCATGTGAAAACTGAGAAGAATTGCACTAAGCATGCAAAACTAAGAAGAATTCTCTTTTTTTCCTTGACAGCTCAGCTATACATTTAAGAAAATATTTGTTGTATTTTATTCTACATTTCTAGATAGAAGGATTTTTAGGTTATCTCATCCGGCATATTACAGTAAACACCAGTCCCACTGCTTTTAAAAAATATTAAAAATCAGAAGAAAAAATTTATCTCTTTCATTTCCATTTCAGAATTAAACTATGAGTAGTTTTAAATGCATATTTGTAATTTTTCCTGTGCCTTTACAGCGATGATACACACATGTGTATCTTACTTAATTTCATGAACCTGCTATATATATTTGTATGTAATATGCCTTTTATCTTGTTCATTTATAAATACATCATGGAGTTCTTTAGATCAGTACACAGAGATTTATTTTATTCCTCCGTCTTGTAATTAGCTCATCCTCAACTCTGCACCCATGGTCATTGTGTTAGAAATGGGGGACATTCAGGTCTACTTGCTCTAAATTACCCTGGCCTGGAAGTGACTAATATCACTTCTGCAAACATTTCAACAGGGGAGTCTGGGAAATACAGTGTACCACATGGATATTTGGTCTGCCAAGAGTCTACTAAACTTGAGTTTATTCTGAAGAATTATGTTGCATACAGCTACTTGACGTTAATATGGTTTGGCATATATAATTAGATTCTAAAACAAGTTTTCATAAGCGTTTTACACCGGTAAACTTCGGTGAGATAAAAGCAAAAATCCACTTACAGATATAAAATAAATATGTGTTAAAGATTTGCTTTAACTTATTGTTTAATGAGGGAACCAGGTAGATTTTAAAACTGATTCAAAAGAGAAGTCAAGGAAACACACATCTATGTGGAATAATGGAAGTTTGCAATGAATTCTCACATGGACACTACATTTCTTCCTCTCAGAATGCATGGAGGAAAGTCAGAAGAACGTCCTCTGACCAGAATTTATTTACATGTCTATGGACAAGAGTCATTTTGCATTTGCTATCAATATCTGTAACTTACAAAGTTGTAAAATAGTCCAAGGACCGTAAAAGGCTAGAATTAGATAACCAAGAAGAGAGTACTCTAAATAATACATAGTTACTCATTGGAGACCCACAGTAATATTTTTTTGCTTGTTTCAAATTTACTTGCAATTGAAGCCAAAGCAGATGAATTATGATTCAACATAATATATTTTATCTGAGAAATGTGCAGGGCAGTTACAAAGCATTATAGGAACCTAGCAATGTTATATTTCTCTGTTTCAGGTTTATGCTGCTGACTGTACTGATGGCGTTCTTCTAGAGCTACGAAAATATTTACCAAAATATTATGGCATCTGGTCACCTCCCACTGCACCAAATGGTAATCTTTTCATAAAAATGATCTTTTAATTCATGAGCGTAGCTTCTTTAAAGGCCTTATGTAAAATTAAAATTCGACCTAGTATGTATTACAAAAACACAAAATATGTATGTTTTGCTTTCTAATCTTTCTTTAACTAAATAAAACTTATTAATACTTTTGTTTTCATAACCATTTTTAAAATGGCATATACAAGTAAATGGTCAATCTCTTATAGTTGAATGGAAGCATATATACTTAATGCTATCTTAATTTGCAGATGTTCTGTCCTAATTTATTGTGCAGTTTCTTTTCCCATTTTGAGTAATGTTTTAAAAATTAAGAAAAATACTGTCTCTGCATGACTTCCTCCCTGTCTCTTAACCTATTCCTTCATCCCTCACCTCTAGGCTTTAAATGACAGTCCTTTGAAAAACACTGGTAAGTTTCATAGAGAATAAAGTGACCTAAACAAGGGTCCAGAATTTCTCTTTTTTAAGATTAACTAATACCTGAAGCAGTATTTGCCCTCAGAAGGCCTTTACCAGAGCATACACAATTTAATTAAACAAGCAGCTTGACTGACTAACCATTGACAAAGGTAAATTGAGGGGAAAGAGCTTCAAACTTCAATGGATTTAAAAATAACCTGTGGTCTTGTTAAAATGCAAATGTATAAGCCCAACTCCCAGACATTTTTTTTTAATACAGGTGTATGTTGGAGTGTAGTGATATGCTTGTTAAATAAAAGCCATGGCTGTTTCTGATGTGGATAGTTCTTGAAGCACACTTTGAGGACAGAAAGAGAAGGGGATTCCAGTCTGTCCCTGCCTATTCCTTTTGTCAGTTCTTGTCTTCCTGTGACTTACTGACTTCATGTGCCAGGTTTCACTAATAGGGAACCCTGGTATCTCTCTGTGAGTCTCCTCAGCTAGCTAATCGTAAATCGATGGCTCCCTTTTATTTAGGATTCCCCTGTACTTTAATTGTATGGAAAAAAAGAAAGTGAGCTGAAGCTCCATCAGCTGTCTTTTTTCCTTCCTCCCTCCCTTAATTCCTTCCTTCTTTTTGTGGGCTTACAGGTCTTTTTATTCATATATATATATATATATATATATATATATATATTCATACACACACACACAGAGATACATATTTGTCTATGATTCAGATAAACATTTTGCTTAAATTACTTCACAAGTCATTATGATTGCCACAAATTTGGTCATCATTCTCTGTATAATCTCTCGCACACGTCTGTAGAAACTTCTTTGCTTTGTAGACTTTTCCATTTAATGTCTTCCTTTTCTTTCCCCCTTTGCGGTAAGTGGAAGTTTCCAGGAATGCTAGAAATGAGATAAAGGAAAGGAGAAGTTACACTATCTAGATTCCAATGAACATTGCTTCTGATTGCTGTTTAATTTAGAGTAAATCATTATTCTTCCGTAAAGTGATGCTGAAAAATTAACAAAAGTTGCTGAGGATGGTGTTTGATTAAAAATCTAGATAATTAAATGCTTAGTTTAAAAGATTGTTTGGAAAGAGTAGCATAACTAGCAAACACAGCATAATTACTATGAATAGAGTATACAGAAAGAATTTGGATAAGAGAAGAAATATTTTAATTAAAGATAACATTTTTAGTTTAGGACTACTAGCATATGATTTAAATAATCAAAGGATTGCAGTAATCAATCTTTTTGGCCATCAATACTATATAATCTTGAAGTTCAGCTGTGCTAATATAGAAGGAGCAGTAGCTTTGAAGTTAAAATATTTGGCCTCTATCTTGGTTATTTACAAGTTTTGTGAACCTGGCTAACTCAGTAACCTTTTTGAGCTCCACCTTTTCTACAAATAGAAAGTAATACCACAGAGTTGTGAAGATACATCTTATCTTATGTGAAAATATTGTATAAACTCTAATTCTCTCATTTGAAAATAAATGGAGATAGTGGTGCTACTAAGATGAGAGGATGAAGTAAGGAAGCTGAGTAAAGAGAGGAGAAAATATAAACTGAAGGTTTAAAAAGGACAAGGAATAAAGTTATATATTATAACAGAGTGGTCCAGTAGTACCAACAATTGCCTCAAGGGATTTTCTACTTATTTCCTACTTTGTTAGTTTTGGAAGAAGTTGGACAAAACTGTTGGACCACGTAGATTGTTTTATTTGATTTTACTAGCAGTTTCATATAATCATCTTTCTGTTTTTATCCTTTTGATTGTAAATGAAAGAAATATAAGAGGCAAACTTATGTACATGTTTAGCTCACAGGATCATGAAAACATATTTTCTTAAATTTTAGTAGAATACTACGGTTTGCATTACTGTGTTTTATGTGCTCTTAAACTAATGATATTATTTCCTGTTGGTTTTGTTGTTGTTTGGGTGTCTTTTCTTATGTGTTCAGAGTGGAGTTTTATAAAGCTGATATTGTTTTTAATAATCTGAAGTAGTAAAATGCTGAAAGCCAACTTGTTCAACAAATTATTACATAATAATAATTTGAAGAATAAGAATGTTCTGACCAATGAGGTTTTTTTCTTTTAATTTTGTTATGGCAGTTTTATTGAGGTATAATTTACATACCATAAAACTCACCCATTTAAAGCGTACAACTCAGTGGTTTCTAGTATATTCACAGAATTGTACGATCACCATGATTATCTAATTTTAGAACATGAACAGTGGAATTTGAAAATTATAACATTTGTTGGCAATTAGCTTTGAACATTTCAGGCTGGTTATATATAATAAATATCATTTGTACCTGTGTATAAACACATAAAAGGCTATACATGTAGCATCCAAAACCTTTGAGTATAATTATTTGGAGGGACAGAAAAGTATAACATCAAGTAGGTTTGAAAAAATTGAGAGTTTTCAAAATGTAATCTCTAGCCTGATTGATTGGCAGTTTTCTGGATCTAGCTACTAGTCATGTTGCAGGAAGCGTGAACTGAAACAAACTGACATATATGTCTGTTACATCCCTCTTCCTTTACCCCAAATCTGGGGCCCCAGGTCTCTACTTATTATTCTTTCTGCTTTCAACTTGTGTTGTTCTTAGAAATAGCTGAAGATTGATACAGAAAAGAAAGTTCTTGTGTCTTCTATTAGTCCATTTTTCATACTGCTTTAAAGATATTTCCTGAGACTGGATAATTTATAAAGAAAAGAAGTTTAGTCGACTCACAGTTCTGCATGGCAGAGGAAGCCTCAGGAAACCTATAATCATGGCGGAAGGTAAAGGGGAAGCAGGGCACATCTTACATGGTGGCAGGAGAGAGAAAGTGCAGGGGAAACTGCCACTTTTAAAACCATCATATCTCATGAGAACTCTCTCACTATCATGAGAACAATGTGGGGGGAAACACCCATATAATCCAATCACCCGGCAACCAGGTTCCTCCCTCAGCACGTGGGAACTGCAATTGGAGCTGAGATTTGGGTGGAAGCACAGAGCCAAATCATATCATCTGTTTTTCCAGTTGGCTTCATAATTGAGCAGTGTTTCTTCATCTGGTCTTTCCTCCTTTTTTGTGAGGTTTAGAAATCAAGATGGTAGCTAATACCTGGTAGATTTTCCAGATAGGGTAAGGAAAAACTTAATGAAACTTGAAACCCATATTTTCATAATTTATGAAATCAACAATATCGATTAAGGGGATATCAATAAGTACTCCTTCAATTCCCTAAATGCCCTCCCTGTTGCCTTGCCTTTAAAGGAACTAGTTATTTCATCTTTACTATTTAGTTATCTGTAGACTTTTCGAGACTTTTCTGTCGGGCACTTTTTACCTCTTTTTCTTAGGGCATCAAGACTAGCTATAGAAAATTAGCTAAAGGAATTTTTTTTATACCTAATGTATTATAAAACAATATGTATATTTAACTTATGTTTAAGATAATTATATTTAATTATATATATTTAACAAAATAGAAAAGTTTTCTTCATTCATAGTCACCTTATGTAATCTTTATTTTTTATTTTATTTTATTATTTTTTTAGAGACAGAATCTCACTCTGTCACCCAGGCTGGAGTTCAGTGGTACAGTCTTGGCTCACTCCAACCTCTGCCTCCTGGGTTCAAGGGATTCTTCTGCCACAGCTTACCGAGTAGCTGGGATTACAGGCACACATCACCACACCCAGGTTTACAAGTGCCAGTCCTTAGACTTCTGCAGGACTGGCTTCATAAGAGTCCTAAATAGAGTTTCCAGAATTATAAAAGTAAATCTAGTTAATTATGCTATCCATCTTTATGATACACACCTCTATGTATATATATGCAAAAATAAGCTCTATTCTAATATTCTGCCTTTACCTATAAACTACATCATATGAAATACTCATAATTATTTTACAAGGTATTTTCCAAACATCATATTAATATAGTCTATATTCTTGACCTTGAACAGAGTGAACTTAAACTATTCCAGATAGAATATATCTGTCTTGCCAGGTGCAGTGGCTCTCACCTGTAATCCCAGCACTTTGGGAGGCCAAGGTAGGAGGATTGCTTTAAGGAGGAGTTTAAGGTCAGCCTAGGCAACATAACAAGACTCTATATCTACAACAAATTTTAAAAATTAAGCCAGGCGCGGTGACTAATGCCTGTAATCCCAACACTTTGGGAGGCTGAGGAAGGTGGATCACCTGAGGTCAGGAGTTTGAGACCAGACTGGCCAACATGGTAAAAACCCTGTCTCTACTAAAATACAAAAATTAGCCAGTCATGTTGGCAGGCGTCTGTAGTTCCAGTTACTCAGGAGGCTGAGGCAGGAGAATCGCTTGAACCCAGGATGTGATGGTTGCAGTGAGCTGAGATCGCGCCACTGTACTCCAGCCTGGGTGACAGAGTGAGACCCTCTCTCAAAAAAAAAACAAAAGAAAAGAAAAAAGAAAAGAAAAATTAGCTGGGTGTGGTGGCATGCACCTGTAGTACCAGCTACTCAGGAAGCTGCAGTGGGAGGATCACTTTAGCCCAGGAGTTTGAGGCTGCAGTGAGCTATGATTGTACCACTATCCTCCAGCCTGGGTGACAGATTGAGACCTGTCTCAAACAAAAACAACAATAACAACAACAAAAATCTATCTTATTTTTAGTTCATTAGATTAGATTAGATTATTTTGGATGAGTCTTAGAACAAATTTCCTATTTGCCATCATCTTTTTAATGTTAATATTGCATCAGAGAAAACCCAGCTCTCATATTTACTGCAGTAAACTTTACCATCTATAACCTTGACTAATCTGTAACGTTTTCTTGAGAATTAAAAAAAAAATAGGGAAGCTGAGCTTATGGATGGGGGGGAAGGAATGATGAAATAGTAGTCTCAGAGGATGGAAAAGTGAGGAGATTTGGGAAATAGAGTAAGATAGTTGAGCAACTTTAAGGGCCTACTTGGAGGTTAGTGGTCAGTTTTGAGTGTGTTTTGCAGTCATGACACATGCAAAAGAGAGTTACTTTAACTTGAGATGAAATCAATATGTAATAAGTAGGTTTATTATATATAGGTATTCTTTTTAATATTGAACTAAAGACTAAGGCTTGATACTAGCCTGAGAGTTGGAGAATATCCATTATCAAGTGCATAATTGGATTATGACTACATCTTTTTATTTTGTGTTTATTATGCCTGTCTCATCTGGAAGAGAAAGAACAGACTCCAGGGAATCATCTTATATTTTTATTTATACTGAATATTGAAGTTAGACCTGGACTCATTGGTGACCTAACATAGTTAGCAGGTTTTAATATTTATCAGTGACTTGCTTGTTTAATATTTATATACACTTACAGATAAAATTAATAAATATTCAGTGAGTACCAAATATGTAGCAACCATTATGCTAAATGTAATACTATTTCAGCTCTTCAAAAGCACCTCTATGAAGGCAGAATTTTTATCTGTTTTCTTCACTTATGTGCCTTGACAGTAATTACATATGGAATTTATGAAATTTTATTTTGGAGAGGATGTGGGAATATGTAACCTTCATTTATAGGACAGGACTGACATTATGCTGAGTGTTTTACTGTGCATCATGTCATTTAGTCTTCTTAATATCCCTGCCGGTAGAGTCTATAATTATCTCCATTTTACATACAATTGAGGTTTTGAAAAGTTCTCCTGAGGTCACAGACTAGCAAATGATAGAGTTGAGATTTGAGTGTACCTTTCCTTCTTCCAAAGCAGTTGCTTTAAACTTTATCATCTCAGTTAAGATTCTTTGGGCACAAGTTACAGAAATAAACTTGAACTTGATTAAACAAAAAGGATAAGTTCTTATAAGGATATGAGGGTATCTTATGAAAACCAAGGGTCATGCATTTGAGTCTAAGATGGGACTGGAACCAGAATCTGAACCCTAGCCCAGGGAGATCTCTCTCTGCGTATTTTCTTAACTCTTCCTCTTCTCTCCTTTGCCTTCCTTGCTATCCACGTCTCTCTCTTCCCTACCAAGAGACTTGCATGTTATATAGTACCAGTCACCCACAGAGGTCAGCAACAGGTTTTCTCTGCGTTCCAGTTCCAAATTGGCAAGACTGGCCAAGCTTGTATCAGATATTTGCTCCTGCCCTAGTGACTGTGGCCTATGGGCTGGATTCCCAAAGTATGATGGTGCTGGCTAAGGGACGACTTCTGTAGGTCTGAGGATAGTTCTTGAGCTGGGCAGATACCCTAATGACACAGTGACATCCCGTCTATTCTAGTCAAGTGTTTTTAAAACTCCTTTGTCTAAAAGGAAAAAAAAAAACAAGAAAACCCTGGGTCTTTAGGTCATGAGGGGAATAAACTTCTTTGTCTATGATACATAATAAATACATTATATTGCAACTCAATGTTTATAAGACGGAGACCAACCCAGACAACAATGCTTAGTAAAGTAAGACTTTAAATAAGTAAGTAAAGTAAGACTTTTAAAGTAAGACTTTCGTGCCCTATTTCTCTATTTACCTTTTTCAAAAGCACTTGCAGTTAAGTTGTGAGATACATGGTATCACATTCTTTCTTAAGAGTTCTGAGTTCTTAACTCAGAGGGAAAGATAGAAATGAGAATCTCAAATTCTTATTTTCACTTTAAAAAAATTTGAGATTAGAGAATGGAAAGAAAACACCAAACCAGTCTTCAGTAGGCTTAACTTATGGTTTTATTTCTGAAGACTAATAAGAAATAATTTAGCAGTTATTTGGTAATTCTAAACATATGAAACATAACAAGAACCTGAAAGTAAAGTAAAGAAAAACACATTTGGCTAATCAAATAAAATACATTATACTTGTCCCTATTTACAGAAGGGATGCCTCAATTTATTATAGCGTGAGGAAAGGCCAAGTGTGAAGTTCCATTGTACTGTAGGAATGGGAAGGGCAAACACTCATTTATTCAGCAAAGACGTATTGTATTTCCACTATATATAGAGTTTGCATTTGTATTTTCCTCCTTTCAAAGAGAAAAAGGCAGAGATAGGTGATTTTATTTCAGATTTGCAAAGTCTCTACCCTAGCTTCTGTCATCTTTATCTTATCATAAAGAAACAGTTTGTTGTTTGTTTTTAATCAGTACCAAATTGACAGGTAGAAGATACTAACCCTACACTGAGATATAAATGCTATAACGTTAGCTAGGTTCTCTCACTGTCTTTATACTCCCATATACAACTTTACTTCAGTAAGATTTGTGGAGTCTCTTGAGTCTAAATTAATGATAATAAATTTATGAATGCCAAGGATCTACTGTACTATATATTACAATCTAATTCGTTTTTTTCTGATATTTGAAATTTAAGTCTTTTTACTGAAATTATTATGTAGCCCTAGAGCAGGGCTGGATCTGTTTTCTTCTTTTTTGCTTTAGATGGTTGGAGATGGGAGGAGAAAATCTGAAGGTAACTATCCTGTGCTGCTTTCTTCTTTCATACCATTCGTGGTTATCTTTTAGACACAGAAGCTTGGGTGTGTTCCAGCTCCTTCATCAAGATATTTTTCCACTTGTCTCATTAGCTTTCACAGACAACAGTTTCATGTCTGTGTCAAGATCTTTTGTTTTCTCTTATCCTGAAGGTGTCTGTCTGGGAGAACCTTTCTTTCAGGTGTGGAGGGCTCCTGGGGTGTGTCAGTGCTGCTCCCTTGGACTGCAGTAACTTTTTTGTCGTGTTTGGGCTTAACTTCACCTAGTTCTACAGAGTTATAACCTTGCTCTCATCATCTTTGACTAAGGGATAAAAAGTATCTCTTATCCTTTGAAGGAGAAGATTTATACCTTTTAAATCTGAGGCGCTTAAAACTTTTTCAGACCCTAACTGGGTTCTCACTTTTGTTTGAGCACAGATTTCTTTATTGTAATTTAACAACTATGCTAGTCTTGGTGGGACAGGAGTAATGAAAGGACATCAGAGAGTAAGGCTTCTCTTACCCCTGCTACCCATTTATTTAATTCAGAGAAAATACACACCTTCTCTAACCTTATTTGTTATGTTGGTTGATAGTAATCTTTTCTGTCTTTGAGGATAAATACTTCTTATTACATTCCTAAGTAAAAAATGATTCATGATCTCATTCAGAACTTTAAGACAATTCTTTAACCTAGGAAAGGAGGAAGAATTTCTTTCCTTACTGCTTCCCTCAGGGGACCTGGATGCTTGCTTTCAAGCTGAAACTATAAGCAGGTCAGCTGTGTATGATAACTGGGGCTTTTATAATACCATATTTGAATCTCTATTTAATTTTTTTGTGGAAAGATGTATGCAGGATGTCAACATGATTTACAGACCAACTTTTGGGGAATGCCTGTGTTCTAAAAAGAAGCAAGATGGGCTGGGCATGGTCACTCACACCTCCAATCTCAGCACTTTGGGAAGCTAAGGTGGGCAGATCCAGGAGTTTGAGATCAGGCTGGCCAACATGGTAAAATACCATCTCTACTAAAAATATAAAAATCAGCCAGGCTGTGGCCTGTGATCCCAGTTACTCAGGAGCCTGAGGCAAAAGAATTGCTTGATCCTGGGAGGAGGAGGTTGCAGTGAGCCAAGATTGGCCACTGCACTCTAGTCCAGGCAACACAGCAAGACCCTGTCACAAAAAAATAAAAAGGCAAGATACTTATTTTTTTTGTTTTTCCTTTGAAATTAGTAAGACTGGAATGTATGTTTGACAATGATTATCATTTGGATTACTTTGCCCTTTCTTAATCTCTACTTCTGTTGTATTACTCTGTGGGAAGGATTTATTCCTGTTACTAAGTTTAAATGAATAGATGTTTTGAAATTATTAAAATACTAAGAGATCTGCTGAGACATATGGCATAAATTGTATTTACAAGGGGAATGCATTCTGGAAAAGCTTTGAAATGATCCCATTGCCTTTTTTATATTGTTGGAAACCTTATATCTGCCATCTTTTGCTTATAGTTGAATTTATGTAATTCACCTCCTGCAAGAATTTCTCTGTGGTGTTTAATACTTGTTATAAATTTGTTGGTTTAGTTTTTTTTGTTTTGTTTTTTTTTTTTAGGTAGAGTAAGAATAATTATTGACTCTAGATTTATTTTAACTTTTTTCTCTGTTTTAGGATTTTCTTATTTTGTTTTTCCCTGACAAGTACTTGAGTAGTAATATGTTTGCCCATTACTAATTAGTATTTTTCTTTAATAACAGATTTATACCTAAAACTGGAAGATGTGACCCATAAATTTAATAAGCCCTGTATAATGGATGTAAAGATAGGGCAAAAAAGCTACGATCCTTTTGCCTCATCTGAGAAGATTCAGCAACAGGTCAGCAAGTACCCATTAATGGAAGAGATTGGGTTCTTGGTGCTTGGCATGAGGGTAAGAGTGCTTATTAGTATAATATGCACATTTTTCTATACATGTTCTTCCCTTTAAAATTATGGATGTCATTATAGTACTAACATATCAGAAAATAATGTATTTTAGAATTGAGTTGTCTGTAACTCCCCAATGTGTACACTCTGAGAGGGCAAGGATTTTTAAAATATTTATTTGTTCACTGATATATGGTCAGTTTCTCTGGTTCTGGAACATAGTAGGGTGATTAATAAATAAATGGATGGATGGCTGAATCTTAAGACTATAATTCTGATAATTTTGTTTTAAAGAAGGCTTAAGTTTAGGTGCAAAGCAAATATTAAAAGTAAATGTGATATTGTTTATGATTTTCCCATGAGAAAAGTGCTTAGTTTATGTATTCAGTAATTTTTCTACATTTTCAAAATAGAAAAGAAATTTGAAATTATGTAATTGTGTGGCTGGGCACAGTGGCTCAAGCCTATAATCCCAGCACTTTGGGAGGCCAAGATGGGTGCATTGCTTGAGCCCAGGAGTTTGAGACCAGCTGGGCAACATGGCAAAACTCCATCTCTACAAAAATACAAAACTAGCTGGGTATGCTAGCATGTGCCTGTAGTCTGAGCTACTCGGGAGGCTGAGGTTGGAGGATCACTTGAGCCCAGGAGGTTAAGACTGAAGTAAGCTGTGATCATGCCACTGCACTCCAGCCTGGGTGACAGAGTGAGACCCTGTCTCAGAAAAACAAACTGCCCCACGCCTCCCCAAAAAATAGGTAATTGTTTCAGACTTTTTGGGTTAAAACAGTTGTTTTATTTTCTTACAATTCTGTGAATTTGCAATTTGAGCTAGGCTGAAGTGTGCAGTTCTTTTGCTAATCTCACCTAGGGTTCCTTCTGCAATCATCTGATGGTTCAGCTTGGTATCGATGGTCTAAAATGACTCACCCTCATTTATTTGGGTTGTATATAAAACCAGAAAAATTGTTCTTGTCAGGAAGTTGGTACTGTTGGCTGGGGCTTTTTCTTTGTGGCCTTATCTGTCAGAAGGCTAGCTTGGGCTTTTTTATTTTGAAGTACCACATTCCAAGAAGGTGAGAGTAGGAACTATAAGGGTTCTTAAATTCTAGGTTAGGAAGTTATTTGCTGTCACTTCTATGGAATTCTGTAGGGCAAAATCTAGCACAGGGCTAGCCCAGATTTATAGGGTGAGAAAACAGACTCCATTCCCGATGGTAGGAAAAGCAAAGTCACAGCATGAATAGCAGTGTGCACAGGGTGAGGAGAATTATTGAGGCCATTTTGAAAATACAAGTCAAAAAGTAATGTGGTAGCCGGGTGCGGTGGCTCACAGCTGTAATCTCAGCACTTTGGGAGGCTGAGGCAGGCGGATCACCTGAGGTCAGGAGTTTGAGACCAGCCTGGCCAACATGGTGAAACCTTGTCTCTATTAAAAATACAAAAATTAGCCAGGCATAGTGGTACATGCCTGCAATCCCAGCTACTTGGGAGGCTGAGGCAGGAGAATAGCTTGAGCCTGGGAGGCAGAGGTTGCAGTGAGTCAAGATCGTGCCATTGCACTCCAGCCTGGGTGACAAGAGTGAGACTCTGTCTCAAAAAAAAAAAAAAAGAAGTAATGTGGTGTAAAGTCCTCTAAACAAATGCTGTGTCTTCTAAATGCATGAAGGTAAAATTTGTGGATATACCAAATACTTGTTTACCTATATGTAAGCATAATTGGTAGTTCTGAAATTCCTGTAAAATGATATATGGATCTTTCTTTTTGAGTTTTAAACAGAAGAGCTAATAGGAAGCATTATAGATAAATTGTCAATGTGATAGTAATAGCAAAATTGAATTCGATATTTGGGTTTTATATAAAACCAGCGAAATTGTTCAAGCAGTTATTTCATTTTGGAAAACTATAATTAAATGTGAGTGTATAGAAAAAGAAAAAACGGTAATGGAATAAAGCTAAAACAAATAAGAAATAAACATCCCACAGGAATCTGACTGGGCAACGATTTAAACCTCTACTGTTCTCAGATCTCTCACCCTCCCACTTTCTTTCTGACTTTTAGCAGTTGACTGCTTTTTGCTTTAGAACAAATTAAAACCATCAGACAAGATTTCCCTTAATTTCCTGCTAACAGATGCACATACCTTACCTGCAATTGCTTTTATTTTCTCATTCTTTCCTGTCACATTGAAGAATTTTCTGTCCTCCTAAGGACAGCTGCTCTGTACTCCCTCTGAATCACATTCCTTCTTAACTCTTCAAGAACCTTATACTACTGATTTTCTCTTATCTTTCTTATATCTTCAACTTCTGTCTCTCTTTACTGGCTTTTATCTTTTTGCTTTAAATACCTTCAAATCACTGTCAAGTTTTTTAAAAAACAAAACATGAAAACCCCACCTCTAACCTGCTTTGCTTTCCAGCTGCAGATTTAACTTGTCTCTCCTTTACAATCAAACTCCTTATTTCTATTTCCTTACCTCCCATTCAGTATTCAGCTCATTCTAATCTGGCTTCTGCCCCATCATGCTAATGGATTAGCTCTTCACTAAGCACCACCATGCCACTAATTCCAAATGGCATTTTTCCTTATCTTACTTTAAAAAGTAGCTTTCAGTGCTGACCAAGTCCTCCTTGAAACATTCTTCTTTGAATCTATGACACCTACCTGTCTCCTGGTTTCTGCCTAAGGCCGTTTTGCAATCTTTGCCAGCCCATTTTTATTTATTCTTTAAATGTGGCGGTATTCCTCTTGGTTCCGTTTTAATGTCTACCTTTCTTTTCTATTTCTTCCTAAGCAGAGCTCCCTGTTCTCATTAGTTCAGTATTAGTTACACTCATAACTCATGAATGTTTATCAGCAGGCTCTGCTTTTTCTTTGATCTCCTGATATGCACATCTAACAATTTACTGGACACTGTACCTAAATATTTTAAGTGCTTAAAGACATCTTGAACTCAATACATAAAAAACTGATGGTTTTTTCCATGGCTTGCCTTTTCTGGAGCGCTCTGGCTCCACCACCCTTTCCCAGAGCTCCCAGTTCTTGCTAAGGTAGCACTGCTGTCCTCTGTCTCCCTTCAGCTGCCATCTTGATTGTTTACAAGCGTCTCATCAGCTGTGATGAGATAGATGTTATTCCACATTTACAAGATTTGGGAGATTGCAGATGGCCTGTGCCTGGTGGTGAAGGGGAAGATGGTCAGTAGGACAGAGGGTGACATTGATGACTTGCTCATTGGTGGAAATGCCTCCGCTGAAGGTCCTGAGGGCAAAGCTACCAAAAGCACAGTAATCACTGTTGTTGGTACTGTCATGAACCATGACTTGCAAGAAACCAGCTTCACTAAAAATGCCTACAAGAACTATATCAAAGATTACCTGAAAACAGTCAAAGGCAAACTTGAAGAACAGAGACCAGAAAGAATAAAACCTTTTGTGACAGAGGCTATAGAACAAATCCAGCACATCCTTGCTAATTGCAAAAACTACTAGTTCTTTATTGGTGAAAACTTGAATCCAGATGGCATGATTGCTCTATTGGACTATCACGAGGATAGTGTGACCCCATAAATGACTTTCTTTAAAGATGGTTCAGAAATGGAAAAAATGTTAACAAATTTGGCAGTTACTTTGAATCTATCACCTGTCTTCATAACTAGCTGCTGCTTGTCATCCACACAACACCAGGGCTTAAGACAAATAGGACTGATGTCATCTTGAGCTCTTCATTTATTTTGACTATGGATGCATGGAGTGGATGCATTGTTTTTAAGAAAAGTGTGTCACGTAGGTTTTCTAAAAATAAAATGCATTTAAACTCATTTGAGAGAATACCTTTTATTTTAATCCATATTTAAACTAAATTCATCCTGTAATGTTCCTGGAGAAGTTAGAGCCTGGTAGTAAGCCACTACCAGAAAGAGTAAGACTGTCATTAGATAACATCTACAGTGAAAACTACTGCTGGAACTGGAATATAAAAAATAAGAAGCAAAAGTTTTAATTCTGAGTTGCAGTAAAGGGGAAAGACCACGCTCTTGGCAGTGCCAACATCTGAAGTGGAGCCTTATACCTTTTGTCACCTACAGTGGAAGTAGTTGACTCTGGAAGAGATTACTAAGAGAATTAAAAGAGACTAGTTCAGTTGGGGAAAAAACCCCACAAAACTGACACACTCGTCATCCCTTTTGTAAACTAACAACCATAACAATGAAAACAATTTTTTTTTTTTGAGACCTAGGCTGGAGTGCAGTGGTGAGATCAGGCTCTTTGCAGCCTCGACCCCTGGGCTCAAGGGATCTTTCTGCCTCAGCCTCCCGAGTAGCTGGGACTACAGGCATGTGCCACTAAACTTGGTTGATTTTTTTTTTTTTTTTTAATTTTTAGTACAGATGAAGTCTCACTGTGTTCCCCAGGCTGGTCTCAAATTCCTGGGCTCAAGTGACCTGTGGCAATCCCAAGGAGTGCTGGGACTGCAGGTGTGAGCCACCATGCCCAGCCTAAAAACAAATCCTATTATTCCCTGTCCAGTAAATGGCATCACCATATATCCAGTTTTGCACAGTAGAAACCAGGTGGTCAGTGAGACATGGTGGCTCATGGACGTGGTTGCACATGCCTGTAGTCCCAGCTACTCGAGAGGCTGTGGCAGGAGAATCACTTGAACCCAGGAGGTAGAGGTTGCAGTGAGCTGAGATTATGCCTCTGTACTCCAGCCTGGGTGAAAAAGCAAGACGCTGTCTCAAAAAACAAAACAAAAAAAACCGGGTAATCACTGTCACCTGTCAGCCATCCATCAATCCTATTGATCTTGATTCCTAAACTTCTTGAGTCCCATTATCACTATCATCCCTCTCCAGACTCTAGTCTCTCAAGTTCAATTTTGGTATTTTACAATCCTTTCTCTAAACATTGTAGAATATATATCTAATCATGACATTCCCTATCTAAAAACTCTTCTGTTGGATGGGAGGAAGATGGTAGATGGGAGGCAGAGCTAATGTGCATCTCCCACTTGGACAGACAGAACAGTGTGTGGAGATTCACACTGTGAACTGTTCCAAAAACCACCACAGGAAAGTACCAGGAAAACCAAACAAATTCACAGATCTTTTGAAAGGATCACTGCAAACTCTGTGAGTCAGGTGAAAAACTGAGTTCCCAAAGTGTGAGAGGGGGAAAACCTGCCTCTGAACACATACCTCCTGGGTGAATCTGAGAATCCAGATCACAGTAGAAGGATTTAACCTTACCTAGAGGTGGAATGGATTTAGGGAGCCACGTGAAATGTAAAAGTAGAAGCAACAGCAGGAACAGCCTTGTAGATACTCCCAGTCTCCAGCACAAGCCCAGGGAAGTCATCCCTGAATATATCTCACATGAGCTCTTGGGGAAGGCAGCCAGCAGATTAGGGAGGAGACAGGGTGAAAGAAGCTTGCAACTGAATTTTGTGATAATTTCAAGTGGGCACGAACTTCCTTGAGCAGAATCCAGGGGCAAATGGGAACTGCTACAGATAGGAGCACAGGAGCGACCACCATTGTTGGTAGACAAGGAGGGGTGTGGCCTGAAAGCTGTGCTTGCTTTCTCAGTGGGGAAGCTTATGGCCCTGGGCAGGTCTGAGTTCCACATGTAGGCTGCCTGCATCTAAACTTGGTGCTGTTAGCGTGCACTGCAGGAGCACCACTGGCCTCACCAACTGCGTGGGAGCTGGGTGAGGCCTTTCACTACTGGCTATTCCCCACTTCTCTGGCAAACTATACAGCACAGCAAAGGCAGAAATACATCCCGCTGGAATATAACCCCATTGGCCTGAGAACCACTCCCCATCCGCCACAGTGGCTGCAGCATGCCCCACCCAAGGAGAGGCTGAGCTCAGACCTGCCTACCCCTGCAGGGTAGGAAAAACCATCTGATGGTTTTTCCTACCTGCCCTGGTAAGACATAAACTCTTGGGATCTTTATGGCAATGCCCATTATGTGAGAAACCATAATAGTTCCCCCTTGCCAACTTAGGGCAAGCTCAGATCCTACTGCTAATATTGAAAGTGGTGCTCTCTTGAAAGCATGCCCTCCTGGCTGGAGGCCAACCAACTCAGGCCATTACGGCAACTTATGATAGAATAACTGCTCCCAGGAAGGAGAAAACAGCTAAAACTACTACCTGGAACACCCTGGCAACCAGTGGTCCTCAGTCTGTCCATGTGACAACTTCACTGCTAGCATAACCAGAATTTGAGAAAGCCAGCACACTAAACCTACCTACAACGAAGGATTCTCACAGAGTCTACATCACTCCCCTGCTACATCTACCAGAGCAGATGCTGTTATCCATGACTGGGATACCTGAAGACTGATCGCATCACAGGACTCTTTGCAGACATTCCCCAGCACAAACCCGGAGCCTGGTAGCCCTGCTGAGTGGCTAGACCCAGAACAGTAACAATCACTGCAGTCTGGCTCTCAGGAAGCCCCATTGCTAGGAGAATGGGGAGAGAACCACATCAAAGTATCACTTTGTGGGACAAAATAATCTACATAGCAGGCCTTGAGTTCCAGAACTTTCCACTGGTGGGTAGTTTCTCACAGTGGAGACACAATTGCAGTGCTGGGTGCAGCCAGGAAAGTCTGCACATATACCACAACAGGTAGGCAGCCACTGTGATCATGAAGGAACTTGGAGAAGAGGTCCTTGTTCCCCGCAGCACTCCACTGCAGACGTAGCTGGGTCTTCCCCCACAGGAATGTGCCATGGATGCACCTATAGACAGCCCTTCTGGAATAATCCAGGGTGAGGACAGGAGGAGCACCCCTCAGGCCTGCACAAGAGGCAGAGTCACAATCACTCCCTATTTGGAATACCAATATTTCTATAGATGAAAAGAAGTGCCTGTCTAATTTGAATAGCTGAAACACTAGGACAGGAGTGAGACTGTGAGGTAAATAGCTTTCCTGCTAACTTGTCACTGGAGCTGAGGTAGCTTCCAGTCTTCACTATGATAAATCCTCAACACATCTAATTGAGAGGTCCCCACATAGATACACACACAGTTACCCTCATGAAGGCTGGGACCTTGGCCTACCATTGGGTATTACATCTACTCACCTGCCTTAGCCACAACTTGAGCCTTCCCAGAGATACCTTCTCTGAAGCCGGAATCATCAACTTAGGAAATAAAATGCCAGGAAAAAATTAAATAAATAAAATGTACACCACAAGAGAGTGAGATAAACTTCAAGAGATCCCTGCCATTCCAACTCTATAGGAGACAGTGAACTCACCCACACACCAAGATTATAACTACTACAGCCAGCACTGGGGAAAGCCAGCAAACAAAAGACTCTCTTTAAGGATTCATACAGAGTCGAGTCTTTACCCCTACAAGTACCAAGAATCAGTTTAGGCTAAAATAAACATTAAAGTCTGATCCTTAAGAGGGAGAGAGAAAAAAATGTAAACTTAAAAAAAAAAAAAAACAGTCCAATCAAAAATATATTCAAGAACAATTTCAAGAAACAGTCTACCCATATGAGAAGGAATTAGAAAAGTAATTCTGGTAATATGACAAAAACAAGGTTTGATAACACCCCCAAAAGATCACAGTAGCTCCCTAGCAGTGGATCCAAACCGAGAAGAAATCAGTTGCTGTATAAAGAATTCAGAAGGCTGATTACTGCAACTTAAATTTAAAAAACAGGGCTGGGCACGTGGCTCATGCCTATAATCCCAGCACTTTGGAAGGCCAAGGTGGGTTGATCACTTGAGATTGGGAGTTCAAGACCAGCCTGACCAACATGGTGAAGCCCCATCTCTACTAAAAATACAAAAATTAGCTGGGCTTGGTGATGCATGTCTGTAATCCCAGCTATTCAGGAGGCTGAGGCAGGAGAATCACTCAAACCCGGGAGGCAGAGGTTTCAGTGAGCCGAGATTGCACCACTGCACTCCAGCCTGGGCAACAGAGCAGTACTCCATCTCAAAAACAAAACAAAATAGGCCAGGCATAGTGGCTCATGCCTGTAACCCCAGCACTTTGGGAGGCCAAGGCGGGGAGATCACTTGAAATCAGGAGTTCAAGACTGGCCTGGCCAATATGGTGAAGCCCCGTTCTATGAAAAATTAGCCAGGCATGGTGGCACATGCCTATGGTTCCAGCTACTCAGGAAGCTGAGGCACGAGAATCACCTGAACCTGGAAAGTGGAGGTTACAGTGAGCTAAGATTGTGCCACTGCACTTCAGCCTGGGCAATAGAGTGAGACTCCGTCTCAAAAAAAGAACAATACAGGATATGGCTGAGAAATTTTCCAGAGAAATAGATATCATAAAGAAAAAGCAATCACAACTTCTGGAAATGAAAGACACTCTTAGGGAAATACAAAATGCAGTGGAAAATTTCAGTGACAGACTAGAACAAGTAGAAGAAGGAATTTCAGAGCTCAAAGACAAGGGTTTGGAATTAACCCAATCAGACAAAGGCAAAGAAAAAAAATTTTTTTAATGGAACAGAGCCTTCAAGAAATTTGGGGGCCGGGCGCGGTGGCTCAAGCCTGTAATCCCAGCACTTTGGGAGGCCGAGGCGGGTGGATCACGAGGTCGAGAGATCGAGACCATCCTGGTCAACATTGTGAAACCCCCGTCTCTACTAATACAAAAAAATTAGCTGGGCATGGTGGCGTGTGCCTGTAATCCCAGCTACTCAGGAGGCTGAGGCAGGAGAATTGCCTGAACCCAGGAGGTGGAGGTTGCGGTAAGCCAAGATCGCGCCATTGCATCCAGCCTGGGTAACGAGAGCGAAACTCCGTCTCAAAAAAAAAAGAAATTTGGGATTATGTTAAATGACCAAACCTAAGAATAATTGGTCTTATTGAAGAAGACAAATCTAAAAGTTTGGAAAACTTATCTGAGGGAATAATTGAGGAAAACTTCTCTGGCTGTATTAGAGATCTAGACATCCAAATACAAGAAGCTCAAAGAACTGGGAAATTCATTGCAAAAAGTTCATCACAATCCTAAATATATATGCACCTAACACTGGAGCTCCTAAATTCATAAAATAATTATTACTAGACCTATGAGATAACAATACACAATAATATTGGGGCACTTCAGTACTCCACTGATAGCACTCGACAGGTTATCAAGACAGAAAGTCAACAAAGAAACAATGAACTTAAACTATGCCCTAGAACAAATGGACTTTAACAGATATTTATGGAACATTTTACCCAACAACTGCAAAAACAACATTTTGTTCATCAGCACATGGAATGTTCTCCAAGATAGGCCATATGATAGGCCACAAAACAAGTCTCAATACATTCAAGAAAATCAAAATCATAACAAGTATCTTCTGAGGCCACAGCAGAATAAAACTAGAAATTAACTCCAAAAGGATCCCTCAAAACCATACAAATACATGGAAATTAAATAATCTGCTCTTGAATGATTTTTGCATGAACAAGATGGAAATGTAAAAATTCTTTAAACTGAACAATATTAGTGACACAACTTACCAAAACCTGTGGAATGCAGCAAAAGTGGTGCCAAGAGTAAAGTTCATAGCATTAAATACCTACATCAAAAAGTCTGAAAGAGCATAGGTAGACAATTTAATGTCACATGTCAAGGAACTAGAGAAACAAGAACAAACCAAACCCAAACCCAGCAGAATTAAAGAAATAACAAAGATCAGGGCAGAACGAAATAAAATTGAAACAAAAAATAATGCAAAATAGAAGTGAAACAAAATGCTGGTTCTTTGAAAAGATAAACAAAATTGATAGACCATTAGCTAGATTAACCAAGAAGAGAGAAGGTCCAAATAAGCTTAATTAGAAACAAAACTGGTGATGTTACAACTGATACCACAGAAATACAAAAGATCATTCAGGGCTACTATGAACACCTTTATGTGCACAAACTAGAACATCAAGAGGAAATGAATAAATTCCTGGAAATATACAACCCTCCTACATTAAATCAGGAAAAAACAGAAACTCTAAACAGACCAATAACAAACAGTGAGATTGGAACAGTAATAAAGGAATTGCCCATAAAAAAAGTCCAGGACCTGATGAATTCACAGCTGAGTTCTGTCAGATGTTCAAAGAAGAATTGTTACCAATCTTAGGGAAATTCCAAAAGATAAAGAAAGAGGGAATCCTCCCTAAATCATTCTGTGAAGCCAATATTACCCTAATACCAAAACCAGGAAAGGACATAACAAAAAAAGAAAACTACAGACCAGTATCCTTGATGAACATAGATGCAAAAATCCTCAACAAAATACTAGCTAACCAAATTCAACAGCATAGTGAAAACAATACACCATGATCAAGTGGGTTTCATACTAGGGATGTAGGGATGATTTAACATATACCAGTCCATAAATGTGATATGTCAAATAAACAGAATTAAAAATAAAAATCATATGATCATTTCAATAGATGCAGAAAAGCATTTCACAAAATCCTGCATACCTTTATGATAAAAACCCTGAGCAAAATTGACGTCAGAGGGGCATACTTCAAAATAATAAAAGCTGTCTATGTCATACCCATAGCCGTCATCATACTGAATAAGGAAAAGTTGAAAGCATTTACCCTGAGTACTGGAACAAGACAAGGATGCCCACTTCACCACTTCTATTCAACATAGTACTGGAGTTCCTAGCCAGAGCAATCTGACAAGAGAAAGAAATAAAGGGCATCCAGATCAGAAAAGAGGAAATCAAACGGTGACTGTTTGCCAGTGACATGACTGTATACCTAGGAAATCCTGGAGACTTATCCAAAAAGTTCTTAGAGCTAATAAATGAATTCAATAAAGTTTCAGGATACAAATTCAGTGTACATAAATCAATAGCACTGCTATATACACCAACAACTACCAAGCCGAGGATCAAATCAAGAATTTAAATCTCTTTTATAACAGCTACAAAATAAAAAATAAAAGTACTTAGGTATATACTTAACCAAGGAGGTGAAAGATTTCTACAAGGAAAACTGTAACACACTGCTGAAAGAAATCATGGCTGACACAGACAAATGGAAACACATCCCATGCTCATGAATGTGTAGAGTCAATATTGTGAAAATGACCATACTGCCAAAAGCAAGCTACAGATTCAATGCAATGCCCATCAAAATACCATTATCATTCTTCTCAGAACTACCAAAAAAAAAAAAAAACTTAAAATCCTGTGGAACCAAAAAAGAGTCTGTATAGCCAAAGAAATACTAAGCAAAAAGAACAAATCTGTAGGCTTCACATTACCTGACTACAAACTATATTACAAACTATATAACTATAGTTTGTAATTACCAAAGCAGCATGGTACTTGTACCAAAGCAGCATGGTACTTGTATAAAAATAGGCACATAGACCAGTGGAACAGAGTTGAGAACGCAGAAATAAAGCCAAATACTTAAAGCCAACTGATCTTCAACAAAGCATGCAAAAACATAAATTGGTAAAGGACGCCCTATCCAACAAGTGGTGCTGGCATAATTGGCAAGCCACATGTAGAAGAGTGAAACTGAATCCTCATCTTTCACTTTATACAAAACTCTACTCAAGATGGATCAAAGACTTGAATCTAATACCTGAAACCATAAAAATTCTAGATGATAACATTGGAAAAACTCTTCTGCAATTGGCTTAGGCAAAGAATTTATGACCAAGAACCTAAAAGCAAATGCCACAAAACAAAAATAAATAAATGGGACCTAATTAAACTTAAAAGCTTCTGCACAGCAAAATAAATAATCAGCAGAATAAACAGTCAACCCACAGAGTAGGAGAAAATGTTTGCAAGCTATGCCTCTGACAAAGGACTACTATCTGGAATCTGCAAGGAATTCAAACAAATTTGCAAAGGAAAACCAGTCCTTTCAGAAAGTGAGCAAAGGGCATGAATAGACAATTGTCAAAAGAAGATATACAAATGGCCAACAAACATATAAACAAATGCTCAATATCACTAATAGAGAAATGCAAATTAAAATCACAAGGAAATACTACCTTACTCCTGCAGGAATCGCCATAATTTAAAAAATCAAAAAATAACAGATGTTGGCAAGGATGTGTTGGAAAGGGACCACTTTTACACTGCTGGTGGGAATGTAAACTAGCACAACCACTATGGAAAACATTATGGAGATCACTTAAAGAACTAAAAGTAGAACTATCATTTTATCTAGCAATCTCACTACTGGGTATCTACCCAAAGGAAAAGAAGTTGTTAAATAAAAAAGACACTTGCATACACATGTTTATAGCAGTACAATTGGCAATTGCAAAAATACAGAACCAGTCTAAATACCCGTCAACCAATGAGTGGATAAAGAAAATGTGGTATACACACACACACACACACACCATGGAATATTACTCAGCCATAAAAAGGAATGAAATAATGACTTGGAGACCATTATTCTAAGTGAACTCAAGAATGGAAAACCAAATACCATATGCTCTCACAAGTGGGAGCTAAGTGTTGAAGATGCAAAAGCATAAGAATGAGATAATGGACTTTGGAGACTTGAGGAAGGCTGGGACGCAGGTGAGAGATAAAAAACTACACATTTGGTACAGTGTACACTGCTTGGGTGACAGGTGCGTCAAGATCTCAGAAATCACCACTAATCTTAACTTACCCATGTAACAAAAACCCACCTCTTCCCCAAAAGCTGTTGAAATAGAATAATAATAATAGTGAACTCTTCTTTGGATTTCTATTACCTTTAGGGTACATAGACAGAATAAGTAAATAAGGTATTGTATGATTTCACCCTGCTGGGATATATTGTTTCCCTAGACATGGAGATTTGTTTATTTTTTAAAGAGGTTTTTTTTTTTTTTCCCCAAATAGCTTTAATGAGATTTCATTTAGATACCATTCTGTTTATTATTTTAAGTATACAATTCACTGGTTTTAGTCAATTCAGACTTGGGCAATTATCACCACATTCAATTTAGAACAATTTTATCACTTCCACCAAAAAAATTCATACACATTAGCAGTCCCTACCAATTTCCTTCCAAACTCCCTGTCTCTAGGGAACCACTAATCCATTTTCTATCTCTATAGATTTGCCTCTTCTGGACAATTCATATAAATTGAATCATACAGTACAATGTGTGGTATTTTGTGACTGGCTTCTTCCATTTAGCTTAGTGTTTCGAAAGTTGATCCATGTTGTAGTATAAGTCAGTACATTGTTTTTTGTTGCCAAATAATATTCCATTATATGAATATACCACATTTTGTTCATTCATTCATTGATGGACTTTGGGTTGTTTCTACTTTTTGGCTATTAATAACTGTTATGAATATTTGTATACAAGTTTCTGTTTAGGTATGTTTTTATTTCTCTCAGGTAGATTCCTAAGTATGAAATTTGTAAGTCCTAGGGTTAAGTTTTTGTTTAACTTTTTGCAAAACTGCCAAAGTGTTTTTCCAGAGTGACTTCACCATTTTATTGAGTTATTTTTTTAAAAAATTATTTAAGTAGCTTTTGGAGTACCATTGTTTTTTGTTATGTGGATGAATTATATAGTGGTAAATTCTGAGATTTTAGTGTACTCATCACCTAAGTAGCATACCTTGTACCTAATATGTAGTTTTTTTTTAATCCCTAGCCACCCCTTCCACCCTTCTCCTTCTGAGTGTCTAAAGTCCATTATATTACTCTGTATGCCTTTGTTTACTCATAGCTTAGCTCCCACTTGTAAGTGAGAACATATGCTGACTTCACCATTCATTTTACATTCCCACCAGCAGTTCATGATGGTTCCACTTTCTCTACATTCATGAAACCTTTGTTCCTTTTGGTTTTTCCACTATAAGCCATCCTAGTGAGTGTCGAGTAGTATCTCCTTGTGGTTTTGATTTTCCTTCCTCTAATGATTAATGATGTTGAGTATCTTTTCAGGTGCAATATTATTGACTGTACATATGTCTTCTTCAGAAATATGTCTATTGAGACATTTTGTTTTTAATTATTGGATTGTATATAAATCTATCAAACTTTTGATTTGCAAGTATTTTTTCTAATGTAATTGCCTTTACTTGATAGTATTTGTTGAAGCCCCCAAACTTTTAGTTTTGAAGTCCAAGTTACTTATTTCTGTTGTTACTTATGCTTTTGGTGTAAAATCTAAGAAACCATTGCCTAACCCAAACTTGTCAAGATTTTCTCCTATTTTTCTTGTAAGAATGTTATAGTTTTATCTCTTGTTTTGAGATTTCTAATACATTTTAAGTTAATTTTTTGTGTGCTTTAAGGAAGGGGTCAAACTTCATTCTTTTACATATGGATATCCAGTTGTCCTAACACCATTTGTTGATAAGACTGTTATTCCCCCAATGAATAATTGTGATACCCTTGTTGAAAATAAATTGACCATAAATGTTTTCCATTGTTTCATATTGTCTGTCCTTATGTCCAATACTACACTGTCTTGTCTTGATTAATGTTGCTTTGGAGTAAGTTTGAATTATGAGTCCTCCAATTTTGTTCTTTTTTTTTTTTTAGTTTTTATTTTGGAACTGTGTCTTTGCTCTGTCACCCAGGCTAGAGTGCAGTAGCATGATCGTGTCTTACTGTAGCCTTGAACTACTGGCCTCAAGCAATCCTCCCACTTAAGCCTCCCAAATAATTGAGACTACAAGTGTACACCATCACACCCAACTAATTTTTAAATTATTTTGTGGAGACTGTGTCTCACTTTGTTGCCCAGGCTGGTGTTAAAATCCTGGACTCAAGTGGTCCTCCTGCTCTGGCCTCCAAAGTGCTAAGATTGCAGGTGTGAGCCACCTGGCCTCAACTTTGTTCTTTTTCAAATTTGTTTTGGCTATTCTATGTTCCTTTAATTTCCACATAAATTTTAGGATCAGTTTGTCGGTTTCTGCAAAGAAGTCACAAAATGAGCAACTCATATGGTGACGTACAATCCAGGAAAAGCTGGAGCTTGCTTTTGCTTATCATTCTCACCTCCTACACTTGTTCTTCAGCCTTCTTTCCATTAAAAAAAATGGATACCTTTTTGCTACATATTTACATGTTTTTAGGATGGGAATGTTAACTTTTGATTTAGAAATATCTTTGCTACCACACCGGTTTAATGTTTATAGAGATGGAGCCTTGCCATGTTGCCCAGGCTGCTCTTAAACTTCTAGGCTCAAGCGATCCTCCTGCCTCAGCCTCCCAAAGCACTGTTTTTAAAGGCATGAGACACTATGCCTGGCTGCATTATGTTTTTTAAAAAACAACGTATATACTTTAATTTAAAAATACGTATTGCTAAAGAATACTAATGATCATCTGAGCGTTCAGTGAATTGTTTTCTTTTGTTGGTAGAGGCTCTTGCCTATGGTGCCTGATTGATCAGCGAGGTGGTTACTGAAGGTTGGAGTGCCTGCAGCAATTTCTTAAAATAAGGCAGCAGTGAAGTTTGCCACATAAATTTACTCTTCCTTTACTGAAAGCTTTCTCTGGAGCATGTGTTGCTCTTTGATAGAATTGTACCCACAGTAGAACTTTCAAAACTAGAGTCAGTCCTCTCAGATCCTGCCACTGCTTTATCAAGTAAGTTTGTGTAACATTCTAAATCATTCATTGTCATTTCGGCAGTGTTTACAGGATCTTTACTAGGAGTAGATTCCATCTCAAGAAACCACTTTCTTTGTTCATCCGTAAGAAGCCAGTCTGAGGCCAGGTACAGTGGCTTATGCCAGTAATCCCAACACTTTGGGAGATCAAGGCAAGTGGATCACTTGAGCTCAGGAGTCTGAGACCAGCCTGGGCAACATGACAAAACCCCGTCTACAAAAAAAAATACGTGGTGGCATACGCCTTTAGTGCCAGCTACTCAAGAGGCTGAAGAGGGAGGAATGCTTGAGCACAAGAAGTTGAGACTGCAGTGAGCCATGATCATGCCACTGCACTCCAGCCTGGTGACAGCAAGACCCTGTCTCAGTCAATCAATAAAACAAGCAAGGAAGCAAGCCACTCTTCATCCATTCAAGGTTTATCATGAGATTGCAGCAATTCAGTCACATCTTCAGGCCTCACTTTTAGTTATAGTTCTCTTGCTCTTTCCACTGAAGTCTTGAACTGAACTTCTCAAAGTCACCCATGAGGGTTGGAATGAACTTCTTCCAAACTCCTGTTAGTTCTTTATGGCATCTAGAATGGTGAATTCTTTCCAAAAGGTTTTCAATTTACTTTGCCCCAATCCATCAAAGGAATTCCTATCAATGGCAGCTATAGCCTTACAAAATATATTGCTTAAATAGTAAGACTTAATAGTTGAAATTACTCCTTGATCCATAGAACTGCAAAAGGAATGTTATTAGTAGGCATGAAGACAACATTAATCTCCTTGTACATCATCAGTGCTCTTAGGTGACGAGGTGCACTGTCAATGAGCAGTAATATTTTGGAAGGAATCTTTTTTTCTGAACAGTAGTTCTCAATGTAGGCTGAAAATATTCAGTAAACCATGCTATAAACAGATGTGTTGTCATCCAGGCTTTGTTGTTCCATCAATAAGCAGATATACTGTCAAGGCTTTGAGCACAGGCAGACAGAGTAGATTCAGCAAAAAAAAATTTTGTTTTTTGAGACAGGGTCTTGCTCTATCACCTAGGCTGGAGTGCAGTGGCATGATCATAGCTCACTGCAGCCTCCAACTTCTGGACTCAAGCAATCCTTCCACCTCAGCCTCTGGAGTAGCTGGGACTACAGGCGTGTGCCACCACACCCAATTCATTTTTACATTTTTTTGTGGAGGTGGAGTCTCACTATGGTGCTCAGGCTCTTCTTGAGCTCCTTGCCTCAAGTTGTCCTCTAGCCTCAAGCTAGCCTTCTGCCTCAGCTTCCTAAAGGGCTGGGAGAGTCAGCATAATTCTTATGGGCTCTAGGACAAATGAGTGAGTATAGGATTCAACTTAAAGTCACCAGTTGCATTTGCCCCTAACACGAGAGATAGCCTGTCCTTTGAAGCTTTGAAGCCAGGTATTGACCTGTTATCTCTAGCTATGAAAACCGTAGGTGGCATATTTTTTTTTTCCCAAAAGAAGGCCATTTCATCTACATTGATAACCTGTGGTTTAGGGTAGAAACCCTCATCAGTTATCTTCTGGATAGGTTGCTGTAGCTTCTATACCAGCACTTTCTGCTTCACCTTGCATTTTATAAAAACATCTTCCCATAAACTTCTGCTAGGTTCTGTGAAACAGCCTCTGCTAGCTTCGCACTTGTTCTGCAGCTTCCTCATAGTGACTCTCAGCCTTAATGGAGTTGAAAAGAGTTAAGGTCTTACCCTGGATCAGGCTTTGGCTTGAGGTAATGTTGTAGCTGGTTTGGTCTTCTATCCAAACCACTAAAACTTTCTTCACATTAGCAATAAGGCTGTTTCACTTTCTTATGATTCATGTGTTTAATATAGTAGCACTCTGAATTTCCTTCAAGAGCTTTTTCTTTGCATTCATAGCTTGACTGTTTGTCACAAGAGGTCTAGCTTTAAGCTGGTGTTTGCTTTCGACATGCTTTCCTCACTAAGTTAATCACCTTTTTTTTTTTGAGATAGAGTCTCACTGTGTCACCAGAGTGGAGTGCAGTGGTGGGATCTCTGCTCACTGCAACCTCTGCCTCTCGGGTTCTAGTGATTCTCCTGCCTCAGCTTCCCGAGTAGCTGGGACTACAGGCGCGTGCCACTGCACCTGGCTAATTTTTGTATTTTTTTAGTGGAGAGGGGGTTTTGCCATGCTGGCCAGGGTGGTCTCAATCTCTTGACCTCATGATCTGCCCACCTCGGCCTCCCAAAGCTCTGGATTACAGGCATGAGCCACCGTGCCCAGCCCACTTTTTTTTAGCTTTTGATTTAAAGTGAGAGAGGGTTAAACACTTAGAGGCCATTGGAGGGTTATTAATTGGCCTAATTTCAATATTGTTATGTCTCAGGGAATAGGGAGGCCTGAGGAGAGGAAGAGAGATGGGGGGACAGCTGGTTGGTGGAGCAGTCAGAACATACATATTTATCAATTAAATTTGCCATCTTATGTGGGCGTGCTTTGTGACATCCCAAAATAATTACAGGAGTAACATCAAGGATCACTAATGACAGATCACCACACAGATATAATAAGTTTGAAATATTTCAAAAATGACCAAATTGTAATACAAAGACATGAAGTGACCATGTGCTGTTGGAAAAGTGGCACCAATAGATTTGCTCAAGCAGGGTTGCCACAGACCTTCAATTTGTAAATAATGCAGTATTTGTAAAGCACAATGAAGTGAAACAATAAAATGAGGTATACCTGTACAGCTGAATAGTCTGCCTCCATACAAGATATGGTAGTTATTTTTTCTCTATATATCCTTCCAGAGACATTTTAAACATGCAAATACTGTATATATGTTTATTACAAAACCTACCTTAAACACTTTTGGTTTCTTGTTTTTTCCCCCATAAGTGTAAACATGCCCTTTGTTCATCAAATAAATTTCAAATGATTTTTTTCCCTATTTTTCTTTTGATTTCTGCGTGGCAAAAACACTATGTACACATAGAAATGATAAATATATGTAGTGGTGAGTACCCTAAGTAGCCTGACTTGATCATTACACATTCTATGCCTGTAAGAAAATGTCACGTGTACCCCATAAATATGTACAAATAATATCTACCAAAAAAATCCGATTGTGACATTTCTGAGTTTTAGTTGGAAATGCTGTCCCTAGTAATTACCAGTTACTCAAGGATTCCTACATGTTTTCAGGAACCCTTTTATTGTTTCATTCTTTGATACGTTTGAAATTTATCCTGACATAAGATACCAGGTATGAATACAACTTAGTTTTTCCTGATCACTGTTAAATCAGACTAACACCATTTAATAAATAATCCCTTCCTGTTGATTAAAATCCCATTATCACATATTAAATTCTCACATGTTTGATTCCAAAATACGTTTTAATATCTGGTAGGATGGGAAGGTTAGTTCTACCTTATTAATCTTATTTTAATTTTTCTTGGCTCTTTATATATATATATATGTGAACTTCAGAGTTGGCTTTTGGTTAAAAAAAAATTGTTAGGGCCGGGCATGGTGACTTACACCCGTAATCTCCACACTTCGGGAAGCTGAGGCGGGTGGTTCACTTGAGGAGGTCAGGAGTTTGAGACCAGCCTGGCCAACATGGTAAAACCCTACCTCTACTAGAAATACAAAAATTAGCCAGATGTGGTGTCATGAGCCTGTAATCCCAGCTACTCAAGAGGCTGAGGCACGACAATCACTTAAACCCTGGAGGCAGGGGTTGCCACTTCATTCCAGCCTGGGCAACAGAGTGAGACATCATCAACAAAAAAAAGTTGGCGTTTTTATTATAATCTCACTTTAGTTGTAGATTAATTTAAGTAAAATTGATATATTATGTTGAATCTTCTTTGAGAACATAGGTGTGTCTTAGCAATGTCTTAAAGATATCTTTTTATATATCTTTTACATATTTAGCTTATTTTTGTGTTTTCAGGGGTTACATTTTAAAAATAGGGGTCTTTCCTTTCATTACGTTTTCTAACCAGTTTTTTGTGTTTAGAAAGCTTATTTTCTGTTTACTAATTTGTATTCAAATGCCGTGTCATCTATTTTATTATTCATATTTATTTTTAATTTTGTTTTCCAGTGTACAACTATTATCTTCAGAGTATTAATGTTATCTCCATCTTTTCAAATTATTATACTTCTAATTTCTTTCTAATTACATTTGCTAGGAACTCCAGAATATTAGATGATAATAATATAGAAGACATCGTGATAAAATATTTTTGTGAAAACTTCTTGTATTTTAAAAGAAGTGCTTTTTCAGTTCTCTTCTTTAAACTTGAAACTAACTCCTGGTAGGTTGAGGTAGATAGTTTTATCATATTGGAAATATTAGTCTATCCTTATATTACAAAGAGTTTTCATCAGCAGTGGATGTTGAATTTGTAAAGTGCCTTTTCAGCATCCATTGATATGACTGGGATTTTGTTTCTTCTCATCTCTATTAGAATGAATTACCTAAGTAGATTTCATCTTTAGCCACCCTGTGTTGCTGGGTTAAATCTCACATGGTCAAGGAGTATTAGCTTTGTAATATTCACTGCTTTTTTTTGACAGGTGTATCATATTCATTCCGATAGCTATGAGACACAAAACCAGCATTATGGAAGAAGCTTAACAAAAGAAACTATAAAGGATGGTAAGGATTTAAAAAACTAATGCTTTTATGATTGAACAGTTAACAAAATAATTCTAAAGTTATTTCAGCTTTAGTTCTCATTTGGAGAAGTGATTTGATTCATAATACACTTTTTAAAAAATAGAATTGGATTAATCTTAAACCCTGGTTCATAATACATCAAGACGATAGCCCGTGAATGACCCTCTGTTACATTTTCATTTCTTTCTTATTAATATACTGAAAAAAATAACAGCTGTGAACCAAATGTCTAGCTCAATACTGGAACTAGAGGTTGTTGTTAAAATTATTTTGTAAGTAAAGGTTCTAGATCATAGTATATTAAAACTGTTTGTTACATAAGAGACTTTGAAATATGTGTTGTAGCATGTACTGTTATTTTTATTGAATTTTCCCATGTGTAGTTGAGTTATAAGTTTCTAGAGCTACATAATGATTAGCTAAGTGGCATTAAATTGATAAGTCTGTTAACATACATATATGCTTCTAAAATATTTATAACCAAGATATTATAAAAGCAACAATATCCTAGATTCCTAGAAATAACATTATATTACAAGTTTATTCTTAGCTCCACTAAGATAGAAGAAGAACTTAGGCATCGTGTAAAAAATTTATAGAATAATTCTTATTTATGTATAGAAAGCAAACATCCATAACATGAGCTTAACAATTAGTATTTGTCTTGGAGTACTTAATCAACAGCAAAATAACTTTCAGATGGGCTATTTAAAAAATATTTTCCCAGGCTAATAATTTAGTCATAACTGAATATATCTTTTAGTAATTTCTGTCCCAAATTGGGGGAACATGTTATTTAAAAGCAGAAAGCAAATTCTCAAGTATGATAAAATAGGCATAGTTTTAAAAATGGCCTAATAATCTGACAGTTTAAAACATATAAAGGTCTCAATTTTCAATAGCATCCCTAACCTGGGAAAGTGCTGTTCCCAAAAGTGAGCTTAATTTTTTTGAAAAATGGACTTAATCAATATTATTGAGAGCAAATGAAAATTAGTAGAGTCATGGTTTTGTATTTGGTAATGGTACTATTAAAAAATAACTAAATTTGACTCTAGGTTTTAGTTAGCGCTAAATGAGATTCTAACAAGTATTTGTTTTAAAAGACAGTCTCACTCTTTCAGCCAGGCTGGAGTGCAGTAGCATGATCTTTGCTCCCTGCAACCTCCACCTCCCAGGTTCAGGTGATCCTTGTGCCTCAGGCTCCCAAGTAGCTGGGAATACAGGCATGTGCCACCATGCATAATTTTTCTATTTTAGTAGAGACAAGGTTTTACCATGTTGGCCAGGCTGGTCTTGAATGCCTAACCTCAAGTGATCCACCTGCCTCGGCCTCCAAAAGTGCTGGGATTACAGGAGTGAGCCACTGCGCCCAGCCTGAACAAGTAATTTTACTGTAAAATTTCTCACAATAGCAAATAGAGCAAGTCTTGGAATCCTATTTCTTAAAAGAATATAGTGAAAGAAGTAAACTACCAGTCTACCTGTAATAAATTTCTTTTTGTCTAAATAGGATACTTCATATGACATTAGTGTCATTTAAATGTTTTGTAATAAGAGCATCTTCAACAGAAATTAAGCTGAGGTCATATTTCTATATCTGACTAGAATTCTTAGAATTCTAAGATTAACTGTTCACTTAATTATAAGGGATGATGGGGAAAATATTGGAGAATTCCATCTGTGATGAGTCTACTTCCCAAATAATAGTTATTTCATAATTTGATTATAATGCTTATATTTTTCTTTTTATAGGAGTCTCTAGATTTTTTCATAATGGATACTGCTTAAGAAAAGATGCTGTTGCTGCCAGTATTCAGAAGATTGAGAAAATTCTGCAGTGGTTTGAAAACCAGAAACAGCTTAACTTTTATGCAAGTTCATTACTGTTCGTTTATGAAGGTTCATCTCAGCCAACCACTACAAAACTGAATGACAGAACTTTGGCAGAAAAGTTTTTGTCCAAAGGACCACTGTCAGACACAGAAGTACTAGAGTACAATAATAACTTTCATGTGTTAAGTTCCACAGTGAATGGAAAAATAGAGTCTTCAGTAGGCAAAAGCTTGTCCAAGATGTATGCTCGTCACAGGAAAATGTATATAAAAAAGCATCACAGTCAGACTTCATTGAAAGTTGAAAATCTGGACCAAGACAATGGATGGAAAAGCATGTCACAGGAACATTTAAATGGAAATGTACTTTCCCAACTGGAAAAAGTTTTCTACCATCTTCCCACTGGTTGTCAAGAGATTGCTGAAGTAGAAGTGCGAATGATAGATTTTGCTCATGTGTTCCCTAGCAACACAATAGATGAGGGATATGTTTATGGGCTAAAGCATTTAATTTCTGTACTTCAAAGTATTTTAGACAATTGAATCCTTTGTTGCAGTTTTTTTAAGGGGTGGGCCAATCATAATGAAGAGCAGCAGTCAATATCTCTGCACCTGTAATGCTATGTAAAAATTTGTATTGTGAGTTGACATTTTATTTGTCTTTCTACTTTTGGAAGAAAGGTTAACTTTTTTATAATCTTACTCAGGAAAACTAATTATTTGTTTATTAGAAAACTATGAAGAATAAAGAAACTTAGGAATGTTAAGCAGGGAATGTGGTGGTACATGGCTTAAACATCTTTTTGGCTCAAGTAAAATGCAAACCATTATTCAGTCATTAAGAGTTTAGTTAGCTTTCTGTAGCCAATTCATGAAATCTCTGTCCACCCAACATTGACAACGAGCCATATCTAAACTATTACAATATTAGAACACCTACCAAAATCTCAAAAGCACAGGTTGATGTCCTTAGTATTGCTATGTATGAAGTTACTAAAACTGGAGAAAATTCTACTCAGAAATAAGTACTGTTTAGGTTTTATATTAAAAGTTCAGACCAGCATATCAAAGGGTGCTTCTTAGTGAAATGATTTAGAATTGTTGCATTCCAAAAGCAGGTTTTCTCTTTGATTTTTTGCATATCTCTCTCTCTCCCAAAATATTATACTTCATGAAAAAGACAATTGATGTGGATGACAACAACAACAAAAGTCTTGAAATTAAGGACACACTAATTGTTCTTCTGGGGTTAGGAGAAGAGAGATGTTATTTTCAAGGAACAAAAACTTTTTTTTTTTTTGAGATGAAGTCTAGCTCTGTCGCCCAGGCTGGAGTGCAGTGGTATGATCTCGGCTCACTGCAACCTCTGCCTCCTGGGTTCAAGCAATTCTCTGCCTCAACCTCCTGAGTAGCTGGGATTATAGGTGCCTGCCACCATGCCTAGCTAATGTTTTGGTATTTTTAGTAGAGACAAGGTTTCACCATATTGGCCAGGCTGGTCTTGATCTCCTAACTTTGTGATCCACCCGCCTTGTCCTTCCAAAGTACAGGGATTACAGGCGTGAGCCACTATGCCCAGCCAACAAAATATTTTTATTATTTTTCATTTATGAGAAAATTGGAATATAAATTTATTACATTGTGAAAAGTATCATAAAACATATATCTTTTTATATAAATGCAGCTTCAAAAAAGTAAATAATTGAAGTTTTATTTCTCCTCTAAATAACTTGAAGTTTTTTCTTTAAAAATTTATGTATTTATATATCCCCATTTAGTTAAGTGGTAGTGTAAATGTATGTTGTTAAAAGTAGTTTCTCTCCCACTTGCTGTTTTGGTTTGGTTTTTAAGACAATGAAGCAGTAAAAAAAAAAAAAAAGTAGTTTCTCAGAATTATAGTAAGCCATGAAAAACAATATCTAATTAGGTTGTTATGAAAAATACTATGTGTAAATTAGTCTGTCATATAGGGTTTGGTGCATATCTAAATTCAGGCTTCTATTTCACTCTTTTTCAAAACAGTTATATATCATGTTCAATAGTGAAATTATAATTTAATTTCATGGGGGCAGGGGCAGTGCTACAATTCCTGGAAAAATTAGATTTGTATTTCATACCCACCACCTTAAAAAAAGCAACTAATTATTTGTCATTGAAAACATTTAAAACTTTGAGTCTTCAAATACATTTGATGTTAATGCTGTCATTACTTGCACTTTGATTCACTAATAACATTTCTAAATAGTTAGCAGTTTTGTCATATTTCTGCAAAATATTTTGGAGTTGTAAATTGTTTCTCCTCTTTTTCTTCTAGAATTACAAATTGAATTTTTAAATCCAAGCACCTTTGTTGTGGTGTGGAGAAAAGTATCACAATTTTATGTTTATCTTACCTTCCCAGCCCTCTCTGGGGGTACTTTGCAAATACCTGAGTCCAAACAGAAGTACCAAATAAATGCTCAATGAACTCTATGCTTAGTAAATCTACTAAACCTGTATAACTTAAAAGATAATGTGCGTTTTGTAAAAGCAAAATTTGATTTTGATTTTTTATTTAGAATTGGTGTATTTTCCATAAGGACTTCCAATTTTTCTTTACTTTTCAAATGGATATTGGCTATAGTTTTATGCTTTAATGGGAATGAATTTCAAGTCATAATTAATAATCAGAAAATTTTTAGTTTTACTTTTTTCTCTTACAGTACGGACTTTTGTTGTTATTTGGATAGTGGTTCAATAAATTTTAAGCTCAGATAATTAAACACTATTTTGAATCTTAAGATACTGAGGCTTTTTTTGTATGGGATGATATCAGCTTATGTATAATGAATTTATTAAACTTAAGTATTATCAGATTTTTTGCACATTTTAGCTCAATAAAATCTGAATTAACTGTTCAAGATTTTTTTTATCTGTATTTGGAAATATAATTTTGTAAAATCAGTGTCTTGCCTTTTTGATACAATAGATCATATTTTGTTTTTAATAAAGCAAGAAGTCCTTTTATCTGTTGTTTTTCAGGGAAAGGATTAACATTTAATTGTGTTGGTTTACATTTATTATCATTGTTATCCAGTGCTCATTTTATGTTGCTTTATAAGTAAGCTTAGGTATAACAGAATAAGTATCTGTTTATCTAGCCCACATGTGACTATTTTAGTCGATCTCAGTCACTTAATATTATGCTGAAATTTACCACTGTGGGGATGGATGATCACTATTCACCAAGCGTATTTGAACATGTAAATGTTTAAGAAATAAGTATAATACCGATATAGTTTGGGTTAATAGGATTCTCATAGTTTTTTTTCCCCTATGAAACATAAGTAATGATTTCAGTGTATTTCTTATGGAATACACTCATTTAGAAAGGACTTTAAGAAATTGTGGATGTGAATAATACCTTTCTCTAATAAAAATTTAAATTGTATAATAGTTTTATAATAAAGTATTTACATTAATTGATATTTTAATATGGATGGACATTGCGTTGATTCAAGTAAATTAAAATCAATGATAAATGCTAAATATTTTATCTAAATAGTTTTTCAAGAAACAATTATGAAAATATGTATATTAAATGGCTCTAATGTGGAGCTTGTGATACTTCAACTCAGTATTCATTATTCTTTGTGTGTGTCTGGAAAGATTGTACTTACTTTTCCTCTTTACACTACAATTTGCTCTTATGGGGCTCTAAACTGTGTTCAACTAAATAAGAACTTTTGTCTGTATTTCAATTGAGCATAATTTAGTATTTTATGATTTCCAAGATGATGTTCTGTGTCTACCAAGTCTATGTATCAAATTTATAGCATCATTTAAGAAAAAGGAATTTCCATAGATATTTCAGTTGCAATTTTTTGTTTCACGCAACTGGAAATACATTTGTTTCTAGGGTTTGGAATATTATAGAAGATGTAGGATGAAAGAAAACAATAGAACAATGAAACAATTCTGTTTGTTAAATTACGGGAATTGTGTCCACTATGGTAAAGCATTATCATCATTTTAGTACATTTTCTCTTAGTAGTTTGGCATTTTATGCTTTAAAACTTGATTTGCTTTAAAAATTGTTTACAATGCTTACCTTGTTTCTCCAGTGCCTTTAGTCTTGATTTGATATGCTTGTACCCTCAGTTATCCTTTCTATTACATATTTTTGATGTTTTCATAGTCTAGGAAACATCTATTCCTTTTTGATAAGTGTCAGTCAGGTTATCTAAAGAGGTAACAATTATCTGTTAATGCTTTGGAAAAACAAATAGGGTTGCTTTTGGAGGCCAGACTTCTTAGGTTATTCAAAAATAGTTCTTGGATTTATACCATGTGTTAAGCATTTTTAGCCCCCAGTATTACAACTATGAACCAAACAGGTAAGGCCCTAACCATTTTCAGTGTTCTGTTTAGATGGGCTGGGATTGGGGACTTAATTAAAATACAGATATAGAAAAATATGCACCTAAATAAGATAATATGTATGGGGTTGAAATGAAGCAACTAGCAATATTAAAGAAGTTAGAAGTAATATTTTGCAGTATTGTAACCTCTATTTAACTTAAGTTTGGGTAGTAGTTACAGATGGCATAAGAAAGCCTTAATTTTTCAGTTTCCTTGCTGGCAAAGGTACATTTATTTAGACTGTCCATGTAAAGTAGTGTTTAACATAACATTACTGTGAAAAACATTCCATTATATATTCCCAAGCAAATGAGCTGCATCTTCTTTATTGTATTTTATGATTTAGTACAACAATTTTAGGCCTCAATCTTCTCTTCATATCACTGGTATTTTAAATTTGGCAATGAATATGAAATTACTTTTGATTTACAGACATTATATTATTACTTTGAAAATGCATTAATTTCTTAGAAAGGTTTGGAGCCTCTATCTTTTTTTTTTTTTGAGTTAATATTTAAATTCTCATTACTTATTTTAATAGCCTGTACTAAGTGAAAATAGTATTTATGCAAGTAAACAAATTACTATAGGCTTTCAAGACTTTAATTTTAAATTTTGTCATCATTGAGGTTTAAATTTTTTACCTGCTGTCCACTTAAGATATATATTAACAGTTTGTGAAGTGAAATAGTTTTGACGTACCTGCATATAAATGAAAATGGTGTGCACAAAGACACTTTATGGGAACTGTACTGGAAGATTTATGAAAGCATGTGAAATTGCACCTAAAATTGTGTTATTAGTGACTATAAGCAGCAATGCTAAACTTATTGTACTTGATGAATGAATGTATTTAGTCACAGTTACCTTGGTTTAAATGTATAAATGTCTTTAGGATTTTTTTTTAAAATGTGTTTGTAATTTGTACTATTGCGGGGATATGCTTGGACTGCAGGGGTTATTGTCAATGTGTGATTTGTGTTTTTATTTTATAGAATCATCTAATGTGATATACCAATTTTTATAAGTGATATTTACATAATTCTAATACCTGTATATTTGACAACCTATTAAAATGTTTTGCATTGGAACTTTTTTCATTAATTGTAACATGCTAACAAACATGGTGGTTTAAAAATAACTCATTCATTCAGCAAATATTTAAGTGCATGTTATGTATCAAACTATAGGAATCACTGGGGAATCAAAGTTGTCTAAGAAAGTGCATCAGTAGAAAGAAGCATACTTTCAGACAAATTGGGGAAGGGATTTTTTTAAGTGTACACATTGGAAATGATAAGTATATAAACCATTTTGCATGGATATTTATTTTTTCTATCACATAAACTAAAATCTTTGGAATCAACCTAGAAGGAGTGGACTATAGAAACAAATTGATGTGGTTGTGAAAATACAATAAAGTAGATAAGGTTTTTTTTTTTTTTTTTTTTTTTTGGCATGTATTTGAAATTTCAGAAATTAGTGACCAAGTTACTCTTTTCATTATTAGTTAAAAAGAGGGTACTTCTGAACACCTCTTTTTCCAGGCACTATATTTTGCTTTGGAGATTTAAAAAAGCTATAAAGGATTCAGTACCTATTATGAAGATATATACTGGCTGGAAGAGAGAAAAAAACATGTCGATGTGGGATAAAATAGTGGAATTATGATTGACACTTCTCAATATTCAGCAGGTTTGTGAATATATAGAAGTCATTCTAATAATTTGCAAGCAGAAGAAGAGAGTTTGATTTATAACATCTTAGTGCTGAAGAAGATTGTATTGCATTCCGCCTTAATGCCTGCTTTTTGTGAATGCTATGGGGAGGACCAATACTATGTGATGTAGTAGTTTTTTTCCCTCCTGCTTAAGATAGGGCTAACTGCTAAAAAAAACTTGGATCCCCACTGCTACAGTCCCCAAGTTATAGCTAAGTGTGAGGACTAAATAAGAGCTAAAGGGAAAGAATAAAAATTGAAAATTATAAAATAATAAAGTAAAAATAATCACTTGGGGATTTTGTTCAAATGCAGATTCTGATTAAGTAGACTGGACTGGGCTCTGTGATGTTGGTCCATGGACCACACTTTTGACTAACAAAATTTGCAAAGAGTTATTGGAGGTAGGGTATACACTACCACTTGAGCAGAGGCCCAAGCAGAGCTGTTTGAAAGCCAAGAGAGAGTGCTGGCAACAGAGAAAGAAAGGGGCTTAGAATGTGAAGAGAATACAGTTGGAAATGGCTTAAGATAACACTGGCCACTCTTAATTGGAAGAAAAGTTCATTGGAAATTTAATGTCAGAAACATCAAACTGCCTCCTACAACAAGTTTTGGGAATCCTGTAATGATAGACTTGTTATTTTCTATTATTTGTGTCAGTGTCCTTTTATTCTGTATGAATAATTACTTTATAATTTCCCTTTCCCATGCATTTCCCATTCATTTTTTCCCAGAGGAGATACTATTAAGTTTTTACCTTATTATTATTGGTAATAATATGTACATTTATATATGTAATAATTGGTTTTGGATATATTTCTTGGGGGTAATAAAAATAGTAAATCTTCTTTGAAAAATGGCAACATCTAGCACTCCGGCCTTATCCAAAGATGTCAGTGTGTTTATCCCTAATTTCTAGTTTCTAGATGTAGGTAAACTTGCCTAATCTTTTTTTTTTTTCTTGTTATCTCATTAAGTAAATGTTTATTGAACACCTACTAAGTTCCAGACACTGCTCTAGGTTCCTGGCATAAAATAGCAACCAAAACGGAAAGAAATCCTTTTCCTCCTGGAGCTTATTGTCTAGCGATCAGTGAGGAGCTAACCTTTACACACATAATTAATAAAAGGAACCAAACCAATGAAACATGCAAAGGACAAAATGATGTTGCATTAGAAGGAAGAAGGAGAAACACTTCTTCCTGGAATTAGACAGGCTTGGTGAGGAAAGAGGAGTATAAAAATTGTGTTACAACCCACATCACAATGGGGGTGGGGGTGCCTCATGGAGGAGACTGTGCCTGATTGGTTCCTGGGCACCAGGATGGAACTCTGGTGGTTGGTAGGGCAACCTTCTTCAGTTGGTAGAAAGCAGTGGAAGGAGGAGCTCCCTCTGTGCTGTCTTCTCCGAAATCTCAGCTCTCAGGCTTGTTATATCTAGACCCATTTTAAATCAAGCAGGTTCCCTTCAGAACAGTCATCTCAAGGTAGGCAGCTGAGGTGGGGAATGAACTCTTAGTGGGGTGCAGCCCCATAGCCAGGGGCTGGCCCTGCCAGCGTGCCTGTGTTTGAAAGAGGTGAAGTGCTGAACTCTACAGACTGGGAGGCAAAGGAAGGTCCAAGTTGCTGGAGAGGAGCCAAGGTGCCACATGGGGAACACGCTGAGCTGTTGTTTGCGCCCCAAAGTCAGCCGCAGGCGAGGTCTGCTTAGGTGGTCTGAGGATCTGTCCTTCGGCTCTAACATCAATGAGGTGGTGGCAAGCAAAGGTGCAGGCCAAGACAGAAGGAACATGTCCAACACCAGTTCCAGACCCATTTGGGGCCCTAGGTGATTGTGTGGGCAGGTATCTGGCAGCTGTGACATCTATGAGGCAGTGTCAAGCATAAGTGCAGACCAAGGCAGAGAGGAGCAGAGGCCGGGCAGAGGGATCATGGTGCTCCCCAATACCAGACCCAAGCAGAGCCAGTGCAGGGTGCACCGGCAGAACCAATCAAGGGGGAGGTGGTGGAAGTGCCAGACCCTACTGCTGTGGAGCCTGCCCTGTGGGATTTGGGAGCCGGCGATGGCCCTGACCTGCAACACATCAGCGACCAGGAGATGCCCAAAGATATTGCTTCTGACCATCCAAGGGCAAGCACACTCTTCCTGAGAAAGTATCAAATGAGTGTGCAAGGAAAGAGGAGAAGCATTCGCCTGTATTCTATACCTCCGTGGCATCTTGATAGAAAATACAGCTCGTGTTCCACCATATTGCTAGATAACAGCACAGTCAGCAAGCCTGATCTCAGCCACATATTAGAAAGTGTGATTTTGGCAATATATTACAACATAAACCACAGATATGCAAATAGATCTCTGGCTATTTTTGATGAGCCGATACATCCATTTTCACAAGAAAAGATTCTAGGGAAATCCTTTGGGGATGATCCCACACGCAACTGCATTTTCGAATATTTCTGTAATCTTTTTAAAGTCACAAAACTAACAGCTCCACGTGCAATCGTAGCATTGGTGCACATTGAACGCCTTTTAACTAATGCTAACATTGATCTTTGTCCTACTAATTGGAAACAAATTTTCCTTGGAGCCATGCTTCTGGCCTCCAAGGTTTGGAGAAATTGTCGCCACTGGAGCGTGGATGACAGCCAGAATCCCAAGGATGTTGCTGTTGAGACAATGAGTAAGATGGAGAAGTGTTTTTTGGAGCTACTTGAGTTTAATATTCATGTGTCTACCAGTGTTTATGCGAAATATTACTTTGACCTGCGTGCCTTGGCATACGACCATGACCTGTATTTTATATTTCATTTTCTTCACAAAGATAAAGCACAGAAATTGAAGGCTATGTCACAGCTGTGTGAATACAAAGACTTGCATCAAGATGTCGCCGCTATGAGAAGGGCCATCAGCATGGATTTCATCGGTATTCGGCATACTAATGCCATCTTATCTTAAAGAGAGAAATTAGCATTATAAGATCCTGGACTTGTCAACTATAAAGACTACAAAATATCACTTCTCCTGCTGAAAAAGACCAGCAAAATTAGGATTTTCTTTATGTTTTTAAATTGTTATTGTTGTTGTTGTTGATTACGATTTTCATAGAGCAGAGACTTCTTCAAATAACCACACTGTGAAGCCGGGTGATGGTGGCATGAACAGTGGGTGCCAGGTGCTACCTGCCCTTCTTGTTCCACTGAGTCCAGATGGCATTCCTAGGGCACCACCTTCTTGAACAACTCTTGGGGAGGAAGACTGTCACATGGACACAGCACATCCCAGTTCAGAGTCCACAGTCACCCACAGTCCCAAGCAGGTGACAGTCTGAGCTGAGCTGAAATTCAAAAAACTTTAGAATTGGCTCCAGATTTGTGAGAGTACCTGGGTTTGGATCTTCATCCACTGAGGCACTGAATGCACGATGGCCCAAAACAAGTGTGGGACGAGAGAATGGCATGGGGACAAGGCTGTCATTACTTCAAGTACCATGGGGGCTTGGGCCTGTTCATCTAGTCTTTGGAGGGAATCTGTGCATGTGAAATGAGGCTCCCACAGCATGGTTATAAACGGAGAGATGAAATCAGCTCATCTTCCCCCAGGCCCATAATGGTCATGCCAAAACACAGAGTCTTGCTGTGTTGCCAGGCTGGAGCGCAGTGGTAGGATCTTGGCTCTCAGCAACCTCTGCCTCCCGGGTTCAAGTGACTCTCCTGCCTCAGCCTCCCAAGTAGCTGGGACTACAGGCATGAACTACCAACCCAGCTAATTTATATATTCTTAGGGGCTGCAGGTGCTCAACTCCAACTGCCTCTCCGCCATGTGGGAGGCCTTCGCCCGCAGCCACAGCGTCAGCACTGACGTGTAACCTGGGCCTGTCCCCGAGTCCCTGGCCTGAAGGGTCCTGAGACCATGGCAGGGTTCCCATGGCACACCCACCTGGCCCCAGGCCCCAGTGGGGCTTGGCTGAGCCCTCCTCAAATCCCTGTCCTCAGGGGAGGCCCAGGCTTGAGGGGCCCCTGGGCTTGAGGCAGGGATAAGGCTCATTGAACACAAACATGTCCCGGGGGGAGGCACAGCTGGGATCTGGGGCTGGAAGGACCAGGTGACTATACAGGGGGCCAGGCATGGATGGTTGCTCCTGACTCTTCTGTCTCAGCCCCAGCAACTTGACCAACCCGAGGGGTCTCCATGGGTCACCCCATCCCTGGGCCTCAGCCTTCTCACTTGCTCAAGGAAGGGGGACCTCAGTGAGGCTCGGGGCCCCACAGCAAGGCACCCCCACCCCAGCGATTGCAGACCAAAGATTCCACGCCTCCACCCTGAACTTGGGCCTCTCTCTCTGCCTCTTTTCCCTCTCTCCCCGACTCCTCCCTTCCTCTCTCACACACACACTCCCAGTTTCAAGTGCCAAGCATCTGCCCAGGCTGAGACATGAGGTGCTGAGCTCCCTGCAGATGGACAGGTTGCCTCTAAACGGGAGACTGTCGGGGGCGGCAGGGCCTTTGGGATGCTCAGCCCAGACAGGCGTGTTGGTGGGATGGGGAGAGGCCATGTCACAGCCCACCTGCCTTGGGAGCAGCAGCGTGGAAATGCTCAGACACAGTGCTCAGCCAGAAACCGGCTGGCAGGAGGCAGCGGGGAGCCGGTTAGGGTGGGCAGAGCTGAGGCCCAGGGTTTGACAACCTCCTAGTCCCTGTGAGACTTGGATGGCCCTTCCCACCCCTGGGTCTCAGTCTCCCCATCTTGTGTGATGAGGGGCTGGTGGCAGAGGGACCCTGAGGATAGAGGTCTTCAGGCTCTGGGTCTCAACAGGAACTGAGGTCCCCAAGGGAGACAGAGCTGTAGGTCACCTCCCCTACCTGCTTCTCAGCAGGATCCAGGAGGCCTGGCCCAGCCTCACCCTGCTCCCGGTGGACCCCAAGATGGGGTCCCGGAGCCTCCTGCTGCTGTGTGAAGACCTCCACTGAGCCCACTCCCCACCAAGCGCCCACCCAGGCTGAGGTCTCCTGGGAATTCCCACCCGCTGTCCTGCTGCTAAGGAAATGATGTCAATGGCTACCCCAGAGAAATCCCCCAAACGCCGGGTCACCAGCCATCAGGAAAGCAGCTCTTCCTCACCCAGGAAGAGGCACTGATTTATTCTCAGCAACCTGGCTCCAAGATCCCCCTTCCCTCTCTAGGGCTCTCCCTCTCCTTCTGGGCCCTGCCATGGAGCCCCAGGGCCAGGGAAGGGCCCCAGGCCCCGTCTCTGCCCAGGGAAGGCACTCCCCTAAAGGACAAGGCTGGCCGGGCGCGGTGGCTCATGCCTATAATCCCAGCACTTCGGAAGGCCAAGGCGGGTGGATCACGAGGTCAGGAGTTCAAGACCAGTCTGGCCAAGATGGTGAAACACTGTCTCTACTAAAAACTACAAAAATTAACTGGGTGTGGTGGCAGGCGCCTGTAAACCCAGCTACTCAGGAGGCTGAGGTAGGAGGATAGCTTGAACCCGGGAGGCGGAGGTTGCAGTGAGCCGAGATCATGCCACTGCACTCTAGCCTGGGTGACAGAGTGAGACTCTGTTTCAAAAAAATAAAAATTAAAAAAAGACAAAGCTTTGATGACCAGTGGCCTTCCCTGAGCTGGGGGTGGGTTCAGGGTGGCCTGAGCAGGACACTTCTTGCTCTTACTCAAAAACAAAGTCCTCCGTTTCTGGAGGCGTTGGAAGTGCTGGCGGAGACACAGTCGTTACTGTTCTGTTCTCCTCCACCTACTTTCTCCCTGCCTGGAAAAAAAAAAAAAAAAAAAAAAAAGTAGGAGAATTAATCAGACCTATGCTCAGTTACACATAAATATGTGCTTTGTAGCTTTTCCAGGCTAATTTTTCCTTGTTCCGTACAGCTTTTGTAGAGACCTTGCTTTCTCAAAAGGGCTCAAGGATCTGACTTTTAGAAATATATTATCCATTTGAGATGAAGCCATAACCAGCAGATAACAGAAGCTTCCACATAACAAATATGCAAATAACTGAAGTGCATTTCTTCAGGTATTTCAGTGTTCTCAAACTTTATAATTATCCTTCCAAAAGATATTGCACAATTCCTCATATTTTCAGAAGGAAATATTGAAGGTAAACAGTGGCTGTTTTCCCCTCATACTTAAATAAGATCAGGCCAGGAGGTGGTAGATGTTCTGTAGACACTTTCAGAATCATCATTATTCCTTCTCCTTCATTTAACAAAACAAGGCACATTCCTCTGAAGTACCTGCTCTCCCTCCTTATTTCAGTCATCTATTCATAGCCCCTCCAATTATGTCAAACACAGTACCTGGGTCACATTCATACTCTACACACTCCAGTTCTAAAGTTATTATTAATGATTTTTTGTACACATTCGTGAATTTTCTGACACCTTGACTTCTCAGCCCCTGCCCTCCTCACTGCCAGTGATTTTATTTTCTACCCCGACTTCAGCCACTCATTCTCATGGGAACCCTAGACATTACTGATTAACATCCCACTCTATCTCTTTCTGTACTTTCGACTTTCTCTCTCTACTATTTTCACAAAACCACAGTGATCCAGTGCGTTGATCCTAACCTTTGCATTGTCCATCATCTTCATGTTCTTACTTTAAGCCTTATACAACTTGGATTCAAAAGTTCTTCATTATAGTCACTGCCATACATGCAGCCACAGACTTTCTAGCCCTATGCCTTTCATTGTATTCCCCTGGGAAACTCAAACTCTGGTTTTCTTTATTTTCTACCAACTCAGTACCTGTACCTTAGAGATGAAAAGAGTTGGCATGTTCTCACTTAAAAGAGGGAGCTAAACGACAGACACGGATGGACATAAAGATGGCAACAAGACACCGGGAACTACTGGGAGTGGGTTGGGTCAAGGGATGAAAAACTATTGAGTACTATGCTTAATACCTGAGTGATGGGATCAATCATATCCTAAACCTCAGCATCACACGATATGATATATCCGGGTAATAAACCTGCAAAAGTACAGGCTGAATCTAAAATAAAAGTTGAAATTATTTTAATAAAAATAGCTAGATGAAAATGGTTGGAGAAAAACACAGCCATCTTCCTGGTGTCTCTCGAAATTTATTATTTCAAACTCCAAGTGGTTTAACGATTGCCTTCAAGGCAATCTTAATACACCTTCAAAGTCAATTATGCCACCATTCTTCCAGAGAGCTGTGCCACCATGCCTCCTCCCTCAGATTCCCTTAGTCCATGCTTTTATTTTTCACTAAGAAAATGGTAGTAATCAAAATGTTAGCACATTACCTTACCTTCAAATCTACACATCCACCTCCTTCTAGAGCCACATATTTTTTTCTTCTCTGCTATTTAATGGATGAACACTGCAATTTCTATGTGAAGTCAGTTCTCCAATACTCTTAGATCCAATACTCTCGCACATATTAAAAAACATCACTGGGCCAGGTGTGTTGGCTCATGCCTGTAATCCTAGCACTTTGGGAGGTCAAGGAGGGAGGATCTCTTGAGCCCAGGAGTTTGAGACCAGCCTGGGTAACATACTGGGATCCTGCCTCTAAAACAGCAACAAACAAACAAAAGCCATTTGTGATGGTACATGCTTGTAGTCTCAGCTACTCAGAAGGTTGAGGTGGGAGGATCTTGAGCCCAGGAGGTGGAGGATGCAGTAAGTTGCAATGGTACTACTGCACTTCAGCCTGGGCAACTGAGTGAGACCCTGTCTCAAAAACAACCGCAAAACATTACTACTGCCATTCTCCCTCCTTTGTCCTGCAACTGGAATGTTTCTCTCTACTGTGGCATTCCCATTAGTATACATGTAAGATTTTCCATACCTATGATATTCCCCCCTTAAGCAGCTATTATTGACTTTTCCTTTGCTCCTACACCTACCACTCTATTTCTTTGCTCCCTTTTCAGCAAAATGCCTCAACTTATTTCCAATTCTCCTCTTTTTTTCTGTTCACTCACAACAATCGGCTTTCTCACCACCCCAGGCCTGACGCTCCCATAAATCAAAACAATTCTTGGCAAGAACAACTTCTATATTATTAAATCTAAAGTTCAATTCTCCTCATTTACATGATGTAATAGCATTCAAGACAGTTGAATGTATTCTCCTTCATAAATGTTCTCTTTCTTCATTTGGCCTTATTGACATTTCATTCTCCATATTTTTCTCCAACCTCTTATCTTCTCAGCACCTTTCATTGAATCATTCTCTTTTCACCAACTCTTGAGTCTTGGTGTATTCTGAAGGTCAGTCTTCTCTTTAATGTGATAATTCTTTAGGTCAGGTTCTCAAATCTATTATACTTGATAAGTTTGAATAATGACTACTTTGCAAAACCATATTTGCTACCCTGAACTGAAACTTATGGGTAATATAATCTATTCACACATACGATTTTCAAAAATCAATACATAAAACACTGAGGAAAAGTCAAAGAAGACCTAAATAAATTGAAGATATGGCATAGTTACGTATTGAAAGACTCAGTTTTTAAGTTGTCAATTATTACCAAAATGATCTGTAGATTTGCAACAATCCTAATTTGAATCCTAGCAGAATGATTTTCCCCTTAGAATAAATCTATACTCTAAAATATGTATGGAAAGGCAAAGGGAATAAAACAGCCAAAACTATTTTGAAATAGAATGAAGTTGTATGGCCGGGTGTGGTGGCTCACACCTGTAATCCCAGCACTTTGGGAGGTTGAGGCAGGCAGATAACAAGGTCAGGAGTTTGAGACCACCCTGGCCAACATGGTGAAACCCTGTCTTTACTAAAAATGCAAGAATTAGCTTGGCGTGATGCACATCTGTGGCCTCAGCTACTCATGAGGCTGAAGCAGGAAAATCACTTGAACCCAGGAGGCAGACGTTGCATTGAGCTGAGATCGCGCCACTGCACTGCAGCTTGTGTGACAGAGGGAGACTCCGTCTCAAAGAGAAAAAAATGAAGTTATAGAATTCACACTGCCAAATTCCAAGATTCACTCTAAAGCTACAAAAAACAAAGACACTGTGATATTGACAGATAGATACATAGACAGATGGAACATAAAAGAAAGTTCGGAAGTAGACACCAACAAATATGATCAATCCGTTTAACAGCTTTATTGTACAATATACAATAAACTGCACATATATAGAATGTGTAATCTGATAATTTTTGTATATGCATATACCCTTGAAACCATCAGGAAAGTGAACATATCGATCAACTCTAAAAATTTCCTTATACCCGTTTGTAATCCTACTGGTAGCCCTTTCTCATCATCCCTCCGTCCTCTCTCCGATCCCAGGCAAATACTGATTTGCTTTCAAGTACATACAATAATTTGAATTTTTCTTATTTCTATACTTTTTATTGATTGATTTACTTGGTATGGCTTCTTTCTCTCAGAATAACTGTTTTAAAATTAATTCTTATAGTTTCATGTATCAATAGTTCATTTCTTTAATTGCTAAATAGTATTCATATATATATAGAGAGAGAGCACAATTTTCTTGTCTGTTGACCTATTGATAGAAATTTTGCTTACTTCTGGTGTTTATTACCATAATAAAGCTACTACGAACTTTTGTGTACAAATCTTTGTATGAACATATGCTTTCCTTTTTTCTTGGATAAATACCTAGAAGTAGAATGACTGGGTCACTTAGTGGTTAAATGTCTTAAGAAATTGCTGAATTATTTTCCATAGTGATTTTACCATTTCACATTTTCACCATTCTGGTTGCTCCACATCCTCACCAACACTGGTTTGGTCAGTTTTTAAAAATCTAATAGATGTATAGTAGTATCTCATTGTGGTTTTAATTTGCATGTCACTAACGGCTAACGATGTCATTTTATGTGCTTATTTACCATCTATACATCTTTTTTGGGGAAGTATCTGTTTAACTTTTTAACCATTCATTTCTTATAGGCTTTCCTCCCCATATCATTATTGCACATTGGGAATTTATGATCCTGGATACAAGTTATTTATCAGATATGATTGGCAAGTATTTTCTCCCAGTCTGTGAATTGTCTTTCATTCTCATTTCAGAGAAGACATTCTTTTTGAAAACCAAACATTTTTAAGTTTGCAGACATTAATTCATCAATGTTTTTTCTTTTTTATGTATGGTACATTTGATATTGGCTCTAAGAAATATTTACCTAACCCAAGGTCACAAAGATTTTTACATCATGGATAAGTCATGAATTATGATTTGAGATTCTTAATATATATGTATTGAATGAATAAATAAAATTACGTTTCTTACGTTTTAAAATCACATAGCTTCATCTAGCAGTGCTTTTTTGTTCTGTGTAAAACCTGTTTAGGCTACAATTTATTTTCATTGCAATCCCCACTGGGTAGATGAGAGAGCTTGGGCCCCAAATGGTTTAACAGCTCTGTCTATAGTATCAGGAACTTGTGTACAAACCCAAACACACCATATCACAATTCAAAACAGTCCAGCTCCAGCCACAAATTAGGTGTATTTCATTATTAGGAATACACTAAAGCATGCCAGTCATTTTTGTCTAAATTTCTCACAAGGTATTGATTACAATGTATTAATTACACTGTGAGATTAATACACAATGTGTTAATTACATTGTGAGAAAAGTTTAAGTAGAGTTTCTTCAGTTCAGTGGCCTCTCCACTGGTGAAAATACTTTTCCTTGTATAATAAATGGTTCCATGTGTTCTTATAAAACAGTGGCATTATTTTTTAAAAGACTTTAAATAGTAATTGAACAAAAATAAAAAATTTAGGTTGCATTTTCCTATCTGTAAAAGTTCTTTCTTAATGAAGAAATGAGCTTTTTCTTCATAAAAATTTGCAACTTGATTATTTCAGGCATTTTCAGCGTTTTCTACTCTTTTGATTCTTTTTCTGTCTTCATTGTGTTCATTTCATGAAAATGGGCCACAAAGGAGTGTGCCACAAAGAATGTCACAAGAAATAGGGTCTTTAAAAAGAATCTTTCTGAAGGAACCAAAGGTCAGGTGAGGCCAAGAGATTTAGAAGACACTTAGAGGTACACTGTGGGCCCCACAGCCTGGATCAGCTCCTTCCTGAGGGTCAGGCCTGTGAAGCAATGATGCTGGGTGTTGCAGCAGAAGCAGGCCCTGCCCTACCCTCCAGGACACAAGGTGATTAAGTCAGTAAATGAGGCCACTACTGTCCATTTTACAGATGAGGGAACTGAGGACCAGTCTTAATAACTAAACTTGTCGTCATGCAGTTAGTTGTTGTTAGAGCTAAGATTTGGGCCCAGGGCTAGTGGGCACTTGTCATTCTCTTCTTGTGCCTGCCATTTCTCCATACTTTAGGGTACACAGTTTGTTCATTTGCATCAATATGAAATTAGAAAAGTTCCACCCAAAGACAGACAGACAGATAGACAGATAGGCAGACAGACAGATGGACAGACTTTTATCTAGTAGCAACCAACCACAGATGGAAAATATTCAGGAAATTATCCAACCAACCACAGATGGAAAATATTCAGGAAAAAAACCCCAACAAAAATAACAATACAACAATTAGAATTAATACAAATTTTAAAATACAGTATAACACTATATAGCTTTTACAGTGTATTAAATATAATACATAATCTAGAGATGATTTAAAGTATACAGTAGGATACGGATAGTTGTATGCAAATGCCATATCACTTTATATCATACACTTGAGCATCCACAGATTTTGGAATCCATCTGGAACCAATCCTCCACAGATACCAAAGGATGACTGAATTAGTTAAAACTCTGAAAATACTTCATTAATACTACCCTCTCTTCCACTATACCAGGTAGTGTCACTGTGAGGTGGAATTCCCTCCTTCTCCCCAAAAGGAGAAAAACCACTGAACTTATAGGCTTCAACTTCCCTGGCTGGACAGAGATTGGTGGCTTGGAGTTAATAATCTTTAACAATAAAGAGAAGAGGTGGTCACCAGAAGACATGAGGGGTTCTGGGACAGCACTGATGGCAATATTGTTTGCCTTGATTGTGATAGTGGTTATACAAATGTTATCAATTTGTCAAGGCTTGAGAAACTTATGAACGGTTCATTTTGTTATATGTAAATTATAATTGAATAGAGTTATGAAAATAAGCAATAGGCAATGTAGGGCCTGCACATGCTCTGCCAATTGTCCTTGCTCTAAGACATACATTCAGTTTGTTTTCATGGCAACTAGACAGTAAAGCACAGAGCAGAACACAGTATGACTGAAAGAAAAATACATTTTCTGGTTTACAAAGGTTAAATATCCGTCCCCCAGCAAGACATCTTAGGAGACCACTATTTATTATTATTGTTATTATTATTATTATTTTGAGATGGAATCTCACTGTTGCTCAGGCTGAAGTCCAGTGGTGAGATCTCGGTTCACTGCAACCTCCACCTCCTGGGCTTAAGTGATTCTCCTGCCTTAGCTTCCCAAGCAACTGGGACTACAGGTGCGCAACACCACACCCAGCTAATTTTTTGTATTTTTAGTAGAGACGGGGTTTCACCAGATTGGCCAGGCTGGTTTTGAACTCCTGACCTCGTGATCTACCCGCCTCAGCCTCCCAAAGTTCTGGAATTACAGGTATGAGCCACCGCCCCTGGCCCAATTATTTTAATCTCTAGCTCTTAAACTTGTATTCCAAAAGAACAAATCAGAGAGTCATACATTCAAATTTAGTTTCTTCTGAGTTTTCACACTTGAACACCCTTCCTTTACTTAGATGGATGATAAGTCACCAAGTTAGAAAACATAGGGTTACTTTCTCATGAACGATCCTAATTTTTGGTCTGGTTATTCCAGATATTTTACTGAATTTAATGAATTTAAACTGTAATCTAAAGTGCAGTAACTAGAAGGTAAACTGTGATCTAAAGTGTAGTAACAGTAGCTAGTATTCATTGAGTTCTTAGTCTCAAGCACTGTACTTTATATAAATTAAGCCATTAGCCATTTAGCAGCCAAAGCAATTAGAAATAGTCTCAGTGTAATTTAGCTACATCAGAGCAGTAAGAATACCAAAAAGTCTTAGAAAAATATAGATTCTTTTCTGGTGATCCTCGGCTCCATCTTTGGAGTCAATGCCACCTTTACAGCTGTTTCTGCAACAAAACAAAACAAAAAGAGTCATCTTTGACTTTTTCTTCTGAATCTGTTCTATTAGTAAAGTTTGTTGGTTCTTCCTTCAAAAATACATCCAGAGTCCGACTCCCTCTCAGCACCTCCAGTGCTAAGACCCTGGTCCAGGTCCCCATGATCTCTTTCCAGGGTTGCCAGTGACCTCCTAGATACTTGTATACTTTCCCTCTTGTCACCCTATCCTCTTTCTCCACCAGCAGTGAGAATGAGGATGTTAAAATCTGAGTCAAATCATTTCACTCTCCCACTCAAGATCCTCTAATAGTGTCCCATCTCACAAATAAAATCCAAAATACTTAGCATGACTTTCAGAGCCTTATATTCTAGAACCTGTGACTGCCTCTCTGATCACATTTCCTTCCATTCCTATCATACTTAGCCCCGGCTAAGCTGGCACTGCCCTTCGTGCAGTTCTTCCTCCTATGACTGGAATTTGAACTTGCCTTTACCTGGAGTTTGAACCTTCACATCTTCATAGAGTTCACTCCTGATGCTTTCCAGTTCCCTGTGCCTATGTCATTGCCCTAGAAGGCTTTATGCTGGGTAAGAACAACCAGTGCCTCATGACTCAGGCATTTTACTGTCAAATGTTTCTTCATATATATATTATGTTTTTCTTATTTATTTATTGTCTGCCTCTCCCATCCTGCACCACTCCCCTCCACCACCATATTCTTCCCCTCTAGAAGGGAAGCTCCAGGAGAGCAAAAGCTTTGCCATTTTTGTTCCTGGTTGCTTCTGTAGCATCTAGAACTCTGCTTGGGACAGAGCAGGTGCTCATTATATATTTACTGAAAGAAAGAAAGAAAGAATGAATGAATGAATGAGCAATGTCTTTGGTAACTCTAAAATGTAGAGAATAAACATTTGCAATCCTGTTCCCCACTAGCTGCAGGGGCTTTTGAGGGTTCCAAGGCTATTGGAGCATAAATGGCTCTAGCTGGCTGTGCTCTCAGGTAGTTCTGCTCTACCTACTTTTCAACAGCTACTCTCTTTCTTTCTTTCTTTCTTTTTTTTTTTTTTTTTTTTTGAGACAGTCTCACTCCGTCACCAGGCACCAGGCTGGAGTGCAGTGGCGGGACCTCGGCTCACTGCAACCTCCACCTCCCGGGTTCAAGCAATTCTCCGGCCTCAGCCTCCCGAGTAGCTGGAACTACAGGCGCACGCCACCACGCCCAGCTAATTTTTTTGTATTTTTAGTAGAGACGGGGTTTCACCATGTTGACGAGGATGGTCTCCATCTCTTGACCTCGTGATCTGCCCGCCTTGGCCTCCCAAAGTGCTGGGATTCCAGGCGTGAGCCATGCACCTGGCCAACAGCTACTTTCTTTCTTTTGAATAGAAGCTTTCTTAGCAGGCACGGAAGCTCTGTGTTTGGGGCCCTTCCAGACCTCACCCTGTGTCTCTTTACTTAATTGGTCCTGGTTTGCATACTTTATAATATACTGTAATTGTATCCTTTACAATATACTGTTATCATAAGTGTAGCACTCTCCTGACTTCTGTGAGTCACTTTAGTGAATTATTGAACCTGAGGGAGTCCTTGAAACCCCCAGATTTGTAGCCACTTGGTCAGAAGTATGGGTGTCCTGGATACCCCTGTATTGGCATCTGAAGTAAGGGCAATCTTTGAGGGGAACGGTGCCCTTTAACTTGTAGAATCTGAATGTTAACTGGATAGTTAGCAACAGAATTGTATTGCAGTATCTTAATGTGTGTTGCTGTTTAAAGACAGCTTGGTTAATATATATTGTTGATTGATTCATGCTGAACCCCCAGCCAATAGCACTGTAACTCATGCCTGAATGAAGTTTATCTACATGTGTATTTTCTTTCTCACACATATATGGCCTGCTACATTTAGGAACACTAGGCAACACTTCATTACTACTCTTGGTAGGGCCATTTTAAACAGCAATGCCACCAAAAAAGTAAATAAAAATAATAAAATAAAAGTACCAAAACGCAAAATCATGGCAGTAAATAGACTGAAAAGGATACTTGTTTATGTGAGCTGAAACAAGATGGCAGAACATTACCACTTGTTTGATTGTACCTAGGAAAGTGTGCCTCGGAGGGTGACTCAATTTTTTTTTTTCCTGCTCTGTGTGTGTGTGTGCAAATGACTGAGAAAATGCTGTCAGTATTGTTGTTTATAGTACTTATGTTGGGGCTGCAAATAAATTTAGCAAGGAGGTGAATTTGCAAACATGGAATTCATGAATAATGAGGCTCAACTCTGTATACACTAAGACATCCCCCACCCAACACGCACACAAACACGCACATTTGATTATAACCTTCTATCTAATATCTTAAAAAAATTTGAGGCCTGGTGCAAGTGGCTCATGCCTGTAATCCCAGCACTTTGGGAGGCGCAGGTGGGAGAATGACTTGAGGCCAAGAGTTTGAGACAAGCCTGGGCAACAAAGCAAAACCCTGTCTCTACAAAAAAATTTTGAAAACCAGTCGAGCATGGTGACTCATGCCTGTAGTCCCAATTACTTGGGAGGCTGATTGGAGAGGATCACTTAAGCCCAGGGAGTTGGAGGTTACAGTGAGCTGTGATCACGCCACTGCACTCCAGCCTGGACAACAGCCCTTGATCTTGTCTAATTCTGCAGCTGCTCTTTCTGCTCCATAACAAGCCAGGGTAAGATTCAGCTCCTTTTCTTTGATTTCCTCTCATACTAATCACACAGAGACTTTGTTTGTGTAGCAGGATTAAAGGAAAGCTTGGGAATGATAAACTTGGGTGCATTGCAATAATGCAAACAAATTGAAATAGAATGTTAAACATATGTGTCTTAAACTACCCTCTAGTCCCTACATCTCTCTCTCCTGGAATTTTTAACAGTTACTATATTTGAGACTTTAATGTCTTTATTAAAAACAACGAGCCATCCACCTACTTCAGATCTTAAGCTTAATAGCACTGGCCAAGACTTCAAGTCTCAGTTTTGTTCCCCTTTCTCAACCAACGTCTGTGAATAAAAGAACAGAGATTTAGTTTTACAGAAATGAATTATGATAGCTACTTTTGGCAAGCACAGTTAACTATGGTAGTTTCAATAACATTTTTCTTCCTCTATGTTACTGATGTCAAACCCATTTAATTCTCAAAATCTCTATGAGAAAGCTTTATTCCAAATTTACAGATAAGGAAAAGACCTGGGGAGGTTAAGCAGCTTCCAACTTCTGAACGCTGTGCAAGCTCACAGAGCTTAGGATAAGGAGTTCCATGTAGATCCAAGAGGCCAAGGGATTTAACTACTGGACTAAATTTGCTAACTTCCCAATTTTGTAATTTCCTTAACAAGGGATGTCTGCGTTAGTGATAATAGGCTGCACCATCTATATCACTGTGGAAAGAAAGTCCATCTTTAATCAAATTAAATACTGAAAATACCATCCAAGTTAAAGATGTGGGTTTATGGGCTCTTGTGCTTCATAGAGATACTCTGCATGGTAAAGAACCTATTGAAAGGCAAAATGCCAAAATCAAATTGCTTCTATTTGAGAGTACTATATATAAAAAGGTTTTACATAAGTAATTAATTATATTGGTTAATTAGGTACCTGCAATATTAGGGCAATTTTCTGATGTAAGGCAAGTCTGAAAGTATGCAAATTAAAGAAGTTAAAGTACAATGGTGGAAGCATGTCCAGATTATATAAATGAATTCAAAATTTTCAACTTGTCGCTAAGCAGATTGCTTTCTTTTGAATATACAGAAAAAGCATGTGGATTCTCAAGATAAACTACATATGAAAGTTTTAGTTAAAAAAAATGTTTACAGCTTTACTGAGATGTCATTCAAGACATATTAGTAAATTTGTGATTTAAAATGATCAGCCATCACCACAATCCAATTTTAGAACTTTTCCAGCACTTCCCAAAGTTCCTTCAATTCCACCTTTTAAGGAGTGTTAAGAGCAGAAAACTCATGCAAATCCTCTGACTTAAAAGAGAAAAGAAAAATCAACTAGTACCACCTAGTGGTGTATAAGTAGATAGCGAGTTGGTTTTGGGATTTTTGAAATCCAATACTCAGATTAGACATTTCTCTTCCACGGAATTGCTAATCACCTACTAATATTTCTTGTTTACAATCAAAACTCAACTCCAAAATACTCAGAAGCTTATCCAAAATAATACTAGGTAAATTTTAAAAACTTTAGTTTTAAAAACAAATAATATCTTTTCTTCGAATGAGAGTGTGTTTAGCTGATAAATGTTTAGTTTGTCATTGGATGGTCTGCTTGCTCCCCTACTTGCTGAAGATAACTTTAGAAAGTAAAGACTGTGGATAAGTACACAAAACAGATAGAGTAGTTACCTTTGAGTACTGGAAAATGAGTGAGGTTTTCCTTTTGGTTTTATCTGGAGTAGGTATATAAAATTGAAAAAAACTATAATAACCTTTATTTAAAAATCGAGCATAAAATATTAAAATATTGCAAAAAATACCTACCAAGGTCCTTACAAAACAGCATTTTTTTCATGAATATTATTTGCCCTTCTCATTTCCTTCCTATTGGTGGCAGTAACTCTTCATCACTCACAGGTTGAGGACAACAGAAAATGTCTATGTCTTACAGTTAGCTTAAGCTGCCATAACCAAGTGTTATTGACTAGGTGGCTTAAACAATATACATTCACTTTCTCACAGTCCTGGGGGCTGGTAGTTCAACGGTTAAGGTGGAAGGCACTAGTTAATTGTGAATGTCTTGTCTCAGCCTCACCATGTAATTCCTTGCAGGAGTCTCTGCTAATGTTATCTGGCTTCATGAAAGCTCGATGTCCCATGAGTAGTGAAGTCATGTTGTGTAAGGTTCATATGGTGAAATGTACATATTTCTGATAGTACTCCTGGAAAACAGTGCTTTATTATGGAAAAGTTATTAAAAGAAAGAATAATTGCAGCAAACAGTTATATAAGAAGTGATGTCAAATGGAATAATAATAGTAAATGCCTAATTTGGATTCCACTTCTGGTTCTGATTCTTACTATCCATGTGACCTTGAGCAAACTACTCGATGTTTGTTTTTCAACTGTCAAATGGGGATAATAAAAATATCTACTGTGTAGGGTTGTTATGAGAATTAAATGAAATAATAAACACATAGCATATATTAAACACTCAATAAACATTAGGCATTGCTACTATTATTTTACATTAATATTATTTTCTTAGGATGGCATATGAAAGATCTGTCTTAACTGTGACTTTGGGGGAAATCGAATCACTCTATAGTGTAGATAAAAAAACTTTGTCTGGGAAAGATAGTGCTGTCCTTGGTTCTGAAACAACCACACTAAGTGGGACATAATTGCTTTGAAATCTCAGGATTCTGGTGAATGCTGGTCCAACCTCTTCCAAGAATTTTGAAGCAGGTGAGGGCAAAAGTAGAGAAAAACATAGAGGAGGAGGAGGAGAAGGAAGAGAGAGAAGCATAACTCCTAAGAACTTGCTAGGCAAGAGGTGGGAAGAAACATGTTTGACATTGTTTTTAAAGTGCACTGCTTGCTGTCATCAAGCAAGAAACAAACCCCTTGTATTTGTCAGAGAGTTGTAGGTGTGTGTTGAAGGGGAACTTTATATATTCCTTTCCTCAAGCTATCCTTGGTGTACTTCCCTATCTCTGTATCTAATCACCCTGGTATCAGTACCTAATCAGTAAACTGAAAGTTCCCTGAGGGCAGGGACTGGGTCTCCTGCACTCTTGTGAGGACAATGGAAAACATCCATGTCTTAGTTAGCTTGGACTGCCATAAAAAGTGTTATAGCCTAGGTGGCTTATACAATATACATTTATTTTCTCACAGTTCTGGGGGCTAGAAGTCCAAGGTAAGGGTGTCAGCATAGTTGAATTCTGGTGAGGGCTCTTTTCCTGGTTTGTAAATGACCACCACCAGCTCCCTGTATCCTCATATGAGGGTGAGGGAGAATGGTGAAGAGAGCTTTATAGAGCAAACTCTCTGGTCTGTGCTTATAAGGACACAAATTCCATTATCATGAGGGCCCCTAATTACCTCCCAAAGACCCCTACCTCCAAATATCATCACACTGGGGATTAGGGTTCAACATGTGAAATTTGAGGGGACATAAACATTTGAGTGGACGTCAATCCACAACAGCTTATAAAGTGGGAAGCACACAGTATCTGTAACTGAAGGCCCTCAGTAAATGGTGGTTTTATAAAGAGAAGCAATAAAGGGTAGTTTTATAAAAAGAAGCAGCTGTATCCTGGGCCTCACTGTTTTGGTCTCACTACATAATTCTGTTTTTCCATGTTGCAGATTAAGTAAGCTGAATCTGGTATCAGCACATATGACTTTGTTACTGTCTTTGTTTCCTTAGCCACGTGCACCTTCTCAGCACAGAAGATGTCCAGATTGACTGTGCTGAGAGTAGCAGTTATCCAGAGGTGTGGAACACAGCAGCGTGGAGCCTGCAGAGCAGAAAAGGCCAGAGTCTAATTACACTAAGGGACAATTGCTGGGTGGAGCCTGAGCGCACTGTATTCTAGAGTTTAATGTACACTAATAGCTACGACTTACATAGCACTTAGTGTATGCCAGCTGTTCTAAGCATGTTATATATATATTGATTTATTTTAATTATTACAAAGACCATAAGGGATAAAACTGTTATTATTGGAATTTTACAAATGAGAAAATTGAGGCAAAAATATGTAAAAAACCTTGAAAAAGGTCACACAGTAAGTATCACAGGGGAATTGAATTCAGGCAGTTGAATGCCAGTGCCTTAATGACCGTGGTATAGTATCCTTCCTGAAATTTAGCATACTACAAGGAATTTTCTTCTTGGGTTTAGTCTACTAGGATATACTGTATCTTCTTATGGTTAATAGCTAAAGACTGCGAGGAGTGGCGGTGGGGTGGGGGAAGATCGAAGATGAGAATTGAGAAGTGGCTTCCTCTTGCAAAGTGATTTACTCAAGTAAGGGAGAGACAGTGTCTTTAAGAAGGTGGCACAGCCTTATCAGGACAGGGCAGTGAGGGCTGATCCATTTGTCTGAGGAGGTTCATGGGGAGTTGGAATCTTGGTGTAGTCCAAATATTCTAAATTCTGTCCCACTCCTTTGTGACCAATGCTGTAACGGTCATGTAAGAAATCATGAAACTGACCTCAGCCCTTGGAAGAAATTTGGTCTCCAATTATCTTAGCTTTAGTGCTAAATAATACTAGAAAGCCTTTAGTTCATCCTAGTACAGAGAATTTAAGCATTTGAACTTCTCTCTGTTTAAACTTTCTGGTTTTGTTAGAAGTTGCTACTCCACAATTTTGAATTCCTTTAGTTCTTCATACTATTCTAAGGTCGGAGAGTAGCTCAGGTTCCCTACATCTCTTTTAAAGGTCAATTTATTCCAGGTGACCATAGGAATTAGTTTAATTAGATAATTCACTGCAGCATGGTATGGGCTGCTAAAGTCTGGTTTCTGAGCATTAACATGGTTCTTACTACCTTTAAATCAAATAACCAGTGCCAGACTTTTCTATATCCTCCAGGGTCCATTGTCTGCAACTAAATCCTGATGATGTAATACAAAATTTTGAGCCAGAAATATCATTTCTATCTATGTTCATTTCCTAGGACTGCTGAACCAAATTACTACAAACTGAGTTGGCTTAAAACAATAGAGATTATTCTCTCACAGTTCTGGAGGTTAGAAGCCCTAAATCAAGGTGCTGGCAGGGCCATATACCCTCTGAAGACTCCTTGAGCTTTCAGAGACTCCAGGACTCCTTCATTTGCCTCTTCCTAGCTTCTGGTAACTCCCAGCATTCCTTAGTGTTCCTTGGTTGATATAGTTTGGCTGTGTTCCTGGCCAAATATCATCTTGAATTGTAGTTATCATAATCCCTATGTGTCTTGGGAGAAACCAGGTGGAGATAACTGAATCATGGGGGCAGTTCCCCCATCCTGTTCTCATGATAGTGAGTTAGGTCTCACGAGATCTGACGGTTTTATAATGGGATTCCTCCTTCGCTGGGCAGTCATTCTTCTCCTTCCTGCCATAATGTGAAGAAGGACTTGTTTGCTTCCCTTTCCATCATATTGTAAGTTTCCTGAGGCCTCCCAGCCATACTGCACTGTGAGTCAATTAAACCTCTTTCCTTTATAAAGTACCCAGACTTGGGAATGTGTTTATTAGCAGGGGAAGAACGGATTAATACATTGGTTTATACCTGTCTGACTCCAATCTCTGTCTCTGTCTTTATTTGGACTTTCCCCCTCTATGTATGTCTGTGTCTCTGTGTCTCTAAATTTTTCTTTCCTTATAAGGATACCAGTTATTGAATTTAGGGCCCCCTCTTATCCAGTATGAGCTTATCTTAATTTGATTACATTTGCAAAGAGCCTGTTTCCAAATAAAATCATTTTCACAGGTACTGGAAGTTAGGACTTGAAAATAAATTGTATTTTAGCTTTTTAATTGTTTAATGCTTACTTTTAAATTAAATTATATAGTCACATAAAGTGCCAACTCATTCTGAAATTCTTTTTTTGAAGCACCTGTATGCCCTTTATCCCATTCTTTTTCTTGCAGGAAATTCTTTGCTCACAGAAAAACTGCCTTTAAAAAATTTTAGTTTTTGTTTCCTGAGCACAGATACCTGTATTTCAGCTTCTTCCTCAGTCTTGCCCTCTTTTACCTGAGTGCTGGTTGAACATAAATTCTTGTGGGATACAATTTATCATCATTGCCCACCATTGATTATACTTCCTGTTATAATTTTTTGCATGTCTTGTACCTTCAGGACTCTCACATTCCTGCTAAACATCTCCCAAGACTTCTGAATTAGGCAAACGGACAAATGACAGGAAATGCACATTATAAAACGTGGGACACAGGAAAGTGCATGTGCCATCTGAAAGTAGCTAATTTTTGCTTGCTATAATTAGATCCATCCCTAAAATATGGTAACTTGCTTACCTGGTACTAGGCATTGATGCTGGCAGACAGGCAGTAGTTTTCCAGGAAAAAGATGATATTGCCAATTCCTGTAATTTCCTCTTTAATATGTTTTTCTCAAACAAATGTAAATTTTTGACAGATTTTACTTGCGTATCTACATCTTCTTGTATGGTATGAGAAAGAGGAGACAAGCAGTATAAAAGAAAATGATATTTCATTTCCGCTCACTCCAGTATAAGTGTCAACAGATTTCTTAATGCTTTCAGTGTTCAACAAAGTTTCCAGATTCTGCCGGGAAGGCTGAAGACTAAAATATTTCTGAATAAAAAAAATTAAGCTTTTATACATTGATAACTCCAGGTAATTCTGGTTCTTGGAAAGTAGAAGCTTCTGTGACAAGAAACTATGGCATTTCAAATCCACTCGGAGGAGTGAATAATCCCCTGCCCCAATTAAGCAATTGATTGGTTTGTCAAATGCATTCAGTTAAACAATTGATTGGTTTGTCAAATGCATTCAATTAAACAATTGATTGGTTTGTCAAATGCCCATTTGTTTTCTAGAGATGGTGTTCTTGATACAAAGAGGTATTACAAATCTTTGTCAGTGTATTCAAAAAGTTTTGTAGTTCTTTTCATGTGAAAAGAATTGAAAATATAAAACTATTAATAAACAATGGAATATCATAAACAGAAAAGCAAGGTCATCTGATTTTCACTGTAAGTTGTTGGCTGCCATCAGTCCTCAGGGTTTGAACTGTCTAGCAGTTCTGCTTAATAATATCCCAGATAGCATTGCTTCAAAAACTCCATAAAAGGTGAAGGCTGAAAAAACTTCTAATTAAATGTTGGACTGAATAAACAAAAGTTTCCTGAGAAAGACACATCCAAAGAAGCAAGAAGGAGGAAAATAACAAAGATGTTTATTTTTAACCTTTCTTAATTCCTAGTGAGTCCATATAAACAATAAATTCCCCAAGTGCTGCCTTAGCCATGTCAAACAAAATTTTACATAAACTGGGTTTTGTTTGCATTCCGGGTATAAACAGATCTTAATTTTCTTTAAGGTTTTTTTTTTTTTTTAATCTTAACCCGTGGATTTTTGGGTCATATATTATTTAGTTCTCAAATATTTGTTACATCTCAATAGCTATATTTTTGGTATTCATTTATAAAAGTATTGTATAGTATTCTGAATAATAGTCTGAAGTACATATTGGTCATTTGGAATTTGATGAGATTATTGTAAAGGCTTGAAATGGTTTATTCTTATGTATGTTGCATGTATGTTCAAACGGTGTATCATCTACTACTGCTAATATATTAGGATGGTGCAAAAGTAATTGCAGTGTTTGCCATTAAAAGTAATTGAATAAATGCAATTTATTTAAATATTAAACTTTGATAATGTGTAAAAATTGCAATTACTTTTACACCAACCTAATATTTAAATAAATTTCATATATCCAATACTATTTTTTCAAGAATTTGATATCTTCATTTGTTATTGTCAGCTTGTTCTATTAGTTTCTGAGAAGATTATGTTATAAATCTCTCACTGTAGTTGTTCTTTTTAGTATAATGCTTTTTAACATGGGAACAGTAGCTCATTCCCTCATTCCTGTAATCTCAGGACTTTGGGAAGCTGAGGCAGGAGGATTGCTTAAGACCAGAAGTTCGAGACCAACCTGGGCAGCATAGTGATATCCCTGTCTCTACAAAAAAATTAAAAAATTAGCTGGGCACAGTGGCTTGCAGCTGTCATCCTAGCTACTCAAGAGGCTTAGGTGAGGATTATTTGAGCTCAGGAATTTCAGGCTGCAGTGAGCAATGATCACAGCACTGCACACCAGCGTGGGCAATAGAATGAGACCTTGTCTCAAGAAAAAATAAAATAAATAAAATAATCTGTTTTGCATTTTTTGATGAGCAATTAAATATACTTGTTTTAGTCTTTATCAAATGAAACAGAAATTGATTGCATTTTTATTTTTGCTTGATTAGATTTTTTTTCAATTATGTTAGTGTTCAGAGAGAGCATTCTTATTTTGAAAGGGGAGCTTAGTTTTAGTTATTATTTTTCTCTCTCCCAGTGTGCCCATCAAGTGTTTGTTTAGTGGTTTTGCAATTATGAAAGGAAGGATAAAATTTTCACAAGAGGAAATGTTTTCAGGAAGTTTCACCTGGAGTGCTTGGCAGCATCAAAGTATTCAGGTGAAAAGCTGAGGACGGTGCAGAATGAATGGATAGTTACACTGAAACACTGGCTGCATTGGGAAGAGAATTACTGAGAAGGGAATCTGGAAATGTAGACTGGGTCCATAACAATGAGAATCCTAGAAACAAGGCTCTTCCTTTTATTCTGTAGACTTGTAGAATTCTTAAGTATTTTCTTGTCTTGCCTTTGATTTCGATTCCTTAGTGGTAGAACAGGGATAATATTTGTTGACGATTATTCTCAAAGTTATCATGTAAACTAGTTGTTACTGTTTGTGACATGATCTGAAGATCTGAAATTATAAACTCCCATTGTGTAGAAAATTATTTTGTTAATATTCTCAGAACTATGTTTTTGGTGAATGCCTAAAGCTATATAAGTTACGTGTTTGAAGTCTGTGGCTGCCACAATTTTACTTTTATCAGTATTTACTATTCTTCTGGGTCAGTGATTCCCTAATTTGGTGGCATTATCGGAAGACTAATTTGAATTTCAGCTGCTTAGCATTCCAGAAATATAAAGCAAAATCCATCATCTTATTATTAGCGCTTACTAACTTATATTGTATTATAATCATATATTTAAATCTGTGTGGTAAAGACTTCTGGTTTTCCCTCAGTATTCATCCTCTCCTTATTCAATAGTGATTTTAAATCTCAATTTTTTGGTTGGGTGCATGATTGACCAGAATAAAGGCCATATTTTCTAGCCCCCTCTGTAGACAGATGTGACCACATGACTATGTTCTACTCAATAGTATGTAGCTGAAAGTGGTCCAATGGCAGGGGGATCTGCATTTTTTGTAAACTACTTCCTGTCTATTGGGTAGAAGGAGAATGTAATTACTGGAGCTGCAACATTCATCTTGCACTATGAGGTGATTTTTAGAATGGAAATCATATAGGGTAGTTGAGCCTGATCGCTTACTCCTTGAAGTTCTGATCTGACTACCACTGTGATTCTTGAACGTGAAAGAGAAGTGCACTTCTATTTTTATTGAAGCCATTATAACTTTGGGTTATTCTGGCACACACATTCTAATGTCTTTAATATCTATTTTTTTTTTGCATGCCCAGTGTATATTTCCAATTCTTTAGGAAACATCACCCTAATTTTCCTACTTTTGTCCATGTGATTATATGAAGCTGACTCCAGGGAAGGTCATATGAGTCTTGCCTCAGCAATCTTAGCATTTCATCTACTGGGCCCTAGTTATTAGTTCATGGATAGTCACATGGTCCATACCAGACTAATGAGATGCAATCTGGAAGTTTTGCTTGAATGGGAAAGAAAGGGTCTCTTTCCACCACAGTTGCTCAACTGTGAGGATATAAATTTGAGGCTATTATTAACACAAAAGAGGACTGGTTTTCAAAATAAGTCAATACAGGAAAAATGCTGGAACAGAGTTGATGCACACACATGTATACATATATACATATACACATAGAAACACACACAATAACACACACATATACACACACAGAAACAGATTGTTACATCACTTGAACATTTTGATCTGGCGATTCCTGAAGCTAAATCTTCCTGGACTTTAATTGTTTGAGACAATAAACCTCCTTTTTTTTCCTTAAAGACAATTGGATTTGTCATTGATTACTACTTCCCCTGTTATTTACATAATCACAAAATATTTCACATGCACCATTTTATTATTTTAATTCTCAAAATGCATTTATCATTTAGGTAGGTAAAGAGTGGATTATATTCATTTTTAAGAAAATTTTACTTTAAGTCCTGGGATACATGTGCTGAATGTGCAATTTTGTTATATAGGTATATATTTGCCATGGTGGTTTGCTGCACCTATCAACCCGTCATCTAGGTTTTAAGCCCCACATGCTTTAGGTATTTGTCCTAATGCTCTCCTTTCCTTTTCCCCCAACTTCCTGAGAAGCCTCGGTATGCGATGTTCCCCTCCCCATGTTCTTGTGTTCTCATTGTTCAACTCTCACTTATGAGTGAGAACATGCAGTGTTTGATTTTGTTGGATTTGTTTTTGTGCTTCTCACAGGGCACAACCATTTCTTCAAGAGAGCAGGTGCTTAACAATGGCATGACTGACCACTATTAGACATCTAAACTAATTTTATTTCAACAGACCAGAACTCACCTAGAGGCCTATTATTGTTTTCAAAGTAGTCACCTTGGAGTCTTTGACACACTTCAATAAATGTTACTGTCATTGCTCAGTATGTTTTGAGAAATGATGTTATAAAATTGCCTTAAAAATCTTTGGCGGCTAGGTGCAGTGGCTAACACCTGTAATCCCTGCACTTTGGGAGGCTGAGGTGGGAGGATCACTTGAGTCTAGAAGTTGGAGACCAGCCTGGACAACATAGGGAGACCCCATTTCTACAAATAGTAAAAAAATTAGCCAGGTGTAATGGCATATGCATGTGGTCCCAGCTACTTGGGAGGCTGAGATGGGAGGATCACTTGGGTCTGGGAGGTTGAGGTTGCAGTAGGCCATGATTGTGCCACTGCACTCCAGCCTGGATGATATAGGGAAAGAACCTGTCTCAAAAAAAAAAAAAAAAAATCTGTGGCATTTTTAAATTAAATAATTCAGTAGTGGTAAATCTTCATCCTCTGAAAATGACCTGACTTCTACAACAATCCAGAATTCAAATTAAATGAATTCTTAAGTCTGGAGAGAAAGAGACTGAAGTAGAAGAAGGAGAAATGTAGAAAGGAAATAAAGTTTTATCAAGTTTTTTAAAACTCATGAAAACCTACAAAGTAGGCATTGTTATCTCTAATTTACCTAGAAGTTGGATAAATTAGCCTGAGAGTAATGCCGGGGCCAAGGGAAAGCTTCTCCTCAGGCCTCTGAAGGTTTGCTGAAAATCACTGACAAAAGGGAGGTTCATAGGAGAAAAGGTGTACAAATTTATTTGATCATAGATCATAGTGTTAAATGACTTAGGAGCCTTCAGAATGAAAAGCCGAAGAGACAGGGGAAATGGTCCATTTTTATGCTTAGATTCAGCCAAGTATGCACAGCTGTGTAGAAATACGACTGGACAAAAAGGGCGCGATCGAACACTAATAGACTGAATAGGGAAACCCAGAAAGGCCTGTCTGGATTCTAATATGGCCTCTGAAAGCATTTCTTCCCTCTGGATGTGGGGCAGGACCTCCTTTGGAATGAGGGGCCAGGGACAGGAGGGCAGAGGTTTGGAAAATAACTTTTGCGTCTGAGGCTGCTTCTGAGGCCTTCATTTTGGGGTACTGTTTTTCTGAGACCCAACAGTTTATAGTTCATGTTGACAGAGCTAGGACTGCATCTCAGCTCTGTCTTCCCCCAAAGGCTGGCTTTTCCTTTTCACCACCCTGCCTTCTCAGGGCAGATTTATTTGGAATAAAAATCAGTGGGTGATTATGGAGCATGGGGGTGTACTTCTTGAGTTGTGTCATTCAAGTGTCATGTCATAGGATAGGACAAACACCTCTAGTACCATGACGGGTATGCTTAAAACGAAGTCTACTGGGGAAGGTTGAAAGAGTCAGTCCGTTGTGTGCAGGGTGCTCAGGTAGAGCTGGATGCACCAAGGAAGATGCTCCTCAAGAAGAATCCTGCCCTGGTACTACTTTTCATTTACATGGAGAAGTAGGGAGGGGAGCAGGAAACACTTGGCTGGCCATGGGCCATGAGAGTTTTCTGGTTGCAAGAAGTGGCCTTGCTAGAACCAAGGGATTGTCCAGCACCCACAGGTCAATAGTTTAGAGAGTTCACCTGCTAATGCCAGTGTGAGCTAATGACTTTGTAGCTTTCAGCTGAACCAGCTCATTCCTGCTGGGAGAGCGCACTGCTAGACCTTCTGAAGGGTAGAGGGGACCAGAGGACGTACAGTGTGGGTGGAGCCAGGAGGACCATCTAGCAGGCACATAGTTTGTGTCCTCTCAGCAAATGAGAAGATTCCCGACATGACTACTTTATTCGAATGGATATATTTCTTTCTCTTTGTCTTTTCTTTTTGGTCTCAGTCATTTTCATCTTATTTCCTTTCTCATTACTTTACTCTGCATAGCACATTATGTCCCCAAATGATAACAGAATCGACGCTTTTTTGAAATGAGCTATAGGAGAGTGCCTTGGGCATAGACTATCCAGGACTCTCAATTTCCTGTCTATTTGAAAGAAAGTCTCCCGTGAGCTTTAGCAAAGAAAAGGAGTATCTTGTTATCGGAACACCGATGGTGATAATCTAGCTAGAACCTGTCAGGGTAACAAAAAGGCCCAAGGCTCTCTGATAGTATCATATTTTCTCTACCTGCTTTTTTGAACCTAATCCAGTTAGGAATTGCCACTGGAATAGAGGCAATGAGTCAGGTGCCTTGATGAATGCACATGCTGTTGTCTGTAGATAGAGGTTGTTGTTTTTAAAAAGAAAATTTAACACTTTAGGCAGGAGGCTTTCATTTGACCTGCTTTTTCTCTACCCCTCCATGGAATCAGTCTTTCCAGCACTGATAGAGTGGGCCACCGTCACATTCTGTATCTCTGTGTGACTGCCTGTTCAAGAAGCGGTTTGGAATTTGTGATGATTGCAGCATATAAAAGTCAGCTCTGTGGAGGTGCTATAAAGAAAAGAACAGACTAAGCTGCTTTTAATGCAGACCACAGGAAACAATACCAGGGCAGAATCAGGGGAGGCGTGTTGAAGCAGAGAGTTAGGAAATGAAGGGAAGATAGCCATGACCTGCTCACTCACAACTGCTCTTTGTTTCACTATTTCTTGGCTGCGTGATTATACACAAATTACTGAACCTCTCTCTGCCTCATATCCATCTGAAAATGAGATAATCATAATAATTGTAATAGTACTAATATCTACCTCATAGACTTGTTGGGAAGATTAAGTGATTGAAAAATACTTGTAGGGTGTCTGCTCTGCACAGACCCCAAAATAAGCAGTGAAAGTATTCACTTTTATTGTTATTATGACTATAATAATATAAAGAGCATCATAGGAAATAATAAATGTTTTGGGGGCAGCTGGCCTAACTCATATTTTTTAAACTAAATAGTTCTACTTCTTTAAAATCTCCTTTTATACTCCAGCAGCAATAGCACAATTATTTGATTTATTCTTATGCCTGTGAAGTAGGTAGGAAGGTATAAATAACTCTGTATTTCAGGATAAGAAAAATGACTCAGAAAAACAATAAGACTTGTCTTATTCATAAAGACTGTAGGTGGTAGGGTCAGAACGTTGATCTCAGATGATTGGACTATGAGTGCTGTTCACAAATGAACTAAGACAATATGAGACAAAGACCTATGTTTCATTATGGGGGCTGGCTTGAGGGGTAACCAGGGGAAATGCAGAAACTCCTGAGAAAGGAGAGCTAGGGTGAGGTGCCAAGTTGGGTGTGTCCTCTGGAGCCCAGGAAATGCAGGGACTGGACACCTGGAGATAATAAGGCAGTTGCCTGACCAATTCCTGCTCACCCTTAAAGCCTCAGCTGCCAATATGTCACTTCTTGTGAGAAACCTTTACTGATCTTCATAGCCACCTCCTCTTTTCACAGCAGCCCCTGCTTCTCCTTGCAGGACTTTTGTGTTTGTAGTTGTCTCTCGGTGGATCGTCAATTTGGGGAGCAGATATTGTCATGACTATGCCTCAGCCTGAACACTGCCTGGCCCACAGCTGGGGCTCAGTGCACACGGTTGCTGAATGAGTGAGCAAGAGAGAGGCTCGAGTACCTGGAAGGTCAGGTTGTGCTTGGTCATCTCTCAGCTTCTGTGGATTTTTGCAACGCCTCTAGATTCAAATCTCAGCTTGATTATAGAACAAGCGTCAAGGAGAGTTACTCAATCCCCAACGGAACTGAAATTGCCATGGGTGGTTGAAGGTGAGAAGAAGTAGCAGATTTCTTTTATCGCTTAAAAAGTGTCATTAGTGGTTGTGTGCGGTGGCTCACACTTGTTATCCCAGCACTTTGGGAGGCCGAGGTGGGTGGATCACCTGAGGTCAGGAGTTCAAGAACAGCGTGGCCAACATGGTGAAACCCTGTCTTTAATAAAAATACAAAACTTAGATGCATGTGGTGGTGCACACCTGTAATCCCAGCTACTTGGGAGGCTGAAGCAGGAGAATCACTTGAACCCAGGAGATGGAGGTTGCAGTTAGCTGAGATGGCACCACTCTGCTCCAGCCAGGGCAATAGAGCTAGACTCCATCTCAAACAAACAAACAGCAAACAAGCAAAAAAGTGTCATCAGAGCCTTCAGAACACAGGACACAAGATGAATAATGTTGGTCAGAAGTAAGGAAATACAGGTTAATCACAATGTCTACAAGTTGAGACCCAGGAAATATAGAAGAGCTCAGCCTGCAGACCACAGAGAAAAGCAGGAAGAAATTATTTCCGAGAAAGTTTTCAGGATGGGGAGAGTCAAGAAGCATGTGCAGTCAAATGGTCCTGCAGGTAGGACCAACCCTTGCCTGTGATGAAGCAGGTTGAGTCTGTTTGTGGAAACTCTGCAGATACTCTTCTGGATCACCACACAAGTGTCTGGTGATTGCCCTGCTTGCCTCACAGGCCCATAGAAAGTTTTGATGATTCTTTTTGTTTTTATACTCTACTCAGCACAACAGAACCCCTGTTGCAGAGCTGAACAGTGGTAATGTTCCTTGGGTGACTTGATTTAATCCACTGTATCAGAAAAAAGAGGGTTTTTTTTGCTTACCTTTGTTCTTGGTGCTGTAATTCTTAGACTGGGCCATGACTCCATCTCTGGCAAGGTGTATCAGCTTGGGTCCAATCAGGAGATGGAAACCACACAATGATTTAAATAGGGGACATATAAATAATTATTAAATTACGATAAAGGGTAATTTATAAGATATAAGAAAATCTTAAGATATATATATATAAGATATAAGATATATATATGATATAAGATATATATAAGATATAAAATATATATATAAGATATAAGAAAACCTTAAGAAAAACTATAAGATATAAGAAAACCTTATAGAGTACTGTAGGACTGAGAAGGAGTACACAAGAAGGGCAAATGCATACTTGGGGGCTCCCCCTTAAGACTGAGGTTCAGACCTTATTGGAGAACGTATAGTTGTAGCCCATTGGATGGCAGAGAATTTTGCTGGTTTGTATGGGCCAGAGCTGGTCTGTAGTCTCTGGGCAAGTTGGAAGCAACTCTTTAGGAACAGAGGAAAAGAGAGGGAACAGGTGAGCTGCAGCTAATGGCTAGGCAGGGCATGGCATGTGGGTGTGCAGAGGGAGTAATGGCATCAGAATAGGCTAGTGTTAGTGTTGATACGGTTCTGGGCAGGTGATCACTATGTGAGGCCAGAGCTTCAAGGTCAAGCTTCTGAGCACATGACTGGCATCAAGCACTATACACACCTTCCCATAACACGCCTGACTGACCATGCATGCAGTCACAGGAAAAAATAAGGGGAGTCCCTTCCTTTTGGGATATTGCTGCAATGTCCTCCTCAATAAAAGCTTAATATCATGCTCACTGCACAAGAGAAATGCATATGAAAATTCATCCATTAATGAAGAGCATTTGGAGCTGAGCAATAGATTGATAACTGGTTCATAGGGTTCCTTGTCTCTGCTCATATGAAGTCCTCAATAAATGTTGGCTAGATCCTTTGTTCCAAGCTAGCTAGCTGAGTTAGTAGATACATGACTTGATTATAGAACAAGGGTCTATAACCAAAAACCACAAATAGAAAAGTTCATGAAGCCACCAGGCTATGTGTGTTACAGTTGCATTGTTTGTACATCCTAGATTGAAAGCCAGGTGATACGGAGTTCTACTACCTCTTGTAGCATAAATTTTGTAACCTTGAACAAGTCACTTACCCTCACTAGGCCTTAGTTTCCTCATTTGTAAAATGAAGGGGGTGACCAAAAAGACAGCCATCAACATCCATTTTTAAGATATAAAAATATTAAAACACATTGTAATTTAAATAGCATAATTCTTTTAGTGTTGCTGTGATAAAATACTATGTGAATCATATAATTGAAGATCATCTTGCAATGGATGAGAATGCTGATTTCCTTCCAAGGAGGTACCTACACAAATGACAATACTTGGGTAGTATTATCCTGTTTCTTGTGATTATGGGATAAGAATTTTCTTTTTTATCTTTTTTCTCATGAGTCACGCAGAAAAAGCATAAGGATGAGATATGTTTTTCTTATCACCATTATTCAATTATTGGATTTCTCTCTAGGTAGAGAGATTTAACAAACAGCATAAGTTATTTAGAAGGGTTCCTTTCTCAATGTTTTCATAAGAAAATAGCAAGTTAGTTAAACTTTCCTTCTTCCAAATGTGATTAAATGTTTCCTATGGATTCCAGTCCATTTCTGATTAAAAGGATATAAAAGAGGTAAGCATATTTCCTGCTGTCTTATAAAGGCATCTAGCAATAAATTATTCGTGCCAAAGTTGAAAAAAACCACTCAGAGGAATACATTTTTGATGCAAGAGAATAAATTTGTAACTTGGAAGAATTTAATATTCATGTGTTTGAAATTATAGTACAAAATAGACCCTAAGGGTCCAACTTAGATATTTTTGCTGGTAAAGTAAATCATTCATATGAGCAAATCAGTATTTTTATAGGTGAAAATGCATTTTCTTTGAGAGTTAATGTGTTTTCTTTCCTTCACTCTTATACATGAAATTGAATGATTTCCAAATATCTGATTAAATTATGTCTTGCTTGGGATGTCATCTTGGCAGATAACTTAAGAATATTAAAGTCTTTGATGTGAAGCATATTTTAAAAATGGCAGAATGAAATCCTTGGTGATCGTTGATAAATATTTTATGTGTAGACACAATGCATTAAGATAGCTTATTTTAAAATATAAGCTGCAAGGTGGAGAATATATAATTGCTCTTCAAAGAAAGTACAGTTATAATTTATCTCATTAATGAAAATAATTTCATAGAGAGAATTCTTCAGAACTCAACATGATAATCCCATGTTACTAATTTAGGTTTTAAATGAGTGGTAATGTGGGTGGTAATGTCGACATAAATTGAATAAATTTGAACAGAAATTTGTAAATGAATTCAACTGAATTTTTTCAAGTGCCCACTTGCACTGAAAGCCTCTTAGAATGCTTGCTTTAATGAAACCACAATTAGAAAAGCTCATGAAACCACTAGGATAAGCATATTACAGTTGCATTGTTTGTATATAAATAGACACTCTAAAAGTGGGCAAACAGCCTCTTATAACTATGTTTAGTTTTGATTAGGACTTTATAATAACCAAATCAGGGTGCATTTCTCACTAGCTTAGGACCATCTACACATTGGTCAAGTAAGTTTACTCTGTCAGGGTTGTTTGTCCTGACAGATTAGCACTGTTGGTCAGTAGGAAGCTCATAGAAAAGAATGAGAACGGATCAAAGAATAGCCGTTATGGTTGGAAGTCACACTAGTACCTTCTTTAATTTTTATTGCTAAAGAATAGCCTAGGAATTTTTGTTTATATAATGAGACAATAACATTTGCTTTTTAATTGAATATTACTTTTTTGCAAAAGAATTCTAAAAAGCATTTAAACACTTTTTATTTTCAAAGAAGCACTCTCCCACATATGCTCTCAATGCTATTGATTTTTTATAAGCCCTTTTTCCTCTCATAGGCAAGTAAAAAAAAACCTGCTGTGTGAATTATAATCAATTTCAAGTTGGCAAAGTCAAGCTTGATGTATGTTGATTGCATATATATTAAACTCTGATGGTAGATAATTGGGAGGTTGTTAGTTCTTTTAGCATTAAAGTTGCTTCCTGGTATAGTGGTTTGTTTTATTTTTTTCTCATTACTATTCTACTAGTACACTCTGAAACTCTTCGTAACATCAACAAGATTTCAGTTGAAGAGTTTTGAAAAGTGCATTTACTTCTCTATGAGAGCTCTACCTGGTTCCATAAAGAGCATTTATCTTTAAACTGAAAACACCTGGATCCTTTTTCTAAAGTGACATCAAAATTACTTATGTATTTCTACCTGCAGCGTAATGGGGTTTGCATTAAGAAAGCTGATAGGAAACCGGAGTGTGGAGTATTTTTCACAGCAATTATTTTGGAAAAGCTGCTACTTCTTTGTACAATTATTATGTATGAAATTCACACTAAAACACATGCAGAAAATTAACATGCCCAATACATGTGTTTGTGTTTTTTTCTGGGTAAAGTGACTTAGCCACAGGTATGGTCTTATAAATGAGGGTTGTGTATGCGTACATGTGTGAGTGTGTGTGTTAGCAAGAAGGGGAGGGAGAATTAGGAGGATTAGTCCTCTACAGGTGCTGGCGAATCGGGCTCTACTGAGCAGAGATAACTGAGGGAAAGTCCTTTTTCTTTTGCTCCCTGCAACCACCTTATTTTAGTATTTCTAACCAATGCATCCTCCTTTACTCTATCTTGTATTCTAAACCTGCTGATGCCACTGGCAAGGTTTGTCAGAGGCAGTCCAAAGGACATCGTTCACAAATTTGTGGCTGCTTTCAGGGAAGAGGCTTTAACTTTATGTTGGCTTTGGAGCTCCTTGTGCACCACTTCCTGATGAATGGTAAAATGGGTCATCGGACTATGCAGATGTGTTTTGGATTGATGCCAGGTGGTCTGAATTAGGAGTTCTGGAGGAGCCAGTTGAGAAGCAGATATAGGAACCAGACGGGAATGAAAATGCAGGATTGTCTTAAGCCATTTGGACTTGTATAAGAAAATATCATAAAGCGGGTGGCTTATAAACAACATTTCCCACAGTTCTGGAGGCTGGAAATTCTGAGATTAAGGTGCTGGCAGATTCAGTATCTGGAGAGGATCTGCTTTTTTGTTCACTGATGGGGTTTTCTTGCTGTATCATGATGAAAGGAGTGAGGGAGCCCTCTGGGGCCTTTTTAATAAGGGAACTAATCCCATTCATGAGGCCAGAACCTAATCAGCTTTCAAAGGCCTCCAAATATTCTCATATGGGGAATTAGGTTTTAATATAGGAATTTGATAGATGGGAGACACACACATTCAGATCATAGCAAGATCCATTTTGTTGCCTGTATAGGAAACTCCTTTTACATGCACCCAAATCAAGATCATGGGAATTGAATGTAGAGAATATTAAGTCCACAAAGTAGATGCTTCTTTTCCAGACAATTCGAAGTTCACAGAGTGCTTGTGGCCCTTCAAGTTCAGATAAACAAGAGTCAGAGGGCCAAGAGAGAAGGCTAGAAGACAGAGCAATTCAGGAGGTACTTCCAGTATGGAAGCAGGAGCTCATTAGAGAAGATTCTCTACTTCTGAGATCTCCTTGGGAGACAGCAATAACCAGACCCCAGAGGACAAGCTATGCATGCTTGGGGACCTTCCCCCAGCTTCCCCAATTGGGGCAACTTACTCTTTTTCTTTTGGGTGGGAGGAATTGAGGAGAAGAGGAACAAATGGCTATCAGATTCCCTAATACTTAAGGTGAAATTGATGGTGGAAGTTTCTATTTCATGAAGCAAAATAGAACAAAGAGAAAGAGAGGGATTCCTCTTTTTTTCTGAAGCAGAGTATCTGAAACCTAGCTGATCATCAAAATCACTGGGAGTTTTAAAAATTACACATTCTTGGGCCTCACCAAAATCATACTCAGATTCAGATTTTCTAAGGTGGAGGCTGGGAGCCCGTGTTTTTGAAAATCTGATCCAGAAGTTTTGATAATTAATCAAGTGTGGGAATCGTGACTTAAACTTGAGAACTTCATCTTCCTAAAGCTTTTTCAAGGGATTCATATGGCAGAAATATGTTTTATCTGCTTGGAGGAAATAGTCCAATCCACATGAGTTTAAAACCACAGACAATGGTTAGTAACCATTTTAGACTGACTTTTAAATTAGATTGTCTTAAACTGCTTTACAAACTGTGTTTGCCAATGTTAAAATCAATATCTGGATGCATAATAAAGCATCCAGAAAAAAATTGTTTTGCACTTTCCCACCTTTTATTATTCAATAAATGGAAGGGGATGGAGACACAAGGATAGAGCAACAGCGAGTTTCAATAGATAAGAGAAATGGGACAGACAGGCAGTGGGACCATGCCTGCAGGGCCCCACATAAATAACCAGGTTGCTGAGCCCAGCAGCTGCCTGCACTGCCCAGAGGCACTGACACCACAGGGACACAGAAACCACTGAGGCCCGAGGTGCGCTCCAGCCCTGCCAACACTCTTCTCCCTAAAGCTCCTGAGATCTTGGGGCTGGCTGGGCAGGCTGGGGCTCTGCACCACAGTCCTGCCTGGATCAAATCTGTTTTTTTGGCTTCATTAAAAACAGCTGGGTGGGAGGGGGCAGGCACATACATTAAGCCACTTCCTAGGGAGAGCCATGGATGGACAGCCCCATAGGGGCCTTGAAGGTGGAGGCCCTGGAAGCAGCAAAAATGGGGCTGGATAAAGGTGCTAATAGGAGGGATGGTAGAGCCCAGTTCCCCAGCCCCCCACAACCCAGCCCAGAACCTGCAAAGAGCTGGTTATAAATAATACTGATATTGTTCAACCTAGTAGAAAGGAAGTTCAATTATTATGCAATGGTCATGTTGCATAACCAGGAGTGTGGTGTGAGACAATAGCGGAAACACATTGTTAGAATCATGGCAACCATCCCAGGCTTGTGGATATCAGTAATGGTGGCCTAAGACTGGTTTTGTGGTTTCCTTTCTCATCATGGCCCTGAGCCATACTGTCAGCAATATTTATACTACTGGGAAATAACTAGGCATTATAAATGACTGTTTTGGGGATAAAAAGTAAAGTTGGTCAGCTTCTAAATTAAGTTTAAATGGCATTACATTGCCATATATATATATATATATACACTTTTTTTTTCTTTTTTCTATTTGGCTGAGGATAATCTAACAGTCAAGGGAGAAATACAACATTATACATGGTGTAGAGGTTACAAGCTCAGATTTTAGAGCAAACTCCACACTGCTTGAGTTCAGTACTAGCTACTAACATCTGGGCTGCTGATCTATTGTCAAATTGGGTCATTTGTCCGATAATATACTCTGTATTTTGGATTTGGCTTATTGATTCTTCATGGTGTTGCTCGGCTTGTCCCCAGACCCCCGAGTTTTCTGTAATCTGGTAGTTAAATCTACAGCCTTAATTTTTAGAAAAAAATTCTTCCTACTACTACATTCTTAAAGATTTAAACATAATATTTGCACCTAAGTTTATATTACATTTTATAATCACTTTGTATCGTCTAGTTTGTAACTTGGACTTGGATGCACTAATTTACAGCAGTTTGGTGATGGAAGGAGAAGTTCTCCTTACAAGATGACATTTATTTGAAAGACTCAAGAAAGATTTTTCTCATGGGATCTCTTACTAACTTATTTAAATGCTTATGCTAGGTGGGGGAAATTTAACTGTGATAAAGACAAAGCAGCTGTAGAGTATAACAGATTTTGGAGACAGGAACCACTAGTTTTCATCTAAACTTGGCCATGTTTTTAGGTGTTCTGTGGTAAATTGTTTAAGGTCTCAGAATATTAGATTCTCATCCTCAAGAATAAGAAAATCATACCTACTATTTAGGGTGGTTTTATGATTATATAATATATAAATCATAAAATTACATTTTATGATTTTTATGATCATATAAAGCAGTGCACATAGAAGCGTCTACTACAGGGGTTGGTGCAGAATATGCCTTCAAATAGTGTGTTCATTTTTTTCTTTTTTCTACATATATTACTTGAATACACAATTTAAGCCCAGCTGGGCATCAGGTGTTATGTTGGGGGTTAAAAGAAGTATAAGATAGTGCAGAGCACAGTACCTGGCACAAAGTAGATTCTCAATAAATGTATTTTAACATTGAGTTGGGGCTAGGCGCGATGGCTCAACCCCGTAATCCCAGCACTTTGGAAGGCTGAGGCAGGCAGATCACTTGAGGTCAGGAATTTGAGAACAGCCTGGCCAGCATGGCAAAAACATGTCTTTACTATAAATACAAAAATTATCTGGGCATGGTGGCACATGCCTATAATCCCAGCTACTTGGGAGGCTGAGGCATGAGAATCACTTGGGCCTGGGAGGCAGACTTTGCAGTGAGCTGAGATCATGCCACTGCACTCCAGCCTGGATGATGGAGTGAGTCTCTGCCTCAAAAAAAAGAAATTGAGTTGAAAATGTTTCTGCCCCAAGTGAGCTTCAGTGCAATGGGAACACACACACATACACACACACACACACACACACACACACACACACACACACCTCATTCTACCAAGTGATGCTGACTATAAGGGCTGGAGGAATACCATGATCAAAGTCACCGGTGAGAGCTAACATGATGAAGTTCTCACAAAGGAGATCAGACTAAAAGCTGAGACTAGAAAAGTATGAGTAAAATCTGGACAAGCAGGGAGGATTGGCAAGGGCACTCCAGATTTGAGGAGTATAGCAGTGAAGCAGCAGAATAATTTTAGCCTGGAAATTTTTCTAGCAACTAGATATATGTGACTGATTAGAAAGGAAGATTCATGAAATGGAGCATCAGAAAAGCCCGAATGTCTAGACTGAGGTGAGATTGAGAAAAGCCTCAAATGCCTCAGTAGGGAGTTTGGATTTTCTTCTAGATCATGGGAGAAATGCAAAAGCATGAATGTGTCATGATAAAGTAGGTACGTAGAAAAGTGTATTTAGAGCATAATGGATTTGGAAGAAGCACTAATGGCCTGAAGGATATTACTTAAGAGGCTACTGCTAAAATCCTGCCCTGAGATGAAAGAATCTTGGGTGACTTCTTGTTTATATGGATTCAGATCAGGAAAGTGCTGGTACCATATTATATCAACACAATTAAATAAGTCTAATGTTTGAAGCACATTAGTTTGGAGTTTTCAAAATCTTTTTTTTCTAGTGCTTACAGCCAAGGTGCTTGCGGTGCCAAGGATGAAGAGAGAGCTGGAATTCCCTGCGTGTGTGGAAGACCTCTAGACCCTTCAGGTCTGATTGTGCAGGGTACTGGGAAAAGCACAGCTTTGGTGTGAGACAGTTAGCACTATCTCTAAATAGAAGTAATGATGTAAATAAGCACAGTAGCTGGCCTGTTAGTTCCCTCTGTGGCCAAGTATGCAACTAGTGGAAGGGTCAGGTTCACACCACTTTCACGGTGGTGGCTGGATAAATTCCCATTGTGGCCATTCCTATATTTGTTCCCAATGGGTCATAGATACTTTATGTTTAGTTGGAAACTGAAAAGAGGGTAGACTGCATTGTAGAAGTGGGACCATGAGGAAGAACGTGCTGGTTATCCCCAAGGCTTTTGTCTCTGAACCCATTACCTAATGATCCAACCCTAGCACTTTCTCTATAACGTGGTTCTTATTCTATCTGGGGGAAAGGACATTATATCACAAAAATACATCTGCATCTTTGCTTCCACAAGACCTTTCACTTTTGCCTGTCCCAGCTATTCTTCTACACTTCCTTGTAAGTAAATTCAGGTTTAATTTCCAGCTGAGAAAAACTAGATGCGCGATTTAAGTCTTTATCATTATCACCTGGGGAGATAGAGCTATTTAGTTCAGTGAGCTGTGGGCCTGAAGCGTTTACTAGTGACAGAACATTTTGACATAAACTGTATTTGGTGAAATGTGCATTTCAGCACCAAAATATGGCAGTCCTCAGTATTACCCTCTTTGAAATTTAAATTACCATCAGCCAATAAAGAGCAACATGTCTCAACTTTATAAACATGCATGGAGCCACCACATATTGCTGCTTGCCCCAAGGGTGGGCTCTGTAAGCCTATGTAGTTCTGGTTGCCAATTTTATGGAGCCAATTTAATGAGAATGAACATCAGCCACATGAATCATGATGTTTTAGATTGATTTTTGTAGTATCCATGTTTCTATAGGTTTTGCACCAAAATAATACCTCTTTCTATTACTGCCAAGCATATCCTCAATTTCCTGAATTGACTTTAGCTATGGAAAATAAAACTGAAATAGAGGAACTGCTTCTCTTTGAATGCTGACAGAATTTTATGCTGGCTTTGAACACTGGGTGGCAGACGTACTCTTGTTAAGATTTGTTAAGCGAGTTTGGAGTGATTTTGCTCTGACAGGGATGATGAGCTCTCTTAATTAAATGAGTCCCCCCCCAACACACAAGGACCACACAGGATGTTCCCATTGAAATAGACATCTATTTTGCAATCCACAGGGAACTTGTTTTTACTTTATTGATGGCTTGGCTGGGGATGGTTTTTTGAAGCCTTTCAATTCATTTCAGTAATGGAGTGGAGTCACTAAGATCTCAACCTCTCATTCATCAATAGTGAATATTAGGAGGAAAATGAAATCTGGATTTAAAACCCTGATATCATATTTGGTACTAAAAATCTTTACCCAAGATTCTTGGAGTCCTAGAAGAGGCTAACAGAGCAGACTGTGGGATATAATTTTCTTTCATAATTGTGGCAAGATAAATGCTTAATTGTACATTGTTGAACTTAAGATTCAGGTTGGTCCTCAGTAATCATCTAATGACTAGAATTTTTAAATAAGTCAACTTGGCTGTGGCTAAAACTCACCTAGGTGCTTTCAAAATCCACAGGTGCCTGGATACTAGACACAGCATCCTTGGAGGTGGGTCACGGGCATGGGTGTCGTTCATCTGAAAAGTTGCACAGGTGATTCTGGAGTGAAAGTTCTACCTTTGTAATAACATTTGCAATTTCTTACGCTTAAAATAAACACATTCTCAAGATCTGCCTTATCAGGATAACAACCCACAATTGTGGTTACAGGAGCACAGAAGGGAAGTAGGTGCCCCAAATCTAGAAAGAGGTTTGAGAGTTCTCTCACTAGTTCCCCCTATGTCTCTGAGGCTGAAGTGCAAGAGTGATGTGAAGTGTCATTTGTTAACAGCCTTTGGCTTTACAGTTCTGAATCTATATTATCAAAAGCAATCAATAAGGTACTGGGCATAAAGCACTAGGTTATTTGGAGTTGAGAAAGATTTAGGAGCTTACATCCAGGCCTGAGTATGCAGAGATACAGAAATTTACTGGTCATCCCGACTGTAACAAAGAAGGAGAAAGATTCTGATTAGCAAATTTGGAGATTCCACAGAACAGAGTTTATATAAATGTTATCAATTTTGCCATTCACTGCCTAGGTTCATGCTTAATATGGAGGAGTCAAGTATGATGGTATAATTCTTCCCTGGGAAGAATCAGAAAAGTTGAATCCAGTGTTGTCAAAGGCACGTTGTAAACTCTAAGTGGTGATGGAGACAAGGTCGAGCCCTGTGAGCAAGTACAGAGGACTCTTTGTGGAGGTCTTAGGGTTCATTGGGATGACTGCTGATTTATGTCTCTAAGACAGCACAATGGTAGACTAAAAAGTAAAATGTTGTTCATTAGCTAAATGTATGAAAACACAATTGACTATTGTTTTTCCTCTGGTTGATCTGTTAGTTTAGTGTTATATAAGCATATCCTGAATAATCAGTCAATTTGAGTCAACTGTATCTAATATAGTCAGTTCAATGGAAAAAAATCAGTTGAACCTTTTATTTGGCATAAATATAACATAAAATACAAAACATTTTAAGTGATTGCAGCTTTCAGTTTTATCACTGGTATGGAATGGCTAGCCAGTCTAGGCTTTAAAATATTGAGAAAGATGACACTGTTTTGTTCACTTCAAAGTGGGTAATTTTGTGTTATGTGAATTTCACTTCAAAAAAAAAAAAGAAAATAAAATAACTACATGGAGCAAAATTTCCACTTGGAGGAAAATTTCCTAACTACTGTCAGTTAGCTATCTATCCTATTAGTTTTTTATTATAAATCACTAGGTCCTTTCTTCATTATATTCTTCAGTAACACATACTTGGTTATACTCTAGGAAAGCAAATAAAGACATTAGGATATATAATGAACTATGTGCTAGTGACATTTGCTATCTCTGATTACCCATATGGTTAATCAATTGCAAAAATATGTGCTTTGGAAACCAATTTGTTGAGTATTCAAGAATTTACAGTGATCTTGTTCCAGTTCATAATTAATGTACAGTGTTTAGCCACAATACAAAGAAGCAGGACCTACTAAAGAGGCCGTTAGCCGAAGCGACTAACCAAACCCTTAGAGTAGCCCAAGGCTCTAAGTTTTGTATGTGGCACCCGGGCAAGGGTAAGGCTTGGAAGAGATGAGCCCTAGGACTTCTTGTACTATAGATTCCAAAGTTCTGTGAAACGAAAAAGAAACACATTTCCAAACTAGATTTCTTTCTAATTACAGACATTTTTAGAGATTGTAATTCTTTCTCAAGGGAAAAACCTCATAAATATTCCTTTGGAATTTAGTCAAGTATTTATAACTTTAGCTTAGAGATGGAATTGCTGGCAACTGTAAATATTTCTGACATTATGCCTTATTTGTCTTTTTCAAAGCAGTCACCAAAGTCATAGCACTCACCAAAGTCCAGCACTCACCATTCTCTTTGGAAAGAACATGGTACAAAGCTCACTGGATGGTGCAGGAGTAGTAGTGGATGGTTTGAAAAACTGACTTCTGACTCTAGAATGATGAACTCAAAGCTAGAAGTTTAAAATCATCAGGAGGTCAACAACCATACATAAGAGAAAAAAGATGCCTAAAAGGCACCCCTATTTTAAAAAAATTTAGAAATCATTTACTTTATTAATAGAGAAAACAAATTTCTCTCCTGTTTTTGATATTTAGTGACTAATCAATTATAAATTAACTAGATTATGTAGACATCTTCTTTTTTCCCCATAATTGATTGATTTTGCTTGGCTTTAGACCTTCACAGTCAGACTCCTTTACTTAATGAAAGGTGCTTTCAATGATTAACTGACTGAAACACCACATTTGACAAAGGTTGAGGCATTTTCATCGTACCTCTGTGGTTTTGTCTGATAAATGTGAACTGTTTTATCTGGTTTTCTAATAAACAATTTGCTTACATTGTAATGAAAACGACAATGAAGTGTCCCAAATGCTGTGTGAATGCCCTGCTCATCATGAATTATCCAGGTAATCGCAGTCGTTCTTTGCATTACATGAATAATAGTGATCAGGTCAACAGGTGCTTTGCAAAATGGAAATTTGTGAATATAATTTAGCTGGAAACTAGGAAGGCTGATGATAAATAGTGAAGAGTTCTCCCTCTCTTAAATACCTCATACATCATAGCCCATTATGGCCTGAGAATTAATTTGAGCTTAGTTTTGAAGTAAGCCAGAGAGAAAGTTTCATATCTTGTACATTTCTTTTGTTAATTGTATTAGTTGCAGGTTGATATTATATGTGCCAAAATTGTTCCAAAGATGTGTTCTGTTTAGCCTTCATGTTGTCATCTGTCCTGTAAAGTTTCCATTTATTATAATTTTGCTTTTCTTATAGCAGAATAAAAAGGAAAATGCAATTATGTCATAAGCATTTTTCTATCAAAACTGGAAGAGTAAAATCTAGAGCTAGAAAGTCGTGCCTCTTCTAGAAAAATCAAAGAACATCTTTTGTGTGTGTGTGGTGTGTGTGTGTGTGTGTGTGTGTGTAACTTCAGAGTAGTCTACATACAAAGGGTGTCTTTTTAAAAAGAATAAATGTAAACCGCTATTGTGCAACAAACCTTGTGTACTTCTACCTGGACCCTGTAAGTTATTTTGATTCAAGAACACTATTTTACACCAGAATTGCAGTTTCCTTTGATGGTTTGTGATTTATCCTTTCGGGTTCCTTCCACATGTTTGTCTCTTTAGTAAAAACTAATTATTTTAAAACATTGTCTCAATTTTTTATTTTTCCCTTTCTACTGCCTGGCAGGACAGCTGTCCAAGGTCCTGAAATTCTTTCTTACCATGCTGTTTCTCAGTTTTGGCGGACCACTGGAATTTACTCACGGAGCAAAAGAAAAACAAAACAAAACAAATGATGCATGAATATCACTTCTAAAGATTCTGGTTCAATTGGTTTTTAAGAAGCTCGCCAGGCATTTGTAATGTATGAACTAACCTGAGAGCCACTATGTGTGACTATGGTGGTTTTATTTTGATACTTCTGTTTAAACTCTTTGTCTCTGCATAGTTTTATTACTTATTACTACTCTTCTACGTTTCTTCTTTGGTAAAGATAGTATGTGGTTTTTCCATAGCTATAGGAAACATAAAAGCAGAACTTTTGTTTCATGATGCACTTAGAAGTTTTGGCTGAACTTTTGTGTTTCTGTCAGATACATTTTCCCTCCTTTTGGAAGTGTTGTGATACTTTAAAAATTCTTGAATTTTAGAAGGCATTTTATAATTAGATAGGCCTTTGTTTTCAGTTCCAGTGTTGTTTGAAGACTTGAGCAAAATAAGAATGGGAAAAAGCACTATTGTAATTAGAGAGACATGATGGCTCAGTAATTTGTGAGAAGTATTATAGGGTAAGAAGATATGAGTTGTATTTGACCCAACACCTTGGAATACTATTCCAATTTAACCATGCAAAGTCTTCACTGGGAATATATTAATATAGTAATGGAATAAAATGATGGAAACAAGACACATTCTTTATTTTGCTCTGACTCGGGTCCCAAAACCTTCTGTAGAACTTTAATGGTCTACACTGAGCCAAATGGAATTTTGTTATTGCCCATCCTAAGGGCAGTTCTGGGGTCTAGAACTAAAATGGATTATGTGGTTTATTTAACTAGTTACCCACTGGAATGATCTGGGATTAAAAAGGAAAAAGCTGTTCTGTAAGTCCTCCTCTCCTCTGCCACCAGAAATACTGGCTACATAGGTATAAGATGTGGCTTGGCCTACAGAATTTAAAAAACCCAGCAAGGTGAATTCAACTATGTAGTCAAGGATAATAATGATCACTGATCTCTTCTGTTTTCTTCCCATTAAGTGTATCCCTGAGCCTCAGATTTTTCTTGTGTAATGGCAAGGGCCAGAGGCACCCAAGCAATGATGAATAAAAGAACAAGATGCTCTAGTAACTCTCAAGAAAGAATCACCTCCAACCCACCTTTCCTCACCAGTTGAGTAAAGTAGGACTTCAAAGAGAAAGCAACCAAAGTAAAATGGAGATGGACAGATTTTTTTTTCCCAGAACAAAAAGCGAGATCTGTTCTTGTCTTCCTTTGGCCTTAAGGAATGAAAGGAATATGAAGAAAGAATATGTATTTATGCATATGATGTTTGAATCCCTTGAAAAGTGCACGTTCAATAGCAGGGGTCAATACAGAGACAAACTCCTTGTCTTTTGGAGTAGAACGAGGTGAGCAAGTCAGGAAATTATCAGTCCCGATCCCACTTTTATAGATCTACTGGCTCAGTCCCTGCCTCTTCATCCATGACCATAAGAAGAGCAGTTCAGTCTCCCAAGGTTTTTATAAATGTCTCTTATGATAACGTGTTTCTGAGATTAAGCCCAAGACCATTCTATACACTACCCAATAAGTCATCCTTTTTCTATATTTGACATGAATGTTGTTGAAATATGTTTTGGGTGATCTTCATTAAGACTAAGGACCCTAGAATCAAATTATCTGGGCTTTGTATCTTAGAGTCACCTGTGTTGACCTTAGTAAAATGTTTAGTCTTTCTGAACTTTAAAAAATTACTTTTACCATATGTAAAGTAATTGTACCAGGTTGTAGTTAATAATAGAGAAATGCATACATAAATATGTGATAAACAAAAATAGAATAATGTATGTGATAGCGCTTAGTACAGTGTTTGGCATATAGTGGGAATTCACTTAGTGTTAGGTATTCTTCCTTCTCCTTTCACCCTGTCCCTCTGGCTCACCACATAGTGTTTTACTATTTGCACCAGAGTCAAGTCCAGACAAAAATAATAGCAATAATAGTATCTAATATTTATTGAGAAATTATGTGCCAGATACTTTTCAGGCATAATTTCACTTGATTTTCTTATTAACACTCTGAGATGGTTAGTATCATTATACATCTTGTATTATAGGTAAGAGACAGCTCAGAGACATTATGTAATTTGTCAGCAGATCCACCAAGTGATGGATCTAGCATTTCATCCCAGGTTCATCTCTTGTATAATGATCTAACACAATAAACCTAAAATGAACAATATGAATTCCTTAGAAAGCAATCCTTAGCTTCATCAGAGAAACTAAAGTCCCAATAAATTAAATCCCTTTTTTCTTGTTGCCATAAAAAGACTAAGTTCCCCAAATATGTATAAAACACTTTATTTTTCCAAATTTTTTTCTGGATTAGCTCATATTCTCTGTCACTGATGGCTTTTTTGGGGTCTGGGTTTCTTCTACAGTAGCTATCTTTCCCTGGAACTGCAGTTGTTCCTTTAGCAACATCAGATATCTAAAAATTTGAATTGTCTTGACTCCAACTGTCACATGAGTTTTATGGTTCTAAAGTTCTAACAACACAAAAAGCAGATACAATTGCAGCACCAAATACTCCTGTTTCAGCAGAGGTCAATTGGGGCAGCAGTTTCCACATCCAATCACATTTCCCATGACAAAGTATTGGCTGGAACTTAACATGTATTGCATTCTAGATCTACATTGCTGATAAGGACCATAGACTATAACAGAGATTTATCTGGGAGAAGTTGATGGATAGAGTAAACAAAAGAGAGTGAAAGACAAAGATTTCTGGGTTCCAGCTTTGCCAGGTAGTAATCAATTTATGTCAGTTTTACAGAATGAAGCACCTGTGAACTTACAACTCAGTAGGGAGGAATCTCCCATCAGGAGGTTAATTGTGACGCAGCACCTCTTGTACCCTGGAGGAAATCCAACACTGTTCAAATTGTCTTTTCTCCAAGGGTGGCATCTAAAACTCCTGTCTTTCTGTAAAATGTAGCAACCTGCTATAGGGGCATTGCATTGCCCATCTTCAGGTCTTCATGAGGTCTTTCTTTTCTTTGTTGTCCGTTTTTGTTGTATAAAACCTCTAAGGTTGTTTTTTTCTATCTCTCTTTTGACTTTCTACATCCTTGGGCTTCATTGCTGAGTTGGTATATGTATTAATTCAGATTGTCATAAATAGACCATAGGCTGACTGGATTAAACAAAAGAGTTCATTTTCTCATCGTTCTGGAGGCTAGAAGTCCCAGATGAAGAGAGAGAAAGTGAGAGAGAGAGAGAGAGAGAGAGAGAGAGAGAGAAACTATGGTGTTTCTTCCTCTAATAACTTTCTTATGAATTTTACCTCCAAATACAGTGACATTGGGGGTTAGAGTTTCAACTGGGGAAGATGGATACAATTTCATTCATAGCAGTGTGGGTTCTTTCTGGGACTATAGGGCTTATTCTTTTTTTGTAGCAGGGTGCTCTACATTTATAACAGGCATTTCCCTAAGAAAAATTCATGACTTCTGCATTTTTTTTTTTTTTTTTTGCCCTAGTACAACTGTAAGGCTTTTTTGGCTTTGTACTATTCTTACATGACAGTACCTTTTCATCTGGAATTCCGTAGGTCTGTGAGAATTTTATAGAGGAGGATCATCTTCCTCTCACTCACTTAACATATTCCTACTAATTTACTACTTCTTATATTTATCCAGTTTAAGCTCTATTGTTGTTTTTTTCCCTTGGATTTTCTTTTGTGTACAATACTGTTCATTGTTCAAAACCAGGTGCTTGAGGTCACCTTTGCTTTCTCTCAGTCCAAAATAAAAAGGAAATATAGTCAGACTGTTACACCAATGGGTTCTCACCCACTGCCCAGAAAAGCCAATGCACTGAGAACAACAAGTGTTGCAGCAAAAAAGAGTTTATTAATTGCAGGACCAGACAAGTTGAAGGATGGGAGGTATTTCAAAAATCTGCCTCCCTGAGAATTTGGAGGCCAGGGTTTTTCAAGGATAGTGTAGTAGGCAGGGGACTAGGGAACTGAGGAATGCAGATTGGCTGGGTCAGGGATGAAATCATAGGGGGTTAAAGCTGTTTCTTGCACTGAATCAGTTCCTGGGTAGGGGTAATAAGACCAGTTGAGTAAGCTTGTTGGTATGGGTTACTGATCCAGGAGGTGGCAGCTGATTCATCAAAATACAAAGTCTAGCTGGGTGCAGTGGCTCATTCCTGTAATCCCAGCACTTTGGGAGGCCAAGATGGGAGGATCATTTGAGTCCAAGAGTTCAAGACCAACCTGGGCAACATAGCAAGACCCCATCTCTACTTTTTCTATTTTAAGAAAAGCAAAATATAAGGTCTAAAATATACTTCAATTACCAGTCTTAGATTTTACAATAGTTATGTTATATATAGGAGCAAATGGGAAAGTTACAAATCTTACGATCTTTGGCTGCATGACTCTCAAGCCATAACTCTAACACTGTGGCTAATTTGTTAGTTTTACAAAGGTGATTTCTGTTCCTAAGCAAGGAGGGGCTTGGTTTCATGAAAGGTCTGTAATTATCTTTGTTTTAAAGTTAAACCGTAAATTAAACACTTCCCCTAGTTAGCTTGTCCTACACCCAGGAATGAGAAAAGACATCTTGTGAGGTTAGAAGCAAGATGGAGTCAGATATGTCAAATTTTCTCACTGTCATTAGTTTTGAAAAGTCTTTTTTAAGGCCTTCTTTAAGCCAATCCCACCTCTGTTCTTTTTAGCTTCTAGGAAAAAAATACATTTAAAGAAAGACTATAATCATGTATATTTGAACTTCAACCCTTTGGAAGCTCTCCCTCCTGGAACTTTAGCCCAGTAACTTGACCAATATATATTTAGTCTTTGGGATGAAGTAAGAAGCAGCTAAAGGGAACATAAGGGAGCCATGAACTTTCCCCAGTTAAACCTCAGAGTACACCACAGATTCTGAGTCCAGCCATCACTGCAAATTTAGGAAATCATGGAAAAAGTCAGGCCTTGCACTGCCATTCAATAGCCTCTCCACAGTATTTTACTTCATGAGCATCTCTATCTCTTGGCCTTCTGAAGGTTTGTTGAGAAATCACTGACATGAGGCAGTGTGATGTGAGAAAGGGCCCACAAATTTATTGAATGTGTATACACAAGAGCTTCATGATGAAGATCCCCATCTCTCACCATCAAGCTTCTACACCATCTTGAGTTATGGAAAAAATGCAGGCTTAGAGCATTGTCAAAGCCAAGTTAGGCTGGTGAATCAAATGTTAGTGGCAAGACAGGTTATGAGAGGGAGAAAGGAAGAGACCTGGCTAGCAAAGATGCCTTATTATGTAGATGAAGACTCATAGGTAGCAGCCCTCAAAAAGAATAGATGCTAAATGCTTTCTTTTCAGAACTTTGAAGGTGTCCAACAATCAGTTACTCTCTCCTAGATCTGGGAATGGCTTAGAAAAGGAAGGGCTGGCTCCATCAATGGAGTTTTTCTTCAAAGGCAAATTTACCCCACAACAGACAACCAGACAACTTTGCGAGGCCACTTGTGTCTGTTGGCCCTGTGGCAGCCATTTCAAAATATGTCAAAGAAATATATTTTGGGGTAAAATACTTTGATTTCCTTCACTCTAAATATAAGGTGAGGTATGCCACTGCTGGTGGGTTTGTCTTCGATTGTGGAGAAAGTTCTTGTATAGGCAAGAATTTTTTTTTTTTTTTTTTTTTTTGAGACAGAGTCTCACTCCATCACCAGGCACCAGGCTGGAGTGCAGTGGCTAGACCTTGGCTTACTGCAACCTCCGCCTCCCAGGTTCAAGCAATTCTCCTGCCTCAGCCTCCAGAGTAGCTGGGACTACAGGCAAGCACCACCATGCCCAGCTAATTTTTTTGTATTTATAGTAGAGACAGGGTTTCACCATGTTGGCCAGGATGGTCTCAATCTCTTGACCTCATGATCTGCCCACCTCGGCCTCCCAAAGTGCTGGGATTACAGGCGTGAGCCACTGTGCCCAGCCTTTTTTTTTTTTTTAAACAAAACAAAAACAAAAACAAACCAGGGTCTTGTCTGTTGTCCAGGCTGGAGTGCAGTGGCATAATCATAGGCAAAGCTCACTGCAGCCTCAAACTGCAGCCTCAAACTCTTGGGCTCAAGTGATCCTCCTGGCTCAGCCTCCCAAGTAACTAGGACTATAGGCATGCATAAGCAAGTTTTGTAGTACTTAAAGCTATAGACACTGGTTTAAAATTATATCAGTGCAACTTATTTGCTGTGTGAACTTTGGTCCAGTTAATTCAGGTCTCCAAACCTTCATTTCTCATCTGTAGTACCTACTTAGTAGCATTTGGTATGAGAATTAAACCGGAAAATGCATGTTATCTGATATGGTTTAGCTGTGTCCCCACCCAAATCTCATCTTGAATTGTAGCTCCCATAATTCCCACGTGTTGTGGGAGGGACCCAGTGGGAGATAATTAAATCATAGGTGCAGTTTCTCCCATACTGTTCTCATGGTAGTGAATAGTCTCACAAGATCTTATGGTTCTATAAAGTGAAACCTCTTTCTCTTGGCTCTCTCTTTGCTTGATGTTATCCATGTAAGATGTGACTTGCTCCTCCTTTGCCTTCCACCATGACTGTGAGGCCTCCCAAGCCATATGGAACTGTGAGTCCATGAAACCGCTTTCCTGTATAAATTTCCAGTCTTGAGTATGTCTTTGTTAGCAGCGTGAGAACAGACTAATCCATATGTTAAGCATGTAGCACAGGATATGGGACAGCAGGAACACTGAATGAATGTAAATCACTCCCCCTCTTTCTTCCTTCTTCATCATCAGCATCACAATCCATCATCATCATCTCTGGAGGAGACAGTATGATGGGAGATAAAGAAAGCACAGTATGGAGAAGAGGGAAAGCCCACAAGACAGCAGATTATGTTGCTGATGATAATAAAAATAATAGTTATCATTTATTGAATATATTTTGTGGTAGATAATAGACATGTGTTTTACATAACATTATTTCCATTTAATTCTCATAATATTATAAAATATGTATTATTACCTTCATTCTTCAATGGTAGAATAAAGCTCAGAGAATGGTGGAATAAAGCTCACATTATTCAAGGACAAACAATTATGGGATGGTTTAATGAGTACATGCTTTCCACTTTCCAACATTTATTTTCTTTCACCTGACTTCAGTGTTGACACTTTTTTCATATGTCTATGCTTTTTAAAAAAATTTTACTTTTTAATTATTGACAAATACTACTTGTACACATTCATGGGGTACATAGTGATGTTTTGATACATGTAATGTATAGTAATCAGATTAGGATTATTAGCCTATCCACCATCTCAAACATTGATCATTTCTTTTGACATGCAGCCTGGAACTCCTCTCTGTGAATCCAGTTGCTGCCACAGCCACATGGCATAGCCATATGGCTCAAAGGCAACGTGTCAAGAGCAGAATGAGCCATGTGTACTCATGGCAAAAATGTACTCAAAGCCACATGGCACTAGGAAGCTTTACAAAATACTGTAACTTGGTGTTATTAAAACAGATAATTATGTAGAGTAGAGTGATGTATTTCTTATCACCTTAGCATCAGATTTAATCACACTGATAAGATTTACTCTCACTAATCTACTACTTTGCAGTAGCTTTCCTTCCTGCTGCTGTTCAGAAACAACAATGGTCCTGGCTGGATCTCACCATGAAGGGAGCTCAGCTGGCTGAGCACAGTCCTAATAAGCCTCAGGTCAGGAGGCCACTTTTCCCGGAGGTGAGCTTTTAGGCATACTCTGCTCCAGGGACAGATTGGGCCCCAATTTCAGCCCCCTCTCATCTCACATGTGGAGAGTTCTTGACCAGAAGAGGACAAATTCAAAATAATTTTCATAGACCTGGTCAATAAACTCTTCCATTGGAGTTGGTATTTCATTGTTAGACGTGTTAAACTACAAATCTTGCTTGGTGAAATTTGTTTCAATTGAGGATCCTTTGACTAGTTTGCATTAGAGTCTCTGCTTTCAAATGCCTCCTGTAAGTGTCTAGTGGAACCATGAGAATCTAAGTCAGTTCCTCACCTATTTCTATCGGTGCTGAACTCTATAAAAACATAGGATCTACTTGCTTAGCCAATGAACCTTAAAGAGAATCTAGTTGGTATGATTCAACAAATCAGTGTTTTAGGAAACTTTATTCCTAAATAAAGTTGATGGAATATGGATTCCATGCTGCTGGTAGGGTTGGACTACCTCAGAGAAGAAACGGGCACATGAGCTCTTGGAAGTATTTTGTCTTTGTAAATATTTTCATTATATTCATGAGTTCAAGGAGCCCAGCTGTCCCAGGGATTTTCCTGGTTTGCTTTAAGGAAATCATAAAGCATCACACCTGACAATTTAAATACTCTCTGACCTCTGCATATCTTTGAGAAATAATGCATCAGTAGGAAAATTATATAAAAGCATTGGAAACTAAACAGAATTATTTAAATGTTGTACCGAATTCAGGAACTGTTCAAATATTTCACTATTAAAGATTGTTCAAGAATTATAGAAGTGCAGAAATAAACATATAAACTACATTTTAAACTATCACATAAGTTAAAATTAGACAAAGCCAATTAGGGAAGGAACTTAGATAATGAAAGATTAAACTCTACCATCCCCTAACCCTGTTTTACTAAGTGTTATACATATATAATACACTGAGGTTTGGGGTACAAATGATCCCATCACCCAGGTAGTGAACATTGCACTGGACAGGTAATTTTTCAGGTCTTTCTTTCCTTCCTTTTTCCTTTCTCTAAGTAGTTCTCAGTGTCTATTTTTCCTATCTTTATGTCCATATGTACCCAATGTTTAGCTTTCTCTTATAAGTGAGAACAATGTGGTATTTGGTTTTCTGTTCCTTTGCTAATTTGCTTAGGATGATGGCCACCAATTGCATCCATGTTGTTACAAAGGACTTGATTTTATTCTTTTTCATGTATGCCAACTTTTTGAGGGAAAAAACCAGGTGGAGAAGCAGATAGAGAAGAGAAGAAAAGGAGAAGACACAGGAGGAAAGAGAAAATAGAAATGAGTAGGATAGAAACCGCCTTTGCCAAATTATAACAGAAGATAATGACAGTGAAAGAGATCTGACCTAACTGAATCTATCTTCTAAGCTCCAAGCTGTCCTCGGTCATTCCTGAGCATAAGCCAAACTAATTTTGGGAGGAACTTAGTTTAAAATTTAACCTTGAAACAAAGATGATAACAGCCCTTTCCAAAAACAAACCTCTTTCCTGCCTGGGACTAGACTGCCTTTGTAGGACTAACAAATTGGCCACAAGATTAGAAATTATGGTTTAGGAGTCAGGCAGCTGGAGGCTGCAAGATTCTGAAGCTCCCCAAATCGCTCCTGGGGTTAACATCACTATTGTAAAACCTAAGATCAGTGCTTGAGATATTTGCAGACCCTGTACTCAATGGATCAGCTGGCACCACCCAGGTTGATAAACTGGCTCATTCGGTCTTGTGGCCCCTACCCAGCAGCTGACTCAGCATAAGAGGACAGCTTCGACTTCCTATGATTTCTCTGACCTGACCAATTATCACTCCCCACTTTCCAACCCCCTGTCTACCAAATAATCCTTAAAAACCCCAATTGTTGGTTTTTTTTGGGGGTAATTGATTTGAGCCATAATAAAACTCCAGTCCATATGCTGGCTCTGTGTGAATTAAACTCTTTCTCTAAGAAGGAAGGCTGTAGAAAGAAAATCCATCTGTAGGGTTGCCTTGGGTTTCATGTTTCTTGGCTGTGAATTATTGACTACTGGATTCTGGGTCATTTGCCAAGTTTTAATGACACAATTAGGCATCTGGGTAATAGAGGTAAATTGGCAGAATCTCTCTTTCCTCTTCTGATCCCTTCAGACTCTGCGGCTGCCCTAATTGGGTCCTGGAAAATGGTCAGAAGTGAATGAAAGCAAGCCAACCACTTGCAAGCCTTTATTAGCAATGGAACTGGATTTCACAAGGGAGAAATCCAATGCAGTGTTGTGTAGCATGAAGGATAAGGGATGGAGGATAGACTCAACCTAGGAAATTAAACATCCAGTGAAAAGCAGTGACCCTCTAAATGAATTTTCAGGGTGAGAAGACAGGGCCAGGATATTGCTTTTGGAAGAATTTTATTTAAACAAATCTGAAGAGTCTGCTATGTTCCTGATAACTGTGTTGTTTCCTATACAAATTGTTTCATATTTTCAAATATTTCCCCCCTTTGTTAAAAGAAAACTTCAGACAAAAATTCAACAGAGTTTAATTGAGCAAGGAAAAAAAAATAACGATTTGCTAATCAGGCAGCCTCTAAAATCACAGCAGATTCAGAGAAACTCCAGGGATGCCTCATGGTCAGAGCAAAGTCATAGGCAAAAAAAGGAAAGTGACATATGGAAATAGGAAATATGGTACAGAAACAGCTGGATTGGTTACAGGTTGGCATTTGCCTTATTTGAACACAGTTTGAATGCTTAGCAGTATATGAGTGGTTGAAGTACAACTGCTGGGATTGGCCAAGACTCAGCTATTGTTACAGGTGCATACTCCTAAGTTGGATTTCCAATCTTGTCTGCCTACTAAGTTAGGTAACAATTTGTCCACAAAGACTCAAATAAGGAAGTACAGAGTCCTTCTCAGGTCATATTTAGTTCACTTTAACATCTCAAAGCAGTGATCTTTATCTATTGTTACTGAAGACAATAGATATAAGTATCAATGCTTGGGATCAACGTTTTTTCAACCTTTTCTTTATTTCCCTGAAGGGCCTCTGAGTTATCTCTTTGGAATCTTGATTATCTTGAAGAGTCTCTTAGCACTGTGTGAAGCTCATGCCCTTATCGTCATAGTCCTAGGGATGGTGTTATATAACTATATTTCAGCTCATACACATGGACCTGAAGTAAATGCTTTACTAGAACACTGTGCCCAAAAGGAAGAACAGGAAAAGCAGACGTGCAGTCAAAAGTTAAGTTGGACACTTCTGGAAACTGGGACAATAGCACATAGGAGAGAAGTGGTTGTGATATAATCACTCAGACTTGCTTGTCTCTGTTGCCATGGTATTATAAATGAGTATTTATGTCTCTGACTGCTTCTCACAGTGAACCTTATAGATAGAAGAGATATTATTAATATTAATAGGTTTACATACATTGTATACTACATACAAATCCTATGAGGGGCGATCCAAGAAATAACAAGTTTTGTGGCAAAACATGTCCCTAAATTGGGAATTTTTACCCATGATTAAAAGTAGTGCTGTTAACTTTGCTGGAAGATCTGAATTTTATGTTAATAGACTACTACCCAATAATGTCTGCTGGTGTTTTTCAGTGTCTAAATATTCACTATCTAAAATAGTATTTACTATTTTTGCAAAACTGTAACAGAGAAATGCAGAGAAAGATATGGACATTTGTATGGAATACTCTGACATGAAATCACAAACTGATCTAAAATTTGTATTAGCAAAAGCAATCTCAATTTCAATGTCAAAATCAAAACTAAAGCATATATAAAATTAAATTATTTGAAGGAACATATATGTTAGCATACAATAAAAATATGTCTTTAGATAAACCCTTAATTCAAATAATACTAATGCAAAATGAAAAAAGAATTTTTGGAATCTTTGTCACAAAACAAAGGTCAAGGCTATTGGATAGGGCAATTGATACTTTTTTTGCTTAACAGTTTCATTTGAAGTCTGTTATCTTTTAAAATATTCAATATTGGTGATATTTAATTTTTAAATATTTTATTTGACATTTATTTTCTTATGTTATTGAAATATATCATCTTATCACAGTATATGGTTCATACTAATAATATACCATGCATTTATTACTATGTTCTTATTTTTATAGGAAACCTCTGAACCCCTTCCCTTCCCTTCCCTTCCCTTCCCTTCCCTTCCCTTCCCTTCCCTTCCCTTCCCTTCTCCCCTCCCCTCCCCTCCCCTTCCTTCCTTCTTTCTTTCTTTCTTGTTTCCCTCTTTCTCTCTTTCCCTCTTTCTTTCTTTTTTTAAACAGAGTCTTGCTCTATCAGCCAGGCTGGAGTGCACTGGAGTACAGCTCACTGCAGTCTTGACCTCCGAGGCTCAGATTCTACCACCAGAACCTCCCACTGGGACCTTAGGCCTCAGCCACTGTGCCAGCCTCAATTTTTCTTTCTTTCTTTTTTTTTAGAAAGGTCTCACTCCCATTGCCTAGGCTGTAGTGCAGTGGCACCATCACAGCTCACTGCAGCCTCAACTTCCCAGGCTCAGACAATTCTTGTGCCTCAGCCTCCTGAGTAGCTGGGACTGCAGGTGCGTGCCACCATGCCCAGTTAATTTTTGTACTTTTAGTAGAGATGGGGTTTTGCCCTATTGGCCAGGTTGGTCTCAAACTCCTGGGCTCAAGAGATCCACCTACTACAGCCTCCCAAAATGCTGGGATTATAGGCATGACCTCAATTATCTTTCATTTTGCTTTTATGTCCATAACCAGCATCATCATTAAAATGTAACTCTATGAGGGTCTGGATGGCTGGCTGTTGTAAAAAAACTATCTTCCATCAAGTGAAGACATAAATAAATACAATAATTAGTGATCAGAGAGTGACCACTCATGTCTCCTATGGGTTTTGTTCTTGCGTCTGTGAACATTGTCATAATCATTTATTTTATGTGCTTGTGCCAACCTTAGGCCATGGATCCTCTTTCAAAAATATGTCTACTCATCTATCTTCTATCTTCTACCAGGATACAAGTTTCATGAAGAAGGGAATGTATTTGACTTGTTCCTTCTTGTATCCCCAGCACCTAGCAAAGTACCAGAGCATAGTGGGCACCCCGACATGAATGAATGATTAATACCTTGACTCTGGAGCTGGCTGGCTTGTTCCTTCTACAAATCAATAAAATCAGTTGCAGAAGTAAAATTACTCAACCATTTATTTTCTCTTATTCCTATTTAGTTAAGCTAATTACATTTGAGGCATCTTTGTTTACTCCTCTACAAAGCTACTGCTTTTGCCTCAAAAGGATTTTCTATCATGTTTTATTTTAATTGTACATAGAAGAAGCCAAACTGTATCAACCTCCTCTTGTTACATCCAGGTTTTGCGATTCTTCTATGTTTAATTCATGCTGATGTTTTATAGATTGAGCCATGAGTTGAAATCTAAAGTACTGGAATAAAACATCTCTTAAAGAATATTATGACAGACCAGCAGTGACCTTGAGGCTCATATACCGTGAAAGTAATTTCATACTTTATTCCTTATGCAGGTTTTCCAATGTTATCTTCATATTTGGATGAGATGTAAAAATAGGATTACTTCTTCCTTTTTCCTCTCCTCAATCCTATGCATTTTAAAAAAATCAGAATTAATCATGTTTTCATGGAGACCCATGCATCACAGCACTTAATGACCTGACCATCACAGACTGGATCCCTCACATTTTCTAAGATGGTGAGCTGTGATGCCTTAAGTCAAATCTCACGTGGAATGTTCCATATAGTGTTCAGGATGTCTGATTTCCTATCCTCTTGCTTTCCTTGAATAAATGCTCAGTTAAAAAATACATGTATCACATTTTATTTCAAACTCTTGACTTTAGTAGAGCTAGATGGATAATCTGTATTGTTGAGGTTCTTTTCAGTTTACCAACTATTTTAATCAAGTTTGACTAATTGATTTTGTCCCAGTACATTTTCAACAGAGAATGTCAACAGCTTGCTATACTCCTAAGGACTGATTGTGTCATTTCTAAGTAATAATAATGGCAAGGAAAATGGCTAAGTGAGGTTGTGACTGCTGATGAGGTGGACACATTTCAGGGACTAAACCAGTTCCTATAAATGGAGATGCAATTCATTGGTGAGTTAATCTTTGTAAACAGCTTTATAATTCAATGAGCCTTGGGATGAAACCAGCAATTTCATCTACTATATGATGCGGCTTGATAGGCTGTTGACATTTGGATGAGGATTTAATGCATCCAAATGCATCCTTCTTGTAAATGACATTTATTAAATACTAGTTAAAGCCATCTCACTGTGAAACAGGTCAGAGGCTTAAAACTTGGCATGATATTGGGAACTTCTAATGAGCTTGTAAACATCTATTCTGAAATTTCCATCCATCCTATTTTCAGGAGAGAAGTTGTCTTGAGGAGCTAAAGTCACTTTCTCGGATCTCTTTATAGAATTTTTATTTCTAAGTACTGGAAATGGATATTGGTGATGGTTGCATAACATCCTGAATATATTTAATGCCATTAAATTGTCCACATAAAAATGGTAAATTTTATGTTATGTGTATTCTACCACAATAGCAACTAAATCAGAATAATGGCCATATAATATAATAAAGAATATTAGCAAAACCAAAGCTGGTAGACTTCTGGCAAGACTAATCAAGAAAAAGGAGAAAAGATACAGAAAGAAAAAAATACAGAATAAAAAAGGAGTAATAACTATAGATACAATAAAGATTTTTAAAAAATCCCTTGCTTGAATCTGATTTAATCATACTACCTGTAAAAAGGCATTTTTAAAACAAGTGGAAGTAACTGAAGACTGACTAGTATTGAAAGCTATTAAGAATTACTGTTAATTGTGCCAAATGTGTTATTGATGTAACGTTATATATCAATTAAAATATTTTTAAAGGCCTCATTTTTAGTGATAAAAGGTAATACTTAAGAAAGAATAATTAAGAGAAAATTTTTATGATATCTTAGATTTGCTTTAAAAACATCCAGAAAAAAAGCAGTGGAAGTTATATAGAATAATAGTGTCTGAATGTTGATAACTATGGAAGCTGGTGATGAGTACACAGAGTTATTATATTATTATCTGCTTTTGTTTTATTTGAAACTTTTCAAAATAGAAACAAAACAAAATAACAAAAAACATTAAAAACAACATGAAAAATAACATATTTCTGTGTTTATTGAGCACTGCCCCCCTGCCCCCCAAAGCAAAGACCAACAAAGACAGAGAGCTTGTTCATATTCAGAATGTTAACGTTCAATTTCATGCTTAAAATAATTGTTTCTTTGGGCAAAACTCTGTGGGAAAACCTCTCAAAGTGCATTTTAGGGGAAAAATATATTTAATTTTCACCAAATAATTCCATTTCTATGATAATTCCCTGGCTCTATGCAGCAACTGGAGATGTAAAAGCTACTTGAGTGAAAGAGGCTGTTGAAAATTCATTGGCAAATTTCAACAATTCTTTTGTGGAAAACAGAATGAGCAGGTCTCGACTCATTTAAATGTTATTTGAAATGCCTTAGCTGGTAGCATTATCTTAATCATGATAAGAAAAATAATTCTACTTTATTCTAACTTTTCCCACACAAATCCTAAGAAAAAATGTGCTCCTGCTTTCATGGCCATTGCGGTAGGCTGAATAATAGTCCCCAAAGATATCTAGGTCCTAATCCTTGGAGCACACAAGTGTGGTTTTGTTTGTTTTTACACCTCATATGGCAAAAAGTATTTTGTGGATGTGTTCAAAATAAGAATCTTGAGATGGGGAGAGAATTCCGGATTATCCAGATGGACCCTAAGTAAATTAAATCTTCCTTGTAAGAAGAAAATAGAAGATTTTATGATACAAGAGGAGGTAATGTGAAGACAGAGCAGAGAGAGATTTGACACAGAAGGCAGAAGGTGATGTAATGATAGAAGCAGAGAGAAAGTGAAGATGGTATTCTGCTGGCTTTGAAGGTGGAAGAAGGGGCCATGAGCCAAGGGACACAGCTTTAGAAGCTGAAAAAGGGAAGGAAATGGATCATCTCATAGAGCGTCTGGAGGGACTGTGACCCTGCTACCACCTTGAAACTGTTTTCAGAATTGCCTCCAGAAGGGTAAGAGAACATATGGTGTTGTTTTAAGCCATCAAATTTGTGGCCATAAGAATCTAAAACATCTCCCAACTCTTCCTCTTATGAGAATGATTGGAGAAGTCGATGCAAGGGCCTGGCATTTGGCATGTGCATCAGAAGCACATGAAGGTAAGTATCATGGATTGGTTTCTTCTTTGTGGTCACAGAGTATACAACTGAATGTGATCTGTGTTATGGTGGTTTCCACTTTACTCACAGAGGCTGTTTATAAGTCCCATTGTGTTATTTTGCCGGATTCTTTGTTCTCCAAATCCCCTAGTTCAGAAATTGGGATGTAGAGATAGAGGTGGGAATGAGAACTTCTGTATAAGATGCTAGAAATAACACTAGACTAGGGATCTGATATATTGGACTGCGCCTGCCTACCAAGAAGCAGTTTTGGAGAAGATATTTAACTTTTCTGAGTGTTATTTTCCTAACCTGTAAAATGAGTTAAAATTATATACCCTGCCTACCTTGTAGTGTCTGTCATTAAAGGCTCAAATGAAATAGAGGGATCTTTTGAAATGTAAAAGCTGTCCCTTGACGTTCCCTAAAGTCATTCGATGGTGCTGAGCAAGGTGGGCATGTGTTGGTGAGCCATGCTGGTGCAGAGTAGGGTACTGGAGATAGTTGGGTGAGATGGCTGTCCATGTGAGTGGATGGCTCAACATGGACTGAATGTGGAGAGGAGTGTGACTACACAGGTGTGGGAGTGGTGAAAGTGGTATTGGGAGTTTGACTACAGTCAAGAGATTGATCTATATATTAAGGATAATGCGACTCAAATCTCTATTCAGGAATAAATATTTCCATTATCTCAGAAAGTTTCCTCAAGTCCCTTCCCAGTCAATTCCAGTTTCTACCCTACAGAAGCGACCAGTGCTCTGATTTTTCTATTATATTAATTTTGCCTATTTTAGAATTTCATTAAAAAATTACATAAATCTATAAATATTAATTATGATCTTTTTGGTCTTCTTTCATACAGCATAATATTTTTGAAATTCATCCATTTGTTGTGTGCATCATTACTTTGTTTCTTTTCATTGCTTAGTCATATTCTATTGCATGGATATACCATGACTTGTCTATCTGTTCTCCTGTTGATAATCATTTAGTTTGTTTCCATTTTTTTCATTTGAATAAAGGTGCTATGAATAAAGTTTAGATAAAACTTTTATTTCTGTGGATATATACCAAGGAATGGAATGGCTGGATCATAAAGAAGATATATATTTAGTTTTATAAGAAACTCCCAGAACTTTTTTTTAAGTAGTGATATTTTACATTCTTCCCAAGAAGGTGTAAGAGTTCTCATTGCTTGGCATTCTTGTCAAAATTTGGTATTGCCAGTCATTTTAATTTTATACTTTCTGGTGGGAGTGTAGTGCTATCTCATTGCGGCTTTAGTTTGAGTTGGCTGGTAACTAATGACGATGAAGATTTTTTTCACTGGGTTATTTGTCTTTTATTTTGGATGGTAAGAATTTTTTATACACCCAGGATACCAATATTTAGTTTGATACATACTTTTGAACCTTTTCTCCCAATCTGCAGTTTGCCTATTAATTTTCTCTAACGTCATCTTTGGATGAGCAGAACTTACAAATTTTTCTGAATGCAATTTTTTTCTCTTATAGTTATTTATTTATTTTTTTGGTCCTTTCTGAAAAACATTTGCTTATATCCAAGTCACAATGATATTCCATAATTTTTGTTTCTTATTCTTGCCAGCCTGTTTGCCTTTATGTCATTTCCTGCCCCCTGCCCCTTGGCCTTTTTTTTTTTTTTTTTTGCCTTATTATACTAATTGGGACCTCTAGCACAATGCTGAGTAGGAGTTGTGAGAGTGGATATTCTTCTCTTGTTTCTGTTCATAGGAGGAAAGCATTTTCTATATCACTGTCAAATATTAACTATATGTTTTTCATAGATTTCTTTATGAGATTGTAGGCTTTTCTTATTTTTCTGAGAGTTTTTATTATGAATGAGTATTGAATTTGTCAAGTGCTTTTTCTGTGTCTAGCATAATGATCATATAGCTTTTCTCCTTTATTCTGTAAATGAATTACATTGATTTTTAAAGTATAATATTAAGTGATTTTTTGCATATTTATAATATAACCATTATCACTATGCAATTCCAGAACATTTTCATAATCTCAACTCTGTACCCATTAAGCAGTCACTCCCTGTTTCTCCGTCCCTCTAATCCCTGACAACCACTAATGTCATTTCTTTTTCTATGGAGTTTTTCCTCTTCCAGACATTTCATAAAAATGGAATTGTACTATATGTGGCCTGTTGTCTCTGGCTCTTTCACTTAGCACATTTTAATGATTTATTCATGTTACAGTATGTATCAATAGTTAATTCCTTTTTATAGCCAAATAATATTTACTTTTATTTTTATTATTATTATTTTGAGACAGAGTCTCACTTTGTTGCCCAGGCTGGAGTGCAGTGGTGCAATCTTGGCTCACTGCAATCTTTGTCTCTTGGGTTCAAGCAATTCTTGTGCCTCAGTCTCCAAAGAAGCTGAGATTACAGGTGTGCACCATCACACCTGGCTAATTTTT